>NW_026294617.1:102887030-104354530 GCF_007827085.1 Peromyscus californicus insignis
ATTTCATAGACATAAAGCTCACAAGTTAATTTCAAGTCAAAAAGTTTTGTTTTGAGTTACAGGTTCCTATAATATTTGAAGACTACATAAAAACCTGTTTACTGGAATTTTATCCTGTTTGTCCATGATAATCTATGAAAGCATTGTTTATCTTTTTTGTGATATATGAAGGTAAAATTTCACCAGAACAATCAACCAAAGTGACTTTGGGAACATTACCAACAAATCTCTCTCCTCCAGAGCAATTTTTCTAAATATCATCATCCCTATTATTTGAGAATTTATCCTTGCATTAATTCAATAACAAACTGATAGGTTTTGGTTTTGTTTTTTGGTGAGGAGATGAATTAGACAAACAACTCAAACTTGGCTATTTTAAAAGAGCCCTGGTGGTTTTGTTTTTTGTTTTTTTTACATATTGAAAATCCAACTTCTCATCTATTTTTCACAATTTTTTTTATTTATTTTCAGGTTTTTCTTAGTATTCCTTTCTCTTTATCAGAAACTGTGAGCTTTTAAAAACTCTTTATTGATATAAATCACAGTAATTTCCTGTTTCATTTTTAGCTGTGGGGATTAAATTCTTACCCTTGTTACTTATAAGAGAGTATGACACAGTCCCTTAAAAATGGTGAAGTAATAACCACAATTATTTATTTAGACCACTACAATTTATTCACCATCTCCCTCCCACTTATATTATAGAGTTTCTACCACTTTCTTTTGTTCTGTGTGAGACAGGATATTACTATCCAGCACAGCCTGACTTCAAATGTGCAATCCCCCTGCCTTTCCCTCTGGAGCATTGGGATTACAAGTGTGGAGTACTACATTCACCTCTGACTACTATTTTCTTGACCTAGAGGAAAATCTTCTTTCCTTCACAGGGGACTAGACTTCTAGTTATAGCATGTAAAATGGGTACTTTCACACCAAATAATATTGATATAACTCAAGAACTTCCAACACATCACCAGATTTAGCAATGAAATTAATTTTCTGCATTTTTCTCACCTTTTAATAATGTGTACATATCAGTGACCCACCCACCAGTATCTGAAAGGAAAATATCACCCAAACTTAACCTTTCTCTTTCTTTCCTGATTATTCTAATCATTATGTATATTTTTCTTGCTATGTTTGATAATGAAGTGAGCAACTTTACTTAATTATTTAACAAACCTTCATCTAAAAGTTTGAAGGAATCTAGACTATGAGACTCTGCTCTGCAGTAATTGGGAAATCTCAGCTTTAATAATATTTTCCTTTTTAAGATTTCTTCCCACTTCAGGATTGTTCTCTTGGAATTTAATAGTATATTTTTTTAGAATTTTAAATTACATCTTCAGTTTTATGCAACATAAATTTATTTAAATGTTAGAATATTTTTTTCATGTCCCTTAGCATACAGGTATGTTCTCTTCATTCCTTTCCAGACTTTGGGTCCTTGCCTGACTTACAAGCATAGCTGGCAACTACTTCCTTTTGTTAAAGACAAAAATAGTATTTAATTGTTTCAGATACTAACACCTAAAAGTTATATTATGAAAATTCATCTGAAATAAAATTTGGTTTCTATTTAACAAGGACCAAAACACATGAAGAATAGCACTGTTGGTTTAACACACACACACACACACACACACACACACACACACACACACACACACACCTTATAGAAGGTATTTTTTTTGCCTAAATTTTAGCAAACCCAACTTACATTTAGTCTTGTGTTGCTTTTTAAATCTTAATGTTTTAAGTAATACAAAGTAATCTATATTCTAGACTTATTGATTGATTGATTTTAAACTACAGGAAACACGAAGTATTTATATAGAAATGATATTAAAGCCTTCTCTTTCTGGTGGTAGCAGAAAATGCTGTTTGCTTGAGGAAGGTAGACTCAAAACAACACTGGCCATAAAGCAGACTATCTGATCTAGTAGGCTGTGCATATTGGATTTTTTTTTTCTAAGTCAACTTCAGGAACACAATCCTGCCAGAAATCTATACACGTACTTAAAAATGTGCAAGTGTCTGTAAATGTGTTGTGTCTGAGAAACCTAAAGAGTTTTTGACCTCACAAATAATCTTCTTTGTTAGCCAGTGAGATACATGGGATAAGCAGAGTTTAAACTCTACATTGACTGGAATGAAATTGTTAAAATGGCTGTCGTCACCCTAGCATAAAGGACCATGGCTGTCTCTTCACCAGAATCTACCCTGCTGCAGGTACAACCCCTAGAGTGATGCTGTTTCTCCTGAAGCCGGCCTTTAAGCACCCATGGATTACTTCTTCCCTTGTCTTCATCATGGCATACACACTTCCTGGATGCCAAACATCAAATGCTTGTCCCCCAGATATGGGAATGAGTTTTTCAAAATTGGCATCCTCATCCCGGTCCTACCTCTCAGTAGCTGTGTGGCCTTAGATAATTTGTGGAACTCCGTTGAGCCACAGTCTTTTTTTTTCCTGTAAATTAGAGACAAGAAAATAATTACTCATGAGGTTATTATAGCCTCTCAATAAGAATATGTTTGGGTAACAGCACAATGCCCTGAAATAGTTGTGCTGAAATATGTTAGTCATAAAAGTAATGTATAACTAATTATGGCTCTCTTCTCATCCATCAAACAGGAATGTCTGTTTTCTACTCCTGTTAAAAATAAAACATATGTGATAAAACATATAATTGTATCTGGTCAAATGAGAACCTATCTTCCTAGTCATTATCCCAATGTAGATTTTGTGCTGCTCTCTGCCCCGCTCTGGTGATCAGCACTCACAGCAAGGTAGCACTTTGCTGTCTGATTGCTTCCCTCCTCCTTAGAGACACCTTTGATTTCGTCACCAATGATTTCCCTTTTATCTGTTCTTCCCATCTCTCCATAATTCTTGTCTAACCCAGTAGATACATTGCCAAAAATATCAGATCTACACCTCTAATTTCCTCAGCAAATGAGAAGCTTAGTGGGGGCATATGTGAAAACATGTTATATGGAGGCATATATCATAAACAGTTAATGCCATCGATATTCACTTAAAAAGTACAAGAAAATGTCTATGAATTCTCTACATATCTCAACTTCAACCCTCTAATGAAAACTTTTCCCTGTAGACAAAAACACTTTATTGCCGGGCGGTGGTGGCGCACGCCTTTAATCCCAGCACGTGGGAGGCAGAGGCAGGCGGATCTCTGTGAGTTCGAGGCCAGCCTGGACTACCGAGTGAGTTCCAGGAAAGGCGCAAAGCTACACAGAGAAACCCTGTCTCGAAAAAACAAAAAACAAAAAACAAAACAACAACAAAAAAAAAACCACACTTTATTATATATGTTTATATTTTATAAATATCAAACATTATTTTTTGTATTTACCCATGACAAATATATAATACAACTAAGATATATCAGCAGACAAACAATTAAATTAAAAATATTGATATATTTATAGTCCTATGTTTATATTGGGTCTTCAGGATCTAGTTGGCATTTGATCCCTATAACACTTAAGGCTTTGACTTAACACATTTCAGATGTACAAGAATCACATGTGGACAAAAACTATACTATCCATCAGCACAGATCTAAATTCTCCTCTCACTTGCTGCTTGTTGGGTAGCCGACTATTAATTCTCTGGGCAGGAAAGGTATTTCTACATAGAGTTTAAGAGATTGCTAAACTTGTAGCACTTAACACAGGGAAGACACAATCAACAGTAGTTTACTAACTGTGTATAATCACAGCTGCATGCCAGGCAGGCCTATGAGGGGGCTTTATTTTGGAACAGAGTGAACAGGGGCTGTAGGAAGCAAATGTTGGCTTGCAAAGAAGGTGACTCCTAGTTCCCACAGATGGAGGACTTAGGTGGCTTGTCTGAATAAGATGGTGTGCTGGAAGGGAAGTAAATCCACTACCACAGATAAGTGGACGGTCCATGATACATCCGATGTGGATGAATGTGAGCGGCGAAAATTCTGTGCTGAAAGGGAAGTAAACCTACTACCATGGATAAGTGGACAGTCCGTGATACATCCGATCTGGATGAATGTGAGCGGCGAAAATTCTGTGCTGGAGTATAACAAGATGGAATTTGAAATTAGGTCCACTGATGTTCTCCTGATTTTACCAGATGTCTATAAAGTCATTACAGGGAGCCTTAATTTTCTACTTCCCCAAACTCTGAACACTGTGATATGACAGAGAGCACCTACCTTATTAACATAAACTCTGAACAGGATCATCATCCACTTCTCTGTTAATTGTATCCCATACCACTGGTGGCTTTGTAGCTTGAAAATAGAACCAGATATTCACTATCTTTAAACTTTCCAATATTCCCATGAACAAAAGTATTACAAAATCCATAACAAGGTATGTGAAGATTTTTTTTAAAAATATAATTTGAGGTTTTGCCTTCCAGACCTTTCTTTCTTCACATTAAAAAAAAAAAAACATGAAAAATTCAAGTAACAATCCATTTGCATTTTTCAATTACACTACAATTTTTAGACTGTAGACGCTTGTATAGGAGCTATTAAAGTATTTATTTTTGTCTCTTCCTTAATAAATTTCTTAGATGTGTTGGCATCATTGATTCCCTAACATCCTAATCTTTGAACATTGAGTAATCAGCATAGCTATGGAGATCCATTTCTCTTCCCTCCCTAATTTCTTCTTATCTACAATAAAGCAACACTGTCTCTCAATTCTGTAAGACTTAACTTGGATCTCGGTCTTGAGGTTCTTTCACAACTCTCTCAGTTCTTATTAGGCTACTAATACCAAGTTATTAATACAAGTACTTTGGTATGTTTAGATTATATATTCTATAGTATAATAAATTATACTATTCACATGCACTTATTTCTACAATTTTCCACATAAGGCTACGTGATACCCTATAAAAATGAGTTACAATGTCTTTTTATTAGTGTATCACATATGCATAACATAAAATATATCACAGAAAAAATAATATTAGATGAAAGCATGAATTATCTTCTGTCTTTTACATGGTAAAACCTGGAATGCAACTTTGGGGCACATACTTATACAGATACAAAGTCATTCTCTAGTTCATAGGCCCAGGACACATATTTTGAGAGGCATTTGGTTGAAGAGTTTGGCTTGCTTTCTAAATGCAATTTTATTTGTAAATCTACATCTCCTAGCTCTCCAGGTTTTCTAAGGCCACATTTCCTCTCAGACCCACAGATAAATTTAGTGAGAATTAAACATCCCTAGACAGAAGAATTGAACTATTCTGACTGCTGTTCTTTCATATTGATTTAAAGATCTCAAAGTATTGCTTCCCACAAATCTGTTCATTTATAATCAGAACAAAGCTAAAAGCTGCCTGTCTGCAACACACTGAGTGGGGAAAGGGTCTGACTTTGAATTTAAAAGTTCAATCTATTGACAAGGATACGCATTGGTGACTTAGTACTTAACCATGCAGGCCAATGAGTTGTAGATTTCTTTTTCACTGACAAAAACAATAATATTGATTGTTAAGGAGATGTTTAATACTGATGTTTAATTGTGCCAAACTTTGGGTACTTTCTGATTTGAATTAAAAATATCTCTAAATAATCCAGGTATACCCACTGTAAATACCAGTTTTTTAATATTATTAATTATTTAAGGCTCTATTATCAGTTCCTTAGGTTTCAAAAATGTTTTCAGAGGTATAAATGACCTACCAGAAATGTGATACTAGCATAGTAGTAAAAATACACAGCTGAAAAGGAAACAGAAAGTTGTTGGCAAAGATAAAAGAGAATCATGACAATGTTCTGTGACTGCCAAAGGCCATTTCCAGTTATTAGACTTGGGATTAAAGAGAAAAATCTTATGTACCCCAGCATCAGGAAGCAACTTCAACTACTTCTGACAGGGAAGCAAAACAGAATTCTAGTACAAGGACCAAGACACACAGATGTACAAATGACCTTGTGTCAGGAGAGAGAATGTTACATTGATATATTTTCTTTTATTTTTTTCTCTGCTTGCTGATGAAGATAGACCACAAAATCAATAAAGTGCAGTGGGGTGTGTTGGTGTGATGGGTACACTAATCTGCTTGCTTTTGAGGTTCAAACCAAGACTGATTTGTCGAAGTTACCTGAAATAATTTCTGCAGTCTACATTCTCCACACTGAAGGCACGGACATAAATTTTCTCCTTGTAGATTCAGATAGGAGTCTAGGCACTAAATTCTCAGTGTGGAGATCCATTTTTTTCTCTCTTCGATGTTTCCTGAACATTTCCTAAAAATGAGTGTTCTTACGCAAAAGCCTTCATCATATTAAAATAATTAAGCCTATGCAAATCTATTACGTATATTGAAAGAGAAATCATTCCGACTGCAGAAGACACTTAAGGCAGGGCAGCATGGAAAAACTAAGAAGAAACGTGACAGCAGACACAGACAAGTAGTTATGTTCTTGTCACACATGGCACACAAGCAATGGATGCAAACCCGAACCTCCTCTTTCCTAGGCTACCCTTAATCAATGCACATAATGTGACCATTTAGCAGCTACTGCACAGCTGTGTGAAAAGAACCACCTCCCATCAGCACCTTCTCCCTGTTCACCCAAAGACTAAGCACCTATTTAAAATACTTTCAATCACAAAAACAGGGCAGAATAATGTGGGAGCAGGAAGGACAGCTTGCATTGAGGTATGGCCACTTCCTGATTCTGCTTTGTCCACAAACCCTTTGTTTATCCTCGCTGTCCTATGATTTCCTGATATTTATACTACAAATGATAGTAGCAGCTACCCCTGGAGTTATTGTGAAGGTGATATAACTTACAACTTGAAAGCACCCAGAAACAGCAGCTGACATGTCGCAACACCATGACAGTGAATCATATTTTACATTTCTTCTTATAGACACACAATATGTACTTTAAAAATACATCCCAAAAATTTTGACTTAAGCATATCCAAAAAAAACCTAAACTATGTGGTCACTAGGTGATTTTGAATGATAAGAAAGTAATAGCCTTTGTATATACTTGCAAGTTCCAGTTCTGTCAAAAACATGTATGTTGTGGGCCAGGCTATGAAATTCTTCTGAGCCTCATTTCCTCCTGAAGAAAGAGCTGGAAATAAAAAGCTAAAGATACAGCACAGGCAAGTGAAACCAAGATCTAAGATAAATGAATAAAAGGTTATAATAGGAAACTGAACTGCTCTCGATAAATCACACACCCCCCCCAAGAAAGGATTTATTCAGAACACCAAGAAAATGGCCTAAGTCCATCATCATGCCTGTAGAAGAGAACATAAAACTGTCAGGAACCATTCTTGAAGAGCAAAGGGAAAGGCAAAGTTCCCAAAGAAACCAGAGATTAGAAAACATCAATTTAGATTATTAAACTGGGTAAAGAAAAGTGCATTAGAGAAACAATAAACTTGGGCTTCACAATATCACTCACAGCCAGGAATCTAAGGTTCCAGAATAGTTGTATAAAATATCCCACAGAAAATCTTTTCAAATATATTAATAGGAATCTAGAGACAAAGTCTCCATATTGTGGAAGAATTCCTGAAAATAGTACTAATTGACCAGGCATCTTTAATCCTCAAGTATTAAATCTACTATGTTGATGTAATTTGTGGATTGTCAAGATGCTGCTAGAGTGGGTAATTCTCTCCTAAATTATTTAAACACTTTTTTCTTGTCTTACATAACACCCTTTAGGGTAAAAGTTCATGGGTTACAAGAGGTAAGGCATATGTGTTAAACAACAAGATTGTGTCAGAAAATTCTGTGATAAGGGTCAAGTTCTCTTTTTGCATATACTGTCCTAGAGCTAATAAAGATTTTGTATTTTAAATGTATTAAATATTTTGACAAGAATATACACCATTTCTGATAGCACACACCTGTCATTCCAGCAATCACAATGCTGAGGCAGAATCATGAGTTTAAGGCCAGCCTGAGCTCTATGGAAGAGCTTGTCTTAAAATAGTTGTTTAATTAATAATAATGAAAGCCATAAGAAAATAACACTAAAGAAGAATATGAGTCAAAAATTCTCTATGGCCTAAGGAAACCTAGAATTCATTATACGATTCTCTACCAAAAAAAGTTTGCTAACTTTTCTGCTGAAGAAGCAGTCATTTTTGAATCAATATTACTTGGCTTTACATGTGAGAAGCCCAAATCAAAGAAATACTGTAAAACAGCAGAGCTAAATCCTAAGAATTGCTTGTAGAGCTGGTCAAAATTATGGATGCAATGTCCTGTCTTCTCAGAAAGTGCAGTCAATAAATGGAGAGTCAATGGACATGGCAATTCCTCACTCAGTTCCAACACAGCAGTCACCAGAACACTTTCGAGGTTTAAGCATACACTTAGATACTGAGATGTTGAAGGCACCCAATATTTGGTAAACCATTAAAGCACCTGTCTAGATTTTAGCAGCCATAATGGGTATTTCTCTTGATATCTAGATGAATAAGCAAGAGAAATATAAATCACAAAGTAGTAAGATTCAATAAATTATCAAATACTGCATTCTTTGTGGTCGAATAGCCAATAGGTTTTGCTCTCTAGATGACTTTGTTGTCTTTATGTGGGGTGTGTTCACTGGAGTGTCCTCAGAATAACTGCTTACTGTTGTCCTGTTGTCAATTGAGTAGATTCCAAAGGAATTAGGGTTGTAGGCCAAGACTTGCCATTTATCAGTAAGAAACATATATATGGAAAACCAGACAAGGATGTAAATGTCAGATCATCTTCATAGGATCTGTACCCAGCATGAATAAAGTAATTAAATATAAGCATCTTAGATATAAAAGCCTTACTGATAAAGTCCAGTTTTCCATCCTCACCCTGGGTGTCAGCCCTTAAGCCTGAAGCACAGGGAGGGTCAGTCACAAGCATTTTTATAAGTCTCAGAATGACATATATATCATACCACATTGGTCAGAATCTGGGGAGCAAAAGCAAACTGTACTGAAAGGTGGCTGGAAAAGGTGGTCCAGCCAGATTTTTAAGACAAAAGAAATGTTTGGTAAATAGCCAGAAATTCTCCATCGTAATTGTCCCTTCTAGTTTCTAGTTATGTTCTTCTGACAGAGTACATTTACTATTTCCCCAAGGAAAACAATGCAAAGTCCTTGGGTCACTTTTTCTATGGCAGTGTAGAAAATCTCATGTACTCTGATAGAACCAGAGACAGTTCCCTGTGCTCTGACAATGCCAGCACAAATCACACTCTCTCCTGCAGACAGACACACGTGGTACTTGATCTATCCTTTGTTATGGATGACAACTTTGCCAATGCTGTCATTTATCTCAAACTTGGTGGCCATTCCCTCATCAGCTTCTGCCTGCCCTCAAGGAACTTGATGAATGTTATTCTTCTTTGACAATAATCCCCCTTTCTGAGATTTTTTTCTTGCCACATATCAATTATATATATAATATTGGGTTTTATTATGTCATATTCATGCATGTATGCGATGTATTTTGACAGTATTCACTCAAATTACCCTCTTCTTTTATCCTCTGTCTGCTAACGACCCTTCCCCTTCCCACATAGATCCACTTCTACTCTCATGTTTATTTATTTGTTTTTCTTATTTTTTTTTACATTTTATTATAAGGAAAAACAAAAATAAATAAAAACAACACACACCAAAATATATACCACTAAGTGACTTTATAAACAGAATTGGCTTTCAGAATGAAAGCTGTAAAGATTGACATTAAATTTTACACTTTTGGTATGGAATGTCTTTTAATGTACTTCTCAGCATATTTATTCATTTTGCATTATTTATCTATTCATTTAGTTTTGATGACCAGTGAGTTTTGCTGGAGTGACTTACTGGGTCCTGGTGATATTTATCGGAGAAGGACCTCAACTGTGGCCACATCATTGAAGGAATTGTCTCTCCCCACCCTTGCTACCAGAGACTATTACCTGCTCACAGATATACAGGGAGAAGGTGGGGCTTCATGAATGCTACTAGATATCAATACATGGCTGTGGATCCTGGTGGAGGGGCCTCACCCATCCTCCTCTCCCCTCATGACAGTGATCAAGAGTGCCAAAGACAGCCTTCTGCACTTGACTCCTTCCTCCAGATCTTACACTCTTTTATCATGCCTTCTGTGATTGAGCCTTGAAAAGGGCTGGTACAGAAATTCCATTTGTGCCTGAGTAGTGTATTTCAGGCAAGGATCCTCTCATGTGGAATAGGCCTCAAATCTTATCAGAGAGCATATGGTTTCCCACATTACTGATTTACCACTATTGAGTCAATGAGCATCTTTTGGTTGGCTAGTCAATAGTGGAGCATACAATAGCCACAAATGACTTTTGAAAATTCTCCCAAAAACCTCAGTTGCACCTTCCTTCAATTTATGAGCTAGAAATTAGAGAGAAGTCTTCCAGAATGTTCTCCTTATCTCCTAATCAAAGTGTGCAGATTCTTCAGCAACTAGATCTCACCATCTAATTCTAATTCTAATGGGCAACTGGTAGCCATGGCAAATGCCTGTATGTTTGTAGACCTCAGAGGCTTTCTTAACTACTCACTAGTCACCAACTTACACCTGATATGGGACTTTTTGCCTAATAACCTGTGGTTTCAGATGCAGCTTTGTATATACACATAGGACAGGTATGTTGAAACTTTCATTTTCTTTTATTATATTTTATGACTAGCTTACCCATTACCAGGTTTTCTTCTGGGTTTTTCAGCCATCCTTGGTTTGGTTGACACCCCCCTTACCTCTTTCATATTTCCTTGCCTCCTTCTTTAAATCCAACCTTCTTGTTATCCCCTTGATTTTTAATTTTGAATGTATTTTTTACTATCCTTTCATTCCTTAAAGCTTCCCAGCTTTACACATATTCATTCACACTTAAATGTACATTTGTAAAAAGTAGCAACTAAGATCCACATATGCGAGAAAAAAACACACAAGTTTTCTGATATTGTGCTGCCTCGCTCAAAATGGTATTTCTTGTTCTATCAATTTTCCTGCAAATTTCATAATTTTATTTTTCTTTATAGGTGAACAAAACTGAATTGTGTATATGTACCACACTTTCATCTGTCAATTAGTTGAATGGCATCTAGGTTGATTCTGTTTTATTGCCATTGTGAAAATAGCAGCAAAAAGTGTGGGAGAGAAAGTATCCCTGTGGTGGGATGTGGAGTACTTTGAAGATGTGTCCAGAGTTGATTACATAAGACTTCTACCAGTAGCTTTTGAGAAACCACCACAATTATTTCCATACTGGCAGTACCAATTTACATTCCTACAAGCAATGAATTAGCATTCTTCATTCTTCACCTCTATGTCAGCATTTATCATCCTCTGATTTCTTGATAACATTCATTCTAAAGGTTGTGAGATGGAATTTCAAAGTACTTTAAAAGTGTGTGTGTGTGTTGTAAGTATTCCCACCTGTGAATGTGGGGGAGGACCAGAGGTTGATATCAGGTGTCTTTCTCTATTGTTCTCCATTTATTTACTAAGACAGTATCTCTTACTGACTTTTGTATGGTAACTTTGTATTCTACCACTTTGCTGGAAATTTCTGTCAGTTCTAGAAGTTTTCTAGAGAAGTCTTTAGGATCCTGTATGTGTAGAATCAATTCATCTGAAAAGAAAGAAGGATATTTTAACTTCCTTCCTATTGATACCCCTTTATTTCCTTCTCTTGTCTTATTGTTTTAGCGAAGAGTTTGAACAATAAGTTGATAATTGCAGAGTAGACACTCTTCTTGCCTTGGTCCTTATCTAAGTTGGAATGCTTCAAGCTTTCCTCTATTTAGCATGAAAAGTTAGCTGTAGGTTTTCATATATAGTCTTTACTGTGTTGAGATATACTCTCTCTAATCCTTGTGTCCCCAGGGCTTTAAATGTTTTCTTAACCTATAAAATTTCAAATTAGTTAAGATAGCATGAAATATTAAAATAAATTAATATCTAACTCTATGTATTATCATGAATATAAAAGTCCATGTAACCCAAATATCAGCAGGGAGAGGAGTTAATTAGCAGAATCTGCCTTATAACTAAGTGCTTAGATTGCCTTATCTAAATGAGAAGGCATAAGAGAAAAGAGAAATTTGAGAATTTTTGAGATTTGGAAGTCAACATTAGCAGGCATGTTTCTACTCCTCATCATGCCTGTTCAGTCTTAGTCTTGAGGCATCGCCTTCACGTTACTACAAGAATGACTGAGAATTGTTTGCCAGTGGTCTTGATGAATGGGATGTACATTTTGTGAACAGTTTCATGACCCTGTGCATGTAGCTGTAGAACACTTTCAACACTCCATTCTTCAGGGAAAGTCCTTGAGACAGAAAGTAACAACTCATAATAGCTTCAGGAAGTCCTTGAAACTGGCCAGATTCATCAGGTCACACATTCTTCAAGAGTAAACAGCAAGGGCTGCCGAGAGTCACTCTTTGACAAGCAAACTGCAAAGGGGACTCTGAGACACACCCAGCCACTTGGAAGAAGCAGAGACTAGTTGTACTGCCTGGAAGAGGTCTAGACCAACGGAGCTAACCTGTTGAGCTTCCTGCAGGTTGTGTGGTATGATCCAGGCTTCCAGCTTTTGTGAGATGTCACCCATGCTGGGGTAGGCTCTAGTAGGCTGGGGTGGGCAATGAAGTTGTCTTTGCATCATTTCTGCACATGTAAGTAATCCTTCACTCATACTCATGTAAGTAATCCCAATAAAACTCATTGGTTCGTCAACTTGAACATTGGTGGGAATTCATACTTTGGTCTGTCATGGGGTGAAAGGCATGTGTATGTGTTATATCTGCCCAGGTAAAGTCTATCACACAACATAATTGACACATGAACAAGGACCCAACAGAACCAAAGATGAGATGGGGAGGAGTGAGTACATGGTCCTGGTTATAGGTAGCAAGGCATACAATTGAGGTGTGTGTTCATGTGCCTTTGTGCTATGAAGAAGTTGCATGATGCTTGCTATGGGTAGTGAGATGCGCAACCGAGACTGAGCCATTAGGGTTAGGAGTGTCTGTGAAAGGAATACCAGGATAGCAGTCTATGTGGTATGGGGTATCATGCTTGGTTTATTAGCTGGGTGTACCACATGAAAGTGGAAATCCCCTGAAAACAGTTATTTTGTCTTTGAAATTAAAGCAAAGGGTCAAGATTGTTGGCAAGCAGCAGCAGTGGTTGCAAGCCTTTGTGGTATATGGTAAGAAATAGATCTGAGGCGGAGATAGTAGCCAAGCTGGAACTTGTTTGTGTAAGGGGGAGTTACAATACGAAAGGGGATGTGGTTAGTCTCCTCCATGTTAGCCTTGGATTTGGCAAATCAATTAGAAGATGAGATACATATGGTAAAAGCAATAGAAGATATCCTTTATATCTGACCTTTTGTGGAAAAAGAGGGAAAAATCTGTGATCCAAGATCTGGATGAGCCTTAACAACAGTCCTGTATGAAAAACTAGGGTGACCAAGAAATATTCAGCACTTGAATTGCTGGAATTGGGGAAGAGTTTTAAACAAGCAATAAAAGTGCCTATCACTGCCTGACTTGTGAGGCTGAGGGACATGGGAGTGGATGGGATCAGTCTGACTGCTGTGGATGCAGAAAAAGTGAGCAATAACTACCTATCCTTCCTTAAAGCAAAGTCTTCATAACCTGAGATGCTATGAGGGAAATCAGTCCAAGATGGGCTCCTTATCAGAGCCATTAGATTATTTGGTTATATCAGGGTTGGAGGACCGTAGAGGAGTGGCAGGTGGTACAGAGGGGCTAGAAATAAGAAAAGCTGTGTTTGAATCTTAGTTCACTGGTCCAGATAGAACTACGTTCACGGAAGAGTTAAAGAAAAGGCTCATTGAGCATAGGTCTTGGGGCTGGTGTAGAGCTTTGGTGGCTTTTCTGAGTTATTTGTTGAGGCAAGCTCTGTGTAAAGTAGGAAGGGCTTTGGCCAATCTAGCTGATTTAGAACAACATGTAAAGAGCAACCTAGGGGAAATAAAAAAAAGGAAAAGCAGAGGAAGAATTCTATCTGGGTTACTTGAAGGCAAATGTAGTGAAATTTGTGTGGAGTTGGAGTTACTAAGGAAAATACTGATAGAAAGCTGAACTCTGTGTTAAGGAAATTCTGGAAGGCTTCAGCGACAAAAGGGTAACTCACAGAAAACATTCCTGATAGAAATATACAAATGAAGATGATCAAGTCTGCCTAGGGATGGGGGATGGATAATTATCCCCCAAGGTGAAGAAGGGTGTACTGGGGATGGAGATGGTTTGGCCAGCTAGGTACAGTAAGTAAAGAGGCAACAGTTAGAGCTACAGCCACAGGGGTAGTCCAGGGACTCTAGGACTCAGGGGTCCAGCAGTTGCAGTAGAGGAGAGCAAGGCCACATTTCTCCCTTGGTCCTGAGTAAGGCTGAGAAAATTAAGTCAGGTCCAGTGAGTTCACCACAGGTAGAGAAATGTACAGTGAAGAAAAATCTAGCCCTAGAGAAATTTGGAAAGAAAAATCTAAATTAAAGCACATTGTACACAGTGGGATTATATTCAACTACAAAAGAATGACATTGAAACAATTTGTTATGCAGCCAATTTCCTCTGAGATCAAAGCCTTGCACCTTGGAGGGAAACTCTGACAGATACAAAATGTTTACAAGGAGGTAAAACATCAGGTTGTTGTGAACAGAAGGTGAACCGCTCCATCCTGCAGGGAAACTCATTAACTACAAGAAATAAACAATTCAAAGGATTCAGGAAGTCCCTGAAACTGACCAGATACACTAGGTTCCTCCCACCCAAAGCATTTTTAAGCTGTAAGGACTACTAAAATCACTCTCAAACTAGTCAAACCAGAAAGAGCAGCTGAGCTGCCTAGAAGAAGGAGCAAACTGAGCTGTTTGGAAGAAACTCAGACCCCTGAACTGCCAGAGACACTTTCCAACCTGTTGAGTTCCCTGCAGATTGCACAGTGCACTTGAGGTTTCCATCATTATTTAGCTGTCAGATATGCTGGGATGGGCTTTGTGATGCAGCTGTCTTTGAGTCACTTCTGCTGCTGTAAGCAAATCTTCACACATTCTTCCAAATAACTTCAACAAAACTCATTGATACACCATGTTGGACTTCACTGTTATTCTTACTTTTGGTTCATTGCTATTTCCCTATCTGAGATGATTAGACATTGTTAATCTCTCCTCAGGAATAGTGTGACATAGAACAACTAACAGTAAATAATGAACCAGAAATCGTTGTATTAGGTAAAATAACCTAGATTCAAAAGAAAAACATCACATGTATTATTATATATGCACATTTGAGATTTAAATTTGTATTTGCATGTGTGTGTATTTGTGGGTACATGGGCATGTGTATGCTCTCAAAACACATGAAAAAACATGTAAGAAAGAAGAAACAGGCCTAAAGGGAGGGGAGGAGGAACAAGAGAGGGTCATGAAATTTGTTTAATATGAAAGCAAAATGAGAAGGAACCAACTCCAAGGAGAAGGGTTGGCTGTGAGAAAGCAGTGCACTGGAACAAAGTATAGTCACAGGCACAGACAGAATATCAGAATAAAGCCTGCTACTCTGCATGTACCTTTGGAAGAGGGAAGCGCTCCCTTTAGCTAAGAAAAGTAGGTCACTTGCTTCCTGAAAAGGTAGGCTAACATTTCTAAAGGAATTAGCCGATCTGCTCTTCCTTCTCACACTTTGACTTTCCAAAGCTACCCAGTTCTAGAGGTCCCCACCAACTCCAACCAGCGTACCCTAACTTAAGCCTGCATCTCTTTTTGAAAAAAAAGTAATTATTACCTCTAAT
Organism: Peromyscus californicus insignis; assembly: GCF_007827085.1. Taxonomy (NCBI): domain Eukaryota; kingdom Metazoa; phylum Chordata; class Mammalia; order Rodentia; family Cricetidae; genus Peromyscus; species Peromyscus californicus. The sequence continues at coordinate 102,902,866 of NW_026294617.1, forward strand.
TTCTTTTTTTTTAAGATTTATTTATTTATTATGTATACAGAAGAGGGCGCCAGATCTCATTACAGATGGTTGTGAACCACCATGTGGTTGCTGGGAGTTGAATTCAGGACCTCTGGAAGAGCAGTCAGTGCTCTTAACCTCTGAGCTATCTCTCCAGCCCATACTTCTAATTTCTTAGTTGGGCTTCCATAAACTAGGTTTTGTGTCAGCCAGAGCAGCTCTTTTAGTCCATGATATGCTACTTTAACAGACTGCCTGAGTCTATGACCCTTAGAAAAGCAAGAGACTGAATTACTACTACACTATTCATGTGCTTCAAGATGGTGGCCACATTATCTCAGCTCTGGTGAGGACCTCATCACAGACAGCAGTATGGTGGGAATGTGTAACAGCAATCAATTCAGCATCCAAAAAACAACCTTAGTCCCTTCCAGTGACTATGGCCCAATGAGATAACTAGCTTTGCTAACTCTTGAGGTTCCATAGTACCTTCCACCTTTACCACACTGAGATTCTAACATAGGAGCCCCCAAGGGAACTATAATGGAGCGGTCTCCTCTGGTTATATGTTGCTATATTGAATCAGAACAGCTTCAGTCATCACTCACAAATCAGACCTATTAATATTTCCTACTGGTGAGGTGGGGGGAAGCATTCACAAGGGTATGAGGCTCATAAGCTTTATGAAAACATCACAAGAGCCTTTCCCTTCCTAAGGTGGTATAAGAGGTAAACAGTTGACAGGTGAGGGACTCTGTATTGGTTTAATTATTGCTTGGAAGTTTCCCTGGGAGACTTTCAGAGCTTTAAACACCTTGGAGTTTCCTGTATTCCTCAAAGTAATCCCAATAAAGGTATTGATTCACTAGACTGCACTTAGATTGAATCCATTGCTTTTTGTTTTTTTGGAGGCGGGGGTCTGTAGTATCCCCTCTATACAGGGTGAGTAGACATCTCTTCACAACCCTCCTAAGGAAAAGTCACATGGGAGATTTACATGGAAGGACAAAGCAGATGCCATAAGAGGCTGCTCAGTCTTCTCTCAGAGATTAGGCCTCAATTTCAGTTTTTCTGAGACTGAGCAGTTTCTGAGAGGGCCATGAACAAACAACAATTAGTCACTGATGCCCCTGTCAACAGGGACAGGGAGACAGGACACACCAAGCCTGGTCACTGAGCCAGCCCTCACAGTCAGTATGTGCTAGGCCATCCCGCCTCCATAGCAGCACAAGGACAAGGCCTGGGACTTGTCCAGGCCTGCCCCCAAATGGCTAACTGTAACCCCAACTAACCCTAGCCAATTAAAAGTTACTAACATGATTACCACTCATATAAACCAATCCTAAGTCTGTTCCTATGTAGTCTGTAGAACCCAAGACCTCCGCGCTTGCTTTACCCTCTATAAAAACCTTGCCCCATTGCTGCTCAGGATCTCTCCTGCTCGGCTGTTACATCAGATGGATGGAGAGACCCGAGTTAACTCAACTCTTTGCTTTTGCATCAGATTTGATCACTTGATGGTCTTTGGGGGTCTGGACTCTGAGCACAACAAACATACACTTGAACCATACCCAATACATGAACTAGATATTCAACTAACTTCCCTATAACACTGTGCCTCTGCCTTACCATCTTATGTCCAAATTAACCTCCTTATACTTGTCTGAACTTACCAAACAGTTTCCTATCTTAGAGCTCTCAATATCTTCTCTACAAGATATAAGTTCCCCAATAGTTACACCATGTCTTTCTTTCTTGTCATCTCAGACCCTTGCACTGTCAAATGTTCCATGGGCCTTCTGCTTAGTTATTCTGTATCAGTTCTCACCAACTGGAAATGAATCGTCCTTTGTTTTTCTGCTTCCACTGATGAGATAATAAACTCCCAAAAATAATGGCTCTGTTCTTTGTAGTTTTTTCTGTACCTGAATATCTCCGGCAAATTTTATTAGGTTTTCAATAAGTATGATTAAAATGATGAGTTGAACAGAAAGGCTATGATATGTGAAAAACAAGCAGAAAAAGTTTGAATATAAGTATAGACAGAGGATAAGGAGTTGGTGAGAGTAATATTTTAAGAATGTATCTGTCTCAAGAACCTAACAGAAAATAGAATGGAAGCTTTTTTCTCCTCAGAGCATGAAAAGTTTCTAGTAAATTGGCTAAATATAATGAGATACTTGGGGAAGAAATTGTTTGCACATCTTTCAAGTACTCAAGAATAGTATGTTACAGGAAATTCTTAACATATAATATTTCACATTTTTGTTCATTTCCATTTCTGAGGAATATGATATTCAATAGTTAAAGGAGAGAAAGGGAAATTTAGATAAATAGATAGATAGATAGATAGATAGATAGATAGATAGATAGATAGATAGATAAACAGACAGATAGATAGACAGACAGACAGAGTATCCCAAGTATTGAGAAAGAGGACGAAAGCCAAGTTGAGGGATTACATTCACTTGATTATCAGGCAGTCAGTTTTCTACATAGGTAGTTTTGTATTTTCTTCATTTATTTAATAATCCAGCTATACAAGTTCTAATCAAATCATAAGGGATAAAACTTTTCAGTGGATGACTTCTATCTCCCCCAAATTTACATAGAAGGTTAAGGAGAGCTCTAGGGATAGAGTTCAGCAACAGAGCATGTGTGTGGTCTATACAAGATTCAGTTCCCACCCGGTTTTGTAAAGTAGAGAAATAAATAAGTCATCTTTAAGCCCAAGGGTGTGCATTAAATACGTGTGCTCGCACATGTGAATCCACACATAAAGGAGTGTGTGAATAATACGGTATAGGAAGAAAAGTATTTACAATGCAACATATAAGATGCTTTCCTAAAGCATGGTAGACTGGAAAACAGAATCCGTTGTTCCTGGAAATTCATCTTGTTATCTTTTACAATCCATTTCACTTCCAGCAGCAGTGAATAAATACCTTTATTTTGTCTGTAGCATTTTATTCTTCCTATTACAGCACTTACACCACTTATTACCGAATCCTCTCTTTCTCGTAGATTTTATGATCCAACTTCTCCAATAAAAGTTTTATGGCAGGAGTCTAATGAATTACACCCTATAGAAAAGAAAATAAACTGGCCTGCTTCTAAGCTTCAGAGCTGCAGCAATGAGTCCTATGGATTTATTGCATACCTCTTCATTGCACCAAGGGTACTGATGGAATTGTTGCTAGGCTTTCTTTACAACATTTTTAGAGGCAGGAACTGCTAATATCTGTTTCACCTGAATCACAGAAAGTTGGGGACCCATATAGAAAACAAGCAAAGAACAATAAATGACATGAACACCGTAGAAAAACTGGTCATGCTGGGCTTGCTAAGGACGGTGTTAGTACTATTTAGACTGCCTGTACCACAATTAAACCAAGGAAAATACGAAGGTAGTAGACATAACCCTAGGCCCTTAGGAAAATAGAGCACTCCCAAAGGCATGAACATCTATGTCCAGGGCCTTAAGGGACCATGAAGAAAAGCAATATTAGGAAAGCAGGAAACATTCCTCAAACATCAGAGAGACCAAGGAAAGAAATCAAAGAGGGTGATAAAATAAGATGCTGTATGCTTTGGCACTTGTATTCTAGATGAAGTTATTAGATTTGATTGTTTGTTTGTTTTTGGATAAATCCAAAGAGGATTGGTGATCTGGCATGTAAACTCAGACACATGGTCTATTCATCAATTTTCCCAAAGGATATAGTTCTTCTAAACAGTTCTTGCTTTATGTTTAGATAAAGAAAGAAAAGGAAGAAGTAGAAAATGTGATAAAAAATTAATAACAGTATTTACATGGTTAATCAATTACATATTTTATTGGTATAGGAGGTAGTAATAACTTTGCACTTGACAATTTTGTTTAAGAGAGTTTTAAATGCCAATGAAACAAGTGAAAATACTGGTGGGAAGTTACTAAACTATTCCGTTTCTAAATAAATATATTTACATAGCTCATTTTAAAAATGAGAAATTAATTGGGCAATCAGTACAGTTTTCTATGATTGAAAGTAACATGATAGACTAGTTGACAAGTAAGATGTTTGATGACAGTAAATTATAAGGAAACTTTAACACACTATGCTGACAATATTATACTCTCCCACTTTTCTTGATACCAAAGAAAATGAAGTACATTACAAAAGCATTATTATGTACAGCACACAAATCCCCTCTGAGATTTTTTCCCTGGGATATTCTGTATATAAAGGCTGGCTTATCTGAATATTTTAGAAATATTTTCATTTTAAGATTTCTGTGTAGCTTGACATCATTCTCTGTCATTTACTATTTAACTAGTTTTGTACAAAGGGGAATTTTTCTTAGTTGTAATTTTAAAAATGTTAGTTTCATTATAGGGGAAAAACTGCATCTGTAGCATGAATCTTATAAGGTCTTATTAATAAAAACAAACCGGGAGCCAGGTGAACGCTGAAAGATCAGAGAAACAGAACAAGCCACATCCAACCTCACCTTGCCAATTCCTCAGCTGATCTTGCTTCCTCAGATTGAAAGCCTCTGAGTTCTCATTTGAATGGATCTCAGCTGAACTGGTGCTAAAAGCCTAAAAGCTTAAAAGACTCTAGTTCCTGGTCCTCATGCCTTATATACCTTTGTGCTTCCTGCTGTCACTTCCTGGGATTAAAGGCATGTGTCACCATGCCTGGCTGTTTCCAGTGTGGCTTTGAACTCACAGAGATCAAGATGGATCTCTGCCTCTGGAATGCTAGGATTAAAGGCATGTGCTACCATTGCCTAAACCCATGTTTAATATAGTGGCTGTTCTGTTCTCTGACCCCAGGTAAGTTTATTGGGGTGCACAATATATCAACCACATGCATCTTCCATAGAAGAGCTATGAAGTTTAATTTTTTTCAATTAAAAATGTTTAATGTTTCTTACATCTATGTGATGCATTCTGATTATTCTCACTCCTTCCTGTCTCTTATCTTCTTGTTACCCCTGTCATCCTCCACACCTTCCTACAGACCATTGCCCATGTTCATGCCTTTTTTTGTTTGTTTGTTTGTTTGTTTTATGATCCATGGACTTTAACCAGACATTTTCAACCAGAGACATGGAACTATTCAATGGAGCCTGGTGGGGTTGCCAATGGGAACACATGTAAAGATAATGATTCCCCATCCCCTGGTGGGGTAAGTCCCCCTGACTTCCTTGTCCACCCTTAATGGGCTGTTGACAGGTCAGTCTTATGCAGGTGTGAGGCAGGCAACTATAGCTGCTGTGAGTACATGATTACAATGGCCAAGTCATTCCCCCCAAAATAGCCATCTTTCTCTCTCTATTCCAGATCTGCTTGCTTTTCTGTCATGTTTCCTGAGTTGTAGAGGGATTGGTATAATGTCTTATTTGGGGCTAAGCACTCAATCAGCTTTTTTTTTTTTTTTTTTTTATTCTCCAGCAAATTGAGCAGGCAAGATTTTCCTCTGAATTCACCATCATTCATTGTAAAGATAAGTTTTTTGTTTTGTTTTGTTTTCTGATTAAGCCTGGGAGTACAATTAGTCTATGGGTTAAACTTATAAATATTTAGAAGGCAGTTCAATACTATATCAAATTAGAGAGGCAAGAGGAGTAATTTCTTCCCAAGCACTGTGACCTCCCCACCCATGCTTTCTTGTTGTGTCTTAGGCATGTTTTATACTGCCTGACATGAGTTTTTTCTAGGATGGAAAAGGCCTCAAATTCAACCAGAGATGAATTGGTTGGTCCCATAACAGTCTATAACAGCTTCTCTACTATTGCACCAGTGGGAACATCTTGGCTTATGAGCACTAACTGTAGTTTGTAGAGGTACACCTACATTGGAACACTGATTCAACCCTCTGCCCAAGCAGTCAGCATCACACCTTGCCAACAGGGAGGAAGCTTCAGCTAGGTTCCATGAACCCCATAATATTCTTTCCTTTTCATCTCTTCTGACAGTGCTCTCAAGTAATCAGTCTTCAAGTTCACAGTTTTTCATCAGCTTGACAAATTTTCCTTTCTGTTCTTCCTCTCATTTTTATCTCATGCAATATATATTTTTAGTCCTAAGTTTGTGAAACTAAATAAAATGAATTTTATTATTAACTTTCTGATTTTGACTATTTATATTTTTTCTGACTTTGGCAAACTATTCTTTATATTTTCTTGTTGTTTCTGAGCTTCTTCAAGATAATTATTTTTGATTCCCAGACTTCCCTTAGTTTTCTGAATGGAAAAAGAAATTGAAATAAAATGCATAATTCTCTCTTTTCTCCTCATATAACCATAATTCCTCTCTATCACATCAATAGTTTTACATTTAATTTTGATTTTGATTTTATGTGTATGAGTGTTTTGCCTGCAAATACGTCTGTGCACCACTTGTGTGCCTGTTGCCAACATAGGCCAAAAGAGGGTGTTTGGTCCCCAGGAACTGGAGTTGTGATAGTTTTGAGTAGCTTTGTACATGCTGGGAATCTTCTGGGTCCTCTGGAAGAGCAGCCAATGCTCTTAACTGCTGAGACAACTCTCCAGCCACGTATATCAATATTTTTTAAAGGTTCATTAAATATATTAAGCTAACAAAACATACTAAATTTATATTATTTAATTTCCTATGAATTTATTTATTGGTACCCATTCAGGAACACATTGTTCTGTAATGAATTTCCAGAGTTATTCTCATTTAGTCGTAAAAATTTTAACTGGAATTTAATCCAGGAATATTAATGATTTTATTATTATTATTGGCAAATGTTATCAAAATTTAATTATTGGATGGAAAAATAGACTTTTGAAACCATGTATCAAAAACAAACATCTATAAAGTTTGTGAAATGTTAATGAATTCAATAAAATTATTACTAGAGGAACTTGGGTTAATTTTTGTCATTTCACTACTAAATCCCATGTGACAACTTCAAAGGACCTCAGAGAATCATTACAAAGCTTAGAGATACTTAATACTCTTTAACTATAAATGCTAAAATTATGTACTTGTAAATGCATTTAATGTAACTATAAAAATAAAAGAGATTGATACAATATTGCAAACAAATCTTCAAGTGATAAGAATAATTTTTAAATGTTCCTATATAGTAAGCTGAAAATGATAGCTATTCATTCTATATAGTCCCCAAAACAATATCAAATTCTTTACAAAATTTGTTACATAAATTATTTGAATGAAATGATTGACTTAACTTTGGTGCTGTACACTGGTTCTATATTCAAATTTACTTTATGTAGTATCTTTTACTCTAAATGAAAAACTGTGATGTGGATGGTTAAATGCTGTCAATTTGATAGTATCTAGAACAGTGATTCTCAACTTGTTGGTCATGACCCCTTTGGGGTTGAATGACCCTTTCATTCCTCCTAAGAGCATCAGAAAACACAGATGTTTACATTACAATTCATAACAGTAACAAAATTACAATCATAAAGTAACAACAAAAATAATTTTATGGTTGGTAGTCAGAGTGTTAGGAAAGTTAAGAACTACTGATCTAGAAAGACCTAAGAGTTACGACTGTGGGTATGTCTGTGAGCAATTGTCTTGACTGCATTATTAGATTTGGCAAAACTTACCTACTGTGGGTGGTGCCATTCCCTAAATGAGTTCCTGAGCAACAGCACACATTCATCTCCATGTTACCTGATTATGGATGCAACAGGACCAGTTCCTTTTAGAGCCTGCTGCCTTGACTTTCCTCCCCTGGTAGACTACACCCTTGAATTGTGAGCAAGAATAAACTCTTCTTTATGTTACTTTGTCACAGAAACCGGAAAAGAAACTAGCACAGAAATTGGAACCCAGAAGTGGGGCCAGTGCAGTGATAAACTGGCTGAGACATTATTTCTTTGTTGTCTTGACCAAGAATCTGGTTTCATTCTGTTTGTGTCCTGAGAACCTAATACAAGCTGAATTTTAAAGTAATAGACTAATTGTTTGACAGAAGAAATTTTAAGATAGGAAAGCATTCAGGTTGGTGCTGAGAAAGAGGCTGTGATTGTTAAGGAGATCAGCACCATGGAAGAAATCCTAGGAAATATGTCCTGAGAGCAAACTCTACCCATCAGACATTCTATCTTGTGAAGATCTAAACTCATTTAAAGTAAGAAAGCTAAGAGGAAGGAGTTCCTTGTTCTTTGAAAGTAGCTACTTTAATACAGTGTTTTTCTCTAGTTTAAAACACAGAGACTGATACAGCCAAGGCCCAAGGAGGACAGATAACCCCTCAAGTGGGCAGTGGAATTTGGCAGCAGCATCCTGTGGTAATGGTTTTGCAGGAAAAGATAGTGCAGAGTTAAGAGTTTTTCCTCACAGTTTCAGGACAGACGAGGCCAAACAATATGTGGTAAGGTCAAAGTTCTGACCCGGAGGCCCTGAGAGGGAGGCTGTTGACTAAAACTATAAGGGGAGTTCTAGGTTGCAGTGAAGATCACAACATATTAGAGACACCAGAACTGTGGGATGTGGACCAAAGGGATACAATGTGGAATGGATGCAACCCAGGAGAGGATCCCTATGTGCTCAGGGCAGCCAAGCTGGAGCGGTGGGTCTACCCAAGGCTTCCAGAGCTTAGTTAATTACACTTACAAGACATGGAGCTGCAGGACTTGGTGTTTACCTTGCTGGATTTGGGGTTTGCTTTGGTGTTATTCACTTTTTTTTTTTTTGTAAATTTTCTAGAATCTCACAATTAAGAGATTTTGGACTTTTAAACTTTATGGACTTTTAAGTTATAATACAATCATAAACCAGTGGGACAAGGGGTAGAAGATTATGGCATAAAAGTGATGTCTGTGACAAGGTGTAGCAGTGTAATGGTTAGTATCATTGTCAGTTTGACAACATTTAGAATCACCTAGGAGATAGGCTTGTAGGCTTGTAGTATGAAGTTATCTTGATTGGGTTAGTAGATGTGGGAAGACCCACCCATGATGAGTGTTGCCATTCCCTGAGTGGAATCCTGGGCTCTTAACAAGGAGAAAGAGAAAGCCCACCTCTGTTTCTTGATTGTGAACATGTGACCAACTGCTTTAAGCCCCCACTGCCTTAACTTTTCCACAAGGATAAAATGGATCCTTGAACTGTGAACTAAAATAAACTTGCTGGACCTCAATTTTCTTTTGTCTTGATATTTTATCACAACCGTGGGAAAAGAAACTAAGACACTCTGCGAATTCATTTGGTTAAACATTGAATGAAATGACTTCTGTGTATTAGGAGAAGTGCTGTGGGATGATCTTTCTGAATGCTGTGAATATGTGTTGTTACTATTTGTTAATAAAGAAGCTATTTGGGCCTGTGGTAAAGCAGGATAAGAGCCAGATGGGAAATCAAGAGAGAATGAGGGAGATGATGGCAGAGACAGAGCAAATGCCAGTCTGTTGCCCAAGGAGCAAAATGCCAGCAGACCAGTAATGCCATGGCCACAGGGCAACACATAGATTAACAGAAATAGATTAATTTAAGATGAATGAGCTAGCTAGCAATAAGTCTGAGCCATAGACCAAAGAGTTTGTAATTAATATAGGCCTCTGTGTGTTTACTTGGGACTGAGAAGATACAGGACACAGGAAAATTTCTACCTACAGAGAAGTGTTAAAGTACTATTGTACTTCATAAATGGTAACAAAGTGCCCAGGTGTATGGTCACTACTCCTTAAAAATAATGGTTTTATGATCACTGAAATACCATAATAATTTATATAGAAAATCTATTTTGCCACCCAGAATTTTAAAGTGAGTAAAATATTATTAATCCATCTGCTTTTAAAATACATTTCTAAGAATAATTGTTCAGCCAAACAAATACATAAAAATGATGCAAATATACTTTGATTTTTTAAAGATATTTGACATAAGCCATAATCATAGGAATGAACATTTTAATAAAGTTAACCTGCTCATAGATTGGCCTGTCTATATTAATCTAATTGTTCCCTAGCAATTAATTTAAATAAGTCATGTGATAACTAATATTTTAAGATATCACCTCATTAACTGAAATATTTCTTATGTATCAGACCCTTAAAAAGCCAAGGTAGAAATCAAATGTCCATTTTTCAAGCATTTAACTCACCAGCTATAAATTTACTTACACCAATTTCATTCTTTCCCTTTAAAAAATATTTACAATCAACACATTTAATAATTAATAAATATTCATCAAACATCATTTCTTCTGTAAGTTTCAATGAAAATATTACGTTAAAACTACATATATATTTCCAAGGGAGAAAGAAGAAGATATTTAACTCGAACAGTAAGAAAGAGAAGGTAGTTGTAGTTAGAGATACCAGAAGTAAACAAAAATATACAACAAATATTCAATTTAATATAGTGTTTATTTTTAAGTTCTGTTGCATTTTTATTCAACTGTAACTAGTCTGTCTTCACATATAACATTCAGAAGATATTGGATCACCTATAAATATTATTTTATGTCTCAAAAATTTCTGTGGTCTCGCAAAGCAGTAATGAATTAAATATTTTTTTTTTCAGACTGGAGTGATGGAGAAACTGGATTGAATTTACAGAACCTTTAAAATGTTTCCCCATTTCTAAAAGGATTGGTACTCCCTATGAGTTCTCTACTCAGCCCCCCTGCCAGTATTCTAATGTCCACCATAGACAAATATACCGGAAACAAAGAGTATAGCTCTCATTGTTAACCACATAATTCAACAAAATTTGATTCAAAGCTACATAATAGACTTTGAAACCACCATATTTAATATTTAAACCATCTTATCTAGAGCTTTGATTTAGTCGTGTAATCATAAAGCAAAAATTTACAAGGAAGTTAAATACAGAAAGGGGAATATTGGATTGGCTTGTGTTTTTAAGTAGTACTGATTTTTTTAAATGGAAACATTACACTTTGTCCTGCTTTATCAGAATACAATTTTTATGTCTAAAAGAGCCCATTGCTCATATTTCCAAGTCAGCTTTGTTTTTTTCTATCTGTATACTGCAGCAATGCTATTTTAATCAAGTGAACATTAGTCAGCCCCAGAAATAAAGTTTAATTCATTGTAGACATAAATAAACAGAGTCAGAGAAATGTGAAACCTCAAGGAAGTTCTTCATGTTAATCTAAATTTTCTCATTGTCAGAAACAAATCTTTTTTAAAATGATATCATTATTATTATTATTGCTATTGTTTATTATTATTATTACTATTTACATCCCGACTGCAGTTTCCCCTCCCTCCTCCCAGTTCCCTGCTCCCCTTGCCCCCACATCCACTCCTCCTTTGTTTCTTTCAGAAAGGGTCAGGCCTCTCATGGATATTAACCAAACATGGTCTATCAAGTTGCAGGAAGACTAGGTTCCTCCCCTGATATTAAGGATGGACAAGACAACCCAGTATGAGGAACAGGGACCTATGCAGGCTCCCTGGTTGTCACTTCAGTCTCTGTAAACCCCTATGAGCCCAGATTTGTTGATTCTGTAGGTTTTCTTGTGGTGTCCTTGAACCCTCTGGCTCCTACAGTTCTCCCTGTCTTCCAAAGGATTCCCTGAGCTCAGCCTAAGGTTTGATTGTGTGTCTCTGCATCTGTTTCCACCAGTTTCTAGGTGAAGCTTCTCTAATGACTATTAGGCTAGGTGCTAATCTGTGAGTACAGCGGACGGAATATCATTAGGCATCATTACATTGTTTTGGGTTTGTTTGTTTTTTTTTTTTTTGTGTGTGTGTGTGTGTTTGTTTGTTTGGGTTTTGTTTCTTGTTTTTTTGTTTTTTTGCTAGTCATGTTTGGGTCTCCGGGATACCCAGCCTATGGGTCCTGGCTGTGTCAGAGATATGCTCCCTCTTATGGCATGGGTCTCAGCCTGGACCACTCACTGGTTCCCTCCCACAATTTTTGTGCCACCTTTACCCCAGCACATCTTGTAGACAGGACAAGTTGTAGTAGAAGATTATATGGATAGTTTGGTGTCCCAATTCCTATATTGAAGTCTTGCGCGGTTACAGGAGATGGCTAGTTCAGGAGATATTGGGATAAATGCTAAAGGATCAGAGAGACAAAGGAACAAGCTACTATTGAATCTTACCTCTAGGACTTCTCAGCCTAAAGAGCTTCAGTTCCTGTCTCCTCCTACCTCATATACCTTTTTCCACCCAGCCATCACTTCCTTCTTAGTGCTGGGATTAAAGGTGTGTCCCACCACTGCCTGGCTCTGTTTCTCTCCTAGACTGAGTCAATCTCATGTAGTTCAGGGTGGCTGTAGCTAGAGTTTTCCTGCCTGGCTCACAGTCAGGACAAATCTCTCTCACCTGCCAGTCCCACAGTCGCTCAGACCCAACCAAGTAAACACAGAGACTTATATTGCTTACAAACTGTATGGCCATGCCAGGCTTCTTGCTAACTGTTCTTATATCTTAAATTAACCCATTTCTATAAATCTATACCTTGCCACGTGGCTCATGGCTTACCGGCATCTTCACATGCTGCTTGTCATGGCAACAGCTGGCAGTGTCTCTCTGACTCTGCCTTCTACTTCCCAGAATTCTTCTCCTCCTTGTTCCACCTATACTTCCTCCTGCCTGACTACTGGCCAATCAGTGTTTTATTTACTAACCAATCAGAGGAAAACATTTGCCATACAGAACATCCCACAGCAGGTGGCTTTGAACTACAGAGATCCAGGTGGATCTCTGCCTCCCCAGTGCTAGGATTAAAGGTGTGTGCCACCACTGCCTGGCATCTATGTTTAATCTAGTGGCTTGCTCTGTTCCCCAATCTTCAGGCAAATTTTATTCGGGTACACAATATATCACAACATATCCCTCTGCCAAATACAGAGTTGGTGAAAATCTTCTCTCATTCTCTAGGCTGCTGTGTTTGTCCTGTTATTGGTGTCCTTTGCTTTACAGAAGCTTTTCAGTTTCATGAAGTCCCATTTATTAATTGTCAATGATAGTGCCTGCCCTATTGGTGTTCTGTTCAGGAAGTTGTCTCCTGTGCCAGTGTGTTCAAGGCTATTTCCCACTTTCTCTTCTATCAAATTCATTGTATCTAGATTCATGTGGAGGTCTTTGATCCACTTGGACTTGAGTTTTGTGCAGGGTGACAGATATGGATCTATTTGCACTCTTCTGCATGCCAACATCCAGTTAGACTAGCACAATTTGTTGAAGAAGCTTTCTTTTTCCATTGTATAATGTTGGCTTCTTTGTCAAAAATCAAGTGTCCATAGGTGTGTGGAGTTATGTCTGGGTCTTCAGTTTGATTCCATTGGTCCACCTGTCTATTTTTATGTCAATACCATGCTGTTTTTATTGCTATAACTTTGTAGTGGAGCTTGAAATCAGGGATGGTGATACCTCCAGAAGTTCTTATATTGTGCAGGATTATTTCAGTTTTCATGGGATTTTTTTTTCTTTCATATGAGGTTGAGTATTGTTCTTTCAAGTTCTGTAAAGATTTGTGTTGGGATTTTGGTGGGGATTGCATTCAGTCTGTAGATTGCTTTTGGTAAGACAGCAATTTTTACTAAGTTGATCCTACTGATCCACGAGCATGGGAAATCTTTCCATCTTCTGATAGCTTCTCTAATTTCTTCTTCAAAGACTTGAAATTCTTGTCATACAGGTCTTTCACTTGCTTGGTTAGAGTTACACCAAGATTTATTATTATTATTGTTGTTGTTGTTATTGTTATTTGTGGCTATTGTGAAGGGTCTTTCCCTGATTTCTTTCTCTGCCCAATTACCACAACAAATCAGATTTTAATTTTTTTATGAACAAATAAATTTCTTTGAAATGACATCAAAGACTTTGAGCATAATATTGTAAATGGTGTTTGGAACAATATCTCCTTCAGTGGTCACCCAACAGCTCACTAAGTGTGGCATTTTCCCACGCTGAGGGCACTTTAAAAATTTTTATTTCGCAATTGATCCACTTAAGCAACAGTAAGAGCATTTTAATTGATAAGTTCATAATATGTCTAGACAATACAAACACACTTCAATTTTTACCAACTCAGTTGTCTTCCAGATGCTTAGCCACTCAGGGATGACGTGATATTTTTAATGATTCTTTGCAGCATCTAAAGAATGAAATATATCCAGCAGAGATTAAAATGTGCTTATGTTTACTCAGTTCTAGGTGTATACTTTAAAGGAATATAAAATGACTAAAACTTCAGGCCTCTGGATGAAAAATGCCAAAATATAAAAGTTTATCACATATTGTCTATTCAACATTATGTCATATTCATAAACCAAACACACCATTTTAAATGCCTCAAACCTTTATGTATATATGCTCATATAAATTTAGAAAACAATTCAGTCCATGACTCTAAAAAATGACTTTGATAAATTAGTGAATGGATTGTGTTCCCCATTTGGTGTACATTGTGGAAAACAAAAAACAAATAGAGTTTTTAAATTAAACTATGGTTTAAATACTAAACTTTAAAATTCAATGTTAATGAACATCGAAAAATGCCCTAAAGATGCAGTTAAATCTCTCTCTCTCTCTCTCTCTCTCTCTCTCTCTCTCTCTTTCGGTAGCAGTCTAAATATTGACATTCTCCACAGTCCTCCAAGTCTGCAGTCTTCCCGACATCTTTGACTTTTGAATTTCTGAACTTGACCTCACTGCCCTGTGCTCTGAAGGAGGCATTTCTCACCTTCACCATCAATGAACAGCTTCATTAAGAGCAGTCCATCAGCTTCAGGTCTTTCTCTGATGCAGGAGTAATTGAAGATGGAGACTCAGAGATAGCAGGGTTTAATCAACCAAGAGCAAGCCTTGGATGTCATGAAAGTCAAGAATGGCAAATTCATAGATTCATGTGGCCATGCCCCCACTTGGCCTGCTTCGCAAGAAGGGATGTCTTTTTAGGTCTCATAGTTAATATTGATTGTCAGCTTGATAAAACATAGAATCATCAAGAAAATAAGCCTGTGGTGTATCTAAGAGGAATTTCATTAACTAGGTTCTTTGTGATGAAAGCCCATTCTGACTGCCAAATTGAATAATAAAAAATGGGAAAAACCAGCTTAACAACAACATTTATCATGCTTCATGACTGTCAACAAATGTGACCAGCTAACTCAAGTCCCTGCTTCCATACTTTCCCTACCATGATAGACTTCATACCCCCAAACCGTGAGCTTTTAAAATACACCCCCCCACACACACTTAAATTTCTTCTTGTCAGGTATTTGGTCAAGTCAATAATAAGGAATTATAAATAATAAGTTATAATATAAAGTAATCAACAATAGAGTAATAATAAAGCAATAAAGAAAGAATAAGGGATAATGATAAAGTAATATGGGACCCATGGAGGAATTGTAACTACTGTAGAAGTGGTAGGGACTGGGACTGTAGTCACACAGGAAAGACAATTTACCTCAAAGACACAGATATGGAAATGGACAATACAGAGACTATGAAGACAGAAGCCAAAATGGTTATGACCATTACCCAGGAGGAAATTGTTACAATTGAGGAGATGCATACACACCACACAGCAGATGTAATGATACTTTTGATCTAGGATTGTTCTTACAGATTGCTGCATTTAGAAAGACTTCAGCATTGAAGCACCTGTTATAGAATGTCAGATTATTTTTGAATTGAGCTACCAAGACGACTTGTCAAAGATGTTTCACCCATTTGAAGACAAATTCTGAGTTTGTCCTTTTGTGTTTTTGTTTGTTATTTGTAAAGTTCCATTATCTATCCTCTAACCAGATTTTTTGGGCATGGAGGTGGGCTCTGAGAATTATTGCTTCTGGTTTAAAAATATACATTAAGTTTGGCCAGACATCTCTTCAGTTAATATTCATCTAGGGACATTTTCAAAGCCTGAACACAATGTTTATCGTGGCTAGAGGGTGATTTCTGAATCTACCTATGAATATTCTGCATCAAAAACAAAATTTCTTGGAGATATTTTAATTTTAGATCACTTTAGAGAAGATTTCTTGGAAATGTCTGTGAAGGCTATTGTTTTAACGCTAGGGAAAATGTTTTGTGGCATTTTGGGTCCTTTATGGAGTTCATTGAAAAGATAAAATGCAGTGCAGAAGAGCTAGTCAGCATCAAACAGTACATGTGTCCAGGATATTCGAAAATGGTCCAGAGACTTTACTTACCAAACTTTCTTTACTCCCTCAAACTACACTACTTTTCTAGATACCACACATTAAATAATTTTCAGTATATTTATTTTAAAGTAAGTACAAGAAAATGAACAAAATCTAGTTTGGTGGATGCTGTGGATATCGCTCTGTATAAATAAAATGCTGTTTGGCCAGTAGCCAGGCAGGAAATATAGGCGGGACAAGGAGAGAGGAGAATTCTGGGAAGTGGAAGACTGAGTCAGAGAGACACTGCCACTGCCACCATGACAAGCAAGATGTAAGGTACTGGTAAGCCACGAACCACATGGCAACTTATAGACTAATAGATGTGGGTTAATTTAAGATAGAAGAAATAGATAACAAGAAGCCTGCCACGGCCATACAGTTTGCAAGCAATATAAGTTCTGTGTGTTTACTTGGTTGGGTCTGAGCGGCTGCGGGACTTGGTGGGACTTGGCAGGACCTGGAGAAAAGGGTGAGAGAGATTTGTCCTGACCGTGGCCCAGGTAGGAAAACTCCAGCTACAGGTGGATGTACAAAGTAGTAATTAAATGTGAAACTGTACTTGAGGTAACTACTTTTATGAATACCTTAAAAGTTATGTATTGACCAAGGAGAGAAAACACCATCTTCCACATCAGTATTCAAGACCAGTGGAATGACAAAATACAAACAGCAAAGACAATGACTGGCAGATAGAAATTCCCTGTAATGACTGTCTGTTAGAACAAGCTATGTGAGAAAGTCGTTAAATTAAACCAAATATATTCTGTAATTGCTTCCATTGGAAAGTCAATTGAAAACAAAATTGTAAAATACAGATTCATTTTATATTGCATTAATTTCCTATTTTTAGGAAACTAACAATGCTTCAAAATCATTCATTACATTTCACTTTTAAAGGAATAACTATAAAAGTAATATTGTATATAATGTGATAAGATCACATATAATTTCAGGCTGAAGTCTGATGCTTTCTTGAGTCAATCTTCCCTTTGTGCATTTTCTCTCCTTTTGCCCGGCAGCAAAATCTTCTATCATGTTACTATGGAACCTATAAATCTTTCACTTCCCTTTGACTTAAACTAACGGTAATTTTTTGTAGGTGGATGCATATATTTACAGGTGAGTAATTCATATGACTTGATGTATTCCCACAGAAGTCAATATGGAGCATAATCTACTAATATGTGGATCTTCTTCTCTGCTACTTAAGAACTAGTGAAGCTCGCACCCTTGGATCTATATCAGTCACTTGGGAAAGGAAAGATGTACACAAACAAATTTTCCAAAATGATAGTTTGAATCTTAAAAACTGGTTTTGAGTTATCCCACCAAAACAAAGCAAAGTACAATAATTGGTATAACACTGAAGGGGAAAATGCGGGTAACTAATAAACCTGTCAAAAATCGCAAGCTGAGTATTATCTGAGTCAACACTCAGTCCATTTGTCTAAGCAATGACATGGCATCCTTTCAGTGGGTGGGAAACCAAAGTTCAGAGTAGATGAGTAAGTTATCCAAGTCAGGCAGAAGAGTTACAGTTGGGACTCGAGTGTAAAAGGACCACTGCTGGAAGTATAGTCCACTCCAAATAAGCAACTAAGGGGCAAAATATTGAGGACAAAAAAAAAATGTATTCATTTTTCTTAACAACTATAAAATGTAGCCGGACTTGGTGGTGCACGTCTTTAATCCCAGCACTCGGGAGGCACAGGCAGGAGGATCTCCATGAGTTCGAGGCCAGCCTTGTGTGCAAAGCAAGTTCCAGGACAGCTAGGGCTGTTACACAAAGAAACCATGTCTCAAAAACAAGCAAACAAAAAACAAAAAACAAACAAATTAGAAAATAGGAGAGCTATAACTAAAGTGATTTTAATCTTAAGAAAGATGAAAACTGTTTGTCCTTTGGACCTGTGTTTAACAGAGTTGTAATTTCGTATGTTAAAATTCCTTCCTATTACTTCACAGCTCACACTCTCCACCACCAGCACAGGAGTGACTGCCCTCACCCTAGCACCAGTACCTATACTAAGAGAGCAAGAAAGGTTTTAGCAACGTTGACAAAACAGATTTCCATCACAGAACAGGGCCACCGGCCTACAAAAAGATCCCATAAAGAGTGATTGATCAGGCAAGTGTGAGCATGCATTAGAACACAGCAGAGCACAGGCAATGAAGGCATTCTCCATGCACTCTAGCTGCAAGGCTCTTTGTGCCAAAGGATGATAGTGAAACACACACTCTGAGACATTCATTGTAACTACTGTTTTGAAGAAAACGGACCTCATTACCACTCCTCGATTCATCAATTTCAAAAGGGATCCTTTCACTAGCGGCAGCAGACTTATCTGTTGTTTCTTCCCAGTCCAAAATTTAAAAAAAACAAGTGTTGCTTCCCCTAGAAGGATCATTTCTCCCCAGAAGCACATGATGTTTTCCTGCCTTTTGCTCAGCATCTTAATCCCATCCTGTGAGTTGCTGTGACTTCATCTCTGACACACTAAGCTTTCTAAGTCCCAAGATCAAGAGGAACACCGCAATGAGGATCAAGAGAAACTGTAAAATATCAGCTTTTAAGCCGGGCGGTGGTGGCGCACGCCTTTAATCCCAGCACTCGGGAGGCAGAGCCAGGCGGATCTCTGTGAGTTCGAGGCCAGCCTGGGCTACCAAGTGAGTTCCAGGAGAGGCGCAAAGCTACACAGAGAAACCCTGTCTCGAAAAACCAAAAAAAAAAAAAAAAAAAAAAAAAAAAATATCAGCTTTTGTCTCTGTAATAGAAGCATCCTGGTCTTCACTAGCCCATTTTTCTTCAGTTTGCTGACATTTTAACAAAGCTACAAGTTTTATTCAGGTTCATTCTCAAAATACAGTCTCTAAGCTGTTCCAAACTTTACCATGGGAATCAACGTGTAGGAATTTTGATGAATATATTTCTTTTTCTTTCTTTCTTTCTTTCTTTCTTTCTTTCTTTCTTTCTTTCTTTCTTTCTTTCTTTCTTTCTTTCTTTCTTTCTTTCTTTCTTTCTTTCTTTCTTTCTTTCTTTCTTTCTTTCCTTTTCGGTATTTCGAGATAGGGCATCTCTGTGTAGTTTTGGTGCCTGTCCTGGATCTTGCTCTGTAGACCAGGCTAGCCTCGAACTCACAGAGATCCACCTGGCTCTGCCTCCTGAGTGCTGGGATTAAAGGCGAGTGCCACCACTGCCCGGATCATAAATATGTTTCTTTAGTAATTATGTCACCACATATATGTAAAAAATAATAGTAGCGTCAGAGAGAAGGCTGCTAACTATGTGGTAATGCTCCCTGGGAATTATTACAGGTGTTAGATCATCTCTCAACCTCAAAGTCACATACCAAGAACATTTGAGGCAACACCCCAAACACTCCTCTTAATCCTAACATTTTAACATCATTGCACAAAATATTCCTGGTGCAAATCTATGAGACCAAAACTTTATTCTTTTGTCCTCAACTTTGTATTTTCTTGTTATTTGCTGATGGTTTGCAAAGGTTCCAGGATCTACAGGCATGGGGGCTGACTCCTCAGTGGTTAATGAGCAGAGACAAGAACTTTATCCTGTTTTTCAGGGTCCCTTCAAACTGTCACTTGTTTTTGTCCAGGTAATATTTCTTTAGATAATATTATTAACCTTGGCCATTTGTTTTCCTCTTCATGCCATTCCTCTTTCAGAACGAAAGAGATCTAAAATAAGTAGAAATAAGCATAACAAAGGGTACAGAAATAAGAAAAGGCACAAACTTAAAGCCAGCAGACACGAACTTACCTGAAAATAGCTTGGAATCCATAATGCATATCCAGGCCATGGTCATGGACAACAGACACAAAACCGAACGTGTGCTTGCTTCAGACAAAAATGCTTGTGGATTTGATTTAATTCAGAGAAAAGTCATATTCAAAATCATTACTCTAGAATGTGTTTTGATGAAGAAATGTAATATTTGTTTCACAGTGACCTTTTTTCAAGTTAACCATGTACTGAAGCCAGTAACTGTTGGTACTTAGTTCAGTCTTTACACATCCTCTCTTCCCCTTGAAGTACTTTTAAGATTCTCTTTGCAATATGGCTTTTCTGTCCTTTTTCTTTAGATTTTCAGTTTTTCTTAAGAAACTCACATACCAACAGTATCTTACACCGAACAAAAATTTGTGGCTGAACAGTAAACACCTTTTCTTATCTCTTACTCTCGTGGTATATTAAGAGTTAGGAATTTGCCTGGTGGTGGTGGAGTTTGCCTTTAATCCCAGCACTCAGGAGGCAAAGAGGGAGGCAGATCTCTGTGAATTTGAGGGCAGCCTGGTCTACAGAGCTAGTTCCAGGACAGCCAGGGCTATACAGAGAAACCCTGTCTCCCAAAACCAAAACCAAAACCAACCCCCCAAAACAAAGAACTAAGAATTATAATAAAGAGTAAGAAAGCAAGTACTTATTAAAGATCATGAAATAGCCGGGCGGTGGTGGCGCACGCCTTTAATCCCAGCACTCGGGAGGCAGAGGCAGGCGGATCTCTGTGAGTTCGAGGCCAGCCTGGACTACCAAGTGAGTTCCAGGAGAGGCGCAAAGCTACACAGAGAAACCCTGTCTCGAAAAACCAAAAAAAAAAAAAAAAAAGATCATGAAATAATAAACAGACCCTCTATGAACATTATTTTTCTTACTTTTCCTCCCCACACTCTTCATTACTCTATTTATACTCTATGCCATTCTGTCAGGGTATTTCTCAGATTAAAAATAATATATATCATTTCCTACTACTTTTCCTTAAGCTAGATTATGTTTGAAGCCCTTGCCTACCTGAAACTTTGAAGTGAATGTTGTGATGTGCCTCCCAGTCCTGCCTTCAGTTAAGGACCTAACTCTTGACTCTGTCCTTCGGGATCTGTTGCTGAGAACAACCTCTGCCGCTACTGGGCTTTTATATTGTTTTTCGATATTCAATGAATGGTTGTGGGAGGTAAAACTTGGCTTCTCAGCAGAGCTGAGATGGCTCTACAAGCTTTCCCGAGGATCCTGGCAGTCTGTTCCACACTTGTGACCCAGATGGACTTCTCCACCCACTGTGTTTCATCTTTTCCTTTCCAAGGGTGTTTTGGAACCTAAGGACACAGACATATTCTAAAATATTCTTGCTCATTTTTAGGCACTACAAATTATTGGAAAGAAACTTCCCACAGTCAAGCAATATGACATATATTTATGTATTTTACATAAATAAGTTCATTCCATTTTTTCACTCACCTCCATTTTTCATCAATGAAATGGGGATAAATACATCAACTCTGGAGTTTTTCTGTAATGGTTAGATACAATAGCCTGTTTAAGTGAGTCAGCATTCATCAAAAAATAATAGTAGAGCAGGCAATCCATAAATGTGTCCCTGCCAATCCTTCTCAACACTATTCATTACTCAATTTATTCTGGGCATAGGCTAATAATAGCGCCATTATACTTTTTGTTTCTTTCTGAAAAGCTTTGCATTTAGTTTTATTTAAAAAAATGGGTTAGAGAAAAAGAAAAGAACTCATTCCACTGTTTCAGGTTATTCATTAATTGCAACACTCCTCAGTTTTGTTTTGTTTTTTCAGAGACCATGTTACCAGGAGCTGACCCAGTTTATAATAATGCTTAGTAGCATTACTGCCATGCTTCTATATTAGAAAACAGATGTCATGTTTTATTAGTCACACAGCTGCTAAAAGGTTCCAGCTGCCTGGTGAACCATACAGAATGTCAGCAACACTGCTCATCATTAAGTTTTAGGTGCAAGATTATAATATCTTCCGAGTACCAGTTATTAGATCATGGTAGTTAATATCATCAAAACAATGGAGCACAAACAGTTTGTTGTTATCTAGTCTCATTAAGAGTAATATCAACAGAAAAATGCTACAACTGCCTTCCTGAAGCCATAGTTAACATGCGATAATAAACTAATTTTCAGCATAGACTTTGAACCCTAGGAGACTCCAACATAGTAGTAATTCAAACTGTTACCTTTTAAAATTAATGCATGCAAATATTTTCTTTGAAATCTACTAAATAAGAGTTAGACAACTTCCCTTTGGACAGCTACAACTTGCAGCTATTGACGTGCAGTGTTTTGTGTTATGTTTATTTAGAGATCTTAATAATCTGTGCGCAAAGTGTCCCAGATTTGATCATTATCCAATCCACTTTGGAGATACCTCCCTGAGTTGAGCATCCTTTAAAAGTGGAAACACAGTTACAAATCACATTTTAAAATTATGATGCACTTGCTAAAGTAATACTCCTACTTCAAGACAAAGTTAGATTTCATTTAGCAGTATTAATACTAACATTAGCAGCTACATTATTTAAGTAAGAAATTACTCTGGATAGATCACCTTTCCTGCTCAACAGGAAATTCAAATGAATGAATGTCAAACATGGACACTTCACTACTACATGGCCTGGCTCCAGTTTAAGTAACAAACTCTTGCAGTCTCAGTTTCTCCATTTGTATGATGAATCAAATCCTGAAAGACAGGTAAGGTACCTGAACATAGGGACCCTAACAACCTTAGATAACCTCTTACCCATCTTTTCTTTAGCAATTAGCTAGATAGACTCCAGAGGTGTTATTTGGAAAACATTGATAATAGGAAGCTATGTGAATAATGCTTGGACTGTAGCAGAGATGTATTTTGCATCCACTCACAGTAAAATCTAAACCTGCACAGGAGAAATATACACAGTGAACCCAGAGTTTTACATGTATTTGTAATATTTTATTTTGCTCAAACATTTAAATCACTGCAACAAATCATATTATTTTAATTAACTTTATGAAGGTTAGAAATATATCAGAGCTGGAGGATTCAAACTCCTTTCATAATTCTTGAAATGCTGAGGGAATTCAACATATTACATAGATCTTTGAAAAATATTTCTCTTCTCTCCAATAGTTGCAAATTCTGTCTCTGATATCATGTATGTTACTAGTATTTGTATTTCTGTGAGTGTCTTTGCTTTCCAAGATTTAACAAGAGACAAGAATCCAAAAATAGTACGTAAAAGTTTGAAAGAATGAGGGCTTGGAATGATTAATGCTATTCCTAGCTCTGTTCTTCAAGTCCACACAGGTCCCTGGTGCTCTAGTCAGAACGAATATGTCTGGAAGTGGACTACAGATTATTTTAATCTTGAATTTTCCTGGTAGAAGAAAGAGAAGTGATTATTAATAGGCAAATTACAGACTCCCTACCCTCCAAAAAACTCAGCAAATTTTAAATAAGTATTCCCAAAGGTAGTTGGATGTTCATACTACAAGCATAAATATGTAGCTTTTTCTGATATATACAGACTTTTGCCTGGAGAAGCAGAGCTAGAAATGATTCAAGTTCATGGGTCAAGAGTTACTTTCCTTTGTAGTTTTGATTCATATATATTTGGTTTTTTGCTTGTTCGTTGTGTTTTTATCTGTTCGGGGAAATTATGAAAATGTGCCATAAAGAACAAAAATTGTATCTATCTTAGATGCTCCAGATACACCATATAAATTCATGGAAATCTGGGTTTGAAATTGAACTGGGCTTGGAGAGAGTTCTGGAGTTTTTGCCTCCAGAAAAAATAGCAGATATCAAAGGATTGGTTCAGAATGGCAAACAGTGACTATGTAGGAGTCAAGACTATAGAATAACAGAGGTTAATCCACAATGTATGGGAAATGCACCTTTCTCATTTTGCAAAAGACAGCTAGGAAATAAAACATGAGGGAAAGGCAGATAGAGACAGACCCACAGGATCCTCTTCTAAGTTTCAGTGTTTATATGACATCTTAAAAGTTTTGAGGAGGTGTTTCTCTGATTCAGGCTAATGTTTAGAGGAAATCTATGCTACTTATTTTTGTTAATATGACACACAATGAAAGAGTTACCTGGGAAGAAATAAACTGAATTAAGAAACTGTACCCATAGGTATACCCACAAGCCTATCTGATGGAACAATTCCTCACTTGAGATCCCCCTTCCCAAGTGTCTCTAGTTTGTGTCAAGTTTATCAAAACTAACCAACACAACTGACCCCTTGTAAACTTGGCATACAGGTATATCACTTTAAGCCATAACATTTTCATTTCTTGTCTCTGGGATCACATATATGTTAACATCACAATATAAAACAAAGTATAATGCTGATAATGTTAAAAGACCCATAACATTGGCCTCCTTGAGTACCTGAACTCACATGCGCATACCAACACATACACACACACACACCCTTAAACATTCACAGTTAAAAATAATAACAATAAATATTTTAAAAGAAAAGAATCAATCAACAAAGCACTAGTAAATGGCTGAGCATATTCAAAAGAAAGAAAATCATTCTGAAATACTAAACAATACAGAATAAATATTCAATTTGGGTGATTTAGTAATAGAAATCTTTTTCTACATAAACTTTTACTAAATTTTAAGAAATTACAGAACCTAAATATATGAAATAAACCAGAGCAGAATTAGAGTGATAATTTTTGTCAGTAATTCTGAATAATATTCTCTCCGAGGGGCCGGGGGGACTGTAAAAAAATCAAATTTACCTCGATTAGGAGTATAACTCCATGACTTGCCTATAGGCCCTGGATTTTCTCTTTAGCAGCACAATAAAATAAAAGTAATTTTAGAGAATAAAGTGTTTATCATCATGGGACTAGAGAGATGGCTCAGTGGTTAAGAGCATGTAGTGCTCTTGCAGATGCCCTGAGGTTGGTTCTTGCACTCATATGAAACAGTTCACAGCTGCATTTAACTCTAGCTCCAGAATATCTATCTTAGTTAGAATTTCTTTTGCTGAAAAGACATCATGGTCATAGCAACTCTTATAAAGGAAAAATATTCAATTGGGTGGATTATAGTTTCTGAAGTTTAGTCCATTATCATAATGGTGGGACATGGTGGCATGCAGGCAGACATGGTGCTGGAGCTGAGAGTCCTCCATCTTGATCAGCAGGCAGCAGGAAATGAACAGAGACACTAGGCAGTATCCTGAGCATAGGAAACCTTAAAGTCTGCCCCATAGTGACACACTTCCTCCAACAAGGCTACACCTTCTCCAATAAAACCACACCTCCAGTTAGTGCCACTCCCTCTGGGAACCATTTTCTTTCAAACCACTACAGTATCCAATGCCCTCTTCTGGCCTCTGCAGGAACCCACAAGCACATACACATACTCAAAACTATACACACACACACACACACACACACACACATACACACATACACACACACACACACACACACACACACACACACACACACACACACACACCACTTTGAAACCAAAAACAATAACTTTAAAAAATTATTAACTTTACCTTATAATTTCAAAACTGCAAGTCCAAACCAGTTTGACTATTATTACTTATCAATAACCCAAAATTCAATAAGAAACCTAATCCCATTTTATCTTAATTTTAATGACCTTATATTCTTATAAGAAATGTAAATAAAATATCTCTGAAGACAGAGGTATGGTGGTATACATCTGTAATCCTAGGCTTGGGAATCCTCAAATCTTGCAGGATGATAGATTTTAAAGCCACTCACTGCTACATAATGAGAGCATAAAACACACACAGACTCACACACCCACAAAAATATACTTTAATAAGTGTACTTCTGGGGACAGGCTTTGTTTGCTGGCTGGGTATAGAGCACATGACCCCTGAATTCACAGATGTCATACCTCATGTACTCTCAGACACTTAGCAGGATAGGAAGAAAAAAAACCAACACATATACCAAGGGGCTTTCTGTTTGACCTTTAATTTTAATGAGAGATGCTTTACCATTAGAGATCGATTAATGCAATCTATATTAATAGACTGCAGGACATAAACATGATTACATTAATAAGAACGAAAGCACTTGAAAGTTTCCATCCATTTATGGTTAAACTTACTTTGTTAACAATAGAGTTGTGAGTCCTATCAGATAATTGCGTACCTATGTTACATGTATATTTCTTTGGTTATATATTTGAAGCATTTCATGATTAAAATGTTTATTAATATCCTGTGATTATAACCGTTATATTAGGTAGCAACTGCTGGTCATGGCTCATTTTATCAGTAGTGACTATAAATATCGAGCAAAAGTAATGAAAGAATTAGTGTGCACAATCTAGGATTTAAACAGTCATTTCTATAAAAGCACAGAATCTTCATTGTTAGTTCTGTATGGTCTTAGGATATCACAAGTAATGAATGTAAAACTCAGTCCTTGCAGTCTTCCTTTTGTCGTTGTTGTTTTTTTTGGTTTTTCGAGACAGGGTTTCTCTGTGTAGCTTTGCGCCTTTCCTGGAACTCACTTGGTAGCCCAGGCTGGCCTCGAACTCACAGAGATCCGCCTGGCTCTGCCTCCCGAGTGCTGAGATTAAAGGCGTGCGCCACCACCGCCCGGCTTTGTCGTTGTTTTTTACTGACAAAATTCTACATGCAAAATCAGATTTTATAAAAATTCCTTTTGAAAGTACACAGTCTAATGTTTTTAAGCGTTTTCTGAGGGATACCCACCAATTGCTACTCTTAAATTTAGAATATTCCACCACCTCAATCAGAAACTCTACAAGACAGCGTTTGTTTTCCGTATCCGGTCCTGCAGTGTCTTGCAGAAACTAATACACATTCCCCTGTTGTGAATTTACCTCTTCAACATCCATCATAGAAAAGTAGTTACTTAGTGTGTTGATCCCAAAGACTATAAGATGGATGGATGGATGGATGGACGGACGGACGGACGGATGGATGGATGAATAGATGGATGGGTGGGTGGGTGGGTGGATGGGTGGATGGGTGGATGGGTGAATAGATTAGACAGACAAGCAGGCAGGCAGGCAGACACACACAGAGAGACAGACAGATGATAGTCAGTTTGTGCCCTTTGTGTCTGCCTATTGCTACTCAGCATGTTTTCCAGGCTCACCACATTGTAGCAAGTATCACTATGTCACTCCCTCTTTTATCTAGACCATACTTAATGATATGGACAGAGAGCACTTGGCTTATGCACACATCCACTGTTAGGTCATTTGGATGACTTCTAGTTTTGGCTTGTATACATCATCTATGTTGATTTCAGTTCTTGCTTATCACACCTTGGAGTAGAAGCAACATGTCAAATCATAACTAGGTTTCATCCTTGGGGTTTACAAGGATCTAAAGTGTTTACATAAGGTAGCTGCCCCATTTTACTATCTCCCAAACAATGTATGGGGATTCTAATGGCCCCACATCCCCAGTGACGCTGAAATTTTGTTGTTATTGTTAAATATTATTTTAAATTTACTTTTTTATTTATATGAGTGTTTTACCTACATATATGCATGTCCATATACATGTCTGGTGCCTGTAGAAGGCATAAGAGTGTAGGTTCCCCAGGAACTTGAAAGACAGATGACTGTGAGCCACCTTGTGAATGCTGGAAATCAAATCTGGGTCCTCTGCAAGAGCAGGGAGTGCTCTTAACCACTTAACCATCTCTGCAGCCTCTTGACTGTTATGTTTATTTTGATTATAGTTAATATGACTTACTATCTCATTTTGTTCTTGACATCCTGGTTTTTCTAATAACTAATGATGTTCATTATCTTGTCATTTACCCACTTAACCTTTGTAGAATCTATTCAAATCTTTTTTGATTTGTGTGTGTGTGTGTGTGTGTGTGTGTGTGTGTGTGTATTCATATACATGGTCATGTGTATGCTTGTGTGCGTTTGCATGTGGAGACATGTCTGTCTTCCTTAGGCATTATTCTGGTGTATGTTCAGTATACACATAATATGCATGCTCATGTATGTGACTGCACAGGTATGTGGGGTGTACATTCACATGTGTGCTCGTATGTGGAAGCCAAAAGTTGATGTCTGGAGACTTCCAAAATCATTTTCCACCTTATTCATTTAGAAAGAGTCTCTCAAATGAACTCAGAGGTCACCTATATGGATAGAATAATAAGCTACTCTTTTCTGAGGATCCCTTATATACTGGAGAGTTTTAGTAAAGAAACTAATGAAATGACTGCTCTGTGGTTAGGGGGAAGGTTTTTATTGTAGATGAGAGACAGGGAACAGTCAAGGGCATCTGGGGGAGTCTTCCATGGCTGCCTCTCAGGGACAGAGAAAGGAGCAGAGAGAAAAAGCAGGAAGAGGAGCAGAATGGCAATTGCCAAGGCTATGGGAGCAGAGATGCTAGTGAGGAGGTCAGGGTAGATGAACAAACACCCTGGGATCTAGCGTGGTACTCCTGTCTGTTGGAGACTTGTTTGAGTTAATAGAGAACTATGTGCACTTTCTGGAGGTGTGGGGCTGTAGGAGACAATACAAAAGTAACGGCTTTTTCTTGGCAAAATAAACCCACTTTACAAATTTTTTGACGAATGCTGAATGTATTCCAGGTCAGAGTCCACCCTGAGCTGAGCCCAGATGCCATCTTGGGGGACTGGGACCTGACGTCTTATGTCTGCCTTCCAAACCCTGGGATGATGTGTGGGCTGATGAAGCCACCGTCATTTTTGTAGATTCTGAGAATCTGTACCTGGTCTTCATGCTTCTACAACATTCACTTTATATGTGGAGCATCTTTCCAGCTCTCTACCTTATTTTTTGAAATGAGGTCTCTTACTAAATCTGCAGCTCACTGATTCCACAAGACTAGCCTGTCAATAAACTTGAGTCTCCAATCTCCAGATGCTGTGGTTATAGATAAACAGTGCTCTACCAGGCTCCCATGTGAGTGCTAAGGATTCTAATTCAGATGCATATGCAAGCACGTTACTGAGACAGCTCCCCAACCCCTCTTTTTAGTCATTTTGATTGAATGATTTGGATTTTTATTCTCAAACTGTAAAAGTAATTAATACCTTCTGAATTTGATTCTTCTTCAGATGTATGGTTTGTAAACATTTTCCCCCATTATGTGTCTTGTCTTCTCACTGCCTTGATGCTGACCTTGGAAAGAATTTATTTTTAATTTGGATGAAATCCAGTTTTATTTTATTTTATTTTGTCACTTTATTCTTGTGTTATTCTCTCATAGAAATGACTGACTCACTTGAAGTCACTAATATTTATTCTTCTGTGAACTGAAAGTATTATCATTGGATTCTTACAACAGGTCTCTGATCCATTTTGAACTTGTTTTGTACATAGCATAATATAAGTGGTCCAAATTCATTATTTGTCTATGGATATCCAGCTACCTCAGTATCAGTTGCTAAAGACTTCTTGAGATTTTAGTAAGAATGTGCAAGAGAAATCTAAATGGGCTCAGAAACCCTCCTTCACTCATCCCCCCTTCATTTGTCAACAAGCATTTTGCAGCAAATGGGGCTTCACTCCTGTACAATTCTGAGGCAAATTGGTGCTCATCCACTTCCACCAACATGAAGAGTGGTTGGCAAATTGGATCGTTTATATATATACCGCCCACAGAGCAGTTCTTCACTGGCTAGTAAGCTTAACAATTTTACAGTTTGAAATGTAGTAAACAGCCACATTTGCTCCCACAAACTAAGAAATGTGTCTTCCTTCCACCACTAAACGTATCTTACAAGTAAACGGACAAGTGCTAAAGATGCAGCATGGAGGAAGGCACAAAGGTCTGTGTCTGGGAACCAAGTAGCCAGCATCCCTTTCAATGTTCTCTAAAATGATTTCTTGATTCATGCCCTTTCGTTTAGTTATTTATTCATTCAGATAAAATGCCTGCTACATGCAAAGGAAGAATAACCTAAAATTTTATATTAAAAAAAGTACTGATCTCATGGAACTCAAAACAGTGATAAATGTTTGTATTTATCACCTAATACAACTAGCAATATGCCACAGCAATTAAATATGGCCATTGGAAAAAGAAAGTCATAATTTATGACAGATCATAATATACATGTGGATTTTTGTTAAAATCAGGAAAGATATTCCTACGGAAAAAAATGCTTTTCTAAAATCTAAAGGATTAGTAACTTTTCACCAGCAAAAAGAAAGTATATTAACTTTCCCAGATAAAAATAACAAAAAACAAAACAAACAAATAAGAATCCATAAACTCTTAAGCAGATCAAGCTACACAACTGTCTCACTTATGCAGAGGGCCTAGCCCAGTCCCGTGGAGGCTCCACAGCTATTGGTCGAAATTTCATGAGTTCCCACTAGTTTGGTTTGGTTGTCTCTGTAGGTTTCCCCATCATGATCTTGATGCCCCTTGTTCATAGAATTCCTCTTCTCTCTCTTCGACTGGAACCTGGAGCTCGGCCTGGTGTTTGGCTGTGGATCTCTGCATCTGCTTCCATCAGTTACTGGAGAAAGGCTCTATGATGACAGGGTATTCACTGATCTGATTAAAGTGTAGACCAATTCAGGCACCTCCTCCACTATTGCTAGTAGTTTAACCTGGGTCATCCTTGTGGACTCCTGAAAATTTCCCCCTGGTGCATGTGCTGGCTTTTTGGAGCCCACTACCTATGGTCGGACACCTTGCACATCCTTGAGACAGGGGGAGGGGCTTGGACCTGCCTCTACTGAATGTACCAGGCTCCAATGACTCCCCATGGGAGGCTTCACCTTCTTGAATAGGAGGGAATGGATTGTGGGGGAGGATGGAGGGGCAAGAGGAAAAAAGAGGGGGATCTGTGATTGGTATGTAAAATGAATAAAAAAGTCTTAATAAAAAAGAAAAACTACCCAAAAAAAAGAAAAATGAAATTATGAGATCTGTCCTAAGTGATGTAACACAGACCCAAAAATAAAAGCATTTTATATTATCTTAAAAAAAAAAGAATCCATAAGTTCTCTGCTTGGCAAAACCATCAACTTTAAACATGTGAGGAGGCCAGAAGACACTGTTAAGGAAGTGTGCTTCTGTCCTTTAAACAGGAGTGGCACTAAAGATGTAGCATGCATTAAGAATGAATGGCTTATTTTCCAGATAGTGAAGTCAGATCCAGGGTCGCCTGTGTTTTTGCTTGAATTCTTTTAAGTCATTGCAAGATTAGGAGAGTGGCCGTGTAAAGGAGTCCACTGTCTCAGTTCTTCCCTTTGCTATCAATCTTAATGTACTTCTGTTTGCGTTGCCTGTGTGTTCTCATGTTCTGTCTTAGCAAGCTGCCTTGCCACTAAATGAGGCTGTGAAATTGCCAAGAGACATCTGCAGTTAAGTCCAAGTTGCAATGTTTAAAGCCCTCAGAATTCAGTGCTGTGGTATCTCTGGCACCATGACAGGAATGTTGTCCTTTCTCAGCTCTGACATGTGGTGGTATTGTATTCCCCAAAATATTGTGTACCCTAATAAATTTATCTGGGGTCAGAGAACAGACAGCCACTAGATACAGAGGCTAGAAAATGGTGGCACTCATGCCTTTAATCCCAGCATTCCAGAGACAGAAATCCCTCTGGATCTCTGTGAGTTCAAGGCCACATTGGAAACAGCCAAGCATGGTGACTCACGCCTTTAATCCCAGAAAGTAGCCTTTAATCCCAGGGAGTGGTGGTAGAAGGCAGAAAGATATATAAGGCGTGAGGACCAGAAACTAGAAGCTTTTAGCTGGTTAAGCTTCAGGCTTTCGAGCAGCAGTTCAGCTGAGAGCCATTGGGATGAGGACACAGAAGCTTCCAGTCTGAGGAAACAAGACCAGCTGAGGATCTGGTGAGGTGAGATAACTGTGACTTGTTCTGTCTCTCTGACCATCCAGCATTTCACCCCAATAACTTGCCTCAGGTTTGATTTTATTAATAAGACTCTCTAAGATTCGTGCTACACTGACACAAGTCATGAGAACTTCTATATATTTCTACACTTACTTGGCTTTAGTTTTCCCATGAACTCTCTAATATTCTTGCTAGCTACACATTTCTACTGTCGCTCAATATATTCTCTTCATTTGTGTCTGGCCGCCCTTCCTTCTAATCAGGTAACATGCTTCAAGTTAGCCTAAATTTGCTCCTTTACAATCAAACATCCCATGCAAAGAAGCTGCTGTTCATCCTATATGGTGTAGTATTATCCTGTCAGCTGAAGCTTGGTTCCAAGTCAAGATTTTCTGCAGCGTGAAAAACAGTCAAAATTCGTTTTACAAGGAAGAAAAAAGAATGCTCAAATGAATCAGGTGGTTTGATCTCCACACTCAGTGTGAATTCGTAATCACTTCCTATGAGTGGGCAAATAACTATTTACAAAGCTATTACAGGTCTCATTAATTGTCATTATTGCTTATGGCTATCACTGCAATTACCAAAGTGCCTGTGTGCACTTTACCTTGGAGTTCTCTCTTTAATTAGTCATATTGAGTGTTAGTGGCTGAACTCCTTGCATAATGGAGGAGGCAAAGGAAGTGTGCGGAGGCTTGATTAAAAACAAGATCTTTGTTATAAGGAAGGAAAAAAGGGTGAGTCCATGAGGATCAGTGACACTTCACCACCAACTACCAGCTGCAAGTTCACCGGTATAGACATGAGAGCAACTGCACCATTATATGTGCAGAATAATGATGTTCTGATGGACTTTTCCAGGAAAGACAGAAATATTCCATCTTCAGGAGCCTGGAAAACAGGGGTTAAATTGCCAGCAAGACTTTTGCCATCCTGTTATTTAAGCATTTAACCCAATGCCCTGAAAAATCACAATTAATGAGAAATCTGCCCACGGTATCAATTTACAGCTAGAATTCATTGTCCGATGGTACCAGCACACTACAAACTTACAATTTGTTTTTTTAGGCCGATTTATTCTTGGAATTCATTTGAACATAAAGGTTGGCACCTTTTTATATTAGCAATTTTAGCTCATAATCTCATGATATTGTTTATTTTGTTAACATAAATTTTGACATTAGCCTTTTGCAAAAGAAAGTTACAATAAGCTACTTGAAATGATTAATATTTCTCTTATTACAAACATGCTACTTTTTATTCAGTCAATCAAAACTATTATTGAACATCTACTGTTAGTCTAGTATGATTCACCAGTATGAAAAGTAGAATAACCAAGGAGTAGATAACTTTTACAGTAGCTATAACAGGATACAAATAATAGAGCAAACAGGGAAGAGATATACAAGAGAAGAGCTATGGGAAAATCGTCCACAGGAAAGTAATACTGAAGGGACGTGAGATTTCTTGGTTAGTTCCCATGAAAGGAGTTGATTCAGGAAAAAAGAAATAAAATCAGAGATAAATTGACTGTATTTTTGGGTTAATGAAAATATTATTTATTCTGAGAATCACTGAAGCATCTGTAATAAAAGTATATAAAAATTGTACAGTCTTGAAAGATAAAAAAGAAGTACTGTCAAAGGACCTTATGAAAATAATTTAAAGGTATATATGACTCTTCAAAATTCTTTCAAAAAAATTTTTAAACAAATTCTCATTTAGCTTAGACTGCCCTGAACTTTCTGTGTCTCCAGGGGTGGTCTTGGCCTTCTTATATTTCTGTCTCTACTTCCCAAGGGGTAGGGTTATAAGCATATGCCACCATAAGCTTTGATGAAGATATACTTTAATGAAAAATACGAAGTTTAATGAAGATATGAACAGTGACTATCAAGTCTCTGTGTGTCTCTGTGTTTCTATCTCTCTCTGTCTCTCTGTCTCTCTCTGTCTCTCTGTCTCTCTCTCTCTCTCTCTCTCTCTCTCTCTCTCTCTCTCTCTCTCTCTCTCCCTTTCTCTGATCTGGCACTGGGGATTGATTCCAGGGCCCCAGGTATGCTAGGCAATGAGTATATCAATCATTCTTCATAAGCAGATAAAGCAAAAGACTTAAGACAACTAAAGGACTGGTAAGTGATAAGTGGTTTCCAGATTGAAATGAGTGACTAGTTTCTGAGGCAGGGATTTGACTACATCACAGACCTCACAGAAAGAGGATGAACACAGCGACCAAAGAACATGAATCTTAGTGGAGTCGCTAGTAACCACTAGTAACTAGGGTCAGCAATCAGTGCCTGTCTCTGTCTTGCTGGAGATGATAAGGACAGGTGTGAAATGGTCAGAGAACAGATGTGATGAACCAGAGAAGACTTGTTCAGAAGGAAGAAAAGGATGATCAAGAAAGATTAAGATTTGGATATAGCAGATGGGTTTTTATGGGGATTGATTTCAAATTCAGGCTTGAGTATTTGCAACTGTGAAACATCCACAGAGAACTAGAAAGTGTTCTGCAAGGGAAGAGACTCCTGCAGATAAGACTGGGGAAGAGGGAATTACCAAGGAAATGCAATGGAGAAAATGTGAGAAACCACCCAGAGTACAAAGAGAAGGAACAGGATGGGCCACGTTATACTAAAGAGAGCTTTGGGGAAAGTGCAGGGGAAAAGGTGTTCCTTGAATAAAAGCAACACAAATGTGGAATAAAACTACATTGTAGCATCAGTATCCACCCAAGGTTGTTTTGTAGATTTGATAAGCCTCTTCACAACCACTGTGGAACATTTTATTCCAAAAGCATGCCTCTGAAAGAGATTATGGCTGTCAGTTCATGACCAGGTAGCTTGTAACTCAAGCTATTAAGTAAAGACTAGTTTAAGCTTCTTAAATGTCCTGTGAATTCTGGGAGGTGCCGAGATTTTTATCCTTCAGCAATTTGAAGAACCCAAAGAGGGGAGAGGGACAGGAATAAAGAAAGGAAGGAGGAGATGGAAAGCAAATGTGCCTGCCTTAAACAAAAACAAAAGCAAGAGGAAATGTATAGGAAGCACATTAGGAAGATTAAAAACATTTCAGAAAGGGCAACAAGGGTGAATCTGATAGGAGCATCCTCAGCACTTCCACAAACAGCAAATGAGACCAGTGTGGTTGAAGAACAAATGCATATGGTAAAGTATAATAGGAGTTCAGCTTACAGAATCGGGTAACCAAAGAGTTAGCTTTACATGACCATATAGTCCTGAATATATATAAATTCGTTATAATTTTGTTAATTTTATTATGTATAGATCCAGTACCTCTTGAAAATGCACTTTTTTTATTTTTTGAGACATGTTTGTTTGTATAGCTTTGACTATCCTGGAACTCACTCTGTAGACCAGGCTGGTCTCAAACTCAGAGATCTGCCCGCCTCTGCCTCCTGAGTGCTGGGATTAAAGACACACACCACCAGTGCCTGGCAAAAATGCAATCATACTGTCTTATAGATACCTTACATCAACTCATGCCCCAGTGAAATCCATTGTCCCTCCCTAGCTCTGCTTCCTCCCAGCCCGAGGACTAGGACGCCACAGTTCTCACAGCAGAAATCAAGAAACAGTCTAAGGTGTCTTCCTTTGCCTGGTCTCCTACTTCTAACAATCTCTAGTCTCCGTTCTCCAGTATCTCTTTATTTTGGTACGATGACAACAGACTGCCCTGCCTCCAGCTGTCACACATTTTTCTTCCCACACCAATGCAGTCCAGTCTTCCAATTAAATTCAGGATGAATTTGTGAAAAGACAAACTTAACATGACCTTCTTATTAGGGTAGTATTGAGGTCATTACATGTACCACCCACTGGATGAATTAAGCAACAGTAGCTTCCAAGTCTGGAGGCTCCATGTCCGAGGTAAATGTGTCAGCTGGCCTAGCTTCTCTTGATGCCTCTTTCCCTGGCTTGCAAATGAATCAACTCTCTACGGCTGCCTGTGCCTTTCTCTTTGTGCACAGAAATCCTTGGTATTTCATCCTCTTCATTCATGGATGTCAAGGCATATAGGATATGCCCCTGTCCGTTACGAACTCATTAGACCTCAGCTGCCCCTAGAAGTTTCTATCTCATGAAAAAGTTTTACCACAAAGTAGAACTTTAACATGTAAGCTGACACACCCAATTTAACACAAACTCCTCTTCTAAACCCTCTGATACCACCAACCCCTCTCCCCATGGTACTTGAAGCATGGCTTCATGATGAGTGCTTGCCCACTCTCCTGTTTCATTTCCAGTCATTTCCCATACTTTGCATATATCCATACACTGTTTCTAACAGACAATAACTAAATGTATAAAAACAAATGTACTTTTGTTTGGTTTGTTGGGTTTCTTTTTTCTTTTGTTTTCTCAAGACAGGGGTTTTTTGGTGTAGCCTTGACTGTCCTGGAACTCCCTCTGTAGACCAGACTTGGAGCATGAATCTTAAAAGTCTTCTTAATAAAAACAAACCCAGAGCCAGCTATTGGAATGAACACTGAAAGATCAGAGAAGCAGAACAGGCCACATCTAACCTCACCTTGCCAATTCCTCAGCCAATCCTGTTTCCTCAAACTGGAAGCCTCTGTGTCCTCATCCAAATGGATCTCAGCTGAACTGCTGCTAGAAGCCTAAAAGCTTAACTAGGCTCTAGTTCCTGGTCCTCACACTTTATACACCTTTCTGCTTCCTGCCATCACTTTCTGGGATCAAAGGCATATGTCACCATGCCTGGCTGTTTACAATGTGGCTTTGAACTCACAGAGATCCAGATGATAAGTTTATTGAGGTGCACAATGTATTGGGGAACACAATATCACCATACCAGACTGGCTTGGAACTCACAGAAATCTGCCTGCCTCTGCCTCCCAAGTGCTGAGATTAAAGGTATATGCCACCACCACGCAGTTATACTTCTATTCTTTTTTTTTGTTTGTTTGTTTTTTCAAGACAGGGTTTCTCTGTGTAGCTTTGGAGCCTGTTCTGGAACTCATTCTGTAGCCCAGGCTGGCCTCAAACTCACAGAGATCCACCTGCCTCTGCCTCCCGAGTGCTGGGATTAAAGGCATGCGCCACCACCGCCCAGCATACTTCTATTCTTAATAGGTGGAAAAAAAGCAGAGAGAATTTCATGTCCCTTTAAATCCTCCCTTGTCTATGATGGGTAATCTAGATAGAATTTCCCATACCACTGTCCACACTAACCATTACTCATTCTTCAAGACTTGTCATTTGCTAAAGACTAGAGAAGACTCCTGTCTCACCTTTGTAATTAGAACTCTGTTCTATTAGTACCCTAACCCAATATTTGTCACATTGAGTCATACAATATATTTGTTTCTTCCTGACTATTAAGCTATAACTGTGGCAGCATCTAGCTTTTTATCACCTACATGTATTGCAAAACATTGATCAAAGAAGGGAAATGAGCGAAAAGAAGAGGGGTTATTATAGACACAGGTGAATTTATGTTCTTCCCTGTGTAAAGATTATTTACCCAGTAAGTCTTTGATTTCCTATGATGAGAAAGCAGGCAAGCAATATATATTTCTAAATAGTACCATGAGACTACGAAAGGGATCCCGGCAGAAAAGCCTGGCAGCTTTGTCAGGAAGCAAAAAGACTAGGCAGTGTTAAATATAGATTTAGAGTAGTAAATGGGATCTCTTGAATTTTACTAAGATTTGGGATGGATTATAATACAAAACTAGGGAAATAACTGTTTTTCTATATTTCAGAGAAGATCAGTTTCAAGTTGAAAATGTTGTCTGTTTTCAGTACCTACATGAAAAAAATCATGCTGTCAAGTTGACTTAGCAACATATGGACGAGGAGAAATGAAAACAGAGATAGATAAAATAACCTTTGGCCCTTTTATCTACTCAAAATTAGTAAGTCATTGAAAGTGTCTCCAAGTTTACTTAGATGATAAAAGAAAGTCCTTAATTTTTTTTAAATTTTCCTGAAAAATTATTTTATATAAAAGGATGCTGCTTTTAGAATCCAGTTAATAAGAATTAATGTTGCAGTGAAGTTTACAGGGTAGGTGAAGTTACAAAAATATGAACATGTAAAAATCACATTGTTTTTGCAGAGTGCACTCATATATACATATTAACACAAAGGCAGGTCAGTTTACCTTAGAAATTGTGAAATTATATGGATGTATTTTTGACTGCTATGTGGTGAGAGGTTTATGAGTAAACCTTATTGAAACAAAGTTTGGGTTAAAAACTAGACTTTGCAGTTAACTCAATGCCATTTGATTAGTGGAACTGGAGAAAATTTAGTTTTAATAGAAAAATAAATACTTCCAGACACATTCTGGTCTGATTGAATGAGATTACATATCTAATGAAATATCCAGTCGATACAAATAACAATGGAAATGGGACTATGCTATTAAATGTAAGGCATATTTTTGTATTATCCTGAGCTAAATGTCTGCACTTATGCAGTGAGTTCTAAAGCTTAGGTAGACCACAGGGATTATTATGGAGGAAAATATTCTCAAGAATCCTTGAACTCTCATCTATAAATCTCCTCAAAGCAGGCATCTGCTTCAGCAAAAACACATTTAAATGATAATTAAAAATTCTCTCAATTATAAATGCTCTTTTAATAAATAGGACAAGGTTTTAGAACTTATTTTTATAATTAATACATGAAAATATAATACTAAATTATGATCATAATAGTAATAATCCCACAAGTATAATCACAGACAGAGGGGCTGCTGTATGCCAAGGCGAGAAGCATCCCTTATTTGTTTCTTGGTGAGGCTGTGCACGAGCTCGTCACAGAGTGATGATCCTAATAACTGACATCTAACAGATTTTCACTCCCCTAGTTTCATGATTTCACATTACAATTTGACTTTTCATTAACATTGGGCTGCTAGATGCAAGTAGCTTGGTTGATATTTTTCTATGAGCCGTGAATTTTTAAGTTGCTATTTTCAGTTTCTGTTTTACTTTCTCATGCTTCTGGCAATCTCTGCAGCTAGATTAGTGAGTCTGCATATACTAAAAATTATGTTTCCAAGGTAGAAAATCTGAGGACAAAATCCACAATGTGCCTCTCCATCACTTCTTTCTATGTGATCTAGTTCTCCTCACAGAGCACTATTCCTTCTTGTTGCTAAAATGAACCAAGGAGAAAGAAAACATTTTATTTTAGAGTTTATAATAACTGAGAAATGAAGACATGTATCCTTGAAGGCAGGAACCCAAACATTTAGAAAAGATATGATATTGATTTCATGATATGAAATTCTGCCACAGAAGGTAGCTTAGGGAGTCTCAGAAATATAATCTTTTCAATTATAAATGATCCCATTGAGAAAGAAAAATGTCTAAGGAATGCCTGAAGAATGGCATAGTATGCTCTGATGAGCCTACAACTTAAAATTCAAATACAAATGCAATGAACACGCTTTAATATCAATAAGAAAGTATCACATAAGAATAATTTAGCATCATGTATAAAAGCTTCTAATAGATGATGCTTCAAGGTATTTTCCTGAACAACAATGCCCTCCCCACCCCGTTTTGTTAAATTCAAAGACTATAAACAACAAAGGCATGTTTTCAGAAGCCTATCTTGTTCTGTGAATGGACATCATGAACATTTTGTTGGTCATTATGTTTTTATCTTCCTTTTCAAGGAGAAAGATGATCTACATGGTAAGAAGGAAATAAAAAATATGAGAGAGGAGAGTGGAAAAGAATGCCCAGACTTTTGTAAATGAAGTACATTCTCATGGTGAGAGGATAATTATATCTGACAATATAAGAAAAAGGTGTAAATGAGATCAGTGAACTATGCTTAGGATCCTTTGAAGAGTCTGAAGAATATGAATGATATCAAAGGCATATGGAGAAATAAATGCCACTGCTAATTTAAAAAGAGTAAAAAATAGCATCCTTGATCTATTTGTCATTTATTTATTTATCTTTTGCTCTACTAATTTTACATAAGCTGTGATGTATTTTATATAAAAGCACTGTAAATTATGACAGCAATAATTGATATACAACAAGAAAAAAGTTGGTGGGGTGAAAATGGGGAGCCCTGACTACTAACATGTGAACTGTTCTTAGGGACATATGTCCACTTTCCCAGGATGGCTCTTTTCCCCTGACCAAAGCTAACTAATTCATCTAAAATGGAAAGCTGATCATCTTTGAGCTACTAGAAGATGAGAAGGAGGTCACATGGAGCTGATGTTTGCTGGAAAGAGGAGCTCAGTCTCAGGAAACATGCTTGGGGTGACAGCAGTAGGCTGTTGTTGCTGAGAGTCTCATGTTCAGCTTGGATTCTTGTCTGGCTGAGACTTGATTACTGAATTCATTTTCTGATATTTCCATCCCTGTATTGAGGATGTAGATTAGTCATTAAAACAAGAATTCTCCAGATTGTAGTAGTTTGTGAAAATAAAAAAAAAGAAGAGGAGGAGGAGGAGGAGGACGGGAAAGGAAAAGGAGGAGGAGGAAGAGGAAGAAGAAGAAGAAGAAGAAGAAGAAGAAGAAGGGGAAGGGGAAGGGGAAGGGGAAGGGGAAGGAGAAGGAGAAGGAGAAGGAGAAGGAGAAGAAGAAGAAGAAGAAGAAGAAGAAGAAGAAGAAGAAGAAGAAGAAGAAGAAGAAGAAGAAGAAGAAGAAGAAGAAAGTGTGCAGCTGTTTGCACAATACCCCATTGTAAGTCATTTTAGTAATGGAATTTCCTAGAGGGAGCCTCATGACCTCATGAAACAATATGAAGTATCAGTGTACATTAGACTTCTTATATCTATGTAATTGCTCTACTTTACCTTCATAAAGTGTCTCCATTAAACAACTAAATAGCCAATGGGAATGACTTTATGGTTCATACTTGAATTCAAATCTCTTGCATTGTCTGTTGGTGGGAACTCAGGCCACTCATTTTATCTCACCCAGGAAGGAACAGAAGTAGTTTAGAGACAAGCTAGCAGTATTTGCCCCAGTCAATCCTTCTAGTTACCAAATGATTCTTTACTTTCTTCTCCTACACAAAGAGTATTTTCATTCCATACACAAGTGACATCATCTACAATCATGGAATTTCCATTTGCATATCACATCTGAAAAGTGCAAAAGATTGGTGCCAAACTCCTATCACACTTCAAATTCTTTCTCTAAGATTAGAAAAATAAATTTGTGATCCTCAAAATAAAAAAAAAACTTTCTTAATATGAAGCAAGATAGTATAATATTTTCAATACTAACCCAAACTTGAAATTCCATAGTATTTTATACATACATGTGTAGCAAGAATCTTAAAAGTTCTTATTAATAAAATCGAACCTGAGGCCAGTTATTGGGGTGAATACTGGATGATCAGAGAGTCAGAACAAGTCACAGCCACCTCACCTTGTTTCCTCAGACTGGAAGCTTCTGTGTCCTCATTTGAATGACTCTCAACTGAACTGTGATGCTCAAAGCCTAAAAGCTTAACTAGCCAAATGTTTAACCAGGCCAAATGCTTCTAGTTTCTGGTCCTCACGCCTTATATACCTTTCTGCCTTCTACCACCACTCCCTGGGATTAAAGGCATGAGTCACCATGCTTGGCTGTATCCTTGAACAGATGGATTTCTCCCTCTGGAATGCTAGGATTAAAGGTGTGAGTACCACCATTTTCTAGCCTTTGTATCTAGTGACTGTTCGGTATCTGACCCCACATAAGTTTATTAGGGTGCACAATATTTTGGGGGACATAATACCACCACATACATGCATATAGTTTATGCATGTAATATATGTGTAATACATATTTATACACACCTATTATACAAAGGTGTTTTACTTTCAGTGGTTTCAGTTTAATACAGATTCAGGCCGTGGCACTGATTGTATAAAAACTTTGCCTGGATGATTATACTGTAACGTACATTCAGTCCCTGAAACACTTTTTAAGGTTTAAAGGAGCTAAATGGACATATTGCACTATTTATGATATTGGAGCCAATGAGTTAAGAATAATTTTTTCTATGTAAACACAGATTTCACATAAACAATCTACCAGTTTTCATATTCTAATCACTTGACTAATGTTGTTTAACCATTAATATAAATCCAATATAAATACACCAATTCTTTCATGATGAGGTTCCATAAGAGCACATAGTTTGAAGCTGAGATTTGATAGAACATGCAGTCTGATGTAACTAGAAGTCATCAGGCAAAAGGGCTTGCTACCAAGACTGAAGACCTGATTTTGATTCTCAGCCTCCACATGATGGAAGGAGAGATTCAACTCACTCAAGTCATGAATGGAGCCAGGTGATCACATGAGAGAGAGAAGGGGGCTCAAAATGTTAATATTTTGCTGAAATTAAATTTGTGTTAGATAGGAATATTATCTCAGTATGCCCTGTGAAATTCCATTCTTGAAAAAAAAAATCCCTGGAGCAGGGGATATAACTCAGTCAGAAAAATGCTTTCCTTGCTCCATGAGAACATAAATTCAATCCCTGCAACCCATGTTTTTTAAAAGCATAATCCTAGATTTGAGGAGGTAGAAATAGGTGAATCTCTGCAGCTCACTGGCCTGCCAGCCTAGGCTAATCCATGAGCCCCAGATCTCAGTGAGATACACTGTCTCAGAATAAAGGTAGACAGTGCTTGAAGAATCACAGCAAAGGTTGTCCTCAGACTTCATTGCACATACACACCCCACCCACACACAAATATATACATATGCATATACACAAATTCCTTTTACTCTTTCAATAACAATACAGTTGAGGAATTCACCAAAGAGGGCATCAGATATGTGTAGATGCTAGTTCTCAGATCCTCTCTACATAGCTTCTTTATCTGACTTGACTAGCTCTCTTCTTTGCAGGCTCCACATCTACTTTTGTGAAGATGAAGCTAGAATTCTACCTGAAGACTGTGAGAGGAGTGGGCCTTTAACAAGCACCTCACAGGACACTTCCGTCTGTACTCTGAGGTAGGCAGCTCAGAGATATAAACCACCTGCCCCAAAGTTTGTCCTTAATGTTTTTAGAGGGTACAAACAAAATTTGTAGTTGTATCTTCAAAATCGCCTTAGGATTTATGCAGACGTTGAGAGATTATTGAATCAAAACTTCCAGGAAAAAAATGGCAGCAAACAAGCAAAAAATATGTTCTTCTAAACGATGACTTTGACTTCAAAGAGTTTGACAGAAGGAATGTTTCATTGATGCACCAAAGTAAA
Organism: Peromyscus californicus insignis; assembly: GCF_007827085.1. Lineage (NCBI taxonomy): Eukaryota > Metazoa > Chordata > Mammalia > Rodentia > Cricetidae > Peromyscus > Peromyscus californicus. Next base: position 102,945,907 of record NW_026294617.1, read on the forward strand.
AAAAAAAGTGAATTTTATGAAGAGTGGATAAAATAACTCTGTTTAAAATGGATTGTCTTACTTACAGCTATGTGGAAATGTGCACACTGAAAATAAACACAAATTCTTCCTATAGACATGCAAAGGTACTATATAAAAGACAGAAAAACATTCTACTTAAGCATTGGAATAGGAAACAACTGCAGTATTTTCATTATTATTACATCCAGTTCCTAAGTGATTTTAATAATTTGGAAGGTATCAATAAAGTAAAGATTTTTGGGGGATTTCCTGTGTTGATGCAGAAGCCATCAGTATAGTAAAGCCATGTTTTTCCTGGACCTGAAAGCACAGATTTGATCTATGACCACTCTTCATCTAGGTATTTAGAGCCAGAGTAACTGGGAAGACACATGTAGTTGTTGTACACTATTCATTAGCTGTAAATGAGGTCATTTGGGAAGGTTGGTCTCCAAGTATCCTCTATTTTTCTAAAGCACATGAATTTTTTTTTAAAAAAATGTTGTTTGATAACTTCATACATGCATACAAGGATTTTAATCAAATCCACCCCCCACTCCTTCCCCCCATCCAAGCACACTTTTTGAAGTATATACACAATTGTCATGCACATCATCCTGTTAACGTTCATTTTTGGTGCATATACAGATTTGGTATATCTAAGAGCAGGGGTTTAAATCTGGTTTCAAGCTAATTGGCTAAATATGATAATACAATTTAAAAATTATATTTTATTTTCCATTTTATAATTATTTTACTTTTAATTTTCTATCACTCTCAAACATCGCATACTCTTTAAAATTAAACTGATTAAATTCCTTGAGGAAACAGTTCTAATAACTAACAACAACGAGAGAGACATTTTCAGACTATTTAATTTCACTTCATAAGGACTACTCCTGTATGGGAAAAGACATTTAGATTTTTAAGAAAATTGCAGACAAAGCGAAAATAAGATACTAGTTGGGTAGAATATGGTTCCTTGCTTTGGTTTATGAATTTTACACTTGGTGGAGGCCACAAAAGCTTTGCATGTCTATCTACAGTGCATGGTTAGCAGGTTTTGACTACTCCACTGTGAGATGGTGCTGCTAACTTCCATTGTCTATTTACATTAGGTATCCAATCGAAAAAAGCACTGGAGCTATGTACACTCATACTGCTTAGGAGTTTTCATTTCTGGTGAATCTACTTTAGATGAATCTTTTTCACATAAAAAGTTGTATTATATTTTGAAATAAAAACATATCTCATTTACCCTAGGCAAAAACCATTTTTAATGCAAATACTGAAGGCTTTGTCTTCATAGATTACAGTATTCAAGCAGCAGGCATGTTAAATGCTAGGCAAAGCAATTGATTTACAAACATCATAGTAATTAATGTCAGATACATATTGTAGGAAAAAACAACATATGATATGACAAGTCAAGGCAGGGTGTTTGTCTCTATCCTAGAAGATAGATTAGAAGGTTAAAAGGCATACATACTTTAATGTTTTGAGTTTCAGCTGAAGAAGTATATTTTTCACATGCTATGAAGTGACATCTTATTGTAGAACAGATTAAAATTGAACCTGATAAATTCAATGTCTCTAACTCAAAGAGAAGTGTAAAAATTGAAAATGTCATTTATTAATCCCTCTTCTCTGGTGACAAACTCCAAATTCCTTCCTACTGAGCACAGAAAATTGAAGAAGAAATTATAGATGAAATATTTTTAAGGCCCATGAAGTATGATATTTATCTGAAGATATCATTAAAGAGAAGAAAAATGTGAAAACCAGAGAATAATTTAAATATTAACGTATTTTCTTACCTAAAAATTTATGGTCCATTTTTTCAGAGAGAGGAAGAGAGCAAGACATGATATATGGGAGTGGTTGGACAAAGGAAAGGAAAGAGCAAAAATTATGTAATTATATTACAATCCCCCAATTTAAAAAGCAATACAAAAGGTAGTCACAAGGATGTTGGGTCAGACATGGGCAAGGCATGGTCTCTTTTGAAAACATAGAAAATATTTGAAAAGGAATCTTACATGGTAAGCCTTTTTTTTCTCAAAATTAACATACTACTTCACTTAAAAAACCACTCAAGGGCTGAGAAAAAAAAAACAATTTAGTTGAGCAAAAATTAATTTATCTAGATAGATTTGAGATCAGAGCTTTCCCGTCTCCTGACTGATCAGCTTGTTTAACCAGACATGTGCTTTGGTTTTAGTAGAAGAGGCCAACAGGCCATCTTCGCTGGGGTTTTACTTCACGGTCTCCTGTTTCTGGTTTGCTTTGTTCTACGATGTTGTTCTAGATCACACTCTCTGGGTGTTCTAGCAGCCAGAAACGTTGCTACATAGAATGCTTAGAGTTAAATTTTCTCAGATTCCATAATAAATAAGGTCAAAGAACCTTTTTTTTCCCCTTGTTTGTGTTTTGGAACTTGAAACACCACTTATTTCATTGCTATATCTTCCTCCTTCACCCCAGGAAGAACAAATGAGTATAATAATGCAAATAGGTTATACCTGCAAATGGAGAAAGAGAAGGAAGGGAGTGAGGGAGGGAGGGAGTTATGAAAGAAGGTTAGAGGTGGGGAGGAATGGAACAGAAAGGGCGGGAAGAGGAGAGGAAGAATGCAGTAAGGGTCTTACTAAAATAAATAGGCATCATTTATTGAATACAATGTTCTATATTGATTTTTTTGTTGTTGTTGTTGTTGTTTTGAGACAGGATTTCTCTGTGTAGTTTTGATGCCTGGCCTGGATCTGACTCTGTAAACCAGGCTGGCCTTGAACTCACAGAGATCCACCTGGCTCTGCCTCCTGAGTGTTGGAATCAAAGGCATGTGCCACCACAGCCCGGCTCTGTGTTGAATGCTGTAATTCATTCTTTATGACACTAAACATTACATTTCCTAAGTTTATAGATGAGGAAAAAAATAAGGTTCAAGACATACCATTTAACACAAACATTGCAACTAGGTAATTACCCTTTAGCCTTCTGTACATGCTATAGGTTTATTGAAACCTCTGTGTCTTTTGCTTACTCTAGGTGGTGGGTTAGAATTTTACCTGCTTATCCTCACTTTGATACACCTGGGCAAGGCAATTAAAGTCTAAATCTGCCCCTTCTCATTATGACCTGTCATTGGCCATTCTAAGTGGCCTTCCATTGCTCTTACAACATCTTCCTAATAGCCAACATCCACTTGCATTAATTTGCTTTATGACAATGATCCTTCCAGATAAAATGTTGCCCAAGAGCCCTATAAACCAACACTTTTCACTCCCCAGTTGTCCTTAGGCAGCCATAATGCTGAACATTTATTCCTAGTTAGGAAATCCTTAAGACAACTGGTGACAGATCATAACTTAGCATGAGACTGATGTACTTCAGAAAAACGAAAACAAAAGCATCCCCATGGTAACCCTCTGTGTCCAAACTGCTTAAAGTGCACTTCTGGACTTCTGCAAGCTCAGGGGTGAATTTTTCTTCTCATATTGGAGATGCTGGGTTTATCTGGTGGAAATTCCGTGGAATCTTGTATGTGAATTCTTTACTTGGTTTCATCGCTAAGCCAGACCACTTCTGTCCACAGTTAGAACACATTGAGCTGAGTTTTCTTTCTGTGCTGAGGAAAACATAACTTCACAGAGAGAAGCTGACGGTACAATGGATCCATTATTTAAAACAGCAAGTTAAGGAAAACACTTCTCTACATCTTTTCCATTTAGAGTATACAAAACATATGCTCTTCAAGACGCAGAAAAGACAATTACATCACTTTTCTGTACAATAAACCTTTGATTTGGATCCATTATCTCTCTGAACTATCTCATATCATTTGATAGTTCTGGAAAAATAACTTGCCATATGAGAAATATAATAGTTATTGCAGAGAATCTTATAGTGTGATTGATCTAAGCAAAAAGGAGCAAATTTATAATTGAAGTGAATTGAACAATTTTGCTAAACTGCATAAATGCGACTGATAGTCACAGTCATATATTTAGATAAGCACAAGAAGCCAATTGAGCATGCCATTATTTCAAATTGGAAATTAAAAAAAGTAATAGATTACTCATAAATCTATCAAGGAACACAGAAAATTGGCCATGGTAGAAATTTTAACTGTGAAAAGTGATACAATTAAATATAATTGGACACTCAACTCTGAATGGTACTCAGGGCAATCAAAAATAAAGTTGAGGAAAGAAAAATATTGCAGAAAGCACCACCAACAGTCATATTTTAAAAACGTAGTCAAACAGTGCACATTACAATTTTCAAGTAAAATTACTTTCACAGATTCATTTGGTCCATAAATGAAATCTTTTGTTTTCTAAAATTTTTATAGCACCTTAGGACTTCCTGAAGTCACTTGTGCTCCTCAGAATGAGAGCCAACAAGGTCAGGTCCCAAATGCTCACAGAGATTCTCCAAAATACATCTGCTTGTCATTTAGTCATCAACTCAACTGTCTTTACCAAATCCTAATGGAGCACCAAGTAATTGGGAATGTAAGACAGCATGAGATCCTCAAAAAAAAAAAAAAAAGCACCATGAGTTGGCTGTTTGAAACCTGGGGCCTATGCAGGATCGCTTGGCTCGGCCTGGGAGGAGGGGACTGGACCTACCTGAACTGAGTCTACCAGGTTGATCTCAGTCTGCGGGGGAGGCTTTGCCCTGGAGGAGGTGGGAATGGGGGGTGGGCTGGGGGGAAGATGAGGGGGGCCAGAGAGGGGAGAACAAGGGAATCGTGGCTGATATGTAGAACTGAATTGTATTGCAAAATAAAAATAAAAATTTTTTAAAAAAAATTAAGGGGCTGAAGAGATGGTTCAGTGGTTAAGAGCACTGGCTTGCTCTTCCAGAGGTCCTGAGTTCAATTCCCAGCACCCACATGGTGGCTCACAGCCATCCATTATGAGATCTGGTGCCCTCTTCTGGCGGGCAGGCAGACATACAGGGAAAACACTGTATACATAATAAATAAATCTTTATTTTTTTTAAAAAAAGGCAAAATCAAATACATGGTTTGACATTTTAAAATTATATCATGTATCTTTTTCCTGAAATAAAATGTACTTGCTGGGAATGGAAAGTTTGGATCCACCCTGAATGAGATTTGAATCCAGGCTCTGTCATTTATCGATACTGGAAAATTGAGCAAACTATTTTTTCTGAGTGTCTATAAGTGTGGATAATTATGCTATTGTTCTTAATGTTTACTCAGAGCAATACCATGCTTATTAATAATTTTCTCCTGTCAAGCGAAGAAGCAATCAGTGATTTAGTTGTTTTAATTTCTGTAAACAAAGCACAATGAAGACTCAGTCACACACACACACACACACACACACACACACACACACACACACAAACAAACAAAAAAAAAACCTCTCAACAAAGAAATGAGAAAAACTTATTTTATCTTGGAACAAAATACTCAGGATTGCTCAGGAAATACAGGTCTGACCTACTTGTCCCTGCTTTTTACTTTCACATTCACCATCCTTTATCTCTTATGTAAATTGGCTGAAACAAACCAACAAGCCTAGGATAGTGCACATCACAAGTTTAACAAAGCTCTGATTGTATAAACACATAAGGAAAAGTCAGCTCAGACCCCACTCCAAGTATAATCTACTATTTATGTAACATGTCTCTTTTAAAACTGTATTCTTCTTTTTCTTTTCTCTAAAATCAACTACCGCAATTTCATCTCTTTAATGATTTCACAATTTTCCCCCTGTAGTCTGTGTTCCCACCACTCATTCTCTATGATGGGGACACCTGAATTCTGTCCTCTGGTCTGTGTTCCCACCACTCATTCTCTATGATGGGGACACCTGAATTCTGTCCTCTGGTCTGTGTTCCCACCACCCATTCTCTATGATGGGGACACCTGAATTCTGTCTTCCAGCAGCTCTCACTCTTCAAAACTACAAATGACCAAGTCTCGTTGATTTCTCCTTTTCAAAACCACTTCTTTCTTTGGCTTCCACGGCTGCCATCTATGTGGCCTTCTGCAGTGATGGAATTACAATCTGCCTGCCTTCCAGATTGTAATTCCATCACAGCCAGAATCCTTCCGTGTACAATAACCTGCCATGATGCCATCGGCGGTAGGATAACACTAAAAGTCACTGAGAACAGTGTTCAAAATAGAGACGTTAAAGAAGAAAAATACCACTACAGTGGTTTTACTCAATTTGCAATCATTTGAAAATATAGGCAAATACAGGGGTGAAGAGAAGATGAGAGAGAGAGAGAGAGAGAGAGAGAGAGAGAGAGAGAGAGAGAGAGAGAGAGAGAGAGAGAGGAGCATACGGGAGGGGATAAGGGATCAGAGCACAAGCCTTGACTTTCTACTTATCAGACTAAGGAGTAAAACTGTTCATCTTCAGGGAAGGCTGAAAGTTGCTGGCTCTGCCATCGGACATTTTCACTAAAACACTGACTTCTCTTAAAATTTGTTGTCAATTTAGTTTAAAATCTTAATGCCATCTCAACAACATATTATCATTTCAAATCACGGTTGCTTTAAACGTGAAATCCAATATATTATATTGTACAAATTTTTTGTTGGATTTCACATACTTCTGTAGTTTCACTGATTACTAAAGAAAAATAGAGCTGTCCTTTTACTAACTGGAAGAATACAATACACCTTAATGAAAACTATCTATTGTCTATATTTTGGCAAGAAATTCCTTTTAGGAAGTTACAAAGCTAAAAAAGTATTCATCCTGCTTTCAGGCCCTAAGGCTCTGTCACACTTTCTTTGTGCTGCTGCTAATTTCCCAGATATTTTTAAGTTTCTTTGTTCTGAGAACTAATCAAGAGTTGAGGACACTTAAACAAAAGGAAACTGGCAAAATTGAAAGGTAAGTGAAAGATGATGAGTTTTTTGTCTTTATAATCGCAACTTTAAGTTAGATAGCCCCAGCGAACACCTAGGCTCAAGTCATTCAGTTGATTCTGTTATTTTATTTATTTCTAGAAGCTATAGGTTTCTCTGGTACTCATTTCTTTTGTTCAAGAAGAAAGCCAAACTGCTTCCCACAATTTTGAAGATTGGCTCAGTAAACACTGATATTCTTGGTCCACTTACTCAAATGCAAGCCTATTTAATTATATCTAAACTATGGAGCATTCATACAGATCTTTGCCATACATGTCTATGCATAAATTATTAAGGCCTTTGTGAATGTATCAGCACCATCCTCAGTATTCTATAAGTCACCAAAACCAAGCATTTCTAGAGACTAGAACAAAATTTAGAGATTAACGTTGGTATCAGTAACTTTTCTGTTGCTATGATGAAACGCCATGGCCAAAACAACTCATACAAGAGTTTATTCGGACTTATAGCTCCAAAGGATTAGAATATGTAATGGCAAGGGATGGGGAGAAATGAGAGATCACACCTTGAACTGCAGCACAACATAGAGAAAACAAAACTGGAAAACTCTCCGAGCATATCTCTGGTGACAGATTTCTTCCAATAAAACAACAACACCTCCTAGAACCCTCCCAAACAGCACCACCAACTAGTAACCAAATGTCCAAATAGAGGACCCTGTGGGGATCTTTTGAACAAAGACCTTCTTTCTGGCCTTTAAGTTCTTTAACTTCTTATAAGTTCTGGCCATATCATAATGCAAAAGACATTTAATCTAGCTTCAAAGTCCCCATAGTCTTTCACAGGCTCCACACTGTTTAAAAGTCCAAAGTCTCTTCTGAGACTCAAGGCAATCTCTTAATTGTAACCCCCTGTAAAATCAAAATGGAAAAGCAAAGTACATATTCTCAAATAAGATGACACAGACTATATTACCATTCCAAAAGAGAGGAATGGAGACATATTGTGGAAATGCTGGACCAAAGCAAGACTAGAACTCAGAAGGGCAGACTCAAATTCCTGCAGCTCTATGTCTCGTGTCAAAGGACTTAGATGGCTCCCCTAACTCCAGCTTGTCTGCCTATAGCATTTATGTCTTGCTCTCTGGAGCTTGTTCCACTCCCTCACGACTTGAGCATTCCCAATATCTTGTGGAGTCTCTGTTGTGACCCAGGCTTCATTTTCACCACTTTATGCAACAGCTTCTCACAGTCAGCCTTTCACCCTCTGGGGACCTTCACATAGGGACTCCTATGCCACAAGCTGCCTGACCTCAACTCTTTGAAACCATAAAGAAAGAGCCAAGGATCCCTTTACTCTTGTTTCCTTTGTGCCTCGAAAGCCACACGGAAGACACTACAGAGTTCTGCTGCCAGCTTCGACTTGTTCTGCCAGATTTTTCAAGTAGTTTACCTGCCCTTTGCTAATAGGTAGAAAACTCTGTGGCCAAGAACAAAAGAATAACAACCTGTTTACTTGGATTTCTAATATAATCATAAATATTTCTAAAAGAGGCTATAAGTTTGAGTATGGGTAAGATACAAGGGAAAGATGAGATAGAGTAGCTGGGAATGGCTGAAGGGAGAAAAGGGAAGGAGAAACTGGGTAATTCTATTTCAAATAAAACATATTTAAAAAATAAAAATAGCATTAATATTTTAAAGAAAATTAAAAACAAACAAGACTTAGAGAATGGAAAGGTTATAAGAGCCAGAGGAAGAGGAAGTCTGCTGCAAAACAATGTTTTCTATATATAACAAGGAGTTGCACATGTAAAATCTTAACAATATAGATGCGAAATAATACCACTATGATGACCACACCAATTGTCATCCCAAAGTAGATGGGTGAAACATCACAAGACCCCACCTATGGATAAAGAGCTATTGGCAGTTAATGGTTTCTGTGAGCAGGAGAATGAGTCTTCTCCAAAGATGACACCCTTGATAGGTTATCTAATTCCAGGTGGCCAGCCTTAAACACACAAACACACACACACACACACACACACACACACACACACACACACACACACACGTTTATAAACATATATGGGCAACACTAAATGCACTCAGAAGATTGTACTTATATATAAATATATATGTGCATCAATACATATATGTAGCAATAATAAAGTAGAGGTCATGAATTTGAGAAGGATTGTAGCAGAAATACAAGAGGAGTTGAAGAAGAAGAGGAGGGGCAAAAAACGATGGAAATACAGTGCTCATGTATGAAATTCTCCAAAAAAAAGAAGAAGAAAGAAAGACATAAAAATGAATAGTTAGACAACAATCAATCATAGCCACACGGATTTTGTTTGGAATCTACTCTCTGTCTACTCTTCTTAACTTAATTTGGTTTACATATTGAATATACAGCCCTAGATAACCTCAGCATACAGAGAACTCATAGCATCTGATTATTAATTCTTCTATAGTTGTGACCAAGTAAGCTCTTTCCAACCCCTTAAAATCTGTTCCTTCCACTGGAGGGTTGAATAAAATGACCCCCACAGGTTCATGGGGAGTGGTACTATTAGGAGATGTGGCCTTGTTGGAGTAAGTGTGGCTTTATTGGAGAAAGTGTTTTGCTAAGGGGCAGGCTTTCAGGTCTCAAATGCTCAATCTAGGTCTAGTGTCACTTTCTGATGCCTATGGATCCAGATGTAGAACTCTCAGCTACCTCTCCAGCATCATGTCTGCCTACATACTGCCATGATTCCTGTCATAATGATAATGGAGTGAATCTCTGAACTGTAAGCCAGCTCCAATAAAATGTTTTTCTTTATAAGAGTTGTCGTGGTCATAGTGTCTCTTCACAGCAATAAAACCTGAACAAGGCACTTCCCCACAGACAGGTACAGGAAACGTATTCAAATTTCCAATTGCTTTTAGAATTCCATTATAATTTTCATGGCTTCCATAGTAATGAACAGAAAACCAATTCAAAGGACATTGGAGATTAAAATTGCACTTGCTTGTATGAACCTATCATATTAATATCCTTAGAACAAAGAGTATAATAATGAAGTAATCAAAAGCAACTGAAATACTCCTTAAGCAACAACTTTCAGGTGTTGTCAAAATTTCACCCCATTGTAATATCCTATAATGAATTAGAAAACATATTATTATTATTTTTTATAATAAAGATCTACAGGTACAGGGAGATAAAGTGCCTTGTTCAAAGTCAGCAACTAGTGCAAGTGAGAAGTATGGAATTTTAACCCAGAGGGCCTGATTCCAGTGCCTATGTAATCAACCACCAACTACAGCCTGTATGCCATTACCACACACACTAGTGTTCCTTAACAATAATGATGGGAATGTTGTCTAGCAAACTCTTTCATCATATACCATACAAAATAGCAATCACATTTATGTTTGTAGATTGTGTTTAACATATAGTTTTGATCAAGGTGTATAATTTAGAATATGGGTGAATCTGTAATAAACATTACTGAATTTTTGCTGAGATGCCTTTAATAGTCGCAGGAGGAAATGGCATTTACAGTACTCACTTTGTTCAAACACCGCTAGTTAGTGCTGCCCTTATACAGCCTCTGCCTCATAATGCAAGCCGTGATTAAAAAAATTACATTGTGAAGCCTGAAATACCAGCCAGTAGAAAGACTCTCCAGCAGGGGTCTTTTTATATATGTTTGAGAGTTTAATCATGAGCTGCTGGGTAGATGTTTAGTCAGTGAAGGTTACACAGTGATCTCTTAAAGCATTCTATAAAAGTGCTCATAGAGGGGGAAAGATCTGAAGGCTGATGAAGCTTTCAAGCTGTGCAATTATTTCAGCAAATCGCCATACTGTGGTCTTCTGAAGTCACATGACCAATTTCGTATCCCAGGGTCTATTAATTGAGAACAAATAATGTCACTTGGGAGAAATACCTCCTTCAATTTTCTTCCTCCTTTACTCTTAACTGGAGTGAATGCTATTCTGGCCTTTGAAGAGACCTACAACTCAAGCAGTTTTCTATGCTATGCACATGCACACGTGAGCGCGCGCACACACACACACACACAAGCAGACATGAGACACACATACAAATACACACATACAGAAAGAGATAGAGATCACACACATATAAGCAGATACTACACACACATACACATGCAAACACTACAGAGAAATCACACACACATGCAGACACTACCCACACAAACACATAAACAGAGACACACAGAGAGGAGAGAGACACCACACTTACAGAGAGAGAGAGAGAGACCACACACACACACACACACACACACACACACGCAGACACTACATACACATACATATAAGCAGACACTATACACACACAAAGCAAAGAAATCACATTTGCACGAACAGAAACTACACACAAACACAAATGTAGACACAGAGAGAGTAACCACAACACACACACACACACACACAGATATGGTGTCTTGAAAATTTTTCCAGTCTGCAAGTCAGCCGTATGTGTTCTAATTCTTCTTGATTATGAATGCCTCAACATGGAGCTGTGGTGAAAGTGACATGTCCTGCTGCGTCATGGAACAGATATTGTTCTGGAACCTAGAGGGGCCAGGAGAGACGGAGTCATTTTATGGATCATTCTGAGGTCGTGATCCACCTGCCACACAAACTAAGTAGAAAATCTAGGCAGTCCCCAAGAACAGAGCCGGCTTCGCTGCATCTGTCAACAAAGCTATATTATTGCTCAGATCCAGATGGTTCCCTAGGTAAAAGTGAGACGCCTGTAAATCACAGATGGATGTAATTGAAGACAAGGTGAGCAAAAATGTCCCTGTGTAGCATAAATATTCCTTTAAAAAAAAAAAAAAAGAAAAGAAAGAAATTATGAGATCTCTGAATTGCTAGTGTCACATCCTTCACAAGCCCCTCCCTTTACTTCATCACCTAGGAAACCACCCCAACACTGAAAGGGGAGAGGAATACTGAGCCTAGAGGCCTTTTACAGCAGAACTCTACTGAGGGGAGCAGCAGTGCTACAGTAGCTACTCTCTGTCACGCTTCACCCAACCTTCCAATACAGTTTATTATGGTGATATTTTATTTGTACTGAAATGTGATTTTATTTGTATGTTAATAAATAAAGTTGCCTGGGGGTAAGATCTAATAGCAAGCCATAGCAGAGCTGGGCATTCGTGGGGCACGCCTCTAATCCAGCACTTGGTAGGCAGAGCTACATAGATCTCTGTGTGGTCAAGGATACAGCCAGCATTGGAGACACATGCCTTTAATCTCAATACTAACCATAGAAGATCTGAAGGTCTGTACAAACAGGCAGTGACGAGGCGGTCATGTGGTTGGGTTTACAACCGATGAAAAGGCAGAACAGAAAGTCTATATAAAGACAAACACTCAGGAAGTAGGTCTCTCTTGGCTGAAGGGGCTAGCTGCAGCAGAAGGGTAAGGCTCTTAGCTCTGATCTCTTGGCTTTCTTCTTTGCATTGGTTCTGTGTTTCTTATTTAATAAAACGGTTGGTTACATCTACAGTTTATAACACAATACCACCAAGTCTCACGCAGGAAGAAAAGAAATGCCTTTACAATGAGAGTTTTCATCTTAAAAAAAGTGGACATTTCTTTTTTAATGAAAAAGAAAACTAATAGGTTCCATTAATATGATAGTTCCTGTAGGCCTTACTTATCTCTTGTGTTACAAGTTTATGAGTATTTTTTTTTTACTACCCTCAACACTGCCCTGGGAGTCTATTCTATTATTCTGTTCTTCCTGCCATTCAAGAATTTAAGTTCACATCAACATGGCATATAGATTGAGTCACACTAGAGATTAGATTCAATGTCAGCTGTTATGAATTTCAGTGCATGCTCATATGAAGGTCTTTGGGTAGATATTGTCTGATTATTACTGCCTTCTTTAGTTTACCTGAAAATTGAACTTTATAAATGTGTGGGTTTTCCCTTTTTAAAAATACAACTATACTCATTTTCCTAATAAAAATAAAACAAATCCAATACATGAAGCCTCATGATAATTTTCCAAATTTTACCTATACCTTTTACAACTTAGTATCTTACACTGCAGCCTTTCCTTATAAGAATAATACCAATAAACAACAGTATATTTTTTATTTAACCTGATTTGCAAACTCTAAAAGTATGTACAGTAATTAAAATTGTAACAAAAGAATTTTATAGACTTTATATTAATAAAAATAATTTTTTTCTTTGTCCAAAACAGTTAATAATATATTGAATAGTGAAACAATCTTATATAAGCAAATTTTGTTATTTAGAAAAGTTCATAGGAAACAAAAATAAAGTAATAAAACTAGCTTCGCCTTGAATTTATGTAAACGTGAGTCTCCATCTGCTGTGTGACTTGAGGACATTTTGTTCTTTTAAATTCATATTCCATTTGTGCTCATAAAGAAATGAATGCTAACGCCTGCCTCACAGAATGATTGAGAAATTCGAAGTTCCTGCTGCATCTTGTTTCTGCTGGTCTAATAAACTCAAAGACAATGCAGGGATTGCTAGGTTTGACAACACTGAAATCATTCACTTACTATAAGGTTGTGTTAGCTTTGTTTTGAATTTTCTGTTTATATTTTCAGTTTTCAACAAGTCACTTTTCCTTCACCTTATGACTTAGCATTTAAAATATTTGTATTTATTCTCTGAAAATTTCATAAATGAACATATTGTATTTTGATCATATCCAGCTCCCCTCTTCCTAACTTCCCCTATTCCCATCCAGCTCCAAGTCCTCTCTCTCTCTCTTCTCTCTCTCTCTCTCTCTCTCTCTCTCTCTCTCTCTCTCTCTCTCTCTCTCTCTCTCTCTTTCATATTTATGTTTAAGGCCCACGTCAAATTTGTGATGCCTGTGTGTGCATGTGTGTAGAACAATCCACTGGAGGATTCCTGAAAAACAACTGATTCTCCCTACCCCAGCAGCCTCAACTACCAATAACTGCTCAGATAAATACGGATAGATATGGGCTTCATAACCTACTCTCATCCATACTGGAATTTTGAGCGACTTGATTTAGTACAGGTAGTGTGCAGGCAAACATGGATGTTATGCATTAGTACGTAACAGCCCCTTCATGTCCAGAGACATGCAGCAGTCCTCCACAACCTCTGAATCTTACAATCTTTTTCACCCTCTTTCTGAATGTTCCTGGGCCTGTGTGGAGGAGTGTAACACACTTGTCCCATTTAGGGCTGAGCACTCCACAGTTGCTACATACTTTGATTAGTTGTTTCTGTTATCAGCCACCAATTGACTAAGAAGCTTTTCTGGTGATGATGGAGAGCTGCACTAATCTGCAGGTAGAGGAATCTGTATTTAGAAGGCAGTTTGATACTAGTTCTTTAGCAAAATAGTAGTTTTTTATTCTCTCTAGGGCTATGGCCTGATCGCCATGTGTTCTTAAGAATGTTTACAGTATAGGTCTGGGTTCTCTTCGATGGAGTATTCCAATCAAAACCCCAGTTGTTATTCCACATAACATTCAGTCCATGATTTCACCACTGAGTGTATCCTGACAGGCCAGTGTTTTTGTGTCTTGCAGGTTTCATGACAGGGTAATACCTTAACTCTTCTTCCCCAGCAGGACGTATAGCACCTTCCAGCACTATGAAAACTAACCATTAGGGAGGAATTTTCTAGGTCAGTACCAAATTATCTAAAAGTTTGTACATACAATATACTCCTGACTACTACCATGTACCAGCTGAGTGTTCTAGAACAGGTCTCTCACTTTACATTTTTTGTTTCTCCAAGTCTTAACATCCTCTTCAAAATGTCATTGTGAAAAACAGATTCATTCTTTCTTGGATGCCTTCATTATTCCTTAAATAATAACCATTATTACAATAAACGTTGTTCTAGGCCATGAGGTTATTGTGGGTAATGCTGACAATCATTTAGCCTTCACAGACCTCATAAAGTGTCAACAAAGATTAACATTAACTAAGTAACACCACAAATAGTCAATTAGGTTATGATAAATATCAAAGAGAAAAGAATTACGGTGTGTTCCAAGACTAATAAAAACCAAACATTTAATGAATCTACTGGTCAGAGATTTGAAAGATGAATCAGAATTGTCTAGGTGACAGGTACTGGACCGAGCAAAGATGAGGACGAAGAAACAGCAGGGCACAGGCTCTGTGGAAGGGGCAGCAAGGCTTGGCTGGGAATCTGAGAAAGCCTGGAGTGGCTGCCTTCTACGGCTTGGAAAGTCATAAGGTAGGAAAGGTCAGAGAAGAAAGGAGAAATAACACTAGACTGAGGTAAAGGTTTATCCTCCTCCATGAGTAACGGAAGCCACCAGAATGTGCTTAAGATGAGGACAGACGAGATGCTTATGTTTGCATTTTGAAAACCTGGATGCTGGTTAGAGGAGTATTTTTAAGTCCACAATTACATTAGGTTCTTGTTAAAATATAGATTCTGATCCAGTATGTCTATAGGGCCTGAGAGTCTGTATGTCTAATAAAGTTCCAAGTGGTAAGACAACTGGAGTCCTACCAAGCCCAAAAATGGGAAAAAGAAAGGATTGTGGATGAGATGATGAAAATGAAAGAAAAGGGAACAGTTATGCAATAGTCCCTATATCTCTGCATTCCTTTAATGATTGTTACTACTTACTGAGTACCAACTTGGCTTATTAACCACACTGAGAATACACAGGCTAAGAAGACATGTCTGGGCTTACACATCCCCTGCTGATGAGTACTCCACTGACTTGTAATAAATGTTAGTCGCTGTGGTTGTAATGGAGACAATGAAGATGGCCCAGTGAACCGATGTGGTCATTTCATGTCCAAATAAATAAGACAAGAATTTTTGAACTCTGAGAGAGCTTTGACAAGAGAGAATTCTAGGGTTTAGGTTGTCTTTGAGATCCCACAGAAATCATACAGAAAGTCAATAGATTCAGTGGTGAAAATGATCATCAAGACTGGCAACAAAAAAAATACATGAACAGAAAGTGATGAACTAACTTCTTGCAATTTGGATGTGCAGGGCCTTCAGCATGTTCAAGTAGAGGAGTCAGGATACACCAGATTCCTATCATGGCTGTATGGTTATAGTTCTTCACCCCTTATGTCAACTGTTGGAGAGAAAGCTATGTATTCTGTCCCTACACAGATATGTATTACACATATCTGACTTCATTTTGCTATCCAGGAAAGGAATGTCACGTGAAAAATAAAAGCAATCCTGAACATAGTAAACTATGTTATTTGGGAATGATTTCCCATCTTGCGCTTTGATCGTTTCAATGTAGTGTGATTCCACTAGTACAATTCAGTCAACGAAGGTAATTTTACAGTTTTTAAATCCTCAACTTGTTTTAATTTCTCTGCTACAATTGGTTCTTTTATATTCTCCCTCCTTCTTAAAGCCCTTGCAGATATTAGTTACTTACATAACATGCACTGTTCTTCTAATTCTCCAAACATTCCTCCTAGGCATTTTTCTATCTCTGTACCCTCTAGAAACCTACTAATGTTGAAATAACTTCAAATATTATGCATTTCTTTTTCTCATTAAACCAAACTCCTACTACTCATTATAAATTTCAGCTGACATTCCCACTATGGCTTTGCTTACCTCCATGCTTGTAATCTAAATCAGTCACTGTTGGGTAAGTTTCAGAACCACACAGCCAACTGGCTACAGGATATTGACCTGGAGATCACAAGTGGCTTAGGTCCACGTGTGTAAAGCTGAGCTCACTTTCCTTTATGAAATGAGTCTCACACCCTGTGTTATTTTGCTTAGTAAATGCTTTCAGCAAAAACCTGAGATGCAGCCTGAATCCCTCTTTCTTGGTGTGATTCTAAAACCAGGAGGGGTTGAAAATCTATTAATTTTAATTTTCCCACAACATTACCTCTACTGCAGTTTTCTTTCAAGAGCTTGTTGTCTCTTCCTGGGATCACAGAACTAGACTCAAAACATCTCTATGTATCAGACTTTGCCTTTTGCTAACTAAATCTTCAAATCTTTAGCAATTTTATCCAACTTTCTGCTTTAAAATTTTAATTACCTCCAATCAGTCTGTGTGGTAGAAAATACTAGTGCCCTTTAATATTCTCCATGACCCAGAACACAGAATGAATATATATATATATATATATATATATATATATATATATATATATATGCAACTTCCATCTCTCATGCTATTTGCTCTTATAACTAAATGCTACTTAATTTCTGGCATTTTTTAATTTTCCAAATTATTCCATAATTATGTATCTTTTGTGCTAAAAACTATGATGCCTTTACCTGAGAGGCCATTTCCATAATCAATTTGAAAGAATTGCTCTCATCTTCAAATTGATCGACTATCTCCTTCACTCGGCTGTTTTTTGATTCTTCTGTCTTTTATATCTATCTTAAACACAGTCATATATGTCTGTTATGACAAAGCCATATGGAATATCTCTTTCTGCTCATGCTAAATTGAAAATTACTTGAGGACAATCTTTGTCCATCTGTATTTACCAACAAATATCACTTCATAATGATACACAGCCAACACAGTATAGAACATGTAAGAATAGCTTACTTTTGTTTGTTTGTTTGTTTTTTTCGAGACAGGTTTTCTCTGTGTAGCTTTGCGCCTTTCCTGGAACTCGCTTTGGAGATCAGGCTGGCCTCGAACTCACAGAGATCCGCCTGGCTCTGCCTCCCGAGTGCTGGGATTAAAGGCGTGTGCCACCACAGCCCGGCAGAATAACTTACTTTTTTTAGTTCACACCATCATAGTTCACACCTCATTTTATGTTACTCCAAAACTCCTCACCCCAGGTGGTTCCTAATCCAATATGGTTTGGGCTCTACTATCATTATATCTCTCATACATTTGGTCCACATTCCATCATACTTATCCTTCTTAACAACCCATTCCTTTGGTTTTTCCACTAGTAAACTCAACTGTCTAGGCTTAAACCTAGAGAGTTTCATTCCTTATTCACTCTAAGCTACAGAGTCCTTCAGTCTCTCAGGAGTCACAGAATTTAGTTTCTACATCTACTTTGTTCTTCTGCAGCTGATGAGCCGTTTGGAAAAAATGTTCCCATTCTTACTCTTGAAGCAAGAATTGTATTCACTATCTTAGCCAATTTCTTCTGAGTAATCTAGTGTTGGGTGATGTTGCTCTGTACGCTATGAGTGTGTTGCTCTGATTGGTTGATAAATAAAATGCTGATTGGCCAATAGCCAGGCAGGAAGTATAGGTGGGATAAGCTGAGAAGGAGAATTCTGGGAGAGGAAGGCTGAGTCAGTAGATGCCAGCCCACTGTCCAGGGAGCAACATGTAACAACACACAGGTAAAGCCACAGAACATGTGGCAACATATAGATTAACAGAAATGGGCTGCGTTTAAGTGTAAAAGATAGTCAGTAGCAAGCCTGAGCTAATGGCCAAGCAGTTTTAATTAATATAAGCTTCTGAGTGATTATTTTATAAGTGGCTGCAGGGTCCACGGGGCTGAGCAGGACAGAGAAAACTTCAGCTACAATCTAGTTTATTAATTTTCATTAAACTGAATGTAATTTACCACATGTAGGCTAGGTGTCATATTATGAAACCACAGTTCTATTTATAAAAAAAAAAAGTCATTTATTAAGCAATCACAAAACTCCAGGCCATGCTTAAAGTGTTTTACTTATTAAGTAAAGTTGCATGGAATGTGACAGTATCAAGTAAGAGAAAGAGGGTAAATTATATTTGAGAAAACCGAAGTTCCTTGTGAAGCCCTGGTCCTATTTGGCAGTGATTACTTAATATTTTCACTTATAATTACTTGTGAATAACAACCATACTTGAAATAAGGCATGGCAGTTGGCATTTGGGAGGCAAAATCAAGAGAATCACAAGTGTGAGACTAGCCTTGGGCTACTGGGCAAGATTTGGTTTCAAAACAAGCATGTAAACAAAAGGTCATACTTCAGGTGCAATAGTTAATTCAGAGTGCCCTGAATCCTGAGTCAGTGCTTCCAAGACCCTTTGCAGTCTTTCTCTATTCCCGAAAGTCTTTTCCACCTGTCCCCATTCCCCATGCTCATTTGTGCCAGGCGGTGGGAGGGACAAGGACACCGAGGAAGCATCACTCATGGCTGTACACATTGGCATAATTGCAGGCAGTGCGGCATGCCCTCGCTTTCATCTGCTCCTCCAGCTGGTGCAGGAACCTGAGAGCTCTTTTGGCATGGACAATCTCTGTGGTTGGCTTTAATAGTGTGGCAATGAGAATGACCTTCATTTGTCCGTAAGGGCTTTCTCCTCACGAACTTGAATAATTCTCCAAAAGCATGGCCAAAGCATCTTTTTCGTTATCAATGGAAAGCTTATCCCGTGTTCCCCTTATGCTTCTGACCAGTCCATATCCACATTTCAGCTTATGTTAGCTTGCTGAGACACTTTTTTTTATTAAGAGATTTTCTATTCATTTTACATACCAACCACAGATTCCCCTGTCCTCCCTCCTCCCATCCCCCAGCTTTCCTCCCCAACCCACCCCTCATTCCCACCTCCTCCAAGGCAAGGTCTCCTATGGGGAGTCAGTAGAGCCTGGTACATTCAGTTTAGGCAAATCCAAGCACCAAGGCTGTGTAAAGTGTCTCAACATAGGCATTAGGCTTCAAAAACCCGGCTCATGCACTAGGGACAGATCCCGATCCCACTGCCTGGGACCCCCTATATAGTTCAAGCTCAACAACTGCTCTGGATAAGTGAGACAGTTGCTGAGACACTTTTCAAAAAGAATTATAAAAATCCCTACAGCTTCATGTAAAATAAAATTTTGATCAGTGTTCTTTATTCAATCAAAGTCATTAATTTAAAATGCCAGTATTTCTATGAAGAGTGGATCCCAAGACTTCACTTAAGATATATTAATGTATTAAATTGCCGACTTTTGCAATCACTTAATAACCTCCTTATAATTTACTGAATTGTTTTACCATTTACATACATATGTTCAATCTACCATTTTTTCCACAAGGAGGAGGTTATCAAACCTTATTGACAATATCTTCCAGGAAATCAAATCTACACCTCTATAAAATTCTTCAGTAATATTAAAAGCAAGAAAGTGGAGCAGGAAGGATAGTAGGAATGGAAGGAAGAAACAAGGGAAGAAAATAAACAGAAACGAGGGGGTGAAAGAATAAGAACAGAAAAGAAATGGGTGGGGAAACTCTCCCACCATCTCTCTATCTTCCCTCTGCTCTTGGGGCTGGTGACAGGGCAGCCCTCCTGTGTTCATGGATTAACAGCTTAGTATCTTACTCTACAGGATATTTTCCACATTTAGGAAAAATGTTATAAGGTTTTTCTTCCTAAGTAACGTCTTGCCTTAAGCAGCAGAGCATTTATGTTTTGATCTGAATCTCTGTCCAGTCATTCAGCGCTCTTCCTTCTGTTCCATTTTCACCACAGCCCCTCTCCCCTGACACCGCAGTTCTCATAAATTTTGCTCAGAAACGCAGAAGAATCATGGAGCAGGCCAACCAAAGCTTGTAAAACTCCTGTTTCTTAGACAGTTTTCTCAAATTCTTTCAAGCGCAGTGGTTGGTAGTGCACCAATCTACTGTGTGCTCGGTTAGGAAACAGAATGCTATTTCCTACTCAATATTATAACATTGCTGTGCTGATCACAAGTCTACGAAGTGTATTAAGGGCAGACATGCAAATATCTATTTCTCAGGCTCCCTGGAAATAGGAAATCATTAATTTGTTTAAATCATTTGGAGTGCCAGCTCACCTTCCTTGAAGGTTAGTTCAAACTTGGAAGTGAGTACCTTCCCTTCTCTTGCTGAAGGATTATTTTCTTTACAAAACAACAGAATCCAACAGGAACTTTAAAAAAAAAAAAAAGTCCTATTTTTCCAGCTGTCTATTAACATTATACTTTCTGTCCCAGGAAGCAGGACCATGCACACTTCTGTCTTTTTGCTCTTTATATACCAGAAAGAGCTTGGTCGTAACTTGACATTTTTCTCAGACTACATTTTCTTAGGTGTGATACATTTGCTTATGTGATGTAAAGAAATTTACCAACTTTAAATAACAGTTCTCTGCCATGTTCTCTGGTTTCTATGTTGGTCTGTCTGAGGGGCCCCTGTGGCAATAGGGGTCTATCCCAGTGCATGACCTGGCTTTTTGGCGCCCACTGCCTGTAGTGGGATGCCTTGCACAGTCTTGATGCAGGGGGAGGGGCTTTGACCTGCCCCAGCTGAATGTGCCCTTTGCTGATTCCCCATGGGAGGCCATATCTTTTCAAAAGAGGGGATGGAGGATGGCTGGGGGAAAGGCTGGGGGGAGCAGGAAGAGGGATGAGGAGGGATCTGTGGTTGGTATGTGGAGTAAATAAAAAAAATTTAATTAAAAAAAGGAAAAAAACTCACGTTTCACACTAATAGAACTTAGATGTTAGCTCATGCTCTATATTTTATATTTGAATTTTGAACATGTTCTTTCTAAAAAGTAATGCATAAATGACACTGTAGTACTTTATCGGCCTTTGATAGTGAAAATTTGTTATAGTCAACCTATGATGAACCGCTTTTCCTTATAACATCCTAGAGCAGAAAATTCCACCCATTTCTTTACTGTCACATATTAACCTCTAGCTTTAACCCTCCCAATGCCCATGCAACAGTCCATGTCTTGTTCCCTCTCTGCCTGCAACCATCTGCATTTAGCATTTCTAACAACATCACCAGTATTTGATGGCTACAATCAAGTGGACTGACAATTTTCATTTTTATTTATTCCACACTCTAGGACTATTAAACCATTATTCAAGGTCACAGTTGAATTGTGTATCTGAAAAAAGACTCATATGTTTGATATTCTAATCCCAGTGCCTCAAAATGGGACCTTACTAAGAAGTATCATCATTGTAGATATTAACATGATAGCATCTTTTTGTGGCATTTTTGCTTTCTCATATCTTCAGTTTCCAGTATTGAGGACCTCTGAGTTTGTGGTGGTCTCACAGTGGGCTGTTGCTGGCTCATTTGTTGTGTCTTGCACATATGTCTGACTAGATATGCCCCTATACTTATTTTTCCTTTCCCCACTTTTGTTTATTTTATATGAATCTCTAAATGAGTAATGCTCACTTCAAGTTACGTTTCCTCCTATATTTGGGGAGAAGGTAACTGTAGTACTAAGTATGATGATTTACCAGCAGACCTTGTGTTAGTTTTCAATAGAAGACACTGTACATTTCAGTTGTGTCCCTGATAAGGTACAGTGACAGTGGCACTGAGGTACTGGCTAGGGAAAGTGTAGTTCATAGGTACTTTAGAGTTGAGACTATCAATATTTAAGTAGCGAAATGAGTAGTGAATGGGACAAAAGGAAAAGAGGGGATATTGTGAGAAAGAATAAAAGCCTATGGGTTAGAGATAAAGTAACTGTTGTATATATGGAGAAAGCTAGGAACAGAAAAAAAAAAGAAAGTCATACAAGCCATTGCTGATAAGTTAAAGTACAAGTTAAAATACAAATTTGTATATTATAATGAACATAAAAATAAGCAATAACATGAATTAGAACTGTTCCCTCATTCAAGCTGTCCATCCTTATTAGAATGATGCATGTCAGAATCCTTCATTTGGATTCTTTTCCTGTTAATCTCCCCAAAGGAGGACTCTAGTCTCAATAATTCACAATGACAATTTCTGTGACCAAATTCCACATTCTGCCAGAATTCCCTGGTCTGCGACTTGCTGCCTACAAGTAACAAACATTGCACTGGTGTTTTAAGAATCTCTGTGCCGAAGCTTTCTGAGTCTGTGGGATGTGGGAAACCCTTTCCTGAGTTCACCTCTGTGGTAGCATCAAGATACTATATCAGGCATTGGGTCACAGTCCTGTGAACCCCTAAAGCTTCTCAGCAGTGACAGGTAGAGATTCCTCTTCTCCAATCTCAGCTTCACACGCAGTCACAGTTGTCTGGGTCTCTCTCCACTGCATACTCCCCTCCAGCTCACTCACCGTGAGCATTGCATCCAGCCTCTGACTGTATTCCAGCAGTCTGGACCTTTTCTTTTTAGTTAGTATTCATGGACTCTGCCTATGAGAGCTTTGGGGTTTTATTTCTTTGCTTGCTTGATAACCATTATTATTTATGTGTTTGTCTTTGGGGCGCTGGTGGTTGTGGTGTGTATATTTGTGTAGAGGGACATATGCAGGTATTGTGCAGGTATTCTCATTTGTGGCTCTTGTGTGTGGAGGCCAGAGGTATATTTTTCATTCAGTTCTCCACCTTATTTTATGAGACAGGGGCTCCTGTTGACCTAGGGCTCTCCTATTCAGCTATACTGACTGTCAAGTGTTTAATTCCCCAAGGTGCTTGAGTTGTATATACTCTTCAAGATTTAAGGAGGGCGCTGAAGATCCAAGAACTCTCATGTTCATAATCATGCAACAAGCACTTTACTGAATGGCCCATCTTCCCAGGCCCTATAGACTTATTTTTAATTAAATTAAGGAAGTTCTTTTTTTTTTTCTTTAGCTCTTTCCTTTCTGCTTTGAAAGTACAATCCTACTGCTCAGACTGGCCAGCGTCTAAGTTGATATCTTCTCTACCCTTTCCAAAGAATTCAGTCTAAATCCAAAGTACATTCTCATAGTAAAGTCTATCATGTTAAAATAAGCCCTGTCCACACAGCAGTTTTTGCTTTCTCCCAGTGTTCTTTGTGAGAGGTGAGCTCTTCTATGCTTCCAAGCCTCTCAGATTTCCACCTGGATTCTTACAGTTTCTTGAAGATATCTTCTCAGTGCCTCCCAGCAGTAGCATTTGTCCCAGTGTAAACCAACAAGAAAACAGTCACTTCAACTGTCACTCTGCTACATAAGCAGTAATTAATGTGGGGAGACAATCACATTCACCTTCCATGGCCTGTCCACACATCTTTCACTGTGTGTTTTCATCCACAGACATCAACTGCTTCAGCTTTTGTTTCAGAAGCACTCACAGATTTCCTCAAGTCTCCCAGTGGCCAAAACTCTTCTTTCCTGCTCAGAGACACAGTAGCTGCATCTGTCCTTAAGCATCAGGAACCGGTGTGAAAAAGAACACACTTGTCAGGCAGCATTGTTGGGTCCAAGCTTTCTCTCTCCTTTCACTTCTCTGTCCATTTTCTCCAGGCCTCTTGATAGTTTTACTGACTCTTTACAGCCTCAATTTGGGCATAATTTTCTTTGTTCTATTTTTTTCAGGTTATTTATTTTCATCCAGGGAAATATCGATGCCGATAAAGAATTCTCCCTCAAATGCATCTTCTTTCTAATTCTTTTACTGTTTTTGTTTCCTTTAAAATTCAAAATGTCCTAAGAGTTTGCCAGGTAGTTATCATTAATATCAATTTCCAATCAAAAGCACATGTAAACATGGATGAAATAGATATTATAAATAGACTTTTCTTGATTGTTTTCTTTGTCTGTCTCTCATCTTTTATAGCTCTTTAACCTTATCTAGAATTTTTTTAATATTTCAGTTGCTGATAGGAATAAGTGAAATAAAAAAAAAGCTCCACTAAATTTGCTGTGCAACCTTGTCAGTTGAAGACAGTCCTTACCTAAAGACCCCCTTGGCATTCTGTTTTGGCAAAAACTTCCAAGTGGATGATGATTTAATAATCTCGTCCCTGGTTTCTGGAGCTGTACAAATGGACATGTGGAGGATAGCAGAAAACTCATTATTCACATTGACCTAAAGAATGATCCCTTGAATTCTAACAGTGAAAGGTTAATGGTATAATTCACTAGACTCCCTTGAATTTTAATTAACATTACAAAACAGATTTCGAATTTCAATGGGAACCTGAGATTTCAGTATAGACTATAAGATATGCCGTCAAAGCTAAATGTCCTATATGTAATAAAGGAAAACTTGGAAAATACTCTTTATTTTTATCTATGAATACCATTCTATGAACATTTCTGGCATTTTAAATTATATTCAGTTCTCTAACAAAGTAATGTCCCCATTATTTGTTGAAGAGCCTGATTCTCAGGATGATTTTGATAAGTATTTCCTAAATATGCAACGGAAGAGGCTGTATTTCAAATCGCTGAGCATTCTTCATATGCATATTTGATTTTTCTTTTATTGTGCCTAATTTCCTCAGATATTAACGAGTAAAGTTAGCAATATTCTCTGTGACAAAACTTTTAAGAAATTAAATAGTTCTTTTTCTTTTATTATCTCTTTGGCAGTCACATTATGTATTATCAAACTAATAATTCTTTCAATAGGAAATAAATTGCAATGACACCTAAAAGTATTTCATTTACTCCACGCCAGACTCTTTTATGTTTTTCACATATTGATTCAATCACTGCTCATGCAAATCTTATAAATAGGGAACAGTGTTACCCTAGTCATACAGGTGATGAAACTGAGTCACATGGAGTCTAAGTAATATCGTGGTATTCAAAACTGGTCAGTAGAACCAGAAACAACACATGCACAATTTCTTATAAATAAGCCCATTCCCATCCACCCGAGACCCGGAAAGAGAGAGGAGGGATTATATGAGCAAGAGATGTTGAGACCATGATTGGAAAAGGCACAGGGACAAATAGCCAAACTAGTGGAAAGGCATGAACTGTGAACCAATAGCTGAGGAGCCTCCATGGAACTGGACCAGGCCCTCTGGATAAGTGAGACAGTTAGTTGATTAGCTTGAACTGTTTAGGAGGCCCCTAGGCAGTGGAGCCAGGACCTGTCCTTGATGCATGGGCTGGCTTTTTGGAGCCTGGGACTTATGCTGGGACACTTTGCTCAGCCTTGGTATAGGGAGGAGGGGACTGGACCTGCCTTGGCTGACTCTACCAGGCTGGGCTGACTCCCCAGGGGAGACCTTGCCTTGGAGGAGGTGGGAATGGGGGGGGTGGACTGGGGGGAGGGCTGGGGGGGAGGATGGGGGAATCCATGGCTGATATGTGAAATTAAGTTAATTATAAAATAAAAATATTTTAAAAAGATAAAAATAAATAAATAAAATCAATTACTACCTTAATTCACATATTTAATAAATACTAATACTTTGAACATTTCTCACTTAAGTAAAACTTTTTATTATGTATAATACTCAGTGTTATATTATGAGATGTTGTGATACAAGGCTCAACACTGCTGGTTTGCTCTCTTATGCAGCTAGAGAAGCATGCTAGTGCAAGTCTAAGTGTGCTCATGTAGTGCTTTCTATCAGCACACACGCTCCTAAGTATACTCTCCACTCTTCCATATGCATCAGAGCCAAATGCTTTCCGTAGCTCAGCTTTTTAGATAAGTCTCTTGTTTTGCATGTTACTGAATATTTACATTGGATATATAAATTCATTCTGGTTTTACTCAAGGATTGTAATAAATTATAGTTAATGTACTTTGATGGAAAAGTTTATTGCATGATTAGGTTTGCTTTTCTTTGTAATTATAAACCTAAAAATTTTAGTATACCCCTGAAACAAGTCTAGTTACACTTCATTAAAGTGAATCTTCTTCCTATGACATACATGTATAATTCTGCAGATGTGTGTTATGGTATAAAATATTTCAAATATACTATTTATTTTTATAGCATCCATTAGCCTCGCTAGCAAGCATCCAGACATAGAAACAATTATCAGCACAAAGGAACATAAAAAATCTGAGTTCAAGGGTTTAATGCAGCAAGGAAGAGATTCACGACTCAGCAAGCCAAGATCTGTATTCCGAATAGCAAGGGGGTTGGTGGCAGGCAAGAAAGAAAAATGTGATTTAGAAGAACAAGAAGACATTCTTACTGTGAAAAAAAATTAGTAGCTAAACAGGATGGTTTCTTTGATTTTATTGTAACAAGTTCATTGCTAACTTATTTAGGAGAATCAGTTGGCATGTTTTTAGTGCCTATTTCGCTTCTACTATTGACCATCTTAGAAACATAAAAATCTAATTCTTTTTTGACCTTGCTGATTTTTTTTTGACATTTTCCTTTTGGCAAAAAAGAAATTTCTCTCCCTCTCTGATTATTCTAATGAACCAAGAGCCACATAATTAAGGTAATTGTCTTTATCATGCTATACTTATTATTATATTGTTTTATTATATTATATTTTATTATATTATTTTGGAAATATTGTATATATCTAGTGAGATCATGTGAAAATTTCTGGAAGTTTTACTTAAGTTGCCCTTTGTCTCTACTGGGCATGTGATCTAGAAAGAAAACAAAATATTTTGGAGGTTTGAATTTTGCCTTTGAATTTTCATAAAAATTAAATCTTGTTGGTAAATCAAGGTTATGCTATGGGTTCACTATGCTATTCAACTTTTCAAAATTAGCTAAGTTAAAAATTGATACTTTTGCTCAACATTAAACTCACCTGGGGATTTGCAGCTGGAATTTTAGGACAAAAGCCCAGCTGGCACCCCCAACTGTCTAAGCTCAGCCAATGTCTCAGTGCACCAATTAAAGAGACAAGTCATGGTGAAAAGCAGAGAAAGGCAATTTAATCAATGTGAATTGGGAAGAGGAAGAGAAATAGGGGTGAAATGACCAAAAATGTATCTTCAGGATGCTGACATAAACTTTAGGTTTTAAACAGAGGACCAATTGAAGCAGAGAGTCAAAAGACATACATAATTTAGTGGTCTTAGTCAAAGTGACATAGTTGTCACAGTTCTAGTTCTTCTAGATGATCTGAAGTCTGTCTTGCTTGAGGTGACAAGCTGGTTCTCAGAAGAAGACAAATCATGTTCTAGGGTGCAATCTTGACATCATATAGAGTTGCCCTCATATGGTGATAGTAGGAGGATGTGGTTCCTGGAGTCCAAGGTGCCTATTGGTGTAGGGCAATGACTGGAGCCTTGGTGGGGTCTGAGATAAGTTGCCAATAGGATGCTTCGAGTACTTTCATCTTTATGGCTTAATTTTTGAAGGTGAGTGAGATGGGTTAAGCAAGGCTGGCTTTTAGGTAGAGATTTCTTGAATGTTTAGTATGTTTACACACAGAAGTAAATAGGTAAGCAAAATAACGAAGACATGTAATTGAAGTGCAGAAAGCCAGACGTTTTTCTTGCTTTAGTGGCCACATCGGCCCAAGTGTGCAATCAATACACCTTTGTAAAAGTACGTTCTCAGAATTTGTTATAGGACTTATAAACTAAAAAGTTTAGTAATAGCCCTCCACGGCAGGTCTGTCAGTTGTCCTAGAATAATAACTGGTATCTGTTTCTTAAAGTCCTCTAAATGTCACAGTAAAATGTCCCTAGACTTTATACTGTAGTTTTGTCTAGACAACTTTTTATAATCAAAATAGCTTTACAAATCTTTGGTGAGCCAAGAACTTGGAGTGATTAAGTCATATGGAAGTAACCATTTGGTAAAATTCCTTTGTAGAGGAACAGCAGTCATGCTGACTTGACATCACAGGCTTACAAAATCTAGACTGGGGCCAGAAGTGGAAGGTCATTTCTCACAAAGTAAACTGTCTGGTAGTTTTCACTACCAGGTTATCAGGAAATGAAAATATGCCAGAACCCAGTACCTTCTTACCACATCAACTGCAAACATAATACCCAAACCACTGTCCTCTCTTAACAATGAACTCCAAGTCTCCTCTGTGACACCCTTCCCGACCCTTGCACCCCTATCAAATGACTCTAACAAGAGAGGTCAGCTCATGCCATCCCTCTCTGCATGTGTCTTCCCATTTTATATCCAATAGGAGTCCAAGTCTTTATGAAGTCAAAGGCCCTCCCTCACACACACCTTGCTTCTCACTGCTTCCTACCTGGCTCATCAGCTTCTTGCTCCATCACAGATAATGCATCCTTCTGCCATTTCCATAAAACATGGTTTTAATTATACATAGTTTTTTATTTTCACTTTTGTTGTATTTTATCTTGCCCATTTGAATCCAATAAAGTCGGAGACTCTTGTCCGTAATGTACATTGATCTATTTCATGGTCCTAAATCCTTGGGTCTATCACAGTAGGTGTCACAAATAAGGAGCTATAGAATGAATCTGTAACCAAATAAATATAGATAATCTTATTGGATCATCTTTCTGAGGATCACTGAGAGTATTTTCTAAAATATGATAATGTATGTTTGAGTAGACTTACTATTTCTAATTAATTTTATATACAATGTATATTGTTGTGAGTCTTTCAAAATTCTGGCAACCTCCCAGGCCTTCCAATTATTTTCATGTTGAGGAAGAGATCTTTAGAGCACAGTAAGCTATCTCACTAGGAAGAAAAGAATTACATTAAACAAACTCTTCATTCCTGAAATTATTGTCCTTTTTTCTACACAACACAACTTTTTAGCCCATCTGAATACTTATAAAATCAATCATTTTCAGTAGATATCGCTCAAATCCCTAGTCTTCTCACTACTTTTGAGGAAGCGATCAACAAATCAAAATCTTTAGTCATCACATTAGGCAATTTTTAATGCTACCTTACTAATTAAAGTGTTCTGATAATATTCCACAAGATTCCAAAGACTTTGAGAAACATTCACATCTTCCAATACAAGTAAATACCAGTTGGTGACAAGTGCGATTGGTTTGGCTAATTGTTCACCGCTTTCCATTGGAGTGCCTGTAGTCTTTGGAATTTCTCTAGGTTTGAATTGACAAACCATTAAAGGTGAGTAGACAGACTAAATAATAAATAAATGTGAATGCTGACTTCTATCTCATGGAGACACTTGGTCTCATTAGAAGATGTTGTTCCCTAAAAAGGTAAAAAGCTTGCTATTACTCAAGATTCCAGAACTGGGCACTGCCCTACTCCCTTTCCACCTGTATGACACTAAAATATGACTTCCCTTCTATACACCTCACAGTTTCTGTATCTTCAAAATATACTAGAAATCATAGTTCAGAGATTTGAATAAAAGTCATGGAGAGCAGCACTCGCATCACCAGCCATCAAATCTAAGTTGTTACTAATCTGTATAAAGCACAGAAATAAAAAGTTCCCAATAACGTCTATCAGTAACACCAGTGTACAGAAAAGGTCACCTTTAATAATAAAAAAAAATCAGTGAAAATTATTAGTGGAGAGAGCTACCTAACACGTAGACAGCTTTTCTTCATACAGCTAAAATCATCTATTCCCTTTTCTAGAGCCAATGTTTGACCAACCTCAACGAGAGGAAACTCCGCTGATGTGTAAACCCAGTGTGCCCTCCGTGCTCTATGTGACTTGCATCTGACCTTCATGGGAAGGAGAGGGGAGCAGCAGCTTCTGAATGCCACTCAGTCCTCAGAGCATAGTACAGTGCCTGGGACAAAACAGGGTCTGCATACTTTTCTTGATCACAATGCAATCCGTGAGCAATTTGTAATTCAACTCATGGAAGTCTATTTATATTTTAAAGCACAGAATAAGTCATGTTTAGGATTCTATTGGAATTTTAAAAAGGAGATGAAAACTGCAGTTTGGGAAATTTGTTTAGGAGAGAAAAACAGACCTTCTGTTATGGCTTAAGCTTTTTTCAATAAATCTGTTAGGTCTATAGCAATTTTTGTTGACTTGTTTGATATCTTTTGCTTTGTCTTTCAGGGAATTGCCTCCACAGAAACTATTATTTTCAAGAATAACAAAGCATGGTCCACATCAACTGAGAAAAATGAAACTGGGTTTCTTAGAGAGAAATGTCAGGTATTGTGGTGAGGGAATAGGGAACAGACTAGAAGACAAGGCCACAGCTCCCACAGTGCTACTCAGTTGGTCCTGTGTATGGGCTTCTGGGACTTTCCTTCCATGATTATATCACTGAGCCCTCACAATCCCCCTGCATTAGGTCTTCAGTTATTGTTGCTATTTACTGAATGAAATAAAGACCACTCAGAAGTGGGCATGTAACTATGAGCAAGTGAGCTGGGTTTCCAGCTCAATCCTTTCTGATTCAAATCATAGGCTCTTAGATGTTCTCATCCTCAACACAGGAACCATTTATTTGTGTTATTCACAATAAATAAAGCCATGAAATAATTCAAATAACGCATATTTTTAAATTTATTTGTTCTTAAATTTGCTAAGCAAAGACCTTTTTTATTATTACAACATAGTTTCAAGGAGCAATTTTCTTCTGCAAAGAAATGATGTTGGGAGGCTGCTGTCTTCGTAGTTAGGAAGGAACAAATGTTCTAAACAAAAAGGCATTATTCAGTAATCAGCATTGCTTAGTACTGTCTAGAACATTGATCAAATAAACCAGCATCTACAGAAATGACTATTCACAGTAAATACCTGAGAAATGATTCTCTATTGTTTCCAATATCCTTCCAGCATGCATACAGCCAAAGAACTGGTATATAACAACTAAGTACATCTATATGTTCAGTGCTATAACTGACACACTAATAAAAATTCTACATTAAGTTTGAGGCAGGAAAAGCATCTAGCTATATATTATTTGTGAGGTGGTGTTAAAAGCATTAGGGAATATGGGCTATTTAATTTTAAAGTCTCCAGTTTTAAGGAGCTCACAATAATTTGCAAAATATAACTTTAAAGCTTAACAACTATAGTGATATTTTAATTGTACTGAAATGTGATTTGTATGTTAATAAATAAAGTTGCCTGGGGGTCAGAGCTATTAGCAGTCATAGCAAAAGCTGGGCGGTAGTGGTGCACGCCTTTAATCCCAGCACTTGGTAGACAGAGCTAGGTAGATCTCTGTGTGTTCAAGGATACAGCCAGCATTGGAAACACATGCCTTTAATCTCAATACCAACCATAGAAGACCTGGAGGTCTGTACAGAAAGGCAGTGACTAGGAGGTCATGTGGTTGGGTTTACAACCAATGAGAAGGCAGAACAGAAACTATAAAAAAAGACAGACACAGGAAGTAGCTCTCTTTCAGAGAGGTACAGCAACAGCGACAGGAAGGGTAAGGTATTTAGCTCTTAGCTATTGCTCTGACCTCTTGGCTTTCATCTCTATATTGGCTCTGTGTTTCTTATTTAATAAGATGGTTGGTTACATCTACAATCAACTTTAAGAATATCGTAGAGGGATGTTACACTAGGTTACCCCCATTATCTTGGAGAATAAATTGAAATAAAGGCAGATGACATTCTAACTTTCTCCACCTGTCAGCACAGTCAGGTGTGAAAAAGGAGCTCTCACTTGCACAAGGTTTTCCAAGTTAGCCCATTCATCACATCAACACACCAAAAATATTCTTGTCAATACATAATGAATTATTTCTTGTTGAAATGAGGTATTCTAAAACAGAGGTCGTGTGATGGTTGATAACATTTTGATAGACTTTTAGAATCAATTAGGAGACATACCTCTGGGCATGTGTATAAAGGTATTTCTTTTATGCCTTTAATCCCAGCACTCGGGAGGCAGAGGCAGGTGGATCTATGTGAGTTCGTGGCCAGCCTGGGCTACAGAGTGAGTTCCAGGAAAGGTGCAAAGCTTTACAGAGAAACCCTGCCTCAAAAAACCAAAAAAAAAAAAAAAAAAAAAAAAAAAAAAAAAAAAAAAAAAAGGTATTTCTAGAGACAGATAATGGTTAGGGGAAGATCCACCCCCATTGTGGTAGTACCATCCTATAGCTAGAGTCCTGGGCAAAACAAAAAGCAGAGAGTAAACTGAGTACTAGCACTCTCCTTTGTCTCTTTTCTTGTTGATACCGCAAACCAAGCTGCCCACATTACCATGCCTTCCCCACCATGATGGACTGCATTTCTCTCAACCGTGAACCAAAATCAACTCTCTCCCTCCCATAAGTTACTTCTGTTCCAGTATTTGGTTGCAAAAACAGGAAAAGTAACTAACATAGATAGCTAAAACTGTCAGTGACAGTGTTAAGGTGACATTAAATATGTAGAAAAAGTGGGGAAATTGTTGAAAAATGGAGATGTAAAATGAGATCATTCTTTTGAAAATATTGCTGATGCTGTCCTTTCCAGCAAGTTTCTATTTTCTTAAAGCCCTTGGTCTATAAGTTTTCTTTAGTATAAGGGCTATAATCCTTACCACATTACTGGAAGTAAATATTCAGAAAGAATGATTTGCAGATATAGTGTCATACAATAGAGGCAAGTGATTCTCTTGCCTTCAATCATGGAGCCTGTCCTCAGTTATTGCATTTAATTTCGTGTTCCTTCTCCATCACCCTGAACTAAACAGCAGGGCCATCACCCTTCCCTTTTGCTCACTTCTCCCCTCAGCTTTCACACATTACAGTTGGTTATAATCTTTGCCTCCCTCTCCCTAACATTTTGTAAATTACCTGCCTACATTTGTGAAGAACACAAGTATATATGGATGGTGTGGTGGGATTGATTTTATTCAACTGCCTAATGCCCAGGTTGGCTGTATTTTTCATTTGCTGTATTTTGAATTCAAAAAAGTAAAGATCACATATAGATTGTCAGTAAGGATGACCTTTATTTAATTTTAAATAAAATAATTTTGTTTCTATAAAAGCAAAAGTACTAGCATTACCTTTGAGCATTGCTGTCCTAAACCTTCATTACTAGAGCCCTAGCTTCTTGCTGGTCAAGACTTAACATTTAATTAGCCATTTGCAGGGATAGTTTCAGGTATCTCTGTACTGATATAACTGTCCTTGTGTAGTTTCTGGTTGACGTTTCCATGGAAGGAAAAAAAAAGGTTCCAACAAAAATGCCTGTCTCAGGATTCTTGGAGAAGGTCATCCCAGACAGACATGACATGTCTATTTGCCAGTGTGGATGGCCTAGCTGACTATTTTTAGAATGGTGGTATCAACCCTTGATTTGTCAGAGAGCTCTGAGTAGGGTCGATGTCTAGTTAGTATTTCTGACAACAGCTCCATCCAGGTTACTGCTTCACAGTACCCCCTGCCAGCAGCGTGACCATCTCCCTGCCAGCCACAAGCTCACCACAGCTGCCTCCTGGAGCTCCCAGCTGCTGCAAGACAACCCCTGCCAGTCACACCCTGGGGCTCTGCCAGCTGCACTGCAGTCCCAACCTGCCACATGGCTGCCACTGTACCCTGTGTCACCTGCAGAAAACACCTTCAGTGTGTTACCTAAAATTAACTTTTACCCAGAACCTCTTTCCCTGGGGCTCAAGGTTTGGGAATGCTTTAGATTTCTTCATTTAAAGAGTTCGCATATTTTATGCAGAATTATTCTTTGTCTGGCAGGCTAAGATGCTTTCATAATCAGGAATTTGATTTAAATATACCTGAGCATTATCTTGAACTTAAGATCATAAAATGCAAACAGCTAAATCTGCACTTCAGAATCCAGATTCACACAAAGTACACAGAGTTTTTCTCCTAATGCATATCAGAAAGGCATAAGTCACCAAGAGAAAAGACAGTGTGAGCATGGGTCTCAAACTCTTTACCAATGAACAACAAACACACTAAATGGAAGTAAAATATGCAATTTCAACGTGCTAAAACACCAACACCAGTGGGAAGTAATGCTATCTGTGTTTATATCAATATATACATGTAATATGCTAATATTTAAAGCAATACTTCAATAATTTAAAAAGCTCAGCAACTAAAAGTTCTTTCTGTGTAAACAGGATAATCTGAGTTTGATCCCTGGAATCCACAATGAATGAGAGAGAACCACCTGCTGAAAGATGTCATTTGACCTCCAGGTTCCTACCCTGTCCTGTCCTGTTAGGTTCCTGTACTGACTTCTTCCAACGATAAACAGTAATATGCAAGCATAAGCCAAATAAACCCTTTCCTCCCCAAGTTGATTTGGCCATGGTGTTTTATCAAAGCAATAGTAACCCTAACCAAGACGGCCATGTTTTAATTGGGTTACTTGTTTACTGGTAACTAGTTTCTTGAGCGCTTTATATATTGCTCGTTATTAACTTTCTATCGGATGTATAGTTGGTAGAAATCTTTTCCCATTCTGTAGGCTGCCACTTTGTCTGAATGGTGGTCTAACTGGGTTCTCTTAAGAGCATCAAGTAAATCTGCGTCACCTCTGCCAAGGTCCCAAATGCTGAAAGAGTTCGGAAAGTTACACAGGGACAGTTTATAGTTTGACAAATCATCACTTGATTCTGAGTTTTGCTCTTTTTAATCCTATGTTTACATAAAATAAAATAAAATTAACTTCATATTTCTGGACTCTGCCTGGCTCTGGTGACTGTAACTATTCTATGGAAGTTACACGCTAGAGATGTCAGAGAAAATTCTCATGTTTAGGCCAATGGAAGGATCACATTGTCAGCGAAATGTTAGATGGTGCAACTGAGATGTTGGCAGGTACCACCCCAAAACCCACAAATCTTACTTCTTTGGATCTTTACAGTGGTTGCTGGGCCCCTCTACCTCCACAGGAAAGAGTGAAATAAGTCCAGTCAGAGCTGGGCAGCAAATACTGCTCTTTCTGATGATGATTTAGAATGATGTAAACCAAACTCCAGAAAGGGTGGAGAGAGCAGCATCCCACCTCTACTTCTTCAGCCAGAATCTTCCTGCTTGCTTCTCCTGGGCAGGGCTTCTTCTCCCACTAAGTTCTTGCCCTATATATCCACAGGAAAAAAAAATCATATTCTTGTCTGCTCCTTTACCCTTTCTCCCTGAAACATCTGGAGTGAAACAGGGGTGGAGGGATTGTAACAGACAATTGCAAAATTAGTATCTGTCATAAAACTATAGTCTTCATGCAACTGAAACTAGTTGCACACCCACGTTTATCCATGTCCTGTACAATTCTTTTACTTAGTGTCATTGTTTTTCTCTGAAATAAAAATTTCCATCTCCCTTTATGACCTAGGAAACTGCTGAGTTTCCTTTGCTCTTAAAGCATAAGCCACAGTTTTGGTCCCTGTATTACCCTTGGACAGATTAAAGAAAAATGATGAAATTCAACATGGTTAGTACATACCAAAAAGACTAATCTGCATGTACTAAAACATCTGCACCTACATCTAAATCTTTGCACGTTCATTGATGATCTGTTCTGGCTTTTGCTTCTCTCTGGATTCACACTCTATAGGTTGAAATTCAAATTCCTGAAACATTCAAAAGTGTAGTAAAAATGATGACAAGGAACCAGGTACACAGCAGGAAGTAATAGGACTGTGAGAGCTGGAGAACTGATTCCCTCATATGCAGCTCCAACTGCTAGGAATATGTTTCCAGCCAGGCCAGGCATGGGAGGTAGCACATGCCTGTAATTCTAGCACTCTAGCACTGTGGAGGAAGAGAAAGGCAGATCTCTATGAGATCAAACCCAGCCTAGTGCACATAGTGTGTTCCAGGCAAGGCAAGCTAGGGATACATGACAGGAACCTATCTTGATTAAAAAAAAAAAAAAGATTTGTTACCAATTGTCTTACACAAAGTTTAGCCACTATTCAGTGTTAAAATTTTTAAAAATATATTTTTAATCTGAGAAACTACCAAAATTTCTAAACATTGTAATAATTACACAAAAATACATGCATAAGATTTAGGGATTATAATTTTAAAAAGCTAGTAAAAGTTAATTTAAAGAAAGGAGAATAAAGAAAGTCTCTGAGGAAAAGACTACTGCCTCTGGCCACACAGGCTAGGCTTTTCAAAAAAGCCTCAACATTTTCAGCGTTGGAAAATGATGCCATAGCTGGATACTCATACCATCACCTCCTCTACCCTACTAAGATGGAAATCCATGTCACCAATGTTCCGAGTCTGATTGTTTAGTGAAATATTTATTCTACCTATGGTATGTATCTGATGATCATCAAATGATTAAAAAAATATTTTCTTGTCTTCAACTCCTTTCTCAATGAGTGAGGATGACTGGCGACTAAGCAAACAAAGGAAACAGGTTTGGGTTTTGTTTTTTTTTGTTTTTTTTTTTGTTTTTTTGGTGTGTGTGTGTGTGTGTGTGTGTGTGTGTGTGTGTGTGTGTGTGTGTGTTATCTCTCTCAGAAGCTCTCAGCAGTTCAAGGAAGTAGATGACAAGGAAAAAGATTCTTCTTTGGGTTCTCTCAGCAGAGCTGACAGCCTTTCAACACTGCTCACTTACGGTGTTCATACTCATCATTTTATTCCTTTCAAAGAACTCCTGATAATGCCTGCAATTTGCTAAATGTCTTTTGTCTTCATACAAATATTAATGACAGTCTTGAAATTTCTCTATTGTCTCAAAAACCTAAGGGATTTATTAGTTGTCTTGTGACTTACATATGAGCTACCTTGTCCTAATACCTTTTATAAGTTGTTCAAACTTGCCTTCAACATATACTTAAAATTTAATTATATGATAACTATGGTTTTTTGAGACAGGATTTCTCTGTGTAGCTTTGCGCCTTTCCTGGAACTCACTTGGTAGCCCAGGCTGGCCTCGAACTCACAGAGATCTGCCTGCCTCTGCCTCCCGAGTGCTGGGATTAAAGGTGTGCGCCACTACCGCCCAGCTGAAAACTATGATTTTAATGTATGTAATAATGCATACCACAGAACCTAGGTCATTTTAGGTTTTCAAGAAAGCAATGATGAATTTTAGTATTTATTTTAATGCTATCACCTACAATTATTCCTCAGAAATCTAAGCCTGTGTACCCAGAATACAATTCACTAAATTAACCTGGGAAGCATTGTTGGTGACTAGCATCAGTTATTCCAATAATCTGGCCATAATCTTACTAATTCTCTTTTTGTTATGAGAAGAATTTGTACAAATAATAGTCACCTTAATTATATAACTACTTTTTGGCATACTGTTCTTTCTAAACACATTTTTACTCATCTTTTGATATTTTTTTCAAATCAGTTATCCAACCTAGAATATTAGAACATCATTCTATAATCAGAGCTTATTTAGGACACAAGTATTATAATATTTGGTCAAGAAATTTTTAAAAATTCAGCTAAATGTTTTTCAGTTGTTTCAGATAAATAGTATACTTTCAGGAAAACAAATACCTGTTGACCACTAAGAATTCCAAAATGGTAGCAACTAAAAACTAAATGACAATAGTTGTAGTGTGAAAAGCAGCAATAGGAAGAGCAGTTATACCAACAGAAAAATAAGTGCTATTAACTGGGTAATTACTATTACAGTATTGTCGGTTAGCTTGCTTACATAAAACAGTATATATAATCCTTCTATGAGCCCCAAAGAGAGTAATACTATCCCCATCTTATAAATGAAAATTGGGTTTGGGCTTAACCACTTTAAGTAACTTGACCAGGTCTCTGCCAAGCAGGGACCAGACTCCTAGTTGAACCCATTCTAAAACATAGCAGTCTCCTGCCTCTCCAGTCTCTCATTAGAGGAATATTATCAAGTGTCAGATTAAGCTAGGTCACTTCTGCCAACACTGGAGATTCAGTGGAAGTAGAAAGTAAAACTGTGTAGTAGACAGTACAGATTGAAGGCTTCTGTTGTTTTGAGTACAAGTAGGATTTAGGGAAGGAGATTTGGCTCTGGGGGTGGAAGCCTCAAGAATGATATTAAAGCCCACAGGAAACAGACCCAGAAACTCCCTACCATTGCACCATAGAGCTCCCAGTGAAAGATAGTCTCCTGGAAGTCAGAAAGTGGTCCTCCCCAGAAACTTTTCTGCCAGGGTCTCCATCCTCAATCTCAAAGTTTCAATAATGGTGAGAAATAAACCTCTAACCCAATCAGGGCGATACAGCAGCCGGAGCAGAC
Organism: Peromyscus californicus insignis; assembly: GCF_007827085.1. Lineage (NCBI taxonomy): Eukaryota > Metazoa > Chordata > Mammalia > Rodentia > Cricetidae > Peromyscus > Peromyscus californicus. The sequence continues at coordinate 102,984,460 of NW_026294617.1, forward strand.
TAAAACAGGACAATAGAAGAGAGGCAACAGGAAACTTTCCTAAAAAGACTTCATATGTGCCCTTACTTGATGTGAGCAACAAATAATGGAGCTTTTCAGTAAAAATCTTGACATGACTAGGCCAGCAAGATGATTCAGTGAGTAAAAGTGCTTGCAACCGAGTCTTAAGACCTGAGTTAAATCCCTGGGGCCCACATTGTGGAAGGAGAGAATTGGCTCCTTCATATTATCAATATGCAACACATTGGCTATTACTCAGAATCCAAGACAGTTGATTCATTGAGCCCTTTCAGCTGGAAACAGTGTTCTCTGTGGTGATTGTTAAGTACATGTCTTACTACTGAGTTCTCCATGTTCAAAGTCACTTTAACATTTCAACAACAATAATAACAAACTGTAGGTCTGTTGTTCCTTTCCTCCCACACTTCCTGGAAGGAACATCAGGCAGCCAAGAGAGATCTATTTGTTCTAATTGTTTGGTGACCTTGAAGAGAGGAAGCAGGCAGCAAAACTCCTTATTCCTTGGAATCAAATGATTTCTCATCACACATCACACCCTTGACTTCAATGCCACTGAAGATTCTTCATTCTGCTCACACAGGCTACTGTATACCCTGGGAAAGTCTAGTTCAACCTGCACATTTTATGGTTTATTATGAGATTACAGCTCAGCTCAGCTAATCTCTCAGATTTACATTTATTTTTTCTTCAAATGGTGGAACTTCAAAATACCATCTGAAAATTGAATACTTGCATGTTATGAGAAGATAATCACAGTTACAAAGGTTGGGTCCAACCTGATGAAATTTACAGCTTTCTTATAAAGAAAACTTATATAAAGGTTGTCAGATCTATTACATTGCTGATATTCAAGAGAACATATGAAATATTTAAGTTGTCTGTTCAAGGTCATCTGAATTGGAAGTTTATAAGAGTTTGATTCCATGTATTTCAACAGCATATATAGAAAAATAAGAAAAGTGAAATATGGAGGCTATGGCTACTGAGCTTGTGACATTATGCTGTCCCTGTATTGCCTTTTTGGAAGCAGATCAAAGATTCTGATGTATAAACATATTTGATGACATTTTTAATTTTTTTCTCCCTAGAGAAAATGAAGTATGTGTTTTAACCTTTGTTGCTTCACTTCATCCACACAATGTAAGCACATCCAATTCATATTCTTGATATTTAGTTTTAATTCTTACAGGAGATTTTAAAACACAAGACTCTCAGAAATCACATACATAAGTGAACTGCACATAAACCGACCAGATGAAATTGAGCTTCATGTATGTTTTCCATGTGATTTTATCTCACACTTTGAATTCATCTGATGAAGCAGATTTCCATTTACTCAGAGAAGACCTTGAAAGGTATGTTAAAAAACCTCTGTAACAGACTAAATGAACAGCATTTTCTCTGCCCACACCCAGTAAAAGCCTGGAGAGGCCTGAAACCTTACTCTGGTGGAATAGAAAGGAGCACTCAGCCCATCAGGCTTATGAATAATTAACAGATTTTTGCAGGAATAATTAAAACCCCTGCTTAACCTGAGGTGAGGGGGAAGAGCAACCTCCATTATGACATTCACTGTCACCTTCTGCCATGAACATTATAGTATACAGATTTGTTCCACAACTGATAAGCAGATATTCTTTCTTTTGTTTCAAAGATTCATCTCTTTTAATGAAACTCACTTTTAAACTCCATTGTTTGTTTTACTCTTTATTAAGTAAACTCATAAAACATTTTGGACACTGACTACTGTAATACATCTCAGTCACACAGTTCATCCTGTATGGAAACTGTAATATACAGTCAATAGTAAATTGTAGGGGGAAAAGCAGGAAGTAAACCCCTGCTCTCTGCACCTATAACATACGTATTTGGTGCCGATTATCCAAGTCAACACCTCTTTTATCTTCAGGTGTTAGTGCGCTCCACTAGAATCTCCTGAAGAATATAGACTTCCTGCTGGGGCAGGGCTGGAAGGTCTCCTTTAGGGAAGAAGCCAAGGAAATGGCCGCAGTATCTCTAACCTTGGAGAATAGAAGGGATATTCAATGCAAGAGGGTGATAGATTGTCTGTTTGTGGCCAAGTATCTATCTTACATGACAAACAGCCACACTCCACTGTTCAATTTTTTCCATTGGTGGAGTCATGTGAAGAAGTTTTGTTCACAAAATTGTGCACCACTTTCAGGGCTGGGGCTTGTCCTGGATCCTCTATCCCTTTACCGTGTGGTCATTGTAAAGGTCAGACAGAAGACTTAAGGATTGTTGAAGTAATATAAGAAGGCTGATCCTGCCGGGCGGTGGTGGCGCACGCCTTGAATCCCAACACTCGGGAGGCAGAGCCAGGCGGATCTCTGTGAGTTCGAGGCCAGCCTGGGCTACCAAGCGAGTCCCAGGAAAGGCGCAAAGCTACACAAAGAAACCCTGTCTCGAAAAACCAAAAAAAAAAAAAAGAAGGCTGATCCTTTGGTAATCTTTTCAAGGCAGCAGAGCCTCCTTGAAAACCCTTGTTTAGCCATGGAACATTTACAGTGAATCACTGAGCGTTTTTTTTTTTTCCCCTATAAGTTAAAATGGATTGCAATGTCTAGTTTCTGTTTGAATTATTCTGAAATCTTGTTGGCTCAACATGATGAGTGAAGTTTCTTCTCCTGCATTTACTAGATGATTCAAATGACCCCTGGTTCTCTTTGCTGTGAGGGATTCTTCATTTTCCACTCTTTTCTGTGGTCTCTGACTTAGTCTTTGGGGTCAGCATTTTCCATCATTCTCCACTTGGAGAAATGCTATCACTTGGTAAGCTCCATACATATGATCATACATATGATCATAGATATACACACATTGAACATTATTTTGTTGGCAAAACACATCCCTCCTGCTGTGGATATCGCTCTGTATAAATAAATACTGATTGGTCGGTAGTCAGACAGGAATTATAGGTGGGACTAACAGAGAGGAGACTTGAGGGAACAGGAAGGGAGAAGGGGAGACTGCCTGGAGCAGCCGCCAGGACAAATAAGATGTAAGGTACCAGTAAGCCACGAGCCACATGGCAAAGTATAGATTAATAGAAATGGGCTAAATATAAGAGTAAGAGCCAGACAATGATAGGCCTGAGCTAATGGCCAAGCAGTTTAAATAATGTAAGAGTCTGTGTGTTTATTTTATAAGTGGGCTCCGGGACTGGCGGGATTTGGTGGGACCCAGAGAGAAAAGCTTTCCAACTACACCCTCCATTTAGTACACTTCTAACTTATTTGATTCTAGTCACCTTCCTAAGCCATTACTGCACTGAGTAATTGACTAGTCCTATTGCTCTTTGTGCACTCCCTGTCCTCAGATTTGTCCTCTCATCTTAATGTAACATCTTGATACCAGGTGGAACAGTGAGTTCGGAGGCAAAGGTACCTTCAATTTGATTTTCCTGATATTGCTAAGAAACTTAAGAGAAAACTCTAACTGGGTCCTCTCTGCCCAAAGCCTTTTTTTTTTCAATCTCATTTTTGCCTTAAGAGACTCACTTAAAGTTCAGAATCAATTGACTTTTCTACCTTAAAATGGCCTCAAGATTACTCCTATTTCTCTTTTACCCCAAATAAAACAGGTCAACTATTTCCTAAGCTCTTCTCTTCCTCACAATTTTTCATCAAATTTATCCAACAATAACCAATAGTCAAAAAATAATGTTCTTTTTTCTAAACCTGTTTTGTGATTATGATATTAGTGGCTGTCCTTATTCAGTTGAAAGCTCTGCCTTGGCCCCACCCCACCCCTATTCCAAACCCTGCTTCTCTGAGAAAGCTGGCCAAGCCAAGGCTCCTCCCATGGAACTGTTCAAGACTTCACCTACAGGTATATCTCCACTCCAGTGGTTGCTACTCACCACCAGCCAGTCCTAGATCACCTCAAGGACCCCTTCTCCTTGCCTCCCAGATCTCGATTTCCTATTTCTGAAACCCATTGCAGAAGCTTCAAGTCCATTATCACCAGCCTTTTATCTCAAAAACTTTTAATTCCTGTTGACTCAACTCATCCTGGGACATTCCCATTCTTCCTATGCATAAGCCCTCCTTGTCATTTAGTTCAAGACCTCCACCCCATTAATGAGGTGGTTATTCCAACACACCCAGCGGTTAACAAACCCTACACCCTTCTAACATTCCTTCTTCATTTTTAATTCGGCTTGATTTGGCTTCGGAGAGACTTAGTATTGGTGTATGGAAACCTTTCAGTACTTACTAGCCATTTTCAGTTACATGTTTACCAAATTTTACCATAGTAAAATATGGATCTCTACCGTTGGCCTCTTAGAGCTGCTCTTTACAGCCCTTTGCCCACCCACCCACCCACCCAATGGCACACTCTTTATGTTTTACCATAGCACTAATTACTTTTAGTTTCTGTGCTAAATATGCAAGCTAACAGTTATTATAATCAACAATTAAGCTTAATGGATCATTCCATTTAAAACCATCCTTTTTGTTTACATCACAGTCCGAGGCATCACAATTGGGTGGGCTACTTCATGTAATCACATAACCAGGATCCAAATGCATGTCATCCTATGATTCTGCTATCCTTAGAGTTTCAGAGTCCTCTGCTGTACTGTATCATCCACATTTGGTCTGCAGATAAGAGAAGAGAACATGAGCATGAGGAAGTAAGTCAAGCATTAAGTGCCTGGGCCACTATACTGCCCATCACTCAGAAACATGGTCTCACCTTAATGGAAGAATTGGAACATATAGCCTAAAGGGTGTAGAGAGAAAGGTAACATAAATACTAGTTCCAGCTGGTGATTTCCTCACACACACACACACACACACACACACACACACACACACACACACACACACACACACAAAGAAAGAAAAGAAAAATGATTTTGAGTGAACAGCTGGCAGTCTCTGCTTTAGCTGACCCCAGTACGCTCTACCACTTAGAACTCAAGCCTGCACTTGAGCACTGATGGAGTTTAGACCTGCCAGTGATGCTCTGCACCGTGGTAGAACATTTTCCTTTCTGAGTTTTCTTTTTGAACAATCACATTTCTACTATAGAAGGATACTGTAGGGCTATAATAGGAAATTGGAAACTAACATTAATTGGGCAGCATTTAATGCCATAAATTAGCCAGGTGCTGTTTCATTTAACTGTAGCAGCAGCCTTGTAAATTAGGTACTTTTATTGTGTTCCATTTTGACAGGAGAGGAAAGTTTAAGCTCATAAAGCTTTAATTATCTTTTCTCTTCGACCACAGTAAGTCTCAAAGCTAATATGCAAACTGAGACATATCTGATTCCAGAATCCATGTTCTTTTTATTAGAAAAGTAGATTAATTGGAGGTAATACTAGAGATATGAAAGCATTTAGAAAATTATTTCAACATTTTATGCAAGAAGAAAGATATGTACCAGTTCATAATTATGAGGAAAGAAAAAAATGGTAATGAATTTGGGAAATGCACTGGAAGTATAATAAATAGGTCCTGGGCATCCATGGCATGCATGTTAAAGGAAAGAAGATATTTGTCTGTCTTGGCTTAGGAGATGCTATAGAAGCATGTTTATGGGAATAGTGAGTATAGTCTTGGCTATTTTGGTTGAAATGGCTTGATACATCTTGTAGTGATATATACCAAATAACAGAAAATTTTGATCTGAAAATAAGAACAAGCAGTGTGGGTATCTTCACATGGGACCATTGATAGAGATTCCTAGACAGCCTCAACTCCCTTCAAGCTGTCCCTTCCCCTTCATCTTTTGCCAATAATGCTACTGTGGTGTCTACTGTGAACTTTGCTTCTCTTGAAATCTCATGCAGAATCTGAGTTTCTTCTCATTGCTCCTGTCATCCAAGACCTACATATGGAGCCATGTTCTTGTTTCTTATTATAGATTCCAGATTATTTTGTCCCTCTAATTCCTAAAAAAAGCCTTAAATCCCTTATATTTAGAATGCTCACCATGAGTCCCACTTATTTCTGTCATCTACTGATACATTCATTAGATTTTGCCCTATAGTGCTATATAATAATCAACCCTCAACCTCATTATTTACAAAACCACTCCTCCATTTTTCAGGCACATGTGTGTAGGTTGTCATTAGCTTAATGAGGTGGAGCTGGGTAGACCTATGCTTAGGTTCAGGCTGCAGATTACTTTCAGGTTTGTTTCACTACATTTGAGGACACAGCTGAATGAGCAAGCTATAATATTTACATAAAGTTCTTATGAAAGTTGTCAGGCACGCACCCATGATGCTGACAAAAATTTGTAGCTCCCTTTAAAATCTCCATACAGAACTAGCATGCATTCATTTATCTACACATTCTATTAGCCAAGGAAAGTGCATGACAAAGATTAACATTTGCTAAACAGGAAGAAAATTCACTCTAATAGATTACACTGCTTGTGGTGGCTATTCTTGGTTGTCTACTTCACTACATCTGGAATTAAGTAAAACCCAAGTGACTGGGGATACCTGTGAGGATATTTTTTTCTTAATTGAATCATTTGAAGTAGGAAAACCCACTTTTAAAGGTGGGAAAAATCCACCTTTAATCTGAGCCACACCTTCTGCTGGCAGCCTATATAAAGGAACAAGACAGAAACTTCCTCTCTGCCTGCTTGCTCCCACTCTCTCTGGCAAGTCCATTTCTTCACTGGTATTAGAGCCTACTTTGAGATTCTCACACATACTGAAGGCCAGCTGAGACATCCAGCCTCATGGATTGAATAACTGGATTCTTGGACTTTCTGTTGGTAGACAGCCATTGTTGGACTAGCTAGACCACAGCCTTAAACCATTCTAATAAATACCCCTTTCAGATAGATTAGATAGATTAGATAGATAGATAGATAGATAGATAGATAGATAGATAGATAGATAGATAGATGTGGGGAAAGAGAGATTCATTCTATAAATTCTGTTTCTCTAAAAAGCCCTGACTAATATACCATTCTTTATAAATGTTTTGCTTCATGGATCTCTAAATCACTTTCTTAGGTTGATTTTTTGCCGTGTATAAAAGGTAGTGAAAGAAGTCCTTTGAAAGATTATTTGTTCAGATGATTAATTCTATTGAAGACACCTTATTCCCATGATAAACCTCTAGACATTATGACAAGTAGCAACTTCAAGCTTCACATTCTCTGTGACCTGTCATTATGTGTGTGTGTGTGTGTGTGTGTGTGTGTGTGTGTGTGTGTGTGTGTGTGTGTGTATTTCCAGTTTTTTCTACTACTACTTTGAATGATCTGGTATATGCAGAATAATGGGCCCCAAAGATATCTGCTTTTTAATTCTCAATACATTACATGACAATAGGAGCTGAAGGTATAAATGAAATGAAATTACTACTCAGTGAATCTTTAAAACAAGGCAATCAAGACAGAGTGGTGTTTCAGGTATAGAACACACCTATTCATGCATAGATGTGGCCTTGGCTTTGACCTCTAGTCTGGGACATCGAAGGTAAGATAAAGCGAAATAAATATAAAATAAATGTAATGTCCTAAATTATCTGGGTGTATGCAACAATGTCTAAATAGGGAGGAAGATAGCAGAAGAGTCAGAGCAAGAGAGACAATGTCTCCACCAAAATGAAAATGTGTAGTTCTTGTTTGAAAAATGAGAGGAGCTCTTTATCCGAGGAATGAGGGGCAACCTCTAGAAGATAGAAAATGAAAAAAAAAAAGACTCGGGGAGACGGGTCAGTCTGTGAAGAACTCGCTGCCCAAGCGTGAGGACCCGAGTTTGATCTCTAGCAAGGAGCCCACTCATCCTCGCACTGGGGAAGTGCAGCTAGGCAGAGCCCTGGGACTTGCTGGCCAGTCAGTCAGGCCAAATCAATGATACTCAGCTTTAGTATGAAATCCTGTCTAAAAATTTAAGGTTGCCCCTCATTCCTTGGATAAAGAACTCCTCTCATTTTTAAAACAATAATATCCAGTTTAGTATGAAATCCTGGCTAAAAATACAAGTAAGGGACTAGGGAAGACACCCAATGTCAACTTCTGGCCTCATGTGTACACATGCCCAAATGCACATATCTGTACACTCATGGACATATACACACTTGTACACACACACACACACACACACACACACACACACACACACACACACACACTGGCATACACAGCAAATGAGTAGATTTCACTCTAGAGCTTCTAGGAGAAGTTCAATCACACCTTGATTTTAGTCCAATGACAAACATTTCATACTTATGATACTCAAGATTATAAAATTATACTTTTCATATGTTTGTAGTACCTTTTTATGTCAGCAATAAGAAAGGGCCAGAATACTGCCACCTCATTCCAGGTTATTCCCATAGATTTAGCGATCCCCCACCAGACCTCAGCTTTTGGAAGTTCCACAGCCTTGCAACAGCATATTCCTGAGGACTAAGGCTGTAATGCATGAGACATTTATGATCCAAACTCTAGTATACCGTTTTTAAATTTTTGAGCTTTCATCTTTTTTCTTTTTAATTAAAAAAAACCTCCTACACTATATTTTTATCTTTTTCCCATTCCCTAACCCTAACTCCTCCCAGATCCTCTTCACCTCCTTACCCACCCAACTTCATGTTCTTTGTCTTTCAAACAAAAACAAAGAACAAGAGACAAAAGCAAACAAAACAAAATACCCTAAGAAACAACAGCAACAAAACCACAAAAGCTCTAGCATATCTTAAATCCTGCTGAACACACACGCTGTTCTTTATTAACGCTACAGTTGATAACTCAGCAGTCACCCCACTCTCAGGCCAAAGACTTTCATGGCAGCTTTCCCCCTTCTCTGTCTCTAATAGTCATACTCAATAAGTTCTGCTTTCAAGATACCTTCAGAATCTGACTAACCCTCTCTTACATCTACTGATGTCTCCCAGGTGTACCAATGGCTTGGATAAGGTGATAACTCCCTCACTTGCCTCCACTTAGCAGTCAACTAGATTCTTATCTCAGTGGCCAAAGCCAAAGTCCACACAACGTTTTTCCTTATTTCCCTTAAGCCAAGCTTAACATAGGCCATTGTTTGCACAAAATGTCATCAACCTTTTTTACTTCTAATGAGTAAAGTCCTGTTACAGGATGCTTAAAGCATAACAGCCTTCCTCATCTGCTCTACTGAAAATTGTGATCGTCTCTCCACTATTGCCTCACCAGAATGCTATGTCTTTTTTACTTATTTTTCTTCAAAGCATATTATTTACATCTCTTACTTGTCTATTTTGGTTATTTTCTTCATAAACTTTTTAGCTCTATCACAAACATGTCTGTCTTGTTTACTACTATGTTCTCTCTTCTTTATTTACATAAAATATAAATTATACCATTTCTCCCTTCCCTCTCCTCTCTCCTACATGTCCCATATCTAACCCCAATCCTTCCCCCACAAGGTCTCCTCTTCTTTTATCACTGTTGTTACATATACATATAGATAGATCAATACATAAATACAACTTGCTGATTCCATTCAGTGTTCTCGTAAATGTTTCTAGAGCTGACCACTCAGCAGTAGACAAGCAATCAGGAGGCTGATCCCAGGGAAGACTAAATTCTTTCTCGGCAGTTGCTGCTTGCCACTAGGAATGGTGTCCCTGTAACTTCTCTCATCTACACCGGAATGCCAGCAGCTGGAATTGTTCAGGTCTTATTTAGGCAGCCAAGCTGTTGAGATTTCAGGAGTATAGCTTCCCTGTCATAGCTATAAGGCACAATCTCAAAGCAGACTTCTTGGATCTCTAGCTTTGACAGTCTCCGCATCCCCTAGTCTGCAATATCCCCAAGTCTTGACAAGTGCAGGAATTGTGTGATGGAATTCTCCATTGGGGCTGAGCACGCCACCAGCAGTTGTTTTCCACGTTTTAACTAGTTGTCGTTTTCTGCAACACTGCAGTTAAGAATTCTTTGATGAGGGGTGAGATCTATTACATTCCTAATGCCTAAGCAAAGTCTGATGCACAATGGGGGATTAAACTGTGTTTATTGATTTAATAGTGTTTCTTGAGTAAGATAACTTAACATGATTAAAACACAATAAAGGAGACCACCCATAAAGGATGCTTAGAATTAGTGTACATTGACCACTGAATACAGACAAAAAACCTGAAGAAGAAATAAACTGTGTGAATTGCTTCCAGCTACACAAATATCAGGCAAAGCAACTGCCCTATGTGACAGCTCATGGTAATGATCCTTAAAGTTGTCAAATTATTTCTAAACTGGTACATAGGGGCTGTGTCAGAGGGTATGTATTTGATGGGAGATTAGAAGAGTGGATGAGCTAGCTAGCAATATTTTAGTCGTTAAAAGATCAGACTTCTTTTAAAAAAAACACTCCAACTGACAGAATACTTCTATGGAATTTGAAAAACCTTAACCTCAAATAAAAGAAGTAAACAAAAAAAAAAAAAAAACAAAGCTCGGTTGTAGTAGAAGACACATAACAGCAAAAAATTCAAGCACTCAGCCCTGGTTTTGGAAAGAATAACCTACTTATTTCTACTCAAAAATTTGAATCACATTACTCTACTAAAATCTCATTTAAATGTTTAGTTTTATTTTACGTATATGTACGCTTTGCTTGCACATATGTCTGTGGATCACATGGGCCAGAAGAGGGTGCCAGATCTCACGCAACATAACTGAATACAGAGGGTTGTGAGCCACCACAGGGGTTCTGGGAACAAAATTGAGCAGAAAGTGCTCTTAATCACTGAGCCATCATGCCAGCTCCTCAGTCCTTTTTATCACTCTTTCCGAGTGCTTAACCCTTTTAGTTTAATTATAAACTGACTGTTTCTCAGAGAATATTAGTAAACTAACTTAGAGGAAAGAAACACTTTTCTTTACTGTGGTCCTTTGTTTTCCTCCACACAAGAAACACCCTGGCTATTTGAATGTATGCTATTTGAATGAGCAAAACAAATTTGTCCATGCACTGGAACTTCACAGCGTGAAAGGAAAATCATCCAGTTGCACAGTCATATGCATAATTTATCTTTCTCTGGCGACATGGATTCTTTGTTCTGTACTTTCAATCTCTAGATTTATATTAGTATTCGCTGTCTTATACTTGGGAATTCTCAAAGCTTGGCTCCCTATCTCATGGCAGTGTAGTCCAACTGCAAAAATATCCATTTCTGTAAACAGCATGCTCTGCTGTCTGCTCATATGCAATAGCCTGTCTGGCCCAGTCTTTCTCCTGCCCTTTCCATTTGCCTAACATTTGTTCTCTTCCACTAGCCAGTTTACATAAAATTTATTGACTGGAATTTGCCAAATGATATTTATATTATATAGAAAGCAATTAAGTAATGGTTTCACATTTAAACTATTTTGTTGTTGTTGTTTTTACAACCAAATTATACAAGACATCTTGGAGATAATTGTCAAAGTTTGAGGGTAGTGTGAGTACTCATTGATAAGAGGGACTATAATTTTCAGATGTACCAATGTTATTTTCAGAGCATGTGTTCTGATTTGTGTGAAGATGCACATTGGAAATACATTGAAATGAAATGATGTTGGTAATTTATTTCATAATAGTTCAGCAAATAAAAAATGAAGTAATAAAATAAAATAAAATGCTGTCAGTTTTCAAAATAAAATTTATCATTTTAATTAACTCTTATATTGACATATATTATTTGAATAATAAAATAGTCATTGCTAAATAACAGTTACTGGGAGCTATGAGCCAGGCACTCTGCTACGTATTTCATTTGTATTAGATCACTTAATTACACGATAAAATTATTTGCTAGTTTAAAACTGTTAATGGATTTCAGGAAAATTAAACAGTGCATTTAGTTTTTACATATAGTAAATCACTAGTTAACATGAGTATTTAAAATAACACAAAGAAATATAAAGTATGTATGAAGGAAGATTAAAGTAACTGAGATCAATAAAGAAAGTTTAGTTACTGAGAACTAAGGTGGACCCACCTTGATTCAACAGATAATTCAAGGTCTTAACTGGTAAACACTTTAAAAAAATTGAAACTAGCTGGGTGGTGATGGCACATGCCTTTAATCCCAGCACTCGGGAGGCAGAGCCAGGTGGATCTCTGTGAGGTCAAGGCCAGCCTGGTCTACAGAGCGTGATCCAGGACAGGCACCAAAACTACACAGAGAAACCCTGTCTCAAAAAACCAAAAAAAAAAAAAAAAATTGAAACTAAACAAATTTGGCTGTAGTTTTATCAACTGCCTCACCAAGAAGCAAATGAAACCAGTTACAGAAGTCTTAACAGTTTGAATATTTTCTAAGTTGCACAGTAAATATTTTCCAAGGCCACATTCAGGAAATAATTTCTATTAACTCTATAGGATATAGAGAAAGGAAAAAATTCTCTGAATCAGCAATACTCAAAGTTTGTTGCTCATAATATATCTTTAATTTGGTATCTTTGTATAAGGCCCTGTTTCTTCACACAGGACTCTTTCCCACTATAAACTCTGGTGCCACACACACACACATACACTATATATATATATATATATATATATATATATATATATATATATATATATATATATGTTTTATATATATATATGAGATATATATATATATGTTATACTTCCCATTTAACTGGTAATATGACTTTTTAAATACTAATTTCCAGGTGTTGCAAAATAGAGACTGAAAGCTACATGTGCTTTGATTGGCAAGTAGAGAATTTTATGAACAAATCACACCTAAACAACACAGTTTGAGAGTATGTATGTTCTTAACATCAATAAACATAGATCTAGACCTAGAAATGTGACTCAGACTCATTACATTTATCTGAGCACCCCTTTGAAGACATCAGTGTGCACCACCAATTACGTCACGTTAGCTATTTTCAGAATTCTCACCACACCATTCTGGGTTTCTTTGAAGATATCAGGAGTCTCATCTCAGTTAAATAAGAATCCTAAGGTCAGCTTCCTTTTGGAATACATCTTCTTTACAAAAATGTTTGGAAAAATTCAACAGATAAAAGATATTTGCTAGTGAAAGCATATAAAAAACACAGATCTTGTTGAATGAACAAATAATATAATACTGATGTAGTCTATTGCACATCATGGCCAACCTCTTGGAGGATATGGAGATATTAAAGTCTAAATTATACTCTAAGAAAGGACCCTGGGTATAGTTGCTTTGGCTGTGGAATTTGCCTTTAGTAGTCAGGCATATGCAGAGCAAGCTTCATCCTTTTGTAAAATAATTCTGAAAAGGATATGAACGTAACTAGAGAGCTGCTCATTTTTGTTATTTAATAAATCAAGTCACAACATAGGTAAGACTGACATCGTCAGATATCAACTCCCAGTGTGTTCTTGTATAGTAACAAGTGGGTAAGTAAGCCTCACAGTCCAAAGCTGTGAAATATGCCCACAACTTGATCATAGTAAAATGAGCTCTGTGTGGCCCAAGATGAGCCTGCACATTCTACCTCCTACATGCCAATTGTCATAAATGAGATAAAAGTTTTACTTGCTATAATAACTTTCATTTTAGAATATTTTATTTGCATCCCTTCTTTCTGCCAGAAATTACATAGTCGGTACTATTTTATATTAAGTATTTTATTAAATCCTGGTGATAAATGTAATTCATTTTTATATAAGAAGATGTTACCTTTCAATTGTTACTAGTAGAGGAATGAATATTCATCTTGAGATATAAAATATTTATGGAATGAGTTGAAATAAGGAAAGAGAGTGACCAGAATGCATTCTTGTCTTCCTTCCTTTGCAAGGCATTAGCTCATGCATTAACAGCCCAACCCTACTTGCTTTGATTTCCTTACTCATATTACACAGTAAATCTTTGGATGTTGCCAACCAATCAATTATACCAAGTGTGATGTAATCCTTAATAATCTCTGTCTACAGGTTTAAAGGCTGAGAGGATATCAGTGAATCAAAGAATTAGGTTTGGATTAGCATGGACTGTCTAGCAATAACGTGGTACTAAATACAACGGTGGTCAGTTCTGGAACAATAATGGGTGATTCAGGCTGCTGTCCTACAAAATATTTGCGTGGCATAACAAATCATCATATCAAATGAGAAAATAACATTTTGTAATATGAAATATTAATGGATAATTTTGTTTGAAACAATTACCACCACCACCAACAACAACAAAACCCAAACCAAAACAAAACAAAAAGAGGCCGGGCGGTGGTGGCGCACGCCTTTAATCCCAGCACTCGGGAGGCAGAGCCAGGCGGATCTCTGTGAGTTCGAGGCCAGCCTGGGCTACCAAGTGAGTTCCAGGAAAGGCGCAAGGCTACACAGAGAAACCCTGTCTCGAAAAACCAAAAAAAAAAAAAAAAAAACAAAAAACAAAAAACAAAAACAAAAAACAAAAAACAAAGGACTGGCAGGATGGCTGGGCAGGTAAAGGCGCATACAGATGAGCCTGCCAACCAGAAAGGAACTCATATGGTGGGAGAGAATAAATTCCCTCCAGCAAGTTGTGTTCTGAGCCTCTTGTGTTGTGGTGAGTGTGTGTGGGTACACACATGATGAATCAATGCAGAATTTCCTTAATAGGATGGGCTACATTCAGAGTTAACTAGAAACCAAAATAATAGCAAATCAGTTATGAAAAGTCCTTAAATGGTCATGCGAGAAAGAAATCCCAGCACATCTACATTCTAGTAAATGTCATGCTATTTGGCTCAGCCTGATTATTTCAACTCAATTTCTAGGGGTTGATCAAAAGAGTCACCAGGAATCTGGATGTTAGTAATGGTACATTATATCAAGAAAACTAAATGACTACAGAGTGTGAGCTTTGGCAGTTCGCTAAATGGCATGCTTTCTTGTCTACCTTCCATCTCAAGTATAACTATTAAATTTGGAGAATATTTGTAGCAAAATTGCAAACGTACCAGTTTTTCCAATAATTAGACCTCAAGGGACTGCTTACAATTTGTATTTGTATTAGCTTTCTAGTCTGGTTAGAAGATTCTTAAGTGCCTAGTCTTGTGAAGATCAGATACTAAACTAGAAATTAATAATTTTCTAGAACATTGCATTTATAATTATAATTGTGTTGATAATTATGAACCACAAATTCTTGGTGTAGTCCTGAATTATCAAGTTTGGTCACACTGTTATAATGAATTTAAACTTGTTTTCATTATTCAGACATTTCTAAAATATATGATTGACATATTTTGATGCAAAGATGTATCATATCTAAAGTATATTTCAAGAAGAATTTAGGTTATTGACCTTCTAGAGAGGTGAAAGGAGACAGAACTTTAAGCTTCTATAGAACTTTCAAATTATGATTCCTCTCAAACACCATCGTTAAGCACCCTTTCCTCTTAGGATCAGCTCAGATCTGTGTACTGAGTCCCAAGGCAGTGAACAGAAGTATGAAACTTAAAATCATCTTTTAAACCATCTCTGTTCTTGTCTTTAGTAACCCAGGATCCAGATTTTTGTTTTCCAATTCACGTACTATCTAGCACTAACCATCTAGTGCACAGTCATGATTCAAAAACTATGGATTGATCAGTGAACCTTTGAATAAGTCAGTGAAGAAACGCAACTGATCTGTTAACCACACCCCAATGTACATGGACAAGCTGATCTTTCCCACTGCCTTAAATTCTTATTTTTCACTAAATCTTTCACTATTCATTTTTCTTAAAGTTTGCACATTATTGTTTAAACATACTCATTGTAACTCATGATCCTTTATTAAAAAGGAAAAAGAAAAAATAATAAAATCTTGAATTTAACAAAACTCAAAGCACTGTTTGAAAAGGAAAAAGCAGAACAAATAAAAAAATTTGTACATATTTCTGTACAAGGAAACAAAAAGTTAGAGTTTAGCTAGAGGTATTGGAGTCTTTTTTGTTTGTTTGTTTGTTTGTTTGTTTGTTTGTTTGTTTGTTTTTCGAGACAGGGTTTCTCTGTGTAGTTTTGGTGCCTTTCCTGAATCTCGCTCTGTAGACCAGGCTGGCCTCGAACTCACAAAGATCTGCCTGGCTCTGCCTCCCAAAGTGCTGGGATTAAAGGCATGCGCTGCCGCCACCACCGCCCGGCGGTGTTGGAGTCTTATAAATCAATTTTGTTCTTAGTTTTATGTTTGTCAGTATCTCTCTTCTCTCTCTTTCTCTTTTTCCTTTTTTGTTTGCCCTTGTATTTCTGGTTTTTTGTTTTGTTTTGTTTTCTTTTTATTGGTTTTGGGTAGAAGACAATCTGGCATTGGTAAGTGCAGTCTTCATACCAGTGTGACAGGTACCTAACAGGAGTTAGGTCTGTGCTCTCAAGTTAAAATCTTTCATCAAACGGACAAGGAGAAATGGGGCTTAGTGGGTAAGAGTGATGACTGAGCATGAGGAATTCTGTTCAAATTCCCAGTACCCACACAGAAAGTTGAGTGTGGCTGTGCAAGTGCCTACAACTTGGAGATAAGAAGATTTAGTAGGTGACTGGCTACCAATCTTGTCTCATGAGAATAAGGAGAGATCTGGTAAACCAGGATATACAACTGGCCTTCATGTGTGCATGGGTAAATATACCCTTACATATATGAGCATATACTTCATACATATTCCTCCACCTGTGAGTACAACACACACATACACACACACACACACAGAGGCAGAGACAGAGACAGAGAGAGAGGGAGAGAGAGAGATGTCTCAAACAGTCCCCCTTTTAAAAAATTGTTTTCAATATGGTTCCTGAACTCAAGTCAAAACTCTTTAAATGAGACTCCACTCAGCCCTCTTGGATAGACTTCTCATTGCATAGAAAAATTATTTCCTTCTGTATTGATTGTCCTGGGCATTCATGGCTTTTAAAAAATCATTCATTTATATGTGTCTTCATTTACCACCAGTACTTATTGGCCTCTTTTTTAAAATTATTAAAACAGACAGAATGTGCAACATTAGAAAAATCTACTCAACATTGATCCAACCTGACCTTATCAAATAATGTGGGGAAATCTACAATAACTGACTGTCTTCAATAGCATCTTACAGCTTCATTTTGATGTCACAAATGTTGCCATGTATAAGTAAATAGCATTTTCAACCATGACTGTTGCCTGATGAATAAAAGAAACAAGAATTTTCATCTCTTGAGCAGAGAGAAGACAATGGAAAACTTCTCATACACTCCAGAAGTTCTGTGGAAAAGTGGAGTGCTGTTTGGAAGAGACAAGACAGAGATATGACAATGGCTTAAAACTGAACCGTTCTTCAACGTGGAAGACTTCTTGGGAATACTGTGATGTGTTTTCATTTCTTCAAAAGGAATAAACAAGGTTTCATTGGCACCTCGGTTGGCTATCAGTGCTGCACAACTAAAACATTGCTGGCACCCCTCCCTTGCAGGGAAAGGACGTTTGACTGAACAACTCTAAATGTAGACCTTTACCAGATACGACCAAATAGTGATATCATTGTCTTTTTCTAGCTTGAATATCTGTGTGATGCTTCTCTTTTAGCAACTTAGAATCCCATTGGTTCAAAACAAATGAATGTATTTGAAATGGTTTGAAAATGACCTAATTTCCTTGAATAACCTTCAAAACTGCTTACAAGGGGTCAGTACCATGCCTGGGTTGGTGCACAAGTGAGCGTGGTTAATTTTTAAAAGGATAATAATTTAATTTTAAAAGACACACAGTTACTCACCTTGTGTGGAACAACCTGTGTGTTGATTTTGGAGGTGGCTGGCAGGAAGCTACACAATGATTTCTAAAGCTGCAAACGGAGGTATATAGCATATCATAATATATTTATTAAGAACTAATGCAAACCACATTGAATTATGGAAGGAAAATGTATTCCCCAGTGCTTAGAATTTACTGAACGCAAAGAATTCGAATGAGATTATTTAGTGAGGAGGAATTTCCATGCCTATCTACACAAACAAATAAATCACTGCCTATTCCCTGTGAATGTTTTCAAACAGACTGTGTTTAATGACACGGGTTGTATTTATAACTGAGTTTATATTCATGTCTTTTCTGTTTTACTTTTGAAACGTGTACCTCATATTAAGACTATGAATGCAAAATGTACATTCAACATAAAACACTGGGTACCAAGGTGTCTTGTCCTTGAATTGTTCTGCTATTTCAGGACATTAGCAGTTGCTCCCCAGAATGGTTAGAGTGTGTGTGTTTGTCCATAAACAGCACAGGATTATACTGTAAAAGAGCATCTTTGAAACTGTCTTGTCTCTCTTACAGTCAAAATGGTGAGTTGACTAGATAGAAAAAGGAAAAATCTCTCCCAGGTTTGCTACCTGTTCTGTCGATAAATTATTCTTGTTTTTGCTCCAAGTCTTTCTGCTAATTGATAATATACTGAAGACTCAGAACCAAACCAAAACTCAAAGCAATTGACAAATAACACAGGCACTTAACTTATCTCAGAATAAGAGCTACCTTGAAAGAGTGAGGCCAGGTTTCCAGAAGTTCCCACTGGATCCGTCTAAGATGGATCTTAAAATTAATAAAATTTTAAGAAGAACAAGATGTAGGAGACAGACACTTAGATTTGAGGTCAGGAGATCTGAGTGTTGATCAGTGTATTGGACAACCAAAATGTACACAGATTTATAACCACTCACTCCATAAATAAATGTTAGTGAAGCTCAAAGCCTACGACAACCTCAGCAGGAGGAAAAGTTCAGACTGAGACACATGGGCTGGTCGTAAAAATAATGCTTCTGGAGATGGAGAAAGTAACCACATCAGAGTGAAAGTTGTCATGTCAAGAAAGGGTTCTGCAATAATTATTTAAAATACACATGCAAATAGGTTTAAGGCAATATTTTGTGCTATACATGAAAATGAACTTTTATGCAGAAAAACAAAGTACTGAAAAGTAGGACAGCACAAAAGTAAGGTACAGCTGCGTATCAACTGTCTCCAGTGGGCAGAGGTGACTCTGTAAGTCTGAAAATAAGGAGAAAGATGAGGATGGAAAGGGGGCATGAGGAAAGGCTTAAAAAGCACATGTCAGAATGGAAGACACAGTTGCTAAAGCATTAAAGTTGACACAAATGCTGAAAACATATGCACCAAAACAAGAGAACGCATTCAGGTAATTTCATATTAAAAGTATAAATTTCAAATAAAACAGGATACAAATTTCTTTTCGCAAAAGTTACCAAAAAGTTTAATTCCTAATAAAAAAGTCCAATTAGTACTATTGAAAACAAAAGATTTTTAAAGTATTTTTTTTTACAGCCACTTGGTAATACTTATGAAGAATAAGTCATAAAATATTTTTATCCATTGATCAGTTAAATCTCAACTCTTTAGTCCTATCCTATTGAATAATGTAGACTCATTAAATGCCAAGGTGTCTCTGAAGGCATTCTCACAATATCAAGCAATGGGAAGGAAATTCAAGACAAAAATTAAGTTAAACTAAATGTGGTATACATAGGAGCTTGGTAAAGACTTTGGAATTATATTTATCTTTAAATTTATGTATGATTTAGTATCATATATAAATAACAATTTAATTTGTATTAAATTATATGTATAATAAATAATATAATTTATGGTATATTTATAATTCACCTAAAATTTTGACCTTGCATTTCAAATATTTGACTGCTCATACAGTACGATTAATGCAGTAGAGTTTATCCATTACAAAAAAACCCCACATTTTTATTCCAAGAGAATACAGTATTTTTTTTCTATTTGTATTTTGTAAAATTAAAGAAAATATTTTATTTAGCCTATATTTGTGAGTCCAAGGTTTTATATCTACCTTATCACTTATCATAACCAAGGAAAGCCACAAATATAACTATCTAGTCTTCAACTATATCAAAGACCTCAGAAGGATATAATATTACCTAAGTAAGCAGGAAGAGCATTGCAAGCAACTTCCAAAAATCTAGAATGACAGAGACAGTTGACTACCTGGACAGTCACCCAAATTCTGCAACGTTGGAGCATCCATCTTCAGCCTATAGGCCTAGAGTCTCTCAGTCACTTTTCTGTGTGTCCTGTAGAATGTCTGGCAGTTTCTTCTGTGAAGCAGGAACCTGAAGGACGATCTTGCCTTGTAAAGTTCAGTGGTCACCTTCCTATGGGTCCTGTATGTCCAGTCAATACAATGTTTTTCAAGCAGTCCAGGCAAGAACAGTTTCTTGCCTAAATGACTATTTTTGCCAAGAAGAAGACAAACTCCATAGGGAGTGTCTTTGATGCCCATCTTTCGCTTTGAAGTAAATCAGTGCTGCCAGGAGCAGATGTGTCTCACTGTCCAGAAAGTAAGTTTTAAAACATTTTAAATGCCATAGAGAATACAGTATTTTAAACCATCACGTACCCTTATATTGTCTGTCAGTTTGCAGGATGAACTCAACATGGCAAAGTGAAAACTAAACATTTAATTTGATCAACACAGACACACTCATATAGGCAAATGACACTATGAGAAAAGGAGTTTGTATTTAAACACCTAAAGTATTTAAAACAACTGGATAATTATAAAAAATTCAATTCCACTTGTAATGTCCACATAGCTTTTAGACATGGCTGTGATCACCTCCCCTCTAGCTTCTGGGTTGGATTTTATTCTAAAGAGTAATAGAAGGGTCATAGAAAAATAAAATAGATGGCATTCATGCAGTCAGTATTTATTTCTGAAAATAATGTTGAGATTCAACAATGTTCACCCATCCCTCCTGATTTCTGTTAGTACATGCACCTTTGAAGACAGGCTCTGGTGGTCTCCAAAATACTCTTTTTGCACTGAAATGTGTCCATAAGACTAAGTGACTACATTCATTAAAAATATAGATAATTTTGCTCTTTGCAGATTTTATCTTCTTATTTTCCGGCCAAGTGGATTATATAAAACATATAACTGGGGAATTAGACCAAAACAATTTCCTGCCATTAATTTGATGGAAATGTGTTGTGGAATAATCTTTTTGTACACTATGAAGATGTGTCACTCGTTTGAGTTTAATAAAGACCTGAATGGCCAATAGTTAGGCAGGATTTCCAGGCACAGAGGATGCTGGAAAGAAGAAGGGTGGAATCATGAAATGTCGCCAGCCAGACAAAGAGGAAGCAGCATGGGCTTTACAATGGTAAAGTACAATGGGCTTTAAAGATAACCGAGCCATGTAAAATAACATAGATGAAAATATATGGGCTAATTTAAGTTGTAAGAGCTAGTTAGTAACAAGCCTAAGCTATCAGCTGAGCTTTGCTAATTAATAAGAAGTTTCTGTGTGGCTATTTGGGAGCTGGCAAAAGTCCAACTACAGAAATAGTTACTTGATAATTCAAGTAAGAAAATGTGGGTACCAGTGCATTGTGGAAGGTTGGAAATATTTACTCAAGGTATATCAATTAAATCAAATTCACTAGGAAGACCTCAGCAGAACAAAGAATTGTGGTCTTTATGCCTAGATCTGATATAGGCTAAGCATGAGAATAGAAATAAGTTATTTAAAATTTGTTCTCAACAGTTTCTCATGATAATTTGTCTAGACACTTTGTATATGTTACTTCTGCCACTTTTTAATTTTCAATTTATTCTTAACCATTTGAAGGTATTTTTGATGAAGACAGTAAGTTTCCTAAATTTTCCTTTTAGGAAATTAGCAGCAGCGCACAAAACGTTGGAATGTGTGTAACTAGCTAAATCTGTGCTTCACCACTAGATGTCACCAAAGGTTTGTTCATCATAACACAGGCAAGGCGTTCCTGTACAAAAAAACATCTGCTTTATTTCTCAACGTAATCAAGAAGTGACAACTTTAATAAAAACATCCTTAATGTCTGAGTCCTCAGTGTTTTTATGTTTTTATGTGTAGCAGTCTTTAAATGATGTAAAATAACTCAAATCTGCACAATAGAGAAGTCACTATCACTTCAGAATTCTTGAGATACAGCTGACAAATCTAAAGGTATAGCCTTCAGAATTATTCCATAATGAATGCATACTTATATATATATATATGATTTCAATGAAGGTGTATATAAGATAATCACAACTTAACCTCTTTCACCCATGAGAGACTTCACTGATGTAGGTAATTACAACACTATTTACAGTTGGACCTGCTCACATCATAATGAGCATCACTGAGTTGTAAGATGCAGCAATTTAATTTTTCATTTAATTTATTTAAATTGTTAAAATGTAAATTTTAATTATGTTTATTTTCATAAAAAATAATAATGGAATAATTTGCCACATAAAATTATATGGTGGAATTCCTTTTAAGAGCAAATTCTATGTAACATGCACGGACAATTTCTTTAAAACCTTCAGGGAGTCTCTCTCTTTGATTAGTATGATTAGGAGAGAGTTCACCTGAACTGACAGACTTTCAACTGAAGATCAGAGAAGGGAAGTTAATGATAAAATTAAAATAATAAGTATGTTCTCTTACATAGAATCTAATCTTCACAATGTGCTATCTCACAGTTCAGTTATTAAATATTTTCCTGTAGTGTGCTTTGTAGAGTCTGTTTTAAAGATTTCTTTTTTTACAGAGCATGTTTGGTCTTTTTTAAACACTCAATGGTTATACTTTGATCTCTAGGATCCAAATGTTTTTTCCTTACAGCTTTCCCAACTGAAAGGTAATCTTTTGGCTTTGGAGAGCACATTTTCTATGACTGGATAGATCACTTAAAATCATATATCTAGACCCCATCCCTGGGCACCAGCCACTCCAGGGAAGACCTGCCCAACTTGGCCCCAGGTTCTGGCCACCGGGCAGGTTCCCTGCTAGCCCCACCGGGAAGGATCCCCTTCTCCAAGACCCCTGGCAGACCCTGCAGTCTCCACGCCCTGCCCCCACGCCCATCCGCCTGAGCCCCAAGCCTCTTCCTGAGACTTAGAGGCCGGCCCCCAGCTCCCATCTTGCTCCGGACGTCCCTTTTGGAACAATCGTGAGTACCCTTCCTTGCCCCAGACCCCATCCCTGGGCACCAGCCACTCCAGGGAAGACCTGCCCAACTCGGCCCCAGGTTCTGGCCACCGGGCAGGTTCCCTGCTAGCCCCACCGGGAAGGATCCCCTTCTCCAAGACCCCTGGCAGACCCTGCAGTCTCCACGCCCTGCCCCCACGCCCATCCGCCTGAGCCCCAAGCCTCTTCCTGAGACTCAGAGGCCGGCCCCCAGCTCCCATCTTGCTCCGGACTTCCCTTTTGGAATACTGGTGAGTACCCTTCCTTGCCCCAGACCCCATCCCTGGGCACCAGTCACTCCAGGGAAGACCTGCCCAACTTGGCCCCAGGTTCTGGCCACCGGGCAGGTTCCCTGCTAGCCCCACCGGGAAGGATCCCCTTCTCCAAGACCCCTGGCAGACCCTGCAGTCTCCACGCCCTGCCCCCACGCCCATCCGCCTGAGCCCCAAGCCTCTTCCTGAGACTTAGAGGCCGGCCCCCAGCGCCCATCTTGCTCCGGACGTCCCTTTTGGAACAATCGTGAGTACCCTTCCTTGCCCCAGACCCCATCCCTGGGCACTAGCCACTCCAGGGAAGACCTGCCCAACTCGGCCCCAGGTTCTGGCCACCGGGCAGGTTCCCTGCTAGCCCCACCGGGAAGGATCCCCTTCTCCAAGACCCCTGGAAGACCCTGCAGTCTCCACGCCCTGCCCCCACGCCCATCCGCCTGAGCCCCAAGCCTCTTCCTGAGACTCAGAGGCCGGCCCCCAGCTCCCATCTTGCTCCGGACGTCCCTTTTGGAATACTGGTTCCGTGCTAGCCGCACCGGGAAGGATCCCCTTCTCCAAGACCCCTGGCAGACTCTGCAGTCTCCACGCCCTGCCCCCACGCCCATCCGCCTGAGCCCCAAGCCTCTTCCTGAGACTTAGAGGCCGGCCCCCAGCTCCCATTTGCTCCTGACGTCCCTTTTGGAACAATCTGTGCGGATAAGGCCAAGAAGGAACCACAAGGAGATTGGCAGACGTCAAGGCAGAAACATATACAACAAAATGAATAGCAGTACAGCATCACCAGGCCCTAGCCCTCCTCCAACACCTAGACCTGAACATCAGAAATTGGAAGAAGCAGAAGAAAACAGCCTTATGAATGACATCATGAAGAAGCTAGAGGCTTGCGTAGAGGAAAAGACAAAAAAATGTGAAGAACGCTGTAAACAACTAGAGGAAAGGGCAAACAAATTAGAAGAAATCAATAAAGTCCTGGAAGAAAACAATAAAATACTGAGAGAAAATCAAGAAAAATCAATGAAACAAATGAAGGAAACAGTCCAAGACCTGAAAAGGGAAATAGAAAAAATGAAGAAGACACAAACAGAGGGAATGCTGGAAATAGAAAATCTGAGAAAACGATTGGGAACTTCAGATGCAAGTATAATCAACAGAATGCAAGAGATGGAAGAGAGGATCTCTAGCGTTGAAGATACAGTAGAAGAAATACATTCATCAGTCAAAGAAAACACTAAAACCAACAAAGTCATGAACCAAAATGTCCAAGAAATTTGGGACACCATGAAAAGACCAAACCTAAGAATAATAGGGGTCGAAGAAGGAGAAGAATACCAACTCAAGGGCACAGAAAATATATTCAACAAGATCATAGAAGAAAACTTTCCCAACTTAAAGAAGGAAATGCCTATGAAGATACAAGAAGCTTATAGAACACCAAACAGACTAGACCCCCAAAAAAAGTCCCCTCGCCACATAATAGTTAAACAACTAAACGTACAGAATAAAGAAAGAATATTAAGAGCAGCAAAGGAAAAAGGCCAAGTGACATATAAAGGCAAACCCATCAGAATAACACCCGATTTCTCAATGGAGACTTTGAAAGCCAGAAGAACCTGGACAGATGTAATGCAGACACTAAGAGACCATGGATGTCAACCTAGACTAATATACCCAGCAAAACTTTCAATCACCATAGATGGAGTAAACAAGACATTCCATGACAAAGCCAGATTTAAACAATACTTATCCACAAACCCAGCCCTACAGAAAGCACTAGAAGGAAAATTCCAACCTAAGGAAGTCAGATACACCCTCGAAAACACAGGCAACAGATAAAGCCACAGCAGTAAACCCCAACGTATAGAAGTACCCACACATCACCACCAAAAAATAACAGGAATGAACAATCACTGGTCATTAATTTCCCTCAATATCAATGGACTTAATTCACCTATAAAAAGACATAGGCTTACAGAATGGATACGAAAGCAGGACCCATCTTTCTGCTGCATACAAGAAACACATCTCAAATTCAAAGATAGACACTACCTAAAAATAAAAGGCTGGGAAAAGACTTTCCAATCAAACGGTCTTAAGAAACAAGCGGGTGTAGCCATCCTGATATCCAGCAAAATAGACTTCAAACTAAAATCAATCAAAAGAGATCAAGAAGGGCATTACATACTCATCACAGGAAAGATCCACCAAGATGAAGTCTCAATTCTGAATATTTATGCCCCAAACACAAGGGCACCCACATATGTAAAAGAAACATTACTAAAGCTTAAATCACATATAAAACCCCACACGTTAATAGTGGGAGACCTCAACACCCCACTTTCACCACTGGACAGATCTCCCAAATTGAAACTTAACAGAGAAATAAAGGACTTAACTGATGTCATGACTCAAATGGACTTAATCGATATCTACAGAACATTCCATCCTAACAAAAAAGAATATACCTTCTTCTCAGCACCCCATGGAACCTTCTCTAAAATTGACCACATACTTGGCCACAAAACAAATCTAAACAGATACAAAACAATTGGAATAACCTCCTGTGTTCTATCAGACCACCATGGTCTAAAGTTGGATTTCAACAACAACAAAAACTACAGAAAACCTGCAATCTCATGGAAACTGAATAATACCCAACTGAATCACCAATGGGTTAAGGAAGAAATAAAGAAAGAAATTAAAGACTTCCTAGAGATCAATGAAAATGAAGACACCACATATCCAAATTTATGGGACACTATGAAAGCAGTACTAAGAGGGAAATTCATAGCACTAAATGCCCACATAAATAAGTTGGAGAAATCTCACACTAGAGACTTAACAGCATACCTGAAAGCTCTAGAACAAGAAGAAGCACAGTCTCCCAGGAAAAATAGACGCCAGGAAATTATCAAAGTGAGAGCTGAAGTCAATAAAATAGAAACAAAGAGAACAATACAAAAAATTAATGAAACAAAGAGTTGGTTCTTTGAGAAAATCAACAAGATAGACAAGCCCTTATCCAAACTAACCAAAAGACAGAGAGAGAGCATCCAAATCAACAAAATCAGAAATGAAAAGGGGGACATAACAACAGACATTGAGGAAATCCAGAGAATCATCAGGTCATACTTCAAAAACCTCTATTCGACAAAACTGGAAAACCTAAAAGAAATGGATAACTTTCTGGGTAGGTACCACATACCTAAGTTAAATCAAGACCAGATAAACTATTTAAATAGTCCAATAACCCCTAACGAAATAGAAACAGTCATTAAAAGTCTCCCAACCAAAAAAAGCCCAGGACCAGATGGTTTCAGCGCAGAATTCTACCAGATCTTCAAAGAAGAGTTAATACCAATACTCTCTAAATTGTTCCACACAATAGAAACAGAAGGAACATTACCAAACTCCTTCTACGAGGCTACAATTACCCTAATTCCTAAACCAAACAAGGATACAACAAAGAAAGAGAACTACAGACCGATCTCCCTCATGAACATTGATGCAAAAATACTCAATAAAATACTGGCAAACAGACTCCAAGAACACATCAAAACAATTATCCACCATGATCAAGTAGGATTCATTCCAGGGATGCAAGGGTGGTTCAACATACGAAAGTCCATCAATGTAATACACCATATAAACAAACTCAAAGAAAAAAACCATATGATCATCTCACTGGATGCAGAAAAGGCATTTGACAAAATCCAACACCCCTTCATGATAAAGGTATTGGAGCGATCAGGAATACAGGGAACATACCTAAACATAATAAAGGCAATTTACAGCAAGCCAACAGCCAACATCAAATTAAATGGAGAGAAACTCAAAGCAATTCCACTAAAATCAGGAACGAGGCAAGGCTGTCCACTCTCCCCATACTTATTCAATATAGTACTTGAAGTTCTAGCCAGAGCAATAAGACAACATGAGGAGATTAAGGGGATACAAATTGGAAAGGAAGAAGTCAAGCTTTCCCTATTTGCAGATGACATGATAGTATACTTGAGCGACCCCAAAGATTCCACCAAGGAACTGATACAGCCTATAAACACCTTCAGCAACATAGCAGGATACAAGATCAACTCAAAAAAATCAGTAGCCCTCCTATATACAATGGACAAAGAAGCGGAGAAGGAAATCAGAGATACATCACCCTTTACTATAGCCACAAACGACATAAAATACCTTGGGGTAACACTAACCAAGCAAGTGAAGGACCTATATGACAAGAACTTTAAGTCCCTGAAAAAAGAAATTGAAGAAGATGTCAGAAAATGGAAAGATCTCCCATGCTCATGGATAGGCAGGACTAACATAGTAAAAATGGCAATCTTACCAAAAGCAATCTACAGATTCAATGCAATCCCCATCAAAATACCAACACAATTCTTCACAGACCTGGAAAAAATAATACTCAACTTCATATGGAAAAACAAAAAACCCAGGATAGCCAAAGGAATCCTGTACAATAACACAACTTCTGGAGGCATCACGATCCCTGACTTCAAGCTCTACTATAGAGCTACAGTAATAAAAACAGCTTGGTACTGGCATAAAAACCGACATGTGGACCAATGGAATCGAATTGAAGACCCTGACATTAATCCGCACACCTATGAACATATAATTTTTGACAAAGAAGCCAAAAGCGTACAATGGAAAAAAGAAAGCATCTTCAACAAATGGTGCTGGCAAAACTGGATATCAACATGTAGAAGGCTGCAAATAGATCCATATCTATCACCGTGCACAAAACTTAAGTCCAAGTGGATCAAGGACCTCAACATAAATCCAGCTACTCTGAACCTGCTAGAAGAGAAAGTAGGAAGTAGTCTTGAACGCATTGGCATAGGAGACTACTTCCTAAATAGAACACCAGTAGCACAGACTCTGAGACAAACAATCAATCAATGGGACCTCTTGAAACTGAGAAGCTTTTGTAGAGCAAAGGATACGGTCAACAAGGCAAAGCGACAGCCTACAGAATGGGAAAAGATCTTCACCAACCCCACATCTGACAGAGGACTGATATCCAGAATATATAGGGAATTCAAGAAATTAGACATCAAAATGCCCAACAGTCCAATTAAGAAATGGGCTATAGAACTAAACAGAGAATTCTCAACAGAGGAAACTCAAATGGCCGAAAGACATTTAAGGAACTGCTCAACATCCCTAATCATCAGGGAAATGCAAATCAAAACAACTCTGAGATACCACCTTACGCCTGTCAGAATGGCTAAGATCAAAAACACTGAAGACACCTTATGCTGGAGAGGATGTGGAGCTAGGGGAACTCTCCTCCACTGCTGGTGGGAATGCAAGCTTGTACAACCACTTTGGAAATCAATATGGCGCTTTCTTAGAAAATTGGGAATCCATCTCCCCCAAGATCCAGCTATACCACTCTTGGGCATATACCCAAGAAATGCTCAACCACAACATAAGAGCACTTGTTCAGTTATGTTCATATCAGCATTGTTTGTAATAGCCAGAACATGGAAACAACCCAGATGCCCTTCAACTGAAGAATGGATAAACAAAATGTGGTACATATACACAATGGAATACTACTCAGCAGAGAAAAACAATGGCATCATGAGGTTTGCAGACAAATGGATGGATCTAGAAAAAATCATCCTGAGTGAGGTAACCCAGACTCAGAAAGACAAACATGGTATGTACTCACTCATAGCAGGATACTAGACATGAAACAAGGATGACTTGTCTGCTACTCACATCACCAGGGAGGCTACCTGGAAAACAGGACCCCAAGAAAGACACAGGGATCACCCAATGACAGAGAAATGGAATGAGATCTACATGAACAGCCTGGACATGAGTGGGGGTAATGAAAGGCGAGGGTTGAGGGAAAGAGAGCTTGGGGGAGCGGGAGATCCCAGCTGGATCAACAACAGAGAGGGAGAACAAGGAATAGGAGACCATGGTAAATAAAGACCACATGAGAATAGGAAGAAGCAAAGTGCTAGAGAGGCCCACAGAAATCCACAAAGATACCCACACAACAGACTGCTGTCAGAGGTCGAGAGACAGCCTGAACTGACCTACTCTGGTGATGGGATGGCCAAACACCCTAATTGTTGTGCTAGAAACCTCATCCAACTACTGAGGGATCTGGATGCAGAGATCCATGACTAGGCCCAGGGTGGATCTCTGGGAGTCCAATTAGCGAGAATGAGGAGGGTTTATATGAGCGAGAATTGTTGAGACCAAGGTTGGATAAAGCACAGGGACAAATAGCCAAATGAATGGAAACACATGAACTATGAACCAATGGCTGAGGGGTCCCCACTGGATCAGGCCCTCGGAATGGATGAGACAGTTGATTGGCTTGATCTGTTTGGGAGGCACCCAGGCAGTGGGACCAGATCTTGTGCTCATTGCATGAGTTGACTGTTTGAAACCTGGGGCCTATGCAGGATTGTTTGGCTCGGCCTGGGAGGAGGGGACTAGACCTACCTGGACTGAGTCTACCAGGTTGACCTCAGTCTGTGGGGAAGGCTTTGCCCTGGAGGAGATGGGAATGGGGGGGGGGGTTGGGGGGAAGGTGAGGGGGACGGGAGGGGGGGAGAACAAGGGAATCCGTGGCTGATATGTAGAACTGAATTGTATTGCAAAATAAATTAATAAAAAAAAAAAATCATATATCTATTCACCAACTGAACCCTTCCAAGCAAAAGAAAAGAAGCTACGTGCTTCCAGATTACAATATAATATATAATCTCTACTTGAAATTATGGCATTTCTGGTATGGTGATCTTGGCTATATTGATAACTTGCCTTAGTGCCATTGATCAGAGAGGAACAACAAGGTATGCTTAATTCATTATAGTTTCAGGCATAGTTTGTGACACACAGATGCCTTATATGTATTTGTTGAAGACATTAATAAGTTCATAAATGGTACATGGCCATTATCTACATTTATCTACATTTATCTACATTTTTACACTAATCCCCAATCTGGTAAATTCAGAAGCCATGTGTGATATTAACAACAATAATATACTGGCAGTGTGTCCTAGTCTGCTGTAATAAAGACTGTGACCAAAAGCAATTTGGGAAAGAAAGGGTTTATTTCATCTTGCAGATTATAGTTCATCATGGAGGGAATTCAGGGCAGGGACTCAAAGTAGAGACCTGGAGGTAGGAACTGGAGTAGAGTCCATGGAAGCATGCTGTTTACTGGCATATACACTATGGCTTGCTCAGTTTGCTTCTGCATATAAAACCCAGGGCCACCTGTCCAAAGGTGACACCACCAACAATGGGCAGGACCTTTCCATCAGTTATTAGTCAAGACTATGCCCCACAGACTTGCCTATAGGCCAACTTTAATGGAGGCATTTTCTCAACTGGGACTCCCTTTTCTCAGATGACTCTAGCTTGTGTCAAGTTCAGAACAAGCTAACCAGCATACAATATTTACATTTGTACATATTTGTACATTTACAAAAAGGCAGAGATTTTTATCAACAATTCATGAATGGAGAAAGTCAGGTAATTGTAGAAACTGTCATAGAAACCTAACATAAAGACATGAAGAGACCAATTAGTATAAATCAGAAACCCTTCTTTGAAACTTTAGTATGATATTTCTTATTCCTTAAAACCCAGTAATTTATAGTATTCAAGTCTATGTTGGCCAGATATAAGGTTTGAAGGTTGTTAGCATTAAGGAAGGCATACTTTACTTACATTCAGTGTTATCAACAAACACAACAAAGGACTAACATTTTGTTCTCATCCTCTATTGGGAATATTCCATTCCAAACTTTTTTTTGGTTCAACAGTACTTATTTAGTAGGGACCACATGTCAGGCATGGGCATAGTCACTGGGGACTCAGCATTCCAGTGCTCTGATCTGAAGATGATTGCATTTTCAGAAGGAGGAAGGAGTATGAAACAAATGAAAAAGAAATGTAGAACAAGAATATTTGACAGTTAGCCATTGTTTAAACTGAGTGATCAAGAAAAACCTCTGTAGCATGAATGTTAAAGAGTCTTATTAATAAAATCAAACCTGAAGCCAGTTATTGGGGTCAACACTGGATGATCAGAGAGACAGAACAAGCCACAGCTATCTCACCTTGCCAATTCCTCAGCTGGTCCTGTTTCCTCAGACTGGAGGCTTCTGTGTCCTCATCCCAATGGCTCTCAGCTGAAATGCTGCTAGAAGCCTGAATGCTTAACCAGCCAAACGCTTAACCAGGCAAATGCTTCTAGTTTCTGGTCCTCATGCCTTATAAACCTTTCTGCTTTCTACCACCGCTCCCTGGGAATAAAGGCTACTTTCTGGGATTAAAGGTGTGAGTCACCATGCCTGGCTGTTTCCAATGCAGCCTTGAACTCACAGAGATCCAGAGGGATTTCTGTTTTTTGAATGCTAGGATTAAAGGCGTGTGCTATCACTGCCTAACTAGTGGCTTTTCTGTTCTCTGACCCCAGATAAGTTTATTAAGGTACACATTATTTTGGGAAACACAATACCACAAACCTCACTAGGCAGAAATTACTTCTCCTCACAGAAGATTTAAAGACATTCACAAGAAGATCTGAAAGAGTCATGGAGCGAAGGGCAGTGCAAAGGTCCTGACTTGGAGAGGAATTTATTGCATTAGTGAAACCAAAAAAAGAAGAAGGAGGAGGAGGGGAGGAGAAGGAGGAGGAGGAGGAGGAGGAGGAGGAGGAGGAGGAAGAAGAAGAAGAAGAAGAAAAAGAAGAAGAAAGAAAGAAAGAAAGAAAGAAAGAAAGAAAGAAAGAAAGAAAGAAAGAAAGAAAGAAAGATAGAAGGAAAATAAATTTCCAGTACAAGTTCTGGAACTAAATTAGTGCCTATTGCTCGTAAGACAGCATTTTACATACCTTTTACCTATCCCCAGGTCTTGCATTCTATCACACCTTCCTCTACAAGTCATCTGAGCCTTAGAAGCAGAAGTATAAATGTTTTGTTTAGTGGCCAACATTTAACCATCTCAGAACCATGTGTAGACACTGCAGTTCACTGGAGAAACTTCTCTGGTTAAAGATAAGAATAACACAAGATTGCACCCATGAACAGCTAGACACAGACTGCAGAGAGGCCAATAAGTACCACTACTATTTGGTACTGATAAGATTGTGGAGGAGGAAATTGCCTTCAATTTTGGACCCATTCTTGACTCTACCATACTCCAATGGATAACCCCAATCCAATGGCCATACAGGTGGCCCTGGATAAACTAAATAGATCACTAAATAAAACTAAATGTCATGAATCTAGTGGAAGGACAGGTAAGAAGGAGAGGGGCTAATGAGGTGGGAGAGAGCTAAGGGAGAGTGGGGATGGAAAGGAACCAGAACATATTCTTTAGATGTATGAGGTTGCCATAGAACAAACTTAGTTAATTAAAAAGAAATATAGTTGGGCTGACACTTACTGAACCAAGAGAAAAATGAGGGGATAGCAAGCCAAGCATGTTAACAGGCAGCAATAGAGAGATGTGTGGGAAGCCAGACAGTGTTGGCAGGAAAGGAGATCATAATTTAAATGATTTATGAAGAAGTCTTTGTTGACAAGTACAATCTCAATATTTAAAAGCCAAGTATGGGAGGTATAATGTCTTTTAGGAGCTTTGTACACTGGGCCAGGAAAGAGATCATCATGATGAAGACTAGAGAGAGAGAGACAAAGGAGTTTAGGAAAATGTCCAGTGGTAAATTCAACAATAATTGATTAGATATGGAGAACAAGAAAATTACATCAACCAAAATGTTTAAGTAACTGGATGTATATCAATACCATTTACAACATCTAAAAGTTGTCTGGGTAACTTACAAATTCTTTTGGTAGATTTTAAACTTAAAATGTTTACTAGGCTAAAAATGAAAGTGCCAAATAGAAAACTAAGTTGGGCATCAAAGGAAGGAAAAGAAATGGAGATATAAATTGAGGAAGTTAACGTACACAGATGAATGAAGCACATGTCAAATGGCAGGAACAAAAAGGAAGAGGGAAAAGATGTAGAAGAGAGCCCAGGACTAGGGTACATCAGTATACACAGGTCAGGAAGCAGATGCACAGACAAAAGTTAAAATTATGACATGGTCACTGAAATGGGAGAAAGAATAGAAAACTGAAAATTAAAAAAAAAAAACGAAATACTAGCTTTCTATTTTAGAAACATTTTACTCTGGGAACTTATTAAAACTGGGTAGGTGTTAGAATAATTCATTTAATCTTCTTAAAATATATATTAGGTAGTTAAACATGGGCACCACTGAACACTTTTTACAGAAAGGAAACTAAGACAGAAATTAAGAAATGGAAATGTTTTAAGAAAGAGGGAAATGTGTCAAATATGCCAAAGAGATAAGGTTGGCTAGTCCTTGAAGAGGGCAACTAGGCTACTGGAACCTTGGAAAAAAATATTTTCAATAGAATGATAAGGGTAGAAGCTCCACATACAAGCTCTTTAAAGAATAAGGGTAGGTTGCTGAAAAGTCTTGCAATAAAAGAAAAAAACATAAATTTGTCAGAGGAAAACATGACATTAAATTTTTCTTAATATAAAAGCTATCAATAATGTTTTTATTCTAATGGAAATTATCCTATATAGTGATAATTCATTACATGTGGAAGAAGATAAATAGTTGCTATAGTAAAACTTAAAAATAAAACAGGCTAAGACCACAAGAATAGAGAAATGGGCTTAGTGAGTGTGGAAACATCACACACATAGAAAGGAGCTGTTAAAGTCTGAAAAGGCTTGCAGATCCAATAGTGAGAATCTGAGAAAGATCAAGACCATTTTGTGTTTGTGTGTGTGTGTGTGTGTGTGTGTGTGTGTGTGTGTGTGTGTGTGTATTGATAAGCACACGTGGACACATATGCACACAAATGTTATATTTGTGCAGCAGATAGAAAAAAGAAATCAGTGTCTACCGATCTTTTCAGTTGTTCTCCACCTTAACTTTTTGAGACAAGGTTCCCAGTCGACTCATTTTTGTCTTCCTAAAGAAATAAGTCTATAGTAATCATCTGAATCGAAAGGAAATGAGGGACTGTAGGAATGAAAAGAATGCAACCATAGCAGGTAAGTCCTGAGTCCACTTAAGGCAGAGGTTCTCAAGTATAATAAAATGCTTGCCAAAGTAGTGGGTTCTCCACTGGAGTGGTGTGCAATGAGTAGGGATTTGAGTTTTCTCAAGGGAATAGACTTGGCTAGTTTATTGAAGATCGCTATCTGGTTGATGGCACAAAGGCAACTCAATACATTTTTTCAGAATTGTGTATTATTATGTCTTCACTACCTGACTAAATAGAAATTTCATTTTCAACACACAATGTTTATAGAATTGTGGTTGACATAGCCTGGTGATAGAATGGTGTTACAGTCCAAAAGTTTAGATTTTTAATTGATCCATAAGCATTTAAACAAGTTCAAGGAATTCCATCACAGAGAATAATCTTTTTAGACTTTTTGTAACTCCTAAAACTTCTGGAGTTCTTTTCTTAATTCCTAGTGGATTTCTTTTTATTCATATAATATGATATTTCATATTTTATTAAAATTATGTTAAGAGTTTGTAGTGATTGGCTACTACTTGGATTATGACAATTTTAGTATTTTTGTTGTCACTATGGCTTTTTTTATTTGAGTTGACCAAGACTTCACTTAGGAATGTCAAAACACTGGAAATCCACCTCTGGTTACTGTCTGTAACCAAGAACCACTTGCCAAATGTATCATTAAACAGTGGATTTTTGTTAACAAAGACAATGTTTTATTTGTTTTTGTACCCAAAATACCTAGTCCTGTGTCAGCACAGAGTAGGGTTTAATAGATGTTTTTTTCAATGAAAAATGTGTGAATTATCCTAGTGAGAAGACTAAATCACATACCCATGCAAGGATTGATCAAGAAGACTGAAGGAAATGAAATATTAGCCTGTGGATATAGGTAGACTCAGTTGTATTCACAACTGAGAACATAAAATCAAAACTTCTGTTCCAGTATTGGTGTGATGATTATAGAGTTAACTTGACAATTTAGATCTATAATTTGCTTATCTAGAGATTCTTTATCAAGTGTAGACTATCATTTTCTCATATCTTTTAAACCAGTTTAAAGAAACTGTTCAGAAACCATCATCACAAAATCTTATGATATAATAGATGATGAAATAGTGGAAGAAAAACTCAAGATAAGTGTTTCATTCATAAAGAATCTTACAGGTAAGTTTTTCAATTTGATGCAACGCTAATCACCCATGCCTAGCATCTAAAAATAAATGAAGATGTAAATGTCATTTCTGCATAAGGCCTGGCTTATGTTTAACATTTAGCCTTTGAATATTGGAAGTTACAATTTTCACTATATGAATATCTATTTATCTTGTTGCCAAAAGACTCAATGTATTTTTATCTATTTAAATTTACCATAATCCTGAGGAAGATTACTGAAAAATGCTGTGGAATGTCTTTCTATATGCTGTGAACATGTGCTGCTCTGATTGTTTGATAAATAAAATGCTGATAGGCCAGTAGCCAGGCAGGAAGTATAGGTGGGACAAGCAGTCAAGGAGAATTCTGGGAAGAAGAAGGCTGAGTCAGGAGTTGCCAGCTAGACATCAAGGAAGCAAGATGACAAGGCAGAACTGAGAAAAGGTATCAAGCTGCCGGGAGCCATCCCTGGAGGTGGATGGGTCCTGCAGAGGGTATAAGGAGTCGTCGGGAGAAGGAAGTGAGCCAGGCCTTGGTGGTCGGGAGAATCTTGCAGCCTGACTGACTAGCAGCCAAAGTGTTTCTTTATTTATGCAGAATTTAGTTAGCAGGGATACATTCATGATTTTCCAAAACATAGATCATATCATTTTTGATTTTGGACATGTGTTTCACTTCCTTTTGCTCATCGTTTAGTCATCATTAGTAAACTATGACAGAACAGAGTTATCATTTCCAATCATTTTCCCCCAAGTTTTGACATCATTAATAAACAGAGTTATCATTCTTACTCATTAACCCTATAACCCAATTTTTGAGAATCTAGAGGCATATGACAGCCTGTGCTCAGGCTGGTTGTTTTGGTTCCTTCAAGGACACTAGACCAAAACAAAATCTTCAACCACCCTGGGCATTTTGTCATGTCCCAAGCAGTGTATTATTAACTCTTAGTGGTCAGAGTGCTTAGGAAAAATCCTCAGACTAAAGCTGCTGCAGTTATTATTCAAATTTTGGCATAATACAATCAATATTTACATTTATATCCTTATAGAATTTGTCTATATGTCTAATCCTGGCATTCTGTTGTTCCTTGGTCATATGACATTATAGTGGCTCTACATGAGCTAACTTCTAAGAGAGGGAGGTCCTAACATCTCGTACTTTTATCATCTTCCACTCCATACTTTATTTATCAATATGTCTCTATGCAGGGCAGAGTTGTATTCCATGTAATTGTCTGAGTGTACAGTGGGAAGAGGCTTGTAATCTGAACTGAGGACAATTCCTATAGCCCACCGAATCTTGTTGACCTTTAGGAATTTACTTTGTTTTGAATATCTTGTTTCAGTGTAAGTATAGGGACAAAGGTTTCAAGAATGTCTCATAGCCTCATAAAGAGACCTCTGGCTTCTTCTTTATGTGTCATAACCTCCAAGGCATAAGGAAGACCTTCAAGTAGATAAGGATATCTCCCTCAAAGTGTGTGTGTGGGGGGGGGAAGTATGTTCAGGACTTTTTTGGGTGAGCTTAGAAGCAGACTCCTGGGAGAAGGCATAAATGATTCATAAGGAATTTCCCATCAATCCAACATCCTCAAATTTGTACAAATGTTAAAACTGCCCCAAGGATGTAACCAGTGGAGATGAAAACCAAAGGTGGCATGACAGCCATCATGTGGCTCAGCTTTGCTGGATCTTTGTCAAGCAGCTGTGCTGGCTTTATGACTTCTGCTATTCCATTCAGATATGGCTGAGCCATCAAGCCATGTAGCTAAACATAAATAAGAATTATTGGTTAAATTAAATATAAGAGCTAATCAGTAATAAGCCTGAGGTAATGGCCATACACTTCATAATTAATATAAGCCTCTGTGTGTTTATTTGGGTCTGAGCAGCTGCGGACTGGGTGGGACACAGGAAAACTTACAGCTACAGAAAAAAAAAAACTATCTTGCTATTATCAGGAAGTTCTTCTAATTTGTATAGTTTATCCTATAAAGTGAGAGCAACAAGCACATGAATTAAAATGCCTAGTGTCCAAGTTCTAAAGACATAAAAATCAAAGTCCATTAAGGTGGGAGAAAAAATTGCCTACTTATAAGTTCCTGGTAAATCCTACACTATTTAGAAACTCACAGGCAACATGTCAATATTAACTCATCAAATATAACAAGCCCTCAGATGTGGCAACATTGATTAAAGACTATTCATTGGCTGATTTTTACAGGTATGTGTGCTGTGATTGTTTTGACTTTAAAATTGGGGTAAATTATGTGTTCATATAGATTTGTATTTTATAATAGCATCTTTATAGACCTACAGTTCACATCCTTATATACACATGAATATGTAGATGTATATATCACTGTGTGTATAGTACTTAGAATGTGTGTGAAAATAAGTATAGAAAACCAGTGTACTCGGTTTTAATATGTAATATCCATATATTACTGGGAAGCTAGGAAGAAAGGCAATTGAGGACTGAAGAGACTCAGAAACAAAGTTATCTTTTAAGGATCAAGATGGCAAGGAACACAGGAAAGTAGAACCTAGCCCTCCCTTCTCCCAAATTTCCTTGAGAGGAAATCACTTAATTGGGCAATAAATCCTCCAGCTTCTGCTGAAAGTCTGTCCTGTGCCAGACACAAACTGCACATCAATGAACCAGACCAACTCATTCCAGATGGCAGCAATTCAAAGCCCATGATGGAGAAATGCAAGCACACAAGCACTGAGAGCAAGGGAAAGCTAGCTAGGGGGTCTTCTGAGTTGAGGCAATCAAGGTATAACACAATATATATTTTTCATTACAAACAGATTGAGGCTTACTTATATGCTAAGTTATCACACATATCCTACCATGTGCTGACATGGAATCAGTAACACAATAAAATAAATGAAATACTTCCTTTTTTCATTCAGCTAATAATTTTATGTGTATTTTTTATGTCTTACATCTGTGCTATGTGCTAGGAATGCAGATGAAAAAGTCAATAACACAGGTCATTAGCTGAGAAGTAAATACACAATGAACCATGAATAGCCATGAGCACAGTAGGGGACGTAAAAGACCAAGAAGTCATTCTCTGAAAGGTGATGTTTAGAGCTGTGGGTCCAGTGAAGAAAGCTTCAGCTTAGGAAAGGGTGAGGGAGCAACATGAGAGGTGTGAAGGAAAGACCCAAGGCAGTGAGATTTCCAGAAAAGGGAAATTAAAGCTTTCTCTTGTTATCCCTGAAGAACACATTGTGGATGAGAAATTGAAAATAGTTGTATCTAGTTTATGGACAGGTGCCATGAGAGGAAAGAAGGTTGAGGACATAGTCAAGCACCACAGAATAAGCCTTACACACTAGCTTAGCTTGTACCCCCTGTAAAGAAGGAGCTGCATAAAGACTGAATAAGAAGAGATAGAATGATCAACTGTATTTAGACAAAGAAATCTGTAAGTGCAAAGAAAACAGATTGTAGGTGAGACAGTCAATTTCCCCTTCTAGAAGGAAGGGAGCAGAGAGCAAGTGAAAGATGACCAATTAGAGGGCTTGTCATTCACTACACAGGAGTGGCTACTCAAGCAAAAGTAGAAACTGGGTGGGAAAGTCCAAAAGAAAGTGGAAGGCAAGGACTGATGGTCAATTATCCTCTGACATTCACATGCACCTGTGGCACATGTGCAGCTGCACACACACACACACACACACACACACACACACACACACACACACAACCACACACACGAGGTTAAGAGACAGAATGCCAGCCAGGGGTGGTGGCCCAGCACTCGGGAGGCAGAGGCAGTTGAATCTCTGTGATTTTGAGGCCAGCCTTGTCTACAGAGCGAGTTCCAGGACAAGCTACAAAGCTACACAGAAAAACCCTGTCTCAAAAAACCTAAACAAACAAATAAAGAAAGAAAGAAACAGAATGCCACAGAGAAGAAAGGGTTAGGGGAACCAAGATGAAAAAAAAAAATGTTCAACAGCATTGTAAAGTATTGACTGGTATTGTAGAGTGTTTAGTGCCAGCCATTTGTCTTCCTACCATGCTTTAAATTCTGCTTTATCTGAAACTGAATCAAAATTATCAATTTCAATCCCAGAGGTCCTGATCAAAATCCCTTCTGGATCACTCCTCTCTCATAGATAGTTCCATGACTATAAAAAAAAAATAAAGAATTCCAAAGTGGAATCTCAATAGTGAGAGATTTGTGTACTGGAAACTAATGTACACTGTGTTATTTTGCTGTTGTTAGATTACTTTACCTTAGTAAAGAGGAAAAATGTGTGTAGATACAAATGTATTAGAAGTGGCAGAATGAATATAGCATATTGGCATTATCATTTTCAGCAAGGTAATAGATCATTTGCAGAAACCAATGGAGGTGACAAATAAAAATAAAGCCTGAAGGAAAATGGTGAAGAGTTGAAGTAGTTCAGGAAAACAAGAAAGTGGGCTACAATAGAACAGATAAGATCTTGCTCTTGCATCACCCAACAAAGATAAGGACCTTAATTTCTGTTTTGCTTGGTTTTTACTGTGTTTCTGAGCAAAGTACATAGAGTCTCTGTCACACAAGTCAAGTGTTTTACCCCAAAGCTACTCTCAGATACAAACTTGCCTTTCAGTAGAACCTGTCAATGTTCTTTGAATTTTTCCAATATTGCTTATGAGTTCAGGTACTGGCTAGATCTGAGAGGTGGCTGAGTTGACCTAGGGTCTGTCTTTTGACATGGGAGTATGGAAGGACAGTAAAGGCAAGGTTTGTGGATATAGACAATAGAATTACCTAAGGAACAAAAGTGCAGATTATCCAAGAAACTCAGATATTTTTTATTTAATTTTTTAATTCATTTTACATACCAACCACAGTTCTCTCTCTCATCCCACCTCCCGCTCCCCCTATCCTTCCCCCCCAACCCACCCCCATGCCCTCTCCAAAAGGAAACTCAAAATTTAAGATTCAGTTAAATTAGGGTTATGGGACTAGGCATCAGTAAGTGGAGACAATAGGTGCTGGAATAGTAGGAGGCTAAGATAGGGACGAAGATCCAGCATAAAATTTCAGAAATGAAGATTCTGGTCTATGAGAAGTACCAGATTTTGCATGAAGGTGATGGTCAAGGACGAATGTACAAAAGGTCAAAGGCTTTGACTACTCCAAGGAAACAAGACACTAACTTGAGCAAAAGGTGCACATACTGTTAGAAGATCTTTAAAGGCCCTTATCCAAATTCAATCATAATAGTGTATTAAGTTTCAGCCTTCAATAAATCTTGGCCAAACAGCTGTCAACATAAAGTAATTACTCACCTGGTGTTGAATCACTTATCTTAAATTCTACAAAGCAGGCCTGAAAATAAGCCAATGGTGTTTCATGTTTAAGCAATGGTTATTTGTATTTTCTTGAATTTAGTTTAGATGGTTAAAAAAAGAGTTGACAAGGAATGGAAACTTTGCTCTCTTAGATAAACACAGGTGATCAAAACTCTTGCAGGAAGAAGAAAGGATGTAATGAACACTGTCTTCATGACGATCCTTTAAGCACCTTTTCATTGCATAGGCATAAAGCTAGTATTTTCGCCTGGGGTTGCTCCATTACCCCAACTTCCTAGGCCTAGCAGCATATCTGCCGTCTAAAACCTGTGGGAACACTCATGTTAATGCAGTTTGGGGTAGGTTATGCGATCATACATAATTTACAAATGTCATTTTGTATGGGGTTTCCATTGCTGTTACGTTTATTATCCTATCATCAACTTCTGGTGAAACAGCCTCTTTCATTTCCTCTCCAAAATGTATCAGAGTCAAGACAAAAGTGTTCTTTCATTCCCAAGGAGGAAGTGTCCCTTATGGTTGGCTCTAAGGATGTAACAGGCTCAATGAGTTACAGATAACTGAATCCAAATTTCCTTAGCTTTATCTCTCAGCCTGTGTTTTGCATCTACTGAAAAACTACTGAATCTGAGAGCTACTTCCTGAGCAGTCACACGCCAGGCTTGCCTCCTCAACCCTTGGCTGCTGCCCTTGGCTTCTCCAGCAGGACTGAGCTTGTTTTGTCCTTCCTTCCTCCTCC
Organism: Peromyscus californicus insignis; assembly: GCF_007827085.1. Taxonomy (NCBI): domain Eukaryota; kingdom Metazoa; phylum Chordata; class Mammalia; order Rodentia; family Cricetidae; genus Peromyscus; species Peromyscus californicus. Next base: position 103,026,006 of record NW_026294617.1, read on the forward strand.
ACTCTTTTGGGAGGCTTTGAGAGGCACCTGTGACTTAGGACTTGGCTTTGATATTTGGATATGTACTTTTCTGAAAGAGATTAACAAAAAACAGAGTAATGACTGTGAAGACCAACCCAAAAGTTGTAGGAAGAAACAAATGTGTATTGGATAACATGTGGGATTAGTTTTTAAAATATTTAAGTATTATATGTCCAATCCTATTAGGGTATTTTCTGTATAGGAAATCATTACTATGGTAATTTGTCTTTACCCTAAAGACATTTTGTAGCAAATCACACATTGCCCTTTACTTCCTGACTATCTAGGCAGCTGTAATCTTTCATTTGGCTGTTAACTTTCTGTTTTTTGTTTGTTTTTCTTATTGTGGTGAAGTGGCCCATGCCTTTAATCCCTGCACTCAGGAGGCAAAGACAGTTGGATCTCTGAGAGTTCCAGGCCAGCCTGGTCTACACAGCATGTTTCCGGCAGCCAGGACTACAAAGAGAAACCCTGTCTTGAAAAACCAAAAAGAAAATTGTTTGTGGACATGATATGAGTGTGGAGGTGCATGTGCCCTACGCATGTGCATGGGTTAGAGGTCCATAGTGGAGTCAGTTTTCTATTCTCACCTGTATGTGGGTTCCAGGGATTGAACTCAAGTTATCAAGAGGCTTGCACAACAAGTCCCTTTACCAACCAAACCATCTTGACAGTCTTTTGTTTTGATTTTTAAGGGAGAGTCTTTCTATTCAGACCAGGCAAATGTGGCTTGATCTTCCTGCATCAGTTACCCAGGTGCTGAGACTGCAGGTATGAACCACCATGCACTTCTTATGTTGCTGTTATTCTTGAACCTGGTGGCAGTCAATGTATTTCCCATGTATTTTGTTATGAACATGTTAAGTGAAAAAAAAGTTTAATAAATTATGTTTTGGGTTTTGGAATGTACCTCGGTGGGTAGAGTATTTGCCAAGCATATATGAGACCCATTTTGGTCTCTAGCACCATATAAAATCTGTAGTACTGGTACATACCTGTAGTCTCAGGACTCAGGAAGTGAAGGCAGGGTTGGGGGGTGGGGGGGGGGGAGTGAGGATTCAAGGTTCTTTTCAGCTACCTAACCAGTATGAGGCCAGCCAGGGCTACATGAGACCTTATACAAATTGCTTTTGCTGAATCTTTTCATCACCAAAACTTCATATTTTCAAATGGAGAAACAAAAATCTCTCATCATTTTTCACACTGGCTAAAAATCTGTATGTAATGCTATTTTGCAGTTTTCCTAAACCCAACACAAGTAAACTTGAGTACTGTCCTTCTGTTGATCCAGTGCAGATTGAATAGAAGGTATTTATATGATCTCAGATGGCCTGTAATTCAAGAAACTTGGTACTAACAATCATTAAACATTACATGACATGACCAGGCATGGGATACAGGCACCATAAATAGGCCACCTAGGGAAAGTTACTGAATAGCTAGTGCAAGGGAGACTGGGCTGCACAGTAAAAAACCAAAGCCAAAAGGCATGTTGAAGAGCGTGAGAAAGCAGGCTTTTGTCTTAGCAGAATGGTCACTTCCTCATCACCATGCCTTCTCCAGTCAGACCATACAACCTGCAGGTTACAATATCTAACACTCTTCCATAATTCAGTGCCTTTGACTGTAGGGCATGCTATTCAAAGATCACCTGCACCCATTTTCAACTTTGTGAATTTCCATTATTTCCCCATGATTCACCTCAAACAATTCCCATGTGGAAACTCCCTTCACTTTCTATTTCAATAGTTCACTGTCTATCCTCATATTACAACTCATCCATTGCTTACTGAAACTGCCTATTTGCTGGGATTGTCCTCTTGAAGCCAGGGACTATGGTTCCTCACCCTCACACCCCTAGTATCACATACAGTGCCTGGCACTTTAGAAACACAGAAAACAATGTTTGCTTGTGTTTTAATAAAGGCTGTACTTACAGCAGTGAGAGCAAATGGATAACAATACTGACAAAGGAATATTATTTGGTAGTGTTATAAATTAAGAAATAAGATTTGATTATCTGTAATCTAAAATAAATGTTAAAGATGACATCCAACTTAAGAGCTTAAGCTATGTATGTTTAAAATGGTATCAAAATGAATAGGGATTACTGTTTTGTTTTTAGTGTTGTATTTGCATACACTATATTGCCATACTATTCCCTCCCCCAATTACTTTCTCGCATTTCTTCTTTCACATCTATGGACTCCCTTTTTCCTAACTAGTACTTGTGATATAAAATTTAAAAAAAATATTAAAAAGATAGGTTGTAGAAAATGAATGGACTCAAGGTCAAAGACTTGGATAAAAGTTATATGAAAAACTAGCCAGAAGGAACTTAACCTGTCTTAGAAGAAACAGAGTTGATGAACATGTCAAAAATTGCAATGTAAATGGAGAATGTTGCATTAAAATTCTTGTATTAGTAACAAAAAATAGAAAACAATAAAACACCACGGTTCAATTATTACAATACCTTGAGAACACAATCTTAAAGACAGCTATTGGTGTAAATGATCAGACAGACTAGGATAAAAAGAGGACACAAACTGTTGTCAAGAGAGGTGAATGGCAAAAGCCAGCATGGTAGATGACCTTGGTATGTCTGAGAAATATAAAGGTCTAGTTAATGATGGCAAAATGCTGTTTTAATGTGCATAAACATACAGGTTGATGTTCAAACCTGAGTTGAAATATACAAAGCTTTCCATTGCCATAAATCTCCAAATGTGTATCTATGGTTCTGATACCAATGCAAATGGATATTTAATCTGCAATAAAATCTAAGATCTTCTAGGAGATACCAGAACTTGAGCAACAAGAGGTATCCCATGCTGATCACACTTAGATGTACTTCTACTGTGAACTTACAGGAGCAATTAGATTGACTGTGAAGGGGATTCTAGAGCATGAACAAAAGTGACAATCAAGGGTGAAGACTACACTTATCTTTAGGTTTAAGGCCAAATGCTTATAGACTGTTGTTAGGGGATTATGCTGGCTTAGTGAATTAGTGGCTGCTGATTCTCCTTGAATAACAATGACTTCATTAGCACTGAGTAGATAGCTAAGCTCCAGAACCAAGCATGTGTTCCCTCTTGTTGAGCAGATCTTAAGTATAATTAGAGAGCTTTTGGTTATCAATAAGGTATACATGCCACTACTGCACCCTAAGGGTTACTGTACCATGTTGGTCACTAATGAGGTTCACAGACATCAGAACTGGGTACGGCTGTTGGCTACAGCTTTCCTTTGCAACAGATGGAAACTGCTACAGAAAATTACAACCAATAAAAATGCAAAGTTGTAGAGCCTAGTCTCAATGGATGTATTAGAAACCACACCTGCACCTAAGGTTTAGGGAGCATTGCAGAAGAGAAGGTGGAAAGATTGTAAGACTTAGAGGATCAGGGAGTTTGTTCTGAGATTCTGTCTCCTAGTAATATCAGCAACTACACCCATAAAGTCACACCAACACAACTAAACAATGATTACACCAATGGATATGCCCAAGTGGATGGAGAAAAGCCCACAAGACATAAACCCTACACAAAGAGCTATGTGCAGCCGAAGAAAGTTGGGAGCAGAAGAGGTGGTCTTCCCCAGGGATAAGCATGCCAATTACTTGTCCAGTACCAAATGGTCATTCCTGGAAGCATGCATACAAGTACTATATGGGCTGAACGGGTTATATTTAGGAACACCACACCACGCACACACACACACACACACACACACACACACACACACACACACACACACACGTATGCAACAATAATTAGTGAAATAAGAGGCCATGAATTTGAAGGAGTACAGGTAGGACATATAGGAGGGTGAAATGTTATAATTATATAATAATCTCAAGAAAGTTAAGAAATGATCTGATAGGAATAAAAATTCAATATGCAAATGGTGGTGTTAGCAGGATGGCTCAATGGGTCAAGGTGCTTGTTCTCAAGCTTGGTGACCCGAGTTCAATCCCTGGGACCCATATGGTAGAGGGAAAGACTGACTTTGGTGAGATGTTCTCTGACTTCTACATACCCATTATGGAACACTCATGATGTGCATGAGTGGAAGTGCATGTACATACATAAAATAATAAACATAATGTTTTAAAAAAAGAAAAAGTAATGATCATATGTCATAGCAGCATAGAACAAGTATCAGTCAAGAACTAGCTACTCTTGGAGGAGGTAGGAATAGGAGGTGGGTTGGGGGAAGGCTGGGGGGGGGCAGGAGGAGGGAGGACAAGGGAAATCTGTTGGTATGTAAAATGAATAGAAAATCTCTTAATTAAAAAAAAAAGAAAAAAAAGAACTAGCTACCCAGTTTTCAATTGTTTTAATATTACCTAGTTTCCCTTTGTACTTCCTATAGTATTTGGGGAATGACTAAATACAGTGAAACTGTGAAGTATAAGGGCATCTGTTTTATAGGAATAAAGCAATAAAAGTGGGATTACATTTTACAGTGCTTTTAAAGTGCTGTTCGAAATTCAACTTTCCCCCTCACCTGTCCGTTCTCTACATCATTTAATGCCAGTAACATGAAGAATGGTAGACATTCTAGGCTTGAATCTGAAACCTGGCAGAGTAATAGAATACACGTAACATAAAATAAACTTTCATATAACCAAATGCTTAACGTACTTATTTTAAAATTTACTAAATTGGTGTTTCCCTCAGTCTTAAGTCACTGGCAGCAAGAATACTTTAGTCCATTATGGCATTCACAAACATGAGTGGCCTCTACCTGACCCTGTTGGAATATGTTAACTTCTTTCTCAGGCATCACATCCACTTATGCTAAGAACTTCATCTCTAGAATACCTATTATGTAACAGGGTCCATACACCTATAGATGCCTTTGTTTGGGAATCTCTGTAGCCTTTCTGAATCCCATATTCACCTTCAAAGGTCAACTTGATGTGCCCCATTTCCCATCTTCACTATACTGCAAAAAAGAAATGTGAGGTATACTGAGTTGATCTGAAATCCCATTACACTGCTTCCCTCCCAGACTCTTGCCTTTCCTACCTATACCTTTCCATTCCTCTTTACATATAAGTTCATTCTCATGAAATACAAGGTTTGGATAAATTTTGAATGCCTGCCTTTTATCTATGTTACCTGGGGCTCTCCCGACAGCTGGCTGCCTTTCCAGTACCTTCTGTTAACATTGGAGATATGAGTGAAGCTAAGTGAGGGTTACAGAATCAGAGCTGAACAGTTAATAGTACAGGATTCCTTCATAACAGCACAATTAACATTTAAAGATGTCCTCATTGGAGAAAGGTCTTGACTTGTACAAGCTAGTGATGCCACAATCTTAACTGATCAAGTGGAAGGCAAAAACGGGCTGTGCATTTGGCTTGACCTTTTAGAGATCATAGAGCTTTGCCCCCAAAGAACTGGCACAGTGCTGCAAAGGGTTCCATGGAGTCCTGAAAGAAAGGAGTGTTCACACACTGGTTACCCTCCTCCTGGTGCTCACTGGAGCACCATTCCCTCCCTGTATTCATGGGAACTTACAACATGAGTAAAGTTCATATAGGGGAGCAGGCATTTTTTTAATAAATGGACACTTGCTCAATTCAGTCTGTATTTTTGAATGCTTTAACTTCTAGTTGTCTTACCACATTCTCTTAAAAGTATCATTTTTAGATACACACACACAGTCTGTGAACCCTATACTTGGGAGTGCCAGTGACTTATGAAATTCTTAACTTGTGCAAGAGACGAGCTAAGAAAGAAAACAGAACTCACAGAAGCAGAAAAATAGGAGCAAACAAATTGGTAAGATTGGCATGTTCAATCAACAGTACAGGACCTGAGCCCGAACACTCCCCCAATGAAACTGTAACTTTCATTCCCTTAGATTTGTGAAATTTGCTGAGGTGTGGAAATAAATGACTTCTTTCCCTTAATTTTCTGTAAAACAGCAGGGGGGTTAGGTCTCATTATCACTTAAAGTCACAGTTAAGAAAATGTCATTTATACCTAAATCCACATGTAGGTTAAAATCTAATTTAAAATAAGGTCTTTATTTTAGAATATCCAGGAAGATGGAATGACATGGAAGAACATAATTAAGGCAGTGCATTAGTTCTATGACTCTAAAATTCTGATTCTTCAATAATTTGTTAAAAAATATTCTAGAAAGAGCTTCTGAAAAGTTTTCAAAATTTGCTAGCCTCTCTGCCTTTCTTAATTTAAAAGAAGCTGTTGAGACAGATTTGTCACTCAAGAAAAAGCAAACTTCATTTATTGTTTGGATTTCAGAAAATCTCACAAAGTATTGGATTTAAATGCCAACCAACAATAAATTTATATAAGTATTTTACTTTTTTGGATATATACTATATAACTTTTCCTGGAGAAGTGAAAACAAATGTTCATTCACCTATCATCAGACAGGGCACTGATGTCTAGTTCAGTTAGTGAGTTTGTTGGGGTTACTAACAAAATTACAGTATCCCAAAGTCATTACCCAAAGCCCACCCTAGCATGGTTGGCAGCCCACAAACCTACATTTCCTGTACAGCTTATAGACAGCGTGGTGGAAGGATCTCTTCTCCCCAGCAAATGTTGTTGCTTATATACCTTGCAGAGGCATCTTGTGAACCTTGTAACTTTCAGGAGCTTTCTGAGCCTTGCATATTTGGTTTATATCCTGAGTCTCATAAGACTTTCTTTAATTGTTCATACTGTTCTCACTGCCCTGGTATTTGTAAGCTTGGTCATTTGATTTACCTAGAAGACAGAATCAAGACTGGAAGCAGAACTGAGGGTCTCTAACATGTCATAGCTTGGTGACTGCCATCAGAGGAACCTCAGCATAAATCATTTCTGACTTAAATGTTACTTGCAATTTACCAATGTCTTTAAGTGCAAAAAGTCCCATTTATGGGTAAAAGCAAGGAACTGCATGTACTTTTAGACAAAACTGAGAAAAACTGAAACAGAATTTTCATTAAAATATAGAATGCATGTTTCCAATAGGTTAGAGACTCTACTGCACACACTTACATTCTATGCTACATAACATTATAATAGCTCCTGCCAACTGAAAGGCTTCTATTTGTGTGAAGGATGTGGGAATTTTTAAATTTTATTTTTATTTAAACAGAAATCTGATCCTAATATTGGGACTAAGGAATCATGGTTCAACAGAAACTATCATTTGAAATGGGGTAACTAACACTTATTCAGTGAAAATCTAAGTCAATTCTGTTCATTGCAATGGAGAATTATCACTTATACAAAATAAGATCTGAAAAAGTAAAAAAAAATTGTAGAAGTTGAAATATAATAATACTAATTCTTTACAAATCAGTGGAAAATTCTGTATTGGCTCACAAATGAAAATCTTTTGTAATATCAGAAGTGTTCAATTCAATGGATGAATGTTGTTATTAGACTTACACTGATTAACATACTTTTATTTAAAATCACAGCATGATTTTGCATGTGGTTGTGACTTCATCATTGCAAACAGGGATTATACTCTAATTAAGAACTCTTGTTTTATTAGACTATTTAGATTTTCAGAAAAATTTCAGACAACAATATGAATTCTTTCTTAGAACATATCTGATCACCCCAAAGAAACGGTGTGATAAAACTATTATGTGCCTTTTAGTTTCCATAATTTAAAAACAAAATTACCTACATCTGTGCTACCACCTATTACTAACATCACTACATCCATTCCACAAACACCCAAGTGGCTGGAAACCTAGAAAAGTTTGGAGAATTTTCAGCTAAATAATGGTGTGGAGGGTTTAACTGTGTGAAATTCAATAATTTCTTCCTAAAATGTGTCGGGAAAATATATCTAAGTCTACCAAAAATACCAACAGCATATTCACACATAACACACTTCTTTAAAAGCTTGCTATAGTGGTCTTCTTGAACACTGAGTAAGAAATTCTCTAAGGCATATTTTGAGGAGGTTTCAGGAACAGAATTCCTGTAATTACCCACCTCATCTGACAAGATTTGGAAGTTTTATCCTTTGTATTATTATTCATAATGATAAACACTGTCAAATGTGACATTTATAAACTTGTTGAATTGTTTTCAGCAGAAAGATTGAAAAAAATGAATGTTATACTCCCAACAAAATAAATTGCTAAATTAGTACTCAAGGTTGTTTTTCAACATACTTTTCTTCTTCTTTGTGGAGATAGGGTAGGATGAGAATTTCTGGAGACCAAACCCAAGTCCTCATTATGAGTAATATACCAGCCTCAAGGGTCTACCATTCTTAAACCTTTTATTGCAGTGGAGTCGTTCAATTTTAGTAGTAATTTAGGATTTAGTGAGGGGCTGAGATTTGAGGGAAGTGTCTAGTTTCTTTCAAGTTCAATAACAGTGCTGCTTCCAATTCAAACATGAACTCTTTCCAAGTTGGGTTATCAAAATTCTTGCCTTCTGCTATTGGTAAGATATTACAAAGTTACTGATTTAGAAGGGAAAAAGACAATTTTAATTTGATAAAATGAGCTATGGAAGCACTTTCTGTTATAGAGACTCTTTCTTAAAAGTAAGTGAATAAATGCCTTTTTGAAAATTTTACTTTATTAGAGAATTTAGCCTAAGTATAGAAAATGTTAAATCACCATGCTTACTAAAACTGGCTAATAGGCTTTCTGGGAGTCTAGGGTAGGGGTTGGGTAGAGAAGAACAACAACAATAAAAAATAAGATAAAATAAAAAAGAAACAATGATAATTAAAAATTGTTCTTAATATTCTGGGATAGAGTTTAAAGATCCATATTGATATACTTGAAAAGATAAATCCCTGCATTTAATTTTTATTAAATACATTATCGCATTTAATACATTGTTTTCACACTCATATACACATACAAAAGTAAGGAGGTCTTAGAAACATGTTTATAATCTAAATATACCTATATATAATACTGTGAAATAAAAATCTGAATAAAAATTTTATTCCAACAACATTTCTCTATTTTCAATTTTGTTTATTGTTTTAAGTCTTTTTTTTTAAATCACAGTGGAAATTAACTTATGCTTAATCATCCAGTTAGTGCCTATTGTCAACTTCATCAAATGCCAAAATGTAGAATCAACTCATTCATACACTCTATGTCCTGCTACCATCCCACCATTCACTGCCTGACTTTTTTCCTCTTAATGGCAACATTGTGATAAGATTGTGAAAAGGTGTAACTAACAGGTTTGTATATATACCATTTCTTCAAGTATTCAGAAAGCAGTACATTTTATGCATTGTGCATTAGAAAACTATTGATGATATTACTTCTAAGTATATGAGAGTGGCTCCTGGTGGGAGTGTCATAAAGTTGTATGTCATAGTGTATGACAAGGATTTACAGCATTCTAGATTTTTCACAACTCTTCCATGTTAGTGAATGATGTTAATATTTCATTTCTCTACTCTCAAGTGTCAAATGTGGGATTTCCAACCACAAATAAATAAAGCACATACTCTGCATGTGTAGTGCAAATGCTCAGTAAACAGAGTGACATGGAATAGGCCTACAGTTGTCATCTAGTAAGTGGCTCAACAGGGAGGTCCTGATTTTGTGAAGGTTGTAACTCATCTCCCTGTTCCAAATGAATACTGTCACTGTCCCATGTCAGACACAGTGACATCAAAGGCTGCTGAATTGGGCTGATGGAGTGAGGGAATGGAATTCATTTGCACAAATGGGTGGTACAATTCCTGTCACTTCTGTGTAGCATGTAGAGTCTGATTTACTGACAAAACTTCAAACCCCTGCAGACAAAGCAGGTACCAATCAGGAGATTCATAAATGTTCTGCTTAAAAGAATCATATGTTGGCACCTATGTACTAGATTGTGTGACCCAGACAATATAAGGAATGAAAGGTGGTATTTTAAAGTTAAAATTTTAGAATGGTGACACCTGAATATTCAAAACTTAAATTATGGAATATCCAATAGTCACATAAACATTCAAACAATGGCCCTGCTTCCAAGTGCCATGTGAGCAATAATCTTTAGTACTCTGAACAAAAGTAAGCTTTGTTGCTTTGTCTTAATTATATGTTAACATGTTACTTACTAAAACAAGACAAGAAAATTAGAAAATTCTTCCAGAGAAAAATTATGGTAGGAGAAAAATATAAGCAAAATGTGAAAAACAATTCATTCATTTACTTCATTACATGTTTTCCTCCACAAGAATCCATAGTCAGTAGGAAGGACATATACAAAACAAACAAATAAAAAATCTATAATAAACAAAAACACAAAAATTGTGCCACCCATCTTTTCACTTGCCCCCTTTGAATTTTGAGGGAAACAGTCGTTGAAGGTAGACTTCAAAGTTCACATATGTTAAACACTGGCAGAGAAACATTTGGGTCCTGTCTTCCTACTCCATTCCCGAATATGTTGTACTTTCAACAAATACAAGCCAAAACTCACTGATATAGGAATAGGAAACACACATACACATATCTTACTAAGAAAAAAGACACCATTCTTCATCTATAATAGACATGTAACATTTAAGGTCTGACACAATCACTTAATTGATTTAAATAATTAAGGCTTCTAAATGGTTCAGTGCCAACTTTCTGCATCAGTATTTGAATAAAATACATTTATGCATTTAGGGTTGTGCTCTTTACAGATATCTTATCCATGGCATTTCATTAGTAAGGTCTGATGAGGGAGTATTAGAATTGTTTGCTGACATTTAGTTTTAGTAGCTGTTAGACTAAAGTATAGCAATTCAAACTCAATGACCGAACAGATTTGTTCCCATAACCTGGGTTGTTAGCTCATTTTACCTTCTTTTCATGTTTAATATGACCATTTCCTTTGTATTTGCCATTGGGGATTCCATTTTGGTAATGTCCATTGACTGTGCTATGCTTATTTCTAGACCACAGACTTTTGATTTTTCTATAGATAAATTTTGTCACACAGGACAAAATGAAGTAGAACAAGGCAGCACCAAGCAAAAGCACAAAGGCAATATCCAGTAGAAAATACTGACAGAAAGAAATCTGATGAACAGCTGAACGGAGGTGATGGGCTCCATCATGGCGAAGAATGTAGTCTATCCAATAGGTAGTCCGATTGACAGGGTGGCCAGGTTGATCTTTATGAATTTCTGATAACTTCTGAGCCCTCTGCCGATAGCTGCAGTGGGAAAAAACATGATATAATCATGTACACACAAGTTCTGTACTGATGGTTATCTCAATTTAGAAATGTGTGAAATGCCTGATATTCTTCTTTAAGTACCTAAGTGTGCTCTAGGAACTGGGTTAAATGCTTTGAATACTTATAATGTCTCTGTATGTTTCAAGCTAGTGAGGAAAAGCAAACCCAGAGACCCAGCATCTTGAAAAGATTCCATAATGGGAGATGGATGTATATTTTCTGACCCAAGCTTTTCCTACACTACATCACACACATCACTCATCAGAAATTGCCAAATGCTGTTAACCAACATATCTTTTCAAAAAAGAGACATTTTTCAAGTTCTATGAAAATGACAGAGAAAAACACTGATGTTTTTCATACCAGTTCTTAAAAAAGTAGTGTCATTCAGTCACATTAAAGCCAAAATAAATGATGGTGTGAGAATGTTATTTTAAACAGAAGAAAAAGGGATTGAGGAGCACTATGATATGATGTATGACACTATATGTAATATAAACACAAATGTAAGCAAGCATGTACATGACTACAAAACCTTTCTTAAGTGGTAAGTTAAAAAAACAGGTAACGTGATAAAATGTAAACATTTTATTTTAATTTAAATTGCATAATTATACATTTGTGGGACACTCTGACAGTCTGTTTGAGTACAGGGCCCTGACAGAAGATTATACTGCTTAGACCAAAGAAATAAGTTCTACTTCAAGAAAATAAAAATATCACAGCGGATATGGCTCTTGGTGCCTTACCAAGGAGCAAAATCTTAGGCATATGTGAAGACCTGGCATGCTAAAGGAGGAATGTGAAGAATAAGAAAGCTAGGAGAGCAGGTGCATTCCAAGGGTAAATCCATTCACAAGCATTATGCAAAACAAGGGATATCTGGTCAAATTTCTCAAGCCTGTACTGAATGATAAATTCTGTAGCTTAAATCATAGAACCAAACAGTCATTAGACATAGAAACGGCTAGTATACTAGAGAAGAAGATAGTGATGGTAAGGGGGTACATGAAAAAGACCACATGAGCAATAAAAGGTGAGTAGGCTCAACCAGATGGGGGGAAATGGTAGAGAGAAAGAGTTGGTAGGAGTTGGCAAGATCCTGGATTCATTGTGAAAGTAAGTAAAGAAGTCAGGAACAACTGTAATTCTTGCAACCTGCCAGACTATGGCAGATCCAATGAACAGTAAGCACTCCAAGGTGCAGAGCACTAGCCATAGTGTGGCCAGTATGGGATGTGATGAAAGGAGGGTCCAGAGAGTGGGAGGAACTCTAAGACGTTATTGCCTAACTAAAAGGCTACAGTGCTGCATGAGTTGATGTGATGTTCCTTTTGTGATGTAGCTGTAGCCCTACATATTTTGCTTATAATAGGCATGGCAACAAATCAGGGAAATGAATAGGAATTTAGGACTGGGGTAGGTAGCAAGCCAAGACAATCACTTGTAGACCTTTTCATATCAATGCGACAGGAGGATGTAGCTTTTAAAGGTACATTTACTCTGTCATCAGGATTTCTTCTATAATGAATCTAGATGTAAATGATCTAAAGTGTTCACCCAAATATTGAGAGCCCATCCACATCTTGCTTTACATTGTATCATGCTTTCTAGCTGATGGCAAGAGAAAATGGATTTCCTCTTACTCTATTTTACAAATACACACACACACACACATACACACACACACACATATGTTGTGTGTGTATACATATATGCATATGGGTAAACAATTATCCTTCAAATAGAAAAATGAAGAATATCCTAGATATTTCTCCTTCTTGAAAGTAATGAAATCACATTATATTTCATGAATTTATGAAAAAATATCTCATAGTAAAAGTTGACTTTGTATTAGATAATTGAAATTATAAAGATCAGTTCACCTTTGTTTATTGCTTTCTCTAGAATGATAGTGTTTCCAGACTTAGAAGGATACTTCCACACAAAGTAGTGGGTTTTCATTCAGCAAAACCAAGGGACTAGGTACCAAGTGACCAGGTAAAGGAAGTAGGATTGTAATAGTATCATGTAGGGTTTATGTTTTAAAAAAATTAACCCCAAACAACAAAACTTTCTTTAGCAAGAGTGGTTACTTGCCTTAAACTAGAATATCTTGAAAATATAATGTTAATGAGGATAATTAGCCTTTTAAATAATGATTTCCCCATAAATGTGGAACATCTGCCATACATCTGAAGTAATTTGCTCCAGTTTGCATACTGACTTTTAGGGAATGGCATATTTATGGCACATATCATTGCTAGTTCTATATTATGCAAGGCATTTTTCTACCTATTATATCCTTCAAGATTCTGCAGTTAAGATTTCATTGCAATGTAATGAGTACAGCCTGATCTTTTTCTAATTCATGCTGGCTCACACCTCAGAGAACACTGTTAAGCTGAACTGGGAATATAGCTCATGGAAGAGTGCTTGCCCGGCATGTGCGAGCCCCTCGGTTCAACCTTCAGTGCCACAAAACAAACACACAAACCACCTTGCCGAACCACTTTCTGTAAATGTTTCTATATAATGACCCAATGTTAGCAGCTCTCCAACTTTCCTACACCAAATCCTTCCTTCAGATTTTGCAGGCCTATATAAAAATATTTTCCTAACAGCGTATCTTGAAATTCATGATGTCTAACAAGGAAAACTACAGATTATAGAAGGGGTAGTATGCAGGAGCCTGAGGCACAGAGCATACTGATCCAGGTGCCACATTTGTGACCGAGACATTTGTAATTTTAAGGGGCCACAGATGAGTGCCATCTCTGTGCCTACGAAAAGTAGCATAATGAACCTTGGATGTTTAAAAATTTTTCTAAGTAAGCTTCAAATAATTTTTTTTTAAGAAAACATTTTCTTACGTGGCATTCCTTAGGATATAGCAACAATTCTCAACCCAGGGTTTAGCCATCTCCCCCAGGTAAAAACTGAAATTACTCTCCTCAGCTACTTAATGTCATCTGAAGCACACGATAAACTAAACATCATGTCTTCAAATGAAGAAAATCGCTGCTTTGTGTAAAACTACCCAGGGCAGCTGCCCACTGAGACTTATTTGTGAAGTGGGTTAACTCAGGACACATCAAGAATTTAAAAGGCAAAATAAAGATTCTAATTCATCATTCACATGAGCAAACACATCTCAGTAATGGCTAGTGCTGGGAAAGCCAGCAGCACGTGATTGCCAGGCAGGATGAAGAGCTCTGCTTAGGACAGCTAAGTCTGTCTTCAGTTTGTATTTGAATAGCTATGCGACCATAGGCAAATTACTGAAGCTCTTGGAGCTTCAAGTGCCTCATTTCTACAGTGAGAATAGCAAAAGTTCTAATACAAGGTAGCAGCAAGGGAGATGGTTGATCACTGTCAACTTGAGTGGGTTTAGAATTCCCCGAGAAACGTATTTTTGAGTATGTGTGAGAACAGTCCCAGGAGAGAACTGAGGAGGGAAAATCGGAATATGATAGCATTGTCCTATGGCTGGGGACTCAGAATGAGGAAAAAGAAAGCCAGAACGGTGTCAGTATTCTCCACTCTCGGCTTTCCTACCAAGGCGTGCGGCAGCCCATGTGACCACAGCTGGGAGCTACTCCTGCCATCAGGCCTTCCCCTGGGTCAGCACGATATACCTTCCAACCACAGACAAAATAAATTCTTCCTCCTCCAAGTCACCTCTTCTCAAGGATTTGGTCACAGCCATGGCAAATGTAACTAGTGCAATGAGTGTCAAGGATACAAATGAGTATAAAAGATACAAATCTGACACACTGGAGAGATCTGACAACAGATCCCCCTTAGTTTTTCTGAAAAATCTTGGTGGCAAAAACCTCAGGGTTACAACTTGGATGACTAAATGGCTGATACATTTAACTTCAAAATTTTAGAAAACACATATAACAGTAACGTAAGGGATATCTCCATGGTGGACTTAGAGACAACTTCCTGCCAATATACTGTGTAAATAAATATGTGTCTAAGTGTATATATGTAAATATGTGATAAATGTGTATATACATAATGTTATCTGCCTTATATTAGCTGAAGCCTTACCTTGGATTATTGATAACCTTCACCAGGGCATCATACAACTCTCCTTCAGTAACTGTTTTCCATTCTAACAAGATCCCCATGCCTTTTGCCTGTACTCGAGTCATAGTATCATAATGGTCTCCAAAAAGTGGAATTCCCACTACAGGGACACCATGATACATAGTTTCAAAAATGCTGTTCAAACCACCATGGCTTAGGAAGGCTTTGATATTTGAATGACCTAAAAGATAAAAAGGAAACAACTATGTTACTACTCTAGATTTATCCAGAGCTTAACACTATATAGTAAACATGCATTTCAGAAAGTGAATTTTTTTTTTTTTTTTTTTTTTTTTGGTTTTTCGAGACAGGGTTTCTCTGTGTAGCTTTGCGCCTTTCGTGGATCTCGCTCTGTAGACCAGGCTGGCCTTGAACTGACAGAGATCCGCCTGCCTCTGCCTCCCAAGTGCTGGGATTAAAGGCGTGCGCCACCACCGCCCGGCCAGAAAGTGAATTTTTAAAGTGGTAATTCCACTGATCCATTATTTACATCAATTAAAATGTTTGTTACATATGTCAACTGAAAATCCTTTTTAGGTAATTTAAACATACAACATTAATCATAAAATATATGACAAAATTCTCTCAAACATAACTAGCAACACACACTAATTGCTGATAATAAGGAGAAAGTCAATGAGGGCATCAACTGTAAGAGCTATATATCATATCATATAATATTTAGCTATCATGGGAGTAGAAAGGTTAGCTTGTTAAAATTTTAATGAGGTACACCCACTAGGTAAATGGCCTGTATTTAATAAGAGGAATGAAAAACTTGCATAAGAAGTGCAAGAAAAATAAACAGTGTGCTTAGGAAATGTGTTTTTGGCAATAAATAATTATTGGTTGCAGAAATACTAATCTCACCAGGTACAGAACTGTGTACGAACTGCAGTATCAATGAGCTCTCAATACATCTGTGTTGTATAGATAGTGTCTACTCCTGATCTCAGATTAAATAAAGGATCAGGTTGAAAAGTATTTCTTGGCAGCAGAACTCCTTAGTTTAACAAAACCTGTACTACCAAGTCCAGCATTGAAAAATCAAGTAGAGCTGGCATCTGAAGAAAAGGGTGACTCTATGGGGTGAAGGGAGAGGACAGTGATTTGTTGCCTACTTTTTGTCCTGGATGAATCTTTGATTATGGAAGTCATCACAACCCTGCAGAGGTGATACTTAGAGTAATAGCAAAGCACTAATCTTGGAAAAGTCAGAATACTGAGACAAGAAGAACCTTGAAGCCTTGAAGAGGTCTTCCTCACAGACCACTAAAAACTCATATGTTCCTAGGTGAAAGCGTCATATTGTTGTACTGAGCTAGCTGATGGCCAACTTTTCTATGGGATTCTTCTTTTTTTTTTCCTTCCTACCTTGTATGGATTCAGAGATCACAGTAACAGCCAGAAAAATAAAGAAAAAAATTTGGGAAAAGAAAATTCTTGTGTTTATTTTTGCTCAGTTTCATTTACTACATTTAGAATGAGCTAGGGAGAAAGGACCCATATATAAAAGCTATTCACCATTTTATATTGAAAAATTGAAATTGCTTGCTCTGTGGCCTGAAGATATAGTGCGAAGGTGCATGCAGACACTGTGAATAGTGCTTGCTGATCACGTGTGAGGTCCTGGGTTCAATACACACACACACACACACACACACACACACATACACACACAATTATTTAACTATTCCTAAAATTCCAGCACTCAGGATGTAGAAGCAAAACTTCAAAGCTACACAGTTGAGTGCAAGAAAAATTTGGGTTACATGATAGACTATCTTTAAAAACAACAACAATAAGAATGGCAAATAAAATAAAATGTCTGACTTGTAGGGCCACTGTAGCATCTAGGAAGCATATTTTAAAATAAGTATAATCTTAAATTTTAATTTTAAAGCATTTAAAGATTGTTACTAGTGTTTTAAGATTAATAATTTTAAAATGTCATTTTATTTTATATTTGGCATTCATATTATTATATAAATGGTGTCTAATACTGCTGAGATCAACAGCTTTCTTATTATTTCCTTAATATACATTAAGGGAATGATAGTACACTGGGTATCTCCAGAAATTTAATGAATAAAATTGTTCATTTTACTGTCTGTACTCATTAAACAAAGTAAAATACTTTATACTTAGGCATACTTCAAAGATAAGCACATGATCAATATTATTTTAATTTTGTGTTGAAGACCAAAAATCACAACAAATAAAAATTTAAAGCAAATGTTTATTAAAACTCTTAGTAATTTAGGAAGAATTAAAGCAATTGATCAAATTAAACTTAAATCAATTATTTCCCTGGTTTTGGCTTTTCTTTGGTTTCAGACAATCAAATAACTCCCAATTATCTAGGGCTTACATAAATCTGTAAATGACTATAACATCAGTGTGTGTTTTTTATGTTTAAATTTTACTACTTTTACCAATTAACCTAATCAAATATAGCATTATTTACTACTAATAATTTATACAATTTAATGTATATTTTATGGAAAATTAAAATTGGATGATTGTTTAAATTTTTTAAATTATAGATTCCAGTGGTTACATTTTACCAATGATTTTCCAACAAATAAAATTCTTAATCACTGGTCTGAATTTTAGGAATTGAAGGACTAGATTAAGAATGAGTCCACCGGAAACCATGTACACATTTTCCCAAGCATTTAACATCATGGTTACTGAATATCATCAGTTAATTAAGTGCAGCCACTGACTTACCAAGCAGGTCATTCTGCGGCAACCATTCTATGAGCTTCGTGTTGTTTCCTAGATTCTTTGGTTTAGTTCCAGAAAACCTAAAATGAATACCAGACAATAGGTCTTTCCAAAATGAAGACTTAGGACACGGGTTAATTTTGTAGACTTACAAGTGTTATGTTACATGATAAATTACTGAAATTTTGGTTTAGTATCAATAAAAATGTGCTTCACTTTCTTTATAATAAAATATTCTACAATATTCCAAATAGAATAAAATATTCCACAGATAGACAGATAAGATAGAATTTTCTCATAGTGTATTTTCCATTTGCTCTTCTAAGAGACATACATAAGAGATGGGGGGACCCAAATGAATGGTTGCTGAATTTAATTCCATTCAAGTACCCAGGGAGAAGAGAAACAACCACCACCAGGCTGTCACTAGCCACCATCCTTCCCACCCAGTGCCAACACTGAAAGACAGCAGGAAGTATGCTTCAATATATTGGCACCAGAGAGATTGGCAGAGCAAAGCACATAGTTAAGCTGTTTCCTCTGTGGTGAACCTCAAACATGTCTCAGAGCTAAGAGGATGACAAGAGTCTGATGTTACCAAACAGAACTGCCCTCAATAAAGCATAGGGAAGCTCTGGGTTAAAGCTTGATGGAGAAATCTCAATGGAACTACAGTCAGAAGGGGAAAGATCTGCTCAGAACACAGTTAGTGAGCATTCCCTAGCTAGCCTCACACAATGTTATGAAGATAAAAACCTAGACAATTCAGAGCATATATAATGGCTTGGGAGATCTTTTTTTCTTATTGCGGAGTTGTGTCCACTATGATATCCCCAGACCTCCAAAATAGTGGTAAATGCCAACAAATGCTTGCTCAACAAAGTATGCAGGTCTGACAACCCACTGCAGGGCCTTTAGGAAGTTGAGACGTATCTTAGAGTCTATTATAACCAGTATTAATTATCTGATAATTTAATGAGAGTTTCAGAAGCTCAGTCTCTCATATTAAGTCTGGAAATACCAATAAAGGTGAGAGAACACAATGAGAGTACAAAGTACCTGAATTAATGAAGTATTTAAATTATTCACTCATTCATCATTATCTACTTTATTCCAAACTGATTTGAAGAAATATAGAGTCAGGCATGAAATTACAACTAAATTTTTTAAATAAGAAAAATGAGGGCTTAATCTGAAGGAAAAATAAAACTGTATCCAACATAGACTCTCTCATTCCACATCATATATTCTTTCTATGTAGTTATTTTTATCAATCACAGACCTTTATGAATTAATTATTGATTTCAATGCATTAGAAACAAAATGAAACCTCAAGATCATCTAATCTAGCCAGTGAATCAATGTTCCATGCTCCAGTGTTCCATGGTGTGAAGACTGAATAAAAAGAAACTCGGACTCAACAGCAAAAAACCAACCTAAATTACCACGATCTTACCTCCAAATCACTTTTTGAGGCAATCTCCCCAGAGCACCAGCCAGTTTGTATGCAATGTCTTCTGACAGATACTTCACACCAGCTCCAAAAGACACCAGGACAAAGCCATGTTCCTGAGCACCATTTACCCAACTCTGCAGATCCTAGAATAGAAACATGGAAGGCAAGTTTAAGAAGACCAACACAGTTCAGTCAGAAGCATCAAAATATGCTTTGGAAAAATCTTCAGATAATTTCCTTAAACAAGAAAACAAAAGAAGATAGTATATGGCATTTTCCACTAAAAACAGCAAACTACTTTAAAAGATTTATTTCAGGGGGCAGAGAGATTGTTTAGCGATTAAGAGCACTTGCCCCTTTTGCAGAGAACCTGGGTTCAGTTCCCAATACCCACACACAAGTTACAACTGTCCATAGCTATATTTTCTGGGGATATGGCACTCACTTCTGACCTCTGCTCGTTAACAGGCATGCACATTTAGGAATAACACTCACACACCTAAAATAAATGAAATGAAAAAATACTTCTGATAATGCTCATTGAACTAGGATGGCATATATTGTTTGTTTGTCTTCCTTAAGGTTAGTGAGTAACAACCCAAATAAACCAATAGCTAATAGTATGAGACCTCAAAAGTCAAGACATTCTAATAGTTGAGCCATGGTTAGAGAGAGATGTAAGAATATGAGCAAAAGATTCAGTCAGACCATGTGACAAACCCTACAGCTAAACTCCTCAATGAATCCTTTCAGACTTTTGCTGGGATGGATGATTTGTACTAAAAATGAAAGCAGTCCTGTACATAGGTACCACTCCCAGCAGCTGGGCTCTAAAAGCACAAGTCTTATGTTACTGGTGGGTCATACATGTGAATGAATCTTTCTCAAAGACATGGAAGCTGTTCACTGTGTGAACACTAACAGGTCCAGTGCGTTTGAGGGCATGTAAGACTCTCCTAAGGACAACCCTGCTGTCTACTGACTGTATGCCATAGGCAGTCATAAAAACAAGGGTGTGACCTAGTTTTGTAGGAGTGTTGTGGTGCAGAGCCTGCTGTCAAGGCCACTGCACAGCAGCTCCTGCCTTTCTGTTCAGTATCAGTGGATTGTTGTCTTGTGTCAATGTGGGTTACAGTTTCATACCACTTTCTAGAGCACACACTGACCACAGCCAAAGAGCACTACATGGTAAGAATCATGTCATGCTGATACCATGGCTCATAAAGGGAACATGTGACCTACATGGTTTTTCTTTATTTAATGATATTTGTATAAAGAGGCTTTATGACATTTCATTCCTAGAGACAGAAGGGAAGGACCACAGTTTATATCTCAAATGACTTAAGAGAATCCAAACACTGCAAGACAGAGAGTGATAACGGTAAGATGGTAGATCCTGTAGTCAGTGAAGAAAACACACTGTGATGATTGGGTAGACACAAATCTTAAACATTATTTTCTATTGAATTATAAGTATATAAAAGAAACAGAGGCTGTCTCAACTTAGGATCAAAACCACTAATTTATCTTTTGCTATATTACCAAGCCTTATTTCACATGCTGAAAATATGAGCATGATATCTGTTGATTCTAAGTAAGAAGAAGAAAAAAAATCTATTCACAATTTAAATTTTATACACAACACTAAGGCAGATATGCCTAACACAATGCTAAAAATGCTACATGGAGAATGCATGAAACGTGTCATCTTTTCCCTATGTCTTGCCTTTAGGCAATTTACCACTTACCACTCAATTTTAGGATCAATGTGATTAGCAAAAAGTTTACTCAGATGTAGGTGGCCTTACAGTAATGGTATCATTTAAGTCTTCTTTCACATAGACTTGAAAGGTCACAGAGTTTTAGTGAACTCCATGCAATGAAAGTTTCTCCAGATTTTATTCCACATGATGTAAAATGAAACCCACACATCTACATTTTTTCTCCCTTTTCCTACCATAAGTATTAACCATGGTAAGAATATATTTGTTTAGTTTTCACTAACAGGCAAGGAAGTAGAAAAAGTTGTAATCAGCATGGTTACCTACAGGAAAAGTAGTCAGTATTTTCAGTAGATAACACTTCGCTTGGCTTAAAAGGGGCAGTGTAGCTTCAAGCTGACATTCAACTGGGTTGGAGGTAAAATAGATGAGGGAATGTCCAGAGTACAAATGGGGAGAGAGTGAATACCTGGCTTCTCCTTGATGAAATCTTCCTTCTCTATAGGGTTTCTAATCTTCACAAGTGCACAGAATATTTTACTGACAGATGTACAATGGGAACACTGAAAGGATTGAGTTTTGGATTTGGCTAAAAATACACCCAGAAAACATGAACACATGTGAACTAGAGGTTATAGTGATATTAAGGCTTCTAAGTCCATAGTAAAGACTTTGAAAATAGAAATTCATGAAAATGATGTCTCTATCTCCAATAAGTTGGGAAGCCCTAGATGTCATCTCTTTTATATATATATACTAAGTACCTTCCAGAATTTAAGAACTCATCAATGATATAGTCCAAATCATTTTGTAGTTCTTTACTAAAATTAATTTCAAGATAAAGATGTGTAATATTAAAAACCCTTAGTGCAGAAACTTAGTATTATAAAACATAAAAGTATTTAGAAACTTCCTAACTCCTGCAAAGAAAATACTAAATTAAAAAAAAAGACTAAAACTTCATTTATTTTTAACACCAACAGCATCCATAGATATAGAAGAAGAAACTAAACTGAAATATATAAAACACACTTGAAGAAAACTTTAATAAACATAAACCTTAAGAAACACATGTGAAAACTTTAATAAAGGACAAAAGGAAGGTAAGAATAAAGATAGAGTAATAGTATGCTTGAATTGCAAATACTGTTAGGATGATGCCAATTTTTATAAAAAAAATGAATATATTGTATCAACAGTACATTTTCCAAGGGAATTTATGAGACATAAAAAGAAAGTTAAAGCTTCAGAAAACAAAACAGGAGGCTGGAGAAATGCCAACTGGTAAACTCCCTGCTGTGCAAATACAAAGACCTATGTTGAAATCCATTGCTGGGCATAGCAGTGCATGCCTATAATACCAGTGGTGGAAAAGTATATATAGAAGGACCCTGGGGATGTGCTGGCTGCCTTTCTAACCAAGTCAACAAGAGACCCTGCTTCAAATAACAAGGTGAGGCATGACTTAAGAAGAGACCTGATGCCTGACACCGATCTCCACATGTGCACACACACACACACACACACACACACACACACACACACACACACACACACACAAACACACATGCATCACACAAACAATCATTTAAAAAATGAAAATGTGCCAGGTGGCAGTGGCTCATGCCTTTAATGCCAGCATTCGGGAGGGAGAGCCAGGCGGAGCTCTATGGGTTCGAGGCCAGCCTGGGCTACAGAGTGAGATCCAGGACAGGCACCAAAAGTACACAGAGAAACACTGTCTCAAAACTAAAAAATAAAAATAAAAAATGAAAATGAATAAAATGATGAAGAAACTTTGGAAAAGCACAGGCAGTTCACTTTTCTAAGTAGTAATATGTCCCCAGAGTGTAGAGCAATTATGACAGAGCAATGAAGACTGCTGATAGAGACAGACTACTGTCAGATGTGAGCTGGGACTTCTCATGAGAGAGTAAAGGAGTTAAACAAGCATAGATCTAGTGAAAATATGAGGCTCTACACTTCCACAGAGCATGAATCACAGAAGGATAAAAAATGTTAAATTGAATAAACAGGTGGTTGATCTGGAGACACAAAAGAATGCTTCTGTCATACTCCAGAAGGGTCTTCCTGAGCCAGAGACACCAGAAGTCACACAAGAAACAGGCACAGCTCACTAAAGATCAGACTAGACTACAGAGAATGGAAGCAACAAAACAATAATTAAACTAGAAGGAAATTACAACATATAAAAAGGATTAACACAAAAAACAAATAGACAGAAATATCCATAAATGACTTAAGAAAACTGCCCCCAAAGAATGCTAAATTGCACAAACGTTCCAGAAAAACGCCTCACCTTACTTAAGAGGACCTCAAACGCAAAATGTTTTCATATCATCTACAAGCACTCTATTAAACACATGATACCACAATTTAATCCATTTAACTTTAAACATTTACAGGACTTATTTAATGTTCACTTACTAAGCATTAAAGTTTTACAATTTTCTTTCAACTTCTTTTTTTCAGAAAGGATACAATCACTTAAGTGGCCTCTGGGTTATTCAGCAATCTTTTCCCATTGTAAGATTATCACTCAAGTGATATTTCCTTTCAGTAATTCAGCAGTGTGAGCTCATTAGTGTATCACCTTTCCATGCATTTAGAATCTAGCAACAGAATTTAATTTTTATGCATCTAGAATAATGAGGCGGAGTCCTATCACTAGCAATTCATTTGTTCTGAGAGAGGATCTTACTATGTAGTTCCTAATACTCTGATATTAGCCATGTAGCGTGACTATCCTTAAGCAATCACCATCCCTTACCTTTCCATGTACACCACAATGCTTGTCCCCACCATTATTTTTAATCATCTCAGGAGTCAGCTTTCTCAGTACTATGTATTGAGTACTCCAACTCTTCAGTGATTCAAACTGTCACCATCTCAGTTGCTTTCTAAATTCTCCTCTGTTCCACTTATCTGTCATCCCTGATAATTCTGAAATTTATTTAGTGTTACTTTATCATGTACTTTAAGTATTTGCATGGTTCAACTTCTCTCATTATATTTTATTTTGTAATTAGGTTATCTGTACATTTGATATATTTTAATTACTTTTTAAAGCCAAAACTTACACTAACAACATGACTTCTTGTGTGCATTGTGGGTATGCATGCATATATGCACAAAATACATATTTTAATTTCATCAAAAATGTACATTTAGAAATTACATCCATTCCTTTATATTCAGATATCAGCACAGCATTGTACTTTATACCACCAGGTGGCATGGCAGGGACAGAACAGAGATGTTTGGCTTCGAAAATCATTATGTCCAAGGTTAATACTCACTCCTAAGGGTTCAGGGGAATCCAAACCCCAGGGGAATAACTCTCCAATCATCTAAATGTGAACGAAGACCAATGATCAGAACAGTGAATCAAGTATTCTATACGAACATAGAAACACAGATGTCAGATGTTCCCAAACTATATGTGGGTAAATAATTTTATTTCTACACAACTTAATTGCCAGATGTGTGCTTGGGTTCTCTCTCTCTCTCTCTCTCTCCCTCTCCCCCCCCCTCCCTCCCTCCCTCCCTCCCTCCCTCCCTCTCTCCCTCTCTCCTTACTGGGCTAAGTAGTAATGTAATAAGGAAAATATGTATGTTTTAGATTTATCATAACCATATTCTGTACATTAAAATGCCACAACATGACTAGATAATGATTTGTTTTCTAGCTGACAGATTCCTTTCTCTGGATCAGTTTTATACCAAATGATTTGACTTGGTCATAGGAAGCAGAAAGTCAGTAATTGCATAAGGTGTCCTCCAACTAGCCCACCCACTCTGCCCTGTGCTTTTCAGCATGAAGGAGTACAATAGCTGGGCTCTATGGCAGGAGACCAAGTAAAATAGAAATCAAAGAATACAGAAAAGTGATGACCCACGAGGATAACAATTTCAGCATCTTTAGGTAATACTTTTACATGATGGATGTTGAGAAATCGGGGACAATATAAAAATCTAACTAGCTCTTCAACCTTTGAGAGATCATCACTGAATAAAGTTCAGCTCTGTACACAAAAATAAACAGAAGCCTCCTATTAATTTTTGATCCTTTAAACCCCCAGATAACTGCTCCCCAAACAATAAAAGACTAACTGAAGACTGGGAGGCACAGTTCTGCCTCCACCCTCAATGAGGCTTTGTTCTGAGGGTATCAGACTCTTCCAGACTTAGAAAGGAGCTTCATGTCTCATGGGTGGGAACAGACTGGGTTGCAGTAGCTGGTTCTAGGTATGTCCTTCTGGCATCCCTTTCTCCACCCCAAACTGGGAGCCTTGAGAGAGAGCCAGCACAGGCAAGAAAGTAGTAACACTGCCTCCTTTGTCAGTGCCATGCATTCTGAGGGGAAGAATGCCTGGACTGTGCGTGAATCCTACACAAAGATGGCGAGAGAAGACAAGGGGGAGGGTGCTGAGGCCACTTTTGTTGTTCCCAACCCCAACATCAATAGGGCTTTTTTTCTGTATTTTACCATGTCTGATATAAAGAATGTTCTGCTTAGGTCAGGTGGGCTGTAAATAATTGAAATATTTATATGGTAAAATTCAGCAAGTAGAATAATAGCAAATATTTTGATACAAAATCTTTTAAAAACAGCTCCAGGCATCACAGGACTTTTGAGTATTGCCAAAGTAGTTAAACAAGACTTAACTAAATAAAAAATATCAATTAAAATGTAGAAGTTAGAGCTAGGTACGTCGCATAGGGTAAAGTGCTCACTGCATAAGCATGAGGAACTGAGTGCAGAGTCTCAGCACCCATGCAAAAGTCAGATGTGCCAGGCCCCAGCTGGGACCCCAGTGCTAGGGGAAGAGGCAGTCAGCCTGGCCCAGATGGTAAGCTCTAAACTCAGTAAGAGATCCTGTCTCAAAAAACAAAAGGCAGTGGATGCCAATCTCTGACTGCCACACATCAGTATATACAACACACACACACATGAAAGAAAAGAAAAAAAATGAAAGTGTAAAAGTTACTACTCAAAATAAACATGAACTAAACACTGCTTTCATGGTTTGGAAAAAGATTTTCCTCCAAGTCCAATTCCACCACTTGCTGTGTGATGTTAATCACATCACTGGAAACCTGTCTTCCTCATCTCCACAAGTGCAGGCAACACATCACAGGACATCAAGAAGAAATGGGATCAAATATTTTAAAAAGTACTTTGTCAGATAAACACAGGCCTGTTCTTTTTCCTAGACAAGACATTGAATAAGGAATACATACATTATGGAATGAAGAGACACGTATCCCAGGGTTGGAGAGATAGCTCAGTGGTTAAGAGCACTGACTGCTCCTCCAGAGGACCCAGGTTCAATTCCCATCACCCACATGGTGGCAAGACAAAACTGTCTTTCTAAAACAAGATATTTTCCTTATTCTTTGTTATCATATTTTACATTCTTCAGAAAAAAGCTAATTATAATACATAAAGGAAAAGTAGTACACTGTTTTCATGCAAAATCAAATCAAGTCGTCAGATTTTCTAGAAAATTCAAATGCTTTCCAAGTTCATCCTGAAGTTTATCAGCAACTAACCTAAAGATGTAATAGAGAGATCAATGTCAAGGTAAGGGCTGAGTCTAACACTGAACATTCGAGAGAATGAAAAAATCCTGAAAGACACATTCATTCCCACCAACATGCTGAAGTATCTTTTTTCCTTTCCCTCAGGCTTTTGACTTTTAGCAGCACAGTTACAATTAGAAGTAAGCAAAATTTGAAACCCTTTGAGGAGAGTTAAATTTTCAAGGTTCTTCAGACCTTCAACAAACTGCACACAAGCAATTTGGACATCCCAAGGATATGAGCACAGCAAGGTGCTGGAGTGCTATGAAAAAACCCACAGGGTGAAAAAGAAGAGCAGACACCAACCAAACAAAGGAAACTGACCAGAAAAGAAAAAAGTCTCTCAAAATGATTTGTAAATCTTTCTTATGTTACAGAAGTAAGTGAAGACTCAAGAGATGTGAGAAGGCAAGAGATCTGGAAACTGATTTGAAATTAGCATGTGCAGGAGAGGGAAGAGACCAAGATGGAGAAGAGGCACCTTTCTTCCTGAATGAGTACAGAGAACAGTTCTGCAGCCTGAAATATATACTCCTTAATCTCCTGTCAGGGTAAATGGCAAAAGGATGCTGCAACAAAAATGGACATGCATAAGACTTCTAGTCCAAAGGGAAAGATACAGTGCCTTTATTTGATCTGCAGGCATATTCATTTCACCAATGGCGCAATCACAGTTAAACAAACTTTTCTTGGCTACCTTTTATATGTAAGGGACTACATGCCAGGAATATAAGAGTAAGATATAGTTTCCTGCCTGCGAGTTCAAAGTCCAGCTCAGGTTCCTGGTCTTCACTAAGAGAGAATTAACACTGCCTTTGCTGTATTACTTGTATTCTAGCCAATAAATTCCCTGGAAATAATAAATTTTAAATTTTAGAAAGTTCATTTACATTAAATATGTGGTGATCTAGTTTTCTCTGATTTCAGAGTGACACTGCCAGAGAAATAATTTGATGACAATCAATTCCAGATGTAGGCTAAATATTTCCAGAACTCATTAAAAACATGTTTATAGTTAATTAAATTAAATAAAATAGTAAACAAAAAAGCACTGGAAGCATAGGAATTTAATCATAAATAGTAGAAATTCATATTATGATAATAGTACTTAGTGTTTCTAAATTATAAACTAGTATAGAGCAAACCAGAAAAGGAGAATTTGTTTCAAACTAGTCTAACATATAATTTCCAAGGTAAATCACCAAAGAGATCTTCCCAGGCTGATGATGACACGTAAGTCAGCTGCTCTCAAATGCTTTATGAAATAGTACATCTTCTGACAGACCAAGACCGTGGACATTTCCAGTAGCTCCAGTGTTTGTGACTCAGCTGAACAGTATATAAACTGAAGAAGGCTGGAGAAGTCTTTGGTCCACTTTTTTGGCATGAGTGACCATGCAATACATGGCCTTCTCCCTCTTGCTCCTCATTTGGATAAATACTCTTATACAATAATGTTAATGACCCAAAAGGTAATGGATATATTGACCTCAGGACAAGTAGCTGCTCATCTCAGGGAAAGCATTTGTGCCTTGGGCAGAAACATGAAGAATCACAGTAACAGCCTGCTAGACTGTATAACCTTCCATGTATAACCTTACATTAAAAAAACTCTATTGGGAAAATAACAGGACAATCAGGTTAAGGAAAGAATTCTATCTGGATTCAGTAATGACTATATAAATGAAGAATGAAGTCCAGTTATCCAACATCACTGGGTACTGCAATGCTGGGTACCCTAGGAAAATGGCTAGCAAGAACATCCAATGACAAGATGTACTACCCAGCTAATTCTATAGCACTAAAATGTGAATTAATCTGCTCTTCTTATAGTCTAAGACCAAATCATTCTCTTAATACTGTACAGCACGTAGAAAAGTCTATGTGACAAATTATCTTTGAGCAGACAAAAATGATGTGCTCTCTCACCTATTCCCTTAACTTAGTTCCTGAGCCCTCTCATGAAAGTTCACTTCACATACCTTCTTTTTACTTCGCGGGAACACAAAATTTTGATAGTTCATCCAAGGCTCACATAGTCTTTACTCCTTATTCTAACTGTAGTCCACTCTCTCATTGTATTCCATTCTTGCCAACTCAGGGGCTTTGCGCATAGCTTCTCTGCCCATGACAGTATTTTCATCTATCCAAATTCAACAAGTCACTCAAGGTCAGCTCACATGCTGCCTACTGTACCAGTCCTTATATGATCTTGTCATGATTAATCATGTATATTCATTTTTCTTCTTTGCTACATATATCTATGGCACTGTCTCTAGATGAACCACTTATACATTATTTACATACATCATATTTTTAGTAAACTATATTTTTCTTGAATTTCAAGGCATCAAGAATAATAAAATTTCCTATAATTCATATTCAGTCAATTAAACACTCATTCAAGATGTGTCATATGCCTTATATTTTCTCTAGTCTTTTACAGAACTTCATTAATTTTGTAAATTTATTCATAACATTACCAACTTATTAAAGAGTTTATTTTAAAGATCTATTTGTACTTTTCTTTTTCAGATATCAATTTTCTGAAATAACATTGCTATATCTGGTAATTTAGGAAAAGTTAAGTTATATTTCAGCATTTAGGTATTATTTACATTGAACTAATAATTCAAAAAACAATCAACAGATGAATCTCTAGGCATCCGATTCATGTTCTCTCTCCTACCTTTCCTGGGCACCAGCGACCAAGCGCCTGTCGCATCACTGGACAGAGTCCTTCCTTAACGGGGAGCATCAGGGAACCTGTGGAGCCGAGGCAGGCTTGCAGCAAGCTCAAGGACTCCAATTAGAGCACTTCAACAGAAGAATAAGATCTTTTATATCTATGGATGGATCTATGTACCTATGTATTTATCTATCTCGTTTCTGATCTTGAAATTGAGTCAAACTTGCCATGAAATTAAATGGCATTGTGAAACTTTTACATTGTTAACAGAGAAACACGACTAGAGAAAAACAGCTTTAGAAACGTTCTAGAAGAACATTTTAAATATTCACAATCAAGACAAGTTAGGTCAAACAAAACTTGCAAAGTCGCTTTAGGACTAAACGTTTGCAAACTTTCACGATATACCCTATTTCTGGAAAACTATCCACTAAAATGCAAAATTAGAAGAAAAAGAATATGTGCCATGTCCCTCTAAATCAATAGCTATAATAAGAAGGTATATGGGTAGAGATTTCAATGTCTCATCACATTCTGTCATAGCCATAGTCCACAAGGAAGGAATAAATGGGGATGCGCCTTCTCCAGGGTGAACTAAGTTAGGAGTATTGAGAGAGGTCAGTTTCGGGTAGGAAAAGGTAAGGTTCTAAATAGAAGGGATGGTAGATTTAAAACAGGACTATTTAGTGAAGGAAAACTAAGTCTGTCCAGTGGTTAACAGTAGGAAGAACTGTAGAACACAAAGAAAATGAACATATTCATGAGAAACGCCTTGCTCTGCCAAAGATAGAAAGGAGCATGATAATTTAAAAAGCAGTTTATAGAGAATGAGAAGTTTAAAATAATCCCTGAATTTATAATTACTTCATTCAACTGGGTCCCTTACCTGACAACTAATTCCTGAAAACTGAATAACCTTCAAAATAGATTTAAAAATCTAACAACAGAAGTAGAAAATACCACCAGGACAACAGTAATAGAACTAGAAAATGTGATCATAATATTAGATAAGCTTTTCGTTAACAGTTAAGGGCACATATTTTAACGTAAAAAAATGACATCAGTATATTGGTAAGAGGTAGTGAGTGTTTCAAAAATATGAACTTTTAAAATGTATCTCATATAAACAAAGGATTTGGATGTTGAAAAATTCCCACGTAGACTACGATGGTCTCAGAGGACACCACGCAGGTGAGGTTATAGGCTACTTTGGCATAACACAATTCCAAAGGCAGTGAGTGGAACCACACAGCTAGTCACTGCAGATCCTTTGGCCCCCTGGGCAGAGGAAATCAATGAAGCTAACCCTCAGATCCTGAGCAGAACCTCTGCTGTGAGCTCATCTTGGGAAAATCACTGCATGCCAATCAGGTGTGGTATAAAAACCCACTGGTCCAAAACACTACTGCTTTAAATGAATAGTTCACATTTTTACACCATTACTCACTGAATAAAATCACTGTTCACTGAATTTAAATAACTGCATATAAATCAGTTTTCGAAGTGAAGATAAAAAAACGTGTCCCCTACCTGGACTGAGTCTACCAGGTTGATCTCAGTCTGTGGGGAAGGCTTTGCCCTGGAGGAGATGGGAATGGGGGGGCTGGGGGAAAGGTGAGGGGGACGGGAAGGGGGAGAACAAGGGAATCCATGGCTGATATGTAGAACTGAATTGTATTGCAAAATTTAAAAAAACAAAAACAAAAACGTGTCCCATGGGACATATACCACTATAAGGCCATTCTGAGAAGAGCCATTTTAATCATAAATAAGATTATAGCAAAATAAATTTTATTTTACATATAATGCAGAGGTATATATCACTATGGGAGAAAGGAAGCTAGCTGCTTGGCCATATTCGTTTTTTCTACTTCCTTAGCAGTCCAACATTTAGCTGAAAATACTGCAGCCCAAAAAAGGACGTTTTCTAGAAAGCTGAAGTTAAGTTAATTAACAGTAACATGGCTATTCAATGCTCATTCCAGTGAGCAAAAGGAAAAATGAGGTTTCCAATGGAGGGATAACCACAGTTATTAAGATACTTCAGATGAAAGCAGACCTCTAGGGAAAGTAAAGAGGATGTAACCAACTCCACACTCACTTCTTTGCCCTGCCACATCATGCTGGGACTCAGAAAGCCCTTGACATGACATATATATACTTTGATTATATATAGCTACTTATTTGTAGCACTGTGTATGTGTATGACAGGAACATGAAGAATGGTTAACAGTGTATGGTTTTCTTAGGCCTACCCAGTTGAGCAAATTTGTTCTTTTGTGATGTGTACTACATGAAAATTATCAATATTAATTTCTGGATCATTTGGATTGCTTTAAGATAACCTTTATATTATACCAGTAATGTGCAGCAACAAATGAACCAGAAGATGTACATGATAATCCCTGCATAATTAATTGAAAAGAAAAGCTAAAATTATTCAGGTTAGTAATAAAGAAATCAAAGCAAGACATTATTAACTAACAGGAGATCATTAGAAAAAGATGTGTATCTCTTACATTCATGTCAAACTGCCCTTATTCTAAAATGCTAGTGTAGCCATATACTCTACAATGCAAAGGCTATTTAAGGTTCCTTATTAGAATAAAGTTACAAAAACGGACCAATTCATAAGCCTTTGAGATGCACCCAGTGACAAGAAATTCATGGATGTTCCTCCAAGGCACACACTCCCTACTATTGGCAGGGCTGAAGAGAGAGCGATGCTGTACAGGAGGAACTCTCAGACAGCACTCCCCTGAGTAAGCACCACTTCCTACTGATGCATGTATAGCCTTTTTCTAGTTATTGGTTGTATTTCTGTTTGATTGCTTGGGTTTTTTGTCTTGTTTTGTTTTGTTTTCTTCCTGCTTTAGTCCATAAATATTATTTTATCTTCTACACTGCTACTGGAGTTTAAAAATTTGTTCCTAAGTATTTTCTTAAAATTCATGAAAAATTGAACTAGATTATATGTAAGTAAAACTCATTTTGGGGCCATAATGGCAATACTTAAAAAGTAATGTCACTGATACAGGAAGTCTGAACAGCAATAATTATGAACACTAGATCTGACTTAGCTAAGAAGAGGGGAATGAGAAAGAGGAGGAGGAACTATTTTATATAAACTGTTGCTATATAATAATTTGTGTAAATCATTTAAATATTATTTCCTCATCACAGGAAAGACATACATCATCCTCCATGCACATAAATGTTATTTTATCACTTTGATCTGCTCAGAGTAGTTCAAATATGTAGCAATGGCATTCCATCCTATGTAATGAAGAATAAAGGAACTCAAGAAGGAAGATCACAAACCAGTCAGCAATGAGGAATGAGAAAACAACCCAAGAGGCAAACAAGACTGAAGTGACACCCACTAACTATCCTATTAAGGGAATCCTCTGAGATGGTTCAGCAGTTAACATCATTTGTTGCTCTTGTACAGTACCCAAGTTTGGTTCCCAGCATGTACATGCTGTCTCCTATTCCAAGATATGTTACACCCTCTTCTGAACTCCATGGACACCAGATATGCATTTGGTGCACATGCGCACACACACAGGCGAAATACTCAAGACATAAAATAAAATTTTAAAATTAAAAAAAAAAACTACCTTACACATGAGACAATCTGTTAAGAGTCATAAAATGTTCTCTGTGGTCAGTGGATTAACATACAAAAACAAAGGAATGTGGTAGGAACAGGCTTCCCCAGGGAACGGGACACCAACTGGCTATCCAATAACAAATTGTCAGTTCAGAAAACATATACAAATAAGCAATATTATAAAGACTGGGCAGGTTGCATTCATGTATTTAGGAACACACACACACACACACACACACACACACACACACACACACACATAAACATATGTAATAACAATTCAAATTAAGAGGACATGAATTTGAAAGAACAAGGAGGGGTACATGGAAAGGTTTGGAGGGAGGCTAGGCAAGTGGGGAAATAATTAATAAAAAATATAGTAAGAAGAGTAATGACAGAGTGAAGGGAGAGTAATGTGTAAGACTCTACAGTGTAAATTTTAAGTTCTGTCCTCTACCATCACTTTGGGAAAGTTACTTGGATTCCTTGAGCCTAACGTTCCTCATCTGCAAATGAAGTCATAGCAGTTCTTGCCTGATAGAGAAGCTATGAGGCTGAAACAAGCCAGTCTATCCTAACTGCTCAGAATAGGTATGTAAAAATGCTCAGTGGACACCAGCTATTATTATTTAATTGCCAATTAAATAACAATAAATAAATAATAACTCATACACACATAAGCAATAAAAAATAAATTTAGAAGCTATTACTAAAGGTTTTTGGGAATGAATAGTTGATGCAAATTTTATATCTCAGATGACACTTCCCTGAAGACTCTCATGTATTAAATCTGATATATTTTATGAAATCTCTACAGCTGCCAACATGATTATAAAAAGGATGATCACTGAAGTAATGTATCTGTTTCTACTTGTGTATTCTTAGAATGAAGAGATCAGAATAAATCCTATGGACAGGAAGATGTTTCTTTGCCTTAAATTAATAGTCAATCTCCTAACCTGCAAAGAATTCTGCTACATCTCAAACTCTGGATAGTTTGCAAAGGCTGTGCACAATGGTAGCAGACCTACATTTCCAGGTTACAGTTGTGACAAGAAGTTGGCCTGAAAACTTCCTAAACAACTGGATAACAGGACTCTATTTAAATAGCAATTTTACTTAAATGTATGTGAAACCAAAAAATACTTTCTGGGCATTTCCCATGTCATGGCATGATGGAAGGCAAGTCTTAATAGGAATCCTTATGTAGATATTTTCTCACCCTAGAGTTTTGGGGGAGAATTAAAGCTAATGCCTATCCAGAATATCTGGCTTAATGAAATGGCCTTCCGTGAAAGCAGCTGGGCTGGTGCTAGTTCTCTACCACCTTTAGAGCAAAAAACAAAAACAAACAAACAAAAAAGTCAAACACAAAACTAAAAACAAAAAAGAACTACTCATATCATTTTTTGTAAGGTGTAACTCTCCCATGGACCCCTAAGTGGTAAATACTACTGCTGGGAAACATTAAAGCAGGAACTATTTTCTAGGTGCTGTTGCAGCAAAGATTATCAGTTCTATGCACTGCACTTTTTTAACTCACAAATAATTGGAGCCAAAGTGTTGTTTTGTTTTGTACAACACAAATAATGTGTGTATTCCTTCAGTGCAATTAAATGAGGAGCTACCTTTTTCCTAGTAAATTTCCCACAATTTATGCTGTCTTTTTTTTAAACCTATATTCTCTATTACCAGTAATAAGCAAATAAATAAACGGATTTTTTTCCTACTAAAAGGCAGTTTTGTTCTATGTCACTAATAAATTTTATGGGATTCTTTATTTTCTTTTACTTTTAATTTCTAGACAACATCTTACAATTGAGAACAGAATGGCCTTAAACTTACTTTGTTGCTCATACTAGCCTTAGATTCATAGCCTTCTTGCCTCAGCCTCCTGAGAGCCAGGGTTATAGGTATGTGTCAGAGTGTGGGTAATAGAAAGCTTCTCTGTAAGGATCATATTACATGTTTGTTTGTTTTTTTCAAAAGTAGCAAGAACACCTTAAAGCATAGCAACAGAAATGATCAGAACACACTGCGAGGGAAAAACGGGCCACATGAATGATATTCTAGGTCCTTGCCTGTAAATCTTGCAAAACAGTAAAATCTAAGTGCATCTGCCAGGGGCATCTCTGAGCTAACTCTTTAGAGATCCACTGTGAATCTCATGCAATCGTTATTATTATGTACATTAAATATGACAAAACATTCTCTCTGCATTCATGTGTGTTTACACCCAATTCTCTCAAGAATTCTTTGGAGGAAATGTATTATTATTTCTTCTGTCCCTGAAACCCTTCAAAGCTCTAGCACACAGGAAGAACTTAAGAAACATTCACAATGTTTCTCTATCTGAGAGACTGACAAAAAATTACAAATGCATTCACTCACCTAATAGACGTTTACTGGGTACATGCTATGTATGTGAACAGACCTCAGCAATACTGGTGTTTATGAAACAGAGCCTAACTCTAAAATAACATTGCCTATAAGCCCCTCAATAGCCTCACATGTGGTATAAGATTTTCTTCTAATCCTCATAAGTTCCCTCTTTATTAGCATTAGAAGGAAAGCAGAGAACTCACGGACAACTTCTTGAAATTGCAGGGTTTACTGCTGTTTGCCAAGGATATTCCTGCCTACTGTTTCAAATACAATTCAAGTGATTCATGTGTCCTATGACTCCCTACACATGAATAACTATTAGATTCCAAGTTATATTTTAATAATCGATTTCTATCTTTTTGACTACGAGGGCCTAATTGTTGACAAAGCCATTGTCTTCATTTTGTATACAAACATCATTTTCATTATTTAATATAAACACATCAGTAAAAACTATGACTCTTACCAACAGAGTCCTACCTTGGCAGTTTCTGGCAGTTTCTAAGGTCAGGTTGGAAACAAACATATAAAATAAAATATTACTGAAATAACAAGCACAAAAAGGTGTTTTATTCCCATCCTTTAAAGCGACAGTCTACCTTATGGCAATGTTTTTTAGTTTACATAAGCAGAGTGAGTTACAATCACTTTATATAATGTCATGGCCAAAATACATTAAGCACTTAAATCAGTAGCTATTATTTACCTTAGAGCAGGATGTATATAGGAGTACAATTTAGGGTGTAGAACTTTACTGATGCTTTCCTTTCAGCATGAGGCTACTGTACTAAGTCTATTTTTAAATCACCATTTGAGTCTGTAGATGTTTTGCTTCCTTTCTTTTCACCTGACTGGGCAGCTGCATGTTGTTGAATCACCTACCCCACATAGACAGCTGAGTAAACTCAGCACTGATCGATTCAATAGGTAGAACTTCCATTTACTTGTCCGTTCTGTCGAGACTATTTAGTTTGTAAGTTTACTGCCTGACTTTCTGTTGGTGTATGAAAAGAAAATGTTTATTTCAAAAGGCACATAGTATTCTCAAGGCTCTTAAAGGATAAGTCATAGAAAAATAGAGTGCAATTAATTGTTTAAAAATATTGTTTTGCTCTTGTATTCAGAGAAATGCTAGTGTGTGTGTCTGTGTGTTTTCTGTGATCCTGTGTGAACATGTGATTCATGGAGGCCAGGTTAATGACTGGTGTCTTTCTCAGTAGCTCACAGGTTGCCTACACTGGTTTCTCCTGTATGCCTACACACTGCTGTGGATGGCTTTTAGCTTTGATGGATCCAAATTTAGATCCTCATGCTTGTGCAGTGGGCACCGCACTGACTGAGCTATCTCCCCACTTCTACTATGCGACAAGACTAAGGAGCCCCAATGCTTCCTTCCATTAATGTTGATTTCTTTCATTTAACATGAGTTTACATGTACTTAAAAAACTATTAAATTTCATCTTACAACTTTTAAATTCTACTTTAAGATTATATGTCTGATTAGTGTTATTTTTCATTGTGAAGGGTAGACAAGAAATAATAACACAGAATCTTTCAGTCAAAATACAAAGGACGACTAATTCAGGCAATGGACAAATTTAACCTAACAATGGCATCAGATTTTAACTTTGTATGTTTCAGGTTCTAATAGTGTAGGATTTTCCACCTTTCTTTTTTCAGAGTTCACTCTAATACCTAAATACATTAGCTTATAGTCTACTGTAGTAGTTCTTCTCACGCTTCATGATCCATCAAAACAACTCTTAGTCTTCAAAAAAAAAAATCTCATTACATTTTATTTACTTAGTGTGTATTATGATGTGTGTGTTTAGATTTGAGCATGCTGTGGGATTGTGTAGAGGTCAGAGGGCATCTTTCAAGAGTCAGTTTACTATCTATCATGTGAGTCCCAGGAATGGAACTCAGCTTTAATGCTTGGAGGCCAGTTCCTATCCTGCTGAGTAATCTCACCAGCTCTGTACCACAGGTCAACACGACTGCAATGCTAGCCAGTCACAATACTGTAAGAATAAACTTTATCTGACATCCACTGAGAAGTGAAGGTACTAGAAATTATTTTTCTTTTTTTAAAAAGTGTATTTTTCCTTGTCTAATATTTTAAATTATAAAATAACTTTCTCATTACTCCCGAGAATGGGAATCTGTGATTTACACAATCTAAGTCGAAGTCTGCCTTTGGTTATGGAAACAGATAATCCTGAAGTGACACAGGAAGGACAGTATCTACCACAGGGAGAGAAGAAATAAAAACTCTAAGCACATTGTGTTTTGGAGTAACATTATTTACAAAGCTACACTGTCCAAAAGCAGGGCTTGTGTGGTTCTTTTTTCATCATGATTTTCAACTGACAAAATTCATTACAAATTAATTCACCTTAAGTATTATGCTCTATTAAATCAAAAATTTGTCAGGTTCTTTGAGCAATATTCTCACATTTATCAGAACTCTTGGAAGGAAATTACTATGATATTTAGAGCAATGATTAAAATGTCATAATTAGAGCTTTGTTTTTAAGATATAAGTAGCCTATCCTTTTGGTGATATTTTCTGAGATAAATCTTCAAGCTAAAGAAAATTTGGCAATATATAACCCTGAAGTAAAGTTATATGTTTCTAACATTTAAAAAATATTTGGCCGGGCGGTGGTGGCGCACGCCTTTAATCCCAGCACTCGGGAGGCAGAGCCAGGCGGATCTCTGTGAGTTCGAGGCCAGCCTGGTCTCCAAAGCGAGTTCCAGGAAAGGCGCAAAGCTACACAGAGAAACCCTGTCTCGAAAAACCAAAAAAAAAAAATATTTGATTAATTTTGGATGTGGCTAGGGTACACTTGAGTGAGTAACTGTAAATGTATACCCCCTGAGAAATACTATGGAATTAGGACCATTGGGAATTCTTCTCTTCTAGGAATCAGCAATCTGAGACCCATGACAAGGAGAGTGAGCTGACCCCTGACACTGCCTGGAGCTCCAGGACCCAAAGGCTGGATGGCCCAGAAACCTCAGATAGAACCAAACACTATGGGAGGAAAAAACTGTCAATGTAAAGATGTCTAATAATATTCTGCTATACTCAGTCATAGACTGGTGCCTAGCCCAATTGTCATCAGAGAGGCTTCATCCAGCAACTGATGGAAACAGTTGCAGACAGACCCACAGACAAACATTTGGCAGAGCTCTGGAATCCTGCTGAAGACGGGGAGAAAGGATTGTAGGAACCAAAGGGGTCAAAGACATTACAAAAAAACCCACAAAATCAACTAGGAGCTCATAGGAACTCACAGAGTCCACTGAGCCTGCATGGGACTGACCTAGGCCCTCCAATATGTGACAGTTGTGTAGCTTGATCTTCTTGTGGAACTATTAACAGTGAGCACAGGGGCTGTCTCTGACTCTTTTGCTGGCCTTTGGGACCCTATTCCTCATGCTAGGTTGCCTTGCCCAGCCTTAATACAAGGGGAGGTGCTTATGTTACTGCAATTTGCTACACCATGTTTTGTTGATATCCATGGGAGTCCTGCCCTTTTTTGAAGAGAAGAGGAGGAGGTGTGGATTGGGGGGAGGTGTGGAGGGAGAGGAGCTGGGAGGAGAGCAGGGAAGCAAAAACTGTGGTCAGGATGTAAAATAAATACATAAATATTAATAAATAATATGAAATAATCTGAAAAACATCAAACTATGACATCTTAACAGTGACATAGAAAATGCACTAGTTTGACATTAAACCCACACAAATAAACCCGGCCACTCAACAGAACTCATTTCCTCTATTTTACAACAAAATTGTTTTTCTTACTTCAGAAATAAAGGAGTTGTGGTTCAAGAAAGTTAAATAACCTCACAATGATGGACTAATAACAGTGAAACCATTAAAGGCCATGTTGGCCTGCATCAAAGTCTATTTTCACACTCAGTTCATGCAGAAATGCTTTTTGTTTAAATCAGATGCTATGAAGGAGAAATAAGAGACATTAAAAGAGTAGGAAAACAAAACAAAGGAAAAGGGGGGGAAATTCATGACAGAAATTCATTGAAACTTAATAAAATCCCAGAAGGCCACCATTTCTACGTTTAATGAGTGGCATTATGTTAAAAAAGAGAGCCAGGGACACAGACGTGATGATACTGGTTTCTCCCCACATCTTTTTGAGAGGTTTAGTTAATTCCTCACTCAGCTAAGGCATCTGTACTATAGTCTAACAACAAATGTGAAGCTGTTGATAATTAATGGGTGGTTGAAGTGAGCAGAGTCTGATAAAGAGGTAGAAGAGAGCTAGAGATGGCTGCCTTTCATTTTCTCTTGTTTATCTTGACAAATAAGGCCAGCGTTGGAATCCTAGAATCCTAGAAACTATTTATATCACATGTGAAATCCTTGGAAGCTTCACGCACTAAGGCATCTTATTCTGCATCCTTGCCTTCTAGCACTTTTTAATATGGAGGCCCTCAGCAAACATTGTTTACAAAGAGATAAACTATTCCAATGATTTATATATAAGGGACTGGACATTTTCTTCTATAAAAATATCTAAGTCAAAAACCTCAGGAAGAGTACCTTCAGCACAGACCTTGGAATTCCCCAGTGAGCGTGGATTGAAAGCTAGAAAATCTATTGTAAGAGATAATGTGAGGATAACAATAGAATGAGAATGGATGGGAAATATTGAAGCCAAGAAACTGAGTAAAAACCTCCAAATGACAGCATTTAATATCCAAACATGCCTCTACTGAGAAAGATGCACTTTATAATAAAACAGAAACTACTCAGCATGACAAAGGTTAGAATGAACTAGAATGTCAGCCATAGCAGTAACAGGGAAAGTTCCTTGCTGTGTCATGGGAGAGAGCCTTATATGTGGTGACTTCAATGAATTACTATAGATATGATGGAAAGAGAAAAATAAAAAATGAGGTAGAGAGGATATAGCAATGTCCCTAAAACCTGCTCAGGCTGGATTTTTGTTATTGTTGTTGTTACAACTCCATTCAAAGACCTAAATATTCTACCCAGAATCATGTGATGAAGTTGTGTAATCTACTATGAGTGCCTACTGTTCAGGTCCAGAAGCCAATGGCATAAGTACCACAGTGAACATCCTGGGACCCTCACAGAAAAAGCTCATTATGATCCCCGTTTATTCCCAGTTGCTCATGATTAACATGTCACAGTGCTTCCAAATTTCAGTTAATATGATCAGTAGTGTTTGCCCTCTTCATCAGGTTTAAGCTTCTTTAGAACACAACTAATCTGCTTCACTAAATTCTGTGTTACTGAATAAACAAATGATTTTAAATCTTCTAAGTGTTATTTTCTGGCTTAATTACCATAATTAAAAGTATACCTAGAGGATGACTCTACTATTTAAAGCAAGTATTATGCATCATTGTATACATATGCACACTCTATGACACAGGTGATCTCAGGACATCCACTAGAGGTTTAAAATATATAACATTAATCTAGTGGAAAGAATGTGTAAGGCTATAAATGTTAGCCTATAATTCTAAAGGCTAGTTTCACACAAACTTTTCAGTTTGAAGGTGAATACTCTGGACCTATGTTGATGAGTAAGTCTGGATGTCTTCACTTAAATACAAAGACTATGTGGATTGCCATAGTCTGGAACCTACAGTTTCCATGAAGCCTATATGATGATTAATCTTGATTGTCAATTTGATGGGATTTAGAATCATAAAATGGAAATAAGCCTCTTGACAAGGTCTGTGTGTGGGTTTCTGCATTAGGTTAATTGGTTTGGGAATATCCACTCTAAATGGGGAATGGAATCATTGCCTTGGCTGAGATCTCAGAATGTATAGAAATGGAGAAATTAAGCGGACTACATGCATTGACCACTCTGCTTCCTGACAGTAGACTCAATGTGGCCAGCTGCCTCAAACTGCTGTTACCAGGTCATTCCCACAACGATGGACTCTATTCCCAAACTATGAGTCACAACAAACCCGTCCTTCTAGAAGTTGCTTTTGTCAGGTATTTTACCACACGAACAAGAAGAGTAACTACGACAACCTATTACTGAAGGAGCCCCTGTAGAAGATGTGCTGTGCTCCCTTCCTTGAAGGCCTAGAGTTCCATGATTAAGGATGTAATTATGAGGTGGGCCACTGTGGTTAATGCTTTCCTCTGGGTCTATGATACTAAATGGGCCAAGACCATTTGCCCCTTTTGAATCCTGTACATTGTCTTGCTGTTCTAGAGGAGCTTCTCTCCTTCTCTAATAGGTAAACTGAAAAGATGTCCCTATTTACTGCCTTCATCGTGTCTCTTTTTACTATATAGTTATTTTAACCTTTCATGGCTTTGGGAATAAAATAAGAGATATTTAGAAGATAGACAATTAAAGCAACTTAACTATATGAAAAAGGTTTAAAGGTGGCTATTGTGCATCAGAGTTATCAATTTTAGTTCCTGGATATTGAACATTTATTCCAGCCTTTCAAATATTGTTTAGACTTACTTTCTAGTTCTTAGTTGTAATTCAAATAAGACTCCTAAAAAGGCTTGTTATTTGGACTTAGTAGGAGAAATGTACTTAAACTCTAGACTATTCTCCAATAATTGTTATTTAAAAACACAGTTTATCTTTATTGAGTACATAATATATATTTATTTAAATAGTAACATTAATTGCCATAGAACACTATGGTAATCTTTTATTCTTATAATAATGCTCTATAATTTGTAAATATAAATATTCAACTGATCTACAACTAATGCTTTTTTTTTTTTTCCGAGACAGGGTTTCTCTGTAGCTTTGGAATCTGTCCTGGACTAGCTCTGTAGCCCAGGCTGGCCTCGAACTCACAGAGATCTGCCTGGCTCTGCCTCCCGAGTACTGGGATTACAGGCATGTGCCACCACCTCCCGGCTAACTAATGCTTTTAATATTGACAAAATTAGCATTTTTCTAGCCTCATGAAAATGAAAGTAGTTCTTGGTGGCAGACCTGAGACTCAAACTCTGGATCTTGAATTAAGGCTCCCACTCTTCTTTATAGAACACAGGTCAAGCAGTATCAATTAATGAAGCACAGCTAGTCTACAAAGGTCAAGTTCCAGCAAAACCCCAACTGCAGCCTTTCCTGAACACATTAACTTCTCAGTATTGCATGTGTTTGGCCTATTTACTTCTCAAGCCTAAAAGGGAAAGTTAGAGCCACTGGTTACACATGCAGTGACTGAAATGTGAACTGTATGGGCTGAGAATTTACTTTCTCCAGTGAATTCCAGTCATTGCAGGGATAATCTGACCTATAATAAGTCAGAAATACTAGCATGAAGGACGTCTAGAGTATTCCACCCAACTGGCCTGAACCCCTACCTTCTGTCTTTTATTAGGCAGCCTAATTACACTGCTGGTATTGATTATTCTGACTTAACACCTTACTGTCATTCCCACTCAAATTTCAGCATAAAATATTTACTGCTCCTAGAAAGGTAATACGTTAGGTTGTTCTCAGCTCTTACCATATTGCAATAACGAACTGAGTTGTCACTGCTTACTGCATTCAACTTACTTCATTCTCGGTTAAAAATATGGTGTTTTTGATGAAAGGAAGTGGAGAGTGCAGCAGTGGCAGCCTGAGGCACTGTAAAGCTACTGGAGAGAGGTTGCTACAATGGGATTTTGGGCTACATGGCTCTGGCTAGGAGTGACAGAAAGAGGAGGAGAGTTGATCAGTAGATACTTTACATGCATGTAAGGGAGGAAGCTGTTGAAAGGAAAATTAAAATATTGAAGGTAAGGTCAAATAATGACAGAAATATGACTAAGATTGGTTTTGTTTTAAAGAGAACATGATTTCTCTGAAAGATTAAAAGTGATAAATTATTAGTAGCAGGTTAAGACATTTTGTTAACATCTGTCTGCTTGACATACCAAGCACAAATACCTATTAATGAAACCCCTAATGTATGAAGAGCATTTATTTATGTTTCTCAAACAAAAATGGCATTGTATCAGACTGACTGGGTGTGCTTTGTCCAGTCTGATTTTCTCATTAGAAATTCCCTGCACGATTAAATGCTAAGTGCACAGCTGTGTAAAGCCTCAACTGGTAGAAACCAGTAGTGCCTAATACTGCCTTCTTAAAGTCATAGCACATTATTCAAATACTGGATGTACAACTTTGAGGCCCCATTCAGCTGAAAGAAGTGGTGTTATCAATGTAAGTACAGATTATATATACAATATGCAAATAAAGTTAATGGAGTACTTTTCAGCTCTGTTGAAGTTTATGTGGGATCAATAAGCTGTAACTCCCACTTAAGAACTTACACTGTTGAAATCACAAGTAGGCTAAGTCACAGTGTGAGCCCCATTAGATCCTAATTTTAAAGGCATTTAAATTTATTACAAAGCAAATCTAGTGGGGCGAACTATATCATTTACATTAAAACATCATTATTTTTTGAAAAATGAAAGTAGGGTTTGGGGCATTCAGCTGAA
The DNA here is from genome assembly GCF_007827085.1 of Peromyscus californicus insignis. Lineage (NCBI taxonomy): Eukaryota > Metazoa > Chordata > Mammalia > Rodentia > Cricetidae > Peromyscus > Peromyscus californicus. The sequence continues at coordinate 103,070,009 of NW_026294617.1, forward strand.
AGTGGGGAAAAGCCATATACAGTCTAGTAGAGAAGCTAACTCTTTTATCTTTACCTTTTTTATTTGTAATGGCAATCATTTCTCAACTGTTAAAAACACCATCTTTATAACAGAAAATGAATCTAAATTATATATCACATCAATTACTATTTTAAAAATATAAAAACTTCATAGGCAAGCTTTACTTAAAACTAAACTTAAATAACTATAATAAAAAATAAAATAATCATCAGAAATTTAGCAAAATGAAATTAAGTTTTTAAAAGCTTGAAGCATTTCCCTATATTCTGAAATTTTACTTAAAAGGTAAAACTATGAATATTTTACAAAATCTTATTCAAAAAGCCTCCATCACACAAAGATGAGGCATATAGCTTTTGAAAAGGAGAAACTAAATTGCACATATGGTTTAATATGTTTTAACATTCTCTTTTAAGATTGATCTTTATTTTCTGTTTTTGTATATCTGTGTGTCTGTGTGAGTATATGAAATGTGTGGATAGGTGTCCTTGAGTGCTGGAAGAAGATGATGGATTCCCTGAAGTTGAAGTTCTGGGCCACTTTACTATGTGGGTGCTGGGAATCATTTTGATTCTCTCTGAGAGTGGTACTCACTCTCAACCACCGAGCTCCCTCTACAGATCCTGTAAAATTTTAAGATCACATTTCAAGAAAAACTCACAAATACTCCTTTATGCTGAGAAAAATGAAATTATTTCTTTTTTGATTTTGTCTTTGTCCTGTCTGTCCTCTCTTGTGTTTTTTTTTAATCTCTATGAGTGTGTGCAACTACTACAGCAGTGGTTCTCAACCTTCCTAAAGCTGCAAACCCTTAAGACAGTTCCTCATGAGGTGACCCCCCAACTATAAAATTATTTTGCTGCTACTTCATAACTGTGATTTTGCTATGGTTAGGAATCATAATGTAATTACCTGACATGCTGGATGTCTGATATGTGGCTCCAAAGGGGACATGACCCACAGAGACCCACTATACTAGGAATTCTTTTGCAGTTCATTTTGTTTTATTGCATTGTGGTCAGAGAGAATACATTAAGTTATTTCATTTTTTTCTATATTTTCTGAGATTTCCTTTATATTCTAATAAATGGTCTGTTTTAGAGGAACATATATGGACTGATAATAGAATATATATTCTTTAGTTTGAGGTTTAATATTCAGTAGATTATCTGTTAGGTCCATTTGACGTATTATATCTTTTAATTCTGTTTCTCTGTTTATTTTTGTCCAGATCACCTGTTTGTTTGATAAAGTAGGGTATTGAAATCACCTGTTACTGAATTTGAATTAACCTCTATCTTGAATTCCAATAGAACACTTCTTATGAAATTGGTTGTGCTAGAGTTTGGTGCATACGTGTTTTCCTAAACGCAAGGTCTTCTTGATTAGTTGTCCCTTGGTGGTTTCAATTTGTAATTAAAGGATTTAAAAATTAATTTATTTTTTATTTAAAAATATTTAGACAATGTACTTTGATCATATTCTTTTTCCTCCCCAAATCCTCCCAACTTCCCTATCCACCCAATTTCATGTTTTTCTTTCTCTTTCTCAAACAAAAACAAACAAACAACAAAAACACACCAAAACAAAACAAAAAGCATAAAAAAAGGAGACTGTTTTGAGTTAACCAACTAATCCTAGGCATGGGTATGATTTCGGTGTACCCATTGGAGGAAACTGATTTTCTCTTTCCAAGCAGGTATCAGCTGCAAGTATGTTCTTGGTTATGGATGGGACTTGGTGTCCACTTGTCCTCAGGGCTGGGATTTTGCCTGGTTTGACCCTGTGCAGACTCTGTGTGTGCTGTCACTGTCTGAGTTCACCCTGAATCAGGAGAAAATGTAGAGACTAGGCTTGAATTCACGGGCACAGGAAAGGACTTTCTGAACAGGACCCCAGGAGCACAGGCATTAAGACCAGCAATAAATCAACAAAATGGGTATCATGAAGTTTAAATACTTTGGCACAGCAAAGTACATCAACATTTTATCAGAAAAGCAGCCTAGAGAAGGGGGAAAGATTCTTTATAATTTATATCTGACAGAAGTTTAGTCTCTAAAATACACAAAGAATTTAAAAAAAACTGAACATCAAGAAAACAAACAATCCAATTTTAAAATGGTGTACTGAACTAAACCAAGAGACTTCTCAAAAGGTGAAACACAAATGGCTGAGAAGCACTTAAAGAAACGTTCAACATCCTTAGTCACCAGGGAAATACAAATCAAAACCACTTTGAGATTTCATCTTACCCCAGTCAGAATGGCCAAGATCAATCAAACAAATTATATGCTGGTGGGAGTGCAAACTGGTACAAACACCTTGGAAATTAATGTGGAGGTTCCTCAAAAAGCTAAAACTCAGTCAACCACAAGAGTCACCTATAGCAATCTTGGGCAAATACCCAAAGGACTCTACATTTTACCACAGAGATTCTTGCTCAGCCATGTCCATTGCTGCTATATTCATAATTGCTAGATATTGAAAATAGCCTAGCTGTCTATCAACTAATGAATGATTATTAGTTTTCAATAAAAAAATGCTGTTTCTAATTATTGTTTATATATGTTTCATATATGTAATTAAAGTTTCACTAACATACAAATTATAAAGCAGTCGTTTTCCATTGCCTTGATCACTTCCAGCTCTTCTATGAACTATTTAAGGTGTACATGGTTTTAGCTTTGCCAACAAAACTCCCCTAGAAATAAGAATGTGTGTAAGGTGCTCAAAATGTTCTCTTTCTCATCTTATCTAAAGTGGATGAAGCTTTTAAAAAATAGACAAGTACAAAGAGAAATTAGAAAAGAGGAAGATGATCAGCTGGGGAGAGGGTAATTATGGGCTAAGACAGGGGAGTTCTTATATATACCACTTATGAAAACGTCATAAAGAAACTGTCTTGTCCGTATCATAAGCAAAGACAGACAAAAATGGTTCAAGCCTCACTACTGACTCATTTACAATTTGATTGTAAATATATCAGGCCTGGGTGAGACATCTCAGCAGGTAATGGCATCTGCTGTCCACCCTGGTGATCTGACCTTAATCACTGGGATATACACAGTGCAAAGAAAGAAGCAACTCTTGCAAGTTGTCCTCTTCCCCTTACACATACACCACAGCATGTGCATGTGTGCCCACACATGAACACGAGATAAAATAATTCAATCTGGAATAGCAAGCTGATTTTCATCATTCATTATTCTTTCTGGATAATTAAAATAATAGAACCTAGCGTTTTCCTAAAGAGAGATGTAGATGAAATCTTTAAGTATTATAAAATGGACCTTTCTCTAATTATACACAAAACTCTTCCATTCTAAAGGTATTTTTTAGCACTTGCTATATTCACTGAACTATAAATTCAGGTCAATGTACTTCAGTAAGTTTATTTTACTATATTATAGATACACTCCAAGGAGTTAAAAAAAGAAGGAAATAAATGGAAAATAGTATCTATGAATGACATTAGGTTCTCCTCTTATACCTGAACATAATAATTCTTCTCGAGTCCCTATGTCAAAAACAAACCGTATGAGACACTGCAGTTAAGTCAAGGGCCCCTTTAAGAGGAAGTCCTCCTCAAACTAGAAAAGTGTTTTGGGAAGAGGAAGACTCACTTCTCATGGCAATTTTCCATAATATATACTCTACTAACCAAGTAATTAACTGACTTCTTAAATATAATAAAAGTTTCCAACAAATAGCTACCTATGCTGCTTCACAAAATATACTTTGGCAAGCCTATCATCCTAGCATTCAAGAGGCTGAGGAAGGAGGATCACAGCTTTGAGGCCACCCAGGGCTACACAGTAGGTTCTATGCCAACAACAGTGACATCCTTTCTAAAAAAAACACTACATCACAACAACGAATCCAACAAAAACAACCAACACAGAGCCAAAAGTAAATAGCTGTAATGAAGACAGGGAGAGGTGTTGAAAGACATTGGTTCAACATGGCTTAGCTCTGTCTTAGCATAAGAGTTGACAATTCAATATCATCATTTTAGTTTCAGAAAATGGAATTTAACGTCACAAGTTTAAACAATATAGTAAACAAAGCAAGAAATAAATGGGTTTTAGTTCTTGACATCTAGATACATATATACATATTTTGGTACATCCTAGAGCAAAGAAAATCTGTATCTACCAGCAATAATGTTTCAACATAAAATCATCAAATAATGCACAAACCACACAGCTTATCTGAAGCTAAAGTAGCTTGTCAGCCTGACCAATAGCTTTGCATCACCAGGGAACCTGAACATTGTTCTGGCCATCCAAGACTTAGTAAGTTGTCTACACTACTGTACGGACAAGAACATCACAGGATTCTGACTGACCTACACCAAGAGTTAATGAGAAGATAAAGAAAACAATACACACACACACACACACACACACACACACACACACACACACACACACACTGTTTCTAAGTTTTCTGGACTAGAGTAATCAGAGTTTGAATATAATGGAGAATCTGAGTAGGATTCCTGGCTACAATGAAGGCATCATGAATCTGCATGAAATTTACCTCTACTCCCTCAGGACTGGGAAGCATAGAAACAGGAAAATGAACATGTGTAGAGCTAGTAGAGAGGAGCCTGAAAAACCACAGATCATATCACGAAAGCTAAAGATGACAGCACCCTGAAGCACCATGCCATTACTCTCTCAACCCTTGGGTCTATCCTAGAGATGTGTCAGTTGCTACGCATTGTGAAGGCACTCCTGATGGCTTAAAGACCAGGCGGTGGTGGCGCACGCCTTTAATCCCAGCACTCGGGAAGCAGAGGCATCTTTGTGAGTTCAAGGCCAACCTGAGCTACAGAGTGAGTTTCAGGAAAGGCGCAAAGCTACACAGAGAAATGCTGTCTCAAAACACCACAAGACAACGGATCTCATTTACTTGTTTTTTTCCTTCCATTTCAGTGAGAAAACTAGACAGACCAAATAAGGATGAAGCCAGGACACGTACACATTGCCCTGCACTCCCACAGCTCTCCCGTGATTAATTCTGCTATTTGCCATGTGGAAAGCAGGAAGTAATTAATGCTTCAGCAAAGTTAGATAAGTTAGTATAGCAAGTAAAAACATCAAGTTCCACCATTAAGTATGGCCATGGACGGTTATTATCTACCCAAAGTGCATTGTTGTCTTTGCACTAATAAAGCTGAAAACACAGTGACAAAGGCATTAGAACAAAGGGCCAACATCTACTGAAAACCCATGCTTTCCACTTTTCTGTAGGCTGCAACACTGTCAGACAGTATCTTGGAATTTAGTATTAAGTATCCCACCAACACAGCCAGAGAGTAGGTGGTTTGGCTTTGGTGGTACCGATTTTTCACAAGCTATACTCACTATTCTCTCTGCTAAAATGTGTACTGAAGGTAAAGGATACGGTCTAGTCTAAAAGTTAGAAAGGATACCTGAACAATGAAAAAGCTAAAACTCTGAAGCCTTTCTCCAAGTTTCTTCCTTCCTTCTTTTTTTTTTTTTTTTTTTTTTTTGGTGGATATGTGAATTTAATCTCTGGGTACTGAAGTAGTGAGAACCATTTTGCATTTCAAAAGAATCAAATATGTGCAATTCCTTTGAGAAAGTTGTTAATTTAGACTTTCTTTTAATGGCATTGACTATTAGTGCAGTAGAAATTAAACATGACTGGTCACTGAGTACATTTGTCACACTGACCCATTTAGAAAAAGTAATTTAGGAAAAATTTGTGTGGGAGTTTTGTAACCTGAAAATTTTCCCATTTCTTGGTTTCAAAATGTATTACAACATTTTATTATAATGTTATTTAATATGTAAAATGTAAAAATAAGGTATGTTGTTTTTTCATTTAAAAAATGAGCACTAAGAAATAAATGTGTTAAGCTCATCAACACTAGTAAGTTTAATTTAAAAATAGAACTGTTTGGCTTGGAATGAGGATATGTGAAAAATAGAGCAAGTATATGAATCCAACAGCAATTTATTATGAAAACTATCACTGGTAGAAATACCAGTTAAAAATATTTCCCTTAACATTGCCAATGTTTTATCAATATCTAATTGAACAATTCTCAAGTGTACAATAATGGTTTAAGGACTGATGCTGGGGAAGAGGACTTAAAATTAAGCTAAATCCTGTGATATCAACTTCAGACAGTGGAATCTGGTCATATAATTGGATCTCGTATTATGTCAATAAATCCCTTTAGCTCATAATGCTTACGGACGCAACAGACAGGTTATTTAATGTTGCAATGCTGCAAAATGAATGGTGAGTTACTGATGACTCCCACAGTTCCTGAGTTACTTTCTTATAGATTTGAATATCAAAAACTTCTTCTGGTTTATTACTACAAAAGAATGCCAAAATATTATGATAAACTCACAAAACTACAAAAACATAAATCTACCATTTCTTGCCCGACTCTCATTTTGTGGTGAACATCTGAGCACAAATGGAATTAAATTGCAGTCTCTCCAAACACTATGGTCTTCAACTTTCTGTTCTCCAAATACCAACATAACTGTGTGAAGACACCTTATAAACCAATAGAATCCATCCTAGGAACCCAGGTGGTTGCTCAGGCCACACTTCTAACTTGCATCTTGAATTATTAGATTATCAGGGTAAACAATTTCTCACACTACATCAATGCAACATTTTATTATTAATAATGTGCTTGTGTTTATTTCAACCAGATCAACCCAGAATCTCTAAAATGTAAGAATCCAAATAGTTTTGAATGATTCTTGTACTAAGCACTCACAATCATTGATATCAAATAAGACTGAAGAAACAGCTATCTCTGTAGTCTTGAACACAACTGCATGTGTAATGAATAACATGAATTTTAAAAGGGTACAGTCATTTTGACAAACTAATCAATAGCCCAGAAATCTATGGTACAAGTGCCTTGCCAGAGTCTGGGCTTGAATGAACCATCTGGCAAGTAATGGGCTATCATGTCTATTCTCTGTATTTTGAAGGCAGAAAATTACTGAACGGAGCTGGTCCAGATACTCACAATAGTTTTTACACACTCAAACATCATGAAAGTTTCTAAAAACATCTTTTAGAAATTTTTCCATCTCTTCATCCCATGCTACAAAATTCAAATCTCACTATCATTTCCAGACATATGGAAAATGAAATATGTTCCCAATATGAAATACCAAGGCAATTAACAGCTGGGTGGTTGTTATGGAATAACATTTCTCACCAGCTGCTTGTTGGACCCTCTTGTTTTAGTGTCATAAACACGTTCTGGAATTGTATGAACACCTGAGAAATTCATTAACTTTGAAAACACTATTGTGTAGTTATCTCAGATATCAATGAGAGAAATCTCAGTAGGAAGATATATGCTCTAAGCATATAAAATTTTGACAGAGTAAGGAGAACCAAAAGGAGCAAGATAGACATTTGTCAAAATATCCATACTAAGGATGGTACACTGAAATGAAACTAATCTTGCATTTAAACTCCAAATCTTCCATGGTACTAATCATGTTACAGTATAACACACACCAGGTACATTCAACAGTATGTATAACCCAACCAATAGACATGAGCAGCTGCTGTTAATTAGAAGCACACTTTCACCAGAGTCACTATAGAAAATTCAATGAGAGAAAAATTGATAGGCTCATAAAAAGTTGGTCAAGCCAGTGTTAACCAAGTCTAAAAATTTTTCAATTAATACATTAGGTGAGGCTCAATAAAACTCACTAAAATAGTTTATAAAAAAACATAAAACAAAACAAAACCCAAGATGACCTAGAGATAGCTTAGTGGTTAAGAGCACTGACTGCAGGGCTTGAGAGAAGATTGCTCTCTTCCAGAGGCCCTGAGTTCAATTCCTGGCAACCACATGGTGGCTCATAACCACCTGTAATGAGATCTGGTGCCCTACTCTGGCATGCAGGGACATATGCAAGTAGAACACCGTATATACAATAATAAATAAATAAATCTTAATAAAAAAGAACACTGACTCCTCCAGAGGACCCAAATTCGATTCCCAACACCACAACGATCTGTAATTAATGCATGTGGTACACAGACATATATGCAGCCAAAACACCCATACATGTAAAATAAATAATTTTAAGTTTAAAAAGAAACACAATATTGAAATTAGTTAAGATATGGTTGAACAGAGGGAACCAAGGCAGTAAAAATAAACTCAAACTACAGAAAAATGCACATATACTTGTAGCTAGAGTTTTCCTGCCTGGCCCACAGTCAGGACAAATCTCTCTCACCTGCCAGTCCCACAGCCGCTCAGACCCAACCAAGTAAACACAGAGACTTATATTGGTTACAAACTGTATGGCCGTGGCAGGCTTCTTGCTAACTGTTCTTACAGCTTAAATTAATCCATTTCTATAAATCTATACCTTGCCACGTGGCTCGTGGCTTACCGGCATCTTCACATGCTGTTTGTCATCGTGGCCTGGCAGTGTCTCTCTGACTCAGCCTTCCACTTCCCAGCTTTATTCTCCTCCTTGTCCCGCCTATACTTCCTGCCTGGCCACTGGCCAATCAGTGATTTATTTATTGACCAATCAGCAATACACTTGACATGCAGACCATCCCACAGCATATACTATGTATCTTAATAAAGACAGAAAGCACACAAAATATGGAACAGTCTTGTATACCTATAATTCGCTGTTCAAGTTGATGCAATTCAAGAAATATGCACTGAAACTGAAAGGGGGGAATCAGAAGCGCTTTCTCTAATCAAGAGACTGAGTAGATAAAGAGAGAAAGTACTGAGACCAAAACCAATATTGCTGGCAGAGGGCACTGGTCTCACCGGAAATGATGAAGCTGTGCAAAGAGCAAAGCTATCTCTGTAACATTATAAGTGACCCTCTCAAGGTAAAGACAACTTTGTTTACTAAATCCTTGAGGAGCTGCTTCTAAAATCTGATTTTAACTATCTTTAGGAAGGCGAGCGATACATCACAAGGTGACTCTTCATGAACAGCTGAGATAGGCTAAGGTTAATTCTCATCCTCTACAGTAGCTAGTGCAGCTGTGCCCTTGACACTCCAGTGACTGCATCAATTCAAGATGCTAAGCCAGCACTGCACACAAAGCCAGCTACTCCTGTGCTTCCATGTCACATGGACTATAGCAAGGTATTTCTTAAGTATCACTTCAATGGGTCTACCAGAAAAGTCTCACATCTACAATCCAGTCACCTGATTACACTGTAAGAAAATACTACCCAGTGATCATTTTTATGTTAATACCTGCAGGAGACAATCTGGGTTTTCTCTTCATTGAGGGCCTGATAGACTTTTTTTATTTAGTGCCCACAGTGGAAATGAACCATTTGTGCAGGTAGCTATTTTCACAGATGAGAGAAAATAAAATTATATAAGCTTTACTACTTTTTAAGTGATATAAAGTACTGAGTTATCATAAAGTTAGAAAACTTTAATATACATATATCATTTTATATATATATCTATATATATATATCTAGATATATATAGATATATATATATATAATGATTCCTGCTGGTTTAGGTAGCTAATTAAAACAAAATATGATAGAAAAAAGATTTCTGAAGAACAATGGACTGATAGTTAAACTAGCAAAAAAGAAAAGAATGCAGTTTTGAGAAGCCAGATATTTTTAACGTACCATTAATTCTGTTTTTGAAATGAAACTGCACTAGGGAATGCTTTTCTTAAAATGTTACATTTGTTATTAATTTAAATTAGTTGATTTCCTACTTTGAAATCAGTACTCAGCTTCACTATAGAATGGAAATGTTCTAGTCACTATAAATTCCCAAAGAAGTACCTTTATTCTCTCCATTTTTACTGTGTTTACCAAACACCATGCTTGCATACTATTTGTGGAGAACAGAGTGTTTAATTAAAAGCAAAATAAATTATGCTTATTAAAACTAAACAGCTAAGTATATTCTCATAGACTATAGTTATTACTTAAAAATCTATTTTCCATTCAATCTATTGCCTACACAGGACAGAGAGCCTCTTGATACTATAGATATGCTCACCCAAAGCAGATGATTTCCAGGGAGGTGAAGGATCCACAAATAAAGAGGGCTGATCAGCTATGGGCTCTTAAAGGAATACTAACCAATACTTTTTCTTTCAGAAATAAAAACTGACGCTTATATTTTTAAAAAAATTACCAAGAAGTTCAGCAAACCTTACTTCTGGCAGTGGGCTGGCCGGCTTTGTTAGGATTCCTCCAACGTACACAACGTTAGGCAGGGTGGGTCTTGGAAACTCCAGTGCTACATCAGTACACAACATCCATAGGCTGGACCCATGAACCAAATCATACATGGACTTCGCAGGCATCAGGTTATACTTCTGCATTATCCTCTCATATTTGGGAAGAACCAGAAAGCTAACCCCCAGTCTGGAAATGAGGTAAACGCCAGTATTTTTCATCCTTTCCAGGAAGTTCATGCGGTCTGTGAGGAGTGAGTTAAACTCTGGGACATAAGCTAAAGGAGCAGGGGCTCCTACTTCAGCAGGATACCAAAGGCCAGTAGAAAATACAGCATATTTAACTCCTAAAAGATGAGCGATCACAAATCCACACATATCATTGGGGTCCACAAGTAGCAGGTCAAATTTTTCTTTTTTCAAAGCCTGGATTAGGGCTCGGTTGCCAACCATCATGTCACAATTCTTAGTGTAGTGGTCTAGTATATCAACCAGTTCAACTGCTGTCAGTCTCCCAGAGAAAATATTCCGCATTTTAGACTGCAGGAAAGCATCTGAGGTGGTACTGTTGAAGATCCCTGGGTACCGCTGGAGGCTGTAGTGATTAGATGGGGCAATGTCTCTGCCTTCTGAGAGGAGGAACACCGTGTGGTGGCCTCTCTCGTGCAAGGCTGATGCTAGCGTCTTGAAAATGTACAAATGGCTTTCAAACATAATTGGCGGCACGATGATGATTTTGGCAGCCCTTGCTATTCCAACAGCACTCCATAGGAGCATGAAATATGTAGTGTAAGACTTCATAGCTGTGAAGACAACCAGAAAATGACTTAAAACAGTATAAACAGATAGCCATTCAAAACAACCACAATGATTTTATTTCCCAAAACAGATGATGATCCAATTCTTTTAAAAATTAGCCTAATATTGTTCCAAAGCAGCCTTCACTTAAATAAAAATTATTAAGTACAGAATTGGAAGAAATCGACACACAATACATATCAGACCAATCTGAAATACATTATTTCATCAGTAAATAAGAACTTTTTAACCCAGATAATAACTTCTGCAAGGCCTAGAGACAAGTGATAGTACTTCTTTAAACACTATGAAACATAGTACTTCTTTGAACACTATCTATGAAACAGTATTAAAAATTTCTTATTCTTAATACATGTCAATGTTAATTCCAGGAAGAGTGACAATTTTTAATTTTCAGGTATATCAGTACACAATTGCTACTTAAATCATTTTAATTTAGTGGTAACAATCCCATTGAGACTAAAGGTTTCCAATAAGAGGTCACACTTATAATTAAGTAGTAGTTCAATAATTCGGTAGAAAATGTATTTCCCTCAGGTAAAATAATCTTCAGTATTTTTTTAATCACTACATATGCTAAATATCCTGGCAGTCAGTATTTATGTAACATTTTATTTGTTACATACTGTGTTAATTCAGGGCATCACCCAAGTGAATGACTTTCAAAAGAAAAGTCCAAGAAGAGTAACTGCATATTGAAGAAGGGTTTGGTGAATGAGTGTGTCCCAGACCACACTTCCTACATTCCACCTTCAGCTAGAGTGCCAACCTCAAGCGAGACGGATGGACACCTCAATACACACGTTATAAATTCTAGGGATGAGACTTATGCAAAAGCAGATATGCCATCAATACTGTTGTTTACTGTCGCTATGTGCACACCCAAGATCTACTTAATGATGGAGCCATGGCAGACAGCCACTCTTGTACTCTGCTGGACTGACAATTAGTATGTACTTCAACCACACTCAAAGCCATGAATTGATCATAAATCGAATAATAACAGTAGCATGGAAACAAACACTTCCTCTGTGTTTCTTACTCTTCCTTATCTGAGTATATTATTTCAATCATTACTAAAAATTAAAAAGAAATAACATAAAATATTTTGCTTCAATGAACTTCTTATGTCCTAGAATAGCACTGTCCAGGAAACTATTCTGTGAGATGAAAAATGTGTATGCCTGTTTTTCTATTGGGCATTCTACTCACCAGTAACTACTGAGTAGTTTTATGAGGCTAGGAAGAGTGAGAACTAAAATCCAAATTGTATTAATAGTTCAGCTACAGGTAGCTAATGAGTACTGTCCTTAAAGAAAAAAATTAAAACTACTGACTCTATACATTGATTTAAAAATTACTATTTAGAAATATCAACATTCTCAAGGCAAAAACAACTTCTAGAAATGTCTACCATGCCTCCAATAAAAAACAGTGACTATGAGAAAACAAAATTATTTAAGCAACCATGTTTCTCTACTTAAATACAAAACAATTATGAAAAAATCACAGCAGCACCTAAACATAAGCACTGTAAGCATCACTGTGCAAATAAGAGGAAGGACCACAGCTAGCAACAAATGCTGAAATTCTCCTGGTTCACAGTCACCTGAGCACATCCACTGGACTATTACCTTCTGGTAGTTTATACAATATCTTATCCTAATACTCATCTGTGTTTTAGGAAGACTGTTATTAACAACTGTATAGGTGAAGGTGGACTGGAGGAGACAGTGGTACAAAGAGAAGAGGGAGAGGGATCGCAGCAGATGAAGGGAGACAGAAGGAAAAAAGGGAAAGGAAAAGGCTGGGAAAGGCTCAGGGAGCAAAGGAAGAGCTCAGAGGGAGGAGGTGAAAGGGATGGAGGGACCCACATGCTCCTTGCTGGAACTGGCTGTTGGAAGAGGTGTAGGCTTATGTCCTTATTGGGAGGAGGGAAGGGGTGGCTGGGGCGTGAAAAACGAGGAAGTGACAGAGGGTCTTGCTAAGGGGGGAGAAGAGTTTGAGGGTGGCAGGTGTGGGGGGAAGGAGGGGACAATGAGAGGAAAACAAGCAGGACAGGTGAGACAGGACAGGTGAGGCAGGCCCTGGAGAGGGAGAGCCAGGTGAATGTAAGGCTCTCCATGTCACAGGGGGTCGGGGCAGCAGGAGGAGGCAAATGGTGGTGGAGGAAGAGCCCTCCCCAAAGAGTGAGAGGTGAGCCACTGACCTCAGCCTTCTGACCAGAACCTGAGGAAAGCCACAAGCCCTGCACTGACAGGAAGTTTGGGCTTCTTCCCAAACTGTCACTCTGCAGCTCCAGAAAGCTGAAAGGAAAAGATGGAGAGCCCTGATGGGGAGTCCTGAGGATGTCCTGATTGGAATTTCATTCCCAGACCACACAGTGAGCTCCTGAGCTGCCTTAATGAGCAGATCCAGCTGGGCCATCTATGAGACCTCATCATCAGGACACAGGATCTTGAATACAGCTCCCATATAGTTGTGCTGGCTGCCTATAGCCACTACTTCCAGAAGATCTACATGATGGAGGTTGGGGGACTGCTTTGGTAACAGGGGTGGCAGGACAGCTACTGGAAGAGCAGGGGCCTGTGTGTGTCAGTGTGACCTGGACTTTGTAGGGCCTGAGGCCCTGGGTGCCCTGCTGGAATTTACCTACACAGCCACACTGACCACCAGCAGTGCCAACATACTGGCTGTACTCCAAGCTACCTGGCTACTAGAAATCCCGTGTCATTGTTGCCTGCATGGAAATTCTACAAAGTAGTGGGCTAGAAGCCACTAGCTCAGATGAGGATGACTGTGAGCAAGCCTGATGGTACCTGGAGGCTTTTGCCACTGCCACCACCACAGCCTCAACCTCAGATGTGCCCAACGTGAAGACAGCCCTCCACAGGAGCTCCTCCAACCACCACCACCAGCTTGACCTGTCGCCTGCCACAGCTGCAAGCCCTGAAAAGCTTTTCTTCAAACCAAGGGGGTCTGAGCAAAGCATCTGGTCCCTGATGCATCCACAGTACTCACCCATCCCTTGACTTACAAAGAAGGGGGAGCTGGTAGAGTAGGCAACAGTGGGAGCAGTGGGTTTAGGGACAGCTAGTCCTCCCACAGGTGATGCCTCACCTCCTGACTGGTACCAGAACTATGAGGTCTTTGAGAGTGAGGAAGAAGAGGAGGAGCTGGTATATCCTCCAGCCTATGAGCTAGCACAGATCAACAAGCCCCCAGTATCTATCGCCAGAGGGCTCAGATGAATATACCATTGATCCTGACCTGATGGCCAAGACAAGTTGGTGCATAAATGCCATTCACAAATGTCCAAAGAGTGCACAGTCTGTCACAAGATAATCCATAGGGCAGGCAAACTACCATGCCACATGAGAACCCACACTGGTGAGAAGGTCTTTGCCTGTGAGGTCTGAGGTATCTGCTTCACCAGGAACGACAAGCTGAAGATCCACAGGAGAGCGCCCCTACTCATGCCCACATTGCTCAGACGGCTTCCTGCAGAGCTAAGACCTCAAGAACCACATGTGCCTACACACTGTGGACCTGCCATATGAGTGCCACCTGTGCCACAAGGCTTTCGCCAAGGAAGACCACTTGCAGAACCATCTCAAAGCCAGAACTGCCTGGAGGGGTGTACCAAAAGGAGGATGATGTGCCTCTGAACTACCCACCACGCTCAACCACCATATCCACTTAAAAAGTGATGATGCAATATATTAGTAGGAAGGTCAGGTGCCCTGGGCCTCATCTTAGTATTTCAAGTGAATGGGGAGCCCAGGGCCGGGGGAACCTGAGGCTTAGTCCCAGACAGTGAGGACAATGTGGCCTCCACTCTCTCTACTTGTTTTTTCCCCACTCCCTGCCTTAGTCTGGGAAAGTATTTTCCCCCTCTCCACTCCCTTCATCTACCCCTGCACCACCCCACCACTACCACCACCACCACCACCCCGCCTTGGGTGTAAGAGACACTAAGAAATAATAATTTAAAATTCATTTAAAAAATGACTTTCTAGTTAGAAGTTTATTGACAAAACATGATGTGACACTAAACCTCTTCTCTATAAGCATTTACACATTTTCTGTTCCTCAAAACACTAGAGTAGGTATTGGTTGGTTCATACACTAGAACTGATGGTTCTAGACCACCGTCTGAGGATTTTAGATTAACTATGACCCACCAATTCCAATGTGTGACACATGACAGCACTTGGCATTTTATGTTGCAAAGAATAGTGATTTGTTTAACACTAGGTGAAACAACAATCACACCAGAGCAGGTTTGAATGGGGCTGTAAAGTAGTACTGTCAACTTCAGAAGCCACTCAAACAATACATACATTTATTCTAAAGGCACTTGAACATGCTCACTCCAGAAGCCCACATCCATAATTGAGCTTGTCTTATCCTTTCTCTGGCACCTACTAAACCTTGTGCTTAAATCATGTTAAAATTTCTTTCTGATAAATTCCAATTCTGCTTCAAACTGACTTGTCCTGAAATTATTTTCCATGGCACAGTCAAAAACCCCAGCCTCACCTGGATAAATATTTCTGAAGAGAACTCCTAAGGCAGTGAGACAGTGGAGAGCAGTTTCCCCAGCCAGTAGCCACACTGCTATTGACAATTAAGACGCCGGGCGGTGGTGGCGCACGCCTTTAATCCCAGCACTCGGGAGGCAGAGGCAGGCGGATCTCTGTGAGTTCGAGGCCAGCCTGGACTACCAAGTGAGTTCCAGGAAAGGCGCAAAGCTACACAGAGAAACCCTGTCTTGAAAAACCAAAAGAAAAAAAAAAAACGACAATTAAGAGTTTTTCCTTGAGTTTGGAGGTTCCATTTTTCTTCCTTAGGTAACCCCAATAATCACTGTTATAAACAACTAAGAGAACTACTGTTACACTCAATCACAATAGCACTAAATGCACTAAAGGAATTCTGTGATATGCTAGATGCTAAGGCATAAGAAGGTGACTGTGGCTTCTGTTCTCTTTTCAAGGGTAATGTCCTCTACTTCAACTTGGTTCATGGCCAAAAAGATGAAAGAGAACATTGCCAGCATCTAGTTTCAGTTCTCCTACAGGAGGAGATGGAGTAAAGCAGGGGCCTAGAAACCTCTAGTTAAAAAGCACTGACTCCTCCTCACTGGGGCACATAGGTACTGAAGCAGGATGAAAGGCTAACATTCTTGCCACAGTTTTGTCTCTCTCCTTTATTTTGGCTTAATGTGTTATCCTTGGGTCACTTTATTCCTGTATAAAATAAAGACTCCTCCAAAATAAAATGAGGGTAATTGTTGTCTAGGACTGACAGCCTCACCCTGGAATGGAACTAACCATCTGAAACCCCCTCAACCCCTCCAGCAAAGAATTCTGTCTAAGATTATCTTTCAAGACCTGATCAGAGATGATGTTAAGTAAGAACTTCCTCCTCTAAATCTAACGCACCGATAAGTTTCCTCAAGAAGGACTTAGGGTCATTTAACCCCTTTTTTAGTTCCTCTTCCCAACATGGCCATACTGAACTTATCTCTGCTTTTAATTTCTGTCTCTTTAACTGGTATATGGGGACTGGTGGCTGAGCCCAGGCTTCTGCCCTAAAAGCTCTGGTTACAGGAGGAGAAATGCTGTGTGCATAATTTTTGCCCTAATAGTCACTCGAACGTGCCTCATAGCTGGTGTGAGACTGTGGCAATTATTAACACTCCAGGCCATGCATTCCAAAGAATAGACCCAGAAAGTTGTAGCCACAAAGGTGCTTCGAGCCAGAAATGCCATTCCTCCATGTTTATGCCAGATTACTGTTTATGAGCAGCTAAACTACCTGATCTAAGCCACTGTACCATCTCTGTCTATAGCACCAGGGTGATGAATCATCATGGTCTTCCCAGGATTGAGGGATCCCAAGGGATGGGCATTTCAATACTACAAATGCGAAATTCCTGAGCAAATCACGCAAGTGGCTCACCTCATAGCTTTGACCTTATAGTTCCTTTTTCTGCCCTTGAGACTTGAAAGCATTACTTCACTTACACTAAGACAGTTGCTTCTACTTTATGAAACAAGTCTGAAAAGGTAAAAACCTAACAAAAGCTAACACCTAGGAAATTAATCCACTTTATCCCACTATATAATGAAAGGTCAAAAGTTCACACACATACATTCATGCACCCTATTTAGACACAGACACAAAGACACACACACACATGGTCAAACGCAGCTCTACTTCTATGGCTACTACTTTCACATAAAAGCAATACCTGGTGTCCTAAAGTAAATTATGACTAGAAGTTTACACTGAAAGTAAAAATCCTTTCATAGACTAGGAGAATTCTCAGCTGGGGGTTGGAAGAGAACATACCATTTAGAAAAGTATGGTCCCCTGTTTTCAGTTACCTTTCAGTTTTCTTTCCCACCTTAAAGAAAAAGAGGTGGGGAAGGGAGGGAGATCTGGAGACAGTTCAGTGGTTAAGTGCACTGCTTGAACTTCCAAAGGACCCAGGTTTGATTCCTAGCCCCCACATGGCAGCTCACAACCATCTGCAACTCTGGTTCCAGGGAATCTGACACCCTCTTCTAACTTTCTAT
Organism: Peromyscus californicus insignis; assembly: GCF_007827085.1. Classification (NCBI taxonomy): domain Eukaryota; kingdom Metazoa; phylum Chordata; class Mammalia; order Rodentia; family Cricetidae; genus Peromyscus; species Peromyscus californicus. Next base: position 103,087,669 of record NW_026294617.1, read on the forward strand.
ACCCCATGCATGCATGCATACATGTGGTGCATAGACAAAGATGCAGGCAAAACAGCCATACACACAAAAATCACATAAAACTAAAATGATAATGTGTGCCCAGTACCGTGAACTAATTGGACTATCATCCACTAACAAAATTCAGGATAACCATTAGAAGTTAGTGACTAGATAAGGAGATTTTCAAAATCTACCACTTTACTAAGTTTTTGGTTTTGATTTACTCAGAAAACAAAACAACAACACAAAAACATTTCTATGTTTGTTTGCACAAAATTTTCAGGTTTGCACATAATCTAATGTATGCAGTTTACCTACAGATATGAGACAAAAATTCTGAATGAAAAGGAAGAATGTAGTCTATTTTACAAATTTTGGTTTTTTTTGTTTTTTTTTTGTTTTGTTTTGTTTTGTTTTTTGTTTTTTGAGACAGGGTTTCTCGTGTAGTTTTGGTGCCTGTCCTGGATCTCGCCCTGTAGACCAGACTGGCCTCGAACTCACAGAGATCCACTTGGCTCTGCCTCCCCAGTGCTGGGATTAAAGGAGTGCGCCACCACGGTCTGGCCTATTTTACAAATTTAAGTCTCCCCCATCAGAAGTTTCTAGTCAAAATTTCTAACACAATCACTTTTAAAAGAAAAAAAAATACCTGTGACTAACAACTAATTTGAAAAGTCATGGTGAAAATATTATATTCATATGGTATTATTGCTTATACTAACATATTCCATTATAGGAAGTGAGACTGATATAGCTGTTTGGGAGTACTACAAACAGGCAGATCTTGCTTATAAATGAAATACAAAAAGATATTAACCATTAGCAATACCCTCAAAAAAAGGTCATAAGGAATGCAGAATGGCTGATGCTTTTGTAACATCCCAAGCTAGGCGCACTCACACTCCTCACTCTAATCAGCCACAGTTATCCTCTTCCTAACATCTGCAGTACAGGTGGCAAAGCTGTAATGAGAAACTCAACCCTTCTCCTTTATCAGTACTAGCTGGCCCCTGTCCACATAAGAGTTTCTCCTCAACCATCAAGTGGAAGGAAAAACAAAAGCAAGGCTAGAGAGAAGACACAAAATTAGATATCAACAAACACTGCACTTGGGACCCCAAACCCATTTATGCCTAATCATGATAAACTTAGCTATTTAAAACTTCAAAGTTGGATTTGATAGTTTGTAACACTAGCATTCAGGAGGCTGAGGTAGGGGGATCACTATGAACTCCTAGCTAGCCTAGGTACAGAATGAGACCCTGTCTCAAAATGAAAATGATGATGAGTATAGTAATAAATATAATTTTATAGCCTAAGAAATAATAAAACACAAAATTTAATCATCTAAATGAAATGATCTTCAAATTTTAGGACCCAAAAGACTCACTTCAAACGTTAAGCAAAAATGCAGATTCCAAGGTCTCCAGCAAACAGTCGGTGACTTGGGTAGAAAAGAATGTGTATTTTAAAAAAGCAGCTGAAGATTTCTTTGTCATTCACCACCACTCTAACTTGGTAAGAATCTAGCACTTAACACTTCAGTGCAGAGTAATACAAGTGATACACTGAAGAAACTATAGGTGTAAACTAGCAAGACCTGAGGTAAAGCATATCTCTTTGGAGAATTCAGAAAAGCACACTGTACCACCTCGATCCTTAGGAACACAGAAGAAGCAGCTGAACAATCTCAAAACATTTACAAGCTTCTTCTTGCTAAGATTACCTACCACTTCCACGAGTACATGAATAAAGCTTTTAGGACTAAGCCTGTAGTGAACATGCGGCCATCCTGTTCACTGTCATTCCTTTTAGGACTGGGTTTTCCCTCTCATCTAATTAATTCTGAGTTAATTTATGTTGTTAGTGCATTACTAAAATGGAATTTCCTAGTAAAATATATCAAGATCAACTTAGAAATATAACTAAAATAGTTGCCGAAGAATAATTAAGATTTTGGCTTGGAAGTATATTTAAGAATCCAAGATCTCTTTTTCAGTTAGCTCATTTCTGAAGTATGGAAATTTTAAATGACTTATAATGAAATAAAAAAGTAAGAGAAAGCACGATCCATAAATCTGTCATTAGTAATCTTTGTAAATGAAGCCAAATATTTAATTTCTTTGAGACTAATTATCTAACCTGCCAAATGAGACTATCAAATTGGAAGGACTTGAACATCCTATTATAAAACCTGCTCAAAACTATATTTAAGAACAAGTTTAGAAAGGAAAATAACTTACTGGGGAAGGGGCATGGAAAAGAGGAAAGGAGGTAAAAACGCTAAGTTTAAGGAGATTGAGGTGGTATGCTCATAAAAAAGTATGATCAAATCAATGGAGTACTAAATTTAAAAATAAGAAATGGGTCGGGCGGTGGTGGCGCATGCCTTTAATCCCAGCACACGGGAGGCAGAGCCAGGCGGATCTCTGTGAGTTCGAGGCCAGCCTGGTCTCTAAAGCGAGTTCCAGGAAAGGTGCAAAGCTACACAGAGAAACCCTGTCTCAAAAAACCAAAAAAAGAAATGAATTCAAGTTGATTTCCAAATTAGGTTCCAGAGACTCTTCAATTGACACAAACTTCATCGCACATGTTAAAATATAAATTAGGCTTTGACAGATCAGGAGTGAGAATCCCCAATTTGTTTATTTCTGAAACAAGCTCCCTAGGGACATGGGACTGCTGGTATTCATATAAAGTAACTGTCCACATAGGTCAAGATTTAGCCAACACTCTAACAGTCCTAAAATAGTCAAGACAAGATCATGGTCAAGCAGTCAGCAATGCAAACCTGCAAGGAAGCAGATTACTTTTCAATCACAAATATGCAAACGACAATGTGCTTAAAATAATTTGAGTACCTAATGGACTTCATATGTAATGTTTTAATTGACTTGATAAGGAGCCAATCTTTAAGCACAAGGCTACAGTTTAGCTCTAAAACATCTCTAGCTTTTAAAACCTAAAGATGCTTTAAAACTTCATTGTTGCCACAATCAAGAGATCAGGCCCAGGCTTTTTGTTTGTTTTTTGTTTTGTTTTGTTGGTCTTTAGTTTTTTGTTTTTTTTCTAGACAAGATTTCTCTGTGTAACAGCCCTGGCTGTCCTGGGTCTCATTTTGTAGACCAGACTAGCCTTGAACTCATAGAGATCTGCCTGCCTCTGCCTACAGAGTGCTGGGATTAAAGGCATGTGTCACCATACCCAGCTGAGGTCAAGTTTTAACATTTTTGTTCCACAATTGCTATCCAGGTGATAACATTGAGAACTACTATACTACCCCAAATGGGTAACTATGAGACAGCATCAGAGCAAAGTCTAAAAAAGTGACAATCAATTGTCTCAATTTTTAGATGAATTAATGAGTATGTATGTATTAACTGAACTAAGAATACCTGACTTCATCTACACAGCCAATTAGTTACTGAAATCACTATATCATGAGTTTAAGTTATAAAATTATTCAAGGAACTGTTGATCAAAAAAATCTTAAAACCTAAGCCAAGTTGTTCATCCTCAAAATGATCACAAATTTTCACCATATGATAATATGAACCAACTAGGCATCTAGTATCACAGACTAATGAGCCTCAAAAGTAGCAAGCATCAAAAGCAAATGGGGGGTTTATGCAAACAGACTGCTGGGTGTGCCCTCACAAGGTAGATCTGAGATGAGCCACAGAATCTGGTATTTTAGCGAATTCACAGATGATGCCGAAATTACTGACTCAAGAGCCATTTTCTGAGAATCAATGATAGTGATAAAAATGTACAGTTGAAAAACAATGTTCCTTTTTATTAAAGAAAATGGTATGATTAAATCATTTTGGTGTTTATCACATCCTAGTTATAAAATCCATACACACACACACACACTCCTAAAAGACTTAGGTTTCTTTTTCTATAATTCTGCCAAGACTTGACCAGCTTGGAACTAATTATCTCCATGCCTCTGCATCATTTGATCAGCATCCAGAAAATACAGAAATTCTTTGTTTTGACTCTGACTTCATCCTTATACAAACAGAAGAGATCCTAAGTTATCTAACTGAGATTTTCTAAGGTTTAAACTTCTGACAAACGTTTATTTTTTTAAACCATGTTTTATGTTTTAAAATACTGTGCTATAACACTTTACAACTCTTTTATTGAGATTTTGTTGATATACAATCAGATGCATAAAAGTCATTGTTTATTAATAAAGGAGCATCAGAGAAATTCACTGTGTCTTATGAAGAACCTATCCAAGTCTTTGTCCCCTGAGGATTAATATAACTTTGCTGTTTTTCAATCTAATAGTCCATATGATTATTGTTTTGAGACAGGTTTTCACACATTAGCCCAGTCTAGCCTGGAACTCTATATATTTATAACTCTTTATTTATTGTACTGGAATACAGCATTTAAATCTGAAAGAAATCTAGGCTAAATTTTGATCTCCCACAATGCAACTCTATTCAATTAGCAATTAATTAGAATTCTTAATGTTACAGAAATGTATTGGAATGCATGGGACTTTCCTCTACTTGTTAAAAATATCCTTTATTTGATATCACTAAATAGGTTTGTGGATGAGCTATAATAGCATTATTGAAAGTCACAAACTAAACATTCATATAATGTCTCAAACATGTTTTTGAGTTTTAAAAAAAGTATAGTCCAGCCAAATATTAACCTAAAAACACAATTCTATGTATTTCTGTATCCTGTGGAAGTCTTCACTAGTAAACTAATAATAGACTTGTCTATTGCCACAAAATTCAGGCACAAGCACCATGAGAAGCTCTTTGCAGACTATTAGATTAAAAAACAGCAAACTTATGAGTCCCCCGGGACCAAAGACTTGGGTAGGTTCTTCACGAGGCACAGTGCATCTCTCTGATGCTCCTTTACTAACAGAGGAAAATGTCATTTTGTGTCTTTTATGCATCTCGGATTATACTAATATATCCACAATGAACAAATGTCAAGCAGTCTTTTGTAAATCACTGCTGTCATTACTGGTTTTGCAAAACTAATATAAATATACTTAAACACAGTAATTAATATATTTTATGTAAAGTAATACAAAATACAATTAAAAGTATTTTCATCTAAAAAACAATTGGAGTCCTAATTTAAGTACTAAATATAACTGAGTTCAAATCCTTTCCTTTGACAAAGGGACAATGCCTCTAATGAGCTAGTCATTGGCAAAGTCAACACTATCACTCAGGTTTCCTGATCCTCTCTAGTATATCATGACCGAAACAGTAAAGACTTTCCAAAGTTGTCATTACAACATATCAGATAGCAGGTCAATTATTTTCTTGAATTCTTGGATACACAAATCAAAACAGCAGAAAAGCCTTAGTACTAAACTTAAACCTTTATACTGAAAAGCCCTTTAATACTTATACTATTAAAAAAAAAAAACTATAATACTTTTCATTCCAAGGTAGATTTCTACCATGCACCTGGCTGCTTGTTGAATAGGTGGCTGGATTACCTCTTAAATTTCTCAGATCACAAAGAAATTAACATTCCTAGTTCACAAAGATTCACCTTTGGTGAAGACACTAGGAGTTATAATAGGAACAGGGTTGCATTTGCCTAAAATCCTTCCTATATACATATATGTATATGGAGAGAGAAAGAGAGAGAGATTAGTGAAGGAATTTTAGTATTTATATATTTTAGTATTTTCATATGTATATATAAAATATATATATGTAAATCATAAAGTGGTCAGGGTCCATAAAGGCTGCATTAACTACTATAAAGGTCTCAGACCATGTTCTTAGCCCTACCACCCACCTGTAAACCCATCAGTAGGATCTGGCATAAGGACTCTTGAAGAAAGAGAAGAACTTTATCTCCAAAAGGACACACAGGGTAAGGAGCAAGGATATCCAGAAGAGCTTGTGTCTATGTTTTGTACACAGTTTAAAACATTGGAACAACATTGCAAAGTGCGCTTATTTAAAAGATAACTGTTCTAAGTAATACATAGCCCTCAATGCCTTTACTGGCACACGACACTTTTGTTGTTTAAAACCACTTAGTTCAATTACTATTGCCTATATGTGCTCAGGTGTGCAGCTATCCACTGGGGCATAAGCAACCTACCAATGGCCACTCCCCTTCCCCAAAGAAAAATTACTCCCTACACAAGAGCCATCAACTTCCAAGAGCTCTTCAGCTATGGTCTATGGTAGCCCCTCCTTCATCCATTGTGGGATTTTGTCTGGCTTTATGTTGAGCAGGTCTTACATTGGTAACTACAGCTGCCGTAAGTTCGTATGTGTCACAGACATATCATGACCTGAGGAAATCTCTCAGCATTCTTTCCCATTCTCTACCTCTGCTGGCTTCCCTCTTCCATCCTGTTCCCTGAGCCTTATGGGTGAGAAATTAATATAGATACCCCAGCCATGGCTGAGCATTTGCAGTCATTATTCTCAGCACTTTGAACAGTTATGGCTCTCTGCATTAACCATGACCCATTGCATTAAGAAGCTTCTCTGCCCAAGGTTGAGAAGGGCACAAATTTATGAACATAAAGTATTTAGAAAGCAGTGCAACAAAATCACCATTTATCAAAACAATAGTAAGTTCCCCCTGGGTCTTATAACCTCCCTAACTATAGGTCTTAACTACATTTACAGTAACAAGCATGAATTCCCTCCCGTGGAACTGGCCTCAAATCCAATCAAGAGAGCTCTTGGTTAACCCAGATGCCAGGCTTCCCACTACTGTTATCAGTGCCCACATCTCCCTTTGCAGGTTGCTGCAGGGGCCAGTATGGAACTACTGATGTCTTTTCTTAGGAGCCTGCACAGTACCTTCTAGAACTACAGAAGCTGTGGGGCATACATAGGCTACAAAGAGGGTGCCGAAAGCAATTTAGATAAACAGAGCTTAAGCTTTAAGCAGTTTGTGCAGACAGTGGATACAAATGGTACCAGAGGAAGTTAGTTTAAGCTGTTTGTACAGAGAATAGATACAAAGGATGGCTAAAAGGAAGTTAGCTTGGGTTGTTTGTATGGAGATTAAAGACAAATAGTGAGAGAGGAAGTTAGCTCAAGTTATTTATGCTAAAAACAGGAGATGATGTCAGGGCATAAACAACTTGTAAATAGGGTGATCTTTAAAATGATTGGTTGGTTCCTTCACCCCCTCCTAGGTTTCTGAGGTTTTCTGGTATAAAAGAGGCTTACTGTCTCTCAATAAATGAGTTCTTGCTTGAGTTAACTCCCCGCTGCGTCTGATTGTCTCCGGGTAAGAGGGAGGCTGGGGAAAGGGCGAGCAGCACTGCACTTGCCTTTCCTCAGTTCCAGGCCACCTCTTCACAGGTGACCTAAGTTCCTGGTGGGGCAGATCCCCACAAGAAGCTACACTGGAGGAAGAGCTTCCTAGTCACTTCCAGCTTGATTTCTCTATGTCCTGTAATCATACTATGTTGTGTCTTTAGCAATAGGGTCCTGTCATCTATCTATAGTAGGCAACTACGAACAATGGCAATAACCTAGATTGTTTTGAGTTCCCATGGGAATTTCCTGATTTGTAGTCAGGTAATGTGTATAGATTTTAATAGTCTTCATATTTCATGCTTTTCTTCTTTTTTATTCCTGGGCTAAAATATATTAAAATTTGTCTCAATCTTAAACTATATCCTTAATCTCATCCCTTCTACTACTCTGCCCAGAAAGAGATGGAAGGGGAGTCATTTTGAACAAGAATTTTGGTAATTACCAAGGGAGAAGCTTAGAATAAAGGAAGAGGAGGAAAAAACAAAAACACCCCACCTGGGTAGCATTTTCAACATCTGCAGCTATCGTAAAACGTCCAGGTGAGGGAATTAAAAGGCATCCAACTCTTCTTTCTAGCATATGTAACCCACCCCCAACTACTATTTCACGACATTGGGCACACTCACGATCAAACATAAATCTGAAACAAACACTAAGTACAATTAATTACTGCTACGGCTATTTCTTGTATTAGTCTCACTCAGAATTACTTGGGAATACACTTGTATCTATTAGATAAAATATTAGGTATATTTAAAAGTAAATACTCCTACATGAATGTGATCTTTAAAGAATTCTGCAACATGACTTTTCTATGGATCAAACCTTCCTACTGTGGCTGACTATGTGGAATAGAGGTCTTGGTAACCCTTATGGTTTCTACACAGACAATCCCAAAATCCAAAAAGAAACATTTCATGTTTGAATAATCAAGCTTGAGAGAAAACAGCAAAAGTATCAACATTATGTACAGAAACCTAGGAAAATTCTCTACTTACACTACCTTGTGAGGAGCTAAAAATAACATTTAATGATGTTTGAATATCGTTATCTTTGGTGAGACCTGTTTATCCAAGGTGGTATATGGATGTGTTCTCTCCTTAGAGGGAGAAGGTAGACAGAAGTAAATGTTAAACTCACATCAATATATGCAAAGGCTAAAGCCAAAGAAAAGTTTAGAGATACAAGGAAACAATAATCTGAGGTGTGTCTTGAATGTCAAAAGCTGGGTAGGTGAATATCTGAAATGAGAGAGTAAAGACTGGGGATGTAGCTCAGTGGTGGAACTCTTGTCGGGCACAAAAACGAAGTCCTTGGCTATACCCCCAAAATCTCTCTCTGTGTCTCTCTTCCTCTCTCTACTAACCCATTTTCTCCACTAACCCATTCTCCTTACTTCATTTATCTCCTTGTTATCCACCTCTCCATAGAAAGCTAGGGCACTTTAGAACTGAAATGGCCTGAAGCAAGGGATACATGCTGTCTCCTTATTGGGTATAAGACTAGTAAGGGTATTCAGGGTGCAGCTAGACAATGCGTAGGCATGAAGGTTGGCTAAAGACGTGGTGTTTTCAGATAAGGGGCACAGTTAAATGGCCCCTAAAGAAGATGAAGGGTGAGCAGCAAGTAAGCAGTGATGCAAAGAGATCCAAGGCAAAGGTGAGAGACAGTAATAATGTTAAGGTTGAGAGTGAGAAGACTACACAGAGACAGCAGAAGGTGAATGAGAGTTCTAAGCAGTGTGAAGGGAGGGCTTTATTAAGAGAATAAGCACAGAAGAGTAGGCCAGACTAAATAAGCAAGACAAAAGAAGGGTAAGCTCAGAGGTAACCCCAAGGTCTGTCACTTGGCTGATGCAGACAGGGGTGCCAGACATAGTTTGCAAGTTGAGTTTGAACTCTTAAGCCTTCGAGATATTACATTAAAAATGTCATGGCTGGGATTACAGACCATATATTTATAAACAGAAATCTAGTATACAAGCACAAATAACCCTCACCAAAGGAATGAAGAAAAAGAGTGAAGGTTTGAGAATTTTTAAAAAATGTTCTAAAGAATGCCCAGAAAAGACAGAGGAATAACCAGAAAAGCAGATGAAGAACACTGTCACAGAGTAGGGGTGGGAGACTCCATCAAGAGGGAAAGAAAGGGATGGACACTATGGGGGGTGGGGCGTTTGTTGTGTAATTTCCAAAGGACTATGGAAGGATTTCAGAAAATGAGGTGTTTGGTATACCTCCAGCACCTGGCTCTCAGCAAGAAACTGAGGTCCTACCTTTGAAGTCTTAGGGACTATACTGGTCATCTCAATAAGTGAATTGAAAACTTGAAGACTTTATATCATCTTACAGTAATATTCTACTGCCTCCTAGCCAGAGATCTGAGGCAGATCACGAATACAATGATAGAACACACAGTTTTGTAAACTACAGATAGGGAAAAAAAGCTAGTTTGGCATGGTTAAACACAATCCTTTAATCCTAGCTCTCTGGAGATGGAGACTGGAGGATCAGCAGTTCAATGTCATCCTCTACTACACAGTAAGTTTCAGCTAGCTTGAGATACATGAAACCCTCAAAAATAAAACGAAAATCTGCATGAATATCTTATTATTTTCTAAAAGATAACTATCATTTCTAGGATAAGGTTAGGCGAGTCAGAGAAAGTAACTAAATCCCACCCATAAATATCTCTAGTATATAGCTCAGCTCTGGGATGAGAGGTCCCATCCACATGCCAATGCCACAGGCAAACCTTTGCTTTAATTACATTCCCCCTCAGATCAATACTCTAGTTTCTTGCTGGGACACAGCCAGCTCACAGAAAGAATAGCACAGAGACTAACACTGAAGCATGGCTGCTTTTCTTTGAATGTTTTCCTGTTGTTCCAACAAGGTTTTCTCTTTCTCTGTTGTCCTCGCTTTATTCTTATATTCACTGCATCTTATTTCCCCTTCTAGATTCCATTATCCTAATCATATCTCTATTATGACATATTCTTATAAATATCTTCAACATATTTTCAAAGTCACGAGAAAAAGGTTAGTGATTAGCATTAATTTCCTTAAAACAGCGTCAGCCTAGTCTTTATCCATAACTTTCCCTGCTTCCCCCAGCTCTGTCAAATAAACAGGCAAACCTGTTTGACTAGTTTGCTGTAAAGCCTACCCAGTAGACAGACCAACTGGACAATGGATAAAGCTATGGAAAGCACACAGACCAAGTTTCTTAGGTAAAGTTGTACAATGCCTGCAGTGTAAGGCAGATCTTTCAGAATACTAAGAATCAGCACATACTCATTTATGTCACTGTTAGAAATTAAAAAAATAATCCTCTTGAAACACTCTTCTACATTATCAATATTTTTATGGCAATGGTGCAGAATAATAGGAAGCCCATTTGAAATGGTGTTTAAACTTTATAAACGAGCTAGGTGTGGGGACACAGAGTATTCTGCAAGCTGAGACTAGAGGATTACAAATCTGAGATCAGTTGTGCTACACAAAAAGACTAAAAAAAATCTGATGGTTGAATTACATTCAATTATAGAGGTGTGTCCACATGTTTTTGCTGCTGTGCGTGTACTTAAGCAGAATAAAAAGCTTTGAATTTGCAAAATAGGTTACTCAAAAGAGGATTCTTCCCATGGATGTTCTTTGATGTTGCTTTGAATAGCAAAGTCCTTTAGTTTAGTTTATTTAAAATGAGATGCTTTTAAACCATCAGCTGAAAAAAAGTATTTATATGATACAATAAGGTCTGTAATTAATATAGCAAAATATCAACTATATAATTTTAAAACTGTGTGTTATGCATATATGTAGTGTAATGTATGTGTGCCTGTGTTCTGGTAGTTTGGGCACATGTGTGGAGCTCAGAGAACAACCTGGAGTTTCAACCCTCACTTTCCACCTTATTTGAGACAAACTCTCTTGTTTTTGTAACTGTGCACACCAGGCTTGATAGCCTGTGAGTACCCAGGGATTCTCTTGTCTCTACTTCCCATCTCACCATAGGAATCATGGGATTACAGATATGCTCCCATGTCTGGCTGTAGGTTCATTTTGAGGATCTGAACTCATATGCTGAGGCTTGTGGAAGAAATTTTTACCTTCCTAAACTATCTCCCTAGCCCTTAAAAGCATTTTTACAAATTTTAAATGTTGGCCCTATTTTCTTCAGGTGTTTTGAAGTTTTATAATCATATGATTCAAGTTACGCAGCATAAAGAACATCTTACAGATACTGTAGCAAATGTGTACAAATAATTTTACTTTTCCGATACTTGGGCATACACTTGCATTTTTTCTCACTTGGAGAAATACTAGTTCCATAGTTTCTTCCCATTAAAACAAGGTATACTCAATACTTAATGCTAAAACATGACTTAGAATCTTGAAAACATTGAAACTTGAAACTTGAAAGCATTACAAGTTGACATAAATAATCGAAGGCCATAATGAAGATCTCCAAAATGTTCCTCCTACGCAGTCTTCCTATCTAATAAAATACTTTAAAACTTAGGCAACTTTCTAGCCTGAAACCAGCAGTTGATTTCAAACCTGAAACTTAAGCTATCCTAGATACTCTACAACTCATAAACTCAAAAGTAGCCTTTTTGTTCTGGCTATTACACACTGCTTAATACCTATCTACATGTAACACTCTAGACAAATTTTAACTTGGCCTTGCAGTCTCTCTAAGAGGGTATTGAAAAAGACAATAAATATCCAGTGTGAAATACTGGGATTTATGCACACACAACGTGGAACAGAACAAAAATCTTAAACTGAAATCACACAGCTCTCTATGCTTTGCAAGTAATAGGACCATGTACTATAAGTAAACAGAGTAGAAAAAAAAATCACGGAAAGTCAACTCTGCCAAAGAGAGATACTGATAACAGAAAGTATTGCTACAGTCTCTCAAAGCCATCAGTATAACAAATTGCATTTCACCTTTAAATTGTTAAACATTAAATTTCATTTTTTCAGTAAATTCTTATGTGTCCTAAAGCTATGCACTACTGAGAGTGCTATACAAAAAAAAGTGTGAATCAGCCGTAGATATGATAGACTAATAGACCTACTAACTTGAGCTAAACATAATTACATATAACCAACCAATCACAATAATGTCTTTCAAGTAATGTGTAAACAACATGTACAGTGTTCAGGTATTGGATGGTTGCCAAACAATTCATACATGTTAACATTTTACTCTCAAAATATTCCCTAGTAAGGATATTTATACATTACTACAATAAACTTCAGGAGAGGAGGGGAAAGAAAATAAACTCCATGATCATCCTTTCATTGCTGTACAGGTTGATCATAACTTGTTCACAATACTGAGTTTAAGGCCCTGGATAACTGGGAAATGTCTTCTGAAACATTTGATACAACATTAGTTTGTTAAGTTTTGTTTGTTTGGTTGGTTGTTTTATTTTTACATTCCAATCAAAGTTGTTCCTCCCTCCCTTCTTCCCAGCCCCCTCCATTCCACTCCTCCTCCACTGTTTCTCCTCAGATACAGGCAGGCCTCCCATGGATATCAGCCAGCCATAGTATATCAAGTTGCAGTGAGACTAGGCACCTCCTCTTCAATTAAGGCTGGATGAGGAAATCCAATAGGAGGAATGGGTCCCAAAAGCAGGCAACACAGTCAGAAAAAGACCCTGCTCCCACTGTTAAAAGCCCCACAAAGAAGACGAAGCTACACCGCTGTAACATATATGCAGAGGACATAGGTCAGTCCCCATGCAGGCTCCCTGGTTGTCTGTTTAGTCACTGTGAGCTATCAACCCAGGTTAGTTGGTTCTGTGGGTGTTCTTGTGGTGCCCTTGACACCTCCACTGGGTCCTACAATCCTTCCTCCTTCTCTTTGGCAGGATTCCCCAAGATCTGCCTAAGGTTTGGCTGTGGGTCTCTGCATCTGTTTCCATCAACAGCTGGTATGTGCTCACTCACTCCTAAGTGGGTATTAGCTGTAAGTAAAGGAGAACCATGCTACAACCCACACACCCAGAGAAGCTAAGTAACAAAGAGGGCTCAAGGTAAGGCCTCATGAATCTCACTTTGAAGGGGAAATAGAACAGACATTGCCAATGGAAGAGGGGAGGGGGCTGGAAAAAAAAAGGGTTGGGAATGGGAACAGGAGAGATCAGGTGGGGGTGGGGGAGAGTTCTGGGAGAGAAAACTGGAAGCTGCGTGCATCCCCCAGGATGAGTGAGAAACCTAGAGCAATGGAAATTCCCAGGAATCTATGAGGGAGATCCTAGCTAAGACTCCTAAAAATAGGGGATACTGAACCTGAACCAGTCATCTCCTGTAACCAGGCAATACTTCCAGGGGAAGGACTGGGACACCAACCTGGCCACAAACCCTTCAACTTACAAATTGCACTGCCTACAAGATGTGCTGGGGGAAAGATGGCTCAGAAATTGTGGGAGTGACCAACTAATGACTGGCACTGGTGGAGACCCATACCCTGAGAGGGAGCTCACCCCTGAGTGTCAGGACCCAGAGGTGGGATACCCCAGAGACCTAGGATAGAATCAATAAGGAATGGGAAAAAAGTCAATGGAAATGATTCCTAGTGATATTCTTCTATACTCATAGATTGATGCCTCAGAGAGGCTTCACTCAGCAACTGATGGAAATAGTTTAAGCTTTGATATCTATCTTCAGTTTTGTTTGTTTCAGACTCTATTAAAATGAACAATCAATACCTTGTGAGATCATCCAAGGCATACCTAGAATACCAAGAACATCGGTTTGAGGGACAGTTGATGTTTAAACACCATTCAGCTGGAGCAGAGGCTGTTCTGGGAACTCAGCATCCCACTAGAACTCTGGAAGCAACTCCTATCCTCTCTTCTAAGACTTGGATGAGCTGGCTTCTCTGCTTCCTTCATATTTTTCAATATCTGCTAATCCACTGGCTTCCCAAGCAAAGCACTACAAATTGGATCACCTCATAAATGTTTTTGAAATAACCTCTAGACCCTGCCAGCTTGCACTTTGGGAACTAAAATTCACTCTGAGTCTTCTAATCACAAATCCAAGGTCTGTTTTCATTAAAGCTGCTTCTACATACTAGCAACAAACAGGTAACCTTCTAAATGCTGTACTTAAGCCTATCTATCATCTTTGATCTCACAGAAGCCTTGTAAAACACTTGATTTGTTCCCTATTTTGCAGACTAAGGCTAGAAAATGAACTGCCATCCCCAGGACACAGAATTTACCTGAGTGAAGGTAGAGCAGGACTGTCTAACACTCCTCCATTCACCACCCGATGGCTCACTTCTTGAAAGTCTCTCCTTTCCCCTCATTCTGTCCTGCCCTCTTGCTTTCCAAGGTCTCATTTTTTGTTGGTCTCTATTTCTCAATCCAGTTGCCAAATTTTAGGATCTCCCCAGTTGTCTATTTTCCTACTAACTCTTGGTACCTTTCCTGGTAAGCCCATCAACTTTCAATGTTTACAATTATGCAACATGCTACAACTGTCATCCCTGCATCCATCCACTAATCTACCTACTTACTATCTAACCTAGGCCCTCTCTTCACAAAACTTTGTGACATGACTTACTGCATACACATCTCTAATGAACTTTCCACACCACTTCAGGTTCTGTGTGCCCCAACCTGAACCTGACACCTTGACATCTCAAATCTCAGTCTCTTATCCCAAATTTCTGTATTCCACCAGCATACTCATCTCCTGCTCTTCTTATAGACTCTACCACTTAAGTTACCTTGGTACTCCCTCTTCTTCACTCAAGTAACACTTATATATTAAGTCCTCTTATCAAGGTCATCCCAAAACATAAAAGCTGTTCCTGTCTCAGATTTCTGAGAGCCATCCTTCTAGACTGCTGTGAAAGCTGACCTCTCAGCATATCACACCTCTTTTAAAAGCAACTCTGCATAGAGGGAGATAACCCTCAGGATGGTAAACAAACATCCAGGATCTTGTTTCTGCTAACCTTGATTTTATGTCACCTTCCAGGAATCCTTGAAAGTCTTCTTGAATTGATAACTACCCATTCACAAATCCCTACTCAGGCACTGGGATCACACTTATACCACAGCACTTAAACAACATTGCTCTTCTGTTTCATTAATATTAGTTTCTTGTTTTGTCTCAGATGTGCAAAACATGTTATAGTGTATTAAGCTGTTGTTTAAGTGCCAAGACACTGTGCTTCCCCATAATTAAAAAAAAAATGTTCCTATAGCTCTAGATCACGCAGGTTTCCCTCTTAGACCCAGAAACTACCATAGTTAGAATTGTTTGCATAATCTCAGTGCACAGAGACTGGCAACTGGTATGCTGTTAATAAATACCTGTTAGAGGAAAGAATATATGTTCATGAAATGCTTCAGATAAAGAATATATGACTAACACAACTTTAAAGACTAATAGACTTTCCTCAAACTGATTTGATTATGTAGCTCCTCCTTAGACAGGTATGCAAAGTAACATTTAAATAATTGAACAAGCATCCAGTATGGTTAGCAGGATTATCAAATTACACTTTTACTTAGCTTCCAGGATAGGGGACTATTAACACTACACCAGGTTAATGAGTTTCACTGACAGAAAGAGGTACATAAATAACCTAAGCCCACATAAGAAAAGTAAACATTTTTAAAGGGTCTGATTCAATTTAAAAAAAAAAAAAAAAGCCAAATTGTCTAAAGTGAAGACACTCTTTTAAGGATCTCCCATACAAAATTTTCTGTATATAAACACATTAAAACCTTGCATATACAGTCACTCTTCTGAGAATCACAACCTTTCAGCCCATAGTACAGCAAAGAGCACATGAACAAAAATTGTCTGTCACAGAATCTACAGGCTTTGTACGTGGCAATGGATACATGACTTCATTAGGACAGAAAAAAAGAAAGAAAAACAGGTGGACACAGCATCAGGACCCGCTCCCAGCCTGACAGCAGAAAGTGATAGCTGATAACAGAAAGGAGACCCAGACAAAAGCACATAAAGAAGAATGGTACCTCTGTCTCCATTCTAGTACTTCAACCAGGCAGGCAGAGACCATAAACTATAAACAAAAATAGTTCTCTACACCTCAACAAATGGCATTCTTGAATCCTTTATAGATTCATACTTATAACCCAGACACCACACACAAAAAAAGCATATCCAAAAATTCTGAAGAAGGTTTTTAAACTGCTTATTTTAATGGCTAGCTTTTTTGGTGATTAATATAGGGTGAACTACCCAGAAAGTAAGCACCAACTCATATGTTGTCAGTATAATATATATTGCATAAGCAGGCAAAAGAAGCCATTGTTTGTGTGCGTCAGCAATTTTCAGGTGTACTCTGGAAATTAAGAATTAGTTAATAAAGAAATCTGGATTGTTTGAGATGCAGATCCATAAATCATTTTAAAACAGAGTCTGAGAATTGAGGGTAAGTTTTACCCTCAATTTTTAAATATATTTAAATAATATATTTATTTAATATTTAAATAATAACTAAACTCAAGACTGCTCACGGGTACCTTGAAATATCTCAATTTAAATGACCAGAAATGTTAACTATCAAACAACCCATCAAAAAAACCTTACAAAAATCTTGTCATGAAATGTATTTATTGAATTTATTTATTATAACAAGTATTCTAAGTATCAGTACAAACACAAAACTGTAAAGTTAAGACTCAAAGAGCTCAGATCTCTGTGGCAGAAAAAATCAGAAGAATGGCCAGTAGAATGCCCAGTTGTTCAGATGTGCCCAACAAAGCTGGGCTGTTGTTCTAAATGTCGACACTGCTTCCTCACAGTTTAAAAATGTTCCTGGAACGCTAGATTCCACGACCACAGTAGATGTGCACTTAACCTTGCTGGTGGCAGGTAAATCCGTCCTTCTCTCTAACACTATCTAGAAGACTTAAGAGTTGTTGAACAGACATGGTCAGATCAAGCACCTCAAGCTGCCAAGAAATAGTTTCTTCAGGAAAAGTTAAACTGCAAACTCACGTTTAATTTGATTAACATAAAGTTCTGCTTAAGGGTATGAATTTTTTTAGTTAATTAATAATTTTAAAAAAAAGCCTAGGGACAATGCGTGACTGGTAATGCTATTAGAATAATTAAGGAAGACTTTCTCGTCTTTTTTAAACAGTGCCCTTTTTTTTGGTCTGGGCATATGGGTTAAGGACGTCTACATCCAAGAAGGTACTTGTTTGGGGGGACGTGGGATTATAGACAGAACTAGCGGCATATTTGTCAATATCCAGGCAAACTGCCACACATTCTTGTCATTAGTTTTGAAAAAGCGAACAAACAACAGTTGTACAAGGTGACAGCCTAAGATGACCAAAAACCTTAGTGCTTTTCTTTGAACCTTTTCTGAAGGCAATCACGTGAAACAGAAGCCTGTGACTAGTCCTGACACTGTATCACAATAGTGGTTTCCAGATAAGGTGAGGAATAAGAAAGTCACCCCTTTCTTCCCTTGTGATAATCCCTCCCCCAACCCAGAGTTTCCCCCTTAGTTAATTTTCTGAACTGGGAGCACTTTCCTGCCTCTGTCCCTTCACGTCCTTCAGCACTGGAAAAGATGCTGAGGGCTGGTCCCAACACAGGCACCGCAGCGATCCTGTCCCTAAGTGTTGCAGAGTGACAAATTCTAAGTCCCCAACTTCCTAACCCTGCAAACTCAATTTTGGAGCACACGGATCAGGTCCTGACTGGAGACACCTCTGAGCGTCCTTTTGCCCGGACGCACTGCATCCGCGAGCCCAGCGCTCGGCCGGCCGGCGATGCCTCTCCTCCGGCAAGCCCCGCAGCATCCATCCATCCCGGGCCCTGCCGCTCCTCCACAGCAGGCAAACCCTCCCTCCCACCCTCCCTCCCGCAGCTTTCCCACCTCCTGATCCGGCCCCGCACTCGCGTCCGCCCGCCCCGGGCCACGCGCGACCGGACTGTCTCCGTCCACCGCTGCGGTCACCGAGAGGTCCCGCGTGGGCGCGCAGCCCGGGGGCCGCCCCCTTCCCCAATGCACCCCCGTCGCGCACCTTCCGCGGGGACCCGGAGATCCTGCCCCGGGGTCCGGCGCAAGGTCCTGCGTCTGGAGAGGCGTCCCCTTCACCCGCTCCCGCCGCCGCCGCCGCCGCCGCCACCGCGGGGACACCACCTCAGGGGGGACAAACCTGAGCGCTCTCTCTCTCCACGGAGCCCCGCGTCGGGCTGCCTCAGCCGGGGGCCGTCCCTCCCTCACCTCGGGCAGCGCACCCGTCCGGGATCCCGAGCCCTCCGTCCCCCCCCCCCCCGTGGGTCCCTGCAGTCAGACGCCCGCCGCCGCTTACCGCGTCCTTCGGCCGCCTGCCGCGCCGCGCGGGACTTGGGAGTGCAGTGCGAGCGAGCGAGCGAGCGAGCGCCCCTGCCTGCCGAGGCTAGCCCTGAGGGAGGCTGCAGCGCGCCTGCCCGGCTTAAGACGGGCGCTCTGGGGCGGGCGAGCGATGCTCCACCGTGCCCTCGGGTCGCAGCGCGCCTGCTCCTCCGCCGCCCAGCCCCGCGCGCCCCGCCCCCTCCCCTCCCCTCCCCTCCCCTCCCCTCCCCTCCCCAGCCGGCGCGCCGCTAGGGAGCTGGAGCGCGCTCAAGCCCGCGCGCGCCCCCGCCTCCGCGCCCCCGGGGCCGCCGCTCAAACCTCCTGGCCTGGGCCCGGGGACGCCCGATGCGCACGCGCCCCGACGGCGGAGCGGAGATGCTGCTGCTGCCTGCGGGCTGCACCTGCCGCCGCAAGGTCTTCCCCTCGAGGCGCGCCCGCGCCCGCCAGGCTGCTCCTCGTCCTCCCGCCTTTTTTTTTCTTTCCCCCTCAGAAGCTGGAGAGGAGCAATCCCTCCACTTCCTGTGGGCGAGCCTGAGAGAGTCGCTCGGTGAGGAGAGCGGTGGGTCTGAGCGCTCGCTGGCTCGCACGCCTGCGCACACGTGGCGAGCGCAGAAAAACGCGCGGGCCTAGGGTGACTGGAAAAAGCCAACTGGGGCTTCTCATGAAAGGACCTTTTCAAGTTTTGCCTGATCGGGTCTGGCTTCCGTATTCTGACGGACAGTGTTTGCTAGCAGTCTGTCTGCCAAGTTGGCTTCCAGGTCAGGAAGCAACATTTCCCAAGGAGCTCGTGGCCTCTGGGGCCCCAGACACTGGTGGCCAAGCCCTTTAAGTGTCAATAGCACGCTACAGACTTCAAAAAATCTAGCAAACGTTTGCTTGCTTTACTTTGGAACCTGTTAGGCAATCTTTTACATTCACACACGCACACACACGGACGATGCCATACATACTTGTGCATATTCGCATAGATGTACATGAACTGAATTGAATATGGTATAACTTTCTGAACAGCACAAATCAGGTGAGACATAAATTCCAGAACCTAAAATGCTGCCATGAAAATTAGGTGTTTAAATGTTCAGAGATAAAAAAAAAAACAGGATGCCATTAATGTTATTTCCTTGCTCCAACTTGAGATTCAAGTTTGGATCTTTGCCCTCAAAAATAGAAATTTCTGTAATGATAGAAGAAAAATCTATTATTCATTGTTCTTATTAACAGTCTATTTAACGACTGTAGTGCCCAAAAGTCATGAGCCCAAATCTTTGCCCTAATGGAGAGATTTTTCAAATACCTATTTCAAAGGAGGTAGCGCACTTTTCTTCTTTGTAAGTCAGAAATCTTTGTACTTGACCTAAGACTAATATGATACACATTTAATTAATTTATTAATTAATTATTTAAATTGCACTAGAAAAAGATTGGTAACAAGTATCAAACTTAACAGATAATAGAGAATATAAGCATTTTCTTTAATAGCTTTATTTTCTCAAAAGTCATGCTCCAGTTGCAACTTGTCCTAATAAAATGTACATAAATTCTTGGTAAACATTGACATTACAAATTTAATAAATAATTATGATTTTATATATTTTCAATAATTTATGTCACATCCATGTGCTTAATAAAATCATATGAACTGATAATACTGTAAAGTTTTTGTCAAACTGAACAGGTGTTGAAAAATGCATTACTGAATATTATGTGTAGATGTGTCCATGAATTTTGTATCTATGATCTGGCTGTTATTTGCCATGTTTGTCACAGCCCGGCACTGAAAGGACATTCCACGACTTAAGTTTAGCATGCCTTTGCATAAATTAGACTTGAATTATGTTTATGAACTTTGAAACAATAAAGGAAATTATAAAAGTAAGCCTCACTCTCTTCATTTTGAAACACTCCAGTCAATGGCACTCAATACTAACAGGAGGGTTAGATAAAATGAATAACACTTGCTACTTTCCTTCAAAGCAGGGTGCATAGTTTTCGTATGTAATCCACCTTTCAATTTCCTATTCAAATTAACAGGAAGTGTCCATACTGCTCAGGTTGCAGAATGTTGTAGTAGATAACATATCTGTGAAGGAAGTTTCAGCCAGGGAAAAATAAAATTACCTTGTTATTGCTGCATACCACATGCATTAGTTCATACGATTTAATTTAAAATGCTTGTTATAATTCTAATGAATGATTGAGTGCCCATAGGTGTAGAACCTGCAGTCCTGTGAATATAGCCTGATTCTCTGCCCCAAGAAGAACTCAGAACCGAAAGAGCAAATTGCAGATTCATCCTTTAAGTGTGACAAAAGCATGGAAGTGATACAGAGGAGGTTCGAACTGTGTGAGGACATCTAGGAAGGCTTAGTAAACACTTGATAGTCAGCTGTTAGGAATGACAAAATCTCAATAGGTCAGCAATAGAGGACACTTCTCTAAAAGGAATAGAAAAATTGATCTAGTTTCTTTTTTTCTCTTTTATTAAACTCTTCCATTATTATTCATAGTGTGACACAGAGTTGTATTCTCTGATAAAAAAAAATCCCTCTTTTCCTGTTTTCGAGTAGAAATAACACAGACAAACCCACTTACAAAATACATGAAAGAAAAAGTAGGCAGTAAGATGTCTAGATCCACATATGATATGTAACATTTTAAGAAAATAAGATTTCAGAAGGGGTTAATAGAATTTAAATAAAGATCTCTTGAAAAAAATGCACTCAATAACCTATGTGAGTTTGGGGCATTTCATAGCAAATGCCATATGACTTAAAAAGTTTTATTGAGGTATTGAAACAATATCAGGATATGAGTATATAACTGCATGTTTATTTACTTATAGCCAGTATGTTCTACAAATATAGCCTTAAAGTCTTTAAAGATTCTTCCACAACCAAGTATAAAATGGTATAGTATAGAATCCCTCTTCTCTCTCTTCGACTGGACTCCTGGAGCTCCTACAGAGACAACCAAACCAAACTAGTGGGAGCTTGTGAACTTTAGACCAATGGCTGTGGAGCCTCCATGGGACTGGACTAGGCCCTCCACATAAGCGAGACAGTTGTGCAGTTGATCTGCTCAAGGGGCCGGCCCCCTGGCAGTAGGATCAGGATCCATTCACTGTGCATAAGCTGGCTTCTTGGAGCCCACTATCTATGGTGGGACACCTCGCACAGCCTTGAGGCAGGGTGTGGGGTGGAGCTTGAACCTGCCTCTACTGAAAGTACCAGGCTCTGCCGACTCCCCATAGGAGGCCTGACCTTGTTGGAGGATGGAATAGAGGATGGATTGTGGGGGAAGACTAGGGGAGGCTGGAGGAGGGAAGAGAGGGGGATCTGTGGTTGGTATGTAAATGAATAAAAAATTCCTTAATAAAAATAAATAAGTAAATAAAGAAGTTATTTTACACAGAGAAAAACTGGTATAGTATAGACAGATCCAATGATATACATTTGTAATCAGCACTAGTAAGTAGTGGTAGGAGAATCGGAAGTAAAAGGTCATAATAGTCTACATACTAACTTTGGAACCAGTCTGAGCTACATGGGAAACTCTTAAACTAACTAGAAAGGCATAGTTTTATGTCACTCATCACTGTAGTGATGACTATGAAGTACAGAGCACAGTGGAACATATTTAAGTTCAACTGTGGGAAGAAGAATGGGTGGCTATACATTCCAACACCCCTTTATCAATAATCTCCAATGTTTGAATATATTGTTTGGAAGGATATCTACAGTTTCACATACATTGTAGACTTCATAAAGTACCTTTGATCTTCATTCCTTCAAAAGAGATTATCTGTTTAAAGAGCCAGGGAGCAGGATGAGCAGGGTCCGGATGGCCACAAAGGCTCTAAGTCTAATTTGATGTTAATAATAATCATTTAAAATCTAAATATAATTATGAACAGTGTGGGTTCTACTTTTAATCATGAGGTCTAATTTGACAGTGGTAATAAAAATAATGATCATTAAAATTATAATAATCATGAAATGTGTGTTGTTTACTTTGAATTCTTAATAGTGTGTTTCAGGCAAAATGTCTCATTTACTTCTCATGAAAATCAAGGAGAAATGAACCATTATTATCCTTCTTGAATATAAAGTAGAGAGGTTGAGGCATAAGACTTAACCAAGTACACTAACAAAGTAGCAAAATGGAGAATTCAGTTGAGATATGTTTGAGTCAATATTCATGATCATAATTATTTTTATTATTAGGAAATATCATGAAAAAAACTCAGATTCTTGATCTAGTGCCCAATTAGTTGACTACTTTAAAATAATTTTTAAAAATTTTATGATGAATCAGGTTTAGTCAGTTATGGGAAATACATAGTAACATCAAACCTGTCTTACATAATCATCAATGAACTTTGGGCCTGGAAAGCCCCCTACACTGGATTCTTAGACAGCTTATATCGAGTCTCTAACAGTGGTTTTTGCCACAGTTTTAGAGAGTATAATAACTATATAACACAGGACATCAAATCTAAGTCTCAGTTCAGTTCAGCAAATGCCCTTGTCTCCCTTCCCATCTGCTTTCTAGATACTACTTATTATTTAGAACTTAGTACTAAAATATTGTACTAATACTTATTATAAAGACTTGAATTTATTGTAAGCCTCAGGTGATATCAACTAGTTCCAAAATCCAATCAGCAGGCAGATGGTCTCATGGTCATCACATGCTTTCATTTTTGCTAAAGGCTGCTTGACTAAATCCATCCACAGCAGCTTTTAGATTCATTAAGCATAGTTAAAATGTCAAAACTTCTGACATTTTCTTCACATTTTCCTGTAATAATAAGCATTAGTAAATACTTGCTTCTTAAATAATTACATGATAATGTCACTTACTCATATTGAGATAGTTAAGGAAGACTTCAGAATCCATGACTCTTTTCAAGATAGTTCCTTCAGTCTTTTCACATCAAGAACAAACTTTATTGCTTTTAAGAAAGTAGTAAGGAAGCTGGGCATGGTGGTGTGTGCCTTTAATCCCAGTGCTCAGAAGGAGGAAGCAGGAAGATCTCTGTGAGTTCAAGGCTAGCTGAGTCTACATAGTTGAGTTCCAGGATAGCTAAAACTACATAGAGAGACCCTGCTGCAACAGCAGCAACAAAAGAAAATAAAAGAAAGGAAAAAATTAGAATTTTTTCTGGAAGGTTGGTATGAGCAATAATTTGTTGCCCTTTGACTTAGCTTCCTTAAAATCCTGTTACTTACATGTCTCTTTATTAGGTTAGACTTTTTCTCCCAAGTAAAACTTGCAATTGCTTTTTCATAGTGCCAGTCTTAATCTTGACCCTTCCAAAGTCTACAAAGGAAATAGACTAGCATACAAGTGAAAAACAATAAAATTCAGGTCTTTTCCCTAATACTCAAATGTATCATTGTTTTACCAATAGACATTTTACTTTATGATTGGAACCTTGTGTTGAATAAATCCATTGCCTTGCCTTCCTCAACTACCTTCCCTGTTTTGTATTATAAAGAACTACAGTGTAGCAAATAAATTGTCTAAAAGAGTATTTGGTGCAAAATAGCAAGGCATTTCAGGCAAGAAAAGTCTCTCAGTAGTAGTATATCTCTGTAATGTGAGGAAACCAGGATCATGTGGGCATTTTCAGTATAAAATTAGAATCTGAGGTTCTTGCATAAACCAGATACTGATCACTTTCAAAATATTCAGTATCCAATGAAAGAATTCCTTGCTTGTGCTTACAAATTCCTTATGCTGACACACCAAAATAATCTCCTCTACCAGATCATCCTTCCTATATAATTTAGTTCAATAATTTCCTAATATGAAGCATACATGAGGGTTCATAACTTATGCCTAATCCCCATCAAGTTAAGCAGTTCTGAGCCTAAATTAAATGGTAAACTATAAAAGGAAATGTAATAAGACAGAAAAATTGACAGCATAATCAACATTTTGTGGAGTAGAATTGGTGGAGGGATACAAAGTTGAGACCAAAGGCTATAATCTCTAGAACTGGATGCAGATGCATCTTGGGTCTAATGGTGACCCTATAATTCCCAATCCTTGAGATTCCTGTTTATTCTAATTCTCACCCTTTATGCAGAACTTTTGATTTTCTTCTTCATCACTACACACAGGAAACATAACGGTTATGTAAATCCTGGAGAATTGTTATGATAAAAAAGAAAATAAAGCTTTCAAGATTTAGAGAGCTTCTGAAACCAAAAGGTCTCTCCCTACAGTTAAATAGGCAGACAATTTCTGGAGGGAAGAGGCTCCCATGGAGGCTGGAGCCTGCCTACATACTAAGCAAATAGCTCCAGGGATGCAGATATTGTGAGTTGTCATACATTCTCGGCTGGACTTTTTGGCATTGTGAATGTATTTGAGTTTTCCACACTCTTATAAATAATTCCAATAAGTTTATTGGTTATCTAAAATAGACTTGGGTGAAATAATCTCTTTGAGTTATTATTGATGTCATATCTAGGGTGAATAAATATTTGGGCATTCCTCCCTAGGAAAGGTATCATAACACAATTGGCATTCAAATAGGAATTAAGAGAATAAAAGATGAATTGGAGAAGTACGGTTGCATGGCCCCTGTGATAAGTGGTGAGACATGCAACTAAGCTTATCTGTCTGAAAGTAAAGCATCCATGGGGGAAATCCTAATATGGCTACTTTCATCATATAGTATGGGATGCTGTCTCTCCATGCTATAGTGATTGCATGTTCCCTGTGATGAGTAATATGGCATCTAACAAAGGCCAGTCTAAGAGTATAGTGTTCTTGGGAACCAAGACTGGACATCTTCCTCTGTATGATACTGGTTTGCAGACCTCCTGGATAAATACTATGTGCTATGTAAGTATAGGTAAATCCCTTAAATAGCTAGCAGACTAGAGAATATATTGCTAAATGGATATAGTATTAAACCAACTCCTAATGACATTATTATACCTATAAGTACATTTCTGAATTCTCATCAGAGAAGCTTCTTTTTGCAATAGGTGGCAATTAACACAATGATCCATGGCTAGTCAAGGTGAAGAGATTGAGAAACTGTGGAATGCTCATGCACATGTGTGCATGTGTGTGTGTGATGGTTGGGGAGAGATCAGAGGATGACGTTGGGAGTTGGATTTCTCCTTCTACCTTGCTGAGGCAGAGTCTATCTTGTATACATTGCTGTACTATATACTACAGGTTTGATGGTCCCTGTACTTTGGCTTATTCATCTTGCATGCTGAATCACATGCTTTCTCTTCCTCTATATTTAAGGTAAGACCTCCAGGCTATCACTATTACTTACTATTACTGGCATAATAATAAGTCATTAGGAGTTGGTTTAATACCATACCCATTTAGCAAAGTTATAGTATTAGGCTGTCCTGTTGGAACTATGACTGATCTAGACACAAGTTGTTGGTCTCAATAATGGTCTGAGATATGGGTTTCAATGTTTGGAGCAGAAAGTGGTTGGTTACTCCCATGACATTTATTTTCACAATTAAAACGCTGAAAGGTTTTGCAAGTTGGTTGTTATTGTAGCTTTCAAGCTTCTCTTTGCCAGTGTTCCAGCACTACGAAATCTAGCCACATAAGATGAGGGGTCCAATTGAGTATCAGTGTGATTTCTCTGTGTCATATGACCCAAGTATAGCCAGAATGTCTATGATAATAAAAGGCACAACATAATAAAACAAACAAACAAAAAACAAATGATGACAAATTTTAGAATGAATGTGGGGAAAGAAAAACACTTATTCGCTGCTGGTGAGAATAGAAACTGGTACTATCACTGAAAATCAATGTGGAATTTCCTCATAAAGCTAGAACCATAACTGCCACATGATCCAGGGATACCACTCTTGAGTACATACTCAAAGGACTCCTTGTCCTACTATAGAGATACCTGCTCATCTATGTTTATTTATGTTCCATTCACAAGAGCTAGGAAATAAAAACATCCTAGATAACCATCAGCTGATGACTGGATAATGAAAATGTGGTATGCAACATTTACAGAATGGAAGATTATTCAGCTATTAAGAAAACAAAATAGAAAATTCACATGTAAATGGAAGTACCTGGAAAGAAATAATTCTGAGTGGGCTATCCCAGATTTAGAAAGACAAATGCTGTGTGCTTTCTCTTATTTGTAGGTTTTAGCTTTGACTTTTTATATATGGTTGTCCAATTGGAATGATCATGAGGTCAGAAAATTATAAAGAGTCCATAGAGGACAGGAATTTAAGGAAGATAGAGAGAATGTAGCAACATGGAGGGTTTGTGATTTGAATGAGAATGCCCCCCAGGCTCATATATTTGAATGTTCAGTCCTCACTTTGTGGAACTGTTTGGGAAGGATTAGGAGGTATGGCCTTTTGAGGGGAGGTGTGTCACTAGGTGTGGGCTTTGAAACTTCAAAAGCCCATGCCATTCTGAGTTAGAACTTTCTCACTGTTTTGTGCTTGTGGACCAGATGTAAGTTCTCATCTGCTGCTTCAGGAACAAGCCTGCCAGTCTGCTGCCATGCTCCCAGCCATGATGGTCATGGACTCGAACCCTCTAGAATCATGAAAACCAATGAAATGATTTCTTTTTTAAGTTGTCTTGGTCATAGTGTTTTGTCATGGCAATAGAAAAGTAACTAAGACAGGTTAAAGGGGGAAAATGTGACAGGAAAAGTTAAATGAGGTGAGAGATGGGAGGGCAGGGTAGGAGACAGAATATGGGAAGGGATGACTAACACTGAAGAAACTTTTTAAAAGTCATGAAAACCTACTACTGTAGAAGCTTTCTAAAATATTTATATACCAATAGGTGAAAAGAATTTAAGTGGATTTATCCTGTAACAGGACAGCAGTGCCCCTACTAGACCACAGGCTAATAAAGAAAAAACCCACTGCCAGGAATAGGCTACCTCCTTTGGAGTTATTGAACAGTAAGTTCCCATAGACCCCTAAAAGTCATAAGAATTTGGAAGCAATTTCTCTCAAAAAAAATTTGGAACATAAAAATAGACATCTTAAAAATAAGCATCTACTGTGTGAAGTAAATTCTGTCCAGTTGTGAAAAGCAGTAACTTTGAAGGTAGTTCTGAGAAATTCATGACAGAAGAAACACTTATGTATACGTAAAAATTAAAAGACCTAAGAATATATTGAATTACTGATATAAGCCATGGGAGTTCCAGAAGAACAGAAAGGATGAAATACCAAAAGAAGTACAGCATAGTGGGTCATGTCCTTCTGCTTTCCCACTCTCAGACATGACTATGCCTCAAGCATCATTGGTAAAAGGCGTGACTCCAGTGTCCTCCACTGTGAAGTAACTTCTGCTTAGACTCCAGGGAGACTCATGAAATTCCCAATGCAAGCTGCTGTCAGCATATCTGGAAACCAGTTCTGTGCTGATTATTAGCAAGTCTGTCTGTGACTATCCGTTGTTTATGGGATCTGTGCTGTAAAAATCCCCTTGACTGGGCGGGGGTGGGGGTGGGGGTAGGATAAGCATATGAATGTGGTGGGCAGAAAGTTACTGCTGATACTTGAATGCCAAGTGAGCCGGTGCAGGTCCTGCAATGTACCAGAGATATCATCACTCTACCATACATGCTGAGTGCCCCAAGCCTCATTGTCTTCAACTAAAGGTAAAAGGAAACATTCAAAACCAAGTTGAATACTGGCTGCTGAGAGAGAGAGAAAATTAGTCTTCCCCGGGAATAAGCTCCCTAATTGGTTATCCAATCCCAAGTGGTCATTCCTAAAGACATATACATACAAGCAATACTAAATGGTCTCAGCAGGTTGTATTTACATAATTATATAATACATATATATATATATATGCATCTATACATATGTGACAATAATAATTAAAGAAAAAAGACCATGAATTTTGGAGGGAGACATGAGAGAGATTCAAGAGAGGGAGAGAGAAATGATATAACTATATTTTAACTAAAAATAAAAATATATTTGTTTAAAAGTAGCTTGGAGGTTTCCGGAATTGAAGGACTAACTCCTCAGAGGTTAGCTGGTATCTGGATGTCAAAGAAGAGCCAATGTCATCAATGATTTCTGAGGGGATTTGAAAGTGTTTTCAATTACTAGGACACCCTGCCAGGTACAACAAATTAGAAAAAAACACAGAAATATATACTTGAAAAGAGATACTTCTGTCTTTTTTCTCCTCTCTCTTCCCCCCCCTCCCTCTACCTCTCTCTCTCTCTCTGTATATATATATATATATATATATATATATATATATATATATATGTGTGTGTGTGTGTGTGTGTGTGTGTGTGTGTGTGTGTGTGTGTGTGTGTGCATGTGTATGTATAGTATATGAGTGTATATATATATATGTATATATAAAGATAAAAAGATACACACACACACACATACACATATTCTTCCTCTTATGACCAAGTATCATCATGGGAAAAGCAACAATTCACACCCAATATAAGGATGCTCTGATGGATATCATCCTAGTACTTCTCAAATATGCTAAGGTCATCAAAAATAAATCATAAGAAACTTTCACAGTACAGAGGAGACATGATGACTAACTCTTTTGCCTTAGATGGTTCCTATAACTAAAAAGGATGTTGGATTAAAGGTAAGAGAATCTGAATAAGTGATGCTTTTAGTTAAAATAGTAAATTAGTAGTAGTTAGTCAACATTTGTTCTACATAATTTAAATGATAAGAGGCAGTGGATGGGGGACCTGTCAGAATTCTCTGTAGTGCTTTTACAGATTTTCTGTAAGCTTAAAAATATTCAAAAAATTTGCACTATTAAAAATAAAAGCTCTCAATACATATTTAACCATCAGCTAAATTTCATAATCATTTACTTTTATGTTATATAGGCGATAACTGAGGCACTTAGATTATAAACATTCAGTTTGTTCTAATAATTCTTGGAAAGAACAGTTGCTAAGTTAGTAGTATAAGTTGTGATTACAAGAGTCTTTGAAATACCTTAGATTTAACTTTAAATTGGATTTGATAGGTTTAACTTCGTCATAGGAACATGATGATTGAAGTTTGATGACCATACGTATCTAATTTTAAAACTTGTAAAATGAAGAGGAAACCAGAAACAATATTATATTCTTTTCATTATGGATTAAAAAAATCTGCCTCCATTGATGCAAAAGAACATTGAGATTTGATGCTAAAGAACTTTTCAGTTATCTGCCAGCATTTATGCAGTATTTATAATGTTAACAAGAAGCATCCATAATTAAAGAATAGAAATTATTTCTGCTTTCCTCTTCATTCAGTCCTCTCCCTTTCAGTATTTCCTGTTTTCTGCCTTTCCTCACTCTTTAGAAGTGAATCACCACTACACAAAAGAAATCCAATGCCACAAAGCCCCTACCAACTTTACCAGTTTCCTTTCCGGTTGCTGTGGTAAAACACCATGATGAAAGTAATTCAAAGGAAGAAAAGGTTGATATTTTTTACAATTCAAGTTTTAGCCAACCATAATAGGGAAATCAAGGTGAAAATTGGAAGCAGCAACTCACTCCCACAATCAATACAAGAGGAACAATGAATTTATTCATGTATGTTTCCTTAACTCTATCTGTCCTCTCTACATTTACATTTACATTTTACTGCTTGGGGTTGGGACCACCAAGAGTAGGCTTGGGTCTTCTCATATACATTGATATTATCATGACAACCCCTACAGCCATGCCTACAGGGAAATCTGATCGTGATGGCCCTTCACGAAGAGTCTTTTCTGAGATGATTCTACACTGTATCAACTAGACAAAAGCAGCCATCACACCAACCATTCTTCCTCTTTTGTTAAGATGCCTTCCACTTAATAGGCTCCCATTAAACAGACTAATACACTAGAGCAGGTATTTCTACGAAACAAGCCCTGGAATTATACTTCTTACTTCTACTAATGTGTATTCACTTAACCCTATCCCACACAACTTAGCAATAACTCAGCCTTGAAGCTTGCAAAAACGATGACAGGATTTCTACTTCACAAATGTGTTATAAATATTAAGTGAGGGGAACTACAAGAACATGTTCTAAAATCTCCAGTATTTTATGAATGTAAATTGTCAAATGCCATTTCTAAAAATGTGTTCCAATTTCTGAGGGAAAAACATTCATTCCATGGGGATGGTGTAGCTGAAGATTTCTCAGGTCCCCTCCAGCCCCACAGTCCTGCAGCCATGTATAAAATAATCACTCAGAGGCTTATATTAATTACAAACTGTATGGCCAATGGCTTATGTTTCTTTCTAGCCAGCTCTATCATCTTAAATTAACCCATTTCTATTAATCTATGTTTTGCCACATAGCTGGGGCATTACCAGTCTGCTGGCATCTTGCTCCCTGGGCTGTGGGCTTGCACCTCTTCCACCTCTACCTCTTTTCTTTCACTCTCTCTCTTGGATTTTTCTGCCTGGCTCCATCCTACCCTGCCATGGGCCAATGCAGCTTTATTTATCAATCAATCAGAACAAAATATATTCACAGAGTACAGAAAAGACAGTCCACAGCACTTCCTCTTTTCTGTCTAATCAAAAAGAAGGTTTTAATTTTAAGATAGTAAAATTATATTAACAAAGCACTTATCAAGCAAGAATTACAGTTACAATATCTAGTCTATTTATATTTGGCAAAAGTGGAAAATATTCTATCATCTATCCTATTTTGTGAGTCTGAAGTTTTATATCTAATTTATCTTTTATCATGACTAAGGAAAACTATAATTATAACTACCTAGTCTTCAACTACATCAAAAAAAACCTCAGAATGATATAATATTACCTAAGTAAACAGGAAGTGCTTTGTAAGCAACTTCCAAAATTCTGGAAAAGACACAGTCAGCTGGCTGCCTGGACAGTCACCCAAAGTTCCTCTGCAACATTGGGGCATCCATTTTCAGCCTAGAGTCCTAAAGTCTCTGGCATAGTTTTCAGTGATGAAGAAAATTTTAAGGGCTATTCCGCCCATTCTGGCAAAGTTCATCAGTCACTTCTCCCCATATGCGGTAGAATGTCTGGGAGTTTTTTTCTGAGAAACTGGAAGACCCATCTCGTCTTGCAAAGTACAATTTCTGCTTGATAGCTGTTCTATTATATGTAATTTTACTATGTTAAATTTGAAACCTTCCTTTTTGATTAGACAAAAAAGGGGAAGTGCTGTGGAATGTCTTTCTGTATGCTGTGAATATGTGTTGCTCTGATTGGTTGATAAATAAAGCTTCATTGGCCTGTGGCAAGGCAGCTTAGAGGCAGGCAGGAAATCCAAGCAGATATATGAGAGAAGAAAGGAGAGGAGGGAGAGACGCCAGCTGCCGCCGAAGGAGAAGCAAGATGCTGGCAGACTGGTAATGCCATGGCCACGTGACAAAACATAGATTAATAGAAATGGGTTAATTTAAGATAAAAGAGCTAGCTAACAAGAAGTCTTCCATAGGGCATACAGTTTATAAATAATCTTAAGCCTCTGAGTGATTATTATATAAGTGGCTGTGGGACCTCGGGGCTGGGAAGCACCGGAGAAATCTTCCAGTTACAGGGTGGGGAATATATTCACTTCTAATTTATCACCAGTAGCCAAACCATTGTTTTTTAAACTGATTAATCATTGATTGTAACTTTGGATATAGTTAACCTAAAGTGTTTGGGGATGTTACTACTAGTAGTCAAAATGTTACTCTTTCTCAGTAGATTTAAAAATGAAAGTGAAGTGCATTGCTTAACTGCTGCTTTCTACCATAAATGGATTTTAATCACATTTCTAGAAAATGTTTCCTTGATGCACTTCCTGCATACTTTACCTCCAAGCTGAATTTAAAAAAAAAAATTATGATGCTGTACAATCACAAAATATTACTGCTACTCAGCTATGTTTAAATTGTGAATATTTAAGTTGTTAAAATTCCCAGTATACTGAGTGGACCTTCTAAAACCTATGGAACCGTTCTCTACAACTCTCTACAATTCTATCTCAAGTGTTTTTTTTTGTTTGTTTTTTTTAATATATGACATGTAATGTTAATTATACATCTAGCACCACATGACCATGAAGTGTTACAGAATCTCATTTGTTTTGTATTGCTGGAAATTTATACACTGAATTCCTGTAACATCAGAGGCCTCTACTTTTCACAGACCAATGAGGTACCAAATACTACCTGCATTCACTCACTTACAAATTCCTTCTAAAGAAAATATGACAACATACTGCTCTTTTTCCTCAAGCAAATGAGCAATGGTGAGAACAGATACAGAACTTTGCAGATCAGTTTTGATACACAGACACAATCCAGTCAAGTTAAACACTAAATAATGAGGGAACAAAGCCATGGAATATTTGAGAAAATAACACTCACAAAATCTTGTAACTGGCTTATTTTTAAGATAGTAAGAGCTCCCATTAAGATCCCAACTCCACAAGAAGGATATGGTCGTTCTCTGTTACATCTTTATTGCTTAGAACCCTAGCTGGGTCATCATCTGCTAAAACATGGAGGAAATGGATGAAAAAATGAAAAGCATCTGGACCATATACTACCTAAAGAATATTATCTTCCTGACATAGGACAAATCTCAAATAATGTCATGTACAGCTCGAGTTAGTGTGACTAAGTAGGTTTGCTGTGGGATGTTCTGTATATCAAATATGTTGCTCTGATTGGTTAGTTAATAAAACACTGATTGGCCAGTAGCCAGGCAAGCAGGATAGGTGGGACAAGCAGAGAAGAGAATTCTGGGAAGTGGAAGGCTGAGGAGGAGACACTGCCAGCCATCGCCATGACAAGCAGCATGTGAAGATGCCAGTAAGCCATGAGCCACGTGGCAAGGTATAAATTTATGGAAATGGATTAATTTAAGCTATAAGAACAGTTAGCAAGAAGCCTGCCACGGCCATACAGTTTATAAGCAATATAAGTCTCTATGTTTACTTGGTTGGGTCTGAGCGGCTGTGGGACTGGTGGGTGAGAGAGATTTGTCCTGACTGTGGGCCAGGCAGGAAAACTCTAGTTACATAGGTTATTTCAACCTTAGACATTTTAATGTTCCATGGGGTCCATGAAGTTTTAAGGAATAAAAAGGCTGTGATGATAAGAACAAGAAACATATAGATAGCACTGATAACCAAAACTGAGGAAAAGGCAAGTAGACTCAGTTCTTCCACTAAAATCCCCCAGAAATATATGTGTTCACATGTCTCACAGTGTGGTCAAAATTAATACAGTATCATTCTTCCCACCAGTTGAACAGAAAAAGAATGAACAAAATGGAAACTCGTTAGCATTTGGTTAATATTACATGAGATATAGTCTGAACTGACTGTATTCCACTGATCAATGCTCTCTTCAGCAAGGATGAGGAGTGTCTAAGCTATGGGCATGTGCTGTGTAATAGAAAAAAAAAATAAGGCTGTAAAATATACTTTTTAAAATCTTAGCTACTTTGAGATGTCTGGCATTTTGATGGCTTTCCCACACCACTCTCCCCCTCCTTCATGTACTTAAAATTCTTTGGCTAGAAATTTCTCCTAAATTAGTAGTCTGTAATTTGGATATGAATTCCTTGTGAACACCAATAGTAACATCTCTTAATCCATTAGAAGAAAACAGACTAAAATCTCTAAAACAAGGAAGAATCCATAAAAATATTATGGATATATGGCTCATTATAGCAATGTAAAATGTTTAAGCAAACTAGGTAAAATACACAGAAAAATACTAAAATTGTGTTATGTAAGTCATAATTCAATGTTAACAATCACTGATACCAGGAAAGGCATCTTTAGTCAAATGCAGTGAATCTATGTAAGATCTGTTTCTGGGGAAGACTATACTTCTGCCTTTGATAGCTATGAACTCAGTGTCTTTAAAGATTATCAAAATACATTTTTATGGTCTTCTGGGAGCTGCCGCTTGATACCTGTCGCTCATACCAGTAAGGACGCTTTCATCTATGGATATTGTATTTCTGTTATACAATAGCAAAAACAATAGGATCTTTATCTCATATAGGAAGAAGCTTGGAGGTTGGTACCTCCATGCAGGAACTCACAGAAGTCATCTGGATTTATGCCTTTTCTATCTTCTGCCTTTGTGGTTCCAGTTTGTTTGCCTTGGCTGCACGCGTAGTAATAAGCCAGAACACAAGGAGCAGATGTAAACCAATACTTTATCCCTTGGTGCTTGTTTTGATACATAAGGAATACCTGGATTAGAAGTTTCTCAGTAGATTTCTTCTTATTTTTCAGTAGACAAATGAGAAAATAAGAGCAGTCAGTAAAGTAGAGGAAAGTTATTGTCATTGTGTGTTTTCACCAGCTGAAAGTCCACTCCTAGGCTTGGCATATCACAGTAAACAGAATCATGATTCTGTTGTAAATGTTGGAAAATAAGTAACCTGGAAAGGAGTCTGTCTTAGTTAGTGTTTCTATTGCTGTGAAGAGACACCATTACCACACCAACTCTTATAAAAGAAAAAATTTAATTGGAGTAGCTTACGGTTTCAGAGGTTTAGTCCATTATCATCACGATGGGACATGGCAGTGTGCAAGTAGGCAGACATAGTGTTAAGGAAGTAGCTGAGTGTTCTGCATCTTGGTCTGCAGGCAGCAGAAGGCGATTATGTGCCACACTGGGCATAGCTTAAGCATATGAGACCTCAAAGCCCACCCCCACAATGACAAACTTCCTCCAAAAAGGCCACACCTACTCTAACAAAGCCACATTTCCTAATAGTGTTGTTCCCCATGGGGACCATTTTCTTTCAAACCATCACATTCTACTCCCTGGCCTCATAGGCTTATAGCCATATCACAATGCAAAAATACATTCAGTCCAACTTCAAAAGTCACCATAGTCTATAACAGTCTCAAACTTCTTTAAAAGTCTAAAGTTCAAAGTCTGTTCTGAAATTCATGCAATCTCTTAACTATAATCTACTGTAAAAACAAAACAAAAAAAATGATGACAAACTTCCAATGTATAATACCACAGGATATGCATTACATGCCAAAAAAGTAGGGATGGGAACATATGAGGAAATACTGGACCAAAGTAAGACCAAAAACCAGCTGGGCAAACTCCAAACTCTACATCTCCATGTCTGATACCAAACTGCTCTTCAGATCTCCAACTTATCTAGCAGCTCCTCTTAATTCAGCTTAAGGCCAGCAGGAAAGCCACTGACTTGTAGCTATCTGGCTCACTGGACACCTGGATGTTGGTCATCACAGGCAGGTCTAAGGCCTGGATCTGCACCTGCAGTGGGCAGTTGTCTACACCCATTTTATATTCCTTTTGTTGTAGCAACTGCTGAACCTCTTTGGGGTCATCAAAGGTGACTAGAACAGAACCTCCAGGCAGAGGACAGCAGATCTTCAAGTTATAAACTAAAGACTTGGATATTTGCCTGCCCTGCTGACTGAGGCCTCAAAATATAATGGGGACT
The DNA here is from genome assembly GCF_007827085.1 of Peromyscus californicus insignis. Classification (NCBI taxonomy): domain Eukaryota; kingdom Metazoa; phylum Chordata; class Mammalia; order Rodentia; family Cricetidae; genus Peromyscus; species Peromyscus californicus. The sequence goes on from NW_026294617.1 coordinate 103,123,795, forward strand.
TGGAGCACTGGGAATAGGATCTCATCTCTGGGAGAGTCGGTGAGCCCTCTTTTCACCTCATACTGAGCCTGGGTTGCTCCTCCTAAAGACTAAAGAGGACTGTTTCAAAATGAGTGGCACTATTAGGAGGTATGACCGTTGGAGTAAGTGTGGTCTTGTTGGAGGAAGTTTGTCACTGTGGGGTTAGGCTTTGAGGTCCCATATGCTCAAGCTATGCCCAGTGTGGCACACAATCTCCTTCTGCTCCCTGCAGATCAGGATATAGAACTCTCAGCTCCTTCTCTGGCACCTTGTCTGCCTGCATGCCACTATTTCCTGCCACTATGTCCTGATGATAATGGACTGAACATCTGAAACAGTAAGCTAGCACCACCAATTAAATGTTTTCCTTTATAAGAGTTGCCATGGTCATGGTGTCTCTTCAAAGCCACAGAAACACTAACTAAGACACAAGTTGATACCAGGGACTGAGGTATTGTTGTGATAGGCCTGACCATGCTTTTGTCTGGAGGAATTTAGACTTTGGGAGTTTGGGATAGAAAACCAGTGGATGCTTTGACTGCTGTTTAATGGGCCATACTAGTAGGAGCATGGAAGATAGTGGTGCTGAATGTGATTTGAACTGTGGGGGCCTGGCTCAAGAGATTTCAGAGGAGAAGAATTTTAGTGTATTGCCTATGTTTTTGTGATATTTTATTTAACAAAGTAGCTGCCTGTTGACATTGTCCTAAGAGTCTGCCTGAGGCTAAAATAAAGAGTTTTTGATTAATTTCATTGGCAGAGTAGATCTCAAAACCATGTAGTATAGACTCTGTTGTGTGGTTTTTAGTGTTAACTCTAATGAATATTTATAATGAAAATGAGCAAGCTGAGCAAGGAAAAATTAAAAATGTAATATTTGAGGAGAAAAGGAGCACTAGGAAGTAGAATGGAGCTGAGTCCTCTATTCCAGGAGATAAACAGATTAATAAATGGAATAAAAGGAGTGGTGACCTCAGGGGAAGACCTGATCCAGCTAAGCATATAGCTTGTGAAAAGGAACTAAAAACAGCTTAGGTCCAGGAATGGTGCTATATGCCTTTTAATTCTAGCACTCAGGAGACAGAGGCAGAGGGATCTCTGAGTTTGAGGCCAACCTGGTCTACAGATCCAGTTTCAGTACAGCCAAGCTTAGGCAGTAAAGGAAACAATCAAAAACAGAAAGCAGATGAAGATGTAATTGAACAAGGGGGTGCTGTGGGATGGTATTTCTGTATGCTGTGAATATGTGTTGCTCTCACTGGTTGATAAATAAAGCTGTTTGGGCAAATAGCCTGGCAGGGTAATGTAAGGCAGTACAATCAAAGTGGAGATGAAGAAGAGCGTAGTCAGGAAGACTCCAGCCAGTTGCTGAGGAAGCAAGATGTAGATGTAACTGACCGTCTTATTAAATAAGAAACACAGAACCAATGCAAAGAAGAAAGCCAAGAGATCAGAGCTAAGAGCCTTACCTGCTACCACCTGCTGCAGCTAGCCTCTTCAGCCAAGAGACCTCTCTGAAAGAGACCTACTTCCTGTCTGTTTGTCTTTATATAGACTTTCTGTTCTGCCTTCTCATTGGTTGTAAAACCAACCAAATGACTGCCTCATCACTGTCTGTTGGCTGTATTCTTGAACACACAGAGATCTACCTAGCTCTGCCTACCAAGTACTGGGATTAAAGGCATGCACCACCAACGCCCAGCTTTTGCTATGGCTCAAATAGCTCTGACCCCCAGGCAACTTTATTTATTAACATACAATTAAAATCACATTTCAGTACAAATAAAATACCACCATAGCAAGATGTATAGAAAGTAAGGCAACTAGCTACATGGCTAAACATAGATAAGAATTATGGGTTAATTTAAATGTAAGAGAAGGCTAGTAGTAAGCCTGAGCCATCATCCAAACATTTATAATTAATATAAGCCTCTGAGTGATTATTTGGAAATGCCTGCAGGACAGGGTAGGACAGAGAAAAGCCTCCATTTATGATGGGGTCATGTTCCAGCCCTAGTAAGGAGCAGAATTTGTCAGCTTTAGCCATGTGATTCTGAATTTAGAGTCAAGGATAGAAGAAAGGGGTTATGGAAACTTCCTCTGGGACTAAGGAAAGCCAATGAGGCCAGGCATGTGACAGAGGTGTTCCTGCATGGAGGCCTAGACAGGCTGTATGGTGAAGCTGTGAAGGTGTAGCTTGGATTGCCTTGGAGACCCCAAGATGTTGGAGATGCTAGAGTCATGGGATATCTGCTAAGGAGAGCTGCTAACAGAGAATGGAAACAGCTCAAGAGAAAGAAATGCGTTGGCAGTCAACAAAGCTGAAAGAAGTTGGAGATCTGAAGAGCATTTTGACATCAGACATAGAGATGCAGAGTTTGGAGTTTGCCCAGCTGGTTTTTCTTCTTGCTTTGGTCCAGTATTTCCTCAGTATGCTCCTTCCCCTACATTTTGAAATGGTAATGTATATCCTGTGCCATTATGTGTTGTGGCACATAAAAAGTATGTGACCTACTTTTTGATTTTGATTTTGCAGGTGATTACAATTAAAAGATTGCATGAATCTCAAAACAGACTTTGAACTTTAGACTTTTAATTAAGTTTGAGACTGTTATAGACTATGGTGACTTTTGAAGTTGCACTGAATGCATTTTTGCATTGTGATATGGCTAACAAGCCTATGGGGCCAGGGAGTGGTTTGAAAGAAAATGGCCTCCATAGAAGTAGCACTATTAGGCTCTGGGAGTCTAATTGGCAAGAAAGAGGAGGATTTATATGAGCGAGAATTGTTGAGACCAAGGTTCGATATAGCACAGGGACAAATAGCCAAACGAATGGAAACACATGAACTGTGAACAAATGGCTGAGGGGTCCTCAACTGGATCAGGCCTTCTGAATAGGTGAGACAGTTGATTGGCTTGATCTGTTTTGGAGGCATCCAGGCAGTGGGACCGGGTCCTGTGCTTAGTGCATGAGTTGGCTGTATGAAACCTGGGGCTTATACAGGGACGCTTGGCTCAGCCTGGGAGGAAGGGACTGGACTTGCCTGGACTGAGTCTACCAGATTGATCTCAATCCTCAGGGGAGTCTTTGCCCTGGAGGAAATGGGAATGGGGGAGTGGGCTGGGGGGAAGGGGAGGAGGGCGGGAGGGGGGAGAACAAGGGAATCCATGGCTGATATGTAGAATTAAATTATATTGTAAATAATTAAATAAAAATAAAAGTAGATTCAAAAAAAAGTAGCACTATTAGGAAATGTGACTTTGTTAGAGTAGGTGTGGCCTTTTTGGAGGAAATTTGTCACTGTAGGGATGGTCTTTGAGGTTTCATATGCTCAATCTATGCCCAGTGTGGCACACAATCTCCCTCTGCTGCCTGCAGACCAAGATGTAGAACTCTCATCTCCTTCCCTAGCACCATGTCTTTCTACTTGCACACTGCCATGTCCCACCATAATGATAATGGACTACACCTCTGAAACCATGAGCTAGCACCAATTAAATTTTTTTCTTTATAGGGGTTGGTATAGTAATGGTGTCTCTTCACAGCAATAGAAACTTCAACTAAGACAAAGTCCTTAAAATAATAGGAAATTAGTGTCTATAATAATTGTGAGAAAGACAGTAGATACTTGTCAGATTTGATTTCATTACTTAGTGAAAGTACCTGAAAATGCTTCATTACTTTAATATTTAGTTTTAAATAAAAGCCAAATCTAATCTTAGAGAAGTTTGGCCATTAGAACCTGTGATACGCTTCTTAAAAGAATCTCTGTTCTAAAAGGTCTCTTTTTTTGTCTGTGAATTTTGTTGTTAGCAACTGATTCCATTCTGAGCCAACTCAAAGAAAAACTGGGTAAATAGCTATGTTGAATAAGGCTTTTTAAAAAAAAAAAAAACCTAGAAACATCGTATATAACTAGCATGTCTTATTCATTAGTATGTTCTAGAAGGAGTTCTAAAAAGGAACTCTAAGCCTACTTTGAGGAATGGAATTATAGGATATAGAAAACATAGTTGAATAATAACATTGTTTTTAGGTAGTTATATTTGAAAATATTTATGAAATCAGGGCTACAGAGATGGCTCAGCAGATAAGAGTGCTTGGTCCTGTGCCAGAGAACCCAAGAGCAGTTCCCAGCACCTTTATCAGGTACCTCACAACTACCTGGGACCAAAACTCCAGGGAATCTAGCACCTTCTTTCATCCACAGGCTCCACTACACATGTACCTTTTATCAGACAGAGAGACATATAAGTTAAAATAATAAAAATCAATCTTAAAAGAAAAACCATTATGAAATTAAATACATATAAATTCAAACTAAACCCATTTTTACTGTTGTATATGAACTTGTATGAAATAGAAAACTAGTATTTTTTTAATATAAACTTGAAGTGAGATACTCAATTATTAAAGACATTTATTATAAATATTTGAGACATAAAATGTGCTGGGTAATTGAATTATATAATCAATCTCCAATAAGCAATAGATTAAAGAACATTTTGCTGTGGAATAATCCTTTTCTACACAATGAATATGTATTACTCTCATTGGTTAATAAAAAGGTGACAGGCTGGTAGCTGGGCAGGAAGTTAGGTGGAAAAGTCAAACAGAGAATGATGAGAAGAAGGGCAGAGTCAGGGGAGTTGCAAGCCAGCCACTGAACAAGTAGGGCATGTAAAACTGAGGTAACAAGCCATGAGTCCTGTGGCAGTACATAGATTAATATAATGGGTTAATTTAAATATAAGAGTAGTCTAGTAACAAACCTGAGCTATTGGCCAATCATTTTTAAGTAATTTTAAGCCTCTGAGTCAATTATTTGAGAAGCAGCTGACAGGTATTTGGGAACAGACGGGTGGGAGAGAAACATCCAATTACAACATTTATTTGGAAGTAGTAATTTATATTATCTGACAGAAGATGTACCCTTCTTCTTATTAACTCAAGAGTATTTGGAAGCTCAACCAAGGAGATCTTGTCTACTTACAATAATCCCGTCTTTTATCCTGCCTGCAACTGTCATTTTTCAAGATGCACTTTTCTGTGGGAAGATTCACTAGTTTTTATAAGCAACATAGATCACAGACATCCAGAATTACATTTATGGACATGGAGTTGGTATGTAGGAGTAGCAATAGTGAAAAGGTCATGGAATACTTAATCAAAGCCCTGCTTGGCAAAGCCCTCATGAATTAAGTGCATTCATTGCTCTGAACTGTATATGTTGTAATTACTAAAGTAAGTGGTTAGAAAGCCATGACTGCTTAGAAGTTTAAGTGTCCATTTACAAGCCTTACCAAATATGTTTACTTACCAGGGAACAATAAGTGTGCTATATCTAAGAATATTGTCAAGTTTAGTTGTAGATACTCCTGCTAGTAAGGAAACTCATTCACAAAGAAAGAGATGGTACTATATTTGAGTATAAGTCCCAGATGTGAAGCTATTCCTGTTCTTGAGTAAATGTATGATTCAAGAGGTGAATATAAGATCGTTAAAGAGAATCTAATATTTTAGGACTAAGTATAAGGATATAATATTTGGAGGAAATATTATAGGAGTATAAGGATGTAGTATTTGGATGCATTACTCTAATGTGGTGGTTTTTCTATCCTAACATAACATTTTTCTACAACAGATTTTAAAAGGTTCTCTTGATTTATCTTTCTTTCTTTGACTTTACATTGTATTGTGACTTGGTTTCCCACAGAGTTATTTTAACTTTCTTGTGTATGTTAGCACATACCATATCTTTGTATAACCCATCAATCTGGATGTTTCAGCATGGTGTAGATTTGCCACAAGGACAAACAATACAGTGTAAAATGATGAAGAGTTTGCAGCTCTACTAAATTGTGCATTCCCCAAGAACTGAGACGCTGTACTACATTTCCTAAAAAGGATCCTTGGCACATGCTTTGGTTTTTGCTGGTTTTATCTGGGCTAGAAGATGAGTCCAGTCCTGTTGGGCCATCTGTCTATTTAGTTGTCTTTGGAAATAATACCTTCAGCTTTAGGAGATTTTCTGCATTTTATTACTAAATAAATTATGTATATTCTGAGCATATCATAATGCCTTATTCTTTGCAATTTTATACAGTCTCTACCAAGTTTATGAAGTTTAAAATCTCTGTGTTTTAGAGCTTTTCATCCCAAGCTAATTTCTGCTCAACAGGTGCTTGAACACCTGTTGTTTATATATTGACATCCTTTTGACAGAAAATATTACAAACTGTGTTCATGCTTTCTTAAGGAAGTTTAAGAGCACTGAATATATGAAGGACCACTGTCATTAATTCTCATTTATATAATGGATGTATTCTCTTATTTAATAAACTAGTCCTCAATGAAATCCAGACAACATTGAAAACAATATTTCACTAATTGCTTATAGAATCTTTAATGGTAGCCTGATAACAAATAATATGTATATCTTACTAGGCTACAATGGTGATGGTCTAGGTCAGGGCATGATTTACTGGCTCAGAGAATAAGAGGTAAGTATGAGTGGGCCTGGAACTGACCAAAGATTCCAGGTTTCCTACCAGTAATGTGAAAGAACATATAATGTTGTATAATATTGTATGTGAAAACAAAACACATAAATTTAACCTATTAATAAAATTTAGTTACTTCATTAAAGAAAGAAGCAAAAAAATACGCTAGAGATATTTAACACCGAAGTGGTAACTGCAGAGATGTTCATATCCATATTTCTTTCATCTTTGCAGTGTAAGATGTCTAATCACAACTAAAAAGCAACAGGGAGAAATGAGGTCCAACCTGTTCTGAAGACTTATCCCACTGCTACTGACACAGGAATGCACAGCTTGTAACTAATGTGGTATAAATTATATGTGCAGCATGCATATATATGACATATGACAGAATTCTAAAAGTACATCATAGTGTATTATATATGAGCAATTTAGGTAGTCAGCTGGAGTTTGCAGTTAGTGGAGTCCTGCATAGAGCAGAACATCATTTCAGGTGAGGCTGAAAAGAAGGAAAAATAATAATATAAAGGTAACATTGTTGCAGGCTGAAAAAAATATATGAAGTAGGAATTCAGTTGATTATGACAAAGCTATACCTCGAAGAGTTAAGAACTTTTCCAGAGGTTGAGGCCAAGGTTCAAAGAGTCTTGGTGATATTGGCTTTTGATTATTAGCTGTTTCCTGCTATGAATTTCTCATGTGCTATTGTAGCTTTTCCATCATTCATTGGGCACAATTTCCCCTATACAATTAAAGTATTTGCATAACTTTCTCCAACTGGGCTCCAACAGACGCAGTCAAAATCCCTAATATCAGACCTTTCTGTAATTATCGTCATTAGCAACATCCGGCCAGGACCATCACCAGATGAAGGAAAGTATCTTATCTGAGATATTTCCCAGAATCTCTAAGAACAGACTTATGCATCCAGACTATCTACTTGAGAAGGCCTGGCAGATGTGCTAATTAAACTTAACTTCCTTTCCAAAGTCTTGTCTCGAGTTTTAGATCCATCCCTAACAATTAACTCAAAACTAAAGGGTTTCTACTTGCAGGTACATCAAGTTGTGACTCAGCCACCTAGTGTACTCCCCGACCCTGCCAGAAAAGGGCAGTAGCCAAGATAGCTTGGACAGATAAGGGACCAAAGGAAAATATGGCAGTTTTATTTTCACTCATTACTGGTGGACTCCTAACACTTTACCTAACCACTTCTAAGAATATAGTTTAAGCACATAAAATACCCTTTGCTTAGACATTAACCAAATTTAGCCCTTAGTTGATTCATTTCCCTATTAGTCACTTCACTTTGGGGTTGCAGAGACAATTACTGCTCTTTTGTGTGGATCTTATTGCCCTTCCTTTTGACCCTGAGGGAATTCAAGCCTGGTGACCTTGCTTTAACTGGAGCATTGCTATTGCATAGGTATATAACTATAAACCTCAGAGACTTGTGGAGAAGCAGGTTGGAGGAGAACTAGATTGGAGGACTAGAAGAGAGAACTAGAAGGACAAGATGGAAGATAAGGAAGAGCCAGATGGGGAAGAACAAGATGAGGAAGAACTAGATGAGAAAGGAGGGGATGGGAGAGGAGTTACGATGGGCAAGAACTAGATGGATGAAAACCTAGATTGGGCAGAACTGGATGAAGGAATTAAGATAGCACTTAGAGGGGACAGTAGAACAATGTAGAGAGAAATCAGGCAAGAAAGGAGCTAAGTAAGAGAGCAGAATAGAAGCTGTGTAGAGAGAGAACTGACTCAGAAGAATAAAGTGAGTAGACTAAAGAGTTTTGTGTACATAAATGCATTTCATGTCATCTGAGATTAGATTATCAGATGGTTGTAGATTCTTCTATGAACCCTGGGAGAGTACTACAGAGGGGCAGGACCCCAACAGTCCTCGTTACAGTATTGTCAAATCATGGTCCTAAAAACATTCAGCAGAAACCAACTGAGAAACTTGAGTCAGTTAGCTAGAGTTCCTAGTTGAGCTTTCTCTCCATGACTGAGTTTCCCATGGGAGAACTTCCAACTTCTGTTTCCCACTGTAGACTTGTTTATATCATAAGATAGATAAGCAACGTTAACGTTTGTTGGAAACAGTTTAGTTTCTAGCCATTTTCCAGGGCTCAATGTTTTTATTCTTGGGCTGTTTTGTACTTCTTTTACTTCTCTGTTCCACAGTTAGGGTGACCATACCATCCCCAGGCAAGAAGTCTAGCGGACACTTGACATAAACATGCTTGAATCTGAATGGGTCCAGGAGACAATCCTACTTTCAGAGCCTGGTTCTTAATGAGCTCAAACAGCACATGACAATTCATGCATGTAATGTACATTACATAGACATACTTTGAACCATAATGATGAAAAACCATAGAACTGCACTCTCTAGCAGGTATAGATTTTGTTTTAATTCAGTACCCCATTCAGTTCCCTACAAAGCTTGAAAGGAAACATATGACTAAATGTTATCACTGAACAATGTGGCTTCTCCATGGTCACTGACAATACCAACCCTGTAAGTGTTTCAGTTTTAGTTTTTAAAAGTCTGAGGAAAAATGATGACATGGCTCAGTGGGTCAGAACACTGAGAAAACACAAGGTCCTAAATTAAAATTCTTAACATCCATGTAAAATTCTTAGCATAGAAACTTAAAGGCTTCTAACCCCAGTGCTGTGGGGACCAAAACAGGATAGATGGAGCCTGTTGACTGCCAACCTAGCTCCAGGTTAAGTGGGAGATCTTATCTCAAATGAATAAGGGAGAATGTGAAAGAACAGGACATGAATCCCCCTCCTCTGGGTTTCAGACATATGTGCATGGGCATATTCACACTCACACACCAGTATTCCCATATATCATAGACATATTCATACACACATAGGGTAATGTGTGCCTCTCATTTCAGCAATTTTTACAAAAGTGCCTATTATTGTAGCCATAAGTTTTCTCAAGTTCCGAGTTCCTCTTGTCCTGCCTAGCCCTGCCTGGCCGACGGTCCTACAGCCACTTATAAAATAAAATAATCACTCAGAAGCTAGATATTATTTACAAATTGTATGGCCTATGGCAGGCTGCAGTGTCTCCAGACTGCCTTTCTCTTTCCTGTCTCTCTCCTATGGATTTCCCATAGGGCAAAGTAGCTTATTTATTAACTAATGGAAACAACATATATTCACAGCGTACAGAAAGACATCCCCCAGCACTTCCCCTTTTCTAGCTAATCAAAAAGGAAGGTTTTATCTCTAATATAGTAAAATTATATATAACAAACAGTTATCAAGCAATAATTGCAGTTACAATATCAGTCTATTTGTATTTGGCAAAATTAAAGAAAATATTTTATCATCTATCTTATATTTGAGTTTATATATATATAAAGTTTCATATCTAATTTACCTTTTATGATAATCAAGGAAAATTATAATCATGACTATCTAGTCTTCAACTATATCAAAGACCCCAGAAGGATATAATATTACCTTTGTAAACAGGAAATGCATTGTAAGCAACTTCCTAAAATCTTCAAGAGGTGATAGCTCATCAACCAGCATGACCCTTCAATTTAAATTAACTTATACAACTAACAATTGCTTTTCATTTGGTCAGATATAGCTTGCCAAAAGGGAACCTCCTCAAAGTTAGGGTTGGGGAAGAGTTTTTGCTTTTGTCTTTCAGAAGAATGAAGGCTAAGGAATCTGAAGAACACTGAACAAATGAGACATCTGAAGAAAAAGGACAAATCATCCAGAAAAAAAAATGTCCCAAGAAAAAGAGTAAATTGGTCTATTGGTATATCATATATCTAACAGGATAAAATTTCATAGGTCTTCCTAAATGTTTGTTTCTGCTGTTCTCTACAGACACTTAACACAAATGGTCTTTATGTAGTCTCAGATCAATTAAAAATTAAAGCTTGCTTTGGAGTTGGAGCGTGGCTCTCTCCTTTTCTAAACCTACAATCTGGAAAACCAAAAGACACTATGGGGCTGTTTCTTTGTTCAAAATAAAGTTCAGTCGTCCTTCTTATTCTTTTGGATAGAGTCTTCATATGATTCACGAATCTAATTGCTAATCTTTTCCAAAAATGCTTTCACAGTCGACACATCTACACATAACTTTTTGTCCTCCAGATGTCTGGGTGTGCCCTACTCCAGTCAATTCTATTTATAAAATTGATCATCTATTTGCCTATGGACAAAGACCAGAGAATTTATAACATATATGATGAAATAATGACTAAATATAAAAATGACTAGTTATTTTAACCTAGTTTATTTGTACCTTACCATTGTAATGGTTTATTATTTATCTGAAAGATAGCACTCAAGGTATGAGATTTAAATTTCTTTTCCTGTTTCAAATTACTGTTTACCCCTATCAAGCCTTTTAAATTTCAAAATGGAGCAACTTGTTCTCAACAGGAAATATTATTTATCCTATCTTCTAGACAAACACAGAAATATTATATATATTCTCCTGAATGATGAAGAACACTGAAAGATTAAATCTTCAATGCTGCCAAGGAGGTCACAGGGTTATAATTACCTCAGTGATACCCAGCTACATAGCCAGAGTAACATTGTGGTTATGTCCCTCAAACCTTATTTTCCACGTCCCCCACCATTCAGCCATCATCTCACCTTCTACTTGAAATTGGAACAACAGAGGCTTCTGGTGTGATCCAGCTGCTACATTTGAGAGAGGAGAGGACCAGTACGCAGAAAACATCACTTTTCTAAGTCCAGTCATTTAATTGGATAAGAGTTAGTTTTCTTACTTCCTGAATTTTACCCCACACACGCTATATTTGGTTTCTTTTCCTGTCCTTTCTCTGACTCACATTTAGGCTGGTTGCTATCAAAAACTGGGAGCTCAAACAATTTGGACGATGAACACCTTTCTTTATTTGCCTTGGGGAAAGGAGTCCTGAGATGGGTATAAAGCCACATACAATGCTATCTGGAGGATGGAGTTTTGTTCTTTGTCTGAAGGTTTAGTAAAAAACTTTGTGCTGTGTTCATTGAATGACTTTTCTCCCTATCCATTCCTTGACTCTTTTGAGAGTAAGATTGAGGCCCAAGTCTCAAACATAAAGACATGAGCTATTCTTGAGCTATGCTCTAACTATAAACAAAATTTCCTTTCTTTTGACCATTTTTTTTAAATTTCTGCTTTTCTTGCTTCTGTCTTAGCCATAGTGATGTTTAAACCTTGTAAAGATGGTATACGATCCTGGGAATGGGACTTTTCCATCTAAGCCAGAAAATATCCAAATGATATGTATCTTTTGGTATCTAAGATAAATTTTGGGAACTTAAAATTGATTTTTATCTAGTCTATACTATTTAAATGGCAACCTTTTCTCTCAGCCCACTGCCCATCCTCAGTCTACATTTGTTTACAGGGTTGGTTCATCCAGTAAAGGCCACATGACACAATATGCTAGAGGAAGAAAGGATTCGTAGCTGATCCAGTAAGGAACAACAGGAAAATAACTGCCAAAATGAAGGGTGCATTGTTTACTCTGCTGCATCTTTATTGGAATTGGTCATTTTGCTGGTTTGAGTATAAGGAGAAAGAATAACCATAGACAGAGATGGAGGGAGTGAGACACTACAAACAGCGAGGGTCCTATTTACTAGGAGATCCACAAAATCAGAAGAACATTGCTCAAAACTGCAATGAATGGAGATTTTAGTATCACTGCAGGCTCTGAATTGGGGTAAAATATCAGTGCCATCAAAATGACTTAATTCTCATTTTTTTTGGTGGGGGGGTTCGAGACAGGGTTTCTCTGTGTAGCTTTGCGCCTTTCCTGGATCTCACTTTGGAGACCAGGTTGGCCTTGAACTCACAGAGATCCGCCTGCCTCTGCCTCTCGAGTGCTGGAATTAAAGGTGTGCACCACCACCGCCCAGCGGCTTTTTTTTTTAACCTAACTTCCTTCAACTGCATGGTGCCACAATGAACAAGGTGTTCTTTCTGAAAGTTGCAATGTTTTTCTGTGGCATTACATCTCTGAGTTCCTGCTGTCTCAGGTATGTTAAGGCCCTTAACATGGTATTCGAAGCCTTTCTACTCTTGGGGGAAAATGTTAAGTTGCTAGCATACTACCTCACATTCCTAAAAGTGTTTTATTTATCCATATTTTTCCTTTCACTGAGTAGTTCCCTCTGCCACCTGGCAAAATAGGTATTCAATTTTCTATTATTAAGTACTTTTCCCTAAAGGTTGATAAAAATATTCAGCCTTCTAACATTTAAAATGCATTGTTCCTTTCATTCACCCATTTTCTACTTCTCTAACTTGTGTATGTGGCTTTAGCCCTGGAGAGTCAAAGCAACTTACCACATACTTGCAGAAAATGTCTGTACTTTAACAAAAACATCAAAAATAGGTAGAGTGAAAGACGATGATTCTTGCCAAAGGTTAGATTATAACTAAACAAAACACCTGTTAATTAAAATTCTTTAAAACATTGTTTGAATTTTAAAGCAGCCAAACAAAACACACCCAAAGAACTTGTGGTCCTCTCTCTATAGTCACAGCATGATCCTTTAAAAGAAAATAAGTGTCCATTGTTAAGCTTTGTCCACCAGAGTAAAACAACTTAAATTGGAAGTGGAAGGCAATTGTCCATGTAAAACTATGTGGTAAGACACATTCCATCTTGTTAGAGCACATGGTCTGCTATGTGTGGTTCATATTCTTAAAGACCCAAAGAAAACCAGCAACACAAAGTCTTCCCCAGCAACAAGCTGAACATGAACACAAGATGTGGAGACCTGTAGAGCTGTCTTGTCATTTAGGTGCCTTTCTCATAGTTTTGTCTTTTACGATGCTTGGAAAAAATGTGATTTTTCAGAACTAAAAATCATGCCCCATGGTTTATTTCTCAGTTTATGAACTGATTAGAATTGGCTTACAAGTGAGACCTTTCAGAGTCTGTGTAAGCTGGTTGTGTAGGTGTGCTTTCAGCGGGTGTCTTCTGATGGATCACAAATATTTATCTCCAAATGAGAATGTTCTCATGGTTGTATTCAAGTCCTTGCCTATAGGAATCATAAATTTAATATTCTCAGAATTAAATCTGTCATTTCTCCCTGCATTGTCAGAAACAAAGACACTACTTTTCCATGTGATTCATCTAGCTGCCCGGTGCAGAGACTTGTTGATCACCCTACATGATTCCAGTTTTCTCTGCTTCCATATATAATGGATTATACATAGTCACATGTCATATACATAGTCATATACATAGCCACATGTTATCTTAATTGTTATATGTAAAGGGTAGAGGACATTTTGAAAGATTATTAGAGAAGAACATAATTTGGAATGATTATCAGGGACTCCACTCTCATTATTGAAGTATGGCTTTCCTAAAAAGATCTATGTTTTCATGCCTATAGGTTTCATTTTTGCTTATCAGCTCACTACTACCATCACATTTGTGGCTCAGGGTGTATAGCATTTCTTCTAGGAAGTCGTCTCTGATACCCACAGCCTGGGCTTGAAATTTCTCTGCCCCATGCCATTTCCTTATCATTGTAGTTATTGGTTACTTTGCCATGGTTCGAAGATGCAGGATCTCTGATTTTGTTCTATTTCCTCCCTGACTTCCAACACACCTGATGTAACAGACAGATCCTTAGTAAAAATCTCTGACCAATAAAGAAAAGAATGCTGAGGCCACAGACAGAACCAAATGCTTAAGTCTTAAAGTCTCTTTTTTTTTTGTCCAAAGGTATCCACATCTCAACCCTGTATGGGTTAATCATTTGGCTAATTATGCCTAGCCAGTAAGCCCATCCATCTCTTCTGCTGAGACAGACTATAAAGGAGATTGATACTGTGATACCTCATATATCTGCTATTTGAATCCAGTGGTAGATGTCTCAGCCCCACTCACATATAAAAGACCAGAACTTTATGTTCCTATAATTTGCTTGATATTGAATTCATAAACCTGAAGTGGTACAATAACTCTAAAACAAGCTTTTTATATCATGGAAGACGTGCACAGATAACTTTGGAAAATACTTCTGAATAGGAGGCTTCATGGAGACTAGTGATTTATGAACCACTCCAGATATGGTGATATATGTCTTTAATGGCGGCACTCTTGAGACAAGGACAAGCAGATCTCATATAGTAAGTTTCAGGCCAGCTAGGTCTATATAGTGAGCCTGTGTGTCAGAAAGTAATAAATAAATATTTGTGAATGATCCCCCATAAAAGAGTCGGTAGGTAAGGTCAATTATGTAAAAGGAAATAGATGAAACTCATAACTCATTTTTGAATCCAGGTGTGTCACAAGTAGGCCATCTCATGCAAATTATGTTACCCACTGACAGCAGTTTAAACAAATTAATACAAGCCAGCCTGCTCCCATTTCTTTTGCATTACTTCTTGTTTTATTGATTCTATCCAGGTACCAAACTACTACATGACCCATATCTCTGGCATCTCTTAGAAACCGTGGAGTTCTGGAGATGGTCCCATGCCAAACAGAAGACTCATGGATACATGGTAAGGCTCATGGAAACCATCTTCCCTCCTTCTCAGTGCCTGTGCAAGGCCTAGGATGTATCTTGCATAATTCCAATAGAATTTCTTGCAAGGGAGTGAGAACAACATGGTGAAAAAAGCAGAATTTAGTTGTTGGTAATGGTCTCTTAAATTTAAAAATGAGAATTACAAACAGCACACTCTTACACGGAGGATCTTTCTCTAGCCTTTAATCAGGTTGCTGCTTCCAGTGTCTATTGTGCCATATCATATCTGTCCCCTAGCTCAACTGTCCACCCCATCACAAAACGTTCTCTCTTTGTTCAGACAGACATGATCTTTCCCTGCTTGCATTAGTACCTATCAGGCACATGATTACAAGGGCTATATTTTTTGAGGGTTTGTTTCTGGTAGTTGTTCATAAATTCAAATTCTGTTGAATGAATAAATAAATGAGTTCCATAATTAGGTAGACCTGGATGGTTGTGAATATTTGAGAACATTAGTTAAACTCTTGGATTTTGAAATGGAAATATTACTTGGAACTTTGTTTCACTAAAGAGCTAAGGAATTGAACTTATACACTAGAACATTTCCATGATTTTATAGTTTTCTCTCTCCTTCCCCCACTTCTCCAACTGTAACACTGCTGTTGCCTGAGATGGCCATGTCTGTCCCCTCCTGAGTTTATTGTGTTAGCTCTTCTCAGTCCCCAGGATTCCTGCCTTCCCACAAATGGTGATATGGTTTGGATGTAAGCATTTTCCTTGACAGAATTCAGATGTTTACCAAAACCATCAATGTGATGGCACTAAAAAATAGAACCGTTGGTGCTGTAGTTGGGTCCTGAGGGTTCCATCCTCTTGAGTGATATTTTTTGCCTTTATAATAGAACCTTCCTGATCCTTCTTCCTTTTCCCCCAGGTTTCGTTAGAGTAACAAGGCACCATCTCATCTATGAGGTATAAACCTTCAGACATCGAGTCTGCCCAGTCTCCAGAACCATAAGAAATAGATTTCTATTGCTTATAAACTATCCAATCTAAGGTATATCTTAATACTGGGAAAAATTCAAGGCAAATACATGCAACTGTGGTTCCAATAAAATTGTATTTATGAATACCGAAGTTTGAGTTCCATGTGTCCCAGAATGTTATTTTGCCTTGGATTTTTCTTTTTCCATTTAAACCATAAACACTATTTTTGCATGAAAGCCATACAGAACCAGGCAATGGGTCCAGATTTGCTCCTGACTGCAGCTTTGTCAACTGCCTTGTAGGTCATTTAAATTCAGTCATTAAAAAAGGAGAGTGGACATTCAGAATTCTGGAGCAGAGCATTCATAACTGCTCTGATTCTGAGACAGTGGTTTGCTTGCTGTGTTTGAGAAACAGTCTGTGGACAAGTTAATGGAAGAGGCTGAGTCTGAAAGGGAATGGAATAGAGACAATTGAGAACTGATGGTGGACTGCTTAAGGACTTCAACATTTTCTTTTTCAGAACAAGATTGTGAGTTAGAATGACTTTGAGCAGAAGAGTAAGATGGTTTATCTAGAATCACAGGTAACAACTAAAGCTTCTTGTATCAGAAAGAAAAACCTTAAAAGGTTATCTTGAGCCCCAACCTGTTAAATGAGTCATGTGCTGTCTCTATCACATATACTTCTAAGATCAATGAGCATATCTGCCTATGTGGAAAGCTTCAGGGTGTCATGTGTTCCTAGGCTTTGTCTGTTCTTCTTCACCATTTTACTAATCTGATACAATAGTTGCTGCTGTTTGGTTGCATAATATATTCAACAACTTTAGCTAATTAACATCAAGGCTTTCTATCCTGAATAGTCACTTCCTGTATCTTTCCTCTTTTGGTTTTTAAATGCATTTTCTTTTAAAAATTAAAATATAACTACATCATTTCCTTCCTTCACTTTCTCCCTCTAGCCCCTTTCATATATTCCCAACCTCACTCCCTCTCAAATACATGGCCTCTTTTCCTTTAATTGTTATTGTTGCACACACACCACACACACACACACACACACACACACACACACATGCATAAATACATGAATAAAACCTACTAAGTCCATTCAAGTTTGCTTGTATATGTAATTTCAGGGCTGACCACTTGGAATTAAATAATCGGTTACAAATCTCATCCTCATTGCCTCTCCCAGCAGTTCTTTGTTGTCTGATAGGTTTTTCTCTACAGATGGTCCCTGTGAAATTCTCCCCTTCATTTTTTTTTCATTTAACAGTTCAATCAATATATAACTTGGTTACATGCAGAAAAAGATACTAAAATCAAAAACTGCTGTGGCAATATGGCCATCAATGCAAAACATATTTCTTTAAATTTGCATAACATTAGATGGACCTAAAAATCTCTAAAATTTTCACAGAAGAAACCTAAAGTACAAGACCTTCATCAGCTGGAACTCCAGGCTTCTTGTAACTTGAGCTGCACACAGGGATCTAAAACTGTTAAACCACACAAATACTTAAAATTATACTTAAGATTATAACCACAGTTATGGTGCACTTGTTACCAAAACATACATAGGTGCATGTGGAGCTGAAAGAAAAACCAAAGTTTCCAAAAGTTCCGTGCTGAGCTTAAAGCTGCTATTTTTTCTGGCTCTTTCTGTGCATTGTAGGGAAGAGGAGGGAGGCTTTGAGCTGAGCTACAGTGATGACTAATGAAATTTTCATTCTTTTCAGTAAAAAGGGCTTTAACAATTAGGCTGTGTTATCATGAAATGTTCATTTGTTCAAAGTCTGATTCCTGGCCCATCAATACTTCTTTGTGAGAGGTACGTCCCTAAAACATGCCTTTGTGTGAAGCGGAATGCAAACAGAGGCGTTTAGTCAAGGAGTCAGTGAAATGAACAATGGGGCTTCAGAAAAGCAAAAATAATCAAGATACATACACATACATACATATATACAGATACATACACATACATACATATATACAGATATATATATATATATATATAAAATATTTTATCACCATGTACTATTCATTACCTGTAGAAAAAAATCACTTCAAACAATGGAAAAAATGTCAGTTTAATATGGTCACGGAACTGATGAAAATCCAAATTACAAGTTAAACACATCTTATATTCTCAGTAGGAGGATAAAGGGCATGCGAAAACTACTTTCTCGTATATTTTTAAATAATTAGATTGAAAACTCTTTGTTGCTTTTGAGCATCTCCTGCCCTCCTAGAAACATTTTCGTGTTATATTTTGATGAAAAGTATCCACATCTTTTAGCTGACATTTGCAGTGCAGCCCAAATGCAGTTGAGGTCCAGTCTTACAACTGTCATCTTGTGTTTTTTTTACACTTCATCTTCTTTGATTAATATTTAACATTTAGGGAGAACCAGCAAAATGTTGGGTACATAAGAAGCTTAACTTTAGTGGATTTGTATCTCCAATCAGGAGAGAAGTAACTATGAGTGTGTAAAGCATCCATGTAGTACAGAAAGGTAAATCAACATAAAAAAAAAACAAACATAATTTGGCTCTGGTTCTATGTGTTGCCTGAGTTGTACATCACCAAGAATGCCAAAGGGAAACATTGCCAAGAGTGTTATATGTATGAAGCACTGTGGAGCCTGAAGTCTCTGGAGCAGGAAGAATAAAAATAACACACCAGCAGAAGGGTGAGCAGGTGAGAAGGGTCCACAGCACCAATGATGTCTGATTTTCAGTACTGTATGGCCAGTCCACGGATTGATGGACAGCTAAGACATCTTTGGTCTTCATTCTTACGTCTTCCTCAGCTTGAATCCCAAACTGTACTGTGTGATGGGATGCTGGAACCACTGGGACCATTATTTTGTTTCTAGACTAAGACCCAACATTTTCTTCATAGCTAATTCTAACAATTCCTTCTTCACTCAGACTCCAAGTTCCCAATTTAAAGATCTACAAAGGTCACCTGCTCTGGAAGAATCCTTATGCACCCACCATCTAAATCAAATGTTTGTCATTTGAATTCCTATAGTATGTTGGGCATTCTTCTTTCTTACATGATTATTTGTCATGTGGATTTCTTTTCAGATTTAGTGAGGTATAATGGATGTCCTGATCGATTTACGTAGTTGCCTTTTATGTGTGAGAGATGAAGATATGTGAAGTTATTCTCCAGTGCTGTGGGATGGTCTGTACGTCAAATGTGTTGCTGATTGGTCAATGAATAAATCACTGATTGGCCAGTGGCCAGGCAGGAAGTATAGGCAGGACTAACAGAGAGGAGAATGGAGAGAACAGGGAGCTGGGTGAGGGAGACACTGCTAGCCGCCATCAGGACAAGGAAGATGTAAAGTACCGGTAAGCCACAAGCCACGTGGCAAGGTATAGATTAATAGAAATGGATTAATTTAAGCTGTAAGAACAGTTAGCAAGAAGCCTGCCACGGCCATACACTTTGTAACCAATATAAGTCTCTATGTTTACTTGGTCGGGTCTGAGTGGCTGTGGGACTGGCAGGTGAGAGAGATTTGTCCTGACTGTGGGCCAGGCAGGAAAACTCTAGCTACACTCCATGATGTTTAATCTTGATAATTAACTAGAATCACCTAGGACACACACTTCTGGGCCTGTCTGTGAGGGCATTTCCAGAAAGATTTCACTGAGATGGGAAGTTCCACCCTAGAAATAGACAGCACTGCCAACCCACAGACGAGGGTCCCAGACAGGAAGAAAAAGAGAGAACTAGCTGAGTCCCAGTATGTCTTTATCTCTGCTTCCTGATTGCAGGTGCAATCTGACCAGCTTCCTCATGCTCCTCCTCCCATAACTTCCCACTGTGGGAAACTATGTCCCCTTAAACTGTAGGCTGAAATAAACCCTGACTTCTGGAAGTTGCTCTGACTTCCAAAAGTTGATCTTGTTGGGCATTTTCAACAGCATTGAGTATCATCTTAGCAAATCAAGAACATATTATTATTTAGAACCATCATGCTGTAAAATAGGTCTTCAGAATCATTCGTCTTAAGCTAGGAGGTGGTGGTGCACACCTTTAATCCCAGTACTCAGGAGGCAGAGCCAGGCAGATCTCTATGAGTTCGAGGTCAGTCTGGTCTACAGAGCAAGATCCAGGACAGGCACCAAAACTACACGGAGAAACTCTGTCTTGAAAAATATATATATAAAAAAAAATCAGAATCATTCGTCTTATAATTTCAAGTTTGTTTGTGTGCAACAGCTTCTCATTTTACCAACCCTCTACCTGTGGTTACTACCCCTTTACATTCCATTTCCATAAATTCAGCTTTTGAATACGACACATGTAAGTGGGATTTTATTAAGTTTGTCTCATTCTATATCTGGATTTGACACTCTTCACTTAGAATACTGCCCTCCAAGTTTGTCACAATTACATGAAAAGTCGGATTTTTTAAAAATGCTTTTTAAAAGTTACCTTTCCATTTGATAAGCATTCAATGTTTTCCTTTGGTCTGTCTTTCTGTCAACAGACACTTGGGTTATATTCATGTCTTGATTGCTGTGACTAATACAATGAATATAACAATGAAAATATCCCTTTGAGATGGAGAATTTTTTTTTTTTTGGTCTGTGGCAAGATCACAAGATCTCACTCTGTAGCTCAGTGAGCCAAGATGTCACTATGCAGCTCATGTTGGTCTCCAACTTGCAGCAATACACCTGCCTCAGCTAACAAAAAATTAAGTATTAACAAGATAGAGATTTTATTTACTTTGAATAAATACCTAGGTTTTATTATTTTAAGCCACCTCAAATTACATAGTTTTTTTTTTCTATACTGGTTATATAAATTTACATTCCTAGCAATAGTATACAAAGGCTCATCATTCTCTACACTCTAAACAGAAGTTGTTATTATAGTTTACTTTTGTTTTCGTTAGTTTTTTGGAGACAGGGTTTCTCTGTGTAACCTTGACTGTCCTAGAACTTGCTCTGTAGACCTCCCAAATGCTAGGAGTAAAGACTTGCACCACCACTCTCCAGATTATATTTTTCTTTTTATAACAGCCATCCTAACAGCTTTAAGGTGATGTCTTATTGGCATTTTTATTTATATTCCCTTTGTATTTAATGATGTGGAGTACCCTTCATAAAGCCATTGGTCACTTGTATATTTTCAGAACCATTGCCCATTTTTTAATTTATTTAATATTAATAATATTATTATTGAATATGTATATTTTGAGTGTGTGTGTATGACTTATATGTGATTATTGCATATTCTTCAAGTCACAGAACATATATGTACATCAGAGTGCTGTGGATATCGCTCTGTATAAATAAAATGCTAATTGACCAGTAGCCAGGCAGGAAGTATAGGTGGGACAAGCAGAGAAGAGAATTCTGGGAACAAGAAGGCTGAGTCAGGAGACTCTGCCAACCGCAACCATGAGTACCAACATATAAGATACTGGTAAGCCATGAGCCACGTGACAAGGTATAGATTTATAGAAATGGGTTAATTTAAGATAGAAGAACTAGATAACAAGCAGCCTGCCATGGCCATATAGTTTGTAAGCAATATAAGTCTCTGTGTGTTTACTCAGTTGGGTCTGAGCAGCTGTGGGACTGGCGGGTGAGAGAGATTTGTCCTGATCGTGGGCCAGGCAGGACTAGAGAAAACTTCAGCTACATCAGAGGACAACTCTCAGGAGTCATTGGCGGATTTTGCTGACTGATAGAGGATTCAGTCTCCCCATGGTGTGGCAGCTTATCTCAATAGCTCAGCAACATTGGTCTGCTTCCTTCAGCAGTTCCTCCTGCCTCTACCTGCCCTTATCTGGAGAATGTCCCTAGGCCTGAAGGACTGACCTTATCTGAAAACTGTCTCTAAATCAGATGCCTGATTCATCTTTAGCTTGGCCCTTGACACAGATTTCTGCTCAGAAGACTTGTGCTAGGAGCCCTGCTATAGGAGCCTACTGCCACATACAAAGCCTTGGGATAGATGCATGCCACTTACTGTAAATTAGAGTTTGTCCCCAGGCTCTCCAATCCTATGTGTTCCTTGCACTCTACAATAAAGTTGATCTGATTCACTGAAGTCTGTCTCTTGGAGGGCTGTCTCCCTTGGTACCAACAGCCATATTCAACCCTATTCCCTGCTTCTGTCCCCTTCACCCTCATGGGCCAATGCAGAGCCACAAGAAGTTAGCTTACTCCTTCAATTATATCTTCCTGTTGATATAGTGACTCACATTTTGTTTATGTTGAACCATTTTCATATAGCCGAAATAACTCTTACTTGATTAAAATGTATGATCATTTATGTGATGTTGCATTTAGTTTCCTGATATTTTGTTGGGGATATTTACCCATGTGTTTTATTAGGAATATTGGTCTATGATTAATTTTTGGTAGCAGCTTCTCTGATATTGGTATCTAGGGGCTGATGGGCTTGCAAAATAAATTTGGAAATGTTTATTTCTTTTCGATGTTCAGATTAGTTTGATTGTTGGCAAATACTCTCTAAATATTAGTTTGTTAGAATTTTCCATTGAAATCATTAGACCTTTGTTTGCTATTATTTATTTATTTTTCTTTCCGGATGGGAAATTTATGAGTGTTGATTTGGTCTTATTTATGATCAGTGTGTTTAGATTTTCTGTTTCTTATGGATTTGATTTTACTCTTAGGCATTTGTGAATTGTCTTTTTATTCTAGATTATCTAATTTGAAGATGCAGCATTATTCATGGTAATCACTTATTATTTTTATTAAATTTTGTGTGTATGTATGATTTGCCTGCAAGGCCGAGGACCCGAATCCAGAATTGCCTGAAACTGGATCTACAGACAATTATTAGCTACCATGTGGGTATTCAGAATCCAACGAGGGATCTCTGGAAGAACAGTCAGTGTTCTTAGCTATTAAGCCTTCATTCCAGCCTCATTTGCAATTATTTTATTATTAGTTTTTATGTCTTCTTTTGTCTCTGATCTTATTTGTGTCTTCATCCTTTTTTTCTTAGCCTAGATAAAGGCATGTCAAAGTTTTCACCTTCTCAAAGAAACTTTTTTTTTAAAGTATTATTTCTAGTCTCTCTTTCATTTACTTCCACTCTTATCTTAGTTATTTCTCTTTTTTTCCTTCTAATTGAGACTGGTCCTTTTTGTTTATTTGAGGTATTGTCTTATAGAAACTTTCAGTAAGTCTTGTGTTGCTTAGATATGTTTCATCATTGTCTCTAGATTGAAAAACAACTCTTCTTTGATTCTTTGGCTGTTTGGGAAAGGGTTGTGCGCTTAAAAGTTTGTGAATTTTTTTCCCTTCTGTCATTGATTATATACCACTGTAACTAAAAAGGATACTAGGTATGATTTTAATCTTACTAAATTTATTGAGACCTTTTTATGGTCTATCATATCATCTGTCTTTGATCATGCGCCATCAAGATTTAAGGAGGACGTATGTGCTGCCTTTGGGTAGAATTCACTCCCCATTGTTCTCTCTTATCTCTCTCCTACTTCTTCTGTTGGCTCCTCTCTTAAAAATTAAATTTAATTATTTGTCATTAAATTCCTAAATCACTCTTCGCTTGAGTCACTTAAAAAACATCGTCCTTTGGTAGTGTTGTTTTGTGCCGCCTCTCATTCTAATGTTGCCAGATCACAGAAATGTTATCTCTTAATCACTGAAACCAGGAAAAGATTTCGACTGACTGCTCCCTATGAATGCTTTACTGGAAAGAGCTCAGACAAACTGTGCAATAAAAACAGAAATTAACAAAATTACCATAGTTAGAATCCTAAAAAAAAATTTGGAATAGGCTTTGTGGTCTAACATCTGTGGTTGTAGTAACTCCAGGAAAAATGGAAGATAATAAAACACTAATGTTTAGGTTTTACAAACACACTCACCAGATTTTGCAGGGGCAGGGAGGTTAGTTATAGACATTTACACCAATAGTTGGTTTTACATGAAATGTAACAATAATAATAACTAGTGAATATCACTCTGCTGACAGGTACCAGTTCAGCAATCATTTTGTCTTCACCAACATCCTATAGGGCACAATCTATTTTAATCTGCATTGTACTTCAAAGGAAACTGATATACAGGGAGATTAAACAACCTGCCCACAGCAAATGAAGCATATTTTAGACCAGGCAGTTTGGCTCCAAATGAGGATTCATTTCTTCCCTATTATGTTATTCCACATCACTAAAGATGTGTTTTAACAGGCACACCCATGAATATACACACAGACACAGTTTTAAAATATAACAGAAGTTCTTTAAAAACTCATTGCTTTTGTATGGATGATTTTGGAAAGATTTTGTTAAAATTCTGTAACAATTCTGTCCACTGTGGAAATGTCTGCCAGTCCTCTTCATTGCCACTAAAACATCTATGGTCATAACACGCCAAAGGGAAGGAAGGATATATAGATGGGTACATTCTTCTCCATCTGCTTCCATGATGCAGGGCTGCAGTGATCTGTTGGAGAAGTAAGCCAAATTCCATCTTCATCGAAGTGGAGCCCGTAACTTAATATGGAAAGCTGATAAGGACAATCTGTATTTCTCTGCATCCTCCAAGCTTTCTTAGATTTGTTACAAGCTGTATTTGGTTTGATTTTGGAGAAGATGGAAAATTAAGTTGTCAAGAAAATTCTCTAGTCACCATTAGAAACTTACTCAGGAAAAAATATTCCATAGTCTGTGGTCCTACCACAGCCAGGGTCTGTGTTGATGTCTGTAGCTCATGTTGCTACCAAAACCACACAGATACCTGGGGTCTAGGACACAACCTGTGGCCATGCTGGTGTCTGAGGGCTGTGCAGATCTGGGGACATACTGATCTAAGTTGTCTGTGCTGTCACACAGTGCCATGGTGTCATCCAGGCCAGGACTGCAGCCGATGGCCATGTCATAGTCTGTGACCCTTTCACATCCAGGGTCTATATTGATGTCCCTGGCTCCTGTTACCACTGAGGGCCATGTAGATCCCTGGGGTCTGGTCAGTTACCTGAGACCATGTTGGCATCCAAGGGCCATGCTGCCACTGGGGCCAAACTAATCTGGGTGGCCTCTGCGGCCACCTGGGGCCACAGTGACATCCAGGGCCCAAGCTGCAGCCTAGGGCCATGTCTGTGTCTATGGTCCTGCCGCAGCTGGGGTCTGCATTGATGTCCATAGCCCATGTTACCACAAAAGGTCATAAGAACCATGTATGTTGAAGTCCAAGGGCTGTGCTGACCAGGCCCTATCCTTCACTGGCCCTGGGATAGCTGACCCTGCCCCTCGCTGGACACTGCAGCAAGAGAGATGCCCCCAACACACACTCCAAAGAGATGGCTGCATCTCTCATCATGTACATGGGAGAGCTAGCCCCAATGGCATGGGCCTAGTAGAGCTGTCTAAACCTCTTGCCTGAGAGGTGTGATCCCAGTGACCCAGACTGACCAGCTCAGTTACCACCCAGACCCATATCCTGGGTGGTCCACCCTAACATCTACCCTATCTGTGACCTGCTGGAGCATGTGAAAGAACTGGTCCTGCAGAACAATAACCACAAGATCTCCATGACGATGGGCAACAGCAGAGTATCTTGGGGGCATTTCAGTGAGGATCCAGTGTTGACAGGTGTGCCAGAGTTCTTGAACCAGACCAATGACTCATCGCAATGAACATTTGTGAGTGGGACTCATTGGATAAAAGGGTATAACGTGTGACACACGGAAGCTCCATATGCCACTAGGTCAAATAAAGAGGTGTTGGAAAGATGGAGGAGGGAGGTGGTTTGTTTGTTTGCTTGCTTTGTTTTGTTTTGTTTTTAATTAATTTTAGAGGGTTTCCTTTTGGGGAAGGATGCTGCAGTGGTGAAGGGTGGATATGGAGGGATGTGGAGGTGAGTGGGATCTTGGTTTATGATATGAAATTCCCAAAGAATTAATAAAGAATTATGTTATAAAAAATGGCATAAATAAGCCAGGCGGTGGTGGCGCACGCCTTTAATCCCAGCACTCGGGAGGCAGAGTCAGGCGGATCTCTGTGAGTTCGAGGCCAGCCTGGGCTACCAAGTAAGTTCCAGGAAAGGGGCAAAGCTACACAGAGAAACCCTGTCTCGAAAAACCAAAAAAAAAAAAAAAAAAAAAAAAGAAAGAGTTTGGGTCTTACCAGCTGAACAGAAAAGTAGTTTAGTTACTATATAAACCAATCTCACCCCAAGGCAAGGCTTCTCTGGAAAGCTAACAAAAAGTGCTGCTGTAACTGAATGAAGTTTCAGCAACATTTGTTTGAATTGTGGCACTCAAGGGAGCTGCAAATAGTAGCAGAACAGCCCCCATGACTGGCAACTCTCTGCCAATAGGGGCACTTCTGTTGGTTCCAGAACAGCTGAGAGGGCCCAGTGGGAAAGGTGGCTTTGGGGGAATGGTGTCATCCTGAGTGTTACACAGTTAAAATACCAATTTGCTACATCATTTAAAAGAAGACAGAAACTTTCACCAGAACCTCTACTCACATTAATGGTAATTTTGTATAAGTTGGAAAAAATAAATTCTACTACAAGTTTCTACCCTCCTAAAATTGTTCTAATAAGTATTAGACTCTTTAATGACCATGATGGGAACATTTAGACAATACTCAACGGGCACCACACATAGCTCCTCTGCCTGATTTTATTTTTTGTCAATCTGTTTCTTTGCTAAGAAATTTTTTTCTAAGAAAAAATTCTTAGAATTTTCTCCCCTTACTGCTTTGGCAAATGCATACTTCTTTT
The DNA here is from genome assembly GCF_007827085.1 of Peromyscus californicus insignis. Taxonomy (NCBI): domain Eukaryota; kingdom Metazoa; phylum Chordata; class Mammalia; order Rodentia; family Cricetidae; genus Peromyscus; species Peromyscus californicus. The sequence goes on from NW_026294617.1 coordinate 103,150,592, forward strand.
CAAATCCCAACTAACTACTCACCCATTCAGAAGCCATTTACTGACTTTATTATAACATTGATCCATATATCTATGTTTCTTTCTACTTCGTTTTAAATTTGTCTTTTTCCAGTTCTTCTGTTATTCTCCCTAAATTACATTAGAAAAAATTATCTTTAATAATTTTCTTGAGATCAGTTCCTAACAGAGCACTGAGCTTAAAACAGAGAGAATGATGTTTAGGGAAGGAATGTATGGAAAAGAACATTCAATATTTTATGTCACATACATCCTGATTTTGAGCTTATATTCTTGATTCAGTGTATAATATATTTAATATATAGCATGATAGTTAGATGTTAGTCCTATATTGAATAAGATGTATGATTAAAATATGCATGCTAGACAAGTGTTCTCCCACTGAGCCATATCTCCAAACAAAAAGGTGCTTAAGAATACTAATCCTAGCCGGGCGGTGGTGGCGCACGCCTTTAATCCCAGCACTCGGGAGGCAGAGCCAGGCGGATCTCTGTGAGTTCGAGGCCAGCCTGGGCTACCAAGTGAGTTCCAGGAAAAGGCGCAAAGCTACACAGAGAAACCCTGTCTCGAAAAAACCAAAAAAAAAAAAAAGAATACTAATCCTAAGTCTAAGATCCAGAGTTCGAATTTTAATAAGCACATAATTTGGTTACCCATTTTTACTTATGTACATATTAAGTTATAACTTACAATGAAATTTTGACAAAGAAAAGTAAAGATGGAAGTAGAAGGAATGATATAAATTCTAGTACTCCAATCAATTGTCAGATGCTAGCATGGCACTTTCAAAAGTACAGCTCTTTATCCATCAGCCCCCTTTCATTTATCCCATTATTCCCTGCAGAAAGAGTCCTGTGTCCTATAATGAGTGCCATTCTGAGCACTCTAGTCTAGATCTGATTACTAGCTTTAGACACTTCTCTCTAACTCACTCAAATTTAATCTTTAAAAATCAGATTTATTTTTATTTTTGCATATATGTCTGTGTGTATGTATGTACTCATGTGTGTCTATATCCATGGAGGTCAGAATAGCGCATCAGATCCCCAGGAGCTGGAGTTACCAGCAGTTCTGACCTACCTGATGCGGGTACACAGAATCAAATTCTGGTCCTCTGAAAGAAGAGTCATCATTCTGGACCAAGAAGGCATTTCTCTACCATCTCCAAATTTTTATACTAACAATACTAATTTCAGGTTAGCTTCGACTGACATACTTTCCTCTTTTTACCACTTGTAATTCTCAAGAATAAGTATAGCACGTGCTGAAAATGCAACAATTTGAGGAAAGGATGAACTGGCCAGGGCCTACAGGCCCCTCCCCACCAGAAGTATTTTCACCAGTATGAACTGTGACTCTAGTACACAAAACCCAAGACAGCCTGCTTCCCAGAGTCTCTAGGCTACAGACACAACTCCCACGTGCTCAAGGCAGCTTCTCAGAGCTCTGGAGAACAGATTCAACAGATGCTTGAGTCTTTGTCCCTGTAACATCTCTGAATTGCCTGTAACTTATTCTACTTATGGGGTGCTGCCTCCCACGACTCCACCATGTCAGCAGCCACTGTGAAATGAACTGTCTTTATAATTACCACATCTTTTGTTTCATATAAACCCTATCTTAGTGATATGATATGTGCATTTACAAAAGACTTGATTGATGGAACCTATTTTCTTATTAAGGCTGTATCCCTAACCCTTTTTTTTTTTAAACAGATATTTCTGTTTATAGTTATTTCTGACCTGTAAAACAACTTCTTTACAATATCAAAAGAAAACAGTTCTTCACAAATAACTTATTCTTCTTTGCCCGTTCTCGTCCCTAAATGGATCCAGGTACTTCCTTGAATTATAAGGTCATGAATGAGTCTTTCTTTTCTGACTCTTTCAACTTGATATTCAATATGACCCCTAGCCAGGATTCCCATAGACTTACTGAAAGAGCTCTCCAGTCACAGGATCTTCTTTCTGTGCAGAACTTTGGAAGGATCTCTTGGGAGCCAGTGGAGTTTTACTCTCTCTGGAGCTGATTTAAGATGAGTGATGGTGATGCCATCGCAGACACACCTTAAGGAAGTCAGGCGGCTCTCCCAGAAGAGGAACCCAGTGCAATTCCAGACGAAATACTAGTCTATGTGGTCAGACTTAAGGGATAAGGAAAGGCATCCCCACTCATTTGTTTCCTTACCAACTTGTCGATCCAGCTAGCCCCACCTGCCTAAAATCCTGCTTGTAACTATTATTATTTTGAACTATCAATCAATCTTCATTTGTGACTTTTAAAGCCTTTAAAAACCCACAGTAACAAATGATGCAACCTTTAAAATGAGCTATCTTTTGCTTGAGAATCCTTTTGAATCATAATAGCTCACTGTAGTCTCTATCTGGTAATTCATTCTGAGGCCAGGTGAAAAGTGTAGAAAAAAGGTGGGAATTGAAAAACATCCTGATAGTTCTCTTCTCCCCATGAAATTTTGCTTAGAATCTTTTCCAAGGTTTCTAGAGCATCTTGAAAAACAACAAAACTATAGGTTTTTCCTGCTGAACTTCAAGTCTTCCTGTAGTCACATCCTTGGATATACAATACAGATTTCCAACTACAAAGATTCTGAATTTTCAGAAGTCATGTGAGATCGGGAGCAATGTGGCCCTATTGTCCATAGGAATGTGGACTCTCCAAAGAGGCTGGAACACACTTTGAATAATGAAAACATTTAAAAAGTAATTTATACTATTTGAAGGAATTTTTTAAATAATAGTTTGGGATCATCAATGTGTCCTCCAGCCCTCATCAGAGAAGCTTCCTCTACAGTACATGTCAATTAACAGAGACCCACAACTGTTCAACATGAAGAGAAGAAATTTTAGAGTGCTCAGCCATAAATGGGATATCCATATCACACACCTCCTGAAACTCAGGAATGTTTGTGGAAGAGGAAACAGAAAAATTGTAAGATCTAGAACATGTGTGTCAACATTGAAGAAACAATGCTTTCTAGACACAACAGGACAGGGCAGTTACACACAGAAACTCAAAGTCATTGTGACAGCATATATAAGACCAAGCTGAAGATAACAAAAACCTCAGCATTGAGGGGTGAAAAGAAGATGAAACCCTAGCACTAGCTGAGATACCATCAGCATCTGATAGCTGCTGGAAGAGGAAGAGTCAATGATCTTTAATGATCTGACCATCTGGTAGATTGAACACACTCCAGGTCAGGCCCCACATCCAAGACTAGTTGAGCAAAACAAACTAGATTGGTTTGGGGTGGGGGTATATATAAAGAAAGGTCAAAGTTGGGTGAGTGATGGAGGGAGGGGTAGAGAATACATATGGAAGGAGTTGGAAGACAAAGGTGAGTATGATCAAAATACATTGTATGAAACTCTCAAATAATTAATAAAATAGCATTTAAAATACCTGAGGCTATTATATACTTTAAAAGGGTTCTATGTGTTATGAAAAATGTATAAAAATAGATAAGCAATAAACATGCAATTCTAAAATTCCTTCCCAAGGGGAGATAAAAGCAGTCTAACTCTCCTCCTAAGATTCTCCATGACAAATGGAGGCAATATTCTGCTGAGAGATTACTCAGGGGAACCAATGAGTTTCGAGTATAGATGAGGAGTGTCTTACTATGGGTGAACTCCCTGTCACAGAACAAACCTGGAAAGCCTTTACCCAGCAGGGATGATGGCTTTCACTTAGCAACACAGATGGAAGCCCCATCCCCTAATATTTCCTGGCGTATGTACTCTCCCCCATCCTACAGGCCATGTGCAGTTAAGGCAGGATTGTGTGCTACTGGTTGTAGGGAGTGGCTGGACACTCAAGTGAGAGTATACTCACTCCATAAGGGGATGCAAAGAGCTAACAAAACCAGCTGGGATGATCATTTTGCAAAAGGGCACAGCTGAAGTGGAGATGGTTGTTGCTTGGCTGAGAGGACAGTCACTCACAACAAGACTCCATTCAGTGAAAGGAAATTGGTTAATTCAGAGAAAATCACATGACTTCATAGCTTACAAACAGTAAAAGCTAGCAGAGGGTTATTATTATGGTGAAATGTGTCCACCAATCACTGTGTATTTGCCATTTGTAATAGAAAGATTTAATGTCTGAGTGGACCTCCCTTTCCTTGATGATCTAGCATAAAAATATTCAAGAATGGTATTAAACTATTCTCCTTTGAAAGAGTAGATTAAGGGGAACACTCCTCCACTGTTGGTGGGAATGCAAACTTGTACAGCCACTCTGGAAATCAGTATGGCGGTTTCTCAGAAAATTGGGAGTAAGTCTTCCTCAAGACCCAGTTATACCACTCTTGGGCATATACCCAAGGAATGCTCAGTCTTACCACAAGAACACAAGCTCAACTATGTTCATATCAACATTATTCATAATAGCAAGAACCTGGAAACAACCTAGATGTCCCTCAACTGAAGAATAGATAAAGAAAATGTGGCGCATATACACAATGGAGTACTACTCAGCAGTAAAAAAAAAAACAATGATATCATGAAATTTGCAGGCAAATGGATGGATCTAGAAAATATCATCTTGAGTGAGGTAACCCAAACTCAGAAGGACAACCATAGTATGTACTCACTCATAAGTGGATAATAAATATGAGGGAAGGGATGGCCAGACTGCAACCCACAACTCCAGAGAGGCTAGCTAATAGGAAAAGACCCTAGGAAGAACACATGGATGATCCTGTGAAGGAGAAGTGGATGAGATCTACATGAGTGGACTGGTTGTTGAGGGGGGTGGCAGAGGGTGAGGAGTGGGGGATGAGAAAATAGGGAAATGGGAGGGCCAACCTGGAACAGAAACAGAGTGGGAGGGCAGGGAGGAAGATACCATGATAGATGAGGACATCATGGGAATAGGAAGAGGCAGGGTGCTGGGGAGGCTCTGAGGAATCCACAGGGTTGACCCCACCTTAGTCTGCTGGCAGTGGTCCAGAGGGTGCCTGGACCGGTCTACTCTGTGACCAGCCTAGCAAATAACCTAACTGTCATCATAGAGCCTTTGTCCAGTGACACATGGAGGCAGATACAGAGATCCACGGCCAGGCACCAGGCTGAGCTCTGGGAATCCAATTGATGAAACAGGAGAGATACTGCAGGCAAGGGACGTCGAGATCATGATGGGAGCATGTGCAGAGATGACCGGCCACACTAGTGGAAGCCCATGAACTGTGGACTGGTGGCTGTGGAGCCCCCATGGGACTGGACTAGGCCCTCTGGATACAGAAGACGGTTGTTTGGCTTGAACTGTTTGGGGGGTACCCAGGCAGGGGGATCGGGATCTGTCCCTGGTCTATGGGCAGGCTTCTGGGAATCCAGTGCCTGTGGTGTGACACCTTGTACAGCCTTGGTGCAGTGGGAAGGGGCCTGGACCTGCCTAGGCTCAGTGTGCTGGGCTCTGCTGACTCCCCATGGGAGACCTCGATTTGGGGGATGAAGGGATGGATGTGGGGTGGCTTGGAAAAGAGGGCTGGGGGGTGGGAGAAGGGAGGAGGGAGGAGGGGGGTCTGTGGGTAGCATATGGAGTGAGTAGAAAATTTCTTAATAAAGAAAAATGAAAAAAAGAAAAAGAGAGAGAGAAAAAAATCAACCTCAAGCTCAGTTTTTGTTAATGAAGACAATATAAAAATGTTAATTAAGTAAATATTTGCAACAAATAAAAAAAAGAGTAGATCAAGTATTTTTTAAGGAAAATAAGTTTTCTGCCAGTGAGATGGCTCAGTGGGTACAAGCACTTGTTTCCAAGCTTGATAACCTAAGTCCAATCCTTGGGAACTACATGGTGGGAACAGAGAACTGACTTTCATAAGCTGTCCTTTAACACACACACACAAACACACACACACACATATACACACATACACACGGGGGGGGGGGGAGAGAGAGAGAGAGAGAGAGAGAGAGAGAGAGAGAGAGAGAGAGAGAGAGAGAAAGAGAGAGAGAGAGAGAAAGAGAGAGAGAGAGAAATAAATGTAATAAAGCAATAAAAACAGGAATAACTCCTTTATTATACTACAGAGCGAACACAAGGAGTAGGTAAAATGCTTCAATGGATAAAAGCAATTGCTGTGAAATCGAGTGACCTGAGTTTTGATCCCCAGATGACACAGTGGAAGGAGAGAACCAACTCCTGAAAGTTTTCCTTTGATCTACACACACACACACACACGCACACACACACACACACACACACACACACACACACACACACACATGCAGATAATGAATTAAATTAAATTTTATAAAATTTCAAAAAGAGAGAAGAGCAGTCATTACAGAAACAGATTCTCTGCAGTATTCTGACTTTTTGTTGGTTTCTTAATGAATTTTTAATTACGTTTATTTTGAGGTTATAATATAGTTACATTTCTTCATCCCCTTCCCTCCCCTCAGACCCTCCTTTCTCTTCTTGAAATTCAATACCTCTTTTTTTCATTAATTGTGCTACATACATATATGTATAAACATATATATTTCCAAATATAACTGGCTGAGTCTGTCTGATGTTACTTGTATGCATGTTTTCCGGGCTGACTGTTTGGGATTGAATAACCAATTGTTGTGCTCTTCTCTGGGGAAGACTATTCCTCCCATTCTCATCATTCCTTAGTCGCATGTAGTTCTTTGTGTGGGATTGAACTGTCATGGGCTTTTCTCGGTTCACTTTGGCATGTCTGTGTCCTCTTTGTTCAGCTTATGTTTAGGCAGTGATGTGTGAGATTTCATGCGAGTAGCTTCTGACATTACTAAGAGACACAATCTCACAGTAAACTCACTGATCTTCTGACTCTTAGGTCTTTCTGCCCTCTCTTCAGCAATTTTTCCTGAGACTTATTTTACACATATGTTTTATCATGTTCTTTGCCCTACCCCAAGTCCTCCCAGATTTCCCATCACCTCACTTCCCTACCCACCCATTTCATGCTCCCTTTCTCTCTCTCTCCTCTCTCCCTCCTCCTCTCTTCCTGTAACAAAAACAAGAAAACAAAACAAACAAAACCCCCAAAAGACAAAAATAACCAAACCATAATGAAGAAAAGCACACACAGAAGACATAGAGTCTGTTTTCCTTTTCCTAACTACTCCTGAACATGAGGCCTGCCCTGGAATGTTGCTGATACACTCAGAGTCAATCCATTGGAGAAAACTGATTTTCCCAGCCTCCAGCATGGCTCCAGGGATGAACCTGACTAGGGATGGTGAAAGAATGAGTGAACAAGAAACAAACACCAACAGATAGTTTGGGTTGAATGGTCTGGGCTCTTGAATACAGAACCAAAGCACCCTAGAAGCTGAGCATGTTTATTACACAGAATTGAAGAGAGAGTCAGGGTTGTGGCATACAGCTGAACAAGGATGCAGGGTAATAGATAAATAAGGAAGCAGGTTATTACATACAGATACTCAAGGAAAAAGGTTTAGCTAATCTCAGTAGCAGTCTCTACAAGGGAACAGTATTCAGGACATATGAGGAATGAGAGAAATGGTGGACATTTTCTGCACACATTATCAACACTGACATGTTGACCAGAAGGGAGGACTTTGCCATTTCCCTTGGAATCTTACCCCAGGGTAAGGCTTTGTCATTTCCCCATGAGTCAGAGGTGATGGGTACTTTGGCATGGGTGTGCCTGTGTGAACTGCCACACTTACCAAGGACTTACTCTGCTCCCCATGCAGCAGGTATCAATTGTAAATACCTTCTAGGTTGGAGGTAGGACTTTGCATCCACTTCTCTGTCTGGCTTGAATTTGTTTAGATCTTGTACATGTCGACAGTCTCTGAGAGTTTATATGTGCATCAGTCTTGTTGTTGAAAGATACGTGCTTTCCTTGGAGTCATCCACCACCTCTAGCACTTGCAGTCTTCTGGACTCTGCATCCACATAGATCCCTGAGCCCTGGAGAGAGGGATTTGATATAGACATCCCATTTACAGAGTTCTCTAAGAGTTTTCAAGGTCTGTACCTTGTCCAGTTGTGGGTCTTTATGTTAATTTATGTCTGTTGAAATAAGAAGCGTCTCTAAGGAAGGTTGAGTGATGCATTAATCCATGGGTATGGAAATCTACCACTAGGAATTTTCTTTTGCTATGTTCATTCATCAGAATAAATAGTAGGACCTATATAACCCTAGATTTGTAGCTGCATTAAGACTGTCAGGTATGGATTCTTTCTCATGGGTTGGGCCTTAAATCCAATTTTTAAAAAGTGGTTTAGTATTCCAATAATATGTCTGTCACTTTTGCAGCAGTGTATCTTGCTGGCATAACTTTGTTGTAGGCTGCAGGGTTTGTAGCTGGGTAAGAATGAGAACTACTTTTCTTCTAGGGTGGTGTGTATAATGCTTCCCAGCAGTATGAATGCTAGGCAGTAAGGGGAAATCTCTACATGGGCTTGATTTTTTCCATCCTTCATTATGTAGGTAGGATCTTCCTCATCTCCAGCTCAACCAACTTTATGTTCTCTCTTTCTCTTTGATTGGCCTGGACAACCTTTCAGCTTCCAGCCATTCCCTTCCACACATACATGCAAACTTGAACCAAGAGCAATGTTTCCTCACAATTTTCCACTCAGCATTCTTTCCAAATTATGTCACCTTTTTGCTCAATCCACCTTTTTGTGAAGGGAATCTCCTCTAGTTTATTTTTCAGTTACAGGTTTAATGTTTTTCATAGGTGTAATAATTTAAGTTGGAAGGGAAACAGAAGAATTTTAATGGTTTGTGCTTCTGAAGTATTTGCCTTGAAGTTGTTACCACAGTTGACGGAATCTAGGCTCATGATGGGAATAATGGTGGCTATTTGAATAGTTAGATGGTTTACACATGTAGGGTATGTTCATTTTTTCAAGCATAATAGAAATTTTGCATTATTTTTGATAAACAATACAATTCTTCTCTGTTGGTGGAGTGTTTTTAAGAGTAATAGAACCAATAGGATGCATATATTCTATAGAAAAGGTGTACCAGAATGGCCTATAATTGATGCAGACTGGGTATTCCAACAATGGCCATTTGAAGGTTGGAGAAGCTACTTAGTCCACAAGACTGGATGCTTCATCGTTCTAAATATGGTGCTGAATGCCTGGAGGATTTCTGGAGAGTTGCTGGTCTTCAGTCCACATTGGAACTCAGAGAAGCTCGATTCCGATATTAATGAAGAAAGGCAGCGGCAGCAGGGGAGACAGATGCACCCACAAGGACGAGGTGGAAGCAGATAAGAAGGTCTGCTTTTCTCCTTGGACTTCTTCATATCTGGGCTAATTCTATAAGCGAAGGCTACCGTCCATTAATTATTCCCCAAAATGCCCCCATGTACCTACACAGGCACCTGTCTCTCAGTTGATTCCCAATCAAATCAAATTAACAATATTAAATATTGTAAATCCACCATTTCTGAAATTCACAATCACACCACTTTTAAGTCATATCCTTCCCCTGTTGTCATAGATTAGTGGTGGTTTCATAATTCACAATGTGTTCAGTTCAACTTCAATGTTTCAGTAATCTCTAACAGTTCTTACACTGTTCAAAAGTGTAAGTGCATATTCTCTTCTGAAACTCAGGCAATCTCTGCAGTGTAAGGTCCTGTAAAGGTCAAAACAAGAATATATAACTCCGACAGTCAATGGAACAGAGTAAATAAACATTTCCAATTTTAAAGGGAGAAGTGGCAGCAAAGAATAGAAAGAATGAAGCAATGCAAGACTGTAACTCAGCAGGTGAAATACGAAATCTTATAGCTCCCCATCAGTCATCTAGGGCTCGTGATGGAATCATGTGGGCTGTAAAGATCTTGAGTTAGTTAGGTCCACCCCTCCAGGTCTGCCAACCACAGGACACACATCCAGTTCCACTCTACCTCAGCTTTTGTTGTGAGATGCCTGTGAGATGACTCATGGTTCTGGCATTTCCAACATCCTGGGTGGGACCTCCATTAAAACTTGGTTTCAGCTTCACAGTTTAATCCAGTGGTCCCTCCAGGCCTTCATGCAAAATCTGGTCCTACCACATATTTGTCGGACACAGTGGCCTTCTGAAACAGTAACCATGACTACTACTTCTCATTCTTTCATGTATCATGAGTATAAAACTAGGACCATATTGACATCACTTTTGCCAACTTGAGATGTAGTTGTCCTCACTCAACTTCAGTTGTATTGGGCTGTGTTCCCATTCAGACTTCCCTGGATCTTTGTATAAAAGCAGGGATCCATTTCTCAGGTTCCCTCTTTCCTTTCTAATGAATTAATATTTTTACAAGGTATGATCTAATGGATGGAGTCTGGCCCTCAGAAAGTCTTTCCCAGTATCTCAATGTAGGGATGGGCATTTCTCTTTAACAGTGCTAACTTCTTTGACAATTAGAGCTACTTTCTCAACACCTGACTTGTCTGAGCTATTAAACTTCTTTCCTCTGCATTTTTGCAGATCTTTTTGTTCTACTTTTTTTTTTCTCTCTATAGTTCTTGATAAATCCAGAAAGCAATAGTCAAACAAAGCATAGCCTGGATGCTACTTGAAATTTCCACCAAGTTAGTCAATTACTTCTAAAGTTAGCCTCACTCAAGTTTTCTGGACAGTGAGGTGAATACAGCCAGACTCTTTGCCAGCTTGGAACATGAATGGCTTCAAGCTCAGTTCCTGAGAGAGTCCTTATTTGCCTTTGAAAATTCTGCATTTTTTTTCAGTATTCTGGTCTCCTAAACTCCCATCAGAATGACCCATTAAGTTCTCCTCCAGCCCAACGTTCCAAAATCTTCTACAGTCTTGCAGCAAACCTGTTGTTTGTTTTTACTTGCTTTTTTTTTGGGGGGGAGGGGGTGCACACGGAGGCTTATTCTTACTTGTAAATGCCCAGCCTTATTTTGGCTTGTTTCTAGTCATCTTTCCTTAACTTAAATTAGTCCATCTACCATTTGCCTCTGGGATTTTCTTACTCTGTAAATCTTACTCTTACTCCGTGGCTTGCAGTGTAGCTGGGTGGCTAGTCCCTACAGTCCTCCTCCTTCTCTGTCTGCTAGATCTATCCCCCTTTCCAGATTTCTCCTTCTATATATTCTCTCTGCCTACCAGTCCCCCTGCTTATCATTTCTCCTGCCTTGCTATTGGCCTGTTCTTTAATAGACCATCAGATGTTTTAGACAGGCACAGTAACACAGCTTCACAGAGTCAAACAAATGCAATATAAACAAAAGCAACACACTTTAAAATATTCTACTACACAAACCATTTCCAAAAACCTAAGAATCACATGCTCATCTTTATAACAATAGTAATTTTCTGTATTTAGCAACAGTTCTCATTGCTATGCCAAAAATTTCAGACAAAAGCAACTTAAGGATGGATTTAATTTGGCTCACAATTTGATGTTACAGTCCATCATGCAGGGGAAGTCATGAAAGCATAAGCATAAGCAAGCAGCTCATCACATTGAGTCTACAGTCAGGAAGCAAGGGGAGATGAATGGTAGTGCTCAGCTTGTTATGCTTTCCTATACAGTCAACGCACATTCAGTGCAATGGTATCACTTGTATTTAGGGAAGGTCTTTCCATTTCAACTAATTCAATCTAGAAACTCCTTCACAGACATGCCCAGAGGTTTGTTTCCTAAGTGATTTGAGTTCCTGTATGTTGTAAATGAACAATAACCATCAAAATTTTCTTAGGGCTTATTCATAAGAGTGCTATCACATCTAAGAAAAAATGGTTATAAATTCAGCAAGAATCCATTATTGAATTCATTGCTGTTTCTTTCTCAAACATATATTCATGGTGAGTTGCTTTCCTACATTCAGATATGTGAAATAAACTTGAAATGTCAGCATTTATAAGGGGTGTGTCTAAGACTGTCTGTTGAAATGGGTCCTGGCCTTCCTCCACAGAAACAAAAAGTTAAAACCAAGGTGGGCAACTTGCCCACAGGCTATTCTTTCTCACTGCTCTGAAGGTCATAGTAAACTCATGACTGAATTCTCATGATGTAATGAAAGCAGGTCACCTCTACACTAGTCCTTCTGACACAAGTGAACTTCTGTATTCCTCATCCTTTCAACTAGTGGGCATAAGGCATGGTCATTAACTTTCACTATGCAGATGAGTATGATATCCTTGAGGAGGCAGTCAGTCTCTGGGTGATATGGAGCCTAGTCTACCTGCTATTCCTGGGCAGTTACATAAGAGAAAAAAATAACATACAGCTAATATAATGGCATATAATATATTATGTCAGTGGGAACTGACATAAACTCATGTCAGTATTTTGTTTTCCAATTATGTATTACTAGAATTGCCTAAGATTTAAGTGATTAGGGACCTTCACATTTTGTCTTAGTCATGGTTATGTTGTTGTGAAGGGACACCATGACCAATTCTTATAAAAGATAGAATTTAATTCAGGGCTTGCTTACAGTATCAGAGACTTAATCAATTGTCATCATGGTGAAAGCATGGTGGCAAGTATGGCAGCTATGGTGCTGGAGAAGTAGTTGAGAGCTACCTCCTGATCTGTAGGCAGAGAGAGAGAGAGGAGGGGTGACCTGGCATGGGTCTTTGAAACCTCAAATCCCACCACAAGAAACCTACTTTCTCCAACAAGACCACACCACCGAATACTTCTAGTCCTATTGAAGAGTTCCACTCCCTAGTGACTAAGCTTTCAAATATATGAGCCTATGGAGCCCATCTTATTAAAACTATCACATGTATGTTATGCTTTTAAAAGACTGGATAAAGCTCTTTTAAAAAACAAATATGTGTACAAGTGTGTTGCCTGCATGTATAGTACCACATCCCTGCCTGGTGCCAGCAGAGATCAGAAAAGTACATCAGATATCCTGGAACTGGAGTTACAGATGGTCATAAGCCACCATGTGGGGGCTGGGAATAGAAACCTGGTCATCTCTTCAGCTCTGAATAAAATTCTTATCCACTAAGCAGTGCTGTAAGATGTCTTTCTGTATACTGTGAATATGTGTGGATAACAAATAAAGCTGCATTGGCTGATGCCGGGCAGGATGGAGCCAGACAGGAAAATCTAAGAGAGAGAGTGAGAGAAGAAAGGCAGAATGGGGAGATGCCAATATGCTGTCCAAGGAGCAGCATGTAATGAGACACAGGTAAAGTCATGGAACATGTGGTGATACACATATTAATAGAAATGAATTGAATTATGTTATAAGAGCTAGCTAACAAGAAGCCTGAGCCATAGGCCATACAATTTACAATTAATATTAAGCCTCTGAGTAATTACTTTACAAACGGATGTGGGACCATGGATGGGAGAGATTCATCCGGACCTTGGGGCTGGCCGGGAGTGGAAAAACTTCCCTCTACAAAGCAGTAGGTTGGTATTAAAGAATGAAACAGATGCTCCCAAGAGAAGTATATGTTTTTCCAAAGAAGCAATCCTCGAGCCCAACATTATAATGGACTGTTATACTTTTTGGTCCAAATGTCTCTATCATTTAAGTTTGAGAATGTCCAGATCATGTGATCAGATGCATAACTGTACTCAAAGATGATGTTCAGGAACCATATAGAGAAAGGTGACCTAAATTAAAAGGCAATATACGGTGTCCTCACTATCCCACTGAGGTGGTCACCTAGAAATCCTTACTTATGAACACACATTTGTGCTATTTGAATTATATACTAGTTGGCAATAACTTCTGACATAAACTATGCAACTGGAAAATGACCTTTGAATAGTACATTGTATTCCCCCATCTGAGAATGGACATTAAAGCATAAGCCTTTGCCTTTGAAGATACTGTAACAAGTATGTTTACTAAACAATACCCATTATCTTCTTTCTCCTGCCATCTCAGATATGTCATTTATGTGCCCTATAGAAAGCTCTAAGAGTGGGACTGGTACTTCTAACACTAATCCCACTGCAATTTTTAGTGTTTCCATCAGAGACTGGCATTGAGAATATTCAGAATCTTGAGCCAGGAGGTCCTGGTAGGGGAAAAAAAACTTCTAAAAGTTACCCTTTCTTACATCCACTGTGAGAAAACACATGTCTTAATATCTTCAGTTGCTACTGTTAGTCATAAATACAGTATGGAAGTGTGGGTTAACCATGTGAAACGTGATGAACAACCTTTTACAAACTAGGATACATAAGGAACTTTCTAAGAGTTGGATTGATGGTGTTTGTTGGTTTGATATGTCAACATATTTTCCCATTTTTTATGTATGCTGTTTAACATCCTGAGTGATAAACCACCCCTTATTGTTATGGTTTATGTGTCTGCTATTATCTTCCACAGCCAGACTTAACCTCTCTTGGAACATTGCTTCTTAGTTATAATTATTCATATTCACATAATCGCAAAGATAGCCTGATGTCATGCAAGTTTAGCATGTTATTTAAAGTAGGTTACCTTGGCAGTTTTATATCATTCAGTATTCTTGTGCCTCTTTTAACATTCATATCAATAATGATTCATCAGAGCCTGATATCTGATAATGGGAGGCTGCTTTATACAATTTAAATGTGAGCATTAATTTGAGTAACATAAAATTTACTTTAGAGATTAAGACTAATTCTTTCAATACCAATTATGACATATATATATATATATATATATATATATATATATATATATGAAATTGTCAGAGAATAAATTAATTAAATTTTTGCTGGACCTATTTTTTCTTTGATTTCTTAACAATAATTATAAAAATATTCTGAGTTATTTGATATTATTTTAATTACTTTAGCAACCTTAATCTAGGTCTGCATTGGCATTGCTGCTTTGTATACTATGCACCTTTAATAGAACCATCATCACTTTTGTTGAATAAAGTTTGGAAGTCATCATATCTCAGTCATTCCAAAGGTTTGATCTCATTTTGATATGCCTGCACATATACATAAAGCCCCATCAACAGACATGTATTTGAATATCTCCAATGCTGCACTCCAGTGATGTCTATAAACTTCGCAAGTTATTTGCAGTTAACCCTTGGAGGCAGGTAGCATGTGTGGCAGTAGAGAAGTAATCATTTCATATTTTATGTTTATTGGATCATGGTTATGCCCATGTCTGTGTTTTACATTTTCTGTATTTTTCTAACTAAAGCTGGTAAGGAGTAATAAGCTGCCCCCAAATGCTACTGAAAATGGACAAATAAAAACACACCTAAACATAGTAGTTTATTTTATATAACCCATTCATGAATATCTTTCAAACTGGCTACAAAAATTTCAAGTGTTTGCATACAACAGTGCTTAATAAGCTCTCAGTTGATGGATGTATAAGTTGCCTGATTTTTCTCTGCTGTACTTAGTTCTATGTTGAACATGCTTTCATATAAAGTACTACCTATTTAGAATAAATTTTAAGTCAAAGTTTTTAGAGGAGGTATTGCTGGACTTGAAGTTATTTTTTAATAACAAATTAAAATATTATATGGTTATACATTATTATCAACAATGTTCTCTTTTGCAATATTTAAAAAAATTCAATGGATAATCATGCATTATATTTTTTCTTACTGATCTTACACTTTTCATAATTGTTGATCCATTTATAATCAGTCTTGGTACACTCAGGCTGCAGTAATAAAATAGTTATTGTAATTTTTAAATTAAGATAATTTTACTACATTTATTTGTTATTTTTTTTTAGGTATATGTATGTTTATGCATGCCATACATGATGCATATGTGGGGATCAAAGGACAACCTAAAGGAGTATATTTTCCCATCTGACTGTGGGTCCCAAGGACTGAGCCCAGGTCTTTAGGCTGGCAGGAAATGCCTTTATTTACTGATTTCTAGCTTTAGGAATCTACCCTAAATATATGAACATATGCTTAGGCAGTTTCTTGCTCAGAAACATTCACCATGGCAATCACTTTAACTTTTGTTACATTTTCTTTTCTTTCCTTTTCTTTTTTTTTTTAAATTTGGCTTTGAGAGTGGCTGTAAACCAAGATAACCATTCATTTTCAAGGACAATTCTGACAGAGAAAAATGTGACAAAGGTAAGTCACAAGGAAGAAGTAAAACCATGAAGTAGGAGAAATGTATTCATCATGTTTCCCCTGGATATGTTAGTGGTACTATTTCCCATAGGAAATTTAAAGATATCAGGAAGCTCAGTTGATAGCTAAGGACTGAGAAGAGAAGGTGCTATGAGATCATGAGTTCATTAAGGTCATGGACATTATTCTATAGATTTTTTATGGAGTTGTAGATTGGCTAATGCTGTGGGATAATGCTTTTGTACACTGGTTTAATAAAATGCTGATTGACCCGTAGCCAGACAGGAAGTATAGGTGAGATAAGAAGACAAGGAGAATTCTGGGAAGAGAAAGGCTGATTCAGGAGATACTAGCACACCATCCAGGGAATGGCATGAAATGGCACACAGGTAAAGCCATGGAACATGTGGTGACATAGATTAACAGAGATGGGCTGAGTTTAAGTATAAGAGCTAGTCAGTAGTCAGCCTGAGCTAAGAGCCAAGCACTTTTAATTCATATAAGTCTCTTTGTATTTACTTGGGTCTGAGCGGCTGTGGACTGGGTGGGACACAGGAAAACTTTCAACTACAAATGGCACCCAACATGGGGCAAGAGTTTCCACTTAAAACCTGAGAGAGCTTAAGAGATTATAAATGTAGCTAAGAACAACTTCCCAGTTCATGTCACTCATGGTGGGCCTAGGTACAATGATGTGTCTCTTGGCTATGGTGGGTTTGTGGCATGTAGGCTGGAGCTACAGTGTGGTGGATTCCTGCTGAGTTACACAGAGGTTTCTGTAAGCTGTGCAACATGGTGTGTGGTAGATAACAGCTTTTGATAATACAAAAAAAAGTTTTGGGGCTACACACTGCTGGATGGAAGCATAGACCCTCTACTTCACAGAGTCAGCAATGAGCAAGGTCCCCCCAGAGCTGGAAGTAAACATAGTTCTGACATATTGGAAAGCTGAGGTGGGTGGAGCCAGCAGCCATTTCAGTCCTAATAATGCTGCAGTTTAAAGCAATTAAGGCAGATTCAAATGGAACAAGACTTTAAATGGTTTACAGTGTATGTAAAAAATATACATAGGCTTGGAAAAGAGAAGAAAATGAATATAGTTATAAAAAGAAAGTTTTAAAAAACAAAGTCTTTAAAGAGACAGTAAAGGTAATATAAAAAATAAGCTACATAAAGATGGATATTACACAGGGATTGTGGATTGTGTTGTTTTGGGATTTTTAACTGCAGAAAGACATTTGATTGGAAAAAGCTGCTAAGTTAAAGCAATATATGTATTTTAACGGTAACTTCACTTCAAAATTTGGATCTAAGGATATGTTGCTTTGGAAAGGAGGCTCTGCTTTTGTTTCCACAGGAAGCAAGAGACTATAGATTTGTTCCAGGTTAAGATGAATCAGATTTGACCAGCCAAGACCCCCTGAAAGGTCTCCAATGGAAAACAAGGCCCAGATGATCCAACATGCAAAAATGGCTTCAAGGCAACTGACTCAGACAATGCAGCCTCACAGACCACTCCAATGAGGACTTCACCATAATTCTTAATTTTTTCAGGATCCCCATAAGACTACCAGCTCCCCCTATCAGCAGTAGCCTACAACACTACACACACATTAAAACAAAATAGATTATGGATATTTGTCTTTGTCAGAGATTGGTTACAAATTGTTATTAATCATAGTCAATCTCATTCTAAAAGAAGAAATGGGGATATGATATAGGAATATAAGATATAGATATGATAGAATAAAAGGGGAGATTAATGAATCTACTTTTAAAAAGCAACAACTTGTTTAAAATGTTTTACATTGGTATAGATTTTAGTTTATTAATTTAGATACAAATTTAAAGTTAATTTTGTTATACTATATGTATATTTATACTCTTGTTTCAAATATGTTTGCGCAACTCATTTGAGATTTTAATGGATAATTAAGAAATACAGATTAATAATTAGTCTTCTATGATAGTCAAATTTATAGTCATGTTAGTCAAGTTTTTTAGGTATATAAAGGTACATTTCAGTTACATAGGTAATCTTGAAATACTTCAAAGACCTACAGAATATGGTATTTAAAATGTTTTAAAAACTTAGACTTTCTGGACAATGAGACATGTCTGCTCCTGGCAGCACTGATTTACTTCAAAGAGAAAGATGGATGTCAAAGACACTTCATATGGAGTTTATCTTCTTCTTGGCAAAAATAACCATTTGGGTAAGAAACTGTTCTTGCCTGGACTGCTTGACAAAATGTTGCATCAACTGGACATGCAGGACCCACAGGAAGGTGACCACTGAACTTTGCAAGGCAAAATGGTCTTTCAGGTTCTGGCCTTGCAGAAGAAACTGCCTGATATTCTACAGGACACAGAGAAAAGTAACTGAGAGACTGGGCCTATAGGCTGAAGATGGATGCCCCGATGCTTCAGAGGAACTTTGCATGACTGTCCAGGCAGGAAACTGTCTCTGTTGTTTCCAGAATTTTGTAAGTTGCTTACAATACTCTTCCTGTTTACTTAAGTAATATTATATCCTTCTGAGGTCTTTGATGTAGTTGAAGACTAGATAGTTATAATTATGGTTTTCCTTGGTTATGATAAGAGATAAGGTAAATATGAATGCTGTGGGATGTTCTGTATGGCAAATGTGTTGCTTTGATTGGTTAGTAAATAAAACATTGATTGGCCAGTAGTCAGGCAGGAGGAAGTATAGGCAGGACAAGGAGGAGAATAAAGCTAGGAAGTGGAAGGCTGAGTCAGAGACACTGCCAGCCATCACAATGACGAACAGCATGTGAAGATGCCGGTAAGCCATGAGCCATGTGACAAGGTATAGATTTATAGAAATGGGTTAATTTAAGATATAAGAACAGTTAGCAAGAAACCGGTACGGCCATACAGTTTGTAAGCAATATAAGTCTCTGTGTTTACTTGGTTGGGTCTGAGTGGCTGTGGGACTGGCAGGTGAGAGAGATTTGTCCTGACCGTGGGCCAGGCAGGGAAACTCTAGCTACATATGAAACCTTGGTCTCACAAGGATAGGCTAGATAGAATATTTTCTTTAATTTTACAAAATATAAATAGACTAGATATTGTAACTGTAATTCTTGCTTGATAACTGTTTTGTTATATATAATTTTACTATGTTAAAGGTAAAACTTTTCTTTTTAATTAATACAAAAGGGGAAATGGTGTGGGATAATGCTTTTGCACACTGGTTTAATAAAACGCTGATTGGCCAGTAGCCAGACAGGAAGCATAGGTGGGATAAGAAGACAAGGAGGATTCTGGGAAGAGAAAGGCAGAGTCAGGAGATGCCAGCCTGCCATCCAGGGAGCAGCATGTAACAGCACACAGGTAAAGCCATGGAACATGTGGCAACATATAGATTAACAAAATGGGCTGAGTTTAAGTGTAAGAGCTAGTCAGTAGTAAGCCTGAGCTAATGGCCAAGCAGTTTTAATTAATTTAAGTCTCTGTGTGCTTACTTGGATCTCAGCAGCTGCAGACCGGGCGGGATAGGAAAACTTTCAGCTACAGGCTAGTTTATAGAAAACACAAGTTCTGATATAATGACTTTTGAGTGAACACGTAGATTCAATGCATAGCAATATCCATTTATTATTTACTTAAAAAGAATAATGTGCGAATCTCAGTTATTTGCCAAATACTGGCAGTTACTGAGAAGACTAAAATTATGTTGTTAGTTTCTTACCATAGTCTCCAAATGAAAAACTTTGTGGCTGGAAGATTTCCTGTGTCCCAGCTGGCCAGTGGTAGGGACAAATCTCTCCTACTTGTGTTCCCCAAGTTATATCAGGGAAACCATTGATATTTTCATCACAACTAGTTTTATACATTTGTACTAAGATATCTTTATGGAAATTATTAACTAATCTTACACTAGTTTCTATAAAAATTCTTCTTCCAGCATGTATCATCTCATCATAAAAAGACCTTCAGACAATGAATCAAGAAGCAGAAATGGCCGGGCGGTGGTGGCGCACGCCTTTAATCCCAGCACTCGGGAGGCAGAGCCAGGCGGATCTCTGTGAGTTCGAGGCCAGCCTGGGCTACCAAGTGAGTTCCAGGAAAGGCGCAAAGCTACACAGAGAAACCCTGTCTCGAAAAACCAAAAAAAAAAAAAAAAAAAAAAAAAAGAAGCAGAAATGTTAGTGAAAGTGCATTTGTTAAGCATATCTCAAAAATTTAAGTAAATAATAAACACAGCTCAGCTGACTAAATTATAAAATATAGTAATATATATATAATATATAAAAATCATTATAAAATAAATGATATTTTCTTCTGCTACTATTACGGTTATTAGCTCTTGTTTGCTAGAATTTATTGCATGCTATATATGGCCTAAGAAGTTTTATTTTTTAATATAGATTAAGCAACCCATAATAGATATGATCACAAAATTATCTTACGTATTTTGAATCATTATTTAATGCACATTGAATGACTAATGAATAGATATGAGGCTGAATTTAAATCCAGTTCCAGGGCTTGGAGAGATGGCTCAGCAGTTAAGAGCAGTTGCTGTCCTTATAAAAGTCTAGAGTTTAGTTCCCCAAACCCATATCTGGCAGCTCAAAACTGCCTTTAATTCCAGCTCCATGGGATCTGATGCCCTCTTCTGGCCTCCATAATACCTACACCAACTTGCATATGCACATGCATCCCCCCCACCCACACACTAAAATAAAAATTAAAAAATAAGACAGATATAATGGTACATATTTTTAATACCAGAGACAAAAGATGTAAAGGCGGGTGTCTTCCTAAGTTTCTAAGTGAGACAAGAAAAATTACATGAAATACCCCTAGACCTTGACATCTGGCCCTCATTCAACTCTATAGGACAAAGAGGATGATTTGGGCTCATGCCAACACCAACTCCCTTGTAAGTTACTGGCATTTTTCTATCAATGGAACAAATTTGTCTTAAGTGACCAGCACTTTCCTTGGAGAACCTCCAGTGCCACTGGGCAGTTGAATTTCCTACCTCACTCATTGAGTACCACTGTCCCCAGCTACTAGTAGTTTTTTTTTCTTTTCCCAGGCATATTAGTCTGACAAAGCAGACATCCTTTGCAGCCTTTGAATAAAAGTGAAAAGGAAAAAAATACAGGTGATTATGTTAGTAAAGTTACCAGTGGGGAACAATGATGACATTTTCATATAAAATTCACTTTCTGGGCTGGAGAGATGACTCAGCAGATAAAAGCACCTGCTACTGAAGCCTGACACCTTGCATTAAATAACCTACAATTAAAGACACTGAGAGAGAGAGAGAGAGATTCTGTCTTCTTCAGGGATAAGCCCTTCATTGACTGTCCAAAAACAAGTGGTCAGCCAAAAAAATTGCTTATCTCCCAGACTTTCTAGTCCAACCACATGGTACAGAGACACAGATAACCTAATGTTGCTCTCCAGCACAGCTCTACCCAAATCCAGTTGCCCTCAGCTGCCTTTGTCAGGTCCATCCTCCAGGCCCAGTTAGACCCACACATCCTGAGTTCTGGTCTAGCTTGTGAGTTCACCTGACCCAACCCAAATTGCATCCTCCCCAATTCCATACCTATGTCTGGCCCTACAAACACAGCCCAACCCAGGCTGGTAAGCCCAATCTGCACCTTTCTTAACCTCCAGGTTCAAGCCAAGTGGCATATCCTGCTTGTCAGCCATCCCTGCAATGTGCACACTAGACACACAACCAATATAAGAAGTCCTCACACCCAAATTTCCTCCAAGGAACAAAGTGAAAGACAAGACAGTATGTCCTCCAAATCCAGCAGTCCTATAGAAAGGTTCTCCATTGAGAATTACCTAGATGAACCCCAGGAAGAAATAACTTAAGAAGAATAACAATAAACTTCATCAAGCTTAAAGAGGATAACTTCAAAGAGAATAAATACCAGAGAGATGTCCAAGGCTTAACAGAATGACAAAGACAATACACAATTTAAGAACTAAATTTAATAAAGAGAAATACTGAAAAAATTCAAACTGAAACATAAAGATTGAATTGAAAAAGAAGTCAGTAACCTAGCTAGAAAACTGAAGAGAAAGACTTAAAAGTAGATTACATCAAGCAGAAGAATATTAGGACTCAAAGACAAAGTAGAGGAACGAGACCAAATGAGAAAAGAATATACAAAAATTTGGAAACATAGGGAAGGAATATGAAAGAATTGTGGAATCATGAAAAGATCAAATCTTCAAAGTATAGGCATAGATGAAAGGGAAGAATCCTAGGACAACTGCCGAGACCATATTTTCACCAAAATCATAGAAGAAAGCTTTCTCAAATTTAGTCCACACCTTAGAATAAAATATAGAAAAAAAAATTCCAATCCAATGGGACCAGGAAGGAAGTAGTTGTAACTATCCAAATATCCTGCAAAATAGACTTTCAACTAAAACTAGTGGGAAAAGCAAAGAACAATTCAATCTAAAAAAGGGAACAATCAATAGCAAGACATTACATTCCAAAATATATGTGTACAAAGTTCTGTTCCACCCAATTTTATAAGAAGTCTACTACTGATACTAAATACACAAATGAACATCAACCCACTAATGTTAAATGATTTTAAAACCCAATTTTCTCCAATAAACAAGGCATATGAACAAAAATAAGAACAGAGAAACATCGGAATTAAATAAGGCCATGCATCAAATTTACTTAACTGAAGGTATCTATAGAATCTTCTACCCAAACACCAAAGGATATTCACACACATACACACACACACACACACACACACACACACACACACACACAAAGAGACATCTGTATATACATACATACATACATATATGCATACAATAATATACATATAACTTATATAATATATAACAAGGAAACACATTTTATATCTATATCTATCTATATATTTATATCTATAAATCTATATAGATATATGCTTCACAGCAGCACAGCTTCTCTAAAATAAACCATATCCTGGGACACAAAACAAGTCTTAAGGTTTTCAGAAAGATTGAAATAATTACATGCATCCTGTCTGATCATAAGGCAATAAAATCTGACATTGACAGAAAACAAATCTCTAGTAAGTGCACAACTTATGAAGATGAAAACAACTTATTACTGAAAATATGATGGAAGTGGTAGAGACAGTAGGAATAGAGGGGACATACTTCAGCATTAATAAAGTCTATATATGACAAGCCCACAACAAATACCACCCTAAATAGAGAAAAGCTTGAAGAAATCACATTAAAATAAAGCTACCCATCAACCCAACTCCATTTCAGTATAGTTTTTGAAGTAGTAACTGAAGCAATAGGGCAAGATAAGAAAATTAAAGGTATACAAATAGGCAAAGAGGGAGTCAAAACATCTTTATTTGCAAAAGATGTATTATACAAAAATATCCCCAAAATTCCTTCAGAAAACTAGAAATGATCATTTCAGCAAAGTAGCAGGATGTAGTATCAACTTACAAAAAGTGTCTCATTTGTTGATGATGCCATCTTATCTCCAGCATATGCTTTTGGCATCTTTGTCAAATATCAAATGACTGTAGTTATTTGTACACATGTTTAGATCTTTGATTTTTATCCTTCCTCTTCTTTCTTTTTTGAATGAGAATAGGAACCCAGACATGCAAGAAAATCTCTGGCAAAACACTAGTTGATGACAATTTAAAGACTAGAATCTTCAAGACTCATACATGTGGTGGTATTTTACTTATACTGAAATGTGATTTTAATTGTATGTTAATAAATAAAGTTGTCTGGGGGTCAGAGCTATTAGAGTCATAGCAAGTGCGTGGCGGCGGTGGCGCATGCCTTTAAGGACCTGGAGGGCAGTACATTCAGGCAGTGACGAGGCAGTCACATGTTTGGGTTTACAACCAATGAGAAGGCAGAACAGGAAGACTTTAAAGACAGACACACAGGAAGTAGGTCCTTTTTCGGAGAGCTCTCTTGGCTGGAGAGGATCCCTGAATCAGGAAGGGTGAGGCTCTTAGCTCTGACCTCTTGGTTTTCTTCTCTGAATTGGCTCTGTGTTTCTTATTTGATAAGACCGTTGGTTACATCTACATTTGGTGCCCAACGTGACAAGAATCCATTAAAAAACGCTTAACTTGGCTTGGCGGCAGGTCCCGTTTTCCGCCAGGGCGGCCGGCTCCCTAGGCCGGGCCCAGGTCGGCTTGGCCTCAGGCCAGACTAACTTTGAGCTACTTGCTTAAAGCCAGTGCTACAGACAATTCAGGCCTGCCCTGCCGAACAGGGCCCCTGCCTGTAAAGCCAACACACGTGGTTGGAGCTTAAGGTAGCCAGAGCCAAGGCTTGACTAGGCTCAAGCAGGAACACGTGGCTGGATTCAAGTTCTTAGGCAGAACTTGTGGCTACGGTTCTTGCGTGTTCTCTCTCTCTCTCTCTCTCTCTCTCTCTC
The DNA here is from genome assembly GCF_007827085.1 of Peromyscus californicus insignis. Taxonomy (NCBI): domain Eukaryota; kingdom Metazoa; phylum Chordata; class Mammalia; order Rodentia; family Cricetidae; genus Peromyscus; species Peromyscus californicus. The sequence goes on from NW_026294617.1 coordinate 103,175,083, forward strand.
TCTCTCTGGATTCACACCTCAGACACTAGGAGGCTGTTTTGAAATTCCCTTGGATTGGTACTGTTCTACGAGGACTTGGTAAGTCACTTAACATATCGAATATTTTAAAGGAAACTATTTAAAAGAGAAATTTTTTTCCACATTTAAAAAAAATGGGTTTTCTGTGTTCATTGGAAGAAAATTGGGCTTTGTTTGCAATTTTAGACAGTCTGACAATGGAACAGCTATATGAGAAGTTTAATGTTGACCGAATTATGCATTTTATTACTATGCTTATTCTCATTTTACTTTTTAAAAAGATAGTCAATTTAAGTGCCAGGATGACAGCTTTAGAAAAACTTGATAAACCTGTAAAAACTCAGACAGAAGAAACTAACAGTGAAGTTGCTTCAAGATTGGATCATAGGGTTACAGAAAGAAAGCCTGTGTTCACACAGTCACCCTTAGTTTGTCCAGTAACTGTACAGCAGTTGCCTGATCAAATGACTACACAAAATATTTGGGCTCCAATTGAAATGTTAGATTTACGAAGGTTTAAGGAGGAAATAGTATCTTATGGCATGCATTCCCCATATGTAAAGCAAATGTTAAACTCTTGGTCAACATATAATAGGATTGTACCACAGGATTGGCGGGAGCTGGCACAAGCTGTTCTTGAACCCAGTCAAAGGCTTCAGTGGCTAACTTGGTTCAAGGATGAAGCTAAAAACATAGAAAAATAGTGGAGGGATAAAGGAATACAAGTCTGCCAGGATCAGCTTATTGGAGAAGGTCAATATGCTTCAGCACAAGCACAATGTTTATATGACGTCCAAACCCTAATTTTATGTCGAACAGCAGCCTTGAATGCATGGGACAGAGTTGAGGAACCAGGAAAAAAAAACTGAGTCATTTACAAAGGTTGTACAAGGCCCAAAAGAATCTTTCACAGATTTTTTACAAAGACTGGCTTCAGCAGTAAAGAGAATGGTCCCGGATTCAGAAGCTAGTAAGATAATAATTGAAACTTTGGCCTTTGAGAATGCGAATGCAGCATGCAAAACAATAATCAGGCCATTAAAGGCAAGATCTGCACCTTTGGAAGATTGGATTAGAGACACGGTTAATGTTGAAGCTCATGAGCATGATGATACGTGGGTAGGAGAAGCAATTTCAAAAGGTTTGAGGAATGTTAGATGTTTTGGATGTGGAAAGCAAGGACATTTGAAAAGGGACTGTAAACAGGTCATTCCTAGAAACAATGTTTCTTCAAGGAACAATGGCAACAGACTGCCCCTTCCTTCTGGAGTATGCAGAAGGTGTGGTAAGGGAAAACACTGGACCAACGAATGTAGATCAACAAGGGACAGACAGGGTAATCCTTTGCCTCAGTCTTCGGGAAACTCCCAGAGGGGCCTCATGCAGGCCCCAATAGCAAATCCAGTTCAAACCTTTCCTGCAGTCATAGAGGAAACTCCTACTCAGAGCAATTAAATAACCAAATGCCTATTGGAATAAGTCATGCTGGTCAGGATGATGAAACAGAGAGAATAGAAAATTCAGGAGAAAACATAAAGAAAATTTTTTGGCAAACTTCTATTAATGAACAAAGACCAAAATTATTGATAAAAATAAATGGTGTTTTGTTGTCTGGTCTGGTAGACACAGGTGCGGACGTTACCATAATTGCACCAGAATTTTGGCATCCAACTTGGCCTCTTCAGGAGGTAAACATTCAACTGTTAGGAATTGGGACATTATCTCAGGTGAAACAGAGTGCAAGATGGCTCGAATGTATAGGTCCAGAAGGACAGAGAGCAAAATTAAAACCATATGTGGCTAACATAGATATGAACCTGTGGGGTTGAGACTTGTTACAACAATGGAATACTCAGATTAACATCCCTCCAATCTCAGAAACAAATCATAAACTAGCACATGTTTCTGAGAGAAATATTAGAAGGCATTATTCTGAGTGGTCACCAGCCATCCATATTATACAAGAACAGGGCACAACAACTGATGATCTTCCAAAGACATCAACAGCTCTACCTTTAAAATGGTTAACAGACAAGCCTGTATGGGTCCAGCAATGGCCTTTAACAACAGAGAAACTCCAGGCTTTAGAAGAGCTGGTAGAAGAACAGTTAAATGCTCAGCATATTGAAGAATCAGCCAGCCCTTGGAATTCTCCTGTATTTGTTATTAAGAAGAAATCTGGTAAATGGAGAATGGTAACAGACCTTAGAGCAATTAACAAAGTAATTCAGCCAATGGGCTCTCTACAATCTGGAATTCCTTTGCCTACTCTGTTACCAAAAGGATGGCCTCTCATAGTTATTGATTTAAAAGACTGTTTCTTTTCAATACCCTTACAAGAAAAAGACAGAGAAAGATTTGCTTTCATAGTGCCTACTTACAATAATTCTCAACCGGTTAAAAGATTTCAATGGAGAGTCCTCCCACAAGGAATGTTGAATAGCCCAACTCTGTGCCAATATTTTGTACAACAGCCATTGGAAGTGATACATAAAAAATTTCCTAAATCTATAATTTATCATTATATGGATGGTATTTTACTAGCTGACTCAAATGCAGATACTTTAGAAAGAATGTTTGAAGAAGTAAAGAAAATTTTGCCTTGCTGGGGATTACAAATTGCTCCTGAAAAGATACAAAGAGGAGATTCTATTAATTACTTAGGATATAAAATAGAGCTACCAAGTGAGTTCCAGGAAAGGCGCAAAGCTACACAGAGAAACCCTGTCTCGAAAAACCAAAAAAAAAAAAAAAAAAAAAAAAAAAAAAAAAAAAATAGAGCTACAAAAAATTAGACCCCAAAAGGTGCAAATTAGGAGAGATAGACTACAGACTCTTAATGACTTTCAAAGATTATTTGGAGATATTTCTCATCTAAGAACTATTGTTGGGGTAAAAAATGATGAACTGCATAATTTGTTCAAAACCTTAGAAGGTGACAAGGACTTAAATAGTCCAAGAGAATTATCACCTGAAGCTGAGAAAGAATTGGCCTTGGTAGAAAAGAAAGTACATGAAGGACACGTGGATTGTATTGATCCAAAGCTGGATTGCATTTTGGTTATTTTACCTTCTAGACATTCTCCTACAGGAATATTAATGCAGAGGGAAGATATTATATTAGAATGGATATTTTTACCAAATAAACCAAATAAAAAATTAAAAACTTATGTGGAAAAAATCTCTGACTTGATTTGGAAAGGAAAATTGAGACTTCGTCAATTAGCAGGAATAGACCCAGCAGAAATTGTCGTACCTTTAACTAAGGAGGATATTGAAAAATTATGGACAGAAAGTGAACCTTGGCAAAGAGCTTGCAGTAATTTTTTGGGAGAAATTAAAAGCAAATATCCCAAAAGCGATAGAATTGATCTTATAAAGAGAGCTGATTGGATCTTGCCTCGAATTGTACGGGAAAAACGCATATCTGGAGTTCGTACATTTTATACAGATGCCAACAAACAAGGAAAGGCAGGTTACAAATCAGAAAATTTAAGTAAAGTGGTTCCAAGTCCTTATAATTCAGTTCAAAAATCAGAATTGTATGCTATTCTGTTGGTATTAATGGATTTTTCAGAACCTCTCAACATAGTAACTGACTCTCAGTATGCTGAAAGAGTAGTATTACATATTGAAACTGCAGAATTTTTCCCTGATGCTTCAGAATTAACTTCACTATTTATTCAATTACAAGATACAATCAGGAAAAGGAGTCATCCTTTATATATAACTCACATTCGATCCCATACTGGTCTGCCAGGCCCTCTAGCACAAGGCAATGATGAGATTGATAAATTATTGATAGGAAATGTGCTGGAGGCCTCAGAATTTCATAAAAAACATCATGTCAATAGTAAAGGTTTAAAAAAGGATTTTTCCATAACCTGGCAACAAGCCAAAGAAATAGTAAAGAAATGTCCTACTTGTTCCTTCTACAATCAAACGCCATTACCAGCTGGATGTAACCCAAAAGGTACTCAAAGGAATGAAATCTGGCAGATGGACGTGTTTCACTTTGCAGAATTTGGAAAACTGAAATATGTACACCACACTATCGATACTTATTCAGGATTTCAGTGGGCAACTGCTTTGAGTTCTGAAAAAGCTGATTCTGTAATCACTCATTTGCTCGAAGTTATGGCCATCATGGGTATACCTGCACAAATCAAAACTGATAATGCTCCATCATATGTCTCTGTTAAAATGAAACAGTTTTTTGCTTATTACAATATAAAGCATATTACAGGCATACCACATAATCCTACAGGTCAAGCAATTGTAGAAAGATCAAACAGAACTCTAAAGGATATGCTAAATAAACAGAAAGGGGTAACAAAAACCCCCAGAAACAGACTGCATAATGCTCTATTAACTTTGAATTTTCTTAATGCCAATGAGAAAGGAACAACAGCTGCAGAGAGACATTGGATAATAGAAAAAACTACAGAATTAAATCAGCCTATATACTTTAAGGATGTGCTGACCTCAGAATGGAAACCAGGGTATGTGTTACGTTGGGGACGAGGTTTTGCTTTTGTTTCTACAGGAGAAGATAAGTTGTGGGTACCATCAAAATTGATAAAGGTTCGATTTGAACAAGAGAGACCTCTTAATTAGAGGAGGTGATAGTTCTTCAACCAGCATGAACATCCAATTTAAACTAACTTATACCAGTAACACATGTCTTTTCATTTAATCAGATAATAACTTGCCAAAAAGGAACATCCCCAAAATTAGTCTTGGGGAAAGGTTTTTGTTTTTGTCTTTTAGGAGAATGAAGGTTAAGGAATCTGAAGAACACTGGACAAATGAGACAACTGAGAAAAGGGACAAATCATCTATCCCAGGAAACAGAGTGAAACGGCGTATGGGTATATATTATCTAAAAAATTTTATGTCTTCCTAAATGTTTGTTTCTGCTTTTCTCTAAAAATTTAACACTATTGGTCTTCTAATAGTCCCAGTTCAATTAAAATTTAAAGCTGACTTTAGAGTTGGAGAATGGCTCTCTCCTTCTTTAAACTCAAGCATGTTGTTAAAAGGAAAATGCAAACACCCTGTATCATGCCAGAATAAAAGAGCCATCTTCTGCTATGGGACAGGAGAAAAGCCAAATTAACTAAGGGACTATTCTATTACTAATCTCAACTCTTTGATTCTATTCTGATTCTTTAAAACTTTTCTTAAAGTATAAATTTTATATCAAAATTTACAAGATTATATATAGATATATATACATTTTAACCTTTGTTAAGATATGAATGGTCATATAGAGTATTAATTAATTCTAGAAAAAAGGCTTCAATTAGCTGCATATATATGTCTTTGTGTTCGAGTCTCTTATCAGTTTTCTGCAGGAAATCACGGCCAGGCCTAACATCAACTGAAGTCTCCAGGAAGAAGTTGGGGCCCCACAACAACAACAATTCCACGTGGACAATAATAACATCACTAAGCTGACAAACATCATCTACAGATCAGCTTTGAACTACAAGGTGCTCAGAGCAATTTTGAGATGACTAGCTGAGATGATCCAGTCTCAAAGACTACTTGAATAAAGACTTGAGATAAACCCTGAACTTTGGCATTATACACAGACTGGATAAGGAAGGATATGGTTACCTTTCCTAGAATTTGACAATTAACCTAAAATTTTTCTTTCAGGATAAAGATAACTTCGCCCATACCCAGCAGGAAGCAATTTTAAGAATACGACGCCCACATTCCCAAAGAGGTGGTGTGGGGCGGGTGGTTTTTTGGTCTTTTTAATGGGTTTTGGGTCTGGGATAATTTTCATTGTTTAGGGGAGTTGGTTACAAGTTGTTGTCAAGGGTTAGGAAAAAGGCTAAGCAAAAGAGATTAGATTTAAGGTTCTTGTTTAAAAAAAAACAGAGAAAGAAAGAAGAAGAAAAAGACAATTACTAGTTTTAAATACTTTACATTGGATTGGATTGTTTTATATTGTATACAAATTATATATATTGAAATTGATATTGTTAGAAAATGCTATATGTATATCTCTAATTGTACTTATACCATTCATTTAACAATGCAATTTTCTGATCCTTGAATGTTATTATTACCAACTATTAGGATATAAAGAAATGAAAGTTAGTAGTTAGACATTACAATAGAACTTGTAGTCATATTAGATATGTTTTAAAAATTGAGCAGATATATTTTAGACAGGTCATCTTCAAACCCTTCAGAGATCTACAGAATATAGCATTTAAAATGTTTTAATAACTTAGAAAATTTTTCTTTTTTGTTATGATTATGAGGCATGTCGGCTCCTGGCAGTACCAATCTACTTCAGAGAAATTATGGGCATTGAAGAAACTGTGTATGGAGTTAACTTTCATTGTGGCAAAAGTTAGCCACTGGACAACAAAGTATCCTCGAATCAACTGCTGACAAAATGGACAGACAGGACATGAAACAAAGGACTACTGATTCTTGCCAAAACAAGTGTGGTTATGGCTTTATCAAAAGGCATCTTCTGAGGCCAGGACAATATGGCACCATCCCTGAAGTGGCCTTCACAATTCGGAATAGGTACAGTGCCCTTTTCTTCGAAGGCAGCTGAATAGGCAGTGGGCCGATGGCTTCTGATGTGCAATGGAACAGCAGCTGAAACAGTTATTCTTGAAGAGTAACTAAGCTCACGCCTCGCAATAGTAAACTGGCATTTGACAGAGGGATGTGAAGAAGAACGGGATGCTAAGATGAAGCCATATATACACAGCCAAGAAGAATGGACAGCTGAATTAAAAAATCAACAACAATTTCCAGAGTTTAAAATCCTGAATCATGACATGACACTAGTGGAATTCAGGTGTTTCTGATACATGGACTGCTCTCACCCAATGTGAGGTTGAACTGTTGACCTTGTGTACATCCTACTTCACAAATGAGTCTGTCAGATATGCTAAGCCTATAGGCTGAAGATGATGCCCCAACACTGTGGAGAAACCTCAGGTGACTGTCCAGGCAGCTGGCTGTTTCTGTCAACTCACAAATTTTTTGGAAGTTGCTTGCATGCACTTTCTGTTTTTATTTTTGTTAGCTAATATTATTTCCTTCTTGGGTCTCTGAGGGAGTTGAAGATTAGGTAGTTATAGTTGAAGGTTAGTTAGTTATAGTTGAAGATTAATTAGGATAGAAAGTGAATTAGATACATTTTGGACTTAACAAAATAGGATAGATAATGAAATTATTTTCTCTGAATTTGTCAAATACAAATGGACTAGATGTTGTTTAGACATTTATTACTTGTATATATTGTATATATTCATTGTACTTTTGTATATAGCTTTTCTTTTGTTAGTTATAACCTTTTTCTTTTTTTTCCTTTTTATTAAAATAGAAAAGGGGAAATGTGGTGGTATTTTACTTATACTGAAATGTGATTTTAATTGTATGTTAATAAATAAAGTTGTCTGGGGGTCAGAGCTATTAGAGTCATAGCAAGTGCGTGGCGGAGGTGGTGCATGCCTTTAAGGACCTGGAGGGCGGTACATTCAGGCAGTGACGAGGCAGTCACATGTTTGGGTTTACAACCAATGAGAAGGCAGAACAGGAAGACTTTAAAGACAGACACACAGGAAGTAGGTCCTTTTTCGGAGAGCTCTCTTGGCTGGAGAGGATCCCTGAATCAGGAAGGGTGAGGCTCTTAGCTCTGACCTCTTGGCTTTCTTCTCTGAATTGGCTCTGTGTTTCTTATTTGATATGACCGTTGGTTACATCTACACATACATGATAAAAATGTGAACTTTACCAACAGTTCAGAAATGTCACTGAACAGTCAACTACAAAGCACAATGAACAACAAATGCTGAGGAGAATGAACAGTAATTCCAAATCTGCTAAATTTTAATAGCCAAATGTCCATTTTTCAAAATTAAATGTTTTTTTTTTAATTTATTGTGTATTCTAAGAGGGAGGGGAGTACACCATGTCACCAAATCAAAATTATTAGAAGAAGTCTTTACTGAAACTATCTTCAATATGAAAACCCCATGAACACATAGGTAAAACAGAGAGAAAAATTCTACTGAAAATGCACACACATACACACACACACATCCAAATCAAATTTTCTAAAGCAGGAAAATATAATCCTGATAAGAAAATCAATAGATTTTAAATAGTTGATTTGAATAGACAAGGGGGAAAAAATCTCCAGGAACTTAAGAGTTAGGCCAATGTGAGAAATATCACACACATAAACAGCAAGAGGAAAAAAAAAAAAACCAAAAAAAAAAAAAAAAAACCCAAAAAACCAAACAAACAAAAAACAGAGACCAGAGACTAGAAGATCTTTGGTACATATCAGGTGTGCAAATGTAGAGCCACAGAAAAAAAGGTAATTGAAAAGGTGCAAAAGAAATTCAGAGTACTAGTGATCAAGTTTTCATTAAAAATTTATCTACATGTCTAACAATCTTAACAAATTCCAAAAGAGACAAATGTAAAATGATCCACATAATGATAAATTAAACTTTTCCAAAAAATAGAAGAGGAGAGAATCCTCTATGGTGTATGTGCTAAGCATAACATTCCTTGGCCATAAAAAGAATGAAATATTGATACATGCTAAAAACATGTCTGAACCTTTAAAACATTACAAATAAGTAAAAGAATCCAGGATTATAAGATCACATACTCTATGACTTGATTTATATGAAATGTTCAGGATAGTTAAGTCTCTAGAGACAGAAATAAACGCAGTGATTGCCAAGGGTTTGGAAATGGAAAGAGGAAGCAGAGGCTTTGGAAGTACCAGAGTTCCTGATGAAGGAAGGGACTATCTCCACTCTTAGGACTTATATGTTCACAGGTCACTGAAGGTGAACTGAAACATATTTAAAAATAGTTAATCTTGCATGACCAATTTTTAAAAGTTAAAAAAATGAAAATAGTGGGATACTTTATTTAAAGAAGTTATAGAGGTGGAAATTGAAAAGGCAAAGTGATTTTTTTAAAGGCATGTACTTGAAATATTTGACAAAAAAGGTTACAGAAGCAAAATTGATTAAACAATTAGTCATTGATGATTAATCAAATCTCTAGCCATTGTCCTTTATCTGTAGATAGGGATAAGGATCTGGGAGGCAGTGAAATTATGAATGCTCTAATCACATGTTTGAGGACAACCAGCACCCAGCACCCAGCACCCAGCACCCATCTGAGTCTTATACAGGAGCCAACAGCCAGCCATAGAAACAAAAAGGTATTTTTCACTTTGAGGATTTCTGGAGTTTAGAAACTCTGTGCCCAAAAACAATGTATCCAGGTAGGGAGGAGTTATATATTTCTCATTGTTTTACAATGATGGTACTTATACTTTTATAAAACTAAGTAGTAAATATTCAATTTGTGGCTTAATGCCATAAATTTATGGGTTATCAGAAAAAATATTAAGCAGGCAGAAAAAATTCAATAGGCTTTTAAACTTTTTCTAATTATATGATGCTATGAAAGGCATTTTCATTCAATAGAAACACTATTTTGACTTTGGAATTTGAGCCTTTCATGGGCTAGCAATATGCAATATGATGCCCTTTCTGGGTGCTGGTTCCCAGTCAGCCAAGGTTAGCAGACATAAATAACCAATGCTCCGTGGTGTACTAGTTGCTAAGCTATGATGATTTGGTGTGTTTTAAATTTATTTTCATCTTAGGGTACTTTGAAGTTAGGTCAAGCTTATCAGAATAAAGCTCATTGTAAATCTAATATCTGTACATGAATAACTCAGTCCTTCACAATGACCCATTGTACTTTCTCATGCATGTATACATGCCTAAATATGTTGCTATTGATGTTACATCCAAATGGAGTGCTTCTGCTTTGCCTTAGCAGAACATTCTGCATTCAAGAGGGCAATACTTAATTATTGTTGACTTATTTCATATTATCGATGGAGAAAAACTAACACTACCATACACCAAAACTTACAACCAGACCACTCTGAAAAGTGGAAAAATTCTCTGCATTTATGTTTTAGTTTAAACCCATTTGCCCAAGTAAAGTGTGTTCTCCTTCTTGGATTTAAAAAAAAAAAGATTTATCAATTGTAATGCTATTCTATAGGAAAGAATTTATATAGAATTTATAAGCCGTGTTCCATCCTCTCTAACAGTAAAATAAATTGAAATAGACCTTGAAGACATCTTTTTAAGAAGACAGGACAAAAAAAGTCAATGAAATGATTCCTAAAGATATTCTGCTATACTCATAGATTAGTTCCTTGTCCAGTCATCATCAGAGAGGTTTCATCCTGAAAATGATGGGAACAGATGCAGAGACCCACAGCCATATATTATGTGGAGAGAGAGTCGAAACTGGAGGTCTCTACTGGGTTCCAACCCTCAGAGATCAGAGAACCCAACGGAAGAGGAGGAAAGATTGTAAGGTTGGAGGGGATGGAAGACACCAGGAGAACATGGCACACTGAATCAACTCCTTACAGAAGCTGAAGTGGCAAACACTGGCCTGGCACAGGTCTACACCAGATCTTCTGTATATATTATGCCTGCTACCTTGGTGTCCTTGTGAGACTCTTCAGTGTGGGAGCAAGTAGGTGTATCTCTGACTCTTTTGCCTATTTTCAGGATTCATTTCCTCCTATTGAGTTGCCTTATCCAACCTTGACATGAGAGTTTTTGCCTTGTTATATTGTATCTTGTTTTGTCCTGTTTGGCTACCTTCTCTTGGAGGCCTGCTCTTTTCTGAAGGGAGACAGAAGGAGGGAAAGTGAATCTGGAGGAAGGAAAGGTGAGAGCTGGGAAGAGAGCAGGGAGCAGAAACTGTGGTCAGGATGTATTGTATGAGAGAAGAATCTATCTTCATAAAATATTAAATACTAAATGAATAAATAGACAAATAAACAAAAAATTATATAGTATACATCACAATAAGGTATTTTCATCAGTCTGGCATGTGCTTTGATTCTGCTAAAGATTTAAAACATAGGCGAATTTCTAAACAATCTTATTAAATAAGAAACACACAGTCAAATACAGAGGTAACAGCCAAAGAGATCAGAGCGAATAGCCACAACTAGCCTTAGCTTACCACCACACAGTAACTTCCACAGAGAGAGTGTCTTTCTGTCTGACCTGTGCTTTTATTGCCTTCCTGTTCTGCCTTCTCATTGGCTCTAAACCCAGCCACATTACTTCCTCGTCATTGCCTGTCTATACAGACCTCCAGGTCTCTATGTTTGGTACTGGGATTAAAGGCTCATGTCACCATGCTTGGCTGTGTTCTTGACCACACAGAGACTCTGCCTGCCATGTGATCGGATTAAAGGCATGGGCTACCACAGCCTGACTTCTGTTTATGGCTCACTATGACCTCTGACCTCCAGGCAAGGTTTATTTATTAGCATACGAATAAAATATCACATTGCAGCACAAATAAAGTATCACCACATTAAAATCCAGTGAAAGTGTAAGAACTTTTCCCAGTAAACATTGCATAGGGAAAGCAGAGGATGAGAAGCCTTGATGACTATAAGATTTTCAGTCCAGATGATTCAGCGTTTTGAGAAGTTAAGAAGATACTAGACTATTAAACATACACACTATTCATCAATATGTTGTTAGCAGCAGCAACATTATTTATATAGCACACATTGATGTTAACATAATTAGAGAATGTAAAAAAGAAAAGTGATGGAATGAGTCATAGGATCTATGCTTCTCTGTGCTACAGATGGTTTTAATATGTTGGTAAGAAAAAGTTCCATTTTAGTAAGTGAAACTGGTGTAATTTGTAAGGTTTATATCATATTTTCAAGGCAAATGCTTGCCCCCATAAACTTGGAAAAAAAATTGTTACACACAGTGTAAATAGTGTGGATTTTGAGCCCTCTCACTGTTTTCTTCACGGGCTTCATTTTGATTTAGTAGTATTGATGCAAAGTAGATAAAAGAAGCAAAGAATGCCATAAAAATATCAGGCTACTTGAGCTTGTTATCAGTTAATTGTCTTTTCTTTAAACTAGACACCTAAACTTAATAGACCACTATCAGCTAGAGAAACAAATTATATGAATACTGTAAGTCTCCAAACAGCCAATGTGTTACTAAATATTTCATTGCTTTGCTAAGTGTCACTGAAGAGTGCTGTTTAATTTTCCTTATATTCAAAAGCATTCAGTGTCAAAATATCTGTCCAGTTACAGGTATTCACTTATCTAAAGTGAGTGTAATTTAATTACAAAATATTAATGGTCTTTCATTTAAACTTCTTTTTAAAACTATGTATTATGTTAAATCCACTCAAAGAATTACTTTCTGTTTCTCTGAACACCTGTTGCTTGCATGCTTTTGATTTTGCCTAGGTTCTTACTACAATAATGTCTTATTCCAACTATTTCCTAATAAATGGGATCTTTTTGAAGTCTTCTTCAATGAAGCCTGCCATCATTTGGGAAAAGTGTGATATCACACATCATGGAGCCTATAAACCATTCTATCATTGCTGCAATTACTCAGTTCTCATGGTCTGGACTAGGTTCTTTTAGATGGAATAGATGACATCAAAATTGAGTAGATCATCAATCTGGAAAACAGCACTTAGAGATGTGGACTCAAAATCACCTTAGTAATGAGCAATAGAAAATGAAAACTATCCAAGCTAAATAAAGACATTCCTGTTAGGAAAAAAAGGAAATGAACTATTTAAAATAAAAAATGATTAAGAGGAGAAGCATGAATAAAAAAGTTTTTATGTTGTGGCTTTTTTGTCATGTCATGGAAAATGTTTAGACAACACAAATTATGTATGCTGAGAATTTTGAGAGGAGAAAGAAGTGTTGAACCATGACAGATGCATCACTCACTGCCTTCCACTGACCACAGGAAGAGGGACTACCTTTAGATTAAGGGCTATTAAGTAGCTTTAGTAATGATGAAAATTTCTGGTGCTTTTAAACATTTTAAGTATAGAATTTTATGTTTCTGACCTATCCAAATAAGATTCTGTCTGAAATGAGAATGGCCCTGAAAGATAAAAAATTTAGCAGAAGCCTTTTACAGCTGATCACATTTCCTTCATTTTATCCAGCTTTCCATTACAGATCTTAGGCTTGATATCATTGAACTTGAAAAATCCAGCGAAACTTGATACAACCTGAAAACTAGGAATTAGGTTCAAATGAGTTGTGTGACTCACTGGAGGTTAAGCTGAACACAGGTCTCCCAAAAGACTGTAAGCCCTAAAGTTGAAAACTTTCCTACACCTTATTGTAATATTTTGTGGATTGCAGAATGTAACACTTGAAATTTTCATCAGAGAGCACCAAGCTTGTGACTTTTAAGTTTATGACATTTGATTGTGGTTCTTTTTAATTGATGGGTTTAGATTCCGGAGTTCCATATTGTGAAGCATGGACCCTATTAACTTTTCCAAACTGTTCCATAATTGCCTTCAGTTACTCACATTCTTCTATAATGATCCACATTGATTAGCATGTGTCAACCCACCCTGGCCAGCAAGGTTACTTATCTGTGGGTCAAAGGTTATGCCAAAAGATCTGCGTGGGGTAGCCAGAGGACTCCAAGTGTTGAAGCTTAAGAGTAGTGTAAACAAAGCGTTTGTCATTTTTACTATTAAAGCAAGCAAAACATGAAGTAATGCTTGCAGTCAGTTTAAGCAAATGCAAGTGAGGGAGTACACCTGGTGTTATGTCTTATCATGTTTAGTTATGTGAAAAGAGCCAAGAGTATTTCTCCCAGGTCTTTGCCTTTTCTCCAGGGATAATGAGAACATGCCAGGGCATTTCTTCATGTCCCTTGCTATCAAGTGCTTTAATTAACATACTTTATGCAATTCTTTCTAGAAGGCCACCTTGTGGGAAGAACATTCTGCACTCTGCCCCGTTCAGAGTACACAGCTTTCTTACATGAACTCTCCACAAGCATGAAAATGCTACAGATGGCTGAATGGCAATTTCATTTTTATTCTCCCACTGAAAATACTGCCTAGACGGAGAGAAGTCTTCAGAGTGTTGGCCTGCTTGATCTGGCAGGACTGTGCACAGTGGTAAGAAATCTGCTGATAGGCTCAGTTTTCTCTCTCTCTCCTGATTTGATTAAACACCCAGTCAACAGAACTACAGTAGCATCCATTCCTTGGGGCCATGCCCCTCAGAGCAATGCCTTTGCTCCCTAGTGATTACTTGGCTAGTTTAGGAAACTGATAGTCTGAGCAGTAAAAATGGAATCATGCCTAATCTCGGAGAAAAGTGGCATGAGTCTCAAACAACACAGCATAGTTTTCTAGTTATTTTATTTTTATTTCTTGTTATATTTGCATAAAACTAAAGCCTTTGGGTCAAAATCATTTTATTCTCCCTGATGATCATTCTCATCCGCCCAAGAGACATTACAGAGGGTTTAAATAATAGTTTCTTTGCTAGTTGCCACTCAATAAGAAATGAAGGGAGAGCCAAGTATAGTGGCGCACACTTTTAATCCCAGCACTCAGGAGGCAAATCTCTGCGTTCCAGGCCAGCTGGTCTACAGAGGAAGTTCCAGGACAGCCAGAACTACACAGAAACCCTATCTCAAACCACTGCCCCTATGCCAAGCAAACAAACAAAACCCCCAAACCAAAAACCAAAGCCAAATGAACAGCAATGAAATGGAATGAAGGGAGGGAAGTTTAATCTTCTGAATTATCACGAAATCTAGATTCTTCTCATTTGTTCATTGGTTGCTACTTTAAATGATTTCAAAGGAAAGAATCAGAAAATCAAGTAAAGGATCACGGTAGGTCCTTCCTCAGCCAAAAGTATTACCCTTTACTCATTGTATAGCAAGCCCTTCATGTAATTTCAAAATTACACTTTAAAAATGTGTTGCTAAGTCTTACTGCAAGTTGATATGTCATGTTTTGTTGGTATTCATGGAAGCCTTGCCCTTTTCTGGATAGAAATGGAGGAAGAGAGGATGGGAGGGGGCAGAGGAGATGGGAAGGGGAGGGGCTTGGAGGAGAGGAGGGAGGAGAAACTGTAGTTGGGATATAAAATAAATAACAAATTTTTAAAAATTAAAAAAAGGTAACAGAAAAAAATGTGTTTTAGAATAGTTTTTTTGTGTTACAAATGAGGACCCTTAGGGAAATGACTACATAAGTTTACTAAAAAAGGACTAGTAGAGATAATTAGTTTAGCATACCTTACTTGGGAAGTTAGATTAAACAAGCATAGCATACGTTCAATGACTGGCTTCTGTGGACTCACAGGAATGCTATATGTTGTTTGTTCTATAGTGGCCCATGCATTCTAACATTATAAGTAGTTTTGAAAAACATGATCCCAGGATGTTTATTAAGATGCAGATTTTAAAAGTAGTTACAAAACAGTGTTACCTTTAACTTTTATATACAAATATGTTCAGAGTAACCACGAGTGATCAAGAAGCGTTCTAGGAACAGGAAAGCCAGCAGGAAGAATTTGGAAGGTATTGTGCATTGCAGAAGCACGTTCTCAGAAAAGAAGTGAAAATATGAAGAAATAAAGCCCCCGTAAATTACATGTCAAAGAAATGTGAGTGTTAAACAAAGAAGGCAACTGTAAGCTCTAAAGAGGAGTGGATGGAGATTTATTGTTGCTGTTTGGTTTGGTTTAGTTTGGACTTCCTCCAAATAGAAGCAATGGGCATATTTAAATGTTATAAATGGAAGCTGAAGTGGGGGTGAAGCTCAGTGGTAGAATGCTTGCCAAGAATGTACAGATTCCTGAGTTAGATACCCAGCACTGAAAACTAAATAAGTAAATATATGAATGAATAATAAATAAATAAGTTTAAAATAAAAATAAAATTAAAACCAAGAATTCCAGCACATAGAAGAATAACTAGACTCAAATTCTGGTCCCAGATCTTTTTGTGAAGGAGAAAATGAGATGATGGTAAAGGGGATGGATGCATGGCACCCAAGGGGAAAGTAGATTCCTGGACTAACTAAAGTCAGCGCTGCAGAGAGTGAGATGAGAACGGTGGAAGGCTGTCTTGGCATTTGTAAAAGCTGGAAGGAGGACAGAAATGAGAAAAGCCACCAAGCAAGGATGGACACTCTTGGTTCTGAGGGAAAGTGTGTGTATTTTTAATGTCAACAATCACACAGGCGTTCACAGAGGAGAAATACAGGGGTGAAGGACTTAGGGTAGCTGCAAAGAAAGTATGGAAATTATGAGCCCCAGATGTTCAAAGCACAGAAAAGGAAGGAGTATGGGCATAGACTGAGAGACTAAAATATTTTAGATTCAAAGAGCAAGGGTTCTAGGAAGAGGAGAATGAGGAAGCTAGAGGGGAAGGGTGCTTCATGAATGGAGGAGTTGGCTAGATGTCAAAACTCATGATCCAGGGAGCTTGGCAATAATAACCTCCAAGAGTAACCCCGAAGTTACTGCCTTAAGAGTACATGGTGAACCAAAATAAAGATGGGAGTGGCAGGGTCTGGAGATTACAGCAATATGCAGAGGTGTTTTTATACAACCTCTGCTTCCACAGGGAAGCATTCAGAAAGAGTGAGGAAGAATGAGAGGGACGGAAAGCTATAAACCACAAACCAAACTTCTTACTAAACACAGGGCAGGATTCATTCATCAGGAAGGTCACAGGAGGTAGGAGGATTAAAGGGTGGCGGGTTTGGATGCTGTATATCAACTGTGACATTGCAATTGTTGGCAGAGGCTGATATGGAACAATGAGGAAACTTGTTCTTGAAAGGTTTGCAGGAAATTCAGGCATGTGGAAGTCAACCAGGTTTCAGCAGAGGTGCAGAGGTGAAATAGGTCAGGAAGTTGCCTGTTGTTTCATTTGAAATATTACTATCTGTTCTTAGGAGTCTGAAGAGAATTTTAAAAGCTTACCAGTGTCCTCTTAAGGTGATTCCTTAAGGATAAGAAGGACAAATTCACAGGCTTCTGTCTGCGTCTTGTGGCCAGGTAGGCACCTGGTTACTATAAATTCCTTAGGATAAGGACCTGATTTGTTTTGTATATTCAATGTTTAAAATACCACTTAATACATTTATGGGCTATTAAGCACTATATGCGTTAGTCACATTATACAGGATATTTACACCTCCACGGAAAGACCATAGTTTCTAGCAAATGGATAATACCTATCTTAAGTTTGCTTCTTTTTGGTCTATTTTGCCCTTTAAAAAATAAATTTAAGTATGGTAAGAGCCCAATATAGAGCATCACTCTGCTCATGTCTCTATGAAGCTTTATTTCAATCCCTCTTAAATAAACTAAATACAATGAAACACGGAGGTTTGGGTTGAAATTTCCCATCACTTGAAACTCACAACTACTTTTCTATTTTATGACAACATTCCACTTATTTTTTTATACAATGGATTTTTATTTTAGTGGAGAAGAGTACAATCAAATATTTTTTATATTAAAAATCTGGACTCAGAGAAATATGGCTCAGATAGCGTAGGTTTATCCATCTTGCATGAAGCCTTCAGTTCGATCCCCAGCACTACATAATATTGGTATGGTAATACATAGACAAGCCCAGAGTACTTTCTAACTCTCAGCACTAGGAAAACATAAAAGGGTGCTTTGTGTGTTTCTATACAGAGTTTCAGTTGTAAATATGACAGAATGAAAATGTTGTATCTCTATGATAACAAGACATTGAAAGACTGAACATTTTTCAACAAAAATCTACTTTTAAAACTCCATTTGCATCTCTAAGATTAACTGTGTAGAAAGCATCACCGCTATTAATATAAGTCATTACGGGCTATGAAGTCAAGGAATGTTTTAAATAAATTAGAGGCAAATTAGCTGGTGTTTCTCCAGAATATTTACTACAATAAAAAATTACATACAACATGATATAATTAGAAGAAAAAGTATATTCTGTAGTGTGTGACAAATCTGAGTCTAAATCCTTTCAGTTTCTGAGCAAATGAAAGGGCTGGAGAGATGGCTCAGTGGTTAAAAGCACTAACTGTTCTTCCAGAGGACCTGGGTTCAAATCCCACCACCCACATGGCAGCTCACAACTGTGTGGTGACTCCAGTTCCAGGGGACCCGACACCCTCACACAGACACACATGCAGACAAAACACCAATGCTCATAAAAAAAGAAAGTTTGTGACAGTTTCTGAGCAAATGAAATTGTGTCCTGACATCTTTAATGTGACACCTAGAAAAAGCATATGATATTGCCTCTTTGATCCTCAATTCCTTTCTATTCAGTGTGTGTGTGTGTGTGTGTGTGTGTGTGTGTGTGTGTGTGTGTATGTGTGTGTGTGCGTATGTGTGTATGTGTGTGAAGTATTCATTAAATCAAAATGAATTTGATGAAGAAAATACTTTTAGCAGGTACAATAATGTACTCCCAAAGATGACCTTGTCTAAATCTCAGGAATCTATTAATATGATAAATTATATGGCAAGGGAAATTAAGATTGGAAATTGAAATTTGACTTATCACTTTATACTTATGTATGTTAAATAAAATATATAAACCCACTGTCTACATTGACTTTGTAACTTAAGGCAGCTTCATAGTTTCTCATGGTGTTATTTTTTAAAATTAGGGATTTTTAAAATTCATTTTACATACCAATCACAGATCCCCCTCCCCTCCATCCTCCTGCCCCTCCTGCTTCTCCCTCCCCCAACCCACTTTCCATTCCCTTTTCCAACAAGGCAAGGTCTGTCATGGGAAGTCTGCAGAGCCTGGTGCATTCAGTAGAGACAGGTCCAAGCCCTTCCCCCTGCATTAAGGCTGTGCAAGGTGTCCCACCATAGGCAATGGGCTCCAAAAAGTCACCTCATGCACCGGGGATGGATCCTGATCCTACTGCCAGGGGGCCCCTTGAGCAGATCAAGCTACACAACTGTCTCGATTATGCAAAGGGCCTAGTCTAGTCCCATGGACACTCCACAACTGCTGGTCTAAAGTTCATGAGTTCCCACTAGTTTGGTTTGGTTGTCTCTGTAGGTTTCCCCATTATGATCTTGATGACCCTTGCTCATAGAATCCCTCTTCTCTCTATTCGACTGCACTCCTGGAGCTCAGCCTGGTGCTTGGCTGTGGATCTCTGCATCTGCTTCCATCAGTTACTGGATGAAGGCTCTATGATGACAGTTAGGTTATTCACTGATCTGATTATTCGGGTAAGCCAGTTCAGGCACCCTGTCCACTATTGCTAGTCATCTAAACTGGGTTAATCCTTCTGGATTCCTGGGAACCTCCCCAGCACCCGGCCTCTCTGCATCCCCATGACATCTCCCTCCAGCATGGTATCTCCCTCACTGCTCCCCTACCCGCTGCTCCAGGGTGTTTTTTAAGGAGAGCCCCCATCTCCCATAATCTCAGGTATTTGAATACTTTGTGTCCAGTAGGTGGCACTGTTTCGGTAAGGTTAGGAAGAGTGCTTTGCTGGAAGAATTCTGTCACTGAAGGTGGGCTTTGAGAGTTTAAAGACTCACTCCATCTCAAGTTCATGCTCTTTGCTTTGTGGTTACGGTTCAAGATGTGAGCCCTTAGCTTCCAGTTCCTGCTGCCATGCCTGACACTGCTGTGCCGCCATGCCATGTGGACTCATCCCTCTGGATGCCCAAATAAACTCGTCTGTAAGTTGCCTTGGTCATGGTGTTTTATCCCAGGAGTAGAAAAGTAACTTGAGCAATTAAATTTAAATCTAACGCAATAAAGGTCACTCCACTAAATTGGACATGCAAATAACTGACGAGTAAGTAAAGAGCATATCAGAGTCTAAGTCCACCTAATACTAGTTTCATGTTCCTTCTCTGAACACTAAACACTAAATATTATAATTAAAACTGCAATGGTTACATTACTAAATATCCTAAAACCTACCAAGTGCTTTATAAAACTCTATGTACTTTTTTTTAATCTCCAAAGAAAAGTGTAGAGTAGGACTGCTAAAGCAAGCCACTAAAACACCACTTTCATCTAGACTCTCTGTTATTGGCTAGAGTATGGTCATTTCTTCTCCTTAAAGTTTCTCTTGATGCCAAAGAGACTGAACTTTTGCCAGACTTGTAACCAAGCTAATAACAGGCCTTTAGATTTAAGACTATGTACTTAACCTGCTAGCCTACCATATGATCAGCCTATTTAAGCTCAATTTACCTTTAAAAGAACACTGTAACCAACCCTATTATGCCTTAGATTTTCCATGTAATCAACATTTACTACCAAAGATAAATGCATAGCTTTAATTTTGAGTTATGTACCTTTCCAGAAGCCTGACCCAAAACAACAGGTGTGTGTCTAGGTAGTCATTTGCTAAAAGCAGTAAGAGATATTAAACCATAAATCATAGGAATGTTGGAAGCAACGTGTGCACATAGGCTGATAACATCTGTTTTAGGTTTTAAATGCTATTCTGGGTGGGTTGGAGTCACTGAAGCAACTTTTTCCCTTGTAAAACTTTGTTAAGGATTTTGGTACAAAATCCCTCATTTCTTTCCCTCTACCATGTTTTCTGTATTTCCAACAAATATAGAGCAAAGCTCTTTGTTACAGATGAACACAAATATAGACACACCATGTGGCTACAACTCACGGGCAATGGTATGGACAGATCACACACCTATAACACAACACACAGGGACAACAGAAAGGCCAGAACACAGACTAAACACATGGAAGGGAAGTGGAGAAATCAAATCTGGGCTTACTCTTGGTGAAGCTGCTCCAAGAGTAAGTCACTGTTTTCATTCCTTAATGAGACATCAACACACTAGGGCTATGTATAAGCATGATGCTGGGATAAGATTGCACAGTTTTAAAACTAGTGAGCCCTGGATTTTGATGAATAATGACCATCTTTCAACTGAAGCCTGCAGGATCTGATAAATGGGTTGGGCTAGGAATAGGAGGTAGAAATAATTTAACTGCAGGGTTGCCTTAATCTGTTCTGTGAATATTTTGTGTGAGGAATTTGTATATAACAGGAGTTTCTTATTTCTGGTGAATAGGAATCCCCAATTAAGGAACTGCACATGATGAAAACCTTCTTGTTGCATTAAAACCTGATAAAATGAATCATATGGAGCTGGGTGTGGGTGTGCATAAGAGAGGGAGGGAGGGAGGAAAGGAGGGAGAGAGAGAGAGAGAGAGAGAGAGAGAGAGAGAGAGAGAGAGAGAGGAAGAGAGGGAGAGGGAGAGGGAGAGGGAGAGGGAGGGGGAGGGGGAGAGGGAGAGGGAGAGGGGAGAGAGAGAGAGAGAGAGAGAGAGAGAGAGAGAGAGAGAGAGAGAGAGAGAGAGAGAGAGATGCTTGGAAAGGGGGTGCATTCCACATCTAAGGTATGTGCGCCGTCTTGTCAAGAGAGTCACTGTTACCCTTAACCAAAAAGCTCCCTGTAATTGGTACATGCTGGTAAAAGGGAAATCAGGTTTTCCCAGTGAAGTGCAACCAGCCCAAATTGACATGTATGTTCTGGGTGTTAAAGTTGAAGCAGTGGGACGTTTTATCATAGCAAACCATAGGGGATGAACTAAGACAGGCCTATATGGGAAAGACAGATCATGAGGTTGTGTCCTAGAGAGGCTATTGGGATCTTTGATTTAAATCGCCTCTTATACCGCCGGCACCTGCCATGACACACTATGCCATCGGATGGCAGTTGATATATTATTGAAATTTCTGAAACCACAAACTCATAAGCGAAAAATAAACATGTCCTTTCTGCAAGTTGTGTGTTACATCAGTGGATATCTTCCTGAAAAGAGAATTGGTTTCAAGAAGTGGAGTCATTGCGGTCAATGTATCTAAAAATGTCTAGCAAAACTTTAAAAATGGGTTTTGGGAAAAATCTGAAAAATTTTGGAGAAGCAGGCCAAAGAAGGCTGGCTATAGCTGGGGAACCCTAGTTGGGGTTCCCATGACAAAAATCATCATATAAGAACCTGCGGTGATACCCATAACACTGAAAATATTAGAGGAAAACATAGGAAAAACACCTCAAGATATAGATATAGGTAAGAACTTTTTGGAGAGACTTTATTACTTCGGAAACTAAGATCAGGAAATGACAAATGGGATTGAATAAAATTAAATTAACATTTCTGTACACTGGTAATTCCTGGCTAGCCCTCCTGCTATGGGTCTCAGAATTCTATGGATTTTTCTTTACAGCATTTGTCGTACTTTCAAAGTACATTATTTTTTTGTCAAGAATGTATCTCTGAATCATTATAATGCTTTCCCCCCCCCCCCTTCCTTAATTGTTCAAAGTCCATGTCACAGTTTAGATAATGGTTAAAGAGGTGGTGTCATAGGAAGTGTAGAGAGAAGGAGATGAGCTGAGAATGATTTTGTCATATTTCTGTCTATTAATTATGCATCATCCTAGCTATTTGTCTTAATGAATGTTCTTGACTCTCATTTTACCTTAGGCTGAAAACTTCGATCAATTTTTAAAAATTTGATTGTTTATAAACTTGAATAAAATGAAGAGGAAATAAAATTTCATGGGCAAAATCCTGGCAAAGGGTGTGACAATGAGACTTCTGGTAAGCAAGAATCTAGAAAGTACCACCTCCTTCATGAACTGAGAGTGGCCAAAGGTAGCTCGCCCAGCGTTATGCTGCCCTCTTGTGGTACATGGGACATATAATTTAAATATAAATGTCAAAGAAAATGAGTATCAATCATAATGTACAGTTTTAGTTTCTTTAAACACACCACTTCTCTTAAAACACACTCAAACAGTTTTATAATGGAACTGTCTCTCTGCTCCATTTTTGTGATCTGAGAGAGGATCTGTATTGTAGCCCAGGTTAGCCTGAAATTCATTGTTATCCTCCTCCATTGGCCTCCCCAATGCTGAGATTACAGGTGCCAAAGTCTCTGATTTGTTCCAGGGAATTTAGTGGGACAATGGCTTTCATTTTTATTCCTGTTTCTGGCAAGAGAAAAGAAAATATAAACAAACTAGAATAAATTATGATTCACAATAAACAAATGAGAAATATTAGAGCAAGGTGGAAGAGGAACACAGAAATAATGTGGCAAAATTAGTTTTTAAATCTACACAAGGGAGCTTTTCCATGATGCTAAGAAAGCAGAAGCTTGGGGCTCTGAGGAGAAACCGTGGTCCTGCCCATCACCATGGTGCGCTGAGTGGGACAAGGATACCCACGTGCATGCCTGAGGCCATCTGCCCTGAGCTCTGAGGAAAAAACGTGGGCCTTGTGGCACTGGCCAGTCAGGCACTATTGTGGTAAGCGAATGTATGGAGTGGTATGGGATAGAGTCAGACAGAATGGTTCATTTTCTGTGGACAGAGGTATCTCTGAAGAAGTAAAAGTGGTGAGAAGTGGGCTGTAGTGGGTGGCCTGACTGCCACCCAGGGCCATGGTGATGTCTCACCCTGGGCTGCTGCTGTGGCCCATGTCTGGGTTCATAGCCCTGTTGCAGCTGATGTCTGTGTTGATGTTCTTGGTTCTTGATTCCATCCAAGGCAGAGAAGATAGGGTTGTAGAGAGCTGGACCCGACCCTCACTGGCTACAACATCATGGGGAACTGGTTTGCTCCTCACCATCTGAAGCACTCAGGAGAGAGGGTCCTACACTTCACATGGGCAACACAATAGAGTTGACCCTGTTTGTGGGGGTATGGACAAGCTTGGCCCTGAGGGCATGAGAATGGGAGAGCTGGTCGCCCCCCTCTTGTCTGCTATGTGTTGTCATGGGTGAGGGAAAGCTGCTTCCTCCCGCTCTCCTGCCCAGCTGCAGCTTACCCAGTCCCGGTAGACAGGGGC
The DNA here is from genome assembly GCF_007827085.1 of Peromyscus californicus insignis. NCBI lineage: Eukaryota > Metazoa > Chordata > Mammalia > Rodentia > Cricetidae > Peromyscus > Peromyscus californicus. The sequence continues at coordinate 103,198,884 of NW_026294617.1, forward strand.
ACAAGTGAGCTGGACCTGAAGCTGTGAGAGGGAGATAGTTGGCCACTCAGCCCTCATCTTCCATGTATTAGCAAAAGCATAGGAAAGATGCCCCCTCCCCGCCTCGCCCCTGCTGCCTGTGGCAGGCCAGGGAGCTGACACTCCCCCTTACCAGGTGTATCACTCGGGAAAGCGAACCCTGCACTCCGCCTGGGCAGCACAATAGAGCTGATCCTATTGATAGGGTGTGGGTGAACTGGCCCTGAGAACTTGAGCTTGGGAGATCTGGCCCTGCTTCTCGTCTGCAATACGGTGACATGACATGGGCAGGGGAGAGATGCCCTCGCTTCCTCCTTGCTGCCTGTGGTGCTTGGGAAAGCTTTCCTGTAGGTCTAGGTCCTAAGAGTGGGAGAGCTGTCCCTGCCTCTCGCTAGCAGCAGCACGGAAAAGTGGCCCCTGTACCTTGCCTGGACAACATAATAGAGCTGGCCTTGCTGGTTTAGATGCAGGTGAGCCAGCCCTGAGGGCATGAGAGCAAGAGAACGGACCCCACACCTTGCTCATTATTGCAAGGGATGAACTAGCCAAGGCGGTGCCAGAGAGCGCCCCCTGCTGGTGAGGACGGAGGAGAGTAGGTGGGCTGACCAGCCCTGCAACTACCCAGGCCCAGAACTAGGGTTATGAATTGGTCCACCCCATCTATGATCCGCGGGAGCAAGTGAAGAGACTGGTCCCGTAGACCCAAAGCTGGAGGATCTCCACGACACAGAGCAACAACAGGATATCCAAGAGGAGTCCCAGTGAAGATCAGGTACCAATGGTGTAGCAGAAAGCAGAAGCCTCGAACCAGACCAATGACTCTTTGATATGAACCCTTGCAAGTGAAGATGTATAGATAAAAGGGTAAACTGTGTGACTCACTGTGTCACACTACAGCTTCCATGATGAGATTTTTATTTCTTTTTTTTCTCTTAAATTCTATTTTATTTTATTTTTTTTTTAGGGGGGGAGGTTGTAAGGACAGAGGGCAGATATGAAGGGACAGGGAGATGAATGGGATTGAGATGCATGGTGTGAAAGACACAAAGAATAAATAAAAAGGAAGTTTAAAAAGAAAGAAAGCATAAGCTTAGGGCTTCTCAGATCTTTGTCCTTAGCTTTGCTGTGGCAATGTTATTTTTTTAAGGAAGGCCTCCTTAGCTCCAGTCATGTTCATTGTTCATAAATCCTAGACCTGCCCCAATTCTGAATCATTACCATCCTACTTAGAATTCACTGTGTGACCCAGACTGTCCTCAGACCCACAAAGATCTGGTGGACTCTACTTCAGAGTGCTCAGACATGCACCCCCTCCTGGCTCTATAATCATTTTTACATGATACACTGAAAACATATTAGTCTCTGCTCCACAGATTTAGAACAGAGATATACACAGTTCTCCAGTTAAAGAAATCCATAGTTACAATGCTTCCTGATACTCATGGCTTAGAGGATTAAGCTTTAAAAACTGACATTACTCTTTAGATATTCAGATGAAAATTAGATACTTTATAGATGATCATGTATGATGATCAGGAAGCATATATATGTAATATAATTTCATATATATGAATTGTGATTTATATACATATGAATATAATTTCATATATATGTATATGCAGCCAAAGAGTTTTACAAGAATTTGCAGCCCCGTTTGAGAACCAAAGATGCAACAATATCCTGTACTGTAACATAAAACATTAATTTTCATTTAGTTCAACCAGCTCTGTCTTTTAAAGATAACTCACATCTTATCATGCCTTTTCTTTTCTTCATTCCTAATATAAATCAAAGCACTGCTATTAAACCACATTGCAAATTTTTCTAAAATACAGTAAGTTAAACTTTTTTATTAGCTACATATATTATACCTTCAAATACATTGTTAAACATTAGTATTAATAGTCATTAAATTGTGGTTGGTTTAATCTTGTCTTGATTACTATAGTGGTTCATAGTCATATCTACATCATCTATATTTATTTCTATATCTATTTCTATATATTTATGTTCATAAGATTAGGAAAAATTACATGAAAATATTTTGTATTATTTTCTATGAATTTTATTTTACCTCAGTGAAGCTTGTTAAAACCATAAATAAATTAAAATATAAGGAAAGAACAAGGCATAAGCAATCAAGAATTAAAAAGCTTTCCAGAAACCTTAGCAACCTTCCTGAAAGTGAAAACATATTGTTCTGTGTAATATATCATTTATAAAAGAAACTCCACAAAGTATGGTAATCTAAACTACAAACACTAATCTGTTTATGTGACTCAGTGCTATGTCAGTTAGGTGTAGGAAGGGGGTGCATGCAGGTGTTAATGGGGGTGTTAGGTGCTCTATATAGTTAGAGACCTGAGTGATGGATGATTTGTTTCTTTAGCATGCTGTTTCCAAAGATTCCAGTGCAGTGTGACATACAGGAGAATCTTTTAGACGGGACCTATAGGATTAAAGCAAATGGACAGAGAAAAGGTTAATTTCTGTCTTAGTTTGGGTTTTTATTGCTGTGAAGAGACAAAATGACCATGGCAACACTTATAAAGAAAACTTTTAATTGAAGGGGCTCGATTACAGTTTTAGAGGTTCAGTCAATTATCATCATGGCAGGGTGCATGGCAGTGTGCAGGCAGAGATGGTGTTGGAGCTGAGAGGCAACAAGAAATCTTGCAGGCAACAGGAAATCAGCTGACTCACTGGGCAGTATCCTGAGTCTATGAAACCTCAAAGCCTGCACCCACAGTGACACACTTCCTCCAACAAGGCCATATCCACTCCAACAAAGCCACACTTCCTAATAGTGTCACTCCCTATGAGATTATGGGATTATGGAATTATGGGGGCCAATTACATTCAAACTACCACACCTAATCTTCCTGGTCCTTAATTTTGCTTTTTGTACCTTTTATCATCCTTATTGCTTGGTTGGTTTTGAGAGTGATTTGTTTGTTTTAACTATATTTTTAAAGAATTGAGGTTACGGAGAAATATATCCTATACAATTTATATAAAAGAAAAATATTAAGGATGGAAGGGAAACTTGCATCCACTTTACCCAGTTACAACTGTTAATAAGTTAATTATTAGTATTCAGTGTGCAATTTTAACTTAGAAGCATGTGTGCTATTAACAAGGGAGAACATTTCCACATCCTACACATGCTGCTCTGACTCTCATTGCCTCTTAGGTTTCTTCTCTGTACCAAGTGTATAAAGAAAAATGGAAGGCGATAAAATACCACAAAGTGATCATTTCAGTTTGGTTTCATATTTAGAACGTGGAAACATATTGATTGACCTGTAAACTTTTAACTAGAACCAAGATTGTGTCCAGATGCTCTCTCACCTTTGAAAATAATAAGGTTGATCCAAAACTCTGTTTTCACATGCACTTCAAAAGCATGTTTTTTTAAAAAAGATTATTTATTTTACATCCCAGCCACAGTTTCCCCTTCCTCCTTTCCTCCCAGTCCCTCCCTACCTCTCGTAGGCCTCTTCTCATCCTCTCTTCCTCCATGTTTGTTCATAAAAGGGCAGGCCTCCCATGGATATTAACAAAATATGCCATATCAAGCATATTTTGAAGTAAGACTAAGCACCTCTCCTTGTATTAAGGCTGGAAAAGGCGACCCGATATGATCAAATGCGTATTTTATCATTTACTTTTACTCAATGGAGTTGTAATAGAAACTCATTCAATTTGGTTCAGCTTAATAATCAAGTACATTTTTTGAATCATAAACTCTAGAAAGTAGATGTGATTGCCCAAACACAGCATTATTAATAGATAAAAGTATGGGGGACAGGCAGGGACAGTACATAGAGACAGGGACAGACAGATGGAAACAGAGGTACGTAGAGATGTGTGTCCTGTGGTAACACAGTGTTTTCTATTTCTGCCACTTCCCATTTTAGACATTGGGATTAACGGCAAAAGTCAAGAATAACAGCAACAAAAAAAAGATAAATAGAAAGTAGATTAAGTCATCTAGAATGCAGACTCTGAAAAACAACTTTCAGCCTTAAGTCAAATTGTGACAACAGACTGCAGGCCACAAACATTGGTACATTTCTTTTCTGCTGTATACTAATGCCCTAACTCAAATGAACTCCTAGAAGAAACACTTTTCCTATTTTCTAGGCCCAGAGCACCTACAAAGGAGTGCACAGTTAATTGTACTGGGTTATTTGTAAGAACATGCAAAGCGCTTGCTTTTGTGTTTTTCCCAGCCACATTTCAGTCTTTCCCAACAGAAGCCCCAGGCCTCTGTGTAAGGGTGGAGTGATGAGACTTATGGGTGTAGTTCCTGATATTACTAGGAGATAGAATCTAACTCGCTGATCCTCTGGCTTTTACAATCTTTCTGTCCTTCTTCCACAATATTCCCCGAGCCTTAGGTACTGAAATATTTTATAGCTGTATCCGCTGGGACCGGGCTTCACAACTCTGTATATTGATTGGTTGTAGATTTCTGTAGTGGTCTCTGTCTGCTACAAATAAAAGATTCTTTGATGGAGGGTGAAAAGCTATGCTTATCTGTCAGTATAAAGACAAATATTTACAGATTGTTGTTAGAGATTATGCTGGTTTAGTAAAGTAGTGGTTGTAGATTTTCCACCAATAGCCATGACTTCAACGACTTCACTAGCATTGAGTAGTTAGATTCCCAATACAAGGCATGGTTTCCCTCTTTTTGAGCAGGTCTTAAGCCTAATTAGAGAGCCGTTGGTTACCATAAAGGTATGAATGCCACTATTGCACCTTTAGGGTTATTTTGCCATGCTGGTCATTGATGTAGCTTATAGTCATTATAGCGGAGTGGGACTGTTGGTTGCTTCCTTCTTTTGGAAGTTTGCATGGGGCCTTCTGGTACCTTGAAAGCCAGTCCTCAAGGAGGGGTATAAGCTGAACAATAATGACATCAATGAATATACCAAACTTGATGGAGAAAAGTCCATGAGGCCTCAGTCCCACACAAAGAACTACAGGCAACTGAGGAAATCTGGAAACAAAAGATGTGGCCTTCCCTAGGGAAGAACACACCAATTGGTTGTCCAGTGCCAAATGGTCAGCTCAAAAAACATACATACAGGAAACATTATATGGACTGAACAGTTCATATTTAGAAATATATATATATATATATATATATATATATATATATATATGCATGCAATTTAGGAATATATATATGTGTGTGTGTATGTGCATGCAATAACAATTACTGAAAACAATGGCTATGCATTTGAAGGAGAATGGGGAGGAATACATGGGAAGGTTTGGAGAGATGAAAGGAAGAGAGAGCTGTTGTTATTAAATTATAATCTCAAAATACAATGAAATTAGTTAAAAAAAAAACAACAAGTGGAGTGATGCCACCCATGAGTAAAACTGCAGCACTTTGAAATCTCCTACCTGAATTGAACATAATGGACTGAACATCTCAGACACTCCAGGTGGGAGAGGTGAAATGCTCGTTTTTTCTAAGTAAGAGTTATCTCCTGTCAGCCTAAAGAAAGCTCAGGGAAAATAAGAAAGTGACAATAGACATGTCATTTACAGCCAGAGCTCCTGGGAGGCAGTTGTTGTGTAAATTGTTTCTGACACTCAGTTATGACCTGCTATGCATCAGTGCTAGCTACCAAGGCCCTGGCTATAAACATGTTCCACCAACCTGCTTTATTCCAGCAGGTACTTCCTGGTTTACATCTAATTGGTAATGCCATTCTCAGATGGTCCACATGAAAGAGTCAGATAATTGCTGGCTTGGAGGAAATGCTGCTGTGAGCTATCTTCAAATGGTTCTCTTTGATTTCTTCCTAGTTTCCATTTCAAACTTTTCTATGATGATCTGAAAAGGGCCCTTGGTAAAAGAAGTTTAGAAAATTATCTATTAATAAGACATATTAAAATCTCTGTGTAAAATAAAAAGTTGAGAACTATATGTATGTTGTTCCAAACTTTATCAAGCACTCTCTCCTACTTCAAATACCTGAAATTAAGTATATTAATACTACATGCCACTGATATTCTTTAGTAAACATACTTTGGGAAATTATGCAAGAAATAGTGAAGTGGTTTTTTTTTTTTTTTCAAAGCAGATAAAGAAGTAGAGAAACAAAAATCAAAGACTAAAATGAAACAAATTCTAAAATACAGCAACTAAATCCAACCAGGTTAACAGTCATATTAAATGTTATGGAAACATATATCTTAATGTAGAGTCAAAATTGATAGGTAGGTCTCTGTGTCTATGGATTCTGCATGGATGGAATCTATCAACTGACGACCCAAAATGAAGCTAACCTATAATGATTGTGTTTGTACTGAGCATGTCCAATTTTTCTTATGATAACTTCCTAAATAATGCAGTATGATAACCATTTGTATGGCTTTTATTAGTCAATATAAATAATCCATAAGTATATTAAAATAGGAGGATGTAGGCTATATTCAAATACTTTTATATAAGGAACTGAGCATGTACTGATTTTAGTTACTGCAGGGTATACTAGAACCATGATCCTGGTGATCCACAGGGGAATTTGATGAGTATCTATGTAGCAAATCAGAATGGATAAATAAGTAGTTGGCAAAATCATATTTTTATTGAGGGAGTTTCACAGATTTCTCTAAACTATTGTCCTTTAGTGAAGAATGAATGGGAAAAGCAGAACAGATCTGGGCATCAGACAGACTGTAGAAACTTGTCCTAGGGCACACATAGGGCACCCAGAGGAAAAAGTACATTGGAGTAGATCTCGGATTTACTTGTGTTTGTTTTGAAACAGGTTTCATTATGTAGCCCTAGCTCCCCCAGAACTCACCACGTAAACCAAGCTGGCCTTGAATTCACAGGGTAACTCTGCCTCTCCAATACTGGGATTAAAGGCACATGTCATTATGCTGACCTTTATTTGAGTTTTTTTTTTTATTTTTTTATTTTTTGGTTTTTCGAGACAGGGTTTCTCTGTGTATCTTTGCGCCTTTCCTGGAACTCACTTGGTAGCCCAGGCTGGCCTCGAACTCATGGAGATCCGCCTGTCTCTGCCTCCCGAGTGCTGGGATTAAAGGCGTGCGCCACCACCGCCCGGCTATCTGAGATTTTTAAAGACTACATTTTCAGATTTTATTTTCTGATTACAAAAAAATAAAGTTAGGGATTAGTTAATAAACCAAACCTAATATGTTTGGGCTTTAGTGAAACTCTATGAATAATTCAGAGTTAAAGAAAATCACAGGAATTAAAATCTGTGACATACAGGTTAGATGCTACTTATTCCCCATGAAAATTCTACCATTTACACTAGTGTGTCAACTGGTGGTGTCATTGTGTAGGTCTTATTTGGGGAGCAGTATTGGTGAGATTTCATGGTTCTAGCTTCCTCGATATTATGTAGAAGATAAAATCTTTCAGCAGACATCCTGGTCCTCTGACTTTTAACTGTCTTCCTGAAGTTTTCTTTTCCCCAAGGTTCCCTGAGACTTAGGTGTAGGGATTATGTTGTAGATGTATCAATTGAGGCTGGATGTCCTATAGTCAGTTGTTCTCTGCATTTTGACTAGTTGTGGCTTATTTTAATCCATTCTGTTTGCTGAGAAAAGAAGCTTCTTTGATGATAAGTGGGAACTACAGTTATTTTGGGGTATGAGTATAAGTGATTAGAATGCAGTTAGGAATTATACTGGTTTAGTAAAATGGAGTAGTAGGTTCTCTTTCAAGATCTATGACCGAATTAGCTATGGGTAGTTGTCTATGTTGCCAGTACCAGGGAGGATTTTCCTCCTGGAGAGGGTTAATTAGACAACTGTTGGTTATTACCAAGATTTAAGTCCCACTCTTGCACTTTTGGGGACATCTTATCTTGCTATTGTTGAAGTTTATAGATGTCACAGTTGGCTGTAGGACTTTTAATTGCTTTTTTCCCTTGTCTGCTTACATAGTCCTCAAGGAGTAAGTTTCTAGGTTAGTTCCACCTTCATTCCTCCAAGTGCTGTGTTCAAAGAGTGTGTTATCTTCATCAATAAGGTCTATATGCAGGGTCTCACTTTTCATCCCAAGCTGGCATTAAACTGATGGAAATCATCCTATTTTAGCTTCTGGAATTCTGGGATTACAGTTAAGACTCAATAAACCTGGATTCACCAATTTTATGCAACATGTTGATAGAAATTCTCTCCACAGTAGTCAGATAAACCAAGATGGATACCCATTCAAACAAGGAGGTCTTCATTTGCTAGAGGCATCACACTATATATAGAAAAGAGTCCACTAAAATTTTTCAAGATGAATTACCAAATTTACCAATGTTTCATTATGCAAAACCAACACACAAAAAACGGAAGTACAATAGACAATTAGCTGATGGTAACTTGATGAATTCACCAAACACCTAGTATAAGTGACTGCCCATGGTTCAGCCATGCATGGAATATCTGTTCTATTCCTTCAAAGGCTCAGATGGGACAGAAGCTGAAGAAAGGTGAGGATTATTTGGAACACCAACTTCTAAGTATGATGTAGCTTTGCATTCTTGAGTTCACAGCAATGGTGATTACTGCATAAAATCTACAAAAATTAGGTCTCATCAATACTGTGCCATAAAATGAAGAGGGGATAATGGAGCCCCAGCTCTCCTTGAAGACCTATATGAAATTAATGACTAATGGGAATGGGAAAAATATTTTCTTTAGTGGTATAGTCACTGTGAAAGTAACCATAGACATGTAAGTAAATTTTCATTTATGCTCTTGTAAGAAATCCTAATGAAACTCATTGGGTCATGAAAAAGACAGATACACACACACACACACACACACACACAGAGAGAGAGAGAGAGAGAGAGAGAGAGAGAGAGAGAGAGAGAAACAGAGACAGAGAGAAGGATGTTAAAGTAGAAGGAGTGCCTTCTAGAATACAAAGAAGGGGATTAGTAGAAATGAGTGGAGCCCAAGAAAGGATGGAGGGTGAATATCATCAAAATACATTATATACAGTGTCTTCTAGACATGGTGGAGAAGCTGCACGTATGAACTCATAGCAGTAGTGACACCATGCCTGCTGCCTCTGCAAGCCTGAACCAGACCAAATCTTAGCATGGAGAGGGGTGTTGGGTACAAAGTTCCACCCCCTTACCAGGAGCTATTGTCAATTCTTAGTTGCTAGGAAAGGAAAGATCAGTTTTCTCTGAAATTGTAGTCCCTGAGAAGTCAACTATATTCCAGTTGAAGACCATACATTCAATAATATCTGTGCAGCATATAATGGTCTTAGCTTAATTGCAGGGATGGGACACAAAGTCAATAGGAAGGGAAGAAGGGTATGAACCTGATAAGAGCTTGTGATTTGGGAAGGGAAATGGAATATAATAAAAATATGTTGTACAAAATTCTCAAAGAATGCAAAAGTAAGATAAAATAAAATATACACGATTGGAATAAAGAATGCATTTATTCTGTGAGTGGGTCCCTGCAAATGCCATGGCCAGCAAAGGAATGATCTGTATGAGACAAGAAGGAAATCTGATTCAACAGGACTTACACCTTGCAGTTTATTTTTTTAGGCGTTTAAGTACAGTACAATTTTGATGAAAAGTTTCCTGGTAACAATTATCTCAATACCATGTGCACAATAAAGCTTAAGGAAGTTTAAGGGCTAGAGTAGGATCAGATGTGGTCTGGGTCATACAGATAACATAGAGTTCACCAAGCTAAAGTAAATGTGACATTTGCCCTAAGGATAGGTTCTATTGACTGAGAAACAATGCTCAAGATAAAGGTCTAGGGAGGAAGTATCTGAGATTAAAATTCTGGAGGATTTAAATGAGATCTGGCTCTATAGATAACAAAGGTCACCAGGCTATTAACCACATCCAAACCCAGTCTTCTGGGTGGAAAACAGGTGTACTTATATCTTTCATTGAAGAGACAAGCCTGTGTGCTTAGCATCCATGGATTTCCTAATGTTTGTGAGTGCAAAGATCTCATTCCCCCTATGAGAAACTTCATTCACTTTGGCCAGATTACAAGGATTTTGAATGTTTTGACCATAAAGAAAAATATTTGAGGAGATAAACTTATTTAATATGTCTTTAATTAGGTATCATGCATTTGTTAGCATGTATGCCTTTCTGTTTTTATCTTGAAAATAAAAATAAACATAAGTTAAATTATAAAATAGTTGCAGGACATTAACATTGAGAAAAGAGTACAAAAATTATGTCTAAGGGAATTGATGTAGCATGAATCTTAAAAGGTCTTATTAATTAAATCAAACCTGAGCTAGGTATTGGGGTAAATGTTGGAAGGTCAGAGAACCAGAACAAGCCACAGCCACCTCACCTCGCCAGTTCCTCAGCTGGTCCTGTTTTCTCAGGCTGGAAGCCTCTGAGTCCTCATCCAGAATGAATCTCAGCTGAACTGTGCTGCTAGAAGCCTGAAAGCTTAACCAGCCAAATGCTTAACCAGCCAAATGCTTCTAGTTCCTGGTCCTCATGCCTTATATATCTTTCTGCCTTCTACCATCACTCCCTGGGATTAAGGCTCACTTTCTGGGATTAAAGGCATGAGTCACCATGCTTGACTGTATCCTTGAACACATGGATTTCTGCCTAGCTCTGCCTCCCAAGTGCTAGGATTAAAGGCCTGTGCTACCACTGCCTATCCTCTATGTTTAATATTGTGACTGTTCTGTCTCTGACCCCAGATAAGTTTATTAGGGTGCACAATATTTCAGGGAACACAATACCACCACAAATTGACACTATGTATTTACTATTTTTTACACCGGGATATCTTTCTGTATGCTGTGAATATGTGTGGCTCCCATTGGATAATACATAAAGCTGTTTTGGCCTATTGCAAGAAAGCTTATAGCCAGGTGGGAAATCTAAGCAGAGATACAGAGAAAAGAAGGACAAAGTTAGGGGAGAAACCAGCCTGCTGTCAAAGGAGCAACAAGATGTCAGCAGACTGGAAATGCCACAGCCACATGGCAACATATAGATTTATAGAAACAGGTTAATTTCAGATGAAAGAGCTAGCTAGCAAGAAGCCTGAGCCATAGGCTCTGCAGATTGAAATTAATTCAAGCCTCTGTGTGTTTACTTGGGACCTAGTGGTTGTAGGACCGGGCAGGACACAGAAAAACTTCCAGCTACAATTGGCACTCACCATGGGGCATTGGTCCACATAGAACTAAGAAAGCTTAAAGATTCTGAATGCAGAGAAACAGAGCCACATTGGGCTTCCTAGTCTCACATTCTTGTGCCAGCAACAGTGCAGAGACACATCTCCCGACAGCTGCCTGCAAGATGGAGTTGGCCTTTAGCTACAGGCTAAGTGATGTAGTGGATTTCTGCAGTCTCTCCCACAGGGCAGGGTACAGAGAGGTTTCTTCCAGCTGCTGCCTGTGGTCTTAAGAGCACAGCTGCAGACTTAGAAACACAGGCATACTACTTAGTATTGTTTCCTAGAATGGGGGAGGTAAGCATGACTCCTTAGTACCTGCATGTTAAAAAGCTGAGAGGGGTGGAGCCAGCAGCCAAAGCTGCTGCTTTTGTTCTAGCCATGCAGCTTAGCAGGTTAAAAATCTCTCCTGGTCAAAAACTGATTACAGATACACAATAGAACAGATTCAGGTGGAAAAAAGGCTCTAAATGGTTTACAATATGTATAAAAGTATATATAGGCTTGGGAGAAAAAAAGAGAAGATATAGATAGTCATAATATATATAGTGTTAAAATAATAAAATAAAGTCCTTAGAAAGGCAAGTGAAGTAATATAAAGAAAATGAGCCACATGAGGATGAATATTATGTATATTATTATATTGTCTTTAAAATTTTTGACTACTCTGAAACATTTGATTATAAAAGCTGCTGGATTAAACCAACCTACATATTTTAAGACTATCTTGACTCCAAAACTTTCATTAAGAGGTATGCCACTTTGGAGGAGAGGTTATGTTTTTGTTTCCACAGAAAATGAAAGGCTATGGATTCATTCAAAATTAAAGATGATCAGATTTAATTGAGGAAGACCCCCTGAAATCCTGAATACAGACATAAAAACATAAACCTGAAAGAACTGCAAGACATGTGGTGTGTATTTTATCTGCTCAAACACACAACAAGAAATTATCTTTGGCTGACTTATGCACAATGCACAGTCTGTACTTGAATTAATGCATATATATATATATATATATATATATATATACATACACATAAAATCTTTAAAAATTTATCTATTTTCAGGATGAGGGAATGAGACACCAATGAAAAAAGATGGCCTAGATGATCCAGTGTTTCAGAGAGCCTCTGTTGTAGTTTCCTGTGTTCTGCATCCAGAAATGCTCCAAGGCTTCTGGCTGAGATGATCCAGCCTCACAGACTACTCCAATCAGGACTTGATCATAAATCCTAATTTTTTTTCAAGAGTTTCCATAAAATTAACAGTGACCCCAATCAGCAGAAAGTAACCTAGAACACTGCACCCACATTCCCAAAAAATGGATTATGGGTGTTTGCCTTTGTCTAGGGGGTTGGTTACAAATTGTTATTGATCATAGTCAATCTCTTTCTAAAAGAAGAAAAGAGGATATGACATAGAAATGTATGATATAAAAATAATAGGATTTTTATGGGTGGGTTATTGAATCTACTTTTAAGAAGCAACAACTAGTTTGAAATATTTTACATTGCTATAGATTTTAGTTTATTCAGGCGCACGCCTTTAATCCCAGCACTCGGGAGGCAGAGCCAGGCGGATCTCTGTGAGTTCGAGGCCAGCCTGGGCTACCAAGTGAGTCCCAGGAAAGGCGCAAAGCTACACAGAGAAACCCTGTCTCGAAAAACCAAAAAAAAAAAAAAAAAAAAAACAAAAAACAAAAAACAAATTTAAAGTTAATTTTGTTATACTGTATGAATAGTTATCCTCTTTAAGGTATTATATTTATGCGATTCATTTAAAATTGTAAAGTATAGTTAAGAAATATAGATTAATAATCATTTATGATAATCAAACTTATAGTCATATTAATTAAGTTTTTTAGGTATATAAAGGTATATTTCAATTAAGTAGGTAATCTTTAAATACTTTAAAGGCACAGAATATGGCACTTAAAATGTTTTAAGAACTTAGACTTGCCGGGTGGTGGTGGCGCACGCCTTTAATCCCAGCACTCGGGAGGCAGAGGCCGGCGGATCTCTGTGAGTTCGAGGCCAGCCTGGGCTACCAAGTGAGTTCCAGGAAAGGTGCAAAGCTACACAGAGAAACCCTGTCTCGAAAAACCAAAAAAAAAAAAAAAAAAAAAAAAGAACTTAGACTTTTCAAGACATTGATACATGTCTACTCCTCGAATCACCAATCTATTTCAGAAAAGATGATGGGCATCAAAGAAACTCCATATGGAGTTTGCTTTCATTATGGCAAGTTAGCCATTTGGACAAGAAACTTCTCTTGCCTGCACTGCTTGACAATATGTTGTATAAATTGGACATACAGGCCCCATAGGAAAGTGACAACTGAACTTTGCCAAAACAAAGCAAGATGGTTCTTCAGGTTCCTGTTTCACAGAAGATACTGCCAGACATTCTGCAGGACACAGAGGAAAGCAACTGATGAACTTTGCCAATAGGCAAGACAAGCCTTCAAATTTCCTTCCTCATTAAAAAGTCTGCCAGAGACTCTAAGCCTGTAGGCTGAAGATGGATGTCCTAGCGTTGCAGAGGAACTTTGGATGACTGTCCAGGCAGCCAGATGTCTCTGGCATTTCTAGAATTTTGGAAGTTGCTTACAATACACTTCCTGTTTACTTAGATAATATTATACCCTCCTGGGGTCTTTGATGGAGTTGAAGACTAGATAGTTATAATTATAGTTTTCCTTAATTATGATGAAAAGTAAATTAGATATAAAACTTTAGACTCACTGTGGGAGGCCAGCTCCCACTTTTTCCCAGGGTAGTCTTGAGGAGAATAGGATAAGAAATATTTAGATGGAAAGATAATCTGGAGAAGACACACAGAAACACAGGATAGTTTCAGGAGGATCTGTATCAATATCCACTGACCCCTTCTGTCTCTTCAAAAGGTCTTTTTATAGGAATGCCAAGGGGTTTGGCCAAAGACCTCCCCCTAGCACAGTCAAGTGCAGACCCTTTCAAATACTTGGTAAACATGCAGGTGGTCAAGCCATCCCCTAATACAGCCCTGCTGGGTAAAGCAAGCTCATATCTCACTAGGAAACCTCAGTGGGTGCCCACAACTCCCCCCTCTTTATATGATAAACGACCCCTCGGGCCCTTCAGATAGACTGTGCCTGCCTTAGGTCGTTCTTCTTTACTAATCTTCCTTACCTGTCATGGAGATACACTTTCCATTAAGCACACTCTGCCTTAGGTTAGAAGCCAGCAAGAAGAAAGTTGCCAATCTTTGACTACCAGTCTCTGACAAGAGGGTTTACAGGGCCTAATTCAGTCTGACTCAGATCCCTACTAAGAGTTTGCAAGTAGTTGGAACATCCACAGTGATCCCTGGATCCCTAGGCTACCACACCCCCCAGTAAAGGAGTAGAGGATAGTAATGATGGAATGTTCTTTTTGAATGGGCCTAAGTTGTCTATAACAGCCTTAACTATGCCAAGCTCTCCTCTAAATCAAAACTCTGAACGCAAACACATTAAATAACTTGCATCAAACTCAAAGATTCCCTTAGCTTCACCAAACTATGATTCATTAATAAATTAACATAATTCTAGTGTGAGCATTACCATATGGAGTTACAACTAGCATGAATATTACTATACATATTTATACTTTTTACAAACTTACATTCAAAAGAAAACTCTATAGGACTACTTTACAAACTTTAGCAAATATCTAGAAAAGAACTCTTAACAGAATTATTTACATTATCACTATACATAATTACACTTTTTATAAACTTACATTCAAAGCATACTCTATAGGACTATTTTACAAACTTTAGCAAACATCAAAAAAGATCTCTTAACAGAGCTATTTACATTTTCTTCCAACAAGACAGAGAATATGCAAATCATGAGTTACCACAGTTAAAATTGTAGGCAAACTCAAAACTGCTTCATTCCTGTAGTTCAGAGTTCACAGTCAGCTTCGATATCATTCTGAAAGTGTTCCTGACAGTTTGAAGTCAGAACCTAATTTGTCAGTGGATCTAGAGTCTTTTTATCCAGTTCCATAGACCCCAGAACTCAGTGAGTGCCATTGCTAGGGGGCTGTAACACTTGCTGCTAGAGGGACTGTAACACTCAAGATGACACCATTCCCCCAAAGCCACCTTTCCCACTGGGCCCTGACACCATTCCCCCAAAGCCACCTTTCCCAATGGGCCCTCTCAGCTGTTCTGGAACCAACAGAAGTGCCCCTATTGGCAGAGAGTTGCCAGTCATGGGGGCTGTTCCGTTACTTATTGCAGCTCCCTTGAGTGCCACAATTCAAACAAATGTTGCTGAAACTTCATTCAGTTACAGCAGCACTTTTTGTTAGCTTTCCAGAGAAGCCTTGCCTTGGGGTGAGATTGGTTTATATAGTAACTAAACTGCTTTTCTGTTCAGCTGGTAAGACCCAAACTCTTTCTTTTTTCTTTTTTCTTTTTTTTTTTTTTTTTTTGGTTTTTCGAGACAGGGTTTCTCTGTGTAGCTTTGCGCCTTTCCTGGAACTCACTCTGTAGCCCAGGCTGGCCTCAAACTCACAGAGATCCTCCTGGCTCTGCCTCCCAAGTGCTGGGATTAAAGGCGTGTGCCACCACCGCCCGGCCCAAACTCTTTCTTAAATGGGCCACACATTAATTTTCCACTAGTAAATAGAAGCAGTGTGGCTCCAGGCTCTGTTTCACTACTAAATGGGGACAAAACCATTGTCCCAAACTCCTCAGCAGTCTGGGGGCCCCTTATTCTCCTACTTTCCCCAGACTGTAGGATGGACTCTCAGTACCAGTGACATTGGTTCCACTGCTCTCACCCCAGCATTATTGGAGCTGACATTCCTCTATTCCATACCTCATACCAAATGCCCAGGTAGCCATTAAGCTTCATTTGATGACTGAAGGTACAAACTCCCCCTTCTTAATTTTTTGAAGATGCATCTTAAGACTGCCATGAGCTCTTTCAATGATAGATTTCTGTCAGCCTAATGTTTTCCTCTTGCATCTCAAGTACAACCCAGATGTTTTTTATTCCTCCTTAAGTTTTTTCCACACCCAAAGAAACTTCCCAGTGTTTGGACCACTCTCCCTTGCTTTCTAAAGTGTCTCAAAGTGGCCTGAAAAGTGACATTAGCATTTTAATTGCCTCCTGACAGGCAAGCTTTGTTCACCTGTTTCCCATTCCCAGGCGGTAAGTTAAGCTTTCTAATAGCACTTGGGAAAAACCAGCATTTTGGGCTGTACCTAAACCAGCAGCAAGCCATTTTTTAACTCCTCAATCTTTTTAAAAGGAATTGGAACATGCATTTGCATATTTCCCTGAGTATCTTGCTGCTGAATTACCAGGAACAATTGAAAGCTTTTGTCCCTTTCTGTTGGTGCCTTCTTCTGGGTCAGCCTGCCTATGCTGCCCCATTTTTATGAGCTACCATTCCCAAGCAGCCCTTCCAGGTCCAGAAGAAAACCCAGGTGTGGCCAATTGAGGATGATGCACTCCTGGTTCCATTTACATGGTCTGTATTTGTACTAAAGATGAAGATCAAGCTTTTGCTCATTTGCCATGGGAGGAAAATGCAAACTCCCTGTATCATGCCAGAATAAAAGAGCCATCTTCTGCTATGGGACAGGAAAAAAATCCAAATTAATTGAGGGACTATTCTATTACTAATCTCAACTCTTTGATTCTATTCTGATTCTTTAAAACTTTTCTTAAAGTATAAATTTTATATCAAAATTTACAAGATTAATTATATATATAGATATATATATATATATATACATTTTAAACTTTGTTAAGATATAAATGGTCATATAGAGTACTAATTAATTCTAGAAAAAAGGCTTCAATTAGCTGCATATATATGTCTTTGTGTTCAAGTCTCTTATCAGTTTTCTGCAGGAATTCACAGCCAGGCCTAACATCAACTGAAGTCTCCAGGAAGAAGTTGGGGCCCCACAACAACAACAATTCCACGTGGACAATAATAACATCACTAAGCTGACAAACATCATCTACAGATCAGCTTTGAACTACAAGGTGCTCAGAGCAATTTTGAAATGACTAGCTGAGATGATCCAGTCTCAAAGACTACTTGAATAAGGACTTGAGATAAACCCTGAACTTCGGCATTATACACAGCCTGGATAATGAAGGATATAGTTACCTTTCCTAGAATTTAACAATTAACCTAAAATTTTTCTTTCAGGATAAAGATAACTTCGCCCATACCCAGCAGGAAGCAATTTTAAGAATACGACGCCCACATTCCCAAAGAGGTGGTGTGGGGCGGGTGGTATTTTGGTCTTTTTAATGGGTTTTGGGTCTGGGATAATTTTCATTGTTTAGGGGAGTTGGTTACAAGTTGTTGTCAAGGGTTAGGACAAAGGCTAAGCAGATTAGATTTAAGGTTCTTGTTTAAAAAAAAAAGAGAAAGAAAAAAGAAAAAAAAGATAATTACTAGTTTTAAATACTTTACATTGGATTGGATTGTTTTATATTGTATACAAATTATATATATTAAAATTGATATTGTTAAAAAATCCTATATGTATATTTCTAATTGTACTTATACCGTTCATTTAACAATGCAATTTTCTGATCCTTGAATGTTATTATTACCAACTATTAGGATATAAAGAAATGAAAGTTAGTAGTTAGACATTACAATAGAACTTGTAGTCATATTAGATATGTTTTAAAAATTGAGCAGATATATTTTAGACAGGTCATCTTCAAACCCTTCAGAGATCTACAGAATATGGCATTTAAAATGTTTTAATAACTTAGAAAATTTTTCTTTTTTGTTATGACTATGAGACATGTTGGCTCCTGGCAGTACCAATCTACTTCAGAGAAAATATGGGCATTGAAGAAACTGCAATTGGAGTTAGCTTTCATTGTGGCAAAAGTTAGCCACTGGACAACAAAGTATCCTCGAATCAACTGCTGACAAAATGGACAGACAGGACATGAAACAAAGGACTACTGATCCTTGCCAAAACAAGTGTGGTTATGGCTTTATCAAAAGGCATCTTCTGAGGCTAGGACAATATGGCACCATCCCTGGAGTGGCCTTCGCAATTCGGAATAGGTACAGTGCCCTTTTCTTCGAAGGCACCTGAACAGGCAGTGGGCCGATGGCTTCTGATGTGCAATGGAACAGCAGCTGAAACAGTTACTCTTGAAGAGTAACTAAGCTCACGCCTCTCAATAGTAGACTGGCATTTGACAGAGGGATGTGGAGAAGAACGGGATGCTGAGATGAAGCCATATATACACAGCCAAGAAGAATGGACAGTTAAATTAAAAAACCATCAACAATTTCCAGAATTTAAAATCCTGAATCATGACATGACACTAGTGAAATTCAGGTGTTTCTGGTACATGGACTGCTCTCACCCAATGTGAGGTTGAACTGTTGACCTTGTGTACATCCTACTTCACAAATGAGTCTGTCAGATATGCTAAGCCTATAGGCTGAAGATGATTCCCCAGCATTGCGGAGAAACCTCAGGTGACTGTCCAGGCAGCTGGCTGTTTCTGTCAACTCACAAATTTTTTGGAAGTTGCTTGCATGCACTTCCTGTTTTTATTTTTGTTAGCTAATATTATTTCCTTCTTAGGTCTCTGAGGGAGTTGAAGATTAGCTAGTTATAGTTGAAGGTTAGTTAGTTATAGTTGAAGATTAATTAGGATAGAAAGTGAATTAGATACATTTTGGACTTAACAAAATAAGATAGATAATGAAATTATTATCTCTGAATTTGTCAAATACAAATGGACTAGATGTTGTTTAGATATTTATTACTTGTATATATTGTATATAGTCATTGTACTTTTGTATATAGTTTTTCTTTTGTTAGTTATAACCTTTTTCTTTTTTTTTTTCTTTTTATTAAAATAGAAAAGGGGAAATGTGGTGGTATTTTACTTGTACTGAAATGTGATTTTAATTGTATGTTAATAAATAAAGTTGCCTGGGGGTCAGAGCTGTTAGAGCCATAGCAAGTGCGTGGCGGTGGTGGCACATGTCTTTAAGGACCTGGAGGGCGGTACATACAGGCAGTGATGAGGCAGTCACGTGTTTGGGTTTACAACCAATGAGAAGGCAGAACAGCTAGACTATATAAAGACATACACACAGGAAGTAGGTCCCTTTCGGAGAGCTCTCTTGACTGAAGAGGATCTCTGAAGCAGGAAGGGTGAGGCTCTTAGCTCTGACCTCTTGGCTTTCTTCTCTGAATCGGCTCTGTGTTTCTTATTTGATAAGACGGTTGGTTACATCTACAGGAGGTTTTCACCTTCCCTGAGCTTGCATCAGGACACGTGCATTAGCATTTGACAGGTGTACCTCCTTAATCAAACTCTCCACCTGGCACTGTCCCCAGAGTGGGTCATGCTTCCCCACCCCTGCACACACACTTGATGCCAGAAGCAAAACCCCTCAGGGCTCACTCCCCCACCTCTCTGGGTCAGTGAAGAAACAATGAGAGTATTTGAAACAAGAACCTCTTCAGAGAGATTTCTTCCTGATAGATCCCCTTTGTTCCTGTTTGTCTCCTCCCCCAAGATTCAGAGTCCTTGATGCTGCTATTGCAGCTCAGCCCTACACTAAGAATGCCACATTCTTCCCCCAAAGCTGGGTCCAGCCAAGCATCCTGCAGCAGCCATGCCTCCTCTGCACCTTTGCACATGCTCTGCCCCTACCTGCTTTTCTAATCCTGGCTTGAAGGGGAGACAGGACTAGTATCAAGGGTTTGCAATGCCATAGGAGGCTTTTGTGCTAGGGTGATCATGGGCAGTTTTCCCATCCTGATAGATGTTCCCTCGGGTGAGTCTAATTCTGCCCTTACAGAAAGATAAAGAGACCTGAAGAGCTTCCAGTTTTTAAAGTAACGGAAAATACTAAATTTTCAAGCCATTCACTTCCTCCCTTGTCTCATCCCAAGACCTCTGTTCCCTAAACTCAGCTTCATGGCCAAGAGGGAACTGACCCTAATTGTATGAAGTTATCAATTGTTTTTATCCAGTGGCACAGGAAGAGGGTTTTGTCTCATCCTTGTCCACCTCAGGGAAAAACTTCCCCCTGCCACTCAAGACCCAAATCTAAGCTGTCCACAGGCCATAAGCTTCCATAGTATTTTCTTCAGCCCATTTTCCTCATAGTATTTTGGCATTTTGACTCCAATTCTCCCCCAGGAGTCTGTGTCCAGACTCCCATAGTTGGAGAACCAAGGACACAGCTCCTCTGTACTTATTGCTTTTTTACCTTACTCAAAGTTTTATCCTGCACTACATTCCTATACTTAACCCTATATATATATTTTTACCTAATTTTAATAGATAGAAATTAAGAGAGAGGAGAGAGAGAGAGAGAGAGAGAGAGAGAGAGAGAGAGAGAGAGAGAGAGAGAGAGAGAAACCTAGACAGAGTAGACAGAGAGAGAAACTTGCTGCAGCCTAACTTCTCACTTTGGCTTTTCTTTCAGCTTTATCTACAGACAATTTTACTCCTGAAAATAGAATGCCATCACCTTTACTTTAATTCATTACCATGCGTGCCCCTTCCTCCCACGATGCCCCCTACTCTCCTTTCACCAAGTCCCTAGTTATATCCCTAGTTCTGGTGCCATCTGTGGGAGCCTGGCTCCCACTTTTTTACAAGGGTACTCTTGAGGAAAGGAGGATAAGAAATACTTAAAGAGTAAGATAGCATGGAGAAGACAGACAGAAACACAGGATAGGTTCGGGAAGACCTGGATCAATATCCACTGGCCCCTTCTGTCTCTTCAAAAGGGCTTTTTATGGGAATTCCCCCAGCACAACCAAGTGCAGATTCTTTCACACACTTGGTAACCATGCACGTGGTCAAGCCATCCCTTAATGCAGCACTGCTTGGGTAAAACAAGCTCAGATCTCACTAGGAAACTTCTGTGGGCTCCCACAACTCACAAATATAGGGTAGATGACAGAATATTTTCTTTAATTTTACCAAATACAAATAGAGTAGGTACTGTAACTGTAATTCTTGCTTGATAACTATTTTGTTATTCATAGTTTTACTATGTTAAAGTTAAAAACCTTCCTTTTGATTAGAGAGAAAAGGGGAAGTGCTGTGGGATATCTTTCTGTACACTGTGAATATGTTTTGCTCACATTGGTTGATAAATAAAGCTGTTTGTCTAATGGTGAGGCAGAATAAGGTTAGGTGGTACATTCAAACCAAGAGGGAGATGAAGGGTGGAGTCACTGCAGAAACTGTGAGCCAAGGCAAGGAGAAGTAAGATGTAAAAGAACAGGTAGCTTTGCACCTTTCTTGGGACTCACTTGGTAGCCCAGGCTGGCCTCGAACTCACAGAGATCCACCTGGCTCTGCCTCCCGAGTGCTGGGATTAAAGGCGTGCGCCACCACCGCCCGGAGAAACCCTGTCTCAAAAAACCCAAAAAACAGCAACAACAACAACAACGACAACAAAAAACTGGTAATGCCATGAAGCCTCATGACCAAACATAGATTAATAGAAATGGGTTGAACTAAGTTATAAGTGCTAGTTAATAATGAGCCTCAGCCATAGGACATACAATTTGTAATTAATACAAGCCTTTATGTGTTTACTTGAGACCAAGTGGCCATGGGACCAGGTGGGACACAGGAAAGCCTGGGACACAGGAAAACTTCCAGCTACAAATAAACACAAGTTTAAATTTAAAAAATAGTTGCAGGACACTAACATTGAGAAAAGAGCACAAAAAATTAGATCTAAGGAAATTGACACTATGTATTTACTATTTTTGTGTGTGTGTTTAGGTCACTTAGAGTTACTTGGCAATCAATGGAATCTAAAGCACTTTTGAAACTTGAGAATTCTGTAATCCAAAGGTTTCACTCACTCTCAGTTGCTATCTCCTCCAACAAATCTGCAATAGCAATTCCCAACTCTTTCTTTTTTATCATTTTCATTACATGGTGTGATAATCCATTTTTGCCTCCATCAGAATTGTGGCTATCTAAGTGTAAAGCTATAAAACACTTTTAGTGTTTGGTTTAACTGACAGTGACAATCTAAGGGACAGAGACTCCAACCCTTGAGTCACTATTTCTCATGTAATTTTGATTGAGTGCTAATGCTCAGTTGAAAGAGCACTTAATTACAAGGAGAGTTGCTATGGTCCATACAGTGGAGTCTACACAGAAAGGCCTTGTTATTATTTTCATTATTTTTGTGTTCACATTTAAAGCTGATCTAGTGAGAAGTTACTTAAAGATAATTTCTAGCACTTTATTTTTGCCTACTGTCACAATTTATTTAAAGAAAATAGAATTTTGTTATAGAAGGTGTGGCTCTATACAATGCATAGCAACTCATAGATAAAAATGTTTTATATCCTGACAAAGTGAGATAGAAGGCCACTCTTTATAGTGGTACCATCACAACAGGTCCCTTGTAACCATACCACAGTGCTCACTTTCTTTAAAAATGGTGATAAAAAATAAATGAATCATATAAACTTTTATAAATCAGAATTTTATTTTCAATATATTATGATTATTAAAATATTTCAACTCTGGATAAGCTAAAGTAGTAAACAAATAATGATTGAGGCTGTGGTTCCCTTGGTATCCCTCTCATTCTTTGGAGTTTTCCTCACTTTTCTATAATCTATACTTACCTTACTTTTAAAAAAATGAAATTGTTACTAATGGGAAAAAGTTAAAATGTCTCTGGAGGAGTGGATTATTAAGCAAAAGTCACTTAGTAGAGTACACAAGGCTAGGATATAAGATTCTAGTTCCCCTTCCCTCAAGGCCCAGGGATGCTGTGGATATCACTCTGTATGATGTGAATGTGTTGCTCTGATTGGTTGATAAATAAAATACTGATTGGCCAGTAGCCAGGCAGGAAGTATAGGTGGGGTAAGCAGACAAGGAGAATTGTGGGAAGGCTGGAAGGTTGAGTCAGGAGACGCTAGCCCACCCTCCAGGGAGCAGCTTGTAATGGCACACAGGTAAAGCCACATGGCAACATATAGATGAACAGAAATGCGTTAGTTTAAATGTAAGAACTAGTCAGTGGAAAGCCTGAGCTAATGGCCAAGCAGTTTTAATTAATATAAGCTTCTATATGTTTACTTGAGTCTGAGCGGCTGCAGACTGGGTGGGACACAGGAAAACTTTCAGCTACACAGGGATCTATGCAGAAGGCTGAAAAGGCTGTAAGAGCTAGAGATAGCAGACAATTTTAAGGAAATAGCTTTTTTTTTCTGGCACAACAGGACAGATACACATATGAATTTACTCACCTGCACAAACTCAAACCAGATAACACTGCAGTATGGAGGAGAGGATCTGGATATAAAATCCCACTTCTAGCCAAGGAGCTATTTGAAAATAATATCTGCTGGGAGAGGGAAAATCTGTTTTCTTCTAGAGAATGACACTGGGTGTATCAACCACGCTTAAGGGCAGACCAACACAAATTGGTCTCCATGTTTTTTAATGGCTTCTCCACCATTTTTTCTCTTTTCTTTCTTCTCACTCCCCTTTTTTCTTTTCTTAAGACAAAGAAAGAACATAAAGTTTGGCAAGTAGAGAGGGGGAAGCATCTGGAAGGAGTTGGGGGATGAGAAATAATATGATAAAAATATAATGCATGAAATTCTCAAAGAATAAAAATTAACCCAGCTTAGACAGGAAAGACTTTCCTGAGTTTCTAATAAGATAAAAGCAAGAACACTGCGTCTATTCTCCTTGCTCACATATATTTTACTTTATAGATTACCAGACAAAACTTGATATTTGGACTTTCAAGAACACTAGGCTAATTTTGTGGTGACACAATGTTATGAAAATATCTAAGACAATCTAAGAGACTGAAACGTTTTTGCTGGACCTCACAACCAAGGTTAATAATGCACCTTGAAGTCTCTTAAGACTAAAGACTGCTACCCTGCTGTGCACTCAGCCTGTTTGTTTAATTTTCTTATAAGAGAACAATATAATAATCCACTTTACGTGCTTTAGATTTCACATGTAATCAACTTTTACAATCTATGATAATGCATAGCTATATTCTTAAATTATGTACTCTTCCATGCTCCTAACCAAGAACAATGCATGTGTATCATTTGATGAAAACATCAAATAAAGAGGTTTAAGAAACCTTCTAAAATCTATCATAAAGGCTGAATACAAAATTTATGGATTTTGGTTGATAATCAATGATGTTTGTGATCTGGGCCAGATGGGGCCAGCTGGGGCTAGTGTTTTCATCCCTTGTAAATCTCTGTTAAATATTTTTGCAAAGTGTCCTATTTCTTCCCCATAATGCTTTCTGTGTTGCTCAATAAAAGGGAGAATAGAGCCCTTTGTTAGATGGGGGCACACAGCACACATAAAGGAAACACACAGGCATACATAGATACATAGAGACATACAGGGCAGACACAGGGACAGTCACAAGACAGCCTTCAGGTAGGCACAAATTCAAACTCACATAATGATGCAGAGATGACAGAGAACACAGGGAAGATGAAGGAAAGAATTCAATTCCTTCTCTTTGTGAAATGACTCCAAGGGGGAGTTGCTTTTATTTTTTTTCTTTGACATGAGACTCATACATTACTGATGACTCAAAGTTAATCACTAATGTATTTAACCCACAAATAATTTCTACTAAAATATGCATTATTGCTTCCAAGTATTGTGTTATTTTTTAATTACGTTGTGCAGGGTTTCATGGCAGCCATTTGTAAGGCAACCACTGAATAGTGGTAGTGGTGGTTGGCGAGTGAGGAGATGCAAGAATTCAAAACCATTCATGGCTACTCAGTGAGTTCAATGCCAGCTTGGGTTATATGAGACCTGGTCTCAAGGACAAATAAAGAAAAATCCTATTTTCCCCAAGATCTTTACATTTTTATAGTTGCTATCATAGTCATATAATTTACCCAAATAACACACTAAAAAAAGAATCCAATAAAGGAAGATTTTTTTTCCATAAATGCACTAGAAATACACATACAAAAGAAGTTGTTTAATTTCTACTTAAAGCTGGCCATAGTGGTTCAAACCTGTAATCACAGCACTCCAAAAGCCAAGGCAGTATGATTGCCACAAGTTAAAAGTCAGTCTGAGCTACATAGCAAGTCTCAGAAAGGCCAAAAGATTAGAGAATGTGTAAAAAGTAAGGATTTCTGAATCAGACTCTTAATAACTTCTGAGAAAAAAAATAATACTGCATTTTGTACATGAGAAAGTGACACAGAGAGAAAACAAAATGAATAAAGAACTCAGATTGATTAGTGAATGCATAGTTTTATGTTTTAATTCAATGAAATGTTGTAGAGTTAAAAAGGCTTCTAGTTACAAGTAACCAATCAACATTATATCCTAAGAATCAAATGTGAAGATTTCTACTACATGACCCAGAAAAGGAGAGCTATGAAGTGGGAATTGTCTGGCATGAGATTGGATAAGTGAAAAGAAGATTTTTCATTAAAAAATTTAGAAGTAACTCTTACACTGTGACACTTATTCCAAGAAGGTATGGTAGTATTTGACATCAATACAGCTGCCGCAGTATTAGCAAGCACAGATACGGAAGCTGGAATGGACAATTTTGAGTTTAGCTTCCAGGAATAGTCACATAACAGAGTGTGCAGAATGTAAGAGACTGAGGAGTCTCAGGCTTCTTGCTAGCTAGCTCAAATCACCAGGTGGAAGATGTCATGTGTTGATAGTGATACATTGACATTTAGGACAAAAGACTGGATTTTTAAAATGATCATTATATGGGGCTGGCGAGATGGCGGTTAAAAGCACTTGCTGCTATTGCAGAGAACCTTACTTCAATTCCCAGCACACACATGGTGGCTTACAACCATTTGTAATTCCATTTCCAGGGGAACAGATACCCTCTTCTGACTTCTGTAGGTACCAGGTACAAATGTGATTCACATACATACATGTGGGCAAAACATATAAGGTAAAATAAATAATAATTTTACATGGCCACTATATGTGCCAAATACTATATCCCCAACTAGGTAGGACATAAGATCAACATCTTGAACAGGTCCAGTGAATGTATGACCTGGATTGCATCTTAATTTGGAGTCATGACTGGGGAAAATTGTTTCAAAGTTTGTAATATTCAGTTTGAGGGCTGCCATAATAAAATGCAATAAGGTGGGTTGCTTTAAACAAGAGAAATGAATTATTTCCCAGCACTGGAGAGTAGATGTTTGAAATCAAAATGTCACAAGAGCTACACTCCATCTAAATTCTGTAGCAGAAATCCTTGTTTGTACCTTCTGGCTCATGGTAGTTCTGGTAACCATTGCCATTCCTTTGTCTGCAGATGCATTACTCAATTTGTATACCTGTTGCCACATGTCTGTCGTCTCCAATAGTCACTCTTACAGAGACATTAGTCATACTACATTAAGGACACATCCTTCTTTGAAATAGTGTACTACATCTGAAATGACTTATTCCAAATAACATCTCATTCTCCATATTAGGGTTAGAATTCCAACACATCATTTTAGGGGACACAGTTCATCTTGTAGCATCCACGCTCAGGTTAGTTTTCATTTCCTCATCAACGCAGGCTCTGGTCTTCAGATTAATGCTTTCTGTCAGCTAGACTCTGCTTTTGCTTTCTAGTCTCCCTGAAGAATATTTGGTGTCTCATTCTTTGAATGTTTCCAAATGGCTGGTTATTTCAACAAGCCCCCACAGATAACTATAATCACAGAAATAACAAGGTATGCTTATTGAACAGTGTCTTTCCAAATTTCATGCCTGTCTAGAACTTCATTTGATAACAGAATCTTTGCAGATATAGTTAAGATAAAGTCATGCTGGGTGGGGAAAGACAGAAAAACACAGAGAAGATGGTCATGTGATGGAGACAGAAGTTAAAATGATGAGGTTACAAGCCAAAGAATTTCAACTATTACCAGAAACAACTAAGAGAAAGAAGAGGCCCAAACGGACTTTCTTCTTTATGTCTCAAGGGAAGCATGACCCGATGGTATCTTGATTTGGGGCTACTAGCCCCCGGATGTGGGAAGCAATGCATTTATGTTTATCACAAATTCTTCCTCTCTAGAACTTTACCTTGAGCATTGCTTCTCAATCAGTAGAACCCATTATTACAGGAGATATAACATACTTTATAGCCTGGTGATCTCTACACTATCATGTTCAGAGACCATACCAGATCCTAGTTCCCTAAGCTATAAAAACTACATTCATGGTAGAGGTCACATACTTTGCCAAAGAATTTCCATGTAGTCATACACTAAGCTTTATTGTGCACATGGGATTGAGATCACTGTTACCAGGAAAGTTTTTTTCTCTCAAAACTATACTGTACTTAAATATGTCTAAAATAAACTGCCCAATGTCAGACTCTAAAAATTTGAACCAGCCTGGCTAATTAAGTCATGCTGAACTGGAATTCCTTTTGTGCCACTCACAGTTCATTTCCCTGTCAGTACCATTTGGAGGAACACAAACACACACACACATCTTGTCTTTCTAAAACTTATACACATTCACTGAGGAGAGGAGTTGGTGCAGAGACACTACTTCTGTCCCCAGTTGCCTTCAAAAGTTTACTGTGTTCTCAACTCTTCTACTCAAGTGGAATGATTTGCATTAGGTGAGAAAATTCAGATGACAATCAAGTTAATTTTATCCTTGTTCTTAATTTATAGATCCTAGCAAGAGATTCTTCCACATAAATGTTTTGTGAACTTCCCCAAATTTCTGATGAGTGTTCAGGATTCCCTCCTCCATATTGAAATAAATCCAATTGCCTAATTCACAGTCTTGAAGTAGCCCTTTAATAAGTGATCAAGTACTTGGCATATACACACCTTCAACATGTTTCACACTCTTGTTCTTTTAAACATTTACTCCAAGGCAATCAATTTTTAACCCACATTAAGTGAAATGTCCTCAAAGCTCTAGAACTTACTTCTGCCTGAGTTTGCAATTTGCATGCTTTAAAATGTTTTCATAGCACATTTTTCATGGTTCAAGATTACCATGTCCAGACTTCTACCTCTCCTTAACAAATATTTGAGCTTTTGGATTTTGGACCATCAAATGACAAAGGGATTCGAAATGATTTGTACCCAGATGATTTAAGTGGTATGCCTTGATGTAGAAGTTGCCTGACCTCACCCATCTTCTGTGGACATATCATTCAGGATAAAACTTTTGTTTTCTTCCAAAAAACACTTTATCTGCCTTTGATGTTTTAGAAGAGTTCCTGTCAAACAAGTTGGGCTTCCAAATCGCACAGGTGACATCTCCTGTGGGTGACACTGGAAGAAGACCAACCAGGTCAAATTCTAGCATAGCATCATTCTGATTGTCTGCTTAGGGGACTCATTTAAATATTGTTTTCATAAAGTAGTGTTACCTGTGAAATCCTCACTATGCATGGTGTGTACTTGGAAGCACATGCTAAACTAAATTACAATGTATGTCAAAGAACCCCTTTGTTATAGGTATTATCCTTTTCATAATTTAAATTATATAAAAGAGCATTATTTTTCTCTAAATTATGACTATTTTGATTTAGATACGTAGCAAAATCATATTCAACAATACGGTTTAGGCAATAGAATTTGCTTTCTGTCCCTATGCCATGCTGACATTTTGTTCCTGTTGAAAAAAAGAGGAGAATAAAAGTTTATAACCACATGAGCAAGTCAGCCTGCAAAGCACATATACAGACAGAACTGCACTGTGGCTTATGTCTGCAAGGGATCAAGAAATGAGTTGTTAAAGTCCATCCAAAATGCATGTGTTATCAGTTTTAAATGATTAGATCATCTCTTCTGACCACACATGGATTATTATTGAATAGCAAAAGCAAAGAGTGACCTCTGCCATCTGTGTGTGTGTGTGTGTGTGTGTGTGTGTGTGTGTGTGTGTGTGTGTGTTTTAGAGGAAATTGAGTGGTAGTGGAAGAGACAATTGCTGTGAGGGATCAAGGCTGATGAAAAGGCTTGTGAGTATCTGCTCTTTGGGTCTACATACAAAAGATAAAATTTACAGTAGAAAACAAACTTCCTTGAATATTTTGTACACATTTACTGACAAATAACTTTACTACACCATTCTGCAAGAAGTGGCAGCCACTTGTTCTGCTTTATTTGAAGGGGTCTTTCTCACTATTCTGGTGCTGCATGATGGGTGATGTAAGTGTAGGCTTGGTCTGCTATTGGAGAGCAGCGATTCTGAGCAAGTCTGTAACAGTGGATGAGAATCTCCTATTCCTTGTCTTTGGTTTCCAGAAGATTAATCATTGACAGAATGACAGAATAGTAGCCCTTATGAGTTTGCAAAGAAAACGCTATGCATTTGAACACAGTATGGATGTGATAGTATGACATACTCAACCTGAGTATTTTCAGAATTCTTCAAATTAATTCAATATAGTGATTATTCTGTGTTACTTGTCAATTTGTTGTTCCTTTTTATCGTATGATATCATCATCAGGTCAACATATAGCTTTTAAGAATTATCTAGAATTGACTTAAGAAAATAGAGTATAGAGATACATTTTTGAACTAGAAGGAATCAAGAATAATAAGGAATACTTGCCTGGACCATGCAAAGTGATCAAGAATGAAGTTACATGGTGAGACACCAGGCACACAACACTGGCACTGGGTGGAATTATCACAATTGAAAGAGAAAATGCTAAAGAGGAACTAAATGCAGCTTAGGACAAATAGTTCTTTGGGGTAGGCAAGTATTCTGGAGACTTGTTTGCAGTTTCCATCAGAGTATATTAGTAGAGAAATAAAAAGAGAGACCTGTATTTATATTTATACTTATCTTCTTTACTCTTCCTTTGTCTGCCATGCTAAATACTTGTGTCTAAGGATATTAGGAAGTAAGATATTTAAGATTAAAGACTTTATCTTGCTCACCACTGTCTTGCCTACACCTAGAACAATGCAGAGCACAAAGACACCATTCAATAACTACTACTACAGATGATATATTGTCATTTGATCTACCATCATATTTAGATGGGAACACTTGAGAAAAAAGTGCAAATAGCTTCAACAGGTCAAGATTCTCTAGTACACTAATAAGGATGCTGGGGTGTACTGGGGACATGGAACCTATGCAAAGATCTAATCTGCAGGAGAGTTAAAGGACCAGCATCTACATGTATAAAGAAAAGCAGAAAAATTGTTCTCCCATATTTTAGGGACTATAAAATATAAACAAAAGTTCTGATATTTTCCCCAATCTGTTGTTCTCTAAAAAGCATGAACCCTGCCTTTCCCTCTGCAATATTTTCTTGTTGCTTATTTTGTTATCGATGCATTTAAATAAATATTTAAGGAAAAATGGGTAGTTCTTTTATACTAAATGAGACTACTTAAAAAAAAGGTCTCCAGAATGCAAATCTCAGAAATGACTTTGGATATGCATGCACAATCACTCTGAAGAGGTTTTGTCTTGAATTGATCTGTGATGATTATTGATTCACTGTCATGTTGTGAAAATCTCTGATGACTTCTTTTTCCTCCGGGCTGCCGTGCTGAGGATGGACTTGGGGCTTTGTGTGTGTCAGGCAGATGCTTGATGACTGAAATATATCACAAGCCTTTTCTGACAGCTTCTTCTAACCATGGCTAGAACAAGTTACCTTTCTTTAAAAAATTTCAAGGAGCATGTGGTTAAGCAATATTTGCTGTTAATCTTTGTATGAATGTCATTATAGAAACACTGGCTCTATGAACCAATTATCTTGTTACCTATAGTAACACCATGATGAAAGTAGTCAGTGCAAGGGAAGGAAGCCAGCGTGTTCCCTAAGTCATTCAGCTTTTCTGGCATTTACCAAGTTTCTGTGTCTCTAAGCTAACCATTTAATATCAAAAGTCTTTCTTAATTCTTCATTTAAAAAAATGTCATATATTAAAAAAAAAAAAAAAACAACACTGAAATGCCATGTCCTAATCCTGTTGTGACCTTGGATGGCAACAAGGAGCAGCATAGAATTCTGTTTCCCTATTTTAATCAATTTTACAACACAATGGGTTTCATTGTGACATTTCATACATGTGTATCATCATAGTTTGTTCTTATCTTTCATAATGCCCCTTCCACCCTACTCCATGTTCTTTGTAATTCTCCCAAATAGTCTATTTTTCTTTAAAATAATTATTACATTAGTGTGTGTGTGTGTGTGTGTGTGTGTGTGTGTGTGTGTGTGTGTGTGTGTGTGTGTTCATACATGTACATGTCCATATGTCCTGGTGTATGTGAAAAGTTCAAAGGAAAATTTATGGAGTTATCATTTCCTTCCACTTTGTGAGTCTCAGCAATCAAACTCAGGATTTCGGGCATTGTGACAGGCATGCTTCCCTGCAGAGCCAGCTCAACAGCTGGTCTCGCTTTTATGTCACAAACATTTCATCATCCTCTTCTAGTTCCTCCTCCTCCTTTTAGACCACTTTGCAGTGATCCACCTGCTTCTCCCTTCTGGTTGCTGTGATTGAAGGTGTTTGCCTCCATGCCCAGCTAACATCTGGATTTTATATTCTATTCTATTGATCTGTATCTAATTAGAATTTTTATGGTGTTTGTGTGTGTGTGTGCATGTGCATGTCAGTGTATTTTTTTTTGTTGTTTTCCTTTGTTTGTTTGTGTGTGTGGGGGGGGAGAAGGGTAACTCGTGGGAGTCATTAAAATTCCATTTGGAAAAGGAATTTTTTTTTTTTTTACCAGAAACATTTAAAATAAAATTTTCAATTCCATGGCTGGAAAGATGGCTCAGTGGTTAAGAGCACCTGATGCTGTTCCAGAGGTCCAGAGCTCAGTTCCCTACATTCTGGTCAGGTGGGTCACAACTGCCTATAACATAAGCTCCAGAAGAATATGATACCCTTTTCTGGCCACTGTGGGCACCACCAGGCATATGAACACACACACACACACACACACAGACACACGCACATACACGCACACACGCGCACATGTACGCACGCATATACACATACATACATACAAATAATTGCAAAATTAAATGTGTTTAAAATGTTCGTGTTTAAGTTGCACTTGCTGCAATGTGTCATTGAGTGGCTACGATGGCCCGAGAAGTGCTGGGGGATTTTCGAACCCGTCAGAACCGCTTTGTGATGGTCTGACCTAAGGAAGGCTGAGGAGAGAGAAAGGGTGGTCTCAGTGGGAGCAATGGAGGAGAAATCAGCCTTGGTAGACGCCAAGTGATGGTTCCTTTGTTCATATCAAATGTAGAAGAAAGCTGTAAAAAGCCTCTCAGGTTTCTGCTTTTTTGACAATAAATTACTCTCCTCTGTCTTTACCCTAACTCAGTCGTAGTCAAACACAGTGCTATATGAATCATTAAACCATTCATGAGAGTCTTAGTTTGGAAGAAAACAATGTTTCAAATATGCTCATCGGATAAATTTTAAGGGATTTTAGTAGTTCTTGTATGCTATAATTCATTACTCCTGGACAACACTCCCTCCACCAATTTTGTCTTTCTAGACTTTCAAGCATGTACCCAAGCACACTTTATGGCAGTCGCCTAATGCCCTCTTCTGGCTGTACATCAAAGCAAACTCATTCTTAGTGCAATGGTGTTATCTGGAAATTTGAATGTTCTTTTTGATCTTTTCAATGTAACTACTTTCTACTTTGTTTTTAAAATGCTTAGTGTTTGCTCTTCGAATTTTGCAAGTCAATGTGCTTTATTGATAATACTGGAATTCAACTGTGTAACAAATTTTATTAATAAACATAGCTTAAATATTTTACAACTTTGAAGTCTATCTAGAGGGGATACTATTTTTGACAAAAAGTAGATTACAACATATTACATTGTACATTTAAATGGAAAAATGTATATAGAAGTTCTAAACTATGGTATCATTATAATTAATATTTGAGGTTCTGCCTGCACATGTATGTGGGAGTCAATTAAATAATCTGAGTGGTCCATTCATATGAAAAATACATGGTGATACTTAAAAACATTTTTAAATTTATTTAATGTGAATGAGTGTTTTTCCTGGATGTGTGCATATATTCCATAGAAATGACTGGTGCCTCTGAAGGTCAGAAGAGATGTTTGATCCTATGAATTTGGAGTTACAGGAAGTTGTGAGCCCTCATTTAGATGCTGGGAACTGAACCAGGGTCCTCTAGAAGCATAACAAATGCTTTTAACCATTGAACCATCTCTCTAGCCCCTACATGGTGATATTATTTTACCATTTCTGTTCTTAAAGTTTTCATACAAGTGTTTCTATTCTTTATTGCATCTACTATTGTAGCAGGATTTAAAGTTAGAATATAAAGTTGTGATATTAACAGTTATATTCCTAACACTAAGTAATTGTGGTATAAGGAATGCATTCATTTATCTAATGTCATCATTTACAACAGTAGTTATTAGTTAATATAGCTATATGAGAATCATTTAAGGACATTGATGGAAAAATATATATTCAATTTTTAAAAGCTCGTATTCTTTAACTGTTTTGTGACACATTAATAGCCTTATATTTAAAGTAAATATATAATTTCTATTCAAATCCAGACACTTTTGAGGATGAAAAGCCCATTTGTAACAGTTGATGCCTGCTGCTAGCTTGACCAAGGGCACCTGTGGGGAAAACAGAAGTCACTCACTGCCTTTGTTATAGTGTATTGATACAGAGTAGTAGGAAACAGAACCACTGCTAAAATTCAGTTTTTATTTCTATTTCAATGGACTTTACTTCAAGTTTATAAACTGCTATATATGGCAAAAAATTATATTGTCTTATGTTCTCTTTAAAATCAAATGTCCTGGTTTTAAATCCTAATCATTAATTGTTTTATTCTAATTTTCTCATTTTTAAATTTTTTTATTAAGAAATTTTCTATTCATTTTACATACCAATCACAGATCCCCCTCTCCTCCCTCCTCCTGCCCCCCAGTTTTTCCCCCTCAACCCACCCCTCGACTCCCATCTCCTTCAAGGCAAGGCCTCCCATGGGGAGTCAGCATAGTTGAGGCAGGTTCAAGCCCCTCCCCACTGCACCAAGGTCGTGTAAGGTGTCCCAACATAGGCACTGGGCTCCAGAAAGTTTGTTCATGCACTAGGGATGGATCCTGATCCCACTGCCAGGGGCCCCTAAAGCAGGTCAAGCTAAACAACTGTCTCGCCTATGCAGAGGGCCTAGTCCAGTCCCACAGACACTCCACAGCTATTGGTCTAAATTTCATGAGTTCCCACTTGTTTGGTTTAGTTGTCTCTGTAGGTTTCCACAATAAGATCTTGATGCCCCTTGCTCATTGAATCTGGACTCCTGGAGCTCGGCCTGGTACTCGGCCTGGTACTGGCTGCGGATTTCTGCATCTGCTTCCATCAGTTACCGGATGAAGGCTTTGTGATAACAGTTGGGGTACTCACTGATCTGATTACTGGGGAAAGCCAGTTCAGGTACCTTCTACACTATTGCTAGTAGTCTAAGCTAGAGTCATCCTTGTGGATTCCTGGGAACTTCCTTAGCACCCAGTTTCTCCCTATCCCCACGATGTCTCCCTCTATCATGATATCTCTTTCATTGCTCTCCTACTCCGTCCCTGTTCCAGCTCGACCATCCTGTTCTCTTATGTTCTTATGCCCTATCCCCTATCCTTCATTGCCCTCCCACTCCTAGTGGAGATCTCATCTACTTTCCTTTCCCTGGTCAATTCATGCATCCCTTCGAGTTCTCCTTGCTAACTAGCTTCTCTGGAGCTATAGTTTGCAGTATGGTTATCCTTTGCTTTACATCTAGTATCCACTTATGAGTGAGTATATACCATATTTGTCCTTCTGAGTCTAGGTTACCTCACCCAGGATGATATCTAGATCCATCCATTTGCCTGCAAATTTCATGATGTCATTGTTTTTTACTGCTGAGTAGTACTCCACTGTGTATATGTGCCACATTTTATTTATCCATTCTTCAGTTGAAGGGCATCTAGGTTGTTTCTAGGTTCTGGTTATTACAAATAATACTGCTATGAACATAGTTGAGTATGTGTTCTTTGTGATAAGATTGAGTATTCTTTAGATATATGCCCAAGAGTAATATATCTTGACCTTGAGGAAGATTGATTCCCAATTTTCTGAAAAACCACCATACTAATTTCCAAAGTGGTTGTACAAGTTTGCACTTCCACCCACAGTGGAGGAGTGTTCCTCTTGTTCCATATCCTTTCCAACATAAGCTGTCATCAGTGTTTTTTATCTTAGCCATTCTGACAGGTGTAATTTGGTATCTCAGAGTCGTTTGACTTGCATTTCCCTGATGACTAAGCATGTTGAGCAATTCCTTAAATGTCTTTCGGCTATTTGAGATTCCTCTGTTGAGAATTCTCTGTTTAGCTCTAACCTATTTTTAATTGGCCTGTTCAGTATTTTGATGTCTATTTTCTTGAATTCTTTATATATTTTGGAGATCAGCCCTCTGTCAGATGTGGGATTGGTGAAGGTATTTTCCCATTCTGTACGCTGCTGTTTTGTCTTATTGACAGTGTCCTTATAGAAGCTTCTCAGTTTCAGGAGGTCCCATTTATTGCTGCTCTCAGTGTCTGTGCTACTGGTATTATATTTAGGAAGTGGTCTCCTGTGCCAATGCGTTCAAGACTACTTCTTACTTTCTCTTCTATCAGGTTCAGTGTAACTGGATTTATGTTGAGGTCTTTGATCCACTTGGACTTAAGTTTTGTGCATGGTGACAGATATGGATCTATTTGCAGTCTTCTACATGTTGACATCCAGTTATGCCAGCACCATTTGTTGAAGATGCTTTCTTTTCCTTTATCATGAAGGAGTGTTGGATTTTGTAAAAGGCTTTTCACATGGATTTCTCAGTGATGGAGAAATGGATGAGATCTACATGAGCAAACTGGGGGTGAGGGGTTGTAATGGAGGCAATGGAGGGGGGATGAGAGCTTAGGGGAGCAGGAGGTTCCAGCATCTAATGAGATGTTCATATGTTTTTTTTTCCTTTCAGTTTATATGTTGTATTTGTTTATATGGTGACAGATATTTTTTGTATGTTGTACTGTCCTTGCATCTCTGGGATGAAGCCTACTTGGTCATGGTGGAGATATATATATATATATATATATATATATATATATATATATATATATATATATATATATATGATATGTTCTTGGATTTCAATTGCCAGTATTTTATTTAGTATTTTTGCATTAATGTTCACGAGAGATTGGTCTGTAATTTTTTCTTTGTTGCATCTTTATGTGGTTTGGGTATCAGGGTAACTGTAGCCTCATAAAAAGTTTGGTAATGTTCCTTCTGTTTCTATTGTGTGGAACAATTTGAAGAGTATTGGTATTAACTCTTCTTTGAAATTCTGGTAGTATTCTGCACTGAAACCATTCCATTTTTTTTGTATCTGTTGAGATTTTCTTTGTGATCAATTATGTGGTCAATTTTAGAGAAGGTTCCATGGAGTGCTTAAAAGAAGGTATATTCTTTTTTGTTAGAGTGGAATGCTCTATAGATGCCTATTAAGTCCATTTGCTTCAGAACATCTGTTAGATCCTTTATTTCTCTGTTAAGTTTCAGTCTAGCAGATCTGTCCATTGGTGAGAGTGGGATATTAAAGTCTACTACTACTAGTGTGTGGAGTTTGATGTGTGATTTAAGCTTTAGTAATGTTTCTTTTACATATGTGGGTACCCTTGTATTTGGGGCATAAATGTTCAGAATTGAGACTTCATTTTGGTGGATTTTTCCTGTGATGAATATGTAATATCCTTCCAGGTCTCTTTTGACTGATTTTAGCTTGAAGTCTATTTGGTTAGATATTAGGATAGCTACATCAGGTGGCTTCTTAAGTCCATTTAATTGTAAAGTCTTTTCCTAGCCTTTTACTATGAGGTAGTGTTTGTTTTTGAAGTTGAGGTGTGTTTCTTTTATGCAGCAGAAGAGTGGATCCTGTTTTTGTATCCTTTCTGTTAGCCTGTGTCTTTATAGGCGAATTAAGTTTATTGGTATTAAGGGATATTAATGATCAGTGATTGTTGTTTCCTGTTATCTTTTGGTGGCAATGTGTGTGTGTGTGTGTGTGTGTGTGTGTGTGTGTGTGTGTGTGTGTGTTTCCCTTCTTTGGGATTTGCTGCTGTGGGGTTATCTATTGCCTGTGTTTTCATGGATGCATCTAACTTCCTTAGGTTGGAATTTTCCTTCTAGTGCTTTCTGTAGGGCTGGATTTGTGGATAGGTATTTTTTAAATCTGGTTTTGTCTTGAAATGTCTTGTTCACTCTGTCTATGGTGATTGAAACTTTTGCTGGGATGGCATCCATGGTCTCCTAGTGTCTGCATTACATCTGTTCAGGACCTTCTGACTTTCAGAGTCTCCGTTGAGAAGTCAGGTGTTATTCTGATGGGTCTGCCTTTATTAGTCACTTGGTCTTTTTCCTTTGCTGCTCTTAATATTCTTTATTCTGTATGTTTAGTGGTTTAATTATGTGGCGAGGGGACTTTGTGTGTGTGGGGGTCTAGTCAATTTGGTGTTCTGTAAGCTTCTTATATCTTCACAGGTATTGCCTTAAGTTGGAAAAGTTTTCTTCTATGATTTTGTTGAATATATTTTCTGTGCCTTTGAGTTGATATTCTTCTCC
Organism: Peromyscus californicus insignis; assembly: GCF_007827085.1. Taxonomy (NCBI): domain Eukaryota; kingdom Metazoa; phylum Chordata; class Mammalia; order Rodentia; family Cricetidae; genus Peromyscus; species Peromyscus californicus. The sequence goes on from NW_026294617.1 coordinate 103,236,804, forward strand.
TTCTTCTATCATTATTCTTAGGTTTGACCTAAGATGATATCCAAGATTTTCATGATGTCCCAGATTTCCTGGATGTTTTGTGGTATGACTTTTTTGGCTTTAGTGTTTTCTTTGACTAATTAATCTATTTCCTCTATAGTATCCTCCATGCCAGATATCCTTTCTTCCATCTCTTGTACTCTGTTTGTTATGCTTGCACCTGTAGTTCCTGTTTGTTTACTCAGATTTTCTATTTCCAGCAATCCTTTAGCTTGTGTCTTCTCCATTGTTTCTATTTCAATTTTCAGGTCTTGAACTGTTTTCTTTACCTGTTTAATTGCTTTTTCTTGGTTTTCTTGGCTTTCTTTAAGGGGATTATTTATTTCTTCCAATTTTTTTGTTTGTCTTTTCCTCAATTTCTTCTTCTTTTTTTTTTTTTTTTTGTTTTTTTCGAGACAGGGTTTCTCTGTGTAGCTTTGCGCCTTTCCTGGAACTCACTTGGTAGCCCAGGCTGGCCTCGAACTCATAGAGATTCCCCTGCCTCTGCTTCCCGAGTGCTGGGATTAAAGGCATGCACCACTACCGCCCGGCTTCCTCAATTTCTTTAAGGGAATTTTTAATTTTCTCTTTAAAGATTTCCATCATCTTCATAAAGTTATTTTTAGGGTCACTATCTTCTGCTTCTTCTATGTTGCAATATTCAGGTCTTGCTGTTGTAGAACCGCTAGGTTCTGGTGGTGCCATATTACTTTTTATGCTGTTATATTTTTGCACTGGCATCTACCCATCTCTTCCTCCAATAGGTGCAAGAGGTGCCTGTGTCTGAGGGAGCTGCTCTTGGTCCAATCTGTGCTTACTGTGTCTGTGTCTCAGCGGGGGCACTCTTGGTCCAATTGTAGCTCTTGGTCTAATTGGAGCTGGCAGATTCTGTGTCTCAGAGAGGTGCTCTTAGTCCAATCAGAGCTGGTGGATTCTGTGTCTCAGGAAGCTGCTGAGGTAGCAGGGGGATGGGTGGGTTTGGGGTGGGGATTGGGTCTTGTAGATTGCAGGGTCCATAGGGAATGTTGGTGGGGAAGCCTGTCTCTAGGAGTCTTCCCTGCTGGCTGGCAACTGGGGCTCAATGGATGGGGGTTCCTGGGCATGGGTTGCATCTCAGGGCCTAAGTCTTAGAGATCGTTTTCTCATTTTTAAGATGGGAGAGACTGTTGCATCCGGAGGTTGGGGTAGCCTTCTGAGAAACATCTTATGAACATGACAAGGTCATATACTCATGAAATCAGGGTGGCCATGGTTACCTGCATATGATAAAGCCAGTCAAAATTCCAGGAAGATAGTAAAGGAGGTCATGGACCTCTACAACTAGCTGAGGAGGTTTTGGTTGTCAAAGGTTATTGGGGTAAGGGAAGCCAGTTTTGTCAAGGGATGTGGTTCACAGCCAATTGCCCATGCTTCAGTGGCTGGCTCTATATCTGTGGACACCTAGGCAGCAGTGACTGAACTCAGTGGGTTATAAAAAGAGTACATGAAGCTGGGAGAAGAGCATGAGGAATCAGGGGAGTGGAGGAGAGTAGTAGGGGGTGAATATTATCAAAATATGTTTACATGTAGAAAATTCTGAAAGCCTAAACAATGAAAATGGCAATAGTTCTAAATTAAACATTTTCAAAGACTATAGAATTAATAATTGATGAGAATATATGTAGGTTACATTTGAATGATGACTTGAGCATATTAAACTATATTGTTAATAAGAATATTATTTCTGAGAATAAACAAATAAATTAAGCTAAGTTCACTTCAGTAAGGCAACCTGTGGAATAACTAAGAAAATTCCAAAGATCTCACCTTCTTGGTGGGCCACACAAAGTGGCTCATAACTAATGGATACAGAGATCAGGGAAAGTGATGCAATGTTCCTTTGGGAGTAATTAAGTTGAAAATAACAGACTTGTGTTTTGTGCTCCCTCTTAGTCTTTCTGCCTCAGTCTGTTGTTCTGAGAGATGCTGTATACACATCGTATGTCTCATGTGAATAGACATATGCAAAGATCCAGATGCCTAGGAATTAGTGCCTCTGGCAAAAAAAAAAAAATATTAAAGAACTGAAGCCCAGCAATAGCTACATCCATTAGCAAATGGGAGTTTATGGCAGTCAAATAATAAAAATGTAAACAGTAGGATTTCTTCCATTTCCACACACATAAATCTGAAGTGTCTGTTCATAGACAAAAAAGATAGGAATTCCCAAATAAAAAGTAACCCAGGGGAGGCTCACAAATGAAGAGAAGCTTGGTTAGAATTTGAAACTTGATTTGGCCTTGAGAAAAACTGTAGCATAAAATTTAAAGCATTTAGGGACTAAGAGAATTTCCTTAAAGTTTCTTGTCGCCTTTGCCACTTGATGGAGCTATAATTCCAGATAACTTTAAAATATATGCTATTTTCACAGACTGGAGAAATGTAGACAAAATTAATTATTCTAGTCAATGTCTGTTCCAGTGACTACTGTCTTCTCTTGCTGAGCATTTACTATAATATGTCAAAGACAGAAGTTTAGATTATCTTGTACTGACAAAGTTTGCTTTATTTTACTTTATTTGGGATATGTGAATGTTTATGCAGTCATGTGGTGCTGGTATAAATGCTTATGTAGATACATGTTTGCGGGGGACATAAGTCTATCTTAGGTGTTTTCATCGATTGCTCTTTTTATTAAGAAGGGATTCTCCACTGAACCAGAAGCTAGTCACTTGTCCTAGACTGGCCAGCTAGCAAGTCTCAGGGATTCACTTGTCTCTGCCTTTTCCACACTGGGATTGCAGCATATAAAAGTTTGGGGTTTAAACATGTGTTGGAATCCAGTAGTTTTTAGAATGTACAAAGAAAATGCAATCTAATAGAGTAGCATATTTCCAGGATATCTGAAGTAGTAGTAGTTCAGCAAATGTCTGGAAGAATAGATTCCACAAAAACTACACTTTTAGGTAGAGTACTGGGGAAGAATGCTAATTAAGATGTGTTTTGCGAGTCAATGCCCAGAAAAAGGAAGTTTCAGGAAACAGGATTAGGTAGAGGGAATGGTGATGAACTTCAGTAGTTTCAGGGGGCTTCATTGTCCATAGACAACAAATTTTTGCTATTGTCTCAAATGAACTTCCATATTCTCTTCTTGTGTGATCAAATATTGGGTATAGGCTAATGTGAGGAAGAGGGACGAGCTTGAGTGTTGTAGTTTCTTGGCCCTGAAACTAGTGGAAAATGGGAAACCTACTAGTTGTCTTCCCAAAGTTGAAAGAATAAATTCTTCAATCCTAGTGTGTGACCATAACACCATCTTGGAAGATTCTAGGCTTCTAGGCCAGGTCACCAAGACCTCAGCCAAAGGACAATATCCCTTTCCACTGAGCCTTTGGTCAGGTGTAGCATAGTAAGAGGCACTATTGTGGAAGTCGTGACTTCCCCCACTAGACCTTGAAGCTGCTGATACCTTCACCTTGGGCTTCCTAGCTACCAGGACTGTGTAAAAGAAATGTGTAATATTTAGAAATTGCATAGTAGCTACACAGAGAAATCTTGTCTCGAAAAACCAAAAAAAAAAAAAAAAAGAAAAAGAAAAAGAAAGAAATTGCATAGTAGAAGGTATTTTTCTATAGTACAATAAGATAGGCTACCAAGATGATGTGATCAAATTATTAGTAGGGCATGATCTATGCTCCTACCTGCCTTCTAGTATTATAATGTCCTGGAGAAAAGAGACAAACTAACCTGAGATCTATGCTCCTACCTGCCCTCTAGTATTATAATGTCCTGGAGAAAAGAGACAAACTAACCTGAGATCTATGCTCCTACCTGCCCTCTAGTATTATAATGTCCTGGAGAAAAGAGACAAACTAACCTGACAGTATGATAACTTCACTTCTTACCTTCTGTTCTCACATGGGGGCAACATGGAGAACTTGAGAAACAATTGCTAGCTTATAAAATTCAACAGGGATTGCGAAGCATATCTTAATGGTAGTCTCTCTCTTTGGAGGTAAGAGATCTCAGTGTGTCAAAGACGAGAAAAAGAAACTCAGTTGAGTCACTGAGAATGAATGACATAAGGGGAGCAATCTTCCTTTCACACTTCGTTCCTAGAGGTGTGTCTTTATTTATCAGAATAAAGCATCAAATAAAGACTTTTGAAGGATCTTATGCCTTATAAGGTCTAGGTCAGGGGTGTTAGCTAGAGTACCATGAGCAAACCCCACAACCTCACAAGCAATACATGTCTATTCTTATAAAAAAAAGAATCAAAGTCCTAGCCAAAGTATAAGGAATTAAGAGAATATATCCAGCAAAACAATAAGTGGCCAGTTGCTCTCAATTGATAAGTTTATATATTTACAGTGTTTCCCAAGATAATTTTTGCCTCATGTGGCCCAGAGAAGTTCAGAGTTTAGATGGCCCCATTCTAAAATATGGAATACTTTACATAACACAAACTCTAGGCTCTTCTGGCTTTCAAAGTTTCCACTGAGAATTAACTCTTAGTCTGATTGGTTATCCTTTATATGTGACTTGGTTGTCTTTTGAAGCTTTCAACACTCTTTGTTCTAGATTCTTTAGTGTTTTAATTATGATATGCCATGGAGAATTTTTTGTCTGTTGTGCTTTGCTTCTATCCATATGGGTGTGTCTTTCCTTAGCTCACAGAAATCTTTTTGATCTTGTTGAAGATCTGATCTGTGCCCCATTGAGCTAGACTTCTCACTCATCAATTGCTATAATTCGAGTTTGATTTTTTTTTCATGGTGTCCCATGTCACCTATATATTCCTTTACCATGCTTTAATTTTCTACATGTATTTTTGCCTGTTTGGTATAGTTCTTCTTTTTCTTTGAATCCTGATATTTTATATCTGCTTATCATGCATCCCCTTGAGTTTCCTAGTTTGATTATTCATTCCATTCTCATTTAACTTTGAGTTCTCCTTAGTATACCTATCTCTTTATTAAATTCAATTTTCTTATCCTGAATTGTCTTCATCATTTCAATCACTTTATGCTTGTGTCTTGATGTATACTATTAGGATATTTGTTCTCCTTAAGTTCATTGAGCTACTGCTTTAAGCTCCTTGAATTCTTTGGCACAGTTTATAACTGCTCTTTTAAATTCTGTATTCTGGGTTTTATCTAGCTAATTCCATTGGAATATATTTTTAATGGACTGCTGTGGGATGGTCTGTATGTCAAATGTGTACTCTGATTGGTCAATAAATAAAACACTGATTGGCCAGTGGCCAGGCAGGAAGTATAGGCGGGACTAACAGAGAGGAGAACTGAGAGAACAGGAAGGCGGTGAGATACACTGCCAGCTGCCACCATGACAAGCAGCATGTGAAGATGCTGGTAAGCCACAAGCCACATGGCCAGGTATAGATTTATAGAAATGGGTTAATTTAAGATATAAGAACAGTTAGCAAGACGCCTGCCATGGCCATACAGTTTGTAAGCAATATAAGACTCTGTGTTTACTTGGTTGGATCTGAGCGGCTGTGGGACTGGCGGGTGACAGAGATTTGTCCTGATTGTGGGCCAGGCAGGAAAACTCTAGCTACAAATGGTGCCCAATGGGTTGGCAAGAGTTTCCACCTAAAACCTGAGTAAAAAGATACTAAAATGGAGCTAAAAACAGTTCCTAGTTGTCTCTTTCAAGTTAGTGGCAGCCTGCATGTTTGACCTACTATCTACTATGGCGGGTTCCTGGCATATGCGCTCAACCTGCAGTATGGCAGGAATGAGGCCTCTGCAAGTGGCACATTAAGCTGCATGGTGGATTTAGCCTTTTCTAGTACAAAACAAAAAAAAAAGGGTTTCTGGGCTACACGCTGCTTTGATAGAAGCATGACCCACTATTTCTGCGAGTTAATGGCTCCCAGAGCTGGCGGAAAATGTACCACCACCATGTTGGGAAGCTGACGTGGGCGGAGCCAGCAGCCACAGAGCCCTTTCAGTCTTAGAAGGCTGCAGTTTAAAGCAATAGGCTCAAGGTAATATTAAAAAACAAGCCATATAAAGATGGCTACCACACAGAGAATCTGGATTATGTTCTCTTTGATATTCGTAATTGAAGAAAAACATTTGATTGCAAAAGCTGTTGAGTTATGCCAAAATATATATTTTAAAGGCACCTTGACTTCAAAATTTGGATGTAAGGATATGTTGCTTTGGAAACGAGGCTCTGCTTTTGTTTCCACAGAAAGCCAGAAGCTATGGATTTGTTCCAGATTAAGATACATTAGGTTTGACCAGCCAAGACCACCTGAAAGGTCTCTAATTACACCATGGCCCAGATGATCCAACATCCAGAACCATTTCAAGGCAACTGGCTCAGAAGATACACCCTCAAGGACTACTCCATAATCCTAAAATTTTCTTTGTGTCCCCATAAGATACAGCACCCCTCTCCAGCAGGAAGTAGTAAGAGAAGCTACGCCCAAATTTCCAAATATATCAAGCTGGCTTTGGAGATGTGTTAAATTAAAAACCTTCCTTAAAAAAAAAAAAAAAAAAGAAAGAAAAACGGAAGTGCTGTGGGATGGTCTGTATGTCAAATGTGTGCTCTGATTGGTCAGTAAATAAAACACTGATTGGCCAGTGGCCAGGCAGGAAGTATAGGCAGGACTAACAGAGAGGAGAACTGAGAGAACAGGAAGGCGGTGAGATACACTGCCAGCTGCCGCCATGACAAGAAGCATGTGAAGATGCCGGTAAGCCACAAGCCACATGGCAAGGTATAGATTTATAGAAATGGGTTAATTTAAGATATAAGAACAGTTAGCAAAAAGCCTGCCACGGCCATACAGTTTGTAAGCAATATAAGACTCTGTGTTTACTTGGTTGGGTCTGAGCGGCTGTGGGACTGGCGGGTGACAGAGATTTGTCCTGACTGTGGGCCAGGCAGGCAAACTCTAGCTACAATGGACTTGTGGATTTGGTGCTGGTGATAATTCTGGGCATGTTGACTTTTTTGTTAGTTCCATGTCTTGTGGATACAGAGGCTGGGATGAAGCACAAGACATGAGGTCTAGGTTGTGTCAGACGATTTGATATGCCTAGGTAGAATGAAGTCAGACAGAGACAGTTGGCTGGGCTGTTGTATAGGATGTGCATCTTGATCCCAGTCTGGAATTTGGGAACAGTTCTGGGATTTAAGGGAGGTAGTAGAGAGGAGGACAGTGTGAATTCACCTGGCTTGACCCAGGCTCCAAGGTGTGCAGGACCCAACTAGCTTGAGAAGTTGACTGTGGTGCACCAAGGGCCTGTGAATTGTGGGTCATGTGAGCAGAGCTGTCCAGACTAGGGTGGGGCACTGTGTGTGGGTTCTAGGCTATATCTGTTGGCTTAGAGAAGGTACACAGAGGGAAAGACCAGGGAGACTCACTTGAATACACCCTGGTGCAAGTTGTGGAGGACCTGGTTGGGCTGAGATATTAAATGTGATATGAAAATGGGCTGGCAGTGCCTTGGGATATTTTTATCCCACTAAATGGCAACACTATTTACTAAAGTAATTTGACATTTTTTTCCCCAGGCATATCTGATTCTTTTTTTCCCTTTAGCTATATCCAGTATATCAAGAAATTCTACCAATTATTTCTCTAAAACTCCTCTACATCATGTCTATTTGTCTCCTCATTAACCAAGCAATCAACTTTTTTCAGCCTCTTCTTAGATCATAGTACTTCTTTCTTCTATGCCTGCAACTCAGACATTGATTAAAGTACCAAAGTACAAGCTGCCTGTCACCAGCAAATCCTGTTACTGTGTGTAGAGCATGCCAATTATTTCCCCATTGCCCATAAATAAAATCCAAAATCAATATGGCATTCAAAGTACTACCATCTGCTCATTATTGCTACCTTTTTAGTCTGTCTTCTGCAGCTTCTTCAGAAGAGCCACTCAATTACTAATAACTCCAGAAAGATAGTTTGTCTCAGTTTTGCACATATATGCAACACAAATATGTGTATTATATATATGCACACACATATATGCTGAATATAGTATTTATGTTGTATTAGTTCTGTTTAGTTCCATAATACACAGAAACAAGATGAAACTTTTATTCTTCTCTTCTTTAAAAGCCCAGTTCAACAGGGACAGATTGGCAGGGCAGGGAGGGAGATACCATGATAGATGAGGACATCATGGGAATAGGAAGAGGCAGGGTGCTAGGGAGGCTCTCAGGAATCCACAAGGATGACCCCACCTTGGTCTGCTGGCAGTGGTCCAGAGGGTGCCTGAACCAGTCTATTCTCGTGACCGGTCTAGCGAATAACCTAGTTGTCCAATAGCCTTTGTCCAGTGACTGATGGAGGCAGATGCAGAGATCCACGGCCAGGCACCAGGCTGAGCTCTGGGAGTCCAATCGAGGAGAGAGAGGAGGGATTCTACAGGCAGGGGGAGTCGAGATTGTGATAGGAGGACATGCAAAGATGACTGGCCACACTAGTGGAAGACCATGAACTGTGGACTGGTGGCTGTGGAGCCCCCATGGGACTGGACTAGGCCCTCTGGATACAGAAGATGGTTATTTGGCTAGAACTGTTTGGGGGGCACCCAGGTAGGGGAATCAGGATCTGTCCCTGGTGAATGGGCAGACTTTTGGGAATCTGGTGCCTGTGGTGTGATGCCTTGCTCCTGCCTAGACTCAGTGTGCCGGACTCTGCTGACTCACCATGGGAGACCTTGATTTGGGGGATGTGGGGGTGCGGGGTGGCTTGGGAGAGAGGGCAAGGGGGTGGGAGGAGGGGGAGGGGGGATCTGTGGGTGGTATGTGGAGTGAGTGGAAAATTTCTTAATAAAGAAAAATAAAAGAATAATAAAATGCCCAGCTCATACTGAATTCAGATTTCATTTCTCTCAAGTGTAGTCTTCCTCATTATTGTAAAATTTATTAAGCACTCAGACATTTCTCTGTTTATTGCTTGCCTACTGTTAGTTTCATGGCAATATGTCTTCCATCATGTGTATATTCTTCGCAGTATCAAACCCATCTGACTCACAATAGAAATGTTGAAATAGTCATTATATATGATGAAGTGATCATCAAATTTCAGCTTCCCATCCCTCAAGACATATACTCAAAAAACTAATAGAATCCAGGAAAACTCTTTCCAAAGCAGGTCTGAAGCCATCCCTTTACTTTAGAGAACTGTTAGGAGTTCATGCAGATTAGGAGATCTTGACGACAGCCTATACATTACTGTAGTATGTTTACCAGAGGATGATTTCTAACCTGTCTATCAGGACACGGAAACCATATTTCTGACCACTTCAATTATTAGGCAAGAACTGGGATCAAAACAAATGATGGAGGAACATCTTCTGATTAGGCAACAGCCAAAACAATAGGAAGATGGATTGGGAAATCTCAAATACCATTTTTTTTTTCAAATACACTCTCCCATCAACACTGAAATGAAAAGAGAAAATTTTTCAATTGAACAGACTGACTCAGAAAAATTCAGTAGTTCTCATGAGGAACGATCAGTGGGCAATATTAAGAAGTTGATGGTCTTCCTCTTTAAACACCAGAGAACTTCAGACCCTTTTGTTGACTTAACAGATTCTGTAGTCCTTAACTACAGAATTAAACTTGATAGTAGTAGTTAAATTATCAAAAGTGCTTTTACCAAAAAAGGACCTGTCCATCTGTCCATAAGAGTATAATCACTGTTAATGTAAAATACAGACTGGCACAATTCAGTAATTTAATTGTTTAATACATAATGAGTGGTAAATTATTGGAAAAATGTATTTCAAGAAAAATAAATTTTCTCAAAAAAGCTACTAGTTGTACAACCTAGTCAAATGTGAACATGACCCAGAGTTAAGGGGGGAAAATCACTTTGGTTCATAAGTTCCTTGGCTGATATTGTAAAGGAATAATGTAAGTTAGATGAAAATTAATCAACACAGATCTTGTCATGTCTCTGAATACGAATCATTTTTAACTAAATTTCAAACCAGTGTGTTGCTTGCTGGTTTCTGTCTACAGCTGGGATGACATACAGTGTGTGCTAGTTGTATGTGGTGATTTAAATATAAATGTAGCCAAATGTAGTGAAGTAAAATACAAATGCTGTTCCTCAGTCTGCTTGGCCATATTTCAAATGCTAATAGCCATGGGTGTCTGTGGCCACTGCACTGGATAGTGCAGAGATGCCCATCACCTCAGGATGTGCACTTGAGTTGTACTATTGAATTACAAGATTTTCTCATATTCTTGGGTTTTTTTCCCCTACAAAACCAAGATGTACATTAAAATGTAAGTCATTCTTTTCATATCTGCTAACAGTGTATGCTAACATCTGGCTGAGCAAAATGGAAAGTGGCCTGTTGATGTGACTGCATTCAGTACTATTTCTCTTTTTGCTGCCTTTTCTAGTCCTAAGAACTCCCCCACCCCCATCCAATTGACTTTACTGTTGCTAACATAAAAGCACTCCTGGTAAAATTCAGTGTCCACGTGACTAGACAAAATTCTGCTGCCAGATCTCTGTACAGACTTTTGATTCTTTGGCTGCACTGAGCTGAGGGCTGGGCAGGATGTTGGTGGAAAAGCTGGAGCTTTCTAAGCTTATTTGTTCCAACAAGGACTTATCCATAGTCACCTCCTCATTCAGTTACTGGTGATCAACAGAACCGTACTGTTCCCCTACATTTCTTCGTTAAAAAAAGAAAGAAGAAAGAAAAATGGGATGAGAGTTTTCTCAGAGCCCCTCCTCATCCTCATTGTACTCTTCTAAGGGTCTTTTCCATTTTTTGGCGGTCTTTCATACCGGCAAGGACCATACAATGCAGCCATAAAGGCTTGGGTCTGGGGAGAGAAATCAATTTACATTTAAAGTGGGCTGAATGAGAGAAGGTATAGGTTTGGGGTGGGGGCACTTATGATAGGCCGGAGATGAATAGGCATCCAGGAGGAGGGGAGATCATTACAGAAAGCAAGTAGAATACTCAGCTAGTGTCTGCTCATTTTTCTGTAACTTCTAGAGACAGACCGACTTCAGGCTTGCTCCCAGCACCGGAGTCAGGTGGATACGAAGTCTTGCTCATATTCCTTGCTTGGCAATTGTGTTCCATGGGTCCTTATCTGTACTAGGTTCCTATGATTATTTCTGATGATCTTCTCCATGCAAAAGTCTCCCAGTGGTATGAAACAGAGGGCTGAGAATCCTATATTTATACCCAACCAGGACAATGGAGGGTCACATCCTTCAACCTGATTGGTCAGTGAGATTCTGCACAGCCAACTGTAGCTAAGGTCTGCTGAGATCACAAAGCACTGCCTGTGATAGCCACTAGGAACAGAGCTTGGAACAGGGTTGCTGGTGAAATCAAAATGTGCCTTAGACATCAAATCAGAAAGTACTACCTTCATACTGGGAGAATGGGGATGTATTGGGACTGAAAACAAAGTCTGGAAGATTTTATGAGCATGAACAAAATTTAGCTTTCTCATGCTTGATTAATTATGGCTGATCCAAGTACCATAAATTTATAGTCATAAGTAGAAAAATAGGGCTACCTCTGAAAAATGCCATGTGAAACTCACTTTCAAGAATGTGCAGCTAATATATGACATTTGGTTAATGGTTCATACAGATGAGCTACATTATGTGGTAAAGAACACACAAGTAGTAAGACATTTAAATATCATTCCTACAGATAGATTATGGGGTAACAAAGGGAGCTCTGGAAAGCTACTCTAGGTAAATCTGTAGCAGGAACCTGACTCATGCCATCTACAAGATCACTTCATGTCAATCATGTCAACCAATGCTGGAGATGTTCCGAAGCAGAATTTTGTTGGCAAGAAAGCAAGCAAAATATGTTCAAGGCATTTTTATAATAATTCTCTTCAGAATACAATATGATATATTGAACTGGAATCGCTTCAAATAGACAGTTCTTGAGAAAAGTCCTGCTTGACTGTATCATTTAAAGTATGGCAATATTGAAACTAATGAAGGATAGGATTAGTTGGAACATAGTTCTTCCAATGGAGCATTTTCTTTATTCTGTAGTGCAATGTAGGCAAGTTCAAGGATGGAATGTGGAAGAAAGAGACCAGAAGTCCCTAGAGGAATGCTATCTATATACCAGAATTAGCAGACCCAAATGTGTAGCCAGAAGTTTCCCTGTGTCCCACAGCTGCTTGGTCCCAAATAAACACACAGAGGCTTATATTGATTACAAACTGTTTGGCCTATGGCTCAGGCTTATTGCTAACTAGCTCTTACACTTAAATTAACCCATTTCTATTAATCTATATTTTGCCATGTGGCTATCATGTTTCCAGTTTGCTAGTATCTTGCTCACTGGGCAGCTGGCTGGCGTCTGCCCTCATTCCACCCTCTTCTCCCTGTATCTCTCTTGGATTTCCTGCCTAGCTCTTATCCTGCCTTACCATAGGCCAAAACAGCTTCTTTATTAACCAATATTATCAACACATATTCACAGCATACAGAAATACCATCATCCCACAGCACTTCCCCTTTTCTGTCTAATCAAAAAGAAGGTTTTTATTTTAACATAGTAAAATTACATATAACAAAATAGTTATTAATCCAGAATTAAAGTTACAATATCTAATCTATTTGTATTTGGCACAATTAAAAAACATATTCTATCATCTATCCTATTTTTATGAGTTTAAAGTTTTATATCTAGTTTATCTTTTATCATGACTAAGGAAAGCTATAATTATAACTATGTCTTCAACTCCATCAAACACCCTAGAAGGATATTATCTGAGCAAAAAGGAAGTGCATTGCAAGCAACTTCCAAAATTCTAGAAACAGCAAGAGACATCTGGTTGCCTGGACAGTCATCCAAAGTTCTTTTGTAATGTTGGGGCATCCATCTTCAGCCTATAGTCCTAGAGTATCTGGACTTTTCAGTGAAGCAGGAAATTTGAAAGACTGTTCAGCCTATTGGCAAAGTTCATCAGTCATTTTCTTCCATGTCCTGCAGAATGTCTGGCAGTTTCTTCTATGAAGCAGGAACCTGAAGGACCATCATGCTTTGTTTTGGCAAAGTTCAGTGGTCATCTTCCTGTGGGTCCTGGATATCCAGTTTCTTAAGCAGTTCAGGCAAGAGGAGTTTCTTGCCCAAATGGCTAGCCTTTTCCACATTGTAAGTAAATCCGTAGCAAGTTTCTTCAATACCTATCATCCTCTTTGAAGTAATTGATTCTGCCAGGGGCAGACATATGTCTCATTGTTCAGGAAAATCTAAGTTCTTAAAACATTTTAAATGCCATAGTCTGTAGGTATTTGAAGTGTTCGAAGATTACCTATCTTATCTGAAATATATTTCTGCATAATCTACAAAACTTAACTAACATGACTATAAGTTTGATTATCCTAGGTTACTAATTATTAATCTGTATTTCTTAATTATACATTACAATTTTTAAATGAGTTGCATAAACTTAATACCTTAAACAAGAGTACATACAATATAATATAGAATATAGCAAAATTAACTTTAAATTTGTACCAATAAACTCAAATTAATAATGATGTAAAATATGTAAAATTAACAGTTGTTTTTTGGATTAAAGTACATTTAATACTCTACCTTTTTTTCATCATTTCTATATCACAAATGCATTGCAAGTTAACTAGGGCAATCAAAGACTAGTAGGGTATGTACCATTTTGAAACCAAAATGTTGTGCATGTAAACATCTTAAGACTTAACTTTTTAAAAAAAGGCAGCCTACTATTGGGAGAACACACACATCTTAGACTTTCCAATGTTGTATAATTTAAATATGTGAAATTATAAACTAGAATAGCAAATTAGTAAACATTCCTTTGTAGACAAGCATATTTTAAGTATTACACAATTTAAAGTGTGCAGGCCTAGCCTGACCCAATTATATAAGCCCTTTAAAAGCAGAGAAGTTCTCTGATGGAAGAGAAAGCCAGAGATTCAAATACTGGAGGGATTTACTGCACAGTCTGAGGCTCAAGATGGATGAGGCCACTTCACAAGGAATGCAGGTGTCTGTGGCGTGGAAGAGCGGCCCATTAAGGAACTATGGCATCAGTCCTGAAGCCACTGTCGGTAGAACAATCTTGGTGATTCAGATGAAGATTTATCCACTTAACATACTGACATGGTACCCTGCACACAGAACTCAGCCACACTGTTCTTCACAGCTGTGAACTAACCAAGGAATGTGGTTAAATCACTGGATTTCTCATATTTGATGTGCATCAGAATAAACTAGTATGTCCATGTGAAGTAAAATCAATAATACTTTTTATTTATTTTTTTATTTTTTGTTTTTTTTCAAGACAGGGTTTCTCTGTGTAGCTTTGTGCCTTTCCTGGTACTCCCTTTGGAGACCAGGCTGGCCTCGAACTCACAGAGATCCACCTGCCTCTGCCTCCCGAGTGCTGGGATTAAAGGCATGCACCACCACCGCCCGGCCCAATAATACTTTTAAAGCAATGTGATTGATCAATTCTTTATAAATCTTGATTTAACACTATGTCATGCAGATACTACAGCAAATGACTTCAGAACATTTTGGTACTTGGCTTTATTTATTGATAGCTGATAAAGCTACCTTACAATGATGCATAAGTCTTGACCTTAATAAATGATGCTATTTCTCTTTTGCTCCTATCTATCAATTATTCCTACTAAAAATCCAGGCAATATATTTCATACTGCCTCATGCTAATCAGTTATTTTTGAAAGTAATTAAATATTGTAGCTTTACATTCGCTATAAATATGTTCAAAATTTACCTGTTAACAATTGATAGATCCTTTAACAAGTTAGAAGACTAGCTTGTCAGTTTGTTTAAACTTTATGAATTTTCAGTAGCAAAATCATAAGAGCTATGTTCCTCTTCTGAGTATTCCTATCCATTTACTATCTGCATGTCCTTGTTTGAAGTGTGCTTATTTGCTCAGTTTTCATTCAAATTCAACTTGAAGAAAAGAGTCCATTGATGTGGAGCATTCACTTTGCAGAAATTCACAATCCTCTATTATGTCCTTTAAATATATTTCAGCACAAGGAGTTCAGGTTAAGAGAGAACACCACTACTGACTTCCCCTGCTCCCTCAATGACTATACATAGCAAAGAAACAGAGTCCAAGGGAGCAACCAGGTTCAATGGTGTATAGTGGGCTTAGTTCCTTTCTGTATTCAATTCAAATACATATGCTAATCAAAGGTACATGAGTTTCATCTTCCACCTGGGCATCATGCCATATAATTACATGCCTTAATTCTAGCACTCTGGAAGCTAAAATTATTGTGAATTTCAGTCCAGCCTGGGCTTCATAGAAAGAAGCTTTCAACAAAGAGATAAACAGAATTATCTTTTCCCCACATTTTGCAGCCTTGTTGGGATGGGTACCCCCACTGTGGAGATCCTTGGCAAACAAGAGACCTGTTGAGTGCTGCATATCTTCCCCAGTGTCCACCACGGGCCCTCTTAACTCTCTGTTCCTGTACAAGTGCTCCTTTCTGACCCATCTCCCCCATGGCTAGTGTGGAGTAGGCAAGTGTCAGTACTCATGAAGTCAGCAGAGTTGTATAACAAGAGCAGAGAATTGAGCGTTTACTTTACATCAACTATCCTTGAAGGTTACTTTTATGTATTATTTCTTATTGTGGATAAAGAAGCTGTCACTTATATATGCCCTTAATTGCATCTCTCCTTCTCTTTGACTGCTTTAAAACACTAATGATCTGCTCTGGTGACTTGGAACTTGGGCCAACAATACAGTACTGTAATTCAGCTTTCTGATGGGTTCTCAAGGCTTTAATAACTAGCCTGGGAACCAAACTCTTTATTTGCGTCCTTGTTTACAAGGCTGAGAATGTCTCAAGCTTCCAGCTGACCTACATATAAATCCTCTGGAACAAGGCCAATTTGAAAACTAGGAATTCCTCGCATAATCACATGGTTGAAAAACAAAACTTTGAACTGTCACAGGAATGACATCTGGAGGGGCATTTAGAGAGTAAGAGATAATACAACTTTTTAATCTGGGATGAAAAACTAAACAAATCCAGGAATAAAAGTTGAATAAAATTGACTACTTTTTCCAAGGAGAACACAGGTTAAATAAGAATTCAGTATTATTTTTATTATTATATTTGAAGACTACTTTAATATTTAGTGAAATAAAAAAAATGAATGAAAAGCATCCTTTTCAAAATGGAAGCTAACATTGGGTGTGGAGGCCCACACCCAATGATCCAGCACTCAGGAGGTGGAAGAAAAAAGATCAGAACTTTAAAGTCAGCCTGGAGTACATATTTAATATCCTGGGCTTTGTGATACTCTGCCAAATAAGTAAATATATACATACATGTGTACATAGATGATAGATAGATAGATAGATAGATAGATAGATAGATAGATAGATAGATAGACAAAACAGATAAAGTGAAGTAGAAGCTAAAGATTTAAGCCAGGTAGAAAGCAATATATTTTCTGAATGCTTTATTTTACCTAATTTAGTAGGTTTCCTTAACAGATAATCTACTCAACTTTATTGAAAATCATTTTATGCAGAGGTTGAACACAATGACTTTGAAATCTGACCTATATTCAAATCCCAGTCCTATAACTGGTTACAGTCTGGTTTTGGAGGATTCCCTTAAACACATGGATTTTAAATATCTCCACCCATAAAGTGGAAGCAAAGACTCACGCCACATATATCCATCCATTGCCGAGAGTAAATGAAGCGTCTTTGGCACTACATGGCACACAGGAAACATTCAAAGAATAATGTTCTTTGTCCATCTTTATATTTCATAATGCTTCCTTTTTGTCTATTGTCATTTATTTTTGCCTTAGTGAGGGGATATGAAAGATTAATGATGAATAATGTGTTATATCTATCCATATTTAAGCTGTATTTGACTATAGAAAAATAACCACAAAATCATGATTTCGTTAAGAGAATTGGAGCAAACCAATGCTTTGTTGGACAGATAGAAGTTGCTATAAAGCCCAAATAAGCTTCACTTCTATTCTCCCTGCAGATGACATAGCTATAAACATGTACCCAGAGATATTAGCCTTCTATTTTCCTGAAAGATAGTATGCCTAGATAGGAGGTTATGATTCTTTGGGAAGGCAAATGAGTTTAAGGGAATGTAGGGGGACAGGAGAGAAATGGGCATAGGAATTGTTCCTTAACTCTGAAAAACAGATGACACGTGGCTGAGCATAAGCTTAGGACTTCTGTGCCAAGAACAACAGTTTTAGCTTGGAAGCACTGATTGCTTTTTCAGAGATGATAGTACACACCACACCTGAATGCTTTTATATTTATCATCCTCAGGACCAGTTCAGACTCCTGGCATGACGTTAACCCACTTTTTATCCTCTTCCAAGATACGGTTTTTGTCCCTTGCCAAGCACAACACTGACCGTCTACCCTCCTCATGTTCCCTTCAGTTCCCTTTCAGTCAGCAGAGTGCTGACTTGCCTCTAACAGGAACACTAATTACTTGGGTTGTGGTTGGATTGTCAAAGTTAGAAAGCTGCAGAGGCTACCAAGGTAAGACAAGCAACAGAAAAGAACAAAATCCCAGGAAGTTTTGTCACCTGGGATGACAGGATGTGATGTAATCAAGATGGTCTTTTTACCCCTAGCTGTTGGTGGATTCAGGAGGAAGCATTCATGCACATGTCAAAAAGTAATAATAATAAAAAAAACTCTCCTTTCTTTTCTGCAATATGTTACTTATAACAAGATCAATATGTTCTTTAACTAAACAATCCAAGAACAAATTTTCAAAACCAAATTAGGACTGTGGACCCTTGAAATAATTCTGAGCCATTTCAAGCATCTAGATCAGCGAACGAGCACTGGGGAAATTTGAACTCATGACTTTGCTTAAAATAGAAGTTTATTCGGAAGTAAATGGAATACAATGTAGCTATTTTCTTCTTTCTGCTCCCTATCCATCCTCCTTTTTGATTTCTTACTGTCAAAGCATTATTTGCCAAAGAAAAGCACCTTTATGTACTTAGAACCAACTCTATGCATATATTGAAAATAAATATTTTCATACCATTTATTGCATATATTCTGATCATGATTACTTCCTAGGGACTCCCTACCTTCCCACCCACTGTCTTAATTAGGTTTTTCATTGCTGTGAAGAGACACTATGACCATGGCAACTCTTATAAATGAAAACATTTAATTGGGGTGGCTTGCTTACAGTTTCAGAGGTTCAGTACTTTATCATCATGATGGGAAGCATGGTGGCATTCAGGCAGACATGGTGCTGGAGCTGAGAGTACTACATCTTGAGTCAGAGGCAACAGGAAGTCGACTGACTGTCACACTGAGGGAAGCTTGAGAAAAAGAGACCTCAAAGTCCACCCCTACAGTGACACACTTCCTCCAAGAAGGCCACACCTCCTAATAGTGCCACTCCCTTTGGGGGGCCATTTTTTTTCCAAACCACCACACTCAAACAATTCCTTTCCTTTCTCTCTCTTTAGAAAACAAATAGGCAAGCAAAAACAAACAAATGAACAAAAACCACCAAACAAATCAGAATTGAAATAAAGGAGAAATACATACACACATAGATACATAAACATATGAACACAAAACTCATTTAAAGAAAAGAAACAAAATCAGAAGTCATAATATACAAGCAAAAGGCCAGTTAGATCAAAAATGCCCAAACAAGGCCATATGGGAGAAAAAGTCCACAAAAATACCATTGGGTTCATTTTGTGTTGGCTATCTACTGCTGGGCATAGGGCCTGCTCATAAGCATGGTTTGTATACCTAGTGAAACTCCACTGGAAAAAAAACCCTAATTTTTCCTTTATAAAAAGATGTCAATTGGAGATAGCTTCTTGATTAGGGGTGGAGGCCTGTGTTCACTTCCCCATCTCAGTGATGGAGCCCCATCTGGCTTGCACCTGTGGAGGCCCTGTGCATGCCCTGTGCATGCATCCACACTCTCTGTGAGTTCATACGTGCATCAGTCTTTTGTGCTTGGTGTCATCCATCTCCAATTCTTAACAGTTTTTCTGCCTCCTCTTCTACATAGCTCCCTGGGCCCAAGGGGAGGAGTTTGGTGAAGCTAACACATTTAGTACCGAGTATCCCAAAGTCCCTCATTCCCTGCATACTGTCCAGTTGTTGGTCTCGGATAGTTCCCATCTGCTGAAGGGGAAAGTTCCTCTGATTCTGGCTGAATCCAGGTATGCTTAGATTTTTCAGTAATGAATTTACTAACTAGTTAAGTCAGTGTATGATCCAAGCATTTCTAAGTAGGGTCATCTGTGGGTTATAGCATATAGTTAGGATGTTCATATTTACATGCAAAAACGATTCTCCCTGAAAAATATTATTTCCATCTAGTGAGTCCAGTGATGTAGCAAGTCTTTTTCATCACACTTTCTTTTGGGACCACAATGCCCAAATAATTACATGGAAATTTATTATTAATTATGGATGTTTGACCTTAGGTTAGGCTTGATTCCAACTAGCTCTTATAACTTAAATTAGCCAGTTTTTATTAATCTACATTTTGTCACATGGATTTTTAACCTCTCTTCCATCCCATATGTTTGACTACCTCCATGTCTCGCTGGCATCTCCTGCCACACCAGATTCTAACCCCAAGATCCTCTCTCTGTCCAGAAAGTCCTGCTTAGATATTGGCCACTGTTTTTTATTAGACCAATCAGAAAAAAACAGCAACACATTTTTCACACAGTGTGATCAAACATCCTGCAACACAGTAATGCCTCTCAAAGCAGAGGTCAGGGAATGAATTCAGAGTGTTGCAAAATTACCTTATAATTATAATTACCTTATAATTGTAAAATAGTGATGTAAGAAATGATTCAGAATTCATGATTCCAATTGGAAATGTCTAACTCTGCTTGTATTAGACTTTGACAAAGGCAAGAATGGGAAGCAGTTCTCATAATACAAAATTTGGAACTTTCTCCAAGAATATTTTGTAGGTCTTAAAATAATTTATTAAACACATGATTCCAGTATGTATATATATATATATATATATATATATATATATATATATATATATATATATGTTCTTACTGTACCAACTAACGTGCATCTAATGTCCATTTGACTCAGTAGGTGCCTATGATATAGTAGTACATGGTGGCACCAGTGTAAGGTGAGCCCTAAAATGATCTATTGAGTATAATGAGTTGGGATGCTTGCTTCTTTGAGCAGATGATGAGTTGGACATTCTGTTTCTAAGTGCAGATTTGTTTCCAGTTGGTGCTTACCTACTCTCAGACTTTTCCTGAAACTAAATTATAGCATCTTGAAAATGAGTTTATGTATGCAACTGTGAAAAGAAGACACTACAACAGAGATTATTAACATTAGTATCTACAGCTAAATAAGTACTGCCAATTGTATACCAAATCTCAGAAATTATTCTTTTCTCTCTGTATTGATTTTAGTTGTTACTATGGCAACAATGCTTACTTATAGCTTTATCAAGTAATTCATAGTATTTATTTTACTGGATAAAGATGTTTTTAACCTTTATTCTTATTTTATTAAATCTATTTTACAGCTCTATCTCCAAATGACCATCAATTAAAAGGTATTATGTTTATGGCCCTTCTGATTACTTGATTAGATATATAGAGATCCTGCAACTTGATATTTCTCTTAAAATTTTTCTACTCTCTAGCAAAATAATCTTAGGTGTATAACCATGCAATTATTTTACAGTGTTTCTTTTCAGGAAAAAAATTGGTGGGCCTTTTCTACAAATATTACTCAGTACAACATCGGGCAGGGTTTCAAGGTGGCTCCAACACTGGATTCTTTCATGTTTAAAGGGACTACATTTTCCTTTAATTGCTCTCAGTTGGATTTTGCACAGAGGGCTTTCTGACTCTTTGGAAAGTTCTCAGGTAAAATCCTGAGACTGGCTAAAACAGGAAAACAATTTTGACATGATTTAATTTGTTTTCTGCACTATTAACTGACAAAGCAGTGTATTCATTTAAGTATACTTAATTTACAAGAATCTATAAGAGCTCATGAAGTAATAGTTCCAAAGGAAAGACATTTTTCTGACTTTTTATGATCTTAAGCATAAATTCTTAACTTCCATAGTTTATGGAGGCTAATTTTCACGATTTTGGAATACAGGTTTGTAGTATAACCATATAACTGTTTTCCTAAGAGTTAATTTGTATTAAAATATTTTGAAGGTACTCTGAACTTAAAGCAATTCCTTTACTTGTAGTATATTTAATATAATTAAGTGCTCTAATTGTATTTTTAATTCTTTACTTTGTGGTATTTTTATTTTCTTTCTTATATCCTGTGTACTCTGTGATCATTCTAGCATCTTCTACTAATGCTGTTGGGTTTCTAGCCCTTCCCCACTGTCTCTTCTTATATTCTTAAAAGATACCTCCAATTGAGAAACTGAAATCAAAATTATTTGATGATCACTTAACCCTGAAATCCAAGTCCTTTTTATTCTCTTAAAATGCTACTTTTTTCACCCAGTTTGGGGGGAAATAAATATTCTCAGCCCTACCATTTATCTCCTCTGTTTTCATGTCTCACATTTAAACTATGGACATATTTTGGCTCAGTCTTTAAGTCCTCTTCAGTAGTGTTCTATCTCTCATCCGCTGCTGATACTTCTACAGCTCATGTCCACCTTCACCTCTCCAGCTAGTCACCATCCTTGCTCAAACTGTTTCAATAGTCCTCTTACTGTGTGTGACTCTAGCTTGGTCTCAGTTCAGCAGCTAGGGTGATGGACCACTTCTTTCTCTTAGAAAAGCATTGAATGCTTACTATCTCTTGGAAATCCTGCTGACTTGCCCACCACTTCCAACTGCTTTAAATGACCTTTTCTATATTGCTTCTTACTGGTCTTTATCAATTAACCTTTTTGTGGCTATGCCAGCATGCCAAACTACTTGAACTTCCACTCATCCTCTGTCTATACTATTTTTTCCTCTATCTATAATATTTTATCTCCAAACAACCCTCTCTCACTTCCTTACTTCTGCTAGGCCTCTCCTAAAATGTCACCAACAGAGATCTTCCCTTACTGCCCTCATAAAATGGCACCCTCCATGGTTACCAATTTCTAAGCACTTTGCTTGAGTTATTTTGTTGTTGCTATTGTTCATTGCATTTATTACCATCTGACACATTACATGTTCTTAAGATTTTTTCTGGGGTTTTCTATCTCTGTTAGACTGAATAACATGGAAGACAGACTTTGTTTTGTCCACGTTTCCTTCAGGAACAGCCTGACAGGAGGTTCACAGCAATTAGTTGAAAGGGTTTGAACAAATTGCACAGAGCCTTATACGAGCAAACCTGCTAGGTATTGCAACACATATTTTGGATTGGAAGTGTTGGGTGAAGAGGAAAAATATTTGAACAATTATAACTCACAGGTTTGTTTATCTTTCGAACAGCCCAAGTTTCATTGGCTATTTCATTGAAACTTGGGGAAATGTAAAGTCAGGTATGACATTCTTGTTTATATAGTTCTTTAATTTCTGAAAGAGCAAAGTTGTGTTTATCCTTAAGTATATTCAAAGCTCCATTTCTGCTCCACATCTGCACCACCAGTGCTGTTGTTCACTGTTTGCTGCTGGTTCAGTCTTAGCTGTACAGTGTTATCACTCCAGCAGTTTGCCTTTGGAAAATTAGTTTAAAACAAAAGCTGGAGGGCTACAGAACAAAGAGAATGCTTGTCATAGTGATTATGACTAGCATTATTTTAAAAAATATGAAATTAGTTCAATGATGACTCTAAAGTATTTCTAGGATGTTACTATATAAATTCTTGTGCTTTTAATTTTAATAATAGTGTGCGGCTTTCTTATGAGATTTTTGATAGTGATGTCAAGGGTGAGGGGACAGAGACACAGATCCAACACTGGCACACTGGGGAGCCTAAGGAGTTGCCCTATCCTTTTGAGGACCTTGATTCAGGTCAAACCAGGACATATGGCTTTAACATTATAGACCTAGTAGGTCTAACACACTCCGTCACATAGATATGCACCAAAAAGTATGTAGGCAAGCACTAATAGGGCTTGGTGGGTTAAAAATTAAATGAGGACATCATTGGACAGGTGTTGAATAGGGCTGTGGATCTGTGAGGGAATGAGAGAAGGAAAAAGAGTGTTCAAACCAGACTGTACAATTATTGAAGAATAAGTATTTTAAAGGATATTGGTTGAATATTTGATTATTTTTCCACGAAATGAGAATGAAGGGCCCCACAACATAGAGAACTGGTGAACAAACCTTATGCCTTATTTTTGACAGTAAAAGCACCTTTTTATTCTTGGCTTGTGTTAGAAGTGTATTCCAGTTTGGAGAATCTTACACTTACTCCCTTAATCTCTTTGCCTTTTGACTACTCAATATTTAATTCCATGATAAAAATCTAAATTTCAAAGTTTTATATGAAGACTCACAAAAATTTGTATTCTCTTGTTTATTTTTTACTTCCTTACCTTCAGATTGTATGAAAAGAGCAAAGTGGTGTTGGAGTTAACATCGTGTTGAAAGTGACTGGTCTCCAGTTAAACAAAAACAACAAAAGGCTATGTCTCAATGAAGTGTTTCCTAGTATAACACTGAAGATAAAATAATCCATCTAAAATTATTAGCAATAGCTGTATAACGTAGTTTTAATATAGTAACCAGTATGCCTGCTTAATTTTCTCATTTTACTTTGTCTCTAGACTACCTCTTCCGTGTTTTTGTTTTAATATATTCAGCAAGGAATATTTTACACATCAAGTATAATAATTTCAGGTATTCATAAACTTTAGGTTTCTGTATCATTGCTTTATTAAAAAAGTGTACACATGAGATATGCCATCACAAGCAATATTTTCCATTCTTAATACTAACATTGCTCTTACTTGAGTAAACAAAGGTAAATGTCTACTTTTTATAATATAAGGATTCCAAACATGGGAACATAACCCTGATTTTCCAATACAGAGAAAATGAAAATTTTATGTATTCTACTTCCTATGTAGTTATAAACAACTCAGCATGGTAACAAGCAGGCACACTTCTTTAAGAGAAGCCTGTTTACCAAGGACAGTCTAATTGCATCTATAATTATTCATTTACAAATGAGATTTTTATGTATTTTTTCTTACAATTATTTCTTACATTAGCTCCAAAGCTAGAATCTCATATATACAGTATGTGCTTCGGAATCTAAAGTTCCATGAAGCAATGATCCCCATATTTTAATTAATGTTTTTCTAATACTGCTGACTAAAGTTATCATCCTACTCTTGGACACTCTCATATCATTGCATGCCAGTGCTTTTAATCTTCTGGCTCAGTTAAGCACTGGTTTATCAAAGGATTGATAACTTATTTGAAAGGCCTTTTGATATGAGTCTGGGCTGGAGAGGAATATTTCACTAAATCTTCTCGTTCTATTAAGTGGTTGAAGGGCACTAACAGCATATTCCTGCCAATGAAGGTTCCAGATTGAGAAAAGTAAGGCTTTGGGTGAGTGTTAAGCAAGTCAGGACCTTACCTTATGGTCAGTCTCATTACTTTCCTATTCTATAGTACAGAATGACCAGTTTCTCATAACAAATATTGAACTGAGACCCAGTTAGAATTTAGAAGTAAATAAGTGTGCATGTGGGTAGTTTCCAATACAGACTCAGTTGTGGGAAACACCTAGGTAAGTTAATGTAGCAAGGAATTTATAGTTTACTGAGGAGAATCAAATGAGTGTGCAAATAATAAGTGAATTTAGATAGACGCAGTGACTGGACTAACTATGATGTGTTGAGTGGTTCCATGATGTTCAACTTCTTTGCTGAAAGTCTATTTGAGTCTGTCCAATATTAAAAACTTGCCACTTGCACAACTATTCGTAACTCTTCAAATAGTTAATACAATCATCAATGCTTTCCTTCCTGCCATACTTCTGTAGCTCAGTCTCTGCTGGCTTGGAGGTTTGCAAATGGGAACATGATGCCAGTAATGTAGGAGAGAATGTATATGGATGTTCTGGCTTTCACACTAAAGGAACTGAGAAGCCCCATTTTCCAGACCCAGCTCTCAAAAGCTTCTCCTCATGCCTGCTTTATTTCTTAGCTCACAGAAGTTTATCTTTCATAGATTGAATACAACCCAAACTTATGAATGCACAAACTCAGTCTTCCCAACACTCCTTAATCCCATGTTAAGGGAGATGCTCACATCTGCAAAAGCACCTGCCAGAAATGCTAACCAAAACGAAAAAACAGACACAGAGCACTGTGTCATTGAAACTGATCATGTGTGTGGTTTTCTTTTAGATCTACTGTACTACAAGTCTCGTGGACCTAGTGAATAAGACATCTACAGCCTTCAGTCCAGAAAAGGATGCTCTGTGAAACCCTGGGCAAATGACGTAACCTCCTGTCTGGACTCTAAGCACTCTCCCTTGAAAAAGCCTGCAATAAATTCTGGCAACAGGGTAAGGCAGTCACCGGCAAGAGTAGATACCCTTTCATTTAACGCTGCCATCTTCTGGCATGCAGATTTCTCAACTATTTTTCCTCTTGATTAATTGACTCCACCATGACAAAAATCTCCCCCTTAGGCTTTGTTTCATATGTGTCTTTCTAGAAAACAAATGAGAAGGAGGGTGGGAGAATTTCAACTACTTGGATAGCTTCTCATGCAACATGAGATTTCTCTTTAGTGAAAACCCTGTAAGTTGTTCATTATCTGTGGGTTTAACATTGCCATACAGCCTGTAAGTTCTTCTCCATGCAGCTAATCTCAGGGTTGAAAGTCTTTGCAAATGGAAGAACACACTTTAGCTGCTCCCCAGTCTTACACTGTACATCAGTGACCCACATTCTTGTGGTACCCTTGAAGACCTTAGCCATGTGTGTCACCTAGCCTTGTGCCCTCTCAGGTGAGACACTCAAGGGATGCAACACAGAAAGAACACTTTGTTTTTTTCTGTCAGAAAGGAGTCCCCAGAGCGGTGGGCTTCCCTTGTTCTCTTCCAGTGCTTTGATGGTATGTGGGGTTCAGAGACTAATGGGCAAAACACAATAAAGACCACTCATTTTCCAGCCACCCAGCCACATGGGGAATTCTCTTCAGGCCCTTGCATTTGTGGACAGAAAGGACATCATGTTACTTATACAAATCACAGAAAAATGTTATTTTCATAACGGGTTATTCTCATAAAAATTTCCGCAATGTTATTATGCTCCTAACATGGTTGGTACTGGATGGACTAATGAGAAAGGGGTAGCCTCAAGTGGGAGAAATTCCTGAACACCGGACACAATTTTCTTAGCTATGAGTCTTACTGATTAATTTTGATTAACTTGTTAATTTATGTTTAATAATGTGTATTCTATTATTTAAGATGTATTTGCATAAGTTTAGTATTCACAAGTCTGTAATTTTTTTTTGTATTTATTTTTTTATTATTATTATTATTTTGCAATACAATTCAGTTCTACATATCAGCCACGGATTCCCTTGTTCTCTCCCGTCCTTCTCCCCTCCCCTTTCCCCCAACCCACCCCCCATTCCCATCTCCTCCAGGGCAAAGCCTTCCCCACAGACTGAGATCAACCTGGTAGACTCAGTCCAGGTAGGTCCAGTCCCCTCCTCCCAGGCCGAGCCAAGCGATCCTGCATAGGCCCCAGGTTTCAAACAGCAGACTCATGCAATGAGCACAGGACCCGGTCCCACTGCCTGGATGCCTCCCAAACAGATCAGGCCAATCAACTGTCTCACCCACTCAGAGGGCCTGATCCAGTTGGTGACCCCTCAGCCATTTCATAGTTCATGTGTTTCCATTCGTTTGGCTATTTGTCCCTGTGCTTTATCCAACCTTGGTCTCAACAATTCTCACTCATATAAACCCTCCTCATTCTCGCTAATTGGACTCCCAGAGATCCACCCAGGGCATAGTCATGGATCTCTGCATCCAGATCCCTCAGTAGTTGGATGAGCTTTCTAGCACGACCGTTAGGGTGTTTGGCCATCCCATCACCAGACTAGGTCAGTTCGGGCTGTCTCTCGACCATTGCCAGCAGTCTGTTGTGGGGGTATCTTTGTGGCTTTCTGTGGGCCTCTCTAGTACTTTGCTTCTTCCTATTCTCATGTGGTCTTCATTTACCATGGTCTCCTATTCCTTGTTCTCCCTCTCTGTTGTTGATCCAGCTGGGATCTCCTGCTCCCCCAAGCTCTCTTTCCCTTGACCCTCGCCCTTCACTACCCCCACTCATGTCCAGGCTGTTCATGTAGATCTCATTCCATTTCTCTGTCATTGGGCGATCCTCGTGTCTTTCTTGGGGTCCTGTTTTCCAGGTAGCCTCCCTGGTGATGTGAGTAGCAGACAAGTCATCCTTGTTCCACATCTAGTATCCTGCTATGAGTGAGTACATACCATGTTTGTCTTTCTGAGTCTGGGTTACCTCACTCAGGATGATTTTTTCTAGATCCATCCATTTGCCTGAAAACCTCATGATGTCATTGTTTTTCTCTGCTGAGTAGTATTCCATTGTGTATATGTACCACATTTTGTTTATCCATTCTTCAGTTGAAGGGCATCTAGGTTGTTTCCACATTCTGGCTATTACAAACAATGCTGATATGAACATAGCTGAACAAGTACTCTTATGGTGTGGTTGAGCATTCCTTGGGTATACGCCCAAGAGTGGTATAGCTGGATCTTGGGGGAGATGGATTCCCAATTTTCTAAGAAAGCGCCATATTGATTTCCAAAGTGGTTGTACAAGCTTGCATTCCCACCAGCAGTGGAGGAGAGTTCCCCTAGCTCCACATCCTCTCCAACATAAGGTGTCTTCAGTGTTTTTGATCTTAGTCATTCTCACAGGCATAAGGTGGTATCTCAGAGTTGTTTTGATTTGCATTTCCCTGATGATTAGGGATGTTGAGCAATTCCTTAAATGTCTTTCGGCCATTTGAGTTTCCTCTGTTGAGAATTCTCTGTTTAGTTCTATAGCCCATTTCTTAATTGGACTGTTGGGCATTTTGATGTCTAATTTCTTATAAATCCTTATAAATTCTGGATATCAGTCCTCTGTCAGATATGGGGTTGGTGAAGATCTTTTCCCATTCTGTAGGCTGTCGCTTTGCCTTGTTGACCGTATATCCTTTGCTCTACAAAAGCTTCTCAGTTTCAAGAGGTCCCATTGATTGATTGTTTCTCTCAGTGTCTGTGCTACTGGTGTTCTATTTAGCAAGTGGTCTCCTATGCCAATGCGTTCAAGCAAGTCTGTAATTTTTAAAGAAAAATGGAAAATACTTTTCTTGTTGAATTGAGCATAGATTTTAACCTATAACATTTTTATCTGTATTACACTTTGGCAAATTCATTAGTAATTCAGGACATCAAGTTCCACAACTATAATATCATATAATAAACTTCTTAAAGATTGTCAAAAGAATTGGAAAATGTGTATCTTTATAAAAATAATAAGATGATGCAGAGTAAGAGACATTCAGTGAAGTTGCTTTCTCCACTTCAAGATGGAGAAATGGAAACTCTGAGAGATTACCAAATTTTCTAAAGATTATTGAAAATAGTGAGGATTGTGTTTGAACTCAGGTGTATCTGTGTCATATTATCACTGTTCTGATGCTTAGTAAGAAAAATTAAATCAACTGACTTATTTTATTTAAGAGTAAAAATATCACCCAATTATAAATGAAAAATTATAAGATAATTTCTAAAAGGGACCTAGGGTATTGTTCCCATTTGTAGTGCTGTACCCAAATTAGAAGCAGTGGAGGAAATATGGAATATTAAATGCAAAGGCCAGTGTAAGGTGAAACCATCAAGGAGGCAAAATCGTAGTCCTAGGTGAAAGACTATCTGTTCAACAGAAATCAGTCTTTGGGAATTCTAAATCTAAATCATAACCAAATGCCAAAGAGGAACAGGTGTATTTTTAGTGCTGTTTATATTATATTGCTCCTGAAATTAGAAATTCCTTCTTTTAGGATATTTAGAAAGAGAGAGAGTGAATAAACTACTGATAATATGGCCAACTGCATTCCTGCTTTTATAAACATACTATGTCAGAAACATAGACAAACATGATTGTCTCTACACTCTGTCAAATTTATCAAAGAACAATATATCCACAATGTAGTGCATCTTTATTGGCAGCTGTTTGAAAGGTCATCATCCCACTTTCCTTCATTGTCCTGGCTGAAGCAAATGCAAGTCCTTTTTCCCAGTCTTAATTGATAATCAACTCTTATATCACACACTACACATCATACAGTACATACATCAGCATCAAAACATCTGTGCAGATGTGTAGGTTATAGAATGCTTACAAAGAAGTGAGAGTAGAGGTCAAGGAATATCAAAGAGTTCTGAGAAGCAGAAATTGATAGGTAGAGTATAATGGTTTGAATGAGAAAAGTCCCCCAAGTGGGTATTTGAATATTTAATCCCCAATTGGTGGGACTGTTTGGGGAGGTTTAGGATATGGAGTCTCGCTGGAGGATTAAGTCAGTTGAGTGCATGTTGGCTGTTTATAGTCTTGCCCCAGTACCTGTTTACTCTCTACTTCTTTCTTGTCTTTGAAGATGTGAGCACTCAGCTTTCTGCTCCTACTACCATGCCTGCTACTTGATGGCGTGACTCCACTCTCCCATGTGCATTCATCATTCTGGAACCATAAGCCAAATACAACTCTTTCTTCTTCGTATCGCCTTTGATCACGGTGTTTTATCCAGGTGGCAACAGAGAAGTAACTAATAAGGGAGAGAGAATCCCTGCAGAAATACAATAATGAACCTGCTGCTGCTGTTGTTGTCAGAGAGCGAGACTGCAGGGCCAAAACGAAGCTGCAGAAGTGAGGTGTGATGGAAGATGGAGACACAAAGGGCGGGACTGACTCTAGGCAAACTAACAGGCAGATAAATGGTGGGTCCAGACAGACAAACAGGCATGCAGTTGGATGGCAATTTGACTAGACCAGGTCAAAAGCATTGGCGAAGCTGAGAGGAAGTCCTTTGATTATTAGAAGTTTCATGACTGTTTCTTTAGCACATGTGCCAGCCAGGCAGATGACAGGTAAAGTCACTATTGCAGTGTTAAGTATCCTCTAGTTCCTGGGACTCAGGTGTGAGTTTTGTTGATGTGTCTGATAAGTTCTCAGGCCTCGTTTTCTGATATGATTTTAATATACCCATGGGCTCCACTAGTCTCAATTCATTTTGATAAATTTGTAGAGCGATATACTTTCTACTTTAAAGCATAAAATTATTTATCATCCTGTGCCATATGGGTGATGTCAGACAGATGTTGATGTTTACATGTCCACCAAGGTGTAGTTGGAAGTTTTTCTATGTCCTGTCTGGTCCCACAGCCTCTTGGACACAATTAAACACACAGAGGCTTATATTACTTACAAACTATATGGTCTATGGCAGACCTTTTGCTAGCTAGCTCTTATATCTTAAATTAACCCATTTCTGTTAATCTATATTTTGACAAGTGTTCCATGGTGTTACCGGTCTGTTGGCATGTTGCTTCTCCTTCAGTGGCAGATGGCATCTCTCCCTGCCCTCTTCTTGTCTCTCTGTTTGGATTTCCTGCCTGCCTCTAAGCTGCCTTGCCATAGGCCAAATGGCTTTATTTATCAACCAATTAGAGCAACACATATTCACAGCATACAGGAAGATATCACCTGTACCCTGTATTCTCAAAGTGGAGTTAGATGCTGGTTGTAAAATGGAGACTCTTAGGGAAAGGCACAGTCTAAAAAAATTTACTCTTTTCATAACTTAGGACGGGCATGCCCTGATACAACATCTACAAGAATAAACACCAGCTGTCAACTAATCTAATAATATGAGCTGTCAACATAATCTAATAATGAGAGAGAGAGAGAGAGAGAGAGAGAGAGAGAGAGAGAGAGAGAGAGAGAGAGAGAGAGATTTAGTTTAAAAAGCCAAACATGCTTGGGAATATAGGTCTGCTAGGTTATCAGTATACTTTAAAGTGCCATTGGTAAATAGTGTCTTTACCTGGAATCATGGACCAAATTTAAGCTTCAAGAGAGGTCCGTGAATCCTTCAAATAGTGTGTACTGTTTTATGTGAGTTTGTATATGTAACAGTCTTGAAAACTCAAGCCATTTCCATTAGTAAATTGTTAAACAAAAACAAAGCAGAGCAAATTCTGCACAAATCATTTGTCTCACTGTGTTAGATGTATGTCCTATGAAAATTCCCCTATTAAGTTGTTACTTTCTTATGCTGATATAGGTGTTGTGTAAAAGTAACCGACAGTAGGGACTCTGGAAGATACTTAGCAAATAATTCTATTTATGTTACAAATTCAAAACAAACCTACGCAGTAAACAGATTGAGGTTTATTGAGAGAACTGTGCCTCCCAGAAGGTCATATCAACCTCATCTGAAGCAAATGCAATCAGCAAAGCCAGTCTGTAGGAAAATTTTAATGACAGGAATTGACATCATGTCTAAAAACAACATACCCACTAATTTGGTCATTATCTGCTATTACAAAATTGAAGGTAGAGATCCCAAGTTCAGGACTAAAAACTTTCCCTAAAATAGCTTGTAAAATGAACCCAATTGCACAGAAAATGATAATAAAAATGCTCTAATAATTATTCGCCATTACTTCAAGGTCACATATAATAATATATGTAAAAACTTGATATCTTTATTTTATTAAAGTCACTCTTTCATGTACCTTAAAATCCAACAGCATTAAGAATAACAAAAGCTTTATATATGCATTATTTCATAAAATATCTAATTATTAGAGATTATCATTGTGCTTGTCTTTCATCATTTACATTTAAATTTCTTTTCAGACACTGTTTACTGTAGGTGTCAAAGTTTAGTTTTCATTTATTATTCAGATCTTAAAACACAGCCTTTATAAAGTACTACCAAAACACCCACAAACCAGAAATGTTGGCAAGGCATTTTCAGCCTAACTCTTAACCTCATAATGACATTCATTTCTCAAGAAAGATAATCAAAGGTCTT
Source organism: Peromyscus californicus insignis (assembly GCF_007827085.1). NCBI lineage: Eukaryota > Metazoa > Chordata > Mammalia > Rodentia > Cricetidae > Peromyscus > Peromyscus californicus. The sequence goes on from NW_026294617.1 coordinate 103,268,907, forward strand.
CAACTTAAAAAATTTCAGAAATACCAGCTGCATGAAAGCTTCTTTTAAATCAGGTGCCTCTTTCGAGTGTTCTTTTTTCTTTGTGCTTTCATCAACTATAAACTATACTGTGCTCACCATAGTTTTTAAGAGCAATCAGCTTTGCTAACCATCTCTAGAGAAAAATACACTGAAAACTGGATTCTGCTGACATTTTAAATCTTGGAAAATAGAAATAGAATTGTGATCTATCTGTAGTGGACAAATAACTCAAAATTAATACTGGTAAGTTGTGAAATAAGTTACATTTTTTGAGGTCAATATGTTCACAAAATCATAGCTTAGATATATGGGTTAATATAATATTTCTGATATGTTATAGCAAGATATGAAACAATTTTTAAAAGTTTAAGTAGATTGTAATGCTTTTTTTTTTTTTTACTAAAATTGAGGGGTATCCCAAGAACCAAATGAGAAGTTATATATGAAAATGTTTTAAAAGTATACAGATTATTCCTTTTTTGAATTATGGAAATTGTGGAACATCATGTGTTTTACACAACATGCAATTTGTAAATGCAGACCAGTTAGAGAACTCAACTAAGGAATATACTCTGACATGTGCTGGGGCACACTGGGAGAAAATACCACTGTTTGTATTATTATGGGTCTGAGGTCATTTAGAGATTCAACATGACTATAAATACATTTTAAAAAGAAGGGGCTTTCTATTTAGGTACTGGCATCCAACGTGGGCCAGGACTGTACCTGAGAACACTCCCAAGATGCAGCACCTAGCCATATTAGCCCAAGGCTTATAAGGGCAAAAACCACAAGATGACATGTATTCTGCCTACATGTGGGCAGGGTCTTAATATAACGTATATGTTTTGCAGTTGTCCCGGTCTTCTTTTGAACAGAGTAAGCAAGTGTGATTACAAAAGCAGAAATAACAGTCAGTTTTATGATCTCTCATCTTGAACAAATGGAAAAATTTATAAGACCAGTCAATTTAAGAGTGGTCTTCAACATCTAGGAAAAAGTGAAGGGGAATGTACCGCACAAGGTAGGGACTTACAAGTTAGAGGCATTTTTCTGCTGTTTGGTCTCTCAATTACAGTAAGTTTTAAATGTCATGTTAACAATTACAGTACCTAGTCCATTGTGGTGATTTGAGTAAAAATGTCCCCCAAAGGCTCATATATTTGAATGCTTAGTTATCAGGGAGTGGCAATACTTGGAAGGGAATAAGAGGTGTGGTCTTGCTGAAGTAAGGGTGGTCTTGTTGGAGGAATTGTGTCCCTGGAGTGGGCTTTGAGGGTCAAGAGCCCAAGCCAGGCTTAGTGATTCTCTTTCCCTTCCTGCTGTCTGTGGCTCCAGACACAGACTCTCACCTTCTCTAGCACAATGTCTGCCTGTGTGCTAAAATGCTCTCAACCATGATGATGATGGACTAAACCTCTTAAACTGTGAGCAAGCCCTAATTAAATGTTTCTTTTTAAGAGTTCCTGTGGTCATGGAGTTTCTTCACAGCGATGGAACACTGACTAAGACATCCAACATGCTGGTATATCTGGTTTTTCTCTGCATGGCCACTGTATTAGGAAGGCTCAGGAAGATAGCCTCTGGGAAGACAAGAAAAAAATGATGAATCATTAACCTACTTTAGGATATTTAGTAGATGAGAGATTTAAAATGATCTTATCTCTTTGTCTCTCTAAAATCCTTGAGACCTATAAGCTATTTTCCTAGATTTTTTTTTTATCATCTTGCTATTTGGGTTTATAATTGAGAATTCTTACACAATATTGGGCTGTAGCCAGGCAATGTGCACACAAGACAGAAAAGAGGATTCCACAGTGGTTTCAAGTTATCTGTGAGTCACCTGCTTAGATGTGGCAGGATACTGACATATTTTCAGTGTTTTCTTAGAGTTCAAGGAATTTTCTCTGCTATTGTGTTCACCTTCCATATTATTTGAAAATTAACAATGTATACATGCATGCAATTTATATGTTAGTCTCCTATTTTCTTATAAAACTAAGATTGACAAAGTATCTATAACATTTTCATAGAATGTATAGATTTTTTATTACCTAATTGCTATATAACGTAACAAAATCATAACAATGAAATAAAATTGAATTAGAAATAAATTTGAGGACATTAAGCAAGCTCTTAACATCTGAAAACTAAGTAACATGGTTCTAAACAATCCAAGGTCAAAACAAAACTTGCAGTAGAAATTAGGAAGCATGTGTATTTAAGAGAAAATAAAAACACAATGTGTGTGGGTTGTAGATAACACATAATTTCTTGCAAAGAAGTCAACAGAAATAAAGGTCTGTATTAGGAAAGAGAGAATTTTAATGGGTGACTTCAGCTAAAAGTATAAAAGAAGAAGGAAATTAAATGCAAATTAAGCTGGAGAGTAAATAATAACAAAGGATGGAGGGAAAATCAATAAAATAGAACACAGAAAAACAATAGAGAAAAATCAATGGGATAGAATGCTGTGAGATCAATAACTGTGACAAGTGTAGAAAGGTTGGTCAGAAAAAAAATCAAAGGCACAAATGACCAACATCAGGAAGGTCAGAGTGAGATCTTACAGATGCTGAAATAACAGCAAAATATTAGAAACAACTAATGAAAATGAACTTATATAAAAATTCACTGACAGATAAGCTGGCAAAGCTCATCAAGAAGAGCTAATCCACCTAAATGATCTCATATTAATTTAAGTATCTGAGTTAGTAACATAAAAATTCTTTTCATAAAGGACACTCAAGTTGATTGGCTTTACTGATGAACTCTTTATGGGAAAAATGAAATGAGCCCCACATAGTTTTTGAAAAATTTAAGAGACAATACCTCATTGCCCATGGAATGAACTCAGCATGATAATGTCAGGAAAGAAGAACATGGACCCTTGTACCTTACAAATAAGATGCTAACATTCTTAACATTTTAACAAATGCATTACCATGGTTTATGAAATGGATAAAACATGATTCAGTGGGACATATAATTTTACTATTTCAAAATCAGTCCCTGAAATCTACTGTGTCAGGAGACCTAAAATTTGTCCCACCTACATTGTCTGGAGGTCCCACTGCCTCTACCCACTGCCTCTACCCAAACAAACCAGAAGATAGTAAGTGGTAGAAGATATAGTTTTATTCAATTCTGAACTTGGGAAATGGTTTGGGGACTATATTCCTCATGGAAAAGCAGTCCCCATCCCCATCCTAGAAGTCTGAGGAAGTCTTTTTTTTTCTAGGAAAGTGGATGGAAAGTTTCCAGGCTTGGGGAAATATTTTGCTCACCTGTGGAAGTCCCTTGGAGGGTGGGGGCATTTTCTGGTCAGACCCTGAGTCATCATCTGTAAGACAAATCTTAAAAGGTCTTATTAATAAAAAACAAACCCAGAGCCAGATATTGAGGTGAATACTGAAAGACCAAAGAAGCAGAACAAGCCACAGCCAATCTCACTTCGACAACTCCTCAGTCAATCCTGTTTCCACGAATCCTCAGACTGAAAGCCTCTGAGTCCTCACCCCTGAGGGTCTCAGTTGAACTGCTGCTAAGAGCCTCTAGTTCCTGGTCCTCACTCCTCAGATACCTTTCTGCTTCTTGCCATCACTTCCTGGTATTAAAGGTGTGCTCCCAGTGTGGCCTTGAATTCATAGAGATCCAGATGAATCTCTACCTCCTGAATGCTAGGATTAAAGGCGTGTGCTACTACTGCTTAACCTTTATGTTTAATATAGTATCTGTTCTGTTCCCTGGTCTGACCCCCAAATATGTTTATTGGTGTGCACAATATATCAACCACAATCATCCTACATCTCTATTTGACATGGTAACAGGAGAAGAAAAGATGTCCCTGGGAGGTGAAGCACCAAGTTAGCAAGACTGGTTTACAGGTGAATAACGGTGGTAGGTGAGTCATTGGCTGAATCTGGTGGGGCTTTGTTTTCTCTACACAGCTAAGGAAAGCTCTGCTCCCCTCTTTTTTTTTTATAAATTTACTTATATTTTCTCTATAATTTTAGTCTTCTCTGTTACAATATGAACATCTCACTAACTACTGAAAAACATTAGACAAATCTTTCAACAAATGAGGAACAGAATGAAGGGTCTAAATCCCAGTGAGGAACAACTGAGTTTGTCAAGAAACCAAAAACATCCAGCCCTTTCAATCCCAATTTGTACTAGAGATTCTATCCTTTGCAAAGACGTGGTACACAGTGCAAAAGCATTCAGACCAGGAGATTGGAAAGAAACAAACTCTTTCTATAAACAACCTGTTTATATAGAAAATGCTAATGAACCTATAAAACATTAATGAGGTTAGCTAGGTAGTATAAAATGGTCTATATATACAAATCTACTGTCTTTCTAAACATTAATAATAAGCAATCTGAAATTGAAATTGGAAATATTATTTAAAAGAGCATACAATTATGACAATTCCCACCCATGATAAACCCCAATAAAAAGTTTACATACATACAACACAAAGAACTTTTCACAATAAATCTGCCAAAACATGGAAGATCACAAATCATTACTGGTAGAGACAGCTTAGCCATCTAGAAGTGCTGAAACACACTACCAAAGACAAGTAGACTAGAGAAGTTCATTTCTAAAAGTTTTGGCAAGTGAGAATCCAGAGGCTGATCTGCTTGCTGATTTTGTTCCCTAACTTCTTAGTTTACTTTATGGTTTGTTTGCGTGCTTTTTTCTTACATAATGATGAGAAAGAGGGCTTCAGTCTCTCTCTCTGTTTATGAGGGCATTGAACTCATCCAAAGTCTCACTTTCAAACATCAACTATTGCATGATTTTCCCTTCCCTCCAATCCCCCCAGGAAAATGGGAGATGAAAGAAAGTATTTCACCCAAGTTTAGTTTGGTGAATCAATGTGATTAAATAGAAATAGTTACAGCAGTGTGGATAAGGGGTCCCTTATAGGAGTGAGGGCAATTTGTAGACAGCCACACTGCGAAAAGAGAGCCCTCAGCTGCTAGCTGTCAACAGTTTCTATGTCCTCAGGGACAGGCTGGCCTTGTGCTTCTTATGTATTTGATATGCTGCTTCCTGAGAGACCTCCTACAGCTTCAATCTCAGCCATAAGGGAGTGTCTGTGAGCCAAACGTGTAGACAACCACAGCTCTTCTGATTTTGAGACAGCAAGTGTCATATCATACCTAGAGGACAGTTCTGATACATCAGCATGCTGAGGGGTAGGATTTCAACCTGAGAATGGAAGATACATAAATATTCAGTCCACTGCAAGAGTGAAAGCAAGCTTGCAGCTCTGGGTGGGTGCAGTTGATTTACTCTCTTTGACAAGTTGTCTTTTGGAGCACGTGCATCGTGTTTGTCATTTGGTTCTTATCAGTGGTATCTGAAGTCTCCTGCCTTCCTCAGTAATAAAAGTAGATCAGATCCCGGGAGCAGAGCCCCCCCATCTCTACATTTTCCTCCCCATTTCTTTGTAACTCATTGTCTTGGGTTTCTGTCTCAAGTTCATTAATGAGTACACACAGAACCAATCTGTGGTATATCAATGTGACAGAATGATACTAAGTAATTACAATGGAATTATTAATATAACATGGACAAAATTGAAAATAACCCAGCTACATAAAGAAGTCAACCTCTCACCCTGATGTAGATATGATTTTACTCATAGAATTGCAGAAAAATGTTTACTAAACTATAATACCAGAAAACAGATCAGTTATGTGCTCTGGATGGTAGTTTCATGGGGAAGGTCAAGGAAGTGAGATTACCAAAGGACAGGAATAAACTTTGGGAGATGGTGGATAGGCTTTTGGTTGTGCTGAGATATCATATTAACACTCACAGATTAGACCCTCTCTGGAAGTGAATATTACCATGTGTTCATTATACCTCCTTATTCTTCAGTCTTGATCACTTCAAGGCTCAGATGGCTGTTTGTGTCTGCCCCCTTCACTGTTGGCGGGTCTCACTCTGGCACTGGCAGTCAGCTAGTGTCTTCACTAGGCTAGAGGTTCTAGGATAGCTTCCCTACAAGTCCAGTGCCTCATCTGTCATGGTTAAGGTCTTCTTTCATATTCTAGATTCTCTCCCTTTCTCAAAACACTTCCCCAAATTTACTTTAGTGAAGTTGCAAACAGTAAAAGCAGAAGGTAACATTTCTTCAGAAGTTAAGCCTTCAATTTACAGACTACTATGTCTATTTTCCCAAGCAAGCCACGTGATTAGCCAACCCAGATTGAATCAGAAAGATGAAGGAAAGGTATTACTAATTTGAAATTATTTTCTAATAGTCTCTTGAAATGTCAATAAATTTGAAACTGGTGATTTTTGCTTCTATACATACCTCAGTAGTACCAGTATCACAGAAGTGAATTAATGTACATAAAAAGTTCAATATTAAAAGTGTGTTTTCTATTAAAGGTTGACATTCATTATCCATATTCTACTGAGTTCTTGGTATATGCACATTTCCCCTTTACAATGTCAGAAAACAAGAAATTTGTTTAGTTTTATTTCTGTATTTGGGATCACACAACATTTACTGGCTAATTTTTTTTTCAGTCTTCGAAAGCCCACCAATCATGTTCTCTTTTCAAGTTTCCACAGGTTTTATTATTTTTCCCCTTGCCTTGTTTCTCATCCTGGTCTGCTTTCTTTTGCTGTGATAAACACAATGACCAAAAGCAATTTGAAAAGGAAAGGGCTTCTTTCATTGTGTAGCTTATAGACCATCATAAAAGGAAGTCAAGGCAGAAACTCAAAGGGCTGGACCCAATAGACAGGAAATGAATCAGAGACCATGGAAGAATGCTGCTTACTGGCTTGAATTTGCCCAGTCTGCTTTCTTCTTCTCTGTCATAGTCATGCAGTCTAGGTGTATCTCATTGTCTATCACTCAGGGTATAACTATGTTGAGAAAACATATTTAGTGCCCTTGAACTTCTATTTTCTCAGCTATTAAATATCAAATGCACATTGAATTACATAACAGGATATATATATATATATATATATATATATATATATATATGTCCATCATATATATAAGAGCCCCAAAGTGACTATAGGCACTGTTATTGCACAGAAAGCCCATTGTTCCTCTTTGCATTTCTTTGTCTTTGTTTATGTAGCTCCTATTAAATTTGGATACAGTGACTTAATGCTGAATATAAGGCGCAAATCATTTGGTCTCTCATTTGAAGTATGAGTACCAGGTTGAAAGGATTGTCTCGCAGGCCATGCTGATGGGGGGAAAGGTAGCTATGAACACATCCAGAGTTAGAAGAGTGAGAATTTGGCTTGAAGACACTATCAGAATACAAGTAGACACTTCCCCAAGTAATATAAAATAATACCTAAAGAATCTAACATAAAAGTCACAATGCTATTTGGACACAATTGGCACATAAACAGGAACTTTGGTGATTGTCTGAAAATCCCATGAAGACTGAAGGTGCATGGGATAATAACTTGTGGGTGTTGGAGAACATAGCCTTTAAAAGATGGAAATGTATGCATTGTCAAGGCACAGTAGATTTCCTACCCAGTATGTTCTCCTGTTGGTTGATAAACATGGAATTCTATATGCTTTCCATGCACTTTAGGGGAAAGTTACCTACCCCTAGATTCAAGAAAAGGGCTGACTGAGGTGGCCTCACTCCCTTTTATACTAATTAGTGCCAAAGAGGTGACAGAGTATTTCTCTGACAACAGTGTCTGACTCAGGAATTGACTTAAGGTTATTTGTGCTGGTAAGAGACAAATAAGGGCATGTCAGAACTTTTGGGAAAGATGTTTCCTCATTCTTACTCAGATCATTGCCAGAAACTATTCCACATTCAGTTTGTGATGATGTCTGTGATGCTTAAACTCTGAATGTGCTACAGCCATCCTTACTTTCCACAGAGAAGTCTCAAAAGTGAGAATGTGGAAAAACCACTTTCTGGTTCCTCTTGGGGCTGTAGGGTGTCTTCTATAGACCACTGTACTGTTGAATTTTCAGACGTATGAAATAATTTATAAATATTATGAAAATATTTGGCTCACCGTTGGAGACTGGGAAGTCCAAGGTTAATGGGCTGTCTCTGGCGAGGGCTTTCTAACGACATCGTGATAAGACAGAGCCCTCTAGTGAGACAGTAAAAAAAGAAAGATCAAGAGCCTAGAGGAGAGGTCATGAAGGGATGAAGTGAGGAAAAGGAAACAGGAGAGCAACGTAAAGGCACGTTTCCCCTTTAGTCATCAATGCACTCCTGCCACAATGGCCCAAATCTGCTCCTAAGAGATTCTTTGAGAGATTCGCTCCTTATCTCAACTCTTGCAGTGAAGAGAGAAATTAAATCCCAACATGAGTTTTGGAAAAGGACATTTAACCCATAGGACTTGTATACTCAATGATAATGCACTCCCGTATGAACTCAGCCATTTGTAGGGTACTCTAACATGTGGTGTTGTATCCAAGAAAGGTGGTAAGTAGCCACCTCACTGCACTGCAATGCAGCTGTATGGAGCTTACTCTGAGGACTTAGAAGTGGGAGGAACAGTGTCCATAAAGGATAATCTGAAGATCTTTCTTGAATAGGTGATGGTGCAAGTAGGAAGTTAATTTTCATTGTGCAAAGGCTCTAAGAAATTCAGGATTTATGGGTGGTGCTGGCTCACTAGATGGCTTGCCTTATAATGAGGCTGACACACTGAAGACAGGGTGGGGATGAGGATGTAACTATAGTTCCAGTAATAGCATTGTGTAGCAACATTAAACTATCCCTGAAATACAAATCGTCCTAAGTCATCCAGCAATGGGGGAAAAATCATCATTACTATTTAGTGGGTTAGTTTTGTTGCTCTTGGACAAAGTAGTTTCATGACTCAAAACAAAAAACAAACAAAAAGCCCCAATCTTGACACAAGTTATAAGGTCAACCTGTGCCACAAAGAAAACAAAGTGATGTATTGAACAGGAGTAGGGCACAACTTGATAAAGACTCTAGTAACAAAACAATAAAGCCACTTTACTGCTAAACCATCCAGTTGTGAATCCAGGGATTGTTGTGATTTTAATCATTCTGTATGAGGGGGTGTATGGATCCCCTAAGTGGAGTGGAAATTAGATGATTAATCCATATAGGCTAAGAAATATTTTAAAATGTTATTCACCCTTAGAATTAGGAAAATGAAAATAAAAAAAACACCTTAAATTTCATCTTCCCCAGCCAGAATGGCAAAGATGAACAAGACACCTGACTAAAGTGCTAGAGGGGAGATGGGGGAAAGGGAAAAGGCATTCGCTTTTGGTGAGATTGCAAACCGGTGTAGCCACTAAGGCAGTCATTGTAGACAGCACTCAATAAACTAAACAATAAATCTACCATACAACCCAAGCTATACCATTCCTTGGCATATGCCAAAAGGACTCAATATCCTACTCCACAGATACTTGCTCAGCTATTTTTATTGCTGCTGCATTTACAGTAGCTAAGAAATGGCAACAGCCTAAATACCCTCAAACCAATGAATAAATAGATCATGAAAATGTGGTAAACATGCGTTTCCACTAATTTGTGTCTCAGGGCACATGAACTGTGAACCAATGGCAGAGGAACCCCCATGGAACTGGACCAGGCCCTCTGGATAAGTGAGACAGTTGATTAGCTTGAACTGTTTGGGAGGCCCCCCAGGCAGTGGAGCCGGGACCTGTCCTTGGTGCATGGGCTGGCTTTTTGGAGGCTGGGGCCTATGCTGGGATACTTTGCTCAGCCTTGGTGTAGGGAGGAGGGGACTGGACCTGCCTTGGCTGAGTCTATCAGGCCGGGCTGACTCCCCAGGGGAGACCTTGCCTTGGAGGAGGTGGGAATGGGGGGTGGTTTGAGGGGGGAGGGCTGGGGGGTGGGAGGAGGGAGGACGGGGGAATCCATGGCTGATATGCGAAATTAAGTTAATTATAAAATAAAAATACTATAACAAAGAAAGAAAATGTGGTAAATATACACTACGGAACACTATTCAGCTGTAATAAAAATAAATCATGAACTTTACATGTAAATGAATAGAACTATAAAGGATCATATTGAATGAGGTAACCCAGACCCAGGAAGACAAATATAGCATGTTCTCTGTCATTCAAAATTCTTAGTTTCAAATCTTCAGATGTGAATATAGACATCTTGAAGTAATTACAGAAACCAGGAAAGTAAAACAGGACCATTAATGGAATAGGGGCCCCGGGAGCAATAGAGAGGAGAATGATATGGTATAAGTGATCTGATCAGGGCGATGGGAAGAGGAGCTCTTTAGAAAGTAGGAATGAGGTAAATACAGAAGGGGGAGTAGGACAAAATAACAATAAGGATGTCTGGAAAGGTCATATGGAATCATACTACTGTTTATCTTTAACAACACTAGACCACACACACACAGGAGAGAGAGAGACAGAGAGAAAGACAGAGAGAGACAGAGAGAGAGAGAGACAGAGAGAGAGAGAGACAGAAAGACACACAGAGAGAGACAGAACTTTTTTTTTGTATAGGCTAACAATGCTTCCCCCAAGAGCCAAAACTACCGAACAAAAAACCCAAAACCAGGCATGAGAAGCCCACTTTTGATTTGTTGGTCAGGGGTTCTCCATGACAATCCCAACATATAAAGCCTATTGCTGTTTCCCTTTGTTACTCCCACAGAGGTGGAAGTTACGTTAAGTCCTGGTTGCTGAAGATATGCACTTCAGAAACAGGGTTCAGAGGACTCTGAGCTTGAACTGACTTGAACTCCTCTCTGAGTACTAGCTTTCATGGTACCAGAATGTTCCGTGCAAGCTTCCAAAAGAGGGAGACATCCAACAGCTTTCTCACTGGACTTAAGGCCTACTCAACAAGAGGGAAACTATGCCTGGTACTGGAAACCTAGTCAACTATTCCGTGTTATTGAAATAATGGATCTTGGAGGAGAACCTATAATCTCTATTTTACTAAACAAACATAATTCCTAACAACTGCCTAAATATTTTCTTTATTTCCACAGATAAGTGTATGTTTCATACTTTTCAAGGAAACTTCTTTTTGCAGTAGAGACCACTACAGAAACCACAGCCAATCAAACTGCTGATCTGTGAAGCCCAGTCCCAATGGTTATATCTTCCAAAACACTCTCACATCCAGTGCTCAGGGAACATTGCAGAATAAGTGGTGGAAAAATCACAAGAGTCAGAGGAAGTGGGAGTTTGTTGTGAGATTGTGTTCCCTACAAATGTCAGAAGCTACACCCATGAAGTCTCACCAACATTATTGCCTAAACATGAACTGAACAAGGAAGACACCAATAGACACCTCAAACTGGATGAGGAAATGCCCCAGAGTCTCAACCCTACACAAAGAATTATAGGCAACCAATGAATGCTGAGAAGAGAAGGAAACAGTCTTCCCCAGGGAAGAGCAAACCAACTGGTTATCTAATACCAAATAGTCAAGCCTGAAAATATACATACATGTAACATTATACAGACTGAGGAGGCTATATTTAGAAATATATAAATATATGTGTATATACATATCTATAAATATATGTAGTAACAATTAGTGAATAAAGAGGCCATGAATTTGAAAGAGAGCAAGGAAGGGTATAGGGAAGGGTTTAGAGGAAGGAAAGAGAAGGCAATGTTGTAATTATATCATAATCTCATATAGAAACCTATTACTAGAGAAGCTCCAAAATACACACACACACACACACACACACACACACACACACACACACACACACATTTAAAAAGAGGATTAATGGAGTTGTCCTAAAACAGGAAGGCAATAGTCAACTATACTCCTTATACTAACAAATAAAAATCTAAGTATCAAGAATATGTTGCCACATTTTGAATTGTTGTCAAGTAGACCCTCCAAGTATTATAAGCTATTGTCAATATTCCTGGGTATCCTCCAGAACTTGGTGGTAAGGCCCTCTTGCTGATCACACCACATTCTTGAGTCACAGAACATGGAGAAATCAAGCTGGAATATACGTGGAAGCTTCGTGTCTTCTGGTTAGTGCCCATAGTGCTGAAAGGTGCTATGCTCGCTACCAGAGGAAAAATATAAGCCTCAGGCTCATCCAAGAGTGAACTTTGAAGCTACAAAAAAGACCAGCCGACAAGGTATACCCTCTGATAAAATAATTTCATGAATGTTATGCCACTAACCAAACACTTTCTTATTGTACCTAAGGCCTGCTCCATGAGATGAAACCCATGACTGGCACTCTTAAAGGAATCAAGAACCAGTGGCTAGGCAGGTTATAGGCCTTAGAGAAGAACTCAATATTATTATTCCACTCAATGTACACAGTATTAAAGTAATTCCTAATGACTTAGTGTTATACCTCTAGATCAGTTCATTGTTCAGTCCTCATAAGAGAAGATTCTCATTGTAGTACATGGCAATTAACACAGATATTTCCTGACTAGTCAGTGTGCAGAGAATGTGAGACTACTTCTTCCCAGGACTCAGGGATCTTCACAGGAGAGGCAGGAGAATGATTGTTAGAGCCAGAGGTGATCAATGTCATGAAAGAAACAGGTGTTTACTGAGACAACAGGGAAGATGCACAGCAGTTAGGACAGAATGAACAAACCTGAGCAAGCTACGGCAGACAAAATCCTGCCAGGAAGAGGGAAGGTAGACATGAAATCCAACCACTAGCTCAGAAGTAATGGACATTTCATAGTTGCTGGGATTTGCAGTCAGTTTTCTTAGTGATAGGGTCTCTGGCAGGCTGAGCACACACCAAGACAGGCCTCACTCCCAAGACTATCTCATCAGCACAAGTTGGACTGGATGTGGGAAAAAGAAGAAAGAAGAAGAAAGGAAGAAAAAGTCATCACACGGTTGTGTACAAAGGGATGGAAGGATGGAAACAGGAGAAGATGGGGGATAGTGGGTAGATCCAAACACATTGTATAAAATGACCAAAAAACTAATGAAAATAGTGCCAAAAAGTAATAATACTAAGGAGAAGCCACCTACCATTGTACCAGGAGTGTAAGTTAGGGACCAGTAAGGATATACTGGCTTTTTAAATGCTTCTTGGGCAAAAACTTCACTGGTAGAACACTGAGCCTGTGAACGCCATCTGTCCTCTTACTCCATAACTTTATGTCCTTTTCTACATCAATGATTATTAATATGTTGCTCACCCTATCTTTGCGTTCTGTCATGGTCTGAAAGAAAATGGCCCCCTAAAAGAGTGACATAACAAGGTGTGGCCTTGTTGGAGTCGATGTGGCCTTGTTGGAAGAAGTGTGTCAATGTGGGGATGGGGTCTGAGGTATCCTATGCTCACGATACACCCAGTGTCATAGTTCACTTCCTGTAGCCTAAGGATCAAGATGGAGAACTCTCAACTCTTTTTCCTGTACCATGTGGGCCTGCATGCTACCTGCCATGAAGATAATGGACTAAACTTCTGAACTGTAAGCTAGCCCAATTAAATGTTTGCCTTTACAAGAGTTGCTGTGGTCATAGTGCCTCTTCACAGTAATAAAAACCCTAACTATGACAGGTTCATATCTATATTTACTAGTACAATTTATTTTCTCATTGATACAGTATTTAATTTGATTATTTATTATTATCATTATTATTTGTGTGAATGGAGACATCTGTGTGTCACAGCATGTGTATGGGGCTCTGAAGTCAGCTTTTTTTTAACTTTTTGAGAGTCCGTCCCAAAGACTGAACTCAGGTCATGGAGCTTGTTAAGCAAGTACTTTAATCTTCTGTTCTATCTTGTCAGCCCTAATAGATTATTTCAATATTTAATCTTTCCTCCTCTGTCCTGTAGCTTGCACCTCTTCTTCCTCTATCATTTTGACATCTAATAATGTTATGAGGAAGTTTTATCTTATGACAATCCCTGTTCATTGTTGATAACATAATAATAATGCTTTAATACTACCTGTCATTAACAACAGGAATACCTCGTCTCCATTAAGTAGTCCCTAAAGACAATAGTTTATATATTTGAGGGCCCTGGCTTAGGGGCAGTGGATACTAAATTGATAAAAACAATAACCTTCTTGACACAATTAGGTCATACTCTAAGCCCCATCCTAAAACCTAACAGAAATGTCTGAACTTCTCCTGGATCATCTGTTTCACTTGCAAATTATGATGAATTTTAGGATTCTTAAAAATGATATTCTCAGGGCCTGGATGATAACCAGTTAAGATACCAGCTGTTCTTCTACAGGACCATAGTTCAAGCCCCAGTACCCACAAGATGCCTCACAATCATCTGTAACTCTAGTTCCTTGGCATGCAAAGCCTTCATGTAGACTCCAAGGGCAGAAGGCATCTACATGGTGCATTAGACAAACATACAAACAAAACACTCTTACAGATAAAGTAAGCACATTTAAATGTTTTTAAATATATGTGGTTATCCAAGTATATTTTTATATTTGCAAGCAGGCATGTCTAACTTTTTGACATTCCAATAGATATTACCTACAAAGTTCACATTCAAGAGACATACAATAGAGTTTTTAAAATGCAACACACACACACACACACACACACACACACACACACACTTACATACACATACACACACATATATACCACATCTCCCTATATTTTAACTATGTTTATGATATTGTGTTGGGTCACATTCATAATCAGCAGGTTATGGGTTAAACAAAAATTACTAAGAAGGTAACATTTATGTGTGGAGTGAATAAGTATTCTAATTTAAATATTTTATTATGAATTATGAATCATAGTGACTTATAATAAAGAGATAACAAAATTAGTCTCAGATCAGTAAAACATCGAACCTACAACAAGGCAGAATTTGGTAATCATCTGAATTTAATGAATGCAAGTGTGAAGGTAGAGTTTGAGAAATAGCTCCGACCGACCGACCGACTCTGGTTAAATCAAATAACATTTTGAGGATTTGACAGTGAATAATTCTGTTCTTGGTCTTCTAGTAAGCTAGCAGACATCATATGTAATCTCTTTCTTGGAGTGAGTTAAAACTGATACTTTAATTAAGGGTTCAGCGCTCTTGGTGAAAAAAAATCAACATTTTTATCTTCCAGTAAAAACCTGTACTAAATATTAAAATCATAAATTGTTTTTGATAAAATTAGGATTGTTTGATAACCCAGGGAGATCATTTTTCTTGTAAGAATTATGTTTTTCTGGACTTTGTAGGTGCCAGGAACAGAGTCTGGTAGATCACCATGAATTGGGCTGTCATCCCATCTGCTCCCCATGCAAAGAGGTGGAATGTAATACAAAAACAAACAAACAAACAAAAACTTTGACACCTCAAAATAATTTTGATAGTGATTATGATTTCTGAAACCTATCTCGTAATAAGTAATTTAGATGAGAAGAAGGTCAAATTCACCTACAGGATGTTTATGTAAATTTCCTGAGAAGAAACATGTTCTGGTTAACCATAATGGATTTGAGTCAGCTTGAATGTGACTCTAGTTAAAAGTCTTAAAAAAATAAGAAGCTAAAATGATGGTGTTATTATTGATTTATTATTAAAGTTGTAAAAGCAGAAGACAAATGTACTTAAAAATAAATTTAAATGTCAGCTCGATAAATGGGATTGTGACTGGAAGAAACTAG
This sequence comes from Peromyscus californicus insignis, assembly GCF_007827085.1. Lineage (NCBI taxonomy): Eukaryota > Metazoa > Chordata > Mammalia > Rodentia > Cricetidae > Peromyscus > Peromyscus californicus. Next base: position 103,284,554 of record NW_026294617.1, read on the forward strand.
TTCTTAAGCTAAATAAAAATGTAATCTACGTTGAATCAACAACTATTTCTGGACTAACACCAGTATAGAGACCTTCTAATTCACATTGTCCTGTGAGGAAATTGACTGCATTATTGGCAGCCTCTCAATAATCTTGTATGTAGTAGACAGAGATTTTTGAAATAAACATGGAAAAGTTCTGGAGCATTTTCATATCCCTGAATGCATAGTTACTCAGTAAGGTGTTGTGTTTTATGTTTTGCCCAAAGCTCCTCTTACATCCCTTTTTTCTCTAAGTGGTGGTTTCTCTACTTTCCCTCAGTTCCGATAAGTGAAAAAGTGATCAATGCAATAGTTGTTTGGGGCTGCAGGACTAGAAGCATCTGCTTCTCAGAAGGATATATCCTTTGAATGTTTGGTTGAATTAAATGATGATATAGTTTTACAAGTCTCAAGCAAACATTTTTGTTCTTATTTCTTAAGATGAAAACCAGCTAGGAGTCTTAGCTGGGGTCATCCTTGTAGATTTCTGGGAGACTGCCTTGCATCAGGTTTTTGTATGACCCCAAAATGCTACCCCTTTCCAGTAGTCTCTTTCAATACTCTCCCTCTCTGTCCCCCACCCCCAACCTGATGGCTCATGTTCTCAACTCCACCCATCCACAATCCACTCATGAAATCTATTTGTGTGTCCTCTCATGAACCCTCCTTGTTACCTAGTCTCTCTAGGTCTTTGAATTGTAGCATAGTTATTCTTTATTTTACAGCTAATATCCACTTTTCAGTGAGTACATACTGTGTTTGTTTTTTCTTTGTCTGGGTTACTTCACTTAGGATGTTTTTTATAGTTCCATCCATTTGCTTGCAATTTTGGGGGGTCCTTGTTTTTAACAGCTGAGTAATAACTCCATTGTGTAAATGTACCACATTTTATTTATCCATTCCTCAGTTGAGAGACATATAGGTTGTTTCCAGGTTCTGGCTATTACAAATAATGCTGCTATGAACAGAGTTGAACAAGTGTCCTTATGATATGATTGAGTATCCTCTGGCTATATGCCCAAGAGTGGTATAGCTGGATCCTGTAGATTAATTCCCAGTTTTCTGAGAAACTGCCACAGTGACTTCCAAAGTTGCTATACAAGTTTGCACTCCTACTAGCAATGGAGGCATGTTCCCCTTGCTCCACATCCTCTCCAGGATGAGCTCTCATTTGTTTTTATGATCTTAGTCACTCTAACAGGTGTAAGATGGAATCTCAGAGTCGTTTTTGGTTTGCATTTCCCAGATGGTGAAAGATGATCAACATTTCTTTAAGCATTTCTCTGCCATTTGAGATTCTTTGGCTGAGAATTCTCTGTTTAGATCTGTACTCCAATTTTAATTGGATTATTTGATATTTTGATGTTTGGTTTCTTGAGTTATTAATATATTTTTGGAAATCAGCCCTCTGTCAGATGTGGGGTGGGTGAAAATCTTCTCCCATTCTGTAGGCTGCTGTTTTGTCCTATTGACAGTGTCCTTTACCTTGCAGAAACTTAAATTTAATGAGGTCCCATTTATTAATTGTTGATCTTAGTGTCTGTGCTATTGTTGTTCTGTTCAGGTAGTTGTCTCCTGTTCTGTTCAGGAAGTTGTCTCCTGTGTCAATGCTTTTGAGATTATTTCCCACTTTCTCTTTTATAATCAGTGTATCTGGATTTTCTGGATTTATGTTTAGGTCTTTGCTACACTTGGACTTGAGTTTTGTGCAGGGTGATATATATCACAAATAATGCTGCTATGAACAGAGTATATATATATATATATATATATATATATATATATATATATATATATACAGAGTAAATATATATATATATATATTTGCATTCTTCAACGTCCAGTTAGACCAGCACGATTTGTTGAAGATGCTTTCTTTTTTTCATTGTATAATTTTGGCTTCTTTGTCAAAAATCAGGTATGCATAGGCATTTGGATTTACATCTGGGTCTTTAATTTGATTCCTCTGAACTACCTGTCTGTTCTTATGCCAATACCATGCAGTTTTTATTACTATAGCTCTGCAGTAGAGCTTGAGATCAGGGATGTTGATACCTCCAGAAGTCCTTTTATTGTATAGGATTGTTTTATCTATCCTGGGTATTTTGTTTTTCCATATGAAGTTGAGTATTGTTCTTTCAAGGTCTGTATAGAATTGTGTTGGGATTTTAATGGGGATTTCAGCAATATCGGATATGGAGCCTGAACTGGTCATCTCCTGTGACCAGATTGGTGCCTAGCCAAAATGTCATCAAAGAGGCTTTATCCAGCAAATGATGGAAATAGATGCAGACCCACAGCAAAATACTAGGCTGAGTTTGGGAAATTCTGCAGAAGATGGGGAGAAAAGATTTTAGGAGTCAGAAGGGTTGAGGACATTACAAGAAAACTCACAGAATCAACTAACCTGGGCTCATAGAGTCTCACAGAGACGGAATCGAAAACCAGGGAGCCTGCATGGGACTGACCTAGGCATTCTATATATATGTTACAGTTGTGTACCTTAGTCTTCTTGTGGAACTCCTAACAGTGGGAGCAAGGGCTGTCTCTGACTCTTTTACTGGCCTACTCCTCATACTGTGTTGCCTTGCCCAGACTTAATACATGGTGATGTCTTACTGCAACTTGATATGCCATGTTTTGTTGATATTCATGGAAGACCTGCCCTTTCTTAAACAGAAATATAGGAGGAGTGGACTGGGGGTGGGAGCAGAGAAGAAAGTGGTGGGGGAAGGGACTTGGAGGAGAGGAAGGAGGGGAAACTGCAGCTGGGATATAAAATAAGTAAATTTATTTTAAAAACAAAGATGCAAACCAGATAGTTTCAATATTTAAAAAATAATAATCATCCATATTTTCACTCTTATTGCTACCCTTTGAAGGAAGAGTACTCAGAGCCAGCTTGCACCCACACAGATGTCAGAGTGTTCTGTTGAACATGCACAAACTCACAGGCCAATGATGTCAGGCAAAACCATTTTGTGAGAATGACAAAATGAAATTAAGATAAAATGTTTGCTCTATCTACAAATCAGTACATCCTAAAATGCAAAAATTGTCAAATGAATCCAAAACTTCTGCTGAATTCTGTTATTATATGATTTACTTTTTCATCTATCCTAGTGTATTTCTGACCTGTTAAATAAACAACATCTCTTTGATCCACTAACCATACTCTCTTTGAGCATTAGGCAATGAAATAAAGTCGCTTTGAATTTTTTTCTGATTTATATTATGTGTATATGTGTTTTGTCTGTGTGTGTGTGTGTGTGTGTGTGTGTGTGTGTGTGTGTGTGTGTGTGTGCGTGTGTACCATGTGAGTGCCTGGTGTCTGTTGAGGTCATAAGAAGGTTTTATATCCTCTGGAACTGGAGCATAACACAGGAGATCCTGTACCTGTGTCCATCTTTTTCCTAATAGCTGCAAGGAGTATGAAATAACTGAGGAGTTGTGGAAATTCAATTTCTGTTGAAATAATGTATGTATAACTGAATACAGTCATCATGTTCATATTGTTGCTTCCTTCTCTTTAGAGGGTCAAGGGCTTGCAAACAAAATCATCCATGTTCAAATCCCAGTTCTATCTCTTAGAATGGTGTGTCTTTGGATAGGCTACTTAGTATTTCTTTTTTTTTTTTTTTTTGGTTTTTCGAGACAGGGTTTCTCTGTGTAGCTTTGCACCTTTCCTGGAACTCACTTGGTAGCCCAGGCTGGCCTCGAACTCACAGAGATCCGCCTGGCTCTGCCTCCCGAGTGCTGGGATTAAAGGCGTGCGCCACCACCGCCCGGCCAACTTAGTATTTCTATGTACTGTCCTCATGCATAAATTTAGGATAATATAAGTACTCAATCTCAGTGGGCTTTTTGAGGAGTCTTTTATTTCTTTATTCTTATGTGTATATATACACATATACACATAAGTATGTATGTATACATGCACACATAGATAATCCCTAATAAATAATTACCATTATGCATTATCTTGACAGAAAGTAGGGAATGGGAAGTTGTTCACATGAAAAGAAGGCTGACAGCTGTCATCTCCCCTATACCCACTTTATTTTAACACTCTTATTATAATTATATGAGATCCTGATCCATACCAAGGCAAGTCGGTTCTCATCCTCTTTTATCCACTCCTCTAATTTTCACAGATGCTGCTTTTGTACCTCCCTAGGAGAAGAGAGGAAACTTGTTTGGGAAGTGCATCTAAACTGATATCAATCAGGTTTGTCCAAAGCTGCAACATTTGGTAGGTGGAAAACTCATTCCTAATCTGTCGGGATCTATGAAGTTTGCCTTGCCACATTAGTGCACATCTACAGAGGATGTTTCTCAATACCACATGATGACTTTGCTCACCTATGATGACAATAAAAGAGAAGGCATCTGAGTAGAAGTTCTTGTCTTTTTGTCAAATTTTGGTAAAATTTAAAATTATTTTCCCTTTCAGATTATAATAAAAGAAGTTAAAATCTAGAGCTACCCTCTCTTTAGTCTTCTTATTCTCAGTGAATAGTCTCTAACTCAAGGGACTGAGTAACTATTTAGTCTGTTTCATTCCACTTATCTCTACCGTCATCAGCCAACATCTGTCATATTTTCAAACCTGGATTAATCCACTTCCAAATTTCATATTGTCCTATTTTCAACATGTGAACTAGATAAAAGCAACAAGAAAACTTTGCAGAACTGTTCCTCCACAGGGAAAAACAAACTTCTTACAAGAAAGCATGTGAAACAAGATGGTATCAACCAGGTCTTCACCTGTGGCTTAAGTAAAACAGAAAAATGGACTATCCATATGACAGAGCACTTTATGACTAACCTGAATCTAGGGGCTTAAACTGTATCATCAGACATCTCTGTGTTCCTCTGTTCATGTCCACCACTTCCTGGATTTAGCCTTCTTCTCTGCAGATTTTGTTCAATGCTATCCCTTCAGTACCTCACAAGGATTCTTGGAAAGAACTACCAACGTTTCTCCAACTCTTTTGGCTACTTTTACAATTGCTTACTTCCAAATGCTGCCCACTTGGCCACTCCATACTTGAGGTTGAGAAGTGTTGAGGTTGAGAGGTGTGATTTCAGTGGTATTGGGAAGGTTAGATCCCAAAACACAGGCAAATGGCCAGTGATGGTATGTTTAGTGAGTATGCATGCAGTCTAGGGAGTGTAAGAATGTTGCACCTTAAAGAAGCATGCTAAGATGCTTTGTTTCCAGAGCATGCCAAAACTCTACTTTCTTAGCTATAGCATTTATACTCCCTGTGCCTGCACATAGCTTTTCCCATCACTTTGACTCTGTGGGCAAGAAGGATCTTCACATAGCAAATATGACATGCTTATACTAACTCAGTATTAAAGAGAAATACCTCCAGTTATGTTTCCGGTTAGACACTGCATTTGGTTTAAAGGAAAATACCAGTAATGAAATGCACAAGTTCAGAGTTTGCGTTAGGTAAGCTAATCAGAACTGAGAAGCTGTTCTCATTTGTATCACCTTGTCTTTTTATGAAATTATATCAACACCTTATTAGATAAGCCCTGAAAATGTGACTCAGCTTGTAGTTAATCCCTAGGAAAGTATCAAACTTTTGCCAATTTTCAAGAAAAAATAAGCCCTGCCAACTGAAGCCAATAAAAACACGTTTGGACTGGTGTTTCTACAGCACATATGTGCCGGGTCTTTTTGAAATGACACTTCATTTCTTGTTCTACAAGGTCATCTTGCAGAATGTACCAGCACAACGATAGTATTGCCTTCCTGTTAGCAAAAGAAATCCCTTCAGATGGAGACAGACATTGTAGATGGAAGTGGGAGAAGGGAAAACCAACCCTCTGTGAAGTAAGCCACAGATTGTGAAGGAACAACCTGAAGTAGTCACTGCTTTCCATCTCGCCATCATCACATTCTTTCCCTCTTCCTCCTTTCTTGGCAGATGATCAGTGAGTGCCACAAGGTAGGCTGGTATTGCTGAAGTTTGCATGGCTTCTAATGCCTGTGTTGCTACCAATCCACATTTCTTGAAGGCCTCGTTTCAAATTCTCGTGGAAGAAGTTCAGACTGGCCATTCACTGCATTGTTACACTTGGCATGTCCTCCTTCCTGGTCTTATACCAGTGCTAAAGCTACCTGGGACTCAGACACTAAACTGGGTTTCAACACTAGTGGTACAAGTTACAAGGGAACGGGAGGAAAACCAGAGATAATTCAGCAAAGTGCCTGTGGATTTGTTTCTTAATAAATGACAGCCAGAGCAAGAAACTATCCTGGCACTTAACTTTGCTCTCACCTATACTGCAAGCCTGATGCTGAGCTCATAAATGCAATTTCAGCTTTTGGTCACATGAGTTTTCCTCTTCAGTTTCAAATTCAAATGCGTTGAATAAAGTGAGAAGATGAGATTAATTTTAAAAACTATCATCAATTTTAAAAGTTCTAATCAGGTTTAGCCTGAGGATATATATCATTTCTCTAGGCAACTAGAATTTGAAATTTAAAAAAATAAATGGAATAGGATCAATTTATAAAGAGGTGACACCTAACAGAAAAAAATAATAGTCATCTCTACGGTAACCAGATTTTTCTACATGCATTAATAGTACTTCTAGAAGAAAAAACAGAATTTAGTGAAAAATATTTACATTTGAAATGAGATACATTGTGAGGACACTGTAAAATAATATTGAGAAAAACATTTTCTCTCCTGTCCTTCTGTTCATATGTGATGAAATAACCAGATAACTGAAGATAGAAACACAGCAGTCATAACAAGGTCTAGGGTGAGATTCTGTTTACTCGATTGCCTGCTGCTTTTTATTCCACTCAGACCTGAGAAGGAAAACTGTAAACTGAACTTCCAACAAGTGCCATATACTAGTGTGAAGACTCTGCAACTCTGATTGGTTAGAACTTTAGTGAGAGTTGGAATGTTACAGGTACAGAAAGATAAATCACTTTGGGCTATCTTTAGTACCCTTAGTCATCCATTGCCTTCTTAACATCCTTTTTACTGTCAGGTAAAACCATTAAAATGTTTTCTTAGCAGACCGTTAATTTTCACCAAGCTAAAAGCTAAGTATTATCCAGATACCATTGAAAGCCTATAGCTGGGCTTAGTAAATTAATGCTTGTAGATTCTCCTTCAATAACCAATGGATATGCCAAATGGATGGGATAAAGACCCACAAGGACTCAACCCTACACAAAGAAGTACAGGCAACTGAGTAAAGGTGGGAACAGAGAGGTTGTCTTCCCCAAGGAAAAGCACACCAATGGGTTGTCTGCTGCCAAACATTCAGCCCTGAAAACATAAATACAGGTAATATCATATGAACTCAACAGGTTATATTAAGAATATATATTGTATGTACATAGATTTTTATGCATGCAGTAACAATGAAAAAAGAGGCCATGGATTTTAAGGAAAGTGGGGAGGGCATATGGGAGGGTTTGGAGGAAGGAAAGGGAAGGGAAAATCCATGCAATAATCTCAAAAATAAACAAAAAATTTACAAAATATTGTGGGAGAATTCTTGCTGCTTTGCTATAATTTATCCACCTTTGATCCTCATCCATAGGCCATCTCCAAGGCCCAAGGTCTTGATCTATGACTTTCTTTTTTTCCAAATTATAAGAAACTCATGAAACATTTTTTCACTTTGGAACATATCATTTGTGACAACCTGAATCCTTGTTCCTGGACTATAGTTATTCATACTTGGTTCAGAATAAACTAACTCTTATTCTTTTCCATGTAAACACTTTTGTTGCATTCACAAAATAAGATATAAAAATTTGATTTTAAAAGTACTGACTTGTTTTTTAAACAAAATCACTGTTAGGAATAAAATCAAACATTTTGAGAATTTATTGTACTCTAGGCCATGGGTGTCCAGCCAATGGCCCAGACAGTGCATGTAGCCCAAGAATGTTTACAAATATCATTCAAAAGAAAATCACAAATTTATTTAAAGCCATATGAGATTTCTGTGACTTACTTTTTCTTTCTTTCTTTCTTTCTTTCTTTCTTTCTTTCTTTCTTTCTTTCTTTCTTTCTTCTTTCTTCCTTCCTTCCTTCCTTCCTTCCTTCCTTCCTCCCTTTCTTTCTTTCTTTTCTTTCCTTTTCTTTTATTTTCTTTCCTTTTTCTCTTAACTTGGTTGTACAGGTTCTGAAAATTCAGTTGATGGGAAGTGAGGCAAACACAAAAGAGACTCTGGAAATTCTCAGGCTCAGCCCAGCCTGGCATACTCAAGGGCAATTGATGAGAGGCCCTTTTTCAAATACAATTGAAGGCAAGGACCAATACCTGAGGTTATCCTATGACCTCCACATATACACTGAGATGTTTGCACACCTACAGTTACACTCATGTCCTTGTATACACTCACAAGAATATTTTTTAAAAGGGGTTGTCACTGAGTATGGCAACTTCATTTACTTTCTAGAATAAAGAAAACTCTACCAAGGCCAAATGTTGAAAAGACTGCTTAATGTGTTAAATGCTATCAAGCTGTTTATGTTATCAAACCCAAAATCTGTGTCAGAACTTGAGCATGAGTACTGGTTTACAAATCTAGTATTTTCCATGGGTTCAACAGCTCATTTAAAGGAGTTAAATAGGTATGTTCAAGTGAAACCCAACTTAGCAACATAATGTTTTAAATCACAGCAGCAGGCCAATGGAGCAGAAACTACAGCAAACTCAATTTAAGGCAAATAATTGCATGTATTTCAACCCAGCTAAACATAGACCTTTGAACAGTGAAAATATGTAGCTTTGCTCTTTGGTTGGGTATAAGAATTATAGATTGTAAGATTTCTCTGAAAATAATGTTTTGGTAGATCTGTGACATCATTTTCAGTTCAATCAAGTATGTTCCAATTTTCAAATGGAATGCATGGAGCTGTGCTCTAACACACAACATAAAGAAACACTACATCATACAGATTTACTAGCTCTTGTCTTTCCAGAGGCAAAGGCCTCCACCTCCCATTCACTCATACCATTGCTTCTTGGCAGTGCTTATCCTTGTGAGCAGTTATTTTTCCATAACAAAGCATACTCAGAGGAAAATTAGAACCAAATGAGAACTCTCTGCGCATCTCAACTTCTCCCAAGGAAGCAGATACTGATACCAAATATCCCTCTAGTTTTATCTGACCTTTTCCCTTTCTCAAAGATTTACTTATTTTAACTTGTGTCTCGGAGTGTTCTCTGTCCTCATGTTAGTGTGAGGATGTGTGTCTGGTGCCAGCAGAGGTCAGAAGGTGTCAGATCTCCTGGCGCTGGTGTTACATATAGTTGTGAGTCACCATGTCGGTGCTAGGAATCAAGCCAAAATCCTCCAAAAGAATACACGCTATTAAGTGCCGAGTCATCTCTCCAGACCCTGCTTTTGTTTTTAAAATAAGGTATGTGAGGACTTTTCCGTTCTTTGTGGTGATATGTATCACTAAAATTATATACAGACTTTTTTTTTATCCCTTCAGCTTTTACTTGTATATTTAATGTGTGGCATAAGACAATTCATCCAACATGACACAGAGAAGCCAGCGGATTGCACACTCCTGCTCTAGGACAACAAGGTAAATACTTTATTCACAAAACTATAATTCATTTTAGTAGCAATGAAAGTTATATTATTAGATTTCCAAGAGATATCAACGCTCATGGCAATTTATTTAGTAACTGAAAGAACAGCAAGAAAACTCTGAGGGTACCAGATAGAGACAGTTCCAAAAGCAGCTGTGTCATGGAGAGAGAAATCTGTAGCTAGACGGGCCATTTATAAAGAAAGAATAGGTTACACTGCAAGTTAGTTGTTTTGTTGTGTTCTAGCATATCTACCCTGGTTGGCTTCATTGTGTTTCTTGAGTCTGTGGACAGCCACCACTTTTCAGTATTGGATACTGTAGCAGGAATCTTAGAGAGTCTTATTAATAAAATCAAACCTGAGCCAGGTATTGGGGTGAATGCTGGAAGGTCAGAGATACAAAACAAGCCACAGCTACCTCACCTCGCTGGATCCTCAGCTGGTCTTGTTTCCTCAGACTGGAGGCCTCTGAGTCCTCATCCAGAATGGGTCTCAGCTGAACTGCTGCTCGAAAGCCTGAATGCTTAACCAGCCAAATGCTGCTAGTTTCTGGTCCTCACGCCTTATATACCTTTCTGCTTTCTACCACCACTCCCTGGGATTAAAGGCTGCTTTCTGGGATTAAAGGCGTGATGAGTCACTATGCCTGTGTGTATCCTTGAACACATGGATTTCTGCCTCTGGAATGCTAGGATTAAAGGCGTGTGCTACCACTGCCTATCCTTTATGTTTAATATTATGGCTGCTCTGTCTCTGACCCCAGATAAATTTATTAGCATGCACAATATTTGGGGGAATACAATACCACAGGATACATTCTGGAAAATAAGTAGGAATAGGTATGGAGAAGGATATGAAAGTGTGGCTTGCTGTGCTGTGTTGGGCACTTCTGCACCTTCGGACTTCTGCATAACTCACTGGGCTCACACAGAGATGATCCTGCGGCAAGCTGAGAGATGGTTCTCTGAGAAGAGTAGCTGTCTTCAGAGCACACATAGGAGGAAGCAAACAGTCTAGCCTAAAGTAGCACTGCCATTGAGGCTAGTGCAGGCAGCATTTAGTTCTCTGGTTGTTTGCCTCCATTTCTCTGCAGGCAGTGGAGAGGATAGGATACCTACAGGGGCATGTGTGACCAACATAGATTCAACCAATATAGATTTAGTGAAGGTGTTGCTGGAGATTATTCTCTTGCTGCTCAGATAAAAAGAGAGCAGCAGATGAGCTACCCAAGCTACACTGTACCCTTTCCACATCTTTTAGCCTCAGTGTTAGATGCTGTTCCAGTGTTCTATCAAGCACTTGAAATGGGAATCTTTGAGGTGGGTAGAGGCAGGAACAGGGTGAAAAGAAGACAACACCAATGGGTAGATACTGGAACTGATAGACTACAAGCTTCCATGTACTGTTCATTCTGTTAAAAAATTAAACAGATATGGAGAATGAATAAGGAGCTCAATGTCAAAGTTAAAGATATTAAGTGCTGATAGCATTTCCAAGAAACAAACCACTGAAGGGCACATGAAGTATCTCAAGGTAAGGCACTGGCCTGGCATATCCAAGATGTTAGGCTCAAATTTCAGTACTGAAAAATATAAAAAGTAAACATTAGTAAAATGTGCACACCTTCATATTATCCCTGACACCATCTTACTTATCTCAGAGACAGGAGAACCTATCATACAAACTTTCTTTGAATCAACCCATGTTTAATTCTCAAGATAATGATGTTTAAGCAAACATGCATTTGTTGTGAGGAACATAGAATCCTTTGAGAATGAGTAAGAGCCATGAGTTTTGGAAGCACTAGTTTCCATGATGTTGGGTCAGGAAATCTCTGGAAAACTGTGCAGTTTGGATTTGGATCCCATGTTTACTTGTGTAGCTGAAATCAGATGTTTCCTAGCTATACTGTGTTTACTTTGCTCAGCTTGGTTTCATGCTTGTTACATAAACATAGTTTAGAATCAATACTTTTATAAAACCGCAAAGAGCAATTCTAATCACCACTTTGGCTCCGTGCAGTTTTGTGTAAATTCCAGTCTCTTTTCTGCCCAAATCTTACTAGTAAACATGGACTTGAGAATGAAAGCATACTCTCACACCTCATGCTACAGAGCACAGTTTTCTCTCCAGGAAGAATTTTATCTCAGTGATGTGAGTGATCTACCCCAGAAACAGCAATGACCATTCTTGTCCCAGGACATGTCTTCCACAAAGGAGATGTATGTCCACCTCAATGTGAGGAGCTCCAGGTCCCCATCTTGCCTCCATTTCCCACTTTCACTTGCATTTCCAGACAGCATTTATACAGACATCCATTCCCTAACTACAAACTAACTTTGACTTTGGAATTCTATAATTCCATTTCACCTATGCTTTGAAACTCAGTAGGCATAAGTAGTTACAGGGAAGCAAAATTTACACACATTCTTCTTGTATTGCCTTGGGGACAATAAAGAAATCCCTGGGAATTCAGACAATGCCCTCATTTTTATGCAAGTGTAAAGCTGTTTCTCACAGAAACATGGCCAAGATGGTATTTTGATTAAACCAGTTGACAAATAAGTTATACACCATAGAAGCCTTTTGTCCCAAGTTTGCAACTCAACTATTTTTCTTTAACTTTATAAAGTTGGGCAGCTGTTTTTCCCTCTCCTAGCACATTTCTTCTCCCTCTCTTTGTTCTATAATTGACACAGTTTTTAGAATATGAAGCAGACAGTGAAGTTTGGCTATTGTTACTATCTGAACTTATCTTTGAAATTAAGAGGAGGAAATATGTGTATATAAGTATGTATGTGCATGCATACATATATTCACATACATGTGTGAAATACATATTTTTGTTTGTTTTCATGTTTAATTGTCTGTCTTCAATAGGGCCTCAGAATGTAAGCCAGATTGGCTGTGAACCTATGATACTCAAGTTTCAGCCTCAAGTGCCAAGACATGCCAGGGGTATGCCTAGCTAGCCTGTCCTCTGTTTTTATTTAACCTTTATCAAGAACACTGTTTCTTTTTTTTTTTTTTTGTATTTTTTTTTTTATTTTGCAATACAATTCAGTTCTACATATCAGCCACGGATTCCCTTGTTCTCCCCCCTCCCGTTCCCCTCACCTTCCCCCCAGCCCCCCTCCCCATTCCCATCTCCTCCAGGGCAAAGCCTTCCCCACAGACTGAGATCAACCTGGTAGACTCAGTCCAGGTAGGTCCAGTACCCTCCTCCCAGGCCAAGCCAAGCAATCCTGCATAGGCCCCAGGTTTCAAACAGCCAACTCATGCAATGAGCACAGGACCTGGTCCCACTGCCTGGATGCCTCCCAAACAGATCAAGCCAATCAGCTTTCTCACCCATTCAGAGGGCCTGATCCAGTGGGGACCCCTCAGCCATTGGTTCATAGTTCATGTGTTTCCATTCATTTGGCTATTTGTCCCTGTGCTTTATCCAACCTTGGTCTCAACAATTCTCGCTCATATAAGCCCTCCTCATTCTCGCTAATTGGACTCCCAGAGATCCACCCGGGGCCTAGTCATGGATCTCTGCATCCAGATCCTTCAGTAGTTGGATGAGCTTTCTAGCATGACAATTAGGGTGTTTGGCCATCCCATCACCAGAGTAGGTCAGTTCAGGCTGTCTCTCGACCATTGCCAGCAGTCTGCTGTGTGGGTATCTATATGGATTTCTGTGGGCCTCTCTAGCACTTTGCTTCTTCCTATTCTCATGTGGTCTTCATTTACCATGGTCTCCTATTCCTTGTTCTCCCTCTCTGTTGTTGATCCAGCTGGGATCTCCTGCTCCCCCAAGCTCTCTTTCCCTCGACCCTCGCCTTTCACTACCCCCACTCATGTCCAGGCTGTTCATGTAGATCTCATTCCATTTCTCTGTCATTGGGCAATCCCCGTGTCTTTCTTGGGGTCCTGTTTTCCAGGTAGCCTCCCTGGTGATGTGAGTAGCAGACAAGTCATCCTTGTTCCACATCTAGTATCCTGCTATGAGTGAGTACATACCATGTTTGTCTTTCTGAGTCTGGGTTACCTCACTCAGGATGATTTTTTCTAGATCCATCCTTTTGTCTGCAAACCTCATGATGTCATTGTTCTTTTCTGCTAAGTAGTATTCCATTGTGTATATGTACCACATTTTGTTTATCCATTCTTCAGTTGAAGGGCATCTAGGTTGTTTCCACATTCTGGCTATTACAAACAATGCTGATATGAACATAGCTGAACAAGTGCTCTTGTGGTGTGGTTGAGCATTCCTTGGGTATATGCCCAAGAGTGGTATATCTGGATCTTGGGGGAGATGGATTCCCAATTTTCTAAGAAAGTGCCATATTGATTTCCAAAGTGGTTGTACAAGCTTGCATTCCCACCAGCAGTGGAGGAGAGTTCCCCTAGCTCCACATCCTCTCCAGCAGAAGGTGTCTTCAGTGTTTTTGATCTTAGCCACTCTGACAGGCGTAAGGTGGTATCTCAGAGTTGTTTTGATTTGCATTTCCCTGATGATTAGGGATGTTGAGCAATTCCTTAAATGTCTTTCAGCCATTTGAGTTTCCTCTGTTGAGAATTCTCTGTTTAGTTCTATAGCTCATTTCTTAATTGGACTGTTGGGCATTTTGTTGTCTAATTTCTTGAGTTCCTTATATATTCTGGATATCAGTCCTCTGTCAGATGTGGGGTTGGTGAAGATCTTTTCCCATTCTGTAGGCTGTCACTTTGCCTTGTTGACTGTATCCTTTGCTCTACAAAAGCTTCTCAGTTTCAAGAGGTCCCATTGATTGATTGTTTCTCTCAGAGTCTGTGCTACTGGTGTTCTATTTAGGAAGTGGTCTCCTATGCCAATGCGTTCAAGACTACTTCCTACTTTCTCTTCTAGCAGGTTCAAAGTAGCTGGATTTATGTTGAGGTCCTTGATCCACTTGGACTTAAGTTTTGTGCACGATGATAGATATGGATCTATTTGTAACCTTCTACATGTTGATATCCAGTTTTGCCAGCACCATTTGTTGAAGATGCTTTCTTTTTTCCATTGTGCACTTTTGACTTCTTTGTCAAAAATTATATGTTCATAGGTGTGCGGATTAATGTCAGGGTCTTTAATTCAATTCCATTGTTCCACATGTCGGTTTTTATGCCAGTACCAAGCTGTTTTTATTACTGTAGCTCTATAGTAGAGCTTGAAGTCAGGGATCGTGATGCCTCCAGAGGTTGTGTTATTGTACAGGATTCCTTTGGCTATCCTGGGTTTTTTGTTTTTCCATATGAAGTTGAGTATTATTCTTTCCAGGTCTGTGAAGAATTGTGTTGGTATTTTGATGAGGATTGCATTGAATCTGTAGATTGCTTTTGGTAAGATTGCCATTTTTACTATGTTAGTCCTGCCTATCCATGAGCATGGGAGATCTTTCCATTTTCTGATATCTTCTTCAATTTCTTTTTTCAGGGACTTAAAGTTTTTGTCATATAGGTCCTTCACTTGCTTGGTTAGTGTTACCCCAAGGTATTTTATGTCATTTGTGGCTATAGTAAAGGGTGATGTATCTCTGATTTCCTTCTCCGCTTCTTTGTCCATTGTATATAGGAGGGCTACTGATTTTTTTGAGTTGATCTTGTATCCTGCTATGTTGCTGAAGGTGTTTATAAGCTGTATCAGTTCCTTGGTGGAATCTTTGGGGTCGCTCAAGTATACTATCATGTCATTTGCAAATAGGGAAAGCTTGACTTCTTCCTTTCCAATTTGTATTCCCTTAATCTCCTTATGTTGTCTTATTGCTCTGGCTAGAACTTCACATACTATATTGAATAAGTATGGGGAGAGCGGACAGCCTTGCCTCGTTCCTGATTTTAGTGGAATTGCTTTGAGTTTCTCTCCATTTAATTTGATGTTGGCTGATGGCTTGCTGTAAATTGCCTTTATTATGTTTAGGTATGTTCCCTGTATTCCTGATCGCTCCAAGACCTTTATCATGAAGGGGTGTTGGATTTTGTCAAATGCCTTTTCTGCATCCAGTGAGATGATCATGTGGTTTTTTTCTTTGAGTTTGTTTATATGGTGTATTACATTGACGGACTTTCGTATGTTGAACCACCCTTGCATCCCTGGAATGAATCCTACTTGATCATGGTGGATAATTGTTTTGATGAAGAACACTGTTTCTTTAGTGGTATTTGGGTGGCTGTTTGGTATTATATTCCTGAGAAGTGAGGGACTTCCATTTCTACTTGTTATAAGGTAGGTTTGCTAGTTATAACGTCTCTGCATTTGTCTGAGAATGTCTTCATTTATGAAGGATTGTTTTGCTGCATATACAGTTGGTGTTTAAAATATTTTCAATAAAAATTGAGTATGTTAGCCTTACTAACACTTGACCTTCTTGTTTCTGTAGCATTCTTAGCTTCATTGTTATTATCATACACATACACGTGTCTTATTTTTAATGCTTTACTCTCATTGCTTTCAATACTTTCTGTTTTATTTTGGCCTTCAGCAGGTTGGCATGTTCCTAGACTTGTAAGTCTTTGACTGTATCCTATAGAGGGTTTTTGAGCTTCCTAGATAAGTATGTTAATGTTTTCAATAAAATTTGAGACATTTTGACATGATTTTCTTGAATGTCTTTTATCCTGTTTGTGCTTCTCCTTGGATGTCTGTCAGAACATATATATTGAGCTGTTCAGTGTTGGTCCACTGGTTCACTTTCTTCACACTGGAAATGGCTTCATTTAAAGTACTATGCTTTAAAGACATAATTTGTATACCTTTGGTTTCATTCTTTACTTATTTGATAAGTATTTGTTATGCTTACCTTTAAGTACTGAAATGTAATGCCATTTAGTTTTTAAACGCACATATGGTCACTCTTTGGACATCTTTGTTTGCTCAATACAGTATCTGGTCTCCCTTAGTCACAATTTTTACTGATTCCCCCTTTTTTATACATGGATCACAGTTCTATTTCTTTGAAATTATTATAATTTTTGTTGAACCTACATGTTTTCAGCACCGAGACTCAAACTCAGACTCTGAGGCCCTAAAATTCCATATTATAGGTAATATAGTAAGTCTTCATTGCTATACATTTTTGAATTGACTCCTAGAAGTTCCCTCTCTGGTATATGTATCCTTAATCATGTCCTGATGGGTGATAGTGTTCTGTATGTGTGAATATATGGTGATCTGATTATTTGATAAATAAAGCTCTTTGGCCAATGGTGAGGCAGAATAAGGTTAGGCAGGACATTCTAAAACTGGAGAGGGAGGAAGGATAAAGACAGAACAGAGAGACATTGCTAGATGCTGCCAGGAGAAGCAAGATGTAAAGTACCAGTAAGCCACAAGCCACATGGCAAAGTATAGATTTATAGAAATGGGTTAATTTAAGATGTAAGAGCTAGCTAGCAAGAAGCCTGAGCCATTATGCCATACAGTTTGCAATTAATATAAGCCTCTGTGTGTTTATTTGGGTCTGAGTGGGTGCGGACTGGGTGGGACATAGGAAAACCTTCAGCCACAATGTCCTTTAGCTTAGATCAAACCTGTGGACACATTGAATGTCACTACCATGACCAGATGACATTTTATGTAAATAATAAAAGTGAACAGGGTTTATACAAGCTAAATAAAGGCTTAACCAACTGATCTTGAGTTAAAACTGGATATCATGGATTCTGTGAACTACTAGAAAGCCATTTAAAAGACATCAGAGGATGAAGTAGGAAAATTCACTCTCTCTCTTGAGGCAACAAGCTACCATGAATCTTATATCTTCTATGGCTACAAGGAAATTAATTTGCTATACAGTCATGTGATCACGGAAGAGAGTATCTGTTGTAGTTTGAATATGGAATATCCCCTATTCTCATGTGCTTGCACACTTGATCCCTAACTGATGGCACTGTTTGGGGAAATTATGGGACCTTGGGGTGGGAAACATGACTGGTAGAATTGGTCATTGGGGGGTTTCAGCTTTGAGAGGTACAACCTGGCCAGCTTCCAGCTTAAGTCTCCTGTGTCCTGTCTGTCACCACTATGTCTTCAGCTGCTGCATTCTCCTACCAGTGTGCATTGAGTTGCACTAGTCTCCATGATCTTCCCATAAGGGTGAGGTGAACTATAATCTCTAAGCTGTGAGGCAAAGGAAACCTCCTTTCCCTTAAGGTGCTTCTCTCAGGTACTCCAACACAGTGATGAGAACAATATTCCCTACGGCATCAGATGTTACTGAAGCCCAGGTGACTGATTTACTCTGAGCAGAGTACTCATTTGAGTCATGGGAACTGTGATAATAATTATCTGGGATTTTTTTTTTTATTATAACGTGTGTGTGTGTGTGTGTGTGTGTGTGTGTGTGTGTGTGTGTGTGTGTGTGTGTGTGTGTGTAGGTGTCAGATCACCTGTATCTGGAGTTAAAGGCAGTTATGATCCTCCTAATGTGGGTGCTGGGAATCAAACACCTGTCCTCTGCTGCAGCAGCACTGAACCATCTCTCTAGACTCTGGTTCTTTTGTCCACATCACTAAGCCATAGAAATTTCTGAGATAGAATAGTAAACTATGACTCCCTTCTCCCAAAACTGTTAACCTATTTGTTAAGAATTTACTCAGTGTGTTACCAGATTAATGCTACAGAGTCTCTTTTGCATGCCAGGTCTACTTCCTTTTCTGATTGAATTAAAATACATGATTTTAGGTCTGAGGAAGCCATCAGGGTTATGTGGTAAAAGCTCTCATTTGGGGGATGAGGTAGCTCCTAACTCCCTAATATATACTTGTCCATGCTGGCCACCCAGGATAAAGAATGCTTCCCAGTCTCTTTGCAGCTGCGTATATCATGAGACTAAACTCTCTGGAAGGAAGGAAGGAAGCCAAGATACATTGTGGCAATTCCCAGAAATCTGGTATTGCTTATTCTTAGTATTGTTTTTGAATTGCTTTATCTATACAAAGTCTTCTTTCAGAAATCCCCAAGTAAACATATTTGAAATACTGCAAAAACTGGAAATGACCTGAGTGCCTCCCAGTGAATAAAAGGATAGTTTATCATTTAGTATTGAAAGGCAGTGAACATGTTATAAAACATGGTAACTATTGCACTGCATGATAGAAATCAATAAAATAGAAAGCACACTGTATTACCATTTATACAAAACTCTAGGAAATGCAATTGGTGATAGAATTAGTTGTTGTCTGGTGACTTAGAGGAGGCCAGACCATGAGTAGCATAAAGGAGAGATTCTAAAGGGGCAAGAGTGTATTTTGAGAGTGGTGGATATGTTTATTATTTTAATTATGTCTCTGTTTCACAGATATATAGTAGATCTACATTTTGTGATGAGTTCAGTGGAGCACTAAATTGGGACACAAAAGTTTGTGGATACAGATGGAGGAGGCCCATTTTCATTGATCAAGAGAAATGGCATTTTGATACAATAATCTATAAATGCAATTTATTTGAAAACACGAACAAAATATCACAATTTAAAAAACAAAATCCAACTCTTTCAAGACCCCATTTACTCAATTTGCTTTAGTCTAGTATCTGGTTCTAATAACCATGTACTTATTTATATATGTGGATGAACCTATAGGGTGGAGAATGTTAATTAAAATATATACAGCCTATAAAAATCTTCATAGCTATTTTGGGGGGTCCTCTTGAGTACACCCAAAATAAATTGTTCCCTCTTTGTTCTCAGTGCAGTGTGTACAGGATGGGATTAGAGTCACTTATGAGTGAGAGAAGACAACCATCTTCAGAAATGTGTTCATGTTTCATATCAACCCAGGTGGAGCCCAGCTCTTCTGGACAGGTCTGATGGTTCTGTCCTCAAATTTAGCTTGGAGCCATGTGGTTCCTGTAATCTTGAGCTGTTGACTTTTTCCCTTTCGTCTGACTGGATGGTTTGTGAACTCCAGGAAGGAAGGGAGGGAAAAAATAGAGAGTAAAGGGAACATTCCAGCTATGTTGTTGGGAAAACCTCTGGAATCCATCACAACAGATACGTGCTTTCATTCTTTCTGTGATTTTAGTCATGTCGACTCAGGGGCTGCAAAGATACTGATCACAGAGCCTTCATTCCAGGTGGCCATAGGTACACAGAAATGTTTTCTCATTATGGGATTGGTACCTCATCCCCAAAATAATGTCACCTCATACTTCGAGGTTGTTGTCTCTGATAAGTATTGTGCATTTCAGCTCAATTAGAAACAAAAATGTCTTAATTTGGGGGCCAGAGAGAAGGGAATGAGCATAGTGATAAGGTAATATACGTGATAAGAAATGAGGTCTGTGTCTCTAGCACAATAATACATCAAGTCTGTTTTTCAGGAAGTAGATGTACTGAATGACTCCAGTGTCTCACTAAAGGTCTGTATCCAGAGACTGTAGGCTGGGTGTAAATTCCGAAGCAGTTATTTTTCTAACCTTTCTCACTCACATTTGAAAGCACGCTTGCATTTACCTTGCATTTAGGCTCATATTTCTTTTTGTCTTTATTAAAAACCGTTTTAAACCGACTAAAATATAAAAAGTTTAATTTGAACCTTTTTATTTTTATTTTTGGGAGATTTAATGTAAATATTTAACTTATTTCAGTGTCAGACAACAACTGGTAGCCAAGGTATGGCTGCAGTGGTCTAGACTCTCATGTCATCAGAAATCTAAAGTATCCCCAACTGTGCATGCAATGCTAACTTACAATGCTCTGTAATCAACTGAACTATTAAAAAAATGTTTTCTGTTTTAACTTAAAAAATAATCAATGAAGTGCAAGAAAGGAGGGAGAAGAAGCAGCACAATAATTAACTGTATCTCAGCAAGCATTTCAGAAGCACAGTGTCATGCTGGTGTTCCTAATTATGAGGTAGGAACCCAGCCAGTCACATCCGCACTGCTTTTCCTTGGGTGCAAGGACTAGTATCTCCTTGAGCACAAACTCAGCCCAGACAGTGTTGGCAGTCTGCAACAATTCCTGATTTTGATATGTGAATAGTTAGAACATTATGAAATTCCTTGTGAAATCCTTTTGTGGACTTAGGTTGCCTAGAGATTTCTATCTGTGATAACAAATGATAAAGTGAATGCCAATTACACTGTTAATGTCCCCCTAAGACTCTGCAGTAGCTAACTAAGGATGTTTTAATTTGATGGATCAATTCAGGGAGAAAAAACACTGGGAAATATACTATTCAGATACTTATTGCGTAAGATATTAAATAAAGATAAGAAGGTTGCAGTTATAGTAAATACTGTAAAATATATGATAAAGAAAGACAGGCATAAATATACCAATTTGTTCTTCTGATTAAATGTTACTTTTTCATATACATAATTGTGTAGTGTTTTTGTAAATGGCTTGCATGTTTAGGAATATGCTTAAATAATTTTAAAAAATTAAATTAACTCTATTATAAAAACTTGGAAATAAGATCATTACACACTGAAATTAACCAGATCCAAAGTCTACACATCTCAATGAACTCCTGTTCAGTGAGAATTGCCATTCTGAAGGAATTAGTTTAAACATGGAATCTGAAGGTTAAACATAGACTTGAAGGAGATGAAGGAGCTTCACACTGGATTTTACACTTTCACTATCAAATGTATTTTTATGCATTTATCTACCACTAAATCCAAAAAAAAATGACAGAATTAGAAAAACAATTAGTTTCATGTCCTCTTTCATATTAATTACCTTGATAATATTAGAATTCACCAAACCTAGCCTTCCCAGGATCAATATTTGCAGCTGTACCCTGACAGCTGTTCATCTTATGCCTGGCTTGGACAATATCTTCACTACACTCCTTATTGCATATTCTCAGAACAGTCCTGTCATCTCATAAAATCACACATGAACATAGTGCTATGAGATAAAAATAAAAACATGTTTTTCTTAACGGCAAAGGTTTGTTGTTTAAAATTTTCTTAGAGTAAGTAGATATTTTGCTGTGGATAAAGTGTAACATCTTAAAGCAAGAAATCAAGTAAGTTTGAAATTGAAGTATTTCAACAAAGCATGGACACTAGTTTGGCCTAGAATAGGAAGTTCACATGGCAGCTTGGTTCAACCTTAAAACTCATCCCAAGGATCAAGATTGCAGAGCAGAGTGTTGACTTCCAGATACTGGGCCTCTGGCGATGGGAGGATATTTGTTAGAGGACACAAAGTTTCAACTGGAAGAAACTTATGATAAGCATGCAATGTAGATAAATGTGTGATTACTTCTTGTGTGTCAAACAATATCCCATTTACAGTACTTGGTTTAATAAGTCTGTGATATCTTAGTTTTCTCCATTGGTACAATAAAGTCCACCCAGCCACTCTGTAAGGTGCGGAGTTCTTAGTGACTTTTCTAATTGCAAACCCAGATTAAAAGGCCCCAAAATTTCATGTTTTCTGCATTCAGATTGAATTCTACATGTTCAGCCTTTGTATAATTCCCACCCTTTCTTCATCCTTCTCAAGTCAGTCATTCAGAAAAGCATAATGGCTGTCTTTGCTCTATTCAGATGGAAAAGTAGAACAGACAGGAAGGGCTGTCTTAGCATTTGCCTCCCTGAGTTCTTGAGCATCTGGAGACTAAAGATTTACGAGTCTCAGAGGACTGTAGCTATAGACTGAGAAGCAGACTCAGGGCTCAAAAGTTTTAAGTGCCAGAGACTTAAGCTAGGTCTCAGGCAGAGCAGGCCCTGAACCTTCAGTGCTGGAGGCCCTGAACCTAACTGCTACTGTTGCAGAACCCAAGTTTTGAGGGTCAGAACTCTCAAGTCCTAACAGTAGTTATACAAAGACAAAAACAGAATTATACAAAGGCTGAACATGTAGAATTCAATCTGAATGCAGAAAACATGAAATTTTGGGGCCTTTTAATCTGGGTTTGCAATTAGAAAAGTCACTGTTACGGCTTCTTCTGGTATAAACGCTCCCAGTTCTTGTTTTGTTTTTGTTTTTTCCTCTTTTTGTGTATGTATGGGTAACAGAAATACACACAACACAAAATTTATTATTTTAACTATTTTAAATATACAATTGAGTGGCATTGGATACATTGAAAATATTGCAGAACCATCACCATCATTAATTTATTCGCATTGTTTTCATATAGTAAAAGTCTATAAGATTATAAAATTCTCTCCCTTTTTCCCCTGTGTCTCTGAATTCAAATGAGCTGCCATTATACTTTGTCTCTCTGATTGCGATCTTATTGTTTTGTTTTAATGATGCAGATTGGCCCAAAACTACTCTCTGCCTCCAGTGCTGGGCTCACAGGTGTGTTGCATCATACCCATCTGTCTGTACAATATTTATTAGTACAAATGTTTCATATAGGTTGAAACAAATACTGCTTGTATTGTTAGTGGTTTATTTCATTAGCATAATGTCTTATCCATACAATGGCATGTCAGACTTTCCTTGGTTCTAGAAGGTTTGCAAATCTCTGGACCCCTTCTAACCACTGAGACTTGATGTCTTGGTTCTTCATGGATTCTTGCATTTAATAGTCTTAGTTCTTCATTCCCTCCCATTTTTTAGCATTTCCCCTGTCTCTGTTCCTAGCTCTACCATGGAACTTCTCATCCAACTACAAACTGTTGTGTGAGCTGAGGATTCACAGCCTTGGGATCGCTGGAGACGTCAAACTTGGGAGTCCCTCTGCAGCCTGCCACCTTCCGGTTCCTGTTGTTTGTTGACCTTAGATTGAAAGTTCCGGATTTCATCATATCTTAGTGTTACCTATTCAGCTGGATTTACACATGATAAAGACCTCCAGTAAGCAAAGAAAAGCTTTTAAGAAAAGCCTTTAACAGACTCATTGTTGCTACATCAAAGAGAAAGTACACAGGGGAAGCTTCCTGGACTAGTGCAGCATGCCTGAGAAATAGTCTGCTTTACAGCCAGAAAAGGGGCCTAGCACACAGTGCTCAGATGAGAACGTCACTATTCACAGCCTCACATAGGCATAGCTTGCAGCATCACCAGACACTGAGCTTATACAACATCAGTCCCAAGCCTCTCTCATGAGCAGCCTTGCTTGGCAACAATTTCAGGCTTTCTGCTAAGTCACTAGGAAGTGGCCCCTTTCTATCCCGAGTGAGGGCAGCTGCCTACTGAGCAAAATTATCTACAGTTCACTGAGGCATGGCATCTTTCAAAAGTGTTGCTTGATAGCAGGAGCTCTATGACTGTGACAAGGCCTCTGAAGCAGATGTCTTTGCTTCAGCAGCAGCCAATATTACAGTGGTCTTCGCAACTAGAGGGGAGTTTCTTCAAAGACAGTGGGGTGTTCAAAAGAGCCTGACTCTAGTCACTTGCTGGTGGTTCCAGACTCAATATAATCAGCAGAGAGAGAAGAGTCTGTTCATTTTGCTGCCAGTTAAATCACAGAACTGGTTATGAGAAGTCAGGAAGGAATGCTGGGGTTCATAAACCTAAAGGATATTTATGTGTAATGCAGTAAATTAAAGGTAAAATATGGTCATTAATAATATAGTATGCTAATGGCCATTTCTAGTAAAATACATTCAACATGAAAGAGGAAAAGAGTAAACATATTTTGAATGTTGATCACTAGAAATATTTTATATATGATAACTATAAATAAAAACAGCCAAGTGTTTACAGTAATGACAATCACTGAAGTGAGGGTTAAATTAATATGCTTGAATGGTAAAACTGAATCAGTGTAATCTCAAAAACTCAGACTTGTCAAATTCTTCTAGGTTCTTCACTATTGTGTCTTTAATAAAATGTTTGAACATAGTGACATAGAGATGTCTCTTGGGTAAACTTGAGTGTTCTAAATGACATTTTCTCTAGAAAGTGGCCAGGTGGCCAGAAATCTGTTAGTATGACATCCAAGCCTATGCTCATTCTATATGCAAACTGAGGCTCCACCTAAATTTCCTATGTCATGTGACTCCTTTGAGAAGTCTGGGCTACAAGCTTCAGAATAAGGCTACCTGCATGTGGGTCTTTCTCAATTTTGTGGAAATACTCGTCAAAACATGGAAAGTGAGAATGTTACAGTATTTTATGATTTAACCACGCCCCCATTGATCATATATCAACTGCTCTGTCACTTACTCTAGATCTGGAGTCCTTACCGGTTTGTAAAGTACTTTGGGGCTAGGACAGATGTTAAAACTTAAACTGTATATGTATAAATACACAAAACACATAGAATTTAAACTATGGACATGCATATATATATATATATATATATATATATATATATATATATAACACTTATTTGTATAATTGAAAATTGTTGTGCTACTACTCACTATTCAGAGTTTAATTTGTATCCAATTAGTTATATATGTGTAGGTTTTTTCCTTATGAGATTGTGCTTCACATGTACAAAGGCATCATTAATTCAATGTTTTGTTTTGTTTTGTTTTTTGAGACAGGGCTTGTTATACAGCTCAGGCTGGGCTTGAACTTGTGGAGATTTTGTTTCTACCTTCTGAGTCCTTGTATTACAGGCATGCACCACAATGCCTGGCTGCTAACTCACTTTTTATTTATAAAAATAGAATTCTTTCTGAAAGAATTTAGTAAATACTCAGCTTTTATTTTATCTTTTGCAGTTGGGCTGAGTCAAATGTCATTTTAAAAGCTTTTTGATGCCGATTCTTTGGAGCAAATGTGCTGCGTAGATGCTGCCTTGGCATGGCTCATGTGAAGAAGTACCATTGGGTGTACCGGTTTTGAGTCGATGTTTTTCTTGTAGTGAATTCTAGTAAACTGAAGCATGTCTTCAGAGATATTGTTACTTTTTCATCCTTTCTTATGACATTGTTATTCATAATTTTATGATTGATAGATAACAAATAAAATACCTGACAATTTTCCTTCTAGCCCTCAAAATAATTTCTGCCAAATTTTGCCTAGCTTTAAAGGAACTGGATATGCTCCATTGCGTGTTGCTAATTAGTGTTAGATTTTAAACTGACTTCTGGCTTAAACAGGCAACTAAGGAATGCTGAGAGTTGGGGAAATAATCTTCCTCAGAGAAAAGCACATCCATTGGTTGTCCAATTCCATATGCTCAGCCCTGAAAACATACATGCCAGAGTCATACAGAGGGAGCAGGTTGTATTTATGAATATGTATGCATACACATATATGGATGTAACAACAATTAATGAAAAAGGAAGCCATGAATTTGATAAATAACAAGGGAGGGGTATGTGGGAGAGTTTGAAGGGAGCAAAGGAAAGGGACAAATGGTGCAATTTTATTATGACCTTAAAATAAATAACTGAAAAAAGGCACTAAACTCGAAAATGGGAAAGATGGATTAGGTGTTGTCAAGCATCTCTTGTCATCTAAAGATCTGTGTTTCACATGCCAACTGTATATATGAAGTGTGGGTCTCTGTGGAACAGAAGACATCGGGCCCCAGCTTATGAAAAGGAAAGGTGTAGCTGGTCATCTTTGCTCTTGTGTTTTCTCATCATTGGATTTTGGTAGCGTGGGGACCCTCACCCTCAGCGAGACAAATAAAAATGCAAAGATAGCAACAGCCATGAATAGCTCTCTTAAACAGTAGTAGAGATAGGATTAGATTATGTCTCCAGAGTCTTCACCCTGCTTCACAAAGTTTGCTCTTTTAAACATCTTAGCTTAGCCTTCCTTTTGCACTTCTTGTGACCTTCCACTTCTTTCTTCCTCTGCCACTTTTGAGCAACCATGTCAAGTTATTTTCTTCATCCAATAGTAATGATAACAGTAAATGATAAAGTAATACATTTGATTCCACATTTAACAGCACACAACAAATTCTGTATTGTATTGCTTTTGAAGAATGTAGAATAAATATGTATTATTTCTCCTTAATTTCCTCTATCAGTTGTTAAATGCTACCTGGATTGATTTAATCAGGGCTGACATGCAACCCTTTATGAAGTGATTGAGTGTTGATTATTCATCTGCTTTCCAATTAAACATAGTCATTTGAGATAAGAATTCATGCTGAGTGCTTCAACTAGTTGTGCTGAAGTTTTGGTAGTGACACATTTAGAGAAAATGGGAGTAAGCTTATTGAAATAGAATCGTAAAGACATGGAAAGAAAAGAAAGGAGTCAGATTCAGCGTGTAAAGATGCTGGCATATCACTAATTCAGCCTTGCTCCTTTGAATCCTTGGGGATGGTTTTCTTCTATATACACCTATAATTTAAGGAATTTATCAAATTCAGGGAAATTCAGAATCACATGGAAGAGTTATTAAGGTTTATACTTATGAGTCATAGTCTCAATATTTCCGATGCAATAAGTCAGAACAGTGGTGAGGATTTGACTTTCTAGCTGGTACCCAGATAAGGCTGATGCTGCCGGCAGGAAAGCATACCATGGACGGAGGTTGTTTAACTGTCTCTCTTATAAAGGACAGAATTTCTGAAACCAGCTCTTGTTCTGTATAAGATACGTACTTATCACTAACAGCATATAACTAATTTTTAGTGTAATCCTAATTCAAGATTTAAAGTTTTCTTTAAATTGTTTTGATTTTTTTAAAAAAGAGATTTTGCCTTAAAATGTTTATAAAGACAAAGAATTCACAATTTTCTCCAATGTTAGTATCTTAAATCCATTAATTCAGTACTTAGAAACTAATCCTAATGGTACTTTTAGGCATATAAAATCACCCTGGATTCCTGACAAGTATATATTGTGTGACAGGACTTTTCCTGTGGAGAGACAACACACAGATAGGGATCCCGTGAAAGATTAAAGTATGGATACCACCAAACTCCAACACGGTGAATTGATGACTTGTATTAGGGTTACTTACAGCAATATGAGTGAGGGGTTACTTAGAGGAAGAGAAATTGTTCAGAGAGAGGTGCATCACCAAAGCCCACCCCAGCATGGGTGACAGCTCACCAAAGCCGGGAACCTGGAGCACAGGGCACAGTGGCAGCCAGCTCAACCCGTTAGAGAGTGCCCTTTCCAGATGACTCAGTTGGTCTAAACCTCTTCCAGGCAACATGCTGGTTTCTGCTTCTTCTAGACTTCTGGTCTAGTTTCAGAGTCTTCTTTGTAGCTTGGCTCTACTGAAAAAGACTTCCAGCAGCTTTTATTGCTTACTCTGAGACAGAGGGGCTTAGTGTATCTGGTCAGTTTCAGGGACTTCATGAAGTCATTTTGAGTTGTTTACCTTCCTGCTTAAGTAAGTTCCCTGCAGGATGGAATCTTCCAACATTGGAGAGAACTGCTACACAACAGTAGAGCATCATAGAATCACATCACAAGCATACACCTATACACCTGTTGTGCAATATTTGTAGACTGTATGAAAATATATTGCTCTGGTTGGTGTAATAAAAAGCTGAATGGCCAATAGCTATGCAGGAGGTATAGGCAGGACTTCCAGGCAGAGAGAGAACTCTGGGAAAAAAAGCAGAGTTACCAGCCAGACACAGAAGAAGCAGAACATGCAGAAGTAGAGGTAACAGCCACAAGCCATGTGGCAGGATGTAGATTAATAGAAATGGGTTAATTTAAATTATAAGAACTAGTCAGGAACAAGCCTAAGCTATAGTCCAAGCTTTCATAATTAGTAAGAAGTCTTCATGTCATTATATGGGAGCTGGCTGATGGGACAGAGAAAGACTCGTTACATATACCTATCATAACACTTGCTATGTTACAACACTACTGTATATACTCCAAAATTTTCTCAAAAGTAAATTAAAAATTGAAATGGTATAGCAGTAGAATCTTGCAAATGACTAAACTATTGAAGCATTCCTCAATATAGTCAAATGCGTTATCGTGGCTTCAAGCTTATCATTGCTTTAGTTTGTAGGCATTTTAGAAGTAGTGAAATCCCAGAGTCATTTCATAGGTAGCACGACAGGGGGGTTACAAGGAAATTTAATCAAAATAAAGAAGTAACTTTGTAAAATAATTTTATCTCAGTGATTCAGGGAGGGACGGGGGAGAATCATCCTTTACTGGAGATGAACTTCCTAAGTTTTATCTAATTCCAAGTGGTCAGTCCTATAAACATGTACATATGACAACAATAAACGGACTCACCAGATTAAATGCTTCATTTGTTCATTTTTTGTGTCAGCAGTAATAACTGAAGAAGAGGCCATGAATTTGAGAGGGAGCTTGGAACACAGAAGGAGCTGGATGAAGAGGAGAAATTATGTAAATATAGTTCATATAAATGAAATTTTAAAAATATAGCACACACAATATTTAGCCTTTTACTTACATAAGGTAAAATTTTATTTTAATATTCGAAAACTTTAAATAGAAGTAATTATCTACCAACTGGTTTTAGTTTTGATTTTATTTATAGTGATTATCAAAATCATTTTCGCAGAAACAAAGTTGGTTTGTTGCTATTTGCTTATGGTTTTGGTTTGCTGTGATGCATTAGGTGTTGCTGAATGGTTGAGAAATCCAACAAAACAGTGTCATACACAGGCATGACCGTAGGATTGAAAAACTACATGTTACCTCACAGTGTAGTGTGAGTTCACATGCTGAATAGTTTATGGGACCGTTGGGATTAATCATTAAATATACAGAGACACCAATGGTAACTGTATAGTCACAGAGCATTGCAATTACATGACACATTTTCACTAGAAAACGGAGATGAATAGAAATGCAAAACTAACTGACATTTTTCTTTCAGGAGATGGCATCTTAGATCAAGAATATCTAGGTTTGTCCTTTACTCCAGTGAATAAAGGCATAGCATGAAATCAGCCAGAGGAGACATTTATTTCGCCTCTCCATCTGTGCACATAATTTGTGTGGTTTCATTTCTAATATTCTTTGTAGACTCAGCTTGAATCAAGTCAAAATTTGTCAAAGCAGCCCTCCTAAGTGTTCAGCAGTGGAACAATGTTGCTCAGCCCTTGGAAAGTGACAGTTTAGTAGATGTAGGAAGGATGCCATCTCCCGGATACACTAGAGTTAATACACGGTTTCAAGTGTTCGTCTGCAAATGTTTTATTAATGTTAGATAGTTACACTCCTATTTTTTGTGGATTTCAATGATACATTTCAAAAATGTTAAGAATTTAAAGAGAAGAAATTGTTTAAATTAATAGTCTTTACCTCATCACATTCCTTAATAAATCTGCAAACTTAAAATTACATCAGAAAGCAATGGCTCTTGTTCATCAGCATACATTCTGAGAGGTTCATGTTAGACTACAGCTACTCTGTAGCAACATTTTCCAAAACCAATTAAGGGTCTACACTCAATTTATTCCTACTGCCGCATCCAGGGAAACATTTAGGAGACAGAATAACATCCCACAATAAATGGCCTCTAAGAGAAAAAGAAGAGTTTCCCAGGAAACGCAATGTGCCAGACAAGTTCCTTTTGTCTGTGTCTAAGGAAACTGTAAATACTTCCCACTTAAGAACCCTGTGAGGCATTTGTTAATAATTCATAGTAAGGAATACACGTGCACACTTTAATTTTTACTTATGTTAGAGGAACATGTTTTCAAGAGGTGAATTACAAAATTTTCAGCATTTGTAGAAGGCGATGCAAGTGAACAAAGGGGGAGATAGTGTAATGGGGGAAAAAGTAGAAGTGGAGGTTCAGTTTTCTTTGAACTGAAAACACCATTGTTCTTACTAAGTTAAATCTTGGATGCAAAAGTCAAGAGTGCAGGTTTAGATAAGCTTTGCTCAAGAGAACACTATGAGCTATGAATTGCCTTGGATCAAGGTTTCTGGAACAAGAAGAGAGTCCAGAAAAGGACCCATTTATGTTATGGACACTGCACAAACTGCAACCTCCAGATCAGTACTCCCTTGTTTTCTCCATGGTCTATTACTCTAAAGTATGTAGAGCAGCAGTTCTCAACCTATGAGTTTCAACCCCTTTGGGGCAGCATATCCTGCATATCAGGTATTTACATTATTATTCATAACAGTACCAAAATTACACTTATAAAGTAGCAATGGAATAATTTTATGGTTGGGGGTAACCATAACATGAGGACCTGTATTAAAAGGTCTCAGCATTGGGGAGGTTGAGAACCACTGCTGTACACTCTTCAGTAATAGAATCTTCATCACTGTAAAGTGCTAGAGTGTAATTCAAAACAATGGCAAACACCTGTGGTGTCCAGCAGCTCAGAGAGAAATAACCCATTGGGCATTTTATTTGTGGTGTCTAGCGGCAGGATTTTTGCCCCATTATAGAACTCTTTATGTGTATATGCTTTTATTTTAGGAGATTTCTGCACAGAAGTTTTTCATGACTTTTCCAGAAATTCTATGACGTTAGTTGTTCCTCCCCATACCCACTTCCTTGCTCTGTCCTCTCATCCTCCATCACACTTAACTATTTCTGTCCTGTTTTTCTTCTTTCTCTTTATATCCCTTGGTTATTTCTCCCCCTGTCTTGAAAGCCACCCGCCATGGCATCTGAGTAATTTCTTGAACTTTGTGGATATTCCAAACCAAGCATACATATCTAAAGATTTAAAGCTAACATCCACAAATAAGGAATAGATGGAATCTGAAGTATGAATCCGACTGAGCCCACAGCTGTTGGCTGTGATAAAGGAGAAAGGGGCTAGGGACCAAGGTATTCTAAGCAGCCATCCAAGAACTGTGATGTCATTCTGTGATCACAAGCAATTGATTCCCACAAATCAATATCAATAAGCAAAGAAGCAGGTTATTCCCAAAGCCTCCAAGTAGAAGTACCCCTGATGACATCTCAGTGAGATGGCATCAGACTTCTGACCTATAGAACAGGAAGATAATGTGAGCTGTATTAAGTTGCTGATTTGTTTAACCTGTCTTAAATATCTTTTTTTATTAAGGAATTTCTTATTAATTTTACATACCAGCTACAGATTCCCCTCTCTTTCCTCCTCCTACCCTTCCAGACTCCCCACCCAATCCACTCCCCATTCCCTCCTCCAAAAAGGTAAGGCCTGCCATGCAAATTCAGCAGAGCCTGGTACATTCAGTAGAACCTCCATGATCTGGACTAGGCCCTCTGCATAAATGAGACAGTTGTGTAGCTTGACCTGCTTAAGCAGTCCCCTGGCAGTAGGATCAGGAACCATCCCTGGTGCATGAGCTGGCTTTGTGAAGCCCACTACCTGTGGTGGGACACGTTGCACAGTCTTGATGCAGGGGGAGGGGCTTAGATCTGCCTCTACTGTGCATCTATTCCTTTTCTGATTGCATATATGCACTAGGTCTTCTACCTTCATCTGCTTTAAGTAGCTTTGTGAGCATACTGTTCCAATCCATGTAATTAAAGATAATCTAAAGCCAGCCAATGTACAACCTGACTTCCAGCTGCAACAGGTCCATGTTCATGGTCATGCCGATAAAAGTACACCCCTTATGTGGTTCACCAAAAACTGTTACAGTGATCATGACGTAAAACAGTTTATACTGGATGTTGTCACACACACTTGTCATCCCAGGACTCCCTCAGGAAGCAGAAGTGGGAGGATTCTGATTCTATGGCTAGCACCCTGTGCCAGCGAGCATGAATGTGTGTATTGTTATAATTTCTTTACAAAGATTCTAGACATACAATATCCTTAATCAGTGCTGGGTATAATATATTAATTAAACTTTTTATTTTTACCTCCTTCCCTACAAACTAAAGGTTATTATTTTTGTCCATTTGCAGTATTTACATTTGCCTATATATAGTAAGAGAGGAAGGGAACATCCACCTAGCCAGCTTTATCAATCCAGTCAATCCTATGGCTTTGGTGCTGGCAACTCACATGGTCTCTCTCTTGTATTGACTTTGGTCTCTCCCTGAATCAGACATTCTGTGTTATTGGCATCTCTAAATTTCTGTGTTTCCATCACAGCTCATGTGTCACTCACTGCTTCAAACATTGCTCTCTCAGAAGCTGACTGTAAAGGTTTCAGAATCCCCATGTATTGGTGAAATTATTAAGGCCACTCCACGTAGTTAAAAGGAGATTTATTTAATGGCGTAACTTACAAATTAAGGAATAGGTAGGTCGTGGAGTCTGGGGAAGGTGTATCACAGTCCAGCGGTGTTCTCTGGAACTCTGCTTGGTCCACCTCTCTAGTCCAGGGTCCCGCAACAGAGAGAGCGCCCGCCAATCCAGCTCTCGGGTCCCCCGGCGCCTCCCTTGGCCCCGCCTTGTAGGCGTGACAGTTGCCGAAGTCTCAATGGGAGTTGGAACTTCCAAATCAAAGCTGGAATGGCTACCCACTACATCTCCCCCTTTTTGTCTAAATAAGAAAGTTCTAACCTAATGCAAGACTATATACAAAGGAATGGTTATCAAATATTGTCCAGGAATAATGAGGGATAATGACCTAGATAAGATGGAACTACAACCAATGCAAACAATATCAAGCAAGAAACACATACTATAATCCAGAGAAGTATAGAGCATAGGTAAATGGCATGTTACAAAGAGGGCGCCCTCCGATCCAGCTCTCGGGTCCCCCGGCGCCTCCCTTGGCCCCGCCTTGTAGGCGTGACAGTTGCGGAAGTCTCAATGGGGGTTGGAACTTCCAGATCAAAGCTGGAATGGCTACCCACTACACCCATGTTTTCTAGCCTTCTGGGCTTTCATTTGAGAGCTCTTTTGGAGATTATAGCAGTGGAGAGAAGCTACTTGTACACTCTTAACTGAAGACCAGTCCTCCTCTATTCAGGGAAGCTCTTCCTTTCTGATAGGGGCATAGATTCAGGAGGGATGCATATGGAATAGTAAGAAAGGAAGGGAACATTCACCCAGCCAGCTTTTTCAATCAAGTCCATCTTGGTGATCAATTGTGTGACAAATGTCACATATCATCCTCACATCTACCTGATTTTATTATAAATTTTGTGACAGCTTTTAACTTACTTAGATATATGATAGAGATAGAGAGACAGAGAGAGAGACAGAAAGAGAGACATAGATATATACACACATACATATAACACTTGTATGCTTGTAAAACCAGCATCATGTAGACAATACAGTCTGCTCAAGCACAAAGAGTATCCAAGTCTTTTTGGACAAGAACTTCTGTAACCTTAGAGTGCCTAGGCAGATGAACCATGGAAAGACTCCTCTAAGAGACCTATTCATGCTAAGGATTCCAGCAGTGTTTTTTCCCCCCTCAGGGCAAAGTTTTTCTGAGTTTACATTTTCCCATCCTTGATACCGTGAAAGCTTGGTTCTTGTTGGTTGCTAACATGTCCTCCAGGTCTCTTTCTCACTGTGTGAGAGTACTTGGCTTCTTCTTTAATTTCTCCAGCAATTACCTTGCTTTGATAAAAACTTTTTTTCCATTTTCCCTTTTATTGAAAACGGATTCTTTTCTTTTTTTTTTTTTTTTTTTTTTTTTTTTTGGTTTTTCGAGACAGGGTTTCTCTGTGTAGCTTTGTGCCTTTCCTGGAACTCACTTGGTAGCCCAGGCTGGCCTCGAACTCACAGAGATCCACCTGGCTCTGCCTCCCGAGTGCTGGGATTAAAGGCGTGCGCCACCACCGCCCGGCGGATTCTTTTCTTATACTATATATTCTGATTATAGTTTCCCTTCCCTCTGCTCTTTCCTGTTCCTCTCCTCTTCCTCTCCCTTCCGATCTGGATACACTCCCTTTCTGTCTTTCACTAGAATGAACAGGCTTCTAAGAGATAACAACCAAACATGACAAAATAAAATATAACAAGATGAAGCAAAAACTGTCTTACTGAAGTTGGACACAGCAACTCAACAGGAGGAAGAAAGTCCCAAGAGCAAGCACAAGAACCAGAGACACATTTGTTCTCACAGTCAGGAGTCCCACAAAAATACTAAGCTAATAGCTGTAATATGTACACAGAGGACCTGGTACAGACTTATTTAGACCCTGTGCTTGCTGCTTCAGTCTCTGCTCACATGAGCCTTGCTTAGTTAATTCAGAGGGCCTTGCTCTCCTGGTGTCTTCCATCCCCTCTTGCTCTTAGAATCTTGCCACCTCGTCTTCTGTGGGGTTCCCTGAGTTCTGAGGGGAGGGTATTGATGGACACCTCCCATTTAGACTCTCTCAACATAATGTCTGTTTCCATCTGCTGCCAGAGGAAGACTCTGATGATAACTGGATAAAGCACTGGTTTATGGGTATAGCAGAATATCATTAGGAGTCATTTCACTGATACTTATATCAGTAGTGTTTGGTTTTACCCTAGGGCTCTACCTAATGAGGACTCTTAGTAATGGGGGTAGATACAGAATCTCAACTGGCCATCTCTTGTAGTCAGGTGAGACTTTCAGTGGTGGGACTGGGTTGCATTCAACTGAGTTGTTGGCCAAGGGAGTGCCATGGAAATTGCCAAACAACCCAAGCTGTTGCTAAGACATTAGGTTGCTCTCCAAAAACTGACACGGGACCCCATTGCAGAGGACAGCACCCATACAACTCATTGAACATGGAGAAATCAAGCGTGTGCCTATGTGGAGCCTTCATCCTTACTTTCTAGTCTCTTTGGTATGGGATGGTACTTTGCAGGCTAACGATAGGACACCAACCCAGCCACAAAACCTTTGACCTACAATCTGTCTGTCTGTAAAGTATATTAGGGTAATGGTGGCACAGAACTGTGGGAGTAGCCAGCCAATGTCTGATTTGACTTAAGGCCCACTCCACAAGAAGGACTCCATACCCAGACACTGTTTGTGTGACCAAGAACCAGAGACTTGATAACAACTTTAAACATACTCATTTTGTAACAAAATTGCAAGTTTTGAAAATCTTGGTGCTCTCCATCTTTGCTCATGATTCTCATTGTAATTCTGTCTAAAAGCTGCTAGCAATATCCATTCTACATCTTGAATATTACGATACTCCAGAATCTCCTTTTCCACATTAGTCCTTAACCTTTAAGTCCAGCCTCCTACCATGTCTCAAGATATGAGCAAAATGTGTACACTTTCTTTGTCATGCAGCATACATGGTTTCTTATCTGTCAGTTCAGTCCTCATTACCACGTGAAACCACTTCAGCACAATCTACATTGTCTACATTCCTAGAGGCATTCAGGTCTCACGGAAGAATCATCTGTGGCCCTGCTCACTGCATGCTAAAGTTTCTGAAGCCAATATCTCTAAACTTATTGAAGTTCCAAAGCGTTTCGAACTGTTTCATGCAGTTTTGTTGCGTCAAGAATCCTGTTCTCTCTACCAATCGTCTATGGTGGACTTTTCATTGCTGAGAGAAAACATCTGACATAAGCAACATTAAAGAAAGAACAATGTATTTTGGCTCATAGTTTTTAGTACATAATCAACTGATGCTTTTCCTCTGAGCTTGGTATGAGGCAAGGGTGCATGGCACAGAAAGGCCATTCATTCAATGGCAACTAGGAGGCAAGGAGGACTATGCCTGTACTACTGGATGGACATCCTTCCTTTTTATTCCATATGGGCATTTAACCTACCCTGCCTAATCACATCCAGTGTGCACCTCTCTCATCAGTTAATTACTTCTGGAAATGTTCTCATACTCATATGAGGTATGCAGCTAATCCACTCGGTATTTGTCAATCCGATTAAGTAAGACTAAGGTACCTTTGCTATATACTACTGGAGAAGATTCTCACTGATGCAGAACCAAGGTAATACATGCTATTGGATACTGCCTGCTAGACAGTGAAATACGGGTATCAATGCTGGTCAGAAATCATGGACGGTGCATTCTCCCTGGCATAGTAAGATAATTTGTTAAAACAGGATTTATAAAGAAGTATGCACATGGCATGAATTCTAGACTAACCGATGATCTTTGTCAAGATTTTAAGTAAAAATTCCTGTTATACAATGATATTAAATTCTATACTTAGAAATTGATGACTTCCTCTCTTTAAAATACAAATGACAGCCATGTGTGGTGGTGCACATCTTTAATCCTAACAACATTCATGAGACAGAAGCAGGCAGATCTATGCCAATCCAAGGCCAATCTCATCTGCATAGAGAGTTCCAGGACAGCCAGGACTATGTAGAGAAAACTTATTTCAAAAAAATCAAAATAAACTAATAAATACAAATGGAATTTTATAATTTCTGATCTCTCCTTCCAAGAAGTCTCCTCAAAACAGTAACATCAAAATAATATCATCAAGAAACATTGGTGCTGAGATCATCATAAATTATTTATAAAAAAGAAAATTTAAGCTTCAATAAGTAAAATTATTAAGCAGAATCTTGGCAAGGAAATAAAATATGAATTATTCAAAAATGTCAATCTAAATATACAATTGGGAAGCATAAAACTATTTTTATGCTTTTGGTAACAACAAATACAATTTATGTATGAAAATATCCATTTTTGGTAATATGAATTAAATTAATTACACCACTGACTTAAAATGTTTCTATTCAAAAATAGACATTGGCCAAGTATTGTAGGTCTAGCTTCTAAGCCTTTTATCTCTATCTATGAGCAGTTAATGAAAAAATTTCCATTAAGATCAGAGTCACTTACCCATAATAGAATGAGGGAAGGTACTTGTAAAAGACCACAGAAGAAGAACTATTAGAACTAATAAATAAATTCAGTAAAGCTGAAAGATTCAAACTCAGTTTTCAAATCAGTGGCATTTCTTAACACCAGTGGCAAACTGTTTGAAAAGGAAACTGAAAAAAAATCCCATTTGCAATATATCAGAAAAGGATAAAATACTTCAGAACAACCATAACATACACAGTGAAAGGTCAGTACACTGGAAGACATGACACACCTGTGAAGAAAAATTGCTGATGCAAATAAAGACATCTCATGTTCATGGATTAAAATAATTAATATCTTTTAGAAATTCCATAATGTTCAAAGTAAACTACACATTTTATAACCTTGTAGCATCTCAATGACATTTTCATGTAAATATAAATCAATAGCCACAGGGTTTTACCTGAAATTTTGATGGAGCTACTCATTAAGTCATTGTGTAATAATTGTTGTGAACATGGTTTAGCTCTTCAGCCTTGCAGTAGCAAAAGCATGATCAGATTAAGCTTTTCACTCTCCAGTCCTTGTCATGCAGTTCATATAAAGAAGGTTAAGAGTCCTCATGCTCAATTAAGCACAATATGCCAATTCAATTGTGAGAAAGCCTTCTCAAATGAGGAAGCTAATCTAGTCTGAGGAGGATATTGCTATGGAAACAGTAACTCTTGCAGACTTTGACAAAGTGAAGAAGACACACATGTTAATAGGATCACTCTGTGATGATAAGCAATAATACAGACAAAAATGTCCTTTTTTCAGTGGTATTGAGAAAACATGCAACAGTGTGGTGACAAAGTAAGAGAAGACCAAAACGGAGAAAAAGGCACACTAGGCCAGGAATTGTAAATTTTACATCTTGAAGACTGAGACTATAGACAATGCCACATCATCCGTTTCTGGACCTGTAAAATGGGAATGGTGCCCACTAGAGATGCTATTTAAATAAAAAGAAACCCAATGCACACCAGGATCTTAGCCCATACTAGGAATTAATAAATACTAATGACTGTCACTGGTTACTTCAAGGGCTATGGCCTTTCTTGGAGATCATGCCTTCTGCACTGAAGTGCCCACTGGCTCTCTGCTCTTTTCATTACTCCATGTGCTCAGTTCTGCTCTGGCTTCCAAAAAGCATTGCACTTCCACGAATTTGGACAAGATCTACATGCTAAGCTACAGTGCTCTTTAATAGAGAACACGAATACTTTACTGTTTTGTGGTTCTCAGTTTTAGTCTTTTCATTTTAAGCACTATTGAGAAATTTGGAGATTTTTTTGGAAAAAAAAATTATTCCTGCTGTGTCATATTATTCATGTGGTATCATGGTCACACTGTATCATAGTATTCATATGTTAGCATGTTGCTGTATCTATTACATGATTATCCATATATACTTGAGCTTCATGTAATTTTATAGTCTTCTAAATTTCTAGGGCTTCCTGTCTAGTTCAGGGAAAACACAGAGCAAGGCATCCTACGATTTCTCTATGCATCAAAGGACAGTTAGGGCTGGGAATGGAGCTCAGCAGAGAATCACTTTCCTACCATGTGAAATGCTCTGGGTTCAAACCCCAGGACTGTGAAGCTATCTATTGTCTGCCTTTTTTCCTATCACATGTCTGTCTATCTATTTATCCATCCTTCAATCATCTATCTATCTATCTATCTATCTATCTATCTATCTATCTATTTATCTATCACCTATGACACTCAATAGAGTTGAACATCTATTTTCAGTCTATTGTC
This sequence comes from Peromyscus californicus insignis, assembly GCF_007827085.1. NCBI lineage: Eukaryota > Metazoa > Chordata > Mammalia > Rodentia > Cricetidae > Peromyscus > Peromyscus californicus. The sequence continues at coordinate 103,323,416 of NW_026294617.1, forward strand.
TCCCTTCCTATTTCTGCCAGGGAGCCTAGTAATGCGTATGAAAAGGAAAGTTGTTATGATATTCTTCCTTGTATTAGAATCCATTTTACAGTTGTGCCAAATGCACCTACTGTCCTATATTTACTATACATTGCACTTCACACTCATGCTACATGTCTCATTAATACTAGTGGAAAAGAAAAGGAAATGAATAAAACACTAAAAGAATAGTTAGAAAGAAGTACTGACCAATATCATACTTTGTTCAATACTTTGGCATTCAATAACTATTGAATACAAAAGAATGAGTATGTTTTAAATGGATATGAATGATAGCATAGATACAAAGGTCACCTTATAAAATGTAATATTTTTTAAAATATAAATTATTTTCAGATGAAGTGGCTTGGGAAAGTGAGGTCAACTTATGAGCAGATGTAATGCAATTCCAATTCAGTTGAGTCATTTCTGTCAAAGTAAGAGAGTGATATGCAAGAGTGAGCATGAAGAATTTGAAATGTAAACTGTTTTTTTGTGAACATTATATATATATATATATATATATATATATATATATATACACATATATTATAATGATACACATTATGGATGGAGGAAGGAAAATTAGAAGATTTTCATAAGCAAAACACACAGAACATATTTCAGGACCAAAAATTTCTGTCTCAACTTCTTTATTTTTAGTAGAAAATTCACTAATCTTGGCAGAAATGTTCCTGTCCTCTGCTCCCCACAGACATGAATTCAAAGTCTGAAAACTAAATACCTTCTTCCCTACCACAGACTTGCTGGAAGAGTTATCAATTATTTTTACCCAGAGAAATGACATAATAGCTGCTCTATGGTTCAGCTGAGATTGATAACACAGCAGAGAGAGAGAGAGAGAGAGAGAGAGAGAGAGAGAGAGAGAGAGAGAGAGAGAGAGAGATAAAGACTTTAGATGCATGATTTATGGAAGCACATCCATGTGCATTTCCCGAGTATCCCACAATAATACATTATGCAGTTGGTCTTTTGCTGTAGACAGTAGAAAGATATATTGGGCCATACATCAGGCTGAGCACAGCAATGGGCCTTATACTAAATATGGAATCATGATTCAATGTTGGTAATAAAAACCAATTCAGTGATTCTATTCCCTAACAACATTTTATTTGAAATGAAATATTCTGAAAGGTAGGTGAGTCAAAAGATTGGGTATAATAGAAATAACCAAGGCTAGACTGCTTATGACGTATATGTTTATGAAGAAAATTTCTTAAACAGTTTAGCTAAATATATATAAGAAATCAAGAGAATTGACTGGAAAATAAGTGTACTTGAAGATAAAATGCAGCCTAGAAGGCTTATAAAATAAAATGTCTTTAAATAGAGAATTTTTAAGGTAAAGAAGGAAAAGATGGAACTATTTTTGTAAGGCTGGCGTGCTGTCTGCTGCACAGAGTGTGACATTGTATGCTGTTTTTTATATCTCTGCTACATCTTGTTTTAACAAATATCTTCCTAATGTTGAATTATTTCTCAAAAACATGGCAGAATATTTGAATACTAACTGTACTATCAACGATTGCCTTGTTGGTTCTATTTCACTCTATGCCTTAATAAAAGCAAAGCAAAACAAAAGTGCAGATATGACTATATTTCAGACTAATATGTAGCCACTGTTTTCTATATGTATCTCATTTTATATTTGTTTATTTTTATTTTATGTGTATGGATGTTTTGTCTTTAAGTATATGTGCACCATATGCATGTATTTCCGGTGGAGGTCCAAAGAGGGAATTGGATACCCTAGAATTAGGATTAGATTCAGACTACTGAAGCTTCATTAAGTACTCAAAATGCTTTGTTCCATAATTCATCCCATTAAGTTTATTAGTCATTAAAAATTATTGCAACAAAATCCGTGCATTCCCTGCTTATTGAATTAGAAAAAATACCAAAGAAGTAGGTCCCCAATTGTATTTTAATTGCTTACAGGCTGCCAGATCGAGGATCCTCATTTCTGGCTAGCTGTTTGCTAAATAATACCCTTAGCTCTTTGCCATGGGTCAGCACAAAGCCTTCAGAGCCAGCAATGAGTGTGTTTTCTCAAGATGAGCATTGCAGTCTTGTATAAAATCTACCACCTTCACCACATTCTCTTCACTAGAAACAATCCACAGTGCTTATAGTTTTAAGAAATTAGAAACTTCAAGTCTTCATAATCAAGTCTTCCTAAGATGGTTATTAACACACTTGGGAGAAACTTAGTCACAGTATGGTGATGACCTGCTCTTAAAATAACAGTGTCTTAGAGCTAAAATGTTTATTTTTTTAATTATACCAAAGTTCTGTAGCAGATGAATACAAGGTTTTAATCAGAAATTTTAAATCTCTTTGATGGTCACAAGATATGGAGTACATCTTTCAATTTTAGGAAATAAAGCTGTAAAAACTAAACTTCAGGTAATACTTATAATTCTTGAATAATAGTATTAAAAATAAACCTAATGAATATTAAACTTTATGTTTTCTTTAATGAATTAATTGACAAATAACTTTGAGGAACTTGTCTTCTATGTAAAATTAGTCAAGTACATCACAAATATTAGCATTTAGATAACCAATATTAAGACATTCATTAATATTTCCTGAAAGTTTTACTTATGTATTTTGATTTTCTGAGTGTTTTCCTGCATATCTGTAAGTGCCATGGGTTTCCCTAGCACCCGGGGAGGGCAGAAGAGGATACAGATTCTCCAGAATGAGAGTTATAGATGGCTATGGGCTGTCATGTGCTAGGAACCCAGGTATTCTGCCAGAGAATCAAGTGGTTGTAATTGTACCTTATCTCCAGAACTTCTCCTTCAGATTTTATGAAGGATGAAAATGGTATAGAAAAGAGGAAAGCAGTGTAAGGGATATTTGTGATTTTATTCCTTGCCCCATCCATGAAGTAGGGTATGTAAGTTATCCATGCCAGAGTCCTTGGTAGTATTTACTGTAGCAATACTACTTTAAACATAACATAATGAGATTAGGCTTCCAGAAATAAAAGATAGCTTTTTAAAAAAATATGTTAGTATTTATCTTCAATGTGATAGAATTTCACTGTCAAGTAGCTAATAGTTTGAATTAGTACATCTTCATTTTTGTAAGTAATTGCTTCTCTTTGGGCACCTTACCAACAAAATTTCCAATCAGTGGATATAATTACATAATAAACAGTTATAAAACTTGAAAGAATGTGGCTTATATAAATCTCTACAGGAAATCACTTAAAATAGAACCTAATGCAGTTTATTTGCTTGTATTAATTATACAGTCTAGGCTTGATTACCTATTGATAATGTTCTTGCTTTGTGAATTATCGCAGTACTATTTTTGTCTTGACTAAGGTAATTGAGGTTCACAACCTACCCCTCATGACAATACCATGAGATGATTAAAGCTTAAAGTCCAGTCAGAAATAAGACATTTTTTTTGTCTCAGCGACAAATGGGTAAGTTCATATGCTTATATGACTGAAAAGAGACATAGGTCCTTGAGAAGAAGTTAGAGGTTACACACAAGAGGCGAAGGCAGCGAAGAGCATAGTAAGAAGCGTCCACAAAGGTAGCTTATGTAACAGGGGCTTGAAAAAGATAGAAATTTTCAGTGATAGTGATGAATGATGGTTCTAAGAGCATGGTCTGTAAATGCAAGCATTCTGTGACACATTGATTCAAGGCTTCCTCTGATCCCCACCTCAATATTCTTGGATCTTCCCTCCAACTTAACCTTCACCTTCCAAGTTCCACACAACAGCCTCTTGGAGCTTCTTTCTGGGGACTCTCATCCTGCCACACATCACCTGGCTTCAGCTGTTCTCTGAAATTGCAGTAAGATTCCACGACTTCCTCAATGTTATATCTCTCATGCCTCCATAAACCACATCACATAGGTGACACTGCAGAATTCTGCTTCTAGCTCTGATATGAAGTTTTTGTTTTGTTTTGTTTTTCCTACAGGGCAGGAAAGGGCAGCTTTCCTGTCATCCATCCTAATGCATTGCTGAGGTTTCTCTTCAGTTGTGCTGATTTCTTTAAAAATTACAGATGCCTTCTCAACACCAACCTCAGTGACCTCCTGTCTTGAAATTTCCCCTGCCAAATAAACTAATCTGTTGTTGTTAGATGTTAGAAACGAGAAAGGAGTAGAACAGGTGTTGGGTCATGAAAGGAGTTGACACATAATTGTCCTTCAGAAATGTTGTTTATTAGGAGTAAAGGGCCTTAACCATGATTGGACCATGAGGTGGGAAAGTATTAAAACTAGAACAACACAATGTTTTAGAAAGAGAATGACAGGGCCTTACAGTAGAAGACTGTCTCCTTTACAGTCTGGAGAGAAACTTCACTAAAAGGGCCACCTTAAAATATGAGCGTTAGGGTTGTTGTGGACAGGATGATGTAGGGAGGGCCATAAAAGAGATTTCTCAGAGAAATGCCAGAAAAAAAATGAGAAATATCCGAGTTTGGGGGGGGGGGCACTTATGGGAAGTTTTGTACCACATTATTTACTTTAAGATAGCCTATATGAAAAGAAGAATGGAGAGGGTAGGACCACAAGTTATAGGCTGTAAAACCTAAGCACAGTAGAGATTCTAAACTCTCTGTCTAAGGCAGAAACTTGCAGGGTTTGACTTCATCAAGTTGTAGGGTCCAGTCATTTAGAGGTACAAACCCAAGATGTAACCTTTATGTTTAAATTCATCTTCACTCAGGCTTCAGGACATGGGCTGAAAGAAGCAAGCGTCAAATGGATGGCCCCAAGCCCAAACCCTGATCAAATCCTTCTTCTCTAGAACCTCAGGTATTGGGGCCATGTTTTCCACATTTCTCTCAGCATTCTTGATTTCCAAGCTTCCGCCATCATAGTTCATGAAACTCAGCTGACAGTAACACGGGCCCAAAGTTCAGAATTCTTCCACTTTTCTACCACACACTAGTTGCAAAGATCTAAGAATCCTCTGGTTAGTATTGTCAAATTAACAGCCCCACTTTTCATTACCAGTTCCTGTCTTGGCTTCTTCTCCTGTTGCTGTGACAAAATCTTCTGACCAAAAAGGCAACTTAAGGATGAAAGGCTTTATTTTAGGTCACAGTTAAAGGTATATTTCATCATGGCAGGAAAATGAGGGCAGTGGGAGCTTGACTCAGCTGGCCGTATTGCATCTACAGTAAGAGAACTGGATGCATGCTTTGTTTTTAGTGCTAACCAACTAATACCTCCTGTCCTGGAAATGATCCTACCCACAATTGAGATAGGCCTTTTACACATTAAATAACATAGTCAAGATAATCCTCCACAGGCATTCCAAAGACCTGTCTCTTATACATAGTTTTAGATTAATTCAATTTGATAATTAACACTAACCATCACACCTTTTGTTTAATTATATTTCTCTAGTTTAACCAATGTTTAGACAGCATTTACTCTAACATTTCCAAGCTTCTTTTTTTTTTTTTTTTTTTTTTTTTTTTTGGTTTTTCGAGACAGGGTTTCTCTGTGTAGCTTTGCTCCTTTCCTGGAACTCGCTTTGGAGACCATGCTGGCCTCGAACTCATAGAGATCCGCCTGGCTCTGCCTCCCGAGTGCTGGGATTAAAGGCGTGCGCCACCACCGCCCGGCCCAAGCTTCTTTTTCTATTCACTTTCCAGTTTTCATTTTTTTTCTTTTTGGGTCTAGTATAAATCTCTAGTCTTGTTCTGCTTATTTTCTTTCTATTAGCACCATTAGATGCAATTTAGGAGGATGCACCATACTGTCTTGGTTCCATTATGCTCCCAAAGTTACAACTAGAGTTGAAGGAACAATTGATTTTAATTGGCTATCATTGTATTTGATAGAAGACCTATCTATATATTTTGGTGCTTCTACAGTATTTTACTATCAGAGTGGTGATGAAGATCATATCCAGTACCCTGAGCTTGAGGATTATATTTGTAGACAATGAGCTACCTTCAGACCAAGAGGAGATAGTAAGTTTACTACAAAAGAATGAATTGACTATAAATGTCAAGTCTCAATGTAGAACTATAAAAAGTATGAAAATTCTAGATAATAGTACTATTCCCAAAAAATAGCAATTTCGCAATAATGGATCCCAGAGGAAGCTGATTAGATGAATTAATGTTGTGAAAATGTACAAAACTAATATAAAGATTCAATTTGATATCCCTGAAAATTCTAATGTCCTTGATCACAAAATTAGAAAAAGCTATCATAAAGTTCATATAAACAAAAGACTCCTGATAACCAAAGCAATATGAAACAAAAAGAATACTGCTGGGGATGTCATGATATTTATCTCAAACTATATTATAGAGTCATTGTAATACAAAAATGATATTGTCAAAAAAGATATGCAGACTTATGGAATAGAATAGTGATATAGGCCCATACAACTATAACCTCCTGTGTTTTTGAAAAGGAGGCAATGCCAAAAAAATTATAACACAAAATGTCCAAGAAATCTGGGATACCATGAAAAGACCAAACCTACAAATAATAGGGATAGAGGAAGGAGAAGGATACCAACTCAAAGGCACAGAAAATATATTCAACAAGATCATAGAAGAAAACTTTCCTAACTTAAAGAAGGAAATGCCTATGAAGATACAAGAAGCCTATAGAACAACAAACAGACTAGACCCCCAAAAACAGTCCCCTCACCACTTAATAATTAAACAACTAAACATACAGAATAAAGAAAGAATATTAAGAGCAGCAAAGGAAAAAGGCCAAGTGACTTATAAAGGCAAACCCATCAGAATAACACCCGATTTCTCAATGGAGACTTTGAAAGCCAGAAGGACCTGGACAGATGTAATGTAGACACTAAGAGACCATGGATGCCAGCCTATACTAATATACCCAGCAAAACTTTCAATCATCATAAATGGAGTGAACAAGACATTCCAAGACAAAGCCAGATTTAAACAATACTTATCCACAAACCCAGCTCTATAGAAAGTACTAGAAGAAAAATTCCAACCTAAGGAAGTCAGATATATCCTTGAAAACACAGGCAATAGATAACACCACAACAGTAAACCCCAAAAGAAGATAAGTACACACACACTACCACCAAAAAATAACAGAAATGAACAGTCAATGGTCATTAATATCCCTTAATATCAATGGACTTAATTCACCTATAAAAAGACACAGGCTAACAGAATGGATACAAAAGCAGGACCCATCTTTCTGCTGCATATAAGAAACACACCTCAAATTCAAAGATGGACCCTACCTAAGAATAAAAGGCTGGGAAAAGTCTTTCAAATCAAATGGTCTTAAGAAGCAAGTGGATGTAGCCATCCTAATATCCAGCAAAATAGACTTCAAACTAAAATCAACCAAAAGAAATCAAGAAGGGTATTGCATAATCATCACAGGAATGATCCACCAAGATGAAGTTTCAATTCTGAACATTTATGCCCCAAACACAAGGGCACCCACATATGTAAAAGAAACATTACTAAAGAATAAATCACATATAAAACTCCACTCATTAATAGTGGGAGACTTTAACGCCCCACTTTCACCACTGAACAGATCTGCCAAATCGAAACTTAACAGAGAAATAAAGGACTTAACTGATGTTATGACTCAAATGGACTTAATCGATAGCTACAGAACATTCCATCCTAACAAAAAAGAACATACCTTCTTCTTAGCATCCCATGGAACCTTCTCTAATATTGACCACATACTTGGCCACAAAGCAAATCTCAACAGATACAGCCATCTCTCCAGCTCGGCACAAAACAATTGGAATAACCTCCTGCATTCTATCAGACCACCATGTTTTAAAGTTAGATTTCAACAACAACAAAAACTACAGAAAGCCTACAATCTCATGGAAACTGAATAATGCTCAACTGAATCACCATTGGGTTAAGGAAGAAATAAAGAAAGAAATCCTAGAGATCAATGAAAATTAATATACCACATACCCAAACTTATAGGACACTATGAAAGCAGTGCTAAAAGGGAAATTCATAGCACTAAATGCCCACATAAAGAAGTTGGAGAAATCTCACACTAGTGACTTAACTGCACACCTGAAAGCTCTAGAACAAGAAGAAGCAAAGTCATCCAGGAAGAATAGACACCAGGAAATAATCAAATTGAGAGCTGAAATCAATAAAATAGAAACAAAGAGAACGATACAAAAAATTAATGAAAAAAAGAGTTGGTTCTTTGAGAAAATCAACAAGATAAACAAGCCCTTATCCAAAATAACCAAAAGGCAGAGAGAGAGCATCCAAATTAACAAAATCAGAAATGAAAAGGGAGACATAACAACAAACACTGAGGAAATTCAGAAAATCAACAGGTCATATACTTCAAAAACCTCTACTCCACAAAACTGGAAAATCTAAAAGAAATGGATAATTTTCTGGATAGGTACCACATATCTAAATTAAGTTAAATCAAGACCAGATAAACTATTTAAATAGTCCAATAACCCCTAAGGAAATAGAAACAGTCATTAAAAGTCTCCCAACCAAAAAAAGTCCAGGACCAGAAGGTTTCAGCACAGAATTCTACCAGATCTTCAAAGAAGAGTTAATACCAATATTCTTTAAACTGTTCCACACAATAGAAACAGAAGGAACATTACCAAACTCCTTCTATGAGGCTACAATTACTCTGATTCCTAAGCCAAACAAAGATACAACAAAGAAAGAGAACTACAGATCAATCTCCCTCAGGAACATTGATGCAAAAATACTCAACAAAATACTGGCAAACAGACTCCAAGAACACATCAAAACAATTATCCATCATGATCAAGTAGGCTTCATTCCAGGGATGAAAGGGTGGTTCAACATACGAAAGTCTGTCAATGTAATACACCATATAAACAAACTGAAAGAAAAAAAATCACATGATCATCTCACTAGATGTTGAAAAGGCATGTGACAAAATCCAACACCCCTTCATGATAAAGGTCTTGGAGAGAGAAGGAATACAGGGAACATACCTAAACATAATAAAGGCAATTTACAGCAAGCCAACAGCCAACATCAAATTAAATGGAGAGAAACTCAAAGCGATTTCACTAAAATCAGGAACAAGACAAGGCTGTCCACTCTCCCCATACTTATTCAATATAGTACTTGAAGTTCTAGCCAGAGCAATAAGACAACATAAGGAGATTAAGGGTATACAAATTGGAAGGGAAGAATTCAAGCTCTCACTGTTTGTAGATGACATGATAGTATATATGAGTGACCCCAAAAATTCGACCAAGGAACTGATACAGCTTATAAACACCTTCAGCAATGTAGCAGAATACAAGATTAACTCAAAAAAATCAGTAGCCCTACTATATATATTGACAAACAGGCTGAGAAGGAAATCAGAGACACGTCACCCTTTACAATAGCCACAAATGATATAAAATACCTTGGGGTAACTCTAACTAAGCAAGTGAAGGACCTATATGACAAGAACTTTAAGTCCCTGAAAAAAGAAATTGAAGATGTCAGAAAATGGAAAGATCTCCCATGCTCATGGATAGGCAGGATTAACATAGTAAAAATGGCAATCTTACCAAAAGCAATCTACAGATTCAATGCAATCCCCATCAAAATACCAACACAATTCTTCATAGACCTGGAAAGAACAATACTCAACTTTACATGGAAAAACAAAAAAAAAACAGGATAGCTAAAAGAATCCTGTACAATAACACAACCTCTGGAGGCATCACGATCCCTGACCTCAAGCTCTACTATAGAGCTACAGTAATAAAAACAGCTTTGTACTGGCATAAAAACTGACATGTGGACCTAGAGAATCGAATTGAAGACCCTGACATTAATCCGCACACCTATGAACATATAATTTTTGAGAAAGAAGCCAAAACTGTACAATGGAAAAAAGAAAGCATCTTCAACAAATGGTCCTGGCATAACTGGATGTCAACATGTAGAAGATTGCGAATAGATCCCTATCTGTCACCATGCACAAAATTCAAGTCTAAGTGGATCAAAGTCCTCAACATAAATCCACTTACTCTGAACCTGACAGAAGAGAAAGTAGGAATTAGTCTTGAATGCATTGGTTTGAATGGAGATAACCCCATAGGTGAACAATGTAGTTCCTAGAACTCATAGGTTTCTAATTGAGAATCCTAGGGCTAGATGCAACCTCTCTGAGTTGTTGGCCAGAGGGGCCTCAAAAGCTGCCAAAATAATATAAGTTATTGTCATTACTTTTGGTTACCCACCAGAACTAGATTGTAAGACCCTGTTACTGAAGATAACATATGACATAGGAAAATCAACCTGGATCTAAGCTCTAAATCTCTCCCTGCAGGCCAGTGCTTACAATCTCAGAATGCACAATGAAGGCTCCAGGGGAAGGAAGATCACCAACATTCTTATCCAGCTTTAGATCCTGAATGCTACAATAATGACTTGCCAGACAAGATATGTCCACTAGTGCAATTGTGGCATGACTGTTATAGGGGCTACTAACCACTTTCTGGTTTGATCTTATGCCCTGTCTATAGGAGGAAACACATGCCTCATGCTGTAAATCTTGTCAAAAGCCTATAGCTGAGAAATTTATAAACCCTAGGGGTAAATCTATTGTTTTGATTACTGAACATAAAGCTAAACTGTCTTCTAAGCTTTCTTATTTGTGCCCACAGACTAGTGCTGTTTTCAGCTTTGATCAGAGAAGCTTCTTTGTTCAGTGGGCGTTAGCTAATACAGAGACTTCTAAGTGGTTATAGTCCTGAGATAAGTGACTGTAGAATACTCAACCCTGTATAGAATATATACTCAACCCTGTATAGAATAAAACCAGAGAACAGTGGACAAAAAAGATGGACAGAAAGAATGCAAAATTCAAGGGACAGATAGGAGTGCTATAAACTGTCTTCTGGCTATGACATAGATGATGCAGCGATGAATACTCAACAGCTGTAGCTACCTGCAACATTCATAATGGGTCTGAGAGGGGATCATGAGGCTCCATCCCTCCCTGAGGAGTTATTGGCAGTTAATAGCTGCTTTGGGGCTCGGGTTTCATTTTCTTTAGCATTGTAGCCACTGGTAAGGTGCCCATACTCTAAATAAGTAACTCCTATCGATGCTTATATAAGCAACCCTAATTAAACTGAGTCAAAAAAGACATGAAAATGCAAGGGGCACTAATTGGAAAGCAGAAGGGAATCAGCAGGAGCTGGAGTGAGTAAGAGAGCACAATGAGGGTGATTATGATGGCCTTATATATGCATGAAATTGTTAATTAAATGATGTTAAGTTCAACAAAATATCTTTCAGTAACAGCATTACTGAATTGCTCTGAATTGAGATTGAAATCAGAGTCTGCTTTTAAGGTTGGAATCCTTCTCACTATATCATGCAAGGGAAAGAAGCTGCAGGGATAAAAATGGATCAAAAATATAGGAATACATTACATGGAATCTTTTCTGCCTTTTCAGAAGTCAAACTCTGCATAATTGTGATTTAGCTGATGAATAAGTCAGTTTTGAAAGTCTCTTGACTTTGAAAGTTTTATTTTTGCAGTGCCATGGGGAGAATAAGTTTTGAGATTTTTCTGAAGATCAATATGAAAATGTAAAAAAAAAATCAAGAAATGCATTAAAAAGTTGTCAGTTGCCCTGGTTCTTGAGCTCTGTGCCGAGCAAGAATGGAGAGGATTGGTGAAAACTTTCTGACGTTTGAATATCTATATATCTGGAGAATGAATCCCAAAATCAACCCACATTTTCTTTACTAATTCTATTTTGTTTCAAAAAGAAATATAAAAACACATAGAAAAGTATTATTTACTTTATATTTTCTGGAATTTGGCAACAATTACAGAAACAATTGTTTCCTAACAATAAATAGATATTTAAAAGCCTCAGTTATTGAATATTTTTGAAATGATGCAATGATTAATCTGGCCTCAGAGAGCACAGACTCTCAGTAAAGGGAATGGTTTTGATGTGGAAGACAGGGTTTTATTTAAATATATGTAGAGGTTCTTTCTTCCAAATTCTATATCATATTTATTCTTTCTTATATAAGTAATTTAATTTCTTTCATCCCATTCCAGAAGGATATTTATGTTTTTTTCTATGCTATTCCAGTGCACATGTGGAACACAATGATATAGAACACGAAGATCCATCAAGATCTGAGATTTCTTATGATACAGATAGAAGAGAGACCAAGAAAAGCAAAAAATCTGCCCTCAAAGGATGTTCAACACACAGGAGGAACCTGTACTAAGAAAGAAATATGCGAAAAATGCAATGTGTGGGGTAATTACAAATTTTAAAACCTGGAAAGAGGAAAATTTGGGAAAGGTAGATAGGATGATTAAGAAAGTAACCCTTTAAAAGACAAAGGGAGATAATGAATGGAATTCTCAAAGAATGAATAAAAATATCATATTTTAAATGTATTGATTATTTTTCTGTTACTATGTTAAAAGACTATGACTAAAGGAAACACAAGAAATAGAGTGTATCTGGCTTCTGGTTTCAGAAGGATAGGAGTCCATCCTAGTGTGAAAGCATGGGCAGCTAGAGCAGAGAGGTTTGAACCTAAAACATGAAGCAGACCGAGTGAACTGGAAATTGTTCAAGGGTTTTAGCCTCAAAGCCAGTCCCCTATGACATGCCTTCTGTAATAAAGCTGAGGCATCTAAACACCCCCTACACTCCCACACTCCTGTATGCTTGACTGGCTTGGCCCTGTTCATTTAATAACTAGCACATTCCTTGTCAGTAATATTCTATTCAGTGATGTTTAGCAAACCTAGAGAAATGATTGTGTTTCACTTGGGGATTACTCTTTCACTGAAAAAGTGAAGACATTTAGAGATAATTAAAGAAGGATGGGAAAAATATTCTTTTAATGTAAAGGAGGGTGGTATAAAGGGTGCAGAGTGGAAGAGGAGAACCCCAGAGAGCAAAATATAGGAATCAATGGAAGAAGCAGATGGATACAACAGAGGGATAAAGCAGTGTCCTCTTGTGAATATGTGTCAAGGACAGTCACTGAGAAGTCACAGTTAAAATCTGCAGCACAGTTGTGTAATAACCACTGAGGAACCCAGATGTGAGAGGCTTGAGGGGAGAAGGTGGGATACTGGAGTGGAGAACCAAACTACAAGCTGTCAAGTGACAAAATGCAGAGCAGAAATAGCATCCATTGTTTCTGTGAAATTTTGGATTAATTTAACTTAATTGCAATACTGGTACAAACTCTTTTTCTTACAAGCACAACACAGCATAATATTAAACAATACACTTTATGGACATGTGCCATGCAGCTAAGGCAATGCCACACTGACAAAGGCAAAGTCAGTGTGGGTGACATGTGAGCCCTAAGATTACTTTGCTTAAAATTATGACTTATGTAGAGAAATTCCTGACAAGAACCAGATTTCTCGCTTTACGAAGTAGTCAAGAAGATTCATTTAAACAGCTTCCTTTCTGCTATACCCACAGTGGTAGTCACCTTCTGGGATCAGAATCCACATACCATGTTATTGTCCCCAGGATATTATTTTTTTTTAAAGGGAGAAATCAAACCACAGTAAGTTCATTATTTCCTCTGAAATTCCACAGCTGTGGATCATCAGAAGGTCTGGCATTTTCAGTTATTTGTTTAATATACTACAGAAAACAACATACATGGCAACTGGATATCTGAGCTTTGAAAGTCGTGTACACAAGTTTCAATGCCATCTACTAATGGAACAGGGGTATTCTTTTCCTTTTACAAACTAAATACATGTGCAGATTCACACGAGCAAATAGCAAAGAGGATTTGTCTTTTATGCTCTAGAATAGAACAGAACAGAGCAGAGCGGATCTCCCAAGTACACCTGAAATTATTCAAGGGAACTTGAACAAGGAATGGACTAGTTTTCCATTGCTGACAGGTGAAGGGTCATATGCCGTGCAGCTAAGGCAGAAAGAACAGCTAACACAATGCACACACCAATGCCAAATCTTTGTTTTGATACTGAACAGACTGGGTTAATTATATCATTCCATTTCTATTTTGATATAAAAGTGTGGATTCAGACCTTGTTACATATTCTTGATTAATTGTCATATTCGGAAATGCAATTTTCATCGTAGGCTAGTTTTTTCTTTGTAGTTTCATGATCCTTTCAGCTCTCTTTCTCCTTATAATTCTTCAAATTGGATGGAGTTGTAATGAATTTAGAGCTATAAGATAATCTAGCAATTAGCCACTTGAGATTCATATCAGTTTTTATAAGATATTTGAATAGATACATTGTGGGAATGAGTTTTGTAAAATGTATATACACATAAAAATATTTACATGAATTTTCAGCAGTTGCTGAAACCCAGAATAGGAACTGTTGGCTTAATACAAATCTGTAATTTTGTACATTAAAATAAAATTTAAGAGAAGGAACATTTTTACTTAGACCAGTTAGTATACAGCATACGGAAACCAAAATTTATGAACACAAATGAAATATCCACTATCTTTTCTAAAGTGCTGCTTTGGTTCTTTGTGAATGTATTTCATGCACCATTAACTTTAGGAGGGATCAGTATATAGATTCAGGCAAGTCTGGATGACCTGCTTCCTCATGACAACTTGAGATGGATCAGTATATGGATTCAGGCAAGCCTGGATGACCTGCTTCCTCATGACAACTTGTGTGACCCTAGGCTGAGATTAGAGAAAACAGGAGCCCTTTTATTTGTTGAGAGTAAGACCTCAAAAATGATTATGCGTGTCATGTGCTTATTGCTTAGCAAATGTGTAGCTATAATAGCTCTATCACCCAGGCGTACAGAATTTCACTGACAAGATATCTTGAGGAAACACTGGGCCCCTTAGGTTACCTGTGGACTTCTTAAAAACTTCTATTTGTTCTTTGAGAGTTTTATACATGTTTTGATTATATTCAACCTCACCTCTGTCTCTTTCCAGACCACCTTTTTACTAACCAACCAATTTTGTGTCCAATTTTAAATAAAAGACCAGCTTTTGCTACCTTAATATTCTTAAATGTGTGGTCTTCAACTGGAGAGTGGGTGATTTACTCTTAGAGAAAACTGCTTCTCCCTTTCTCAGTAGCTAATAGTTGCTAATAGTTCCACTGCGAAGGTTGGCATTGTGCCCAGCTCCCCTCCCTATGCTGAGATTTGGTAGGGCTTGCATTTGCGTAGGTCTTCTTCATGCTCTTAGAAATCCCTGCGAGTTAACTCATGCAGCTGCCCTACTAAGCCCAGATGATGATATTTCCTTGTGGCCTCCTACAACTCTAGGTTTTATACATTGTTGTGCTCCCTCTTTCGCTTGTTCCCTGAGCCTTAGAGGAAAGCTGTAGTGTGTATGTTCCCTTTTGCATTGAAAATTATGAAATCTCACTCTCTGCACCTTGGTCAGTGGTAAGTCTCTGGGTCAGTTGCCATCTACTACAAATAGAAGTTTCTAAGATGAAGGCTGAAAGATGCGTTGACCCATGTGCTGTGGGATGTTCTGTATGTCAAATGTGTTGCTGATTAGTCAATAATTAAAACACTGATTGGCCATTGGCTAGGCAGGAAGTGTAGGCGGGACAAGGAGGAGAATAAAGCTGGGAAGTGGAAGGCTGAGTGAGAGAGACACTGCCAGCTGCCACGATGAGAAACAGCATGTGAAGATGCCAGTAAGCCACGAGCCACGTGGCAAGGTATAGATTAATGGAAATGGATTAATTTAAGTTGTAAGAACAGTTAGCAAGAAGCCTGCCACGGCCATATAGTTTGTAACCAATATAAGTCTCTGTGTTTACTTGGTTGGGTTTGAGCGGCTGTGGGACTGGCAGGTGAGAGAGATTTGTCCTGACTGTGGGCCAGGCAGGAAAACTCCATCTACAAATGGCGTCCAACATGGTGGCAAGAGTTTCCACCTAAAAACTGAGAAAAAAAGATTCTAAAATGGAGCTAAAAACAGTTCCTAATTGTCTCTCTCAAATGAGCAACAGCTGCTGGTTTGAGCTACTGGTGGGTTCCTGGTGTGTGTGTGCTCGACCTGCAGTATGGCAGGAATGAGGCCTCTGCAAGTGGCACATTAAGCTGCATGGTGGATTTAGCCTTTACTAGTACAAAACAAAAAAAGAGGTTTCTGGGCTACACGTTGCTTGGCTAAAAGCTTAGACCCACGATAGCTCCCAGAGCCGGCGGTAAACCACCACCATGTTGGGAAGCTGAGGTGGGCGGAGCCAGCAGCCACAGCTGCTGCAGTTTAAGGCAATAGATTCACAATAAGACAGATTCAGATGTAATAGTTTACAATGTGTGTAAAAGATACGTAGGCTTGAAAGAGACAAAAAAAGGTGATATATAGAGTTATAAAAACAAATACATAGTTTTAAAAAATAAAGTCTTTAAAGAGACAGTAAAGGTAGTATAAAAAATAAGCCACGTAAAAATGGATATTACACAGAGAATCTGGACTGTGTTGTCTTTGGGATTTTTAACTGCAGAAAAACATTTGATTGTAAAAGCTGTTGAGTTAAACCAATATATATATTTTAAAGATACCTTGACTTCAAAATTTGGATATAAGGATATGTTGCTTTGGAAAAGAGTCTCTTTTGTTTCCACAGAAAGCCAGAGGCTATGGATTTGTTCAAGATTAAGATACATCAGGTTTGACCAGCCAAGACCCCCTGAAAGGTTTCCGATGACACCATGGCCCAGATGATCCAACATCCAGAACGATTTGAAGGCAACTGGCTCAGACAAAACAGCCTCATGGACTATTCCATAATTCTAAAATTTTCTTTGTATCCCCATAAGCTGCAGTGCCCCCCTCCAGCAGGAAGTAGTAAGAGAAGCTACGCCCAAATTCCCAAATTATATGTAATTTTAATTTGTTAAGGTTAAAACCTTCCTTTTTGAAAAAAAAAAGGGGGAAGTGCTGTGGGATGTTCTGTATGTCAAATGTGTTGCTGATTAGTCAATAATTAAAACACTGATTGGCCATTGGCTAGGCAGGAAGTGTAGGCGGGACAAGGAGGAGAATAAAGCTGGGAAGTGGAAGGCTGAGTGAGAGAGACACTGCCAGCTGCCACGATGAGAAACAGCATGTGAAGATGCCAGTAAGCCACGAGCCACGTGGCAAGGTATAGATTAATGGAAATGGATTAATTTAAGTTGTAAGAACAGTTAGCAAGAAGCCTGCCACGGACATACAGTTTGTAACCAATATAAGTCTCTGTGTTTACTTGGTTGGGTTTGAGCGGCTGTGGGACTGGCAGGTGAGAGAGATTTGTCCTGACTGTGGGCCAGGCAGAAAAACTCCATCTACACCCATGGGTATAATGATACATCATGGAGATGATCTGTGAACTTCTAATAATATAAGCTAGCATTCCCAATCTGTCACTAACAATCAGTTTGCTAATGTGCTGTCTTCCCATCAATATTTCCTGGGTCCTACATATGACACTAGAAACTTCTGTTTTAACTTAAGTGCCTTAGATAAGAATATAAAAATAAGCCTGTTTTGGAACTCAGTGTTCAGTCACCAGGTGGGCATTGCCATTGCTCAAGCCATGGCAGAATAAATAAGTCATTACAAGGTTAAAATCTTATGATCTTCCTATTAAAAATAGTAAGGTCAATTGTTTAAAACTGTATATGGAAAAATGTATAAGTTAAACAGTAGTAATTAATGCTCTCTTTCAAAAAATTCTGATATGCACCAACCCTATATTCAGATCATGTGAAGACAAAGGACATCACACACCAAGAGGGTATTTCAAGGTTCATTACTCCTATCATTTAGTATTCTCTAGGAAGAACAGGCAACCTTACAAACAAATCTGAAATAACTTGAGATCATGCCTGGGGTTTTCCTTGCTAAAGAATTGAAAGGTCCCATGCACAGACAGGAGCTGGCTTGATGGAACCAGGAGATCCAGAGGAGGCAGCACCCAGCTGCTGAGTTTCCTGCCCAGAACTGAAGCCCAAAAGGGAGGAAGAGGGTGGGCTTGGGAGCTGTCAGCAAACGGACGCCACAAAGATGGGATTCGAGTCTCAGTGACGCTGTGGGTGGTAAAGCATTACTGAAAATGCAACGAAAGGCTCAGCTAGTCTCTGTAGGCAGCTGAAATGTACATAAAGCATGAAATACATAGTCTGGGTACCTGCTGCCCAGCTTCAGCCAGCCCCCACTGTCTAGACCTACATTAGTTGCCCACGGATAATAGGTCTCTGCAGTGCTGCTTTGCTTTTTCTCCCACGCTTTGCTCTTACACATGCTTTAGCTGTGTTTCTCCAGAAACTAGCCATTTCCAGAATTTCTCTCTTATACTCAAGGACAGCAGAAATTGCTTTTTCCCACCACAATCACGAGGCACACAGCACAGGGCTTCTGTAGCTCACGGGAGACTAATGTGCTTGCCATAGAGTGAGTAGGAAGACAATTTGTCTATACTCTAAGCACTTAGAATGAAATCCATTTAATGTATGAACTAACAAAGGCCCTTCCATGTCTATATATACATTTTAAAGTGCTAAGAACATTTTCCTCTTGAAAACATTGAACTAGAATGCATGGTTGCAGCCAGGCAGTGGTGGGGCATGCCTTTAACTGCAGCACTTGCGAGGCTGAGGCAGGTGGATCTCTGTGAGTTCGAGGCCAGCCTGGTCTGCAGAGGGACTTCCAGGACAGCCAGGACTGTTAAATAGAGAAATCTTGTCTCAGAAAAACAAAACAAACAAACAAAAGAATGCATGGTTTCACACTAAAAAGGCATCGACTGTGGGTAAGTGTGAAGGGCCAGAGTATCTTTCCACTCCTGAGGTGTATATACAAGTTACTTCATAGGTCCACAGAAAAGAATGTGCTTAAGACAGAATGAGAAGGGCAGATTTTCTGTAAGAAAAAAAAAAGTAAGGTTTATGGAAATAGGGAAGGAGAAGGAAAAAATTTCAAGTTGGGGGTAAGTAAAGCAACACCCATGCATAGATATTAATTCAAACCTTGACTGGCAATTTCTACGTGTATGTGTGCATAGACCTCAATGCACAGGGAAATGGATCCAATAGAAAAAAATGACAGAAAGTGAAGTGAATATTGCTTACATGTTCAGGGAACAAATACATTCTTTATGCTGGGGAAAAAAAGCTCCCTGTTTGGTAAAGTCATTAAAAGCTAGCTGAAATGTCCATTCTGTTCTCTAACAGCATTTCTAGAAGATGAATGGTAGGAGAAATATGAAAAGTTACAGAGATTTAAGAAGGGCCTTTGAGACTAAGACTATGCAAAATACTACTGGAGTGAATGAGTAGGGCCTTCTGAGAATGAAGCAGGCTCTCTTCTGAGAACACCACAGCCTTCTAGGAACCAAGCCTGTGTGTACTCAACACCATGTTAGTGCTGGAACCAGAAGTGGAATCAAAATACATTGTTTAAATTAATTTACAATTAATAAAATTATTACCCTAAGAATTGGGGCAAAAATCATGGTCATTTTATCATGTTGAACTAATAAATCCTTGCAGAGTAGTGTTAGAGTCTAATTCAACTCAAATACTTTTTGAAATGCTGAAGTGTGCAGCCTGCCAATCACCCTAATTAAAGTCAACAGTTGCCTGCAGAAAATAGCCCAATGCTTGAAAGAGCAAATTAATGCTATGCAAAACATTTGACTATGAGAAGAGATGCTGGGTGAGCACTGGAACTTGAGCAGTTGGTTTCTGATCTAACAAGATTTACATTCTGTTTTTTATTGAATGTGTGAATCAGAATTCAGACAGAGTTGCAATCCAGCAAAGGACAGAAAGGTCTTCTTGGTATTCTAAGTAAGAAAGCTATTACCAAGAAACTGGCTCTCCTTGCTTTAGAATTACTTTTCAATAGGGTGCACCATTCCCTGTGTACCTGATGAATAACATACCCTCATTTTTGTTAATTTGAAAAGAAAAACTAAAAAACATATATGGAGGAAAATTCATAAACCTCTAACTCTGAGATAAATATTATCTATAGAATGCATAGGTTTATAACTGTCCACATGCAGTTACGTAAATACATTTACACATACATAATGGTTATTTTAGAATTAAGTGATTATATATTAGTAAAAATCTGTTTTCATATAATGATCCAACGTCAGTGTCAAAACTGTGTGCGATGATCAAAAGTATGTCAAAACTCTTTGCATCTACCTGTGCAGCCACAAAACTTACCAATTTGGGGTAATACAGTACGTGAGTTTTGCATATTGTGGATCTTTAGAGACTTGCTTACCATAATCCTGTTTATTCATGGAACTAAAAGCTTGAAAATAAGAACTGAAACATAACACTGTCTTTGTCTAGGTACAGGATTCTTGCTACTCTTAAAGATATCAATGATCCAGATAACCAAATGGAACTTCAATTCATTTATTTATAAACAATATTTATAGGATTATGTCAAAAACAATTCTAAGCAGTTAATTCACTCTTTAAGGAGCTTACATCCTAGTTTGTAGAAAATAAATAGGACACAATAATTTATACATCATATCAAGTAATGTCAGGAGTCCCAACATGGTGACTGCCACATTGTCACATCTGGGAACATTTGACCACAGACATATGAAGTGCCTGCCTTCTTGAGTAAATATCACTCTAAGCAGATGCAACCATGAATGCAAAGGCCTCAAGATGACAGCCTGTCTACTTTCTAATCCAAGGAAACTTGCAAGTTCACATTTCTGAATGTTCAAACCATTGCAGGATGCATTTTTGCAGTACTTATCACTTTTCAAATTTAAAACCTCATTTTAATTCTGTGCGTCAAAAAGGCACGTAAGAACCTGGACTTGTAAAAGTAGAGTGTGTGTTGAGTCTAGCCTTGGAAGAACAATTAAGCTCACAGTGCTATTCCAGGAGTGTCACTTTCACACACTGAGATACTCACCCTTGAGTAAGAGGATGAATTCTTTCAAGAAATAAAATAAGTCAATGCAAAATAATCCTTGGACTGAAAAATGTCAAATAATATGAGGTGTATTAATCTTCTTTGATTGAAGTAGAATGGCATGGTCTTCAGAGTCTTCAAGAAATGGCTGTCTAAGTGTATTTCTATAATTACTTTTCTCTCACGAATCTGCTTAAGTAGAGCTTGGCTCTCACTTTGAGTGACACCTCTGTGGAAAGCTGTACACTCCAAGCACTTTTGAAGGTTCCATTTCAGGGTGAAAAAAATGGACAGTCTATGCCAGTAGACTAGCATGCCCCTACCTACTGCCTCACAGGACACCTGAGGTACACAGACCTATGAGAAGGTTTACCTGCCAGGAGACATCTAAGACATCTAAGCAAAGACTTGCAACATCATAAGTACTAGAGCACCCCAATTTAGAATACCAGCAGGTTGACTTAGTACACAAAGACAAATGACCTCAGTCAGCCCACAGTACACTTCTTAATCAGACAAAGTAAATGCTTATGGCAATGGCAAAGTGGGAGACTGAGGAAAATATGGGATAATTAATATATTGAGAGTATTTTAGTGGTATATTCAAAAGTATCATGTCCATAGCTTTCCAAGACTTTAATGTAAAATTTTATTTTTAGTTGTGTATATGTATGTAGAGTGTGTGTGTGTGTGTGTGTGTGTGTGTGTGTGTGTGTGTGTGTGTATGTGTGTGTGTGTGTGTATTACTGCATGTGGCTATGGTGGCCAGAAGCATCTAATCACCTGAAATTGGAGTTATAGAAAATGTAGAGCCGCCTGCTTTGTTTTCTGGAACAAAGATAACTCCTCTGCAAGAGCAGTACACTTAACCACTAACCCATCCCCCCAGGCCCTAGACTTACTTTTAAATGATAGGCTACTTTAAGTCAGTTTTAGGCTCATAGCAAAACGATGCTGATAGTGCCCTTCTGAATACTTCCTAACTTCCTGTAAATAGCTCCAAATGGAGCAACTAAAGAGCCTCCAAGCAGAGAAAAATGCCCAGCCTGCACTTAGGAAGCTATGCCCAAAGACACTTAGGTAGATGATAAATATGAACCTGGCCAGTATGATGAAAAGGGGTTAAAACTTGGAGTCTCTGACAGACATGCCTCCACAAGCAACAATCAAAAGCCTTACATGTGACTTGAGTGGAGAAATACTGTGGGATGTCCTGTATGCTGTGAATATATGTTACTATGATTGATTGATAATTAAAACTCTGATTGGCCAGTAGCCAGGCAGGAAGGATAGTGTAGGTGGGACAAGGAGATAGGAGAATATTGGGTGGAAGAAGGCTGAGGCAGGGAGACACTGCCAACCACCTCGATGAGAAGCAACATATTAAGATACCGCTAAGCCATGAGCCACGTGGCAACTTATAGATTAATAGAAATGGTTTAATTTAAGATATAAAAACAGCTAGCAAGAAGCCTGAGCCATTAGGCCATACAGTTTGTAAATAATATAAGTCTCTGTGTGTTTGCTTGGGTCTGAGGTCTGCGGGAGCCGGGCAGGAACAGGAAACTCCAGCTACAGAGAAAGTTGTCTTCTACCCATGAGAGATGATCAGCATGGAAAGATGGGGCAAGGGATTTTTGCCTGGATTCAGACTCCTCAATGATACAGAAGATACTTGTATTTTCATCTTTGGCTTCATCTGCAAAACGTATGCCTCTGTATATGTATGTATGCATAAACAAGTAGTCCCTCACTTTTCTGAAATTTATTCCACAGTGTGATAAGTAGTGATCAACAACAAATTCTTAAATCTAAGACTATTTTAACAAAATTATTTTATTTCACATATATCAAAGAAATAACAAAAATGGTTCTCTTCATTAACTAAATGATACAGACTGAATTTAGAAATGTGAAAATTAGCCAAGTAGGTCCTAGACTCAGTGGAATACAGTAACTTTTTATTTTGCCACAGACTGATAATGTGTGGTCTCTTTACATGTAACTGAGTAATGCTTTTCTCACTGATACGAAACAAGTTTGTACAAATTGCATTTATAAACACAGGCTGCTCTGAAATCTCTTGCATTTGTCTTCCAACCCATTACCGTACTAATCACATTCAGTCTCAACTCCCATCTTTATTCCATTAGTCCTTCTTATTGTTCTTCCTTTTGCCTCAAATTTCTACTGACTTTTAAAGATATTTACGCTTACAAATAAAGTTGAAAGGTCTTTATGCAAAGGCAGAGTAGTGGTGCACACCTATACCTAGTACTTGGGAGGCTGAAGCAAGAGAGTTCCTGTGAACTCGAGCCTGGGCTCCTCTGCCATAAACAAGCACAGAATTAGCCAGGGTTATACACAAGATCCTGTCTCAAACTCTCCTCCAAAATATTTTTCAAACTAAATTGCAAGAATTGTTAATTATTGATAACTATTTCACTGAATTCATAAAATTTTTGGTAGAATTGACAGTGTTACAATTTCAAGTTCACCATAAGTATTTAAATTGTGGCGATTTCACTTATAAACAATGAAAATTTAAATTAGCATCAATTAAAATTTATTTCAAATTTCTGATATATTAAATCAAAATACATGCAATGCTTATAAAGATTTATTTATTTTATTTTATGTGGATGAGTGTTTGCCCACACGATACATAAGTGCACACTGCTTGTGTGTCTAGGGCCTATGGAGGCCAAAAGCAAAAGATGGGGTAAGATCCCCTGGAACTGGAGTTTCAGATTGTTGTGAGCTGCCATGTGGTTGGTGGGAACTGAACCTAGGTCCTCTGAAAAAAAGAGTCAATGTTCTTAACTGCTGATCTATCTCTTCAGTCTATAAATATTACTAAATGTTATATCAAAAAATTGGATCAACCTAATGTCCCATCAATGGTGTATGTGCTTCCCAATGTCTTCCTTAATATTACATATAAAATGTTGAGCTATTTTGTTCTTCTCTGGTAGTTAAAATAGCATTTTATGATAGCTTTATCTGCAGGTCCCTACAATGTGTGTGTGTGTGTATGCTTGTATGTATATATACATATACATAATTCATTATTATAATGTCTGTCTGATGTGTCTGTGTGTGAGTGTGCACATGTGTATGCCATGATGCACATAAGGAGGTCAGAGGATAATTCTTGGGAGTTTGTTTCTTTCTTCTATCTTGGGATGTGGGAATGACACTAGACCATCAGGCTTGCATAGCATGAGATTTTCCCTGCAGAACCGTCTCTATAGCTGTAATGTTATTGTAGTAGTTATTTTATGAGATGTGTTAGTCACCACTAATTTTTATTCCTCCAGTTAATCAATACTTTATTAACATGTAGCTTTATTTTTATCTAGAGAAACATTTTACAGATTCTCTTATACCATCCTCACATGAAATTGGTTATGTGAACCTTAGTTTCATGCTCTGGTAGCTGATATCCTTATAACTTTGAATATGGTCATCTCTTTCCCAGATGGGAAAATAAAACATTTTTAGATAAATGATTAATCCCTTTCCTGTAGGCCAAGTTTTTCTAGACACTGCTCCACATTCCCAAGTTAAATGCTGAACTCCCTAATTAGGAATAAGCACAGCTTTAGGCTTGGCTGTCCACTTATCAAAACAGTGTGTCAACAGGGAAATAATTTGCTCCTGTGTTTTACAAAATATTTCTGAATTATAGGGTGTTAATATGAGTGCCAGTCCACTGTTCACCTACTATGGCCTTTGATCTTGAATTCATGTGTATTGATTCATGTTGGAATCCAGTTTAATAGTGACATTTTGATCTATCTGTATTTCCCCTACTGTTTAGCAAGGTTCAATCATAGTCACTCAAGCTAATATAACCCTGGCACTATGTTGACCTCAGGTGTTGACTGTGTAAGCAACCAGATGGAGAGCAGGAGCTGGTCTGACTCCCAGTCATAGCTGACTGCACCAAGCCCAAAGTGACATTAAACCAGGACTCATAGGCAACTGGAGGTTTATACTAATAAAGTGAAAAAGGAAAAGGGAATGCTGGGGAACATGCTGCAGAGGGAACAGTGTCTTAAATATGGGCCTCGGGACATGAGGCATCTGGGAGTTGAACTTGTCTAGCTTTCTGAGTTTGAGTGGCCCCCAATCTTGCAACTTTAAGGTTGCAACCATGTGCCTCAGTTCAAAGTAGTCATTGATGGCCAAGATAGAGTTACTGTGATGTAACAAGTGCAACAAAGTGGAGCTCCATATACAAGAACAGGAGGGTTCTTAATAACATTTGAATACAAAGGACTTCAACCCAGAGGAGGTGAGCAGTCATCTAATATTTAATGTCGTCAAGATATGACCACACCCTGCATTTTATATTTCTTTTTACCCAGGGTGCATGATCTTGCCCAATATCAGACCACTGATGAGTTTTATTCATTGTGTTGTAATAGTCAAACTGATGAAGACCCATTGTAAAAGGTTTTTCTTTTAATTCAATGAGTTATTGCCCAACATAAATAAGATCTGAAGAAAGTTACACTCAATGCTGCTTTAAAGTGTTTAATTTCTAGTGAGCATTGCTTTTCTGCAACTCAAATAGTGCAAAGCCCTGAAGATTAAACTTCATGCTTCAAATTATACAGTAGAAATACAAGTAGGTGCGTTTTGTAAATATAAGATGCCTTAGGGCAGTGAGCAGAATGACATTGGAGGATACATTTTCCTCATCACCAATCCAGTGGACTGTCTTCCACCAAGGTGCTACATGGGTTTGTGAACACTGTGGAAGAAGCCTGCTGCTATTCAAGCAGCTCTGTTTGAGATATTCCAAGGGAACAAGTGCAAAGGCCTCAATAAAGCAAAACACATTCTGACAGCGGTGGCACACGCCTTTACTCCTTGCACTTAGGAGGCAGAGGCAGGCAAAACACAATTACCAGGTTCACAATAAATACAAATTCCTACTTAAGGAAGCCACTGGAGGCAAGACAGAGCAGAAAAGGGGCACCTCAGACACAATGGGAACAGAGTCAGGGTATCTGCCACTGCTTATTCCTGTAGAATCTTAGTTAAAATATAATTTTCACTTCTCCAGACTTTCTCAGTTACTTGGGTGCATTAATATTTTGGCTTCCTTGCATGTCCCCAAATCTTGTGGGTTTTTTGTTTTGTTTTTGTTTGTTGTTGTTTTGTCCCAGGTAAGAAAATGGCTAGGGATTCCATTCTTAGATTTAAATTTCTCTTCTCTAAAAATCTGTTTTTTAGCTTTCAAGGAAAGATTAGTGATGTTTTGATTCTCTTTCTGCTGCAAATCATTTATCCTAACTGTAGGGCCATGCAATTTCCCCATCATCTGCCATCATGGAAAGTCTCTGCTTATATCATTGTTCTAATCCTGTTTTGACCCCAGCAAATCTCTCTACTTCCAACATCTGTTATTCACAGACACTTCCTCCACTGTATTTGGTGTTTTTGCCCAGCCATCCTTCTGTTGCTCTAAGAAGGCATGACCAATTGCTGGTATCCTCTCACCTGTCTTCTAGTACACTTTGGTTTCTGTCTTTCATTTGATCTTCAAAAAAAAAATTAATGCAACTTGAATTTTCTTATTGAAATTTTGAACTAGGCATCCGTATTTTCAATCTTCTAAAGCTGTTTATTTTGCAGTTCTCTGACTGAACCATTGGGGTACACCATGAAATCTTACAAATTCAAGACTGTGTTCTCAGCTTCCAACTAAATCTTTTCTTGATAGACACTATTGATTGATATACTTTCTTAAATTGAGAGTGTTCTCCATCCACCTTGACTTACCCAACACGCCAACCTCATTTCAAGTTCTCCAGGGAACCCATTTAAAAAAATAATTGGCGGGGTTGGGGATTTGGCTCAGTGGTACAGTGCTTGCCTAGCAAGCACAAGGCCCTGGGTTCGGTCCTCAGCTCAAAAAAAAAAATAAAATAAAATTGGCTGTCTCTCCCCATTTGAAGGTACATGAAACAAATGCCTGAACTCTCCTCAGCTGAGTCAGCAGAATCACCCTTTTTCTATTACCCAACACACATTGAGCCTCTGTTCCTTCTACCATGACTCAGTACCTTTTTACTCCTAGCCATTCTCCTTCCCTGCCTCCAGGAGTGTGGATTGGTAAAATACCAAGAACCATTTGTCCAGGGTTTTAATAATGAGACAATTTCTCCATTGTCCATGGCAGATTATCTGATTGTCCTCATCCAGTGCCATTTCAGAGTGAAAAATCCAACACTGAAGTAGCCAGGACATGTTTACTTTGCTTCCTACTCTACCCCAGTGATTCTCAACCTCCCTATTGCTGCGACCCTTTAGTACAGTTCCTCATGTTGTGGTGACGCTCAACCATAAAGTTATTTTGTTGCTACTTCATATATAATTTTGCTACTGTTGTGAATCATAATGTAAATATCTGTGTTTTCCAATCGTCTTAGATGACCCCTGTGGAAGGGGCATTCAACCCCCAAAAGGGGGTACGACACATAGATTGAGAACCACTGCTTTACACCATCAAAAATTTGTATGTAGTCATTTCCTCAGGCATTGAAACAGCTCATTCTGCAGGCAAGTTCCTTAAGCTGGAAAGTAACTCACAATAGATTGAGAAAGTCCTCAAAACTGACCAGATTCACTAGGTCCCTCCGACCCAGAGTAAACAATAAAGACTGCTGCGAGTCACTTTCAGTCAAACCACCATGCAAAGATGGTGTCTCTTAGAAGAGCCAAGCTACAAAGAAGACTCTCAGATATGACAAGCTGCAGGGAAGACTCTGACAGCAGACTAGCTGACCTGAGTGCCAAGCAGAAACCTGCCATGCTGCCTGGAAGAGATTTAGACCAACTGAGGCACCTGGAAAGGACACTCTCCAACTTGTGAGCTGTCTGCGGGATATTCAGTGTGCTCCATGTTCCCAGCTTTTGTGAGCTGTCACCATGCTGGGGTGGGCTTTGGTAATGCAGCTGTCTGTGAGTCATTTCTAATCCTGCACGTAACCTCTCACCCACATTTCCATAAATAACCCCAGTAAAACTCATTGGTTCTTCAGGTTGAATTGTGATGGCACCTGTGTTTGGTCTACTGTGGACTTTCTGTCTGGAGTGAGTAGATGTGTGTGTTATGTCTCCCAAGGAAAAGTCTTGTCATGCAACATAATATTTGCCCAAAAAGGAACATGAAAGAACCAAAGGTGAGTTGAGGAGAACTGAGTTCATAGTCCTTGCTGTAGGTAACAGAGGCCCGCAAATGAGGTGAGCAGCCTGAGGCACAGCATCCACAGAGGAAATTCCAATACAGTTGTATTTTCCTGAATGGTTTGTATTAATGTGCCTTGTGCTATGACAGTGGTTCTTGCTATGGGTAGTGAGCTGTATAAGTAAAGCTGACCCATCAGGATTAGGAGTATCTGTAGGAGGAATCCCAGGATGAGAGCGCTAGTCTGTGTGGTATGGGGTGGCATGCTTGCTTGATGAGTGGGGTCAACCATGTAAATAAAGAAATGTCATGGAAACAGTTAAATGTGTAGAGGAAAGGTTGCAGTCTTTGGGCTTAGTGTATAAGGACTGAGATTGTTGGCAAGCAGAGGCAGGGGTTGCCCAGCCTCTCTTGTGTGTAGTAGGAAATGTATTTGAGCTAAGATGGTGGCCAAGCAGGACTTGTTTGTATAAAAGAGGAATTTCAAGCATCCTCCATAATAACCCCTGATTTGGCAAGTAAATTAGATAAACTGGATGATGAGAAAAAGGTGGTAAAAGCAATAGAAGATACCCCTCGGGTCCAAACTGTGATAGAAAAAAGAGAAAATCCATAATCCAGCATGCGGATGGACAATTAACAATGGTCCAACAAAGGGAGCTAGAGTAATCAGGGTGATATTCAGCTCCTGAGCTGCTGGAGTTGGGGAAGACTTTTAAAGAGCAATGAAAGAGCCTGTCACAGCCTGGCTTGTAAGAATATGGGACATGAGAGATGGGATCAGTCTGACTGCTGAGGAGGCAGAAAACCTTTGTAAGGCATTCCTCCTTAAAACAAAAGCTACATAACTTGAGACAGTGTGAGAGAAACCAGTCCCTGATGGTCTGGCTTATCAGAGCCATTAGGGACACTTGGTTATCTCCATCTGAAGTATTCATAAAATGTCTGTGACTGGAAAACAATAGAAGAGGGACAGATGCTGTGGAGGTAACTAGAAATAAGAGAAGCTGTGTTTGAACCCCAGTACACTGAGCTATATAGAACTATGTTCACAGAGGAACTTTAAAAATGATTGATCCATCATAGACCTCAAGACTCTTATGGAACTTTAGTGACTTTGCTGATTCCATTGGTGGGGAAAGATCTTCATAAAGTAGGAAAGGCTTTGGCAGACCTCAGTGACTTGACTTAGACCAGCATGTAAAGAGTAGCTATAAAGTGAGAAAGCAGCCGGGAGGAGATAAGAAAATGGTAAAGGAGAAGAGGTCTGCCTAGGTTACCCATAGACAGTGTTCCTAAGGAAGAAAAAAAAAAACTTGACAGAAAGACAAACCATGTGCTATGGGTCTTCTGGAAGACTTTAAAGCCTGAGAAGCAGTTCACAGAAGACACCCATGATAGAACAACATAGTTGAAGATGATCAAGCCTGTCCCAGGGGTAATTATCCCCACAGATAGGCTTTCTTATAACCCATGACACTGCCTGCCAAGAAAAGAGCCAGGATGAGATCATATGGTACTTGTCTTATGTTGGAATATCAGCTGGGAAAGAAAGTTCGACATAACTAGAGCCTAACTCCAGACAAAAGTCAAGCACTCTTCTTTCTTCTTCACCACTGTCCCTCATGGCTTCATGCTGCCATCATGGGCATCACCGTTTCATTTTCTTGGCATGCAGTGTCATGTGTTATAAGAAAGCAGCCTAGAGTCCAAGATAAGGATGAGAATGACCAGAGGGCTGGAGAAATGGTTCAGCCAGCAAAGCACTTACCATGTAAACCTAAAGACCTGAGTTTAAATCCTCATCACACACATAAAAAGCCAGTGTGGTAATGTGTGCCTGTAATCTCAAATCTGGGAGATGGAGACAAGAAAATCCTTGGGGCTTATGACCATCTATACTTACTTAATTGGTGAGCTCCAAGAAATAGGATGGACATATAGAGGAGGACATTCAGTGTTGACTCCTAGCCTTCAGAGGTGCATGCAGTCACGTGCACACACACAAACACCAACACCACACACACACACACACACACACACACACACACACACACACACACACACACATACACACACACAAGAGAGAGAGAGAGAGAGAGACAGAGACAGAGACAGAGACAGAGACAGAGACAGAAAGACAGTCAGAGGTGGGGAAGGTTAAAGTCATGGTTAGGAAAAAGGAAAAGGGCTAGAAATAAACATTGATCACAGGTTTCACCTGATGGGTCCATGCTATTAAGAACACAAGGAAAATTATCTTAAAATTAATTTTAGTCATTAGAAACACTCATCATCTCGCTTCCTTTTCTCTAATAGACATTAGTTTTCACAATGTATTTTCTTTTTTTTTTTTTTTTTACTGAAAATGTTACCTGGTTCACGAGATTGATAGTGTAAGAGTAGGTACAGAAGTATAAGCAAAGCTGACACTCTGAGGGTTTATAGACTAACTGTTCATGACCAGAAGTAGCTGCAGTGCCACCCACAGAAGTTAAATTGTTGGCCTGTAGATAAACACAGAACAAAATCTCATCAAGTTTCTTCTGATTTCACCAGTCACACTTACGGATCTCACTCACACCCCATCTTTTGGATGGAACCCTGTGGCTGTTTCTACAGATGAAAAAACAACATCCCTGCTCTTTTTCCAAATCTCTGGCTCCCTGAGTCAGGCAAATTGCCTAGCTGGCTGACCTTGAAATCAGGTTGCAAACCAACTGATGTGAAATATCGCTTTGAGGCTAGCAGTTTAAATACATTAACGTTGGTTTCACATTTCTGCTGAGTTTTGTTTTATTTGATCCTTGATGCATCTGGGAAAAAGATATCATCAAAAAAAGCCACTAAGGTGTTAAATAAGTGAGAGAGAATAGGATGAAATGAAAGAATGATGAAGTATATATAAAGGAAATGCATTGTCTTAAAGAAAAAAACAGAGAAAATTTTAAACAAACAAACAAACAAACAAAAAGAATGTAATTGTAAAGAGAGATAAATCCTGTAAGAGAAAAGACTAAGACAGGAATCAGAAAAAAAACTGAGAAAAATGAGAAAGCAAGTAAAATGATGAGTAAGAATTAAACTTGCTAATTATACAGTTTAACTGATTCATTTCAAACGTCCTTAAGCTAATGTTTCTAGCTTCATTAATCATCAGCATTGATGTTATTTTTGTCAGTTTCTTCTTGGCTAGGATATACAGGCTTGCAGGGTGCAAGCAACAGACCCTGCCTTTTGGACAACTCTATGCTATCATTTCAAACTTTAAAATAACATCCATTACAGATGCACTGCTAATCAAGCAAAACTTTAGGCAAATGATATAATTAATTTTGTATTAGCTTAGCTGTGAAATAAACCAGAAGTAATTCTTTGGAAAAAAATAACTCTGGCTAGATTAACTGTCTTTCCTGTGACCAATTTTGGCCAAGTGATGGATTTAAAAAAAAAAAAACAAGTTCAGAATGAAAAGTATAAAAATATTAATGAAATCTGGATAGAGTGTGCTTAAGAGCACTGGTTCTCAACCTGTGGGTATTGACCCATATGGATGGAGGGGGGTCAAATGACCCTTTTACAGGGGTCATGTATCAGATATCCTGCATATCAGATATTTATATTATGATTTATAACAGTAGCAAAATTACTGTTATGAAGTGGCAACAAAAATGATTTTTATGGTTGGGAGTCACCATGGCAAAAGGAGCTGTATTAAAGGACAGCAGCATTAGGAAGGTTGAGAACCACTACTTAAGGCTCATCTTTAAGTAAATATATAAAATTTGGCCATGAACTCTGCAAGATTTCTGTTGATATTTGATAGACTTTTTTTTTTTGCAGAATTTTGAGAACAACCCAGTTTATACATTTTCTAAATTCAGAACTCTTCGATGTATGAGGTAACAATATTTTACCTCACTTTAAAAATTCTTCTGTTAACAGGTGGATAAATCTTGGTAGGATGTCTGGTCTTCCTACCAATGACAAAGCGAGACACAAATGTGAACAAATGGCATGTGAAAGCAGAGACGCATGCTCAGGGATAGAGCAGTGCTGACAGGGAACAATGAGGGCAAACCCCCAGGACCTAAACACAGGCTCAGATTTGTCTTAAAGTACTGAGCCAGGTGTAAGAGCGTGCAAACCTGTAACTCCAGAATTTAGGAGGCTGAGGATCTGAACTCAAGGTCAGTCTAGATGACACAGTAAGACCTTACCTCAAAAATTAATATATGCAATTAAAAAACATGGAACCCTTGGATCAGTGAGACATAGTCAATGGAAACAAATAATTCATAGACGACAGATAAGGCAGACTGATAGAGTGTAAATAAGTCAGGCAGATGGTGGTAGCAAAGTTGATGGGAGAGAGAGGGGGAGAGAGAGAGAGAGAAAGAGAGAGAGAGAGATTTAGATGATAGAGAGATAGATAGATGATGGATGGATGGATAGATAAGTAGATGATAAAGATAGATCAGATCAAGAGATGATAGATAAAGACATAAATACATTCAAGAAAGAAGATGAATAAGACAAACAATAGAAAGATTAAGCAAACTAGAGACATAAATAATGGAAAAAAGATAGATAGATGATAGATTCAGTAGACAGTTGCCAGGGGCCTATGGAAGTATCATTGCATCACAATAGTGTTTAAGTTGGTTCTTACAGTTCATGCATTGAAAAGTAAGCATATCAACTCTAACTCTCTGCTGCTACATCTGTTATCCACAGTTTTAACACATCCAAATTCTAAGCCACATGGTTTAATGTTCCTGAAACTTGCATAATGAGAGGAGCCAGGCTTTCTTATTCCTTATTCCATGCCTACCTTTTGTTGGGAATTAAGGCTGACCCTATACTTGGTGACTCCTATGGCCCAGTGATTAGTGATCTCGGCCCTCAGAGTTGCTGCTCACCTTTTTCCCCTGGTGCTTCTCTGACTCTCTCTATGGTTAAACTCTCCCCCTTTTGGCTAAGATTCTCTGTGTCACAGTATGATGTAGCTGGGTTAGAACTTCCTACAAGGTCACTTGGAGTGACTTCTCTATCATCCCTAAGCTGCTAATGTGGCTCATTTTCCTCTCTTTTCTTATCCAGCCTCTACCATGGCTTGCTCATAGGAGCTCTCGCTCTACTACAGACCGTGGACTACTCCAGGCTTCAAATTACCCCCCTCTTGCCACTACCCACATCTGGGTCCTCACACGCTGAGATTTAAGCAACTTCCTACAATCTGCTTATTTGTTAGATTTTAGAAGACAGAAGTGGTAGAAAACACTCACACATGCACACACAAATGCATGCCTGTGTACACATATATGTTGTCCTTAATAAATTTAAAAACATGAATATCTTCATTCTATATTTCCAGATATTAAAAATCAAGTCAAGTGGGAGAACCTGATGACTCTATCAATAGCAAATAATTCAGGATGAGTAATGACTCCTGAGCCCTTCCTCCATCAATGCTTGACTGTTGATGAGCCCATTCTTGCACAGAGCCAGTACAGTTATTTGAAACTACTGTGCATTTGTGATTATAGTGACTGTTTTGCCCAGAGGATGGCATTCCCTAGTCTTTCTTCTTCTTTTCCAGATCTTATTCTTTGTATTCTTTGTATGCCTCTTTTGCAATGCTCTCTGAGTTTTCAAGACGATGGTTTTATTTGGGGCTGAGCTATCATCTGTCACTTATTTTCAGTACTTTGTACAACCACAGATCTCTGCATTCATCACCATTCACTGGGAAGAGGGCCTTCCCGAAAGTACCATCTGTCTGTGGGTACAAACAAATATCTGGATAGAAGTTTGATGCTACATCAATTAAGATATACACTAATATTTAGATTTTCCCCTAGGACATATGATCTTCCCAGGTGTAGGTTTCTAACAAGATTTACAGTCACAGTACCAAGCATAGACTTCTTCCTGTGAGGTGGGCCTTAAGTCCAAACAGAAGGCAGTTGATTACCTTATAGGAGTAGCGTCACTATTGTATAAGTGAGCAGTCTCACTTGGTGTGGTTGGTCTTGTTTATAGAATGCACAGATGGTAAAACCACTGATGTCTTTCATCCTCCAACAGGCTGCATGACAACTTCCTGGTCTATAAAAGCTGTCCAGCTGAGAACAAGCATCCAACTCTGTACCAATTTGATTTCTCTTTCCCATGCAACTAAGGTATGTGGTGACTTCAGCAACAGTATGTTATCAGCTAGTTTTGGTGTACAACCAAGAGAAATGAAAAAATCACATATTGTTTTGGGGGTTCTGGAGACTCCCTGACAAACAACTCCTTAGAAGGTGCCCCATTCCCTGGTACTGGTGATTTTGTTCAATAGCCCAGAGATTTGGGGATCAGCTAATCTTGATTTATTTTTTTAATAGCAGTAACAGCAAGTACATGCACATATGTCATCATTTCAGTTGGCACAAATAAACAAGTTGAACACTAGAATGCCACTTAAAGACAAGCTTAGTGCTAACTGAGGGCACAATAGTGACAATGTAGCTCCCTATCTCCTAGATTGTGGATAGGAGAGTTATTTCTACTATGGAAAATTCAGCAAATCTTATTAGAAACCAGAAGGCTTAGTATCCACATTAGGATGGTGGTTTCTGCTGCTTCCGATCCAACTGAAGTCTTGATATGAAAAGCAGGGTAAGCAAACCTCTCCATTACACAGACTTGCTCCTTTCCCACAGGAAGTATTTCCGTTTTCCAGTGAGGAATGAAGGACACAATTATTCCAGCAAACTCTCAGGTCATTCTGGTACTTGTGACTAAGAATTCAGGCTGGTTCAAGCTTAAAATATTTGCTAGGGTCTCATAGATGCTGGCCCCTACCCCTATGACTGTGTACACAGACTTGTTCCCTGTACAGCTTCCTTGCCCCCTTCTGGCTCCTTCACAGAATGAAAGCAGTTTGAAATCTTGATAAAGAAGCAGCAGTAGGAATAACCA
This sequence comes from Peromyscus californicus insignis, assembly GCF_007827085.1. Lineage (NCBI taxonomy): Eukaryota > Metazoa > Chordata > Mammalia > Rodentia > Cricetidae > Peromyscus > Peromyscus californicus. The sequence continues at coordinate 103,358,546 of NW_026294617.1, forward strand.
TAATCAGAGAATCCTAGAATCTTTATTTTAGCATCTCTCCCAATCTCCATGTAAAAAAGGGGGGAGCCCTTCAGTACCCATTGCTCATGCTTTGTGGTGGCTTTTACTCAAAACTTCTTACAAAGTTACTAACAGCTTGAATACAGGAAAAAAATCCCCTATATGTGGGAGGAAATATATTAAATTAAACATTTTTTTCTTTAGGTATCTACCAGTATTTTGTACTTTCTTAACTATAGTTACATGATTGACGGCTCACTTATGAATCTCTATTTTGTTTAGAGATAGCATTCTGACTCAGAAAATTGAGTAGCAAGATTCATATAACATGGCCAAGGCAACCCATTCATCAAAAAATTGTTATGCTAGAGAAAATAAAATGAACTATGGTGTGCTATTAATCATGGCACAAGTATAAATAAAATCAGGGGTCATAGTGATCATTCTTACATCGTCCTCAAAGGGAAAAGGTCATTGGAACAAATAACTAAACTGATTACATTAAATGCAGAAATGTGGGTGAATATTATATTGCCTTATAAAAAAGTTTCAGTAATTGTGATCCTTAGCTATATTCATTTCCTTATCTGCTTTCCTTACCTCCCTTCTGATAGAACAGTAAGATGCGTTAACACTAGATCAGCCAGAGAATGAAGCAAACTCCAACAACTGTGTCTGCTAGTGGTGGGACACAATCATCAGCCAGCTGAATAGCTGGATGGTCAGTTGACAGAGGCACTATGGACTGATACCACATACTGTGCAACCAATGCATGACACAGTAGGATTATGCTACCTGACAGGTAGAATTTTTCCTCTATGAAGAACAGAATTTCAGTGGCCATGTCTACTTCACATGTCTATGACAACCAGGAAGGTTTTCAGTTCTGTTCAATATATGTCTATCTTATGAAGACAATCAGTATTAACAGCATAATGACACATATTAACCATGGGAATTAAGGGAGCTATGTTATGTGGATAAGCCTGAGTAGCAGATATAGCATTTTCTAGCATTTGTGTTATGACATGTTTATTGAAAATGACTCAGAGTTACATCCCCAAATTAAATTAATGTGCATGGTATTACCACATAAATTATGGAGCTTGCAATTAAAACTACTTGTATCCTTTTTCTGTTGATATTCATACTAAAGAAGATATAGAAGTTAATTATACTTGATTTTTGTTGATAGTTGTTATATCATTACACACATCATACACATTCAGATTTGTTGCATCTCATTAAAAATTAGCAATCTACAGAGTTCTCATGAGGAGAGAGAACATATTCTAGTGATCACAGGTCTGTGGGAGTGCATGTTCTTACCTCTAGAAGACATGGAAAGCATGGATGACAGATACTTTCAGACAGCTTATGACAACCCACCTCTAGATTTTCACTTAAGGCATAAACTTCTATTCTATTTGAGTCATTTTATATTTGAATTCTTTGGGAATACATCTTCCTCTACTTTAGTTTACTAATATAAATATTCTGATATCTGTATCATCAAAAATATTTAACATTGCTTTGATGTGTTTTTAAAATGTATATTGCATCACAGGCTTCATTCTGTTTACCCTAGGCAATACTACAATGAACATTCTTGCACATTTCTCAGGATGTTTCACTGGAAGGCTTTGGGATGCTTTACTCTACAGCTACAATTGCACTGCATATACATATATAGCTTCACGAAGTAACTGCCAAGTAGCAGTTCAGACTAGCTTGTCAGGCACCATCTCAGCAGTCATGAAGAGAATACCTCTTGCCAAAATGCTAGCTGACATTCAATATTATCCAACTTTTACCATCAAGCTGGTTAATGGAACTGATATTCATTGCTGTTATATTCCTTGTTTCTAGGAAACAGCTTACTGTTCTTTTTGTGTTTTTTTAAAATGAACATTTAGATGATTTTAACAATCTTTGCTATCTGAAAAATATCAAATCTATTCATCTTTTTTCAGAACTGCTGTTAAATCCGTTTCATACACTTTGGTATATCTTTCTTTCCTCTCTGTCCTCCTGAGTTCTGATTTGTTGGCATAGTTATTTAGTGTATTTAAATATCTATTGCTATACCTATGGGATATTAATAGATATTAAATCATGTCATAACAGAGTTGAAACTATGTAGTGTCCATGTTTGGGAAGCTATAGTTTTTCAAGTGGAGAAACCAATATATGTTTAGTTTTAAGAATATCCTGTGTATATCACAAACAAGTATGAACTTCTTACATGTATTATGAATATACATGTTTGAATTTATGCATATATTATGATTTCTCTCTTCAATTTTTTTATACTTTTAACTAAGTGAGTTATCTAAAAATCCACATCTTTCATTCACAATGTATGTCCTGAAATGGGAACATAATCTGTGAGTTACACCATTACTTAAATGTGCTCATTGAGCACATTTCAGAGTTTAGAAGTTAAAATCATGCTCAAAGCTGTGTTGTTCTTGCTTATGAATTCTTTTCTCCTAAGGAATGTGAAATTCTCATAGAATACACCAAAGTATCTCTTTAACAGTACTTTGGGGAGAAGAGACTGTGACTAGTGTTCTGTTTTTAATCCTCTTAATGGAATAAATGCATTATATAATTAAGATGTACTTTATCAATTATTAAGAAATATAAAATACTTTTATGTTGAAAAAGACAATGTGTTTTAGTGAGAGAGGTGAAGACATATAAATAGATTATATAACAAAATATATTTTGCCATTAATTTCTCATTTACATTTTCTGACCAATTCCCTTTGAATTATAGGCACTTCGTGGAAAAGAACCATTAATTAAAATACCAAGTGCAAAGGAAGGGCATGATTTGGCTGACATATGTAAATGCAAATGCAGAGTATCCCATGGGGAAAGAGAGACTTCACTGAAGGTGAAATGTGGAAAGATGTGCTGAGCAAGCATCTTGGCTGAGCAAGCAATTTGGGGCAGTGCCATAACTGCAGGCATTTTAGAAGAAATACATTGGAGAGGTAATTGGGAAAGGCATGGGTAATTAGACCCCTGAACAGTATCAATTTTTAGGACTGCAAAGCCAGAGAGAAAGTAAATTGGCAGTTACTAAGAAGTGGTGATGATGCAAAAACAAAACTAAAACAACACGAAATCTGCACCAATAAGACATGCCTTGCTTTAACTTTTGCATAAACAGAACTATCAGCCCATTTTGAAGTTGAAGGTATATAGACATGAAGATCTATACACATCCATGCTTTCCTTTTTGTGTGTATATACAAAAGAAGTAAACTGGGATGTGGTGATGTGGTGGAAACTGTCTGGGCCTGAGTCTAATCAGTGGTCTACAGTGCTGAGATTTGAAACATCTAAAAGAATCTCATTCATTTCCATCATAAAAATGGATTGAGGTGGGAACAAAAGAGGACAGTATAGAGAGTCTCCAGGCAGTCTTTGCTAGCAGTTTTTTTTTTAAGCTAACAAAATCTTGCTACAGTCAATGTAGAGACAAACAAAAAGGCATTGATATTGTTGTTTTCAAAACTCAAACAGGAGATACCTAAAATAAATAAATAAATGCCACCAACACAAAGGCCAATTGAACAAAGAAGAGACTCAACAGAAGAGGAATGTTCCATCTCCCTTCCATGTGCACCTAGCTTGAATACTAAACGCCTCCAGTTCCACTGGAGTTTGAGAAATGAGCAACCTATAAATATAATACGAATTATCTTATGTCTTATCAAACACAGACCACTTGAGAAAATTCAAGGCTAGGAATCACTTGTCCAATAGTTGAACCTTTTAAAGTATCTTCTTCCTTAAAATCAACTAAGTAGGGCTCTCAGGGGCTCACAGAGACTGAACTGGCAAGCCCAAGGCCTGCATGGGTTAGCACCTGCACATATCCTCTGCATATATGATATGACTTGGTGTTTTTGTGGTGCTACTAACAGTGGAAATGGGTGTGTCTCTGACTCTTTTGCCTGCTCTTGGGACTCTTTTTCTCCTGTTTGGCTACATTGTCCAGCCTTGATATGAGGGCTTTTGCCTTGTCTTATTGTATCTTGTTTTGTCCTATATGGCTGTCATCTTTTGGAGGTCTGCTCTTTTCTGAAGAGGAAGTGGAGGGTGAATGGATCTGGGGGAGAGGGGAGGATCTAGGAGGAGTGAAAGGAGGAGAAACTGGGTTTGCAGTGTATTATATGAGAGAAGAATCTATTTTCAACAACAACAATTGGTGGCTTTAAACAGCACTTATGTGATAAGAAATTTCCAAAGTTAACCCTGCTTAAGACCTAGCACATATGACCATCAGCCACTGAAGAAACTTAAGAATTTGGGTCTCAAAAAATTAAGACAGCGTTAATCTCACTAAGTAATTGACATATATCATGCTCAATGCAAAGGTATAGAAGTCTAGAAGCCATCTACCAGTTCACGTATTCAATAGTTACTGATCTTCAATTGTATTCATGAACTATCAAAAAATTACAGGGATAGAGCAGTAAAAATAAAACAAGAAGTAAAAACAAATAAAACAAAATAAAAACATTATCACTCATAGAAAATAATCAAAAGATAGATGAAGAGAAGAATAAGAAAGACTATAAGATACCTTAAATGATAGCTATTGCTGAAGAAAAACACAGAGCATGGAACAATAATAGAGAATAAAGTGGTGATAAATATTGTGGTGATCTGAATGAGAATAGCTCATGTTTGAATGCTTGGTCACCAGTTAGTAGAACTGTTTGGGAAGGATAAGGGGATGTGGTCTTATCGGAGGAGGTATATCACTTGGAGTGGGCTTTGAGGTTTCAAAAGTCTGCCGTGGACTGAATCTCATTCTCTCTCTGCCTGCTGCCTTCAGATCAGGATGTAAAGCCCTCAGCTACTATACCAGCACCATCTATGTCTACTTCCTGCCATCATGATCATGAACTGCCCCTCTGAAACTATAATTAAGCACCCAAATGAAAAGCTTCTTTTTATATGTTGCCTCAATCATGGCTTTTCATCACAGCAATAGAAAAGTAAATAAAACATATATTTTATGTAATGTAAGGAAGTGTTTAAAACCGTATTAGAAGATATAACTAGTGAAACAAAACACAAAGAATAAAATAGGACACATGAAATTAGATTAAGACCAAACAATTATATTTGCAACTCTGACTCTTAATGAAAGTCAAAATTCATAAGACCCTTTGAGGCAAGATCTCATATTCTCATGCCATTATTGATTCTGAATGATAAGAATTGTGAAATTCCTTATTGAATGACTAGGGGGGAAAGTATACAAGATAAGCTTGGAGCATATTATAAAGACAGAAGTGAAGTTCTTAAGTAAATACAACAGGACATGTCCAAACAACATGTCACTCAACTTAATGAAATTTTAAAGACTCTCATAGGATTACAGGCCAAAGATCAAAGAAAATCTACAGGTTCATACCTATATAAACACATGTCTAGATAAAAAAAAAAAACAAATTAAGTTATGAGTTCAAGGCCAGCCTGATCTATAGAGCAAGTTCCAGGACAGGCTCCAAAGCTACACAGAGAAACCCTGGCTCAAAAACAATTCAGAGCCGGGCGGTGGTGGCGCACACCTTTAATCCCAGCACTTGGGAGGCAGAGCCAGGCGGATCTCTGTGAGTTCGAGGCCAACCTGGGCTACCAAGTGAGTTCCAGGAAAGGCGCAAAGCTACACAGAGAAACTCTGTCTCAAAACCCCCCAAAAAAAAATTTCAGGGGAAGAAATAAATTTTGCCTGTAGGAGAATTTCAAATAATTTATGTTGATACCCACCACATTGTATATGGACTTATTAGCAGAGAACACAGTCTAGAAAGTGGTGAAAAGAGTGACCTAGAAGCAGAGTAGCCTGAGGAACAGGACTTTATCAGGTGAGCACTATTAACATTACATGGAGAGTTTCCTTTTCCAATCTCTTCAATCTGCTGTACTTAGTCCTTCATCTAGGAAACACTTTCTCACACATGCCCAGAATTACATTGGTCCAAATATCTGCATACCAAGTGGCCAAATTGACATTTAAAATCCATCATTGTAATTCCACCAACTTGGTAGCCTTGTTCTGTATGGTCTTAAACCATATTTAATTTCCAAAGAATAAACATTTAAAAGTCATAGTTCTGGTAAATATGATACACCTATGCTGTATAGAACCAAATGTGTGTTAACTACTGTCTTAGGGTTTCTATTGCTTCAACAAAACATCATGACCAAAAAGCAAGTTATGGAGGAAAAGGTTTATTTGGCTTATACTTCAACATTGCTGCTTATCACTGAAGGAAGTCATGACAGGAACTCAAATAGATCAGGATCCTGGAGGCAGGAGCTAATGCAGAGGAGGGGAGCTGTTTACTAATTTGCTCCCCATGGATTGCTCATCCTGTTATCTTATATAACCTGGGATCACCTGCCTGGGATGACACTACCCACCATGGGCACCACACTCTCCCATTGATCACTAATTGATAACATGCCTTACAACTGGATCTCATGGAGGCATTTCCTCAACTGAGACTTCTTCCTTTCTGATGACTCTAGTTTGTATCAAGTTGGCACACAAAACTAGCCAATACAACCACTTAAGTGGAAGAGGAGGATGAAGCTCCTCCTTGATATCCCGTAAGTACAATAATAGATATGATGATGTGAATACATATAACAAACACATGATAAGGAAATGAACTTGGAAGGAAAATAAATATATTTAATACACATATAAATTTTTAAAATTACAAATGAGGGGGAGGGCAGAAAAGAATGGAGATTATGATAGGAAACTCCCCCAGCAGGCCATAAAAATTGGCTATGAGAAAGTAGTATATCAGGAGCGTGGATTAAAAGCATTGGACTACTTCTTCCTGTAACTTAATCTGTGCCTCTATGGTCTCGAATGTGTCTGTTCTCCTGCACATTGCTTCCATTTGATGATGAGTGCTGCTGTGTGGGCATCACCTCAATTGTTTGGAGATAAGACTCAGCACATGATGTGCAGCTTTTATATCACGTTATAGACTCTGATTAAGAGATCAGTTCCTGCTAGGGTCCACCATCTAGTCAAAAGCTTTTTCTCAGAAGAATAACAACTACTACAGAAGATTATTGGTTGTAAGTTCAGAAATACTAAAGGTCTCTGCTGTAGTTCCCTTCTAGGGGCGTGTCAAAAGCTCCGGGTACTGATTCTGTCTGCCACCAACCCACAAGAACCACTGGATCTGCTAGATCATATCATCCAACTAGTAGAGTCGTCAGCACAGCGGCCTCTACCTTTTGCCGAACCTACTCTTGTTCTAAGCTTCACTCAAAACTAGCAGAGTTTTTCTGGGGGCCCACAAGTGCCTCAGTTTCCATCTGGAGTCTATTCTGACTTGTAAGTCATTAGAGTTCAAGCTTACTTGCTCCAGTCTCCTTGAGAAGCTGTGAGAATGCTCTGATTCGAGCCCATGGGAAAGAATGGGAGTTGATGAATGCCCTGAGTAAGCCCATGGAAAAGAACATAGTATCTAGCTATATCACAACTCTAGTCAGGTAGCTGCTGCTAGCAGGAAGCACATGATGAGATAACAGGACTGCCTGTTATGTGACTCCAGGACAGGCCAAACATGTGGTTAAGATTATAACTGTCCAGCCGGGCGGTGGTGGCGCACGCCTTTAATCCCAGCACTCGGGAGGCAGAGCCAGGCGGATCTCTGTGAGTTCGAGGCCAGCCTGGGCTACCAAGTGAGCTCCAGGAAAGGCGCAAAGCTACACAGAGAAACCCTGTCTCGAAAAACCAAAAAAAAAAAAAAAAAAAAAAAAAATTATAACTGTCTGTACTGTGCTTTGTTCTGGTTTTGTCTTTCTGTTTGTACATAAGATGGCTGTGAAATAAACTCGAGTGCTGCTTGGTATTGACCAGGAGTCCATTCCCCTCTGATTTTTTGTCTCTGTTTATTCTTCCATCCTTGTAACTTTCTCAGCCTCACACCCTTTCTCAACAACCCTAGCTGACTAGTTGGCTGGTTCCAGCAAGTTTTTATTTAGTTACTTAGTAAATGTACTGAAGTAAAACATCCAAGTGAGAAATATGCTGCTTTTAGAGTGTAGAGGCCACCTAAGCACTTGATTTTTTTTTTTTGTTCTCAAAGCTCAAGTGCAATGACTTACTCCTCACCTTAGAAAGGGTCATGCCACATGTTACACAGCACTGGAACTCCAGAAAATTCACTGTTGTCAAGTCCCCTGAACTTTGTGAATGTATTTCCCACTCTTTGACACACAAATGCTTCCCTGATAATTTTAGAGAAGGCACTACTTATGACAAAGTCCAATTAGCATAATGTTACCATTGTAATTGCAATATAAAAAGAAATATTTATAAGAAAAGTTTTAGAGATCCAAATACAACAGAATACAAATCTGTGATTTAAAAAAATGTAGCTTTTTTATTTTTATAAAAGAAAAATGGAAGGCCATGAGATGGAAGCCATGTTTACACAACTTAAGTGGCCAAGAACCTGAGAGTGGATAGGTCATGGGCCCTAGGAGAAAACCTACCACAGTCATTCTGTTCAATGAAAGTAGCAATACAACCAGTCTCAATGACTTGTTCTTATACTTGTTGATCAGTACTTCATTCATCCCTCCTCAGAGAAGCTTCTTTTTGCAATAGATGGCAACTGACACAAAGATCATGAGCTGGACAGCATGTATGGAAAGAATGAGAGACTTTGGGGCATTTGGCTCTAAACGAGATGTCTGTACCATGTTTCCTTCCCTCCAGGCATAAATATCTATGCTGAAGAGAAGGGAGGAAGATTGTAAGAGCCAGAGGTAGGTGAATCTAAGGAAACAAGTGTTTCAGACACAACCAGGCTGATTCACACCTGAACTCCCAAGATACTATGACAGCAAGCACTAGCTCTGCACAGGTTTAAACCAAACCAAAAAACCAGCACTGAGAAGGAGAAATGCACATAAAGTACCACCCCACCAAAAAGTTATTTATAATTTATATCTTCTGGGAGAGGGGAAATTAGCTATCTTCCATGGAGTGTCACTGTGTATATCAACCATGTTCCAGGGCAGGCCTCATGCTTAGGAATAGTTGACCAACACAAAATAGATTCTATGTTTTGTTTTAACTTTTTGGTTTGTGTGTGTATGTGTGTGTGCACGAGATTTTTTGTTTATTTTTTTTTATTTGATTTTGGTTTCAGTTTTCTAAAAGAAAGAATATGAAGTAGTGTGGATAGGGAAGGGTTGATCTGGAAGGAGTTGGGGGAACAGAAAGAATATAATTAAAATACATTGTTAAAAAATCTTTTTAACATTTTAATAATTAAAACAAAAGAGAAATTTCTTCATTTAATCTAATAACATGCCATCCACATAGATATTTCAATTACTTTTTTTATTAAGCTTAAAACAATAAGCAAAATAAAGATGTACATAACAAAATCATTTGTCAAGCTATGCTCTATAGATACTCAGTTTGGCATCTGTCCTTCAGTAAGAATGAGAGAAGACAAGAGTCATAAAATGAAGAGTTGGCCTAGGTGACTATTTATTATTATAAAGAATATCATGGTCAAAAGCAACTTGGAGAGGAACAAGTGTTTCACTTGCACATCCTGATCACAGTAGATAACTGTGAATGGGGTTCCCTCTTCCAAGATGACTGTGGCTTATTTTAAGTTGGCAATTAAAAATAATCACAGAAGGGGAAATCTACATTATTATCAGATGTACAGGCCACAGGTTTTGTAGTAGGTTTATGAATGTGTGGCCAAAATGGCTCCATAGTGATAGTTTTTAGGGAGTCAATATTTGCTAAAAAAAAAGCTGATTTTGAAGACCTGATACATATCTTTATTTAAAAAGGGAAGAATGGATTCAAAATATTTTCCACTAACTCCTCTTATGAGAGAGGTGGAGAGAAAGGGATAAAAGAGAGAAAGAGAGAGAGAGAGAGAGAGAGAGAGAGAGAGAGAGATCTTATACAAAACATTATAAATAGTGAAATAAATATAAGGATTTTCTTAATAGTAAGACTGAATTTCAGAAGCAAAGTCTTCTGGCATTGGGGTTTTAACACAGTAAGATGTGTTCTGTAGATATGATATAATTGGAGGCACGGCTGTATTTTCTAATATGTCATGTCTTATAACCACAAAGGAAAAAGATATGTAGATTCAGAGTAGTTAATGGAATGAGATGTTATAAACAGCAAGTCTAGTGAGGCTTAAAAAATTTGTAAGGCCGGGCGGTGGTGGCGCACGCCTTTAATCCCAGCACTTGGGAGGCAGAGCCAGGCGGATCTCTGTGAGTTCGAGGCCAGCCTGGGCTACCAAGTGAGTTCCAGGAGAGGCGCAAAGCTACACAGAGAAACCCTGTCTCGAAAAACCAAAAAAAAAAAAAAAAAAAAAAAAAAAAAAAAAAAAAAAAAAAATTTGTAAGGAATGCAGGACTAGGGGAGACTTCATAGTGTTGTGTGAAAAGATGTTCATCTGCTTATACCTTCAGTTAATGCAATTCCAAGCACATTTGCAAGCTGTAGCAAAATAATATTTTGGTAGAGAAAAGTGCATTATGGATCCTCTTAGCTTTCTATTTCTTTTTCCACAAGCAGAACATATTACAAACGTCCTACCAGAAATGCAGATCCTTCTCTCACTGACTTATTCTATGCATAAAAGCCCATCTTTGTTTTAAGTTGAAATAAGCCTTTCTGTGTCCTGAAGCTAAATTATAACCACAAGCTCTACCATAATTGGCTTCCTGTAAAGACCACCTATGGTCTCTCTGGGATCTTGCCTTGCGTCTGCACTGTACACTCACCAGAAATAACTACATCAGTATGCTAATTGCCTGACATGGTCAGAGGAATGAATTAATTCAGAAGCAGTCAAAAAATCTAAAATATCTGAAATTAGCATTTGTTCTGACTATTTTCCATAATAAAATATAAGGTATGCATTGAGCTTTCTTCATTAAAATTCTGAGGGCAATCACACCTCGCTCTTTCTTGTTCTTTTTCTGATTCTAAAGCTCTGAAATTTGACTTATTCACTATACAACTCTCTCATCAAGACTTCTGAGCAACCATAACCCAAATCTGTAGTTCACATCTGAAAGGGAAACACATATAATATCACAGTAGAGAAGGCACTAGAGATTTCTCTAAAGATTGTAGTTTTTCATTGATCAGATACTATCAAACATAACCCATTTCATTATACATCCAATCTGATATTTATTCATATTCCAAATGCTTTGGTTATATTACTTATTTATAAGAGAAAGTCAGCTGGACAGAAATATAATGCTAGCGCTTAGAAGGCTGAGGCAGTAAGGTTCCAGGGAAGTCTGGAGTACAGGACAAGTTGTTATTGAGAGAGAGAGAGAGAGAGAGAGAGAGAGAGAGAGAGAGAGAGAGAGAGAGAGAGAGAGAGAGAGAGAGAAATAAGAACAGCCCACGGCATTCTTTTGGGTGGACCATGTAGATCAGCTGAAAAAAAAGTCTCCAAATCTTAGTGGGCAACAATAAAAATGTTACCTTATTGTCACAGACAATATTTGAATTTCAGTATCTTGCATACAGATTACTGATTTGCATGTCTCCTCTACTTTTATATTGTGCATGTTTTATTATACCTTCCTACATGAATGCTGCACACACACACACACACACACACACACACACACACACACACACACACACCCCATTTGGTACACACAAGCATATATACACAAACATATGTACACAAAAACTCACAAACTTTAGACAAGATAGTTCAAAGCAAGTATTGTCTTTGACAATAGGATAACAGTACTGCAATTTTTCTTGACTTGACTTGCTCTAAATAGGTAAGACCCAATCAACTAGGTAAAGTCACTGTCATCTAATATGATTCAATAATATTATTCAGTTGAGTGAGATGCACCAGAACATTGCAAAGCTTGATATTTGCCCTGAGACAAAGACAGACAGAAACTGTTGGGAATGAAAGGAAATATATGGATACCATGAGCTTGTGAAAAGATTAATAAAAGAGAGATATTTAAGGTTACTAGTGGTAGAGGCTTGAAATTTATGTAATTAACAAATTAGACAGTATCACTGAGCTATAACACTAGTTCGCAAAGCCCTTTGTTTTATGTATACATTGTATGATTATTTCTATAGCTTTTGTGAGATGGCCTCAAGTAGCTCAGGCTAGCTTTCTACTTGTTATATATCCAAGGATGACTTTGAATTCCTGATCCTTCTGGTTCCATATTCCTAGTGTGACAATTACTGAATGGACCACTGCTCATGGGATTTGACTATTTTCTACTACAACTGTAAGCTTATGTTAGGTATTTTTAAAATTATCTCTCCTTTTAAAAATATGGCAATTTTTTAAAAATATGTAACTTAATGTTATAAATTAAATCCTTTTTTTTCCACTAAAGAATCTTAATATAAGGAGGCAGATGTGGTAGGGCACATTATTATTATCTCAGCATTCAGAAGACTAAGGTGGGGAGGGGGTGGGTTCTAGGTAAGACTAAGCTACATATCAAGACCCCATACTGAAAAAGAACTTAACGACATAAGCTCCATTGCCAGCTGGATGCCACACTACAATTCTAGAATCGATTTAGGAATGTGTAACAGGAGGTTGACACCAGGCTGACAGAGACCCATGCAGTTTTGAGAAATGGGAGAAAACTGAAAATGCAATTACTGCTGTAGCCTTCGTTAATGATTGTTAGGGACTCAGAACTGTTGACTTAACAGCAATATTTTGCTAGATACTTGTAAGATTAAGAGCTATATTAAAATTATTTTAGAATAAGTAAAAAAAAATCACATATACTTATAAAAGAATTTGGATGGCAGTCTCATGAACTCTTTACTCAGCCTCTAGTGTCTTGTGTAACTGTAGGGCAATACCAAAGCCAGAGAACTAACAATGATACACACTACAAAGGTTATTCATATTTACCCACTAGAAAATACATGCATATGGATGCCTGTCAGTGTGTCTGGAATTTTCATCCATGTGTGGTTTATAATTTTCAGCACTTGGAATGTGTCATTCCAAACACCTCTGGAGTCTGTGGTTTCTGATCACATAAGAGCTGTTGATAATGCTGGGCCAATTTGTAAATGGTGAGTTGTTTCTTCCTTTGCTTCCAGACTCTGTTCTTAGTGTGTAAAGGTTATTAATGTGACTGGGTGTGGATCATTTGGAGTTTAATTTACTTCAAGTTGTACGTAAGTTTAATGTCCTTCAGATTTACAAAATTCCCCACTATAGTATCCAAATACTCCTTCTGGCCCATAGTGTTTATCAGTTTTAACTCTTTGTGTTAATTTTGATAAAGTTGATGGTATTCCATGTGCCTCTGTGTCTCTTCATTCTTTTATCCTTCTGTTCTTTAAATAGGATAATCTCAACTGCTTCTCTTCCAGTTTGCTAATTTTCATTTGTTATATTTTTTTCAGATTTTCAGTTAAGCTGTTGTAGTGAATTGAATACATTTCAATCTCATAATTGCTATGTGTTTTTAATCAACTCTTCATTGATATTCGCTATTGAGGATGACATTGCTTTCTTGTTTAAAGTCTTTGGGTAGTAAATTGAACATTAAGATTTCTGCAGGCATTAGTTTCTATTGACTATTTTGTTTACTGTGTTTAGACCATACTTTCTCATTTCTTTGCATATTATTATTCTTTGTTAAAAGCTGGACATTTCAAATAATGAAATTGGACAAATGTAAAACTCTCTCCTCCAATTCAAGTTGTTTTTTGTTGTTGTTTATTTATTGAATGATGTCTGCCAGGTAATTTTGTCAAGTACTTACTCTTATTGTGTGACCTCTGAAGTCTCTGCTTGAGTAGTTTAGTTTTAAGTTACTTATTGGTTAGAGATCGCCTTCAATTTATGGTGCTAAGAAGCCTCCAAATCTTTGTGAAAAGGCTGTTTGGAGTGGAAAGTGGAGAAAGTGCTTGACTTCAACACTTCAGGTAGTAGTTTACTCCCTCAGTTTACTCCTTCACTATCTACAGAGCCCCAGGACCACCCAAAGAGACTGTGAGGCTGCTGCATCCTTCCAGAGTCACACACCTATGTGTGGCCTCTTGTGTTCCCAGGGTAGCTCAGATATCCTCAAAGCTCCCTATGGCAAGCTCTTCCCACAGCTTCCCCCTTTAAGTTTCTAGTTAGCTGTTGAAAGTTTGGATTTCCAGGGAACTCCCAGAGGGGTCAGGTAATGACTGCTGTTAGAAAGAAGCTCCCAGGCAGTTCCAGCTGCTCCTCTGGTTCCTGTGCTGGTTGCCAGATAGATGTGTTCACTGTGAGTGTGGACTATTGGGTTTCAAAGATATTGTAGGAATAGGAATGGAAGAATGGGATAAAATAAAACAAATGAAACATTGCAAACCCATCTCAAGATTCAGTCATTATCTGTGAACAAATTCTGCTGTGGACGTCTTTCTGTGCACTAAGAATATGTGTTGCTCTGATTGGTTGATAAATAAAATGCTGATTGGCCAGTATCCAGGCAGGAAGTATAGGCAGTCAAGGAGAATTCTGGGAAGAGGAAGGCTTAGTCAGTAGTCTCCAGTCAGACACAGAGGAAGTAAGATGTGAAGGCAGAACTGAGAAAAGGTACCAAGCCACATGGCTAAACATAAATAAGAATTATGGGTTAATTTAAGTGTAAAAACTAGTCAGTAATAAGCTTGAGCTAATGGCCATGCAGCTTGTAAATAATATAAGCTTCTATGTGTTTACTTGGGTCCAAGTGGCTGCAGGACTGGTGTGTAAGAGAGATTTTTCCTGACCACTGGCAGGCTGGAACACAGGAAATCTTCCAGCAACAAAATGCTGTGTGAATAAATGGTTGTAAACTTTGTTAGTTTCCAGAATTCTGAAAAGTATATTTTTAAGCATATTTTCCCTGTTTCCTTATTGCTTTTATGGACTAGAGGGTATTTTTATTTATTGTGCTGTTCAAAATAATGTCATTTCTGCATTACTTTTATTGAATATTTTTAATCTATGCCCAAAAAAGAGTTCCTCTGAACCCCCCTCTATTGTTTGCTATCATTTTTCGGCCAGAGAAATGGTATGCTTATTAAATTTATTATCAGAAAGTGTTCCCTTAATTTATATTCCTGGGACATATTGTATAGTACTCTTGGTAAATTCTTTGTGTGATTGGTAAAACCCACTGCTGAAATTAATTGGGCATGAAGCCACATGGATATTGTCTTTGATAGCTTTAATTTAGTTTGTGATTTTGTAGAATTGGCTTCTTTTGCGTGGAGTGAACACTTTAAATCCCATCACTTGGGTGGCAGAAGCAGACAGATCTCTGAGTTCAAGGCCAGCCTTGTCTATAGTGTGAGTTCTAGGGCACAGAGAAACCCTGTCTCGAACTCCCACCTACCAAAAAGAATTAGTTCTTGCTTCTAACCTGCTCAAATACTTGAGCATGAAGTTAATTTTCACAGCTCTCTATGATCCTTTTGGTGATTGCAGAGTTTGTGCTGACTCTTCTGTCGAAACCTTTACCGCATCTACTTGTATCCCTTCCCATTTGTAAGAAGAAATGAGACTTCTCTAGACTTTCAATGTTCCTGAAAAATAAAGGCTTTCGTCTCTTGGTAATTTATGTTTAAAATGATGTCCAAGTCTATGTGCCTTATTAATTATAGTGTTCATAAAAGATAGAGTCAGTTACTATTGTTTTGTACTAGATTCTGTGATTAAACTTCAAAGTGTCAGGAATTCTATAATACCATTTTATCAGACAAATCTCTTTTGAAGGAGAAAGGAGACCATATATGGAGATATCTATGAGTCAGACAAAAGTGGATCTATATGGTTTCCACAGGAATTTAATTTACAATCCAAAGAGCTCTATTAAGAAAAACTTTCAAATAAAAGGGAAATTTGACTTCTTTATTGAGTCATGAAACAAATTTTTCTTTGTCTCTAATCTATGGACCATACAATTGGTAAAAAGGAAATCTGACCACTACAATAGGGACTAGGACAATGGAGTGGGACCAAAGAGCAGGACATCATGCCTATGCTGCTTGCTGTAAGATACTTAATATAAAATTTATCTCTGATAGAGAACTCATGTGAACACTAGGGTGAAAATAAATGAACATAAATATTTGAGACCTGCCATTTTGTTTGTCAGTCTTGGTAGAGATTTATCAATTGTATTAATTTTTCTAATGTCCAGCTTTTAATTTCATTTTGATTCTCTGCTTTCCTATTTTAAGTATTATTTCTATCATGATCTCTTAATATAGTTCCTGTTTCATATTTTGAGTTAATAGTCCACCATTTTTCTGGTTTTGTTAAGAACTTACTAATTTGACATCTTTCCCATTTTTAAAATAGAAGTAACAATCATTCTAAGTGAAATAATTGAGACCCAGAATGATGAACATCGAATGTTTTCTTTCATTTGTGTATGTTAGGTTTTAATCTTCAGATATGAATATTTCATTTGGAATACCAAAAGAGGTCTGGAGATTACTAAAAGGCTATGTGGGAGGGGCTACTTTCAAAGGAGTGGAGAGAGAAGGCAGTGGTATTAAGTATTAAAAAGAAATAATGTAACAGAGAGGGTTAAAGTAGGGGAGGAGAGGTAGAAGAGGAAATACTGTCAAGGATAAATAGAAACAGTCATATAGAAACTTACTACTGTAGAAAATCCCTAGAATGTCTATATACATGCATAAGAAGAGTTAAAGTTGAGTTATGCTATTCTAGGACCACAATGCCCCTTCCATACACTATAGGCTAACAAATACAAAGTCTGATGCCAGAAGTAGGTTAAGTATTTTGGATTTGTTGGTCAATGATCCCCAAGCATTAACAGTTTATTATCAATGCTCTTGGTCACCTTCCTGAACTGAAACATAAAATTCCTATTGCTGAAGACATCACATTCTTGTCACAGAACATGGAGAAATCAAGCTGGTTCTCACTTAGAAGTTTCCTCTCTACTGGCAAGCTTTCATAGAGCTAGGAGGTGCTGTACATGTTAAGGGAGGGGAAAAGTAATAATTAATCTTACCCTGTCATGAACCTTGTGAGCTACATAATGACTAATCTGGCAAGACATGGCTACTAGTACAAAAATGGCATGAATATCATGGTTGTGACCAATCACATTTTGATTTGGTTTATGTACTGCAACACAAGATGAAACCCACACCAGGCACCATTAGGTACCATGGGTCCAGGAATATGGCTATACACATCACTGACATTTGTGGAGAACCTACTATTGTTATTATACAAAATAGACATAATATTAATAATACTTATTATTATATTCATAGATGAATACATCTCTCAGTCCTCATCAGAGAAGCTTCTATTTGCAGTAGATGATGATTTACACTGTGATCTACAGCTGGCCAAGGTGCAGAGAGTTATAACTTCATTCCATTCTATCAGAGCTAATATTCTACATTGTTTCTATTCTTTTTGATCTATTGGGTCTGTTACTCTATAAAATGTGATCTGTCACAGTAAATACTGCATGAGCCCTTCAAAAGGATATATAGTCTACTTATGTTAAACAGTGTTCTAAAAATGTTAATGGTTTCTAGTAACTACTACTATTTTCAGTTTTTTTCTATTCCTGTCAATTTGTTATCTAGTAATTTTATAGTTTTCACCCATGACTGCCAGTTTCTGTTTTCAGGGTTTATGACCTTTTCTTTATATATTTTCAGACTGGAACATTTTTTGGGTCAATACACTATTTACCTATTTTACAATGTCTCTTTTTGTCCAAAGAGAGTTTTTTGACTTTGGAAGTCCACATTATCTGATAAACTGCTTTATCATTTGCATTTTAAGAAATGATATTTGCACAATCATTGTTTTGTGACTTTGTTTTCACCTTAACAATATTGGTAAGTTTAAAATAAATTTCATGAAGGTAGCATAGCATATAATCATATTATTTATCTCATATCTTAGACTTTATTTTGATTTATTGATTTCCTTTTTATTCGTTCTTATGGTGTACTTGAGTTGATTTTTAATGTTCTGACATTATTTATTTAACTCATATAGTTTTGTTTTCCTCTTTTAAAATAAGTATTTAAGTAGCAAGTGCCTAATTATTTTGTGAATGGTATAATTTGTGTGTGTGAATCTGTGTGTGTGTGAATCTGTGTGTCTGTGTGTGAGAGAGAGACTGAACATGTGTGTGCCATTAACATAGAGGTCAGAGGACCACTTTCAGGAGTTGATATGATCTTTCAAGCTTGGATTCCAGGGTCCAAACTTTTGTGTGTAAAGTGCTTTTATGTGCTGAGCCATCTGCCTGGCCCCTTATAAAGTTTTCTTAATCATTGCTTTAAATATCAGCACACACACACACACACACACACACACACACACACACACACACACACACACACACACATATACACACACACAGTACCACCACCACCACCACCACCACCACAACATCACTCACTGCCTACTGGTATTGCTATTTTACCACTTTGAATTAAATAGGAAAATTTTACTTCTATTTGGATCTTTTACTTTTCAGATTAATGAGTATACTCACTTTAAGCATTTTTTTTTCCACACAGAGTGAGCATCACTTCAGCTGGTATCAATTTTGCTTCAACTCTCTAGTGTTATTAAAGAGCTTCCTAAGTCAAAGTGTAGTTTGCATTACAAGCATCTGATCATTTCTTTCAAGGACTGTGACCTTCTGCTGCCACTGTCTCCATGTTTGGAGAGCCTTTGGCCTTTTTTAAAAGGTAAATGTGCTAACAATAAATTCTTCTATCTTTTTTAATTAGAGATTGCATTTTCTCTTTTTCTTAAAAGACTATTGTGCCAGACATGAGAATAAAGGTTAACAACTGTCTTCTTCCAGCACTTGAAAAATATTCCCCATTTTCGGACCTCCATGATTTCTGACATAAATGCTACTGTCTTAACATTTCATTTCCCTCTGGCTATGTTCAGGATGTTTTCTCCATCATTAACTTTTAGAAGTTTAATTGTGCTATATCTTGGTGATAGTTTCATAAGGCTATACTTATTAAAGATTTTAGAAATGATGTTGAAGTAAGGTTTATGCTTGACTTATACCTTTCACCAAGTTTGGAAGTTTCAATTCTTTCTTTGACTGCTTTTCTAGCCACACACACTTCCTTTTCTCTTGCTGGTATTCTAGGAATATAAACATAGCTTGTATCATTATTGCGTAGCTTCGCAAGGTTACTGTCATTGATTTTCAGTCTTTTATCTTTATTGCTCATGCTGAGTTCAAGTTTAGTAGTCTCACTCTTGGACATTTTCCCTTGGACATTCTCCTTCCACAATTGAACCAACCTGCTAACGTCTTTGTTTTCATCATTTTGCTTTTGACTTGACAATCCTCATTTGATTCATTTGGTTATATTTTCTGTAGTTTTTGGCCATGCTGTTTATAATTAATCACTGAAACATTTTTATGGCGGCAGTTATTCATACTCATCACTAGCTAATCATGTGCCTGGTTCAGTTTATTATGGGCGTCTGCTGATTGCTTTGTCTCTTCTAAATTACATCCTGCTTGCTTTTTCTACAATAAGTCATCTTTAAAGTTGTGTTCTACACGTCCTTTCTATGTTAGGAAATGACCGAAACTGTTCACATCTTCCGTCACTTAGGCTAGTGTAGGGGTTATCGTCTGCCTGGTGTCTTTTCAGAATTTGGCTCAATGACAGTTTAGTTTTCACCTTTATAATAGAATTTTAGTCTGCTTTTTCCTTCTAGATGTCCTTGAGTTCCAACTCAGTCCCCAATGGTACTCTTTGTAGAAGGTAATGGGACAGTCCTGAACTATTTTGGTTCTGGGAAGAAGACATATTTGGGCCTGAAATGTCTGTCTGGAAGTAGGAAGAAGGTGGGGAGACATCCAGCTTGCTGATGTCACTACCTCCCGTGGATGGCCAGCAGATTAACAACCTCCACTGGTGTTTATTTGGAAAATGGTATGTACAGCCCATGCCTTCATTGCTCTGCTATGTCCCAGTGGGCTAGCCTCTGGGACTGTGGTTGGCTATTTCCCACTGGCTCTTTGATGAATTTCCCCTGCTCAGTCCTTTGACCAGAAATCAGATTTTCTTTCTTTACTATATATTCTTTGGCTTGCATTTTTGCCTATTTGTTTTGTTTCATCTATACTTACTTGATACAGAAGTCAACTTTCTCCAGTAGTATTTGGAGATATAAGGAAAATCATGGATCAACACATTGTTTCTCAATTCATATGAGGCCAACGATGAAGTACAGGCTTCACTGGTCTTTTATCCTTCTTGAATGATCTCCAGAGTGTTTAGTATTATTTAGAGAAAAGACTCATGGAAATGATAGTAGCAACTTGTCTCAGAACTAGCAGCCAATATTTTAATTATTTAAAATCCTTTTTTGAACATTTCAGAATTCCAGTCAAAAGGGTAATCTTTTCAGAAGTTTGTCAACTGACGAGTTTAAGATTACAGACCAAAACAATCACATCCTGAGTTGAGAATATTCACTAGATTTCTTTGATGTCGATATAGATATAGATATAGATATAGATATAGATATAGATATAGATATAGATATAGATATAGATATAGATATAGATATAGATATATAGATATATAGATATATTTCAGTAGACTGGATTTTGTTATTTAAACAAAAAAAACATTGATTAAATTTGGCATATAGTTAGATCGCTCTACTAAAAAAAAAGTGTATCTCTTTAGTGGCATCCTTTATACTCTGTTGTAGTTATAGAGTGTTGTCGGGTCCTAATGGCTCCCTTAGGGAAGGGAGTGAGAAGGCACAGCATCAGCGGCACAAACACTAGGAGTCAGTTGAAGGCAAACAACAAACTTATTTATTTAATAATGAGGAAGACCTTATATGCCCTCCTCCCAGCACCCAGTCTGTGTTGCAATCTGGTGGCATTGCACGGTCATCCCTCATTGGCTGGGCATGATCAGGAACTCTGACATCAATCAGGAACTCTTATGGAAACCAGGAACTCTGACAGCTCCTGTTGCTGGACCCTCAGGCAGACTCCAGGCTGGCTCATAAGGAGCATGTTATGTACATGCC
The DNA here is from genome assembly GCF_007827085.1 of Peromyscus californicus insignis. Taxonomy (NCBI): domain Eukaryota; kingdom Metazoa; phylum Chordata; class Mammalia; order Rodentia; family Cricetidae; genus Peromyscus; species Peromyscus californicus. The sequence continues at coordinate 103,379,705 of NW_026294617.1, forward strand.
TTGGTAACTGGTCTGAGCCAATTACCTTGACCCTATGGCCCTGTCCTACTGCAATAGAGGGTGTCAAAGAGGTGAACAGAAATATTAACACCTTGTATATTTGCTAATATCTGATGTTTTAATCAGAAATAAATGCAGCAAAACAAAACAAAGTAAAGAGGTACTACTGTAGATGGAGCTGCCTCCAGATTTCAGAACCTAACTAGAACATAGGAATCTATATTTTAATGTGACTTCAAAGGGTGTTTGTGTTTCACAACTAACAAAGCGCTGGGGTCTTACTAAAATTTTCCTTAGAAAAATAGAATTTGAAGTTACTGATGCCAGGAAAAGATGTGTAATTACTTAACTGTTCAGCTAGGCAGCATGATCCACTTTAGAAAGCTTTAATCTCAAATAGGCATCATTAGACACTGATGCCATCACAGAACTAAGGGTGTTATTTTCCTGACATCCATGCAAATTTTTCGTGGATGCTTGTTGCTAATATTTACAGCTAACATGAAAAAAATCATCCTCAGTTTTACCTCTGTCATCACTTTCCATGTATTTTGAATGCCCATTTTGAAAGCATTTGCTGGACAGTAATGTTATCAAAAACTTTTAGTGTGCTTTTTTACTTATAAAGCAAATGGGCAAATAATTGGTTTGAATAAAACACAAATTTAAAATTTAAAAATGGCTTCTCCAAGTCCATTGGGATTTTTAGTGAACATTTAGCTATTTTTCCAAGACGCAAGCCAAGACTTATGGTAAAGGGCTCAGATGAGTTATTCCATTGGTGTTTGAAATCCACCCTGAAATAATATTTAGAAGCTTTACAGGTTCAGGTAATGAGGCATTAAATGACTTGATTTTGTGTGAAATGAAGCACAAGGTTGAAATGGAGGTAGATCAAGCCAAAGCTTTATAGAGGAAAAACGATGTTTGAGGTTTCTTTATTTCTCCCTTTATAAAATTTGGCAGTTCTGTTGATCCATAATTAACAGAGAGTAACCTGAACATGTTCCATGTGTACAGCTTGATAAATTTGCAGCACACTCACATATATTCATGAAACTACCACAGTCATATGCACATGTGTCTGTACCTACATATGCACACATAATTCATCCCACAATCAAGAAAATGAATAGATCCATTAACCTCCAAAATGTTCTCGTGCACTTTTATTCTTTCATAATGCAACAGACCTGTCTTTCTCTGGCATCCATCCAAAAATAACTAGAGGTCTTTATGTCACTACAAATTAGATGACATAAAATTTCTAGGACTTTTGCAAAACTATATTCTTTTCTGTCTAACTTTATCATTCAGCATAATTATATTTTTAACTTAGAAATGTTTAATTTTTGATTATTGTTTTTATTAAATGGGTTTTTGACAACATACATATATAAAATGCAACCTGGCTACTATCATCCCCTACTCATTTATCTCCCTGCCACCCCTGTCAGCTTGACAGGTCTCATTCAGCATGATTATTTTGATTCTATCCATGTTGTATTGTTTCAATAATTATTTGTTATTGCTGTGTAGAACACAGCAGCTATAACACAGTTACATATATGTTCATCCATTCACAGTTATATGAGTTGTTTGCAGCTTGTGTTTTTCTTTAACTGGACTACTATAAACACACTGTTTCAAGTCTTTGCAGGTCCACAGGCTTTCACTACATTGAGGTAAGTATATACAAGTGTATTTAGGTCATATGGTAGAGTTTTAACATACGAAGAAATTGCCAATTTGGTTTTCTGAAGAAGTAGGGAAAAGAAGTCCTAGTTTCTCCACATCCTCACCAACACTCAGAATAGTCAAGCTTTTTAGCTTTAGAAATTGTAAGAAATGTAGCAACATCTAACATGATTTTCTTTTACTTTTCCTCAAGAACTAGTGATATCTTTGGGGTGGTGGTAGTAGTACTCACCTTTAATCCCAGGACTTGGGAGGCAGAGGCATGCAGATCTCTGAGGTTGAGGCCAGCCTAGTCTATAGAGCAAGTTCCAGGACAGCCAAGGCTCACAGAGAAACCCTGTCCTCAACCCTACTCTGCAAGAAAGAACTCGTAACATTAGTATCTTCATGTCCTAATTCACATCCACAAATCTTCTTTGATAAAGTTTCTGCTTAAGTTTTTGTTACTTTTGGAAAATTGTTCCCATTTTGGTATTCTCCTTTGAGAGTTCTTTACAGATTCTGGATGCAAACTTCATATCAGATACAGGATTTACAAATATTCTCAGTCTTTTTGCTTTCTGATAGCTTCTTCAGAAAGCTGAATTAGCATAATGAAAGCTGTAACTGAACAATAATTATTAGCTAATTTGTTTATTTCAAATTATTTATCTTTTCAATAACTCCCAGTAATTTGGAGTTTTACCAAGTTTTATCACTTTTGTCCAGCATTGTACTGTAAGTTTTAGATAAATCAACTTAGAGAAAGCAAGAAAGGGCATTCAAACTTAAAAAAAATGGAAGGAGGAAATGGAGAGATGGTGGAAACAAAGAAGGAAGGAAAGAAAGGTAATCCAATGATTGTTTGTAAACAGCATAGTTTTTATTAGGTCTCACACTCCAAAATGCACTGCATATGATGAAGGGTTGCAGGTGAATAAATCAAAGCTAACTCTCATCATCCCACAGGAATCTGTAAAATGCTTTTCTGTCGATCAGAAAGAGCCATTTCTCTATAGATATGTACCCATGCTAACCTACAGGATCCTCTGCTCCCTAACAGCATGTGCCTATGATGCATATCAAAGCCACTGGGCTCTTTTAGCTCACAGGCCCCTACCCTGATATTCTAAACTTCCAGGCTTTTTCAGTTCACAGGAGTCTCCCCTCCCATCCTGCAGCTACATTCTTTTCTTTATAGTCCATGAGGTTTTTTTCTACTCTTCTTTCTGCTCACAAGAGAGTCCTGGCCCTTGCCAGTGTGCACCTCTCCTCTGGTTCCAGAAAAGAAGGTAGTAGCAGTGGCTGATTTGGACTTCCTCAAATGCCACTGATGCCTCTGGATTATCTTCCTCTCTCTCTCTCTCTCTCTCTCTCTCTCTCTCTCTCTCTCTCTCTCTCTCTCTCTCTCTCTCTCTCTCTCTCTCTTTGTGGTGGTTTGAAAGAAAATGGCCCCCAAGGGAGTGGTACTATTAGGAGGTGTGGCCGTGTTGAAGGAAGCATGTCACTGTGGGGATGGGCTTTAATGTCCCTTTTCTCAAGCTTCATTCAGTGTGACAGTTGATTCCCATTGCCTGCTAGATGTAGCCCTCCCAGTTCCAGCACCACTTCTGCCTGTATGCCACCATGCTCCCCTTCATGATCATCATGAACTGAACCTCTGAAACTATAATGGAGCCACCCCAACTAAATGTATTTTTTATAAGAGTTGCCGTCATCATGGGCTCTTTTTGCAGCAATAATAAACCCTAACTAAGACAGTGTTTCTGATTATCAGTAACAAACTGACTGAAATAGAAGTCAAGAAGAAATCATATTTTTGCAATGAAGGAAAAATTTAGGAACAAACTAAACCAAAGACATGAGAAAATATACATTAGAAACTACACAACATTGATGAAAGAAATTGAAGAAAATATACACTAAAAAAAATTTGATTGGAAGAATCAGTATTGTTAAAATGTCTGTGCTTCCCAAACAAATCTGTGTAGTTGATATAATCTTTATCAGAATATAAATTAAGTTGTTCATGAAGCTGAAACAGATAATCCCTAAATGCTTAAGGGCTTAAGGGAGAACAAAAGTACCAATAAAAAGGAATCTGCATAGAAAACAAAATGCCTTATATTATTGTACTATCTGGCTTCAAAATATACTACAAAGTTGTAGTAATCAAAATAATGTAGTATTGTCATGAAAACAGAAACATAGACCAATAGAACAGAGCATGGCAATTAGAATTAAGTCAACAATAACTACCATCAACTTGTTTTTCATAAGGGTATTAGGAACATACATTAAAAAGACAATCTTTTAAATAAATGATGCTAGGAAAATGGAATATACACATGCAGAATAAAATTGGACTGCTATCTCATAGTAATTATAAATATCAATTCAACCTCTATTAAAGGTTAAGAAGTAAGATGTCAAATTGTGAAAACATTAGAATAAAATATAAAGAAAATATATCAGGACATTCACCTATGTAAAAATGCTTTGGATATGACCATAAAAAGAAAAAGGGAAAGAAATATCTAACAAGCAAACAAAAAACAGCAAACAAACAAATAACAACAATAGACAAAAGAATAAAGGGACAACAATGGTCACATAAAATTACACATCTGACGAGCAATTAATTTCTAGAATGTGTAAGGAACACAAACAACCAACAGGAAATTAAAACAAACAAACAAAAACCTCCATTTAAAAAAATGAACAGGGGCCTGAATAAACACTGCAAAAAGGAGGTATACAAAAGACAACAGTATTATGAAAACTATTTAAAATTATCAACCACCAGAGAAATGCAAATAAAAACCAATTATAATGACTATTCAAAATAGAAAAAATGTGATAAAAACATAGGATAGGAAGCTTCTATAAACTGTTGGTGAGACATCCATGTCTTGTTTCTGATTTTAGTATAAATGCTTTGAGTTTTATTTCAAGATGTTCTCTGTGGGTTTGCTGCATATTGCATTTATTAAATTGAGATAGGTCTCCTATTTCCCTAAATTTTCTAGGACTTTCATCATGAATGGATGTTGAATTTTATCAATGCCTATTTTTGCATCTAATGAGATGATCCTGTGATTTTTGCTCTTGAGTCTATTCATATGATAGATTACATTTATTGATTTATGTTAGAGAGCTCTGCTATTAAGGTCACAGTCCACCAAGTCTGTATATCTCTCTTTGCTCAGCACAAAATGGAGCAAAATAGAGGACTCTCTTTCTCAGAGGTTCTTCCTTTTCTCTGTCTAACCTTAATTGGAGAGTGTCTAAGCTCAGATGCCTGACTTTATTTGGAGGATGACCCTGCACAGGGCTCCCTACAAATGTTGTATGACTCAATACATAAGTCTTGCTCTTTCTGCCCACCTATATGATAATTAGGTGCTGTGTTATGACCAATCAGCCCCTCCCACTGGTAACCCTAAAAACCCTTATATACTTTACCCCTGAAACAATAAAATGAGCTGTCTTTTTGAAGCTGACTCCCGGAAGTTCTTTCCATCATACTCATGGCCATCTGAACCCTGTTTTGTTCCCTTATCCCTTTTGGGCTAGTGGCCAATGACCTCTGAGGAAAAAGAGACCCACAGATTTACATATGTAGAGCCATCCCTGCATCTTTATCATATGAAGCATAGTTGATAATGGTGGGTAATTTTCTTAATGTGTTCTTGAATTTGGTTTGCAAGCATTGTATTCCTCAGGGACATTATCCTATCATTTTATTTTCATTGTTGGATCATTGTCTGGTTTGTTATCAGTGTAATACTGTTTTGGAAAATTTGGAAACTTTCCTTCATTGGTGGTGGCCATGTCGGAGAACCTGCAGTCAGCATTGGAGCTTATGGAGTACAGCTCACCAGATAGCAAAGTTAGGATTGGTACAGCCCTAAGAGTCAAGGCCCTTGGGGGATTGTCTCCAGAATGCCCCTCGCTTCTGTTCTGCTTTCTCCTGCTTGCTGCTGCTGCCTTGTTCTTACTGCATTTGGTATGGCGTGTTTACTATGTGAAAGAATCCTACTGTATCTATTATAGTGTGATTGTTTCATGGGAAAATCCCACTCCCCACTGGGCAATTTACTTGTAGATCATAATGAAGATGATTTATTTTTATAAGAGCGATGTTGCTTATTTGGATCAATGATTTAAGATACAAGTGGTTAATACAGTTAGTGAAAATGATTAGGGAAATGGTTTAGGCTGCTTTGCCAATTGCTCCAATGAGAGTTTAAAAAAAAAATGACAGAAATAAGATTAGAAATTACCCCCCTTTTCTGTTAGATGTAAGATTTCCCAAGGATGGAAAATGACAACAAGGGAATTTCATGCATTATAGACGCATGAATTCTGCCTGTGGAAAAACAGGCTGATGATTAAATGAAGAAATTATGACCCTACACCCAAGGTTAGCCCCGAGTTCCTCAGTCACGTAGCTTACAGAATTAATCACAAGTTTCAGTGTGCACCTTGAAAAAAATAAAGCTCTGAAAGGAAATTAAACAACACTATTGTATGTGAAGGGAAAAAAGAAAATAGACGGTTAGTAATCAATCCACTTGAGTAAAGTTTTGTAGAGTAGAACAGGATTGGAATCTGCTACACTGAAACAGCAAAGAGTCGCCTGCCAGTGCAGAGGAACTGGCTGAAATAGACTCGGCCAGCTTAAAACTTTGTTCATCAATATAAAAGAATCATTGCTTTGGGATGAAGATGGAATGGCGGGAGAAATAATATAAAAGAAAATGTTTAACTACCTGTGGGCTTCTGAGAAAAACAGGTAATTTGTGATCTTAATGGGATTTCTTCTTGTGTAAAGATTTTAATTTGTTTCTGGAAAATATTTAACTTGTGGTTGTGAGGTAATCTTTTCTTGTGTAGGAATTTTTGTCTCATGTGGTATAAAAAGGGGTAAGAGAAAAACCAAGACAGAAGAAGAATTAAGTTCTGTCTCCTCAGATAAGTCTCCTGTGTTTTTAGTAGATGCTGACCACATCTTCTCTCCAGTTTCTCTAAGCTGCTGAAGCTGGACTTTGACATTTCATTCTTTTATGTTATGGAGTTATTTGGAGAATACTAGTATTAGAACTTTTTGAAGGTCCAGTAGAATTCTGTTGACTAATATTTTGAAAATGGTCATACTATCAAAAGCAATTTACAGTTATAAATCAATTCTAGTCAAAATCCAAAATCTTCAGAGAAAATGAAAAAAATCTTAAATTTCATATAGAAAAACAAAAATCCCAAATAGCAAAAAAGAATCCTAAACAGAAAAATAAAACAAAATAATACAATAACTGTTGGCAGTATCACCATCCCAGATTTCAAAATATGGTACAGAGCTATAGTAATAAAACAGCACAGTAATTTGATAAAAAACAAACCCATTGATTGATGGCATAGACTGAGGACCCCCAAATAAACCCACACTCTTACAGGCATCTGAACTTTGACAAAGAATTTAGCAATCCAGCAATACAGACAGGAAATAAGGCAGTATCTTCAACAAGTGGTCCTGGCCAACATTAGCTTGTTACATTTAGAAGAAGAAAATTAGATCCTTATCTCTCCCTGCACAAGACTCATCTACATGTGGATCAAGAACCTCAGGATAAGACCCAGTACCCTGATAATAAAGGAGACAGTAGTGAATACACTTGCACTCATTGGCAGAGGACTTTCTGGCACAAGCATCAATACCCACAATAGATCACTGGGAGCACATGAGAACAAAAGGCTATTGTAAAGAGTACTGTCTTTCCAGTGAAGAAGCAGCCTACGTGATGGGAAAATGTCTTTAGAACTACAAAGCTGTGTAAAATTAGCAAAACTCTAATAGAAAAATGCAAAGTGAATTAGCCCAACTGCTGTGGAAAGTTTAATGGAGATTCCAGAAATGATTGGAAGAAGAAATACAAAAAAATAAAATATAAAAAATGAAGCCTAATTCTAGTCATGAATCTGAAGGAATTGAAATCATTTTGTTGAAGATGCACCTGTGCTCCTAAGTTTACAACTTTAGCACCATTCATTATAACCATAATATTGAACCAACATAAATGCCCATATACAGGTAGTACGAGTCCTGACATTGATAGCAATGTGGTGGGGCCTGGAGGACATTTCATTAAGGGAAATATGTCAGACACATAAATATAAGTTCTACAAAATATCACTCATATGATTACGGCTATTCATCAGCTTAGGTTGTAAAAGTTGATTATATGGCAAATCTAAGTCAAGTAAGGTCAGTTGTTACATTCAACTCTTAAAGACAGTTTAAACAGTCAGGCTGGGTACACAATAGGATAATAGTCTGAAGTCTTAAGTGACCTCAAGCCATATTATTAACTGTGACTGTGAGGTCCAAAGTTCCAGCCTCTTAGATTGTAAGAGATATTTTTATCATAATGCATTGCCACAGCATATCAATGAAAAATAAAAAAAAATATAGATAAAAATCAAAGAAGGAGATTTTGAGATCAAAATCATTTAAAAGAAATTGTGGCTTTTGGTATCACTAAAACAGTTAACAAAAATCTGTCAGTTGCCTTTGGATTTTACTGAGAAAAATAAATTAGTTGATTATACCACTGAATGTACTGACAGCTGCTCAAGCAGCTGCCTGAACAGCTGTGCGCTAAGCAACTTCATATGTGCATTAGAAGGAAGGGAATACATTTTGATTCAAGAGGCTTGGCACATAAGAAGACTAAAATCCAGCTTGCATTCCTGTTACCAACTTCTGTGTCTGGGGTATTACCTGCCAACTGCAAGAAGCATGTCCACAGAATGGCCTTTCAGCTCCAATGGCTGGTCTACCCTGAAAGGGCTGCTAGTTCCAATATACATAAAACTCCACAAGGCGACCTTACTTATTAAATTCAAGTTAGTTCCCAGAAGCAAAAATAGTAAGATTTCAGAAAGAGTTTCCCATAACCTGAAATCAGTATGGTTCTGTACATTCTGGTGAGAACAGATTAGCCAGATCTATGGTAAACAGGGAAGGGGGCAAAAAGTTGCCAAGATCCAGTACTTTAGACAAAGCATTAATCCATGGTTATCTTTGGCAAATAGCTAAACACAGGTGAGAACAAAGGTGTCACGGAAGAACATCTAATAGGAAATGCCACTGCATAGAAGATATCACATTCTCTGTAACGTCAAGATCTACAACCTCCTAGAAATTAAGAGTCCAGACATTCTAAAATGTGAAATTACTGATTATCCACCTAAAGGAGATAAGGTTAACATCGTGAATTATATTTCATTCCCTTTTCATTTAGGAGGAAGAGTATGCCAAAGTGCACATTAAAAACAGCTTATCTGGCATTGAAATATATTAGAGGCTCAATATACCCATTATTGTCATGAAAGTCATCCTGCCTAAAATTACTCTTATTTTGCTGTGACTGAATACCTGACAGAAACAATTTAAAGGAAGAGAGGTTTATTTTTCTACTAATGTTTTAAAGGATGCACTTGTGCTTTAGAGATGATGAAGTTTTGGCTGCAGGTACAGCTTTTGGCAACAGGCGTGGTAGATAACTGGTCATATCAGTGGTCAGGAAGCAGAAAGCCCTGGCTACAGTAATGACCAACATGGCAAGATATGCCCAAGGGTGTGATATTGGCACAAGTGTCATGAAAGTGACTAATCACTTTCTTATTGGATTTCAAGCCCACTCAACAGGAAGAAATGTATGCCTAATGCTATAAATATAGCCAGAAATACAGGGATGAGGATCTTACAGGTAAGTCCCAGGGGTGAACCTACAACTAATATTTCGCTAAGTGGACATAGTATTAAACTACACCCTACAATTATATCTTTATAACTGTGGGTAGACAAGTGCAGCTGTCCAACCTTGTTAGAGAAGTTTCTTTGTGTGGTGGATGGTGGTTAAGACCAAAACTCATAAGAGGTCTAAGTAAAGAGAGAAAGTATCTATGGAGTGTTCAGCCACAAATAGGACATCTATATCACACTCCTCCCTGAGACTCTGGGACTAGCATGGGAAAGGGAATGGAAAGATCGTAGGAGCTAGATATCAGAGAGGGCTGGAGTGAAACAGTGCCTTCTGAACATGACAAGGTGACTTCACTTCAGAAACTGTGGTTGCTTGTACAAGATCTACCCAACCAATACATGGAATGGGAAGGGGTTCAAGAGCTCTCACCCCTTGCTGAGGAGTTAGTGATAGTGATTGCCTCTAAATTTAGTTTTCTTAAAGGGTATGGCTCCTAGTAGGTCAACCACCCTCTAGTGGATGGCCACATACCTATGAGTACAAATGAACTTGGTGAGATAAAAAAAAAATAAAAGTACCCAAAATTGGGATGGGTAAGGGGAGTGAGTGGGAAATTGATCTGGGAGAAGTTAGAAGGAGGAGTGGGTGATGATTAAATTATATATTGTATACTTATATAAATTCTCAGAGTTAATAAAAATACTATATTATGTACTATACTACAATAAAAATACTTCTTAAATAAATCCTTCATTTACAATAAATAAATAAATGGTAATGCTTTCAATACAAAGTAGTTTAAAATTTAAAGAGCTATAGGAAACCAAATAAAATTTTAACCTTTGATTTATACAGTTTTCATAAAAGTATGCATCTTTCTTTCTCTCTTTCTTTCTTTCTTCCTTCCTTTCTTTCTTTCTTTTTGATTCAGTCTTATTTTATAAACCAGCTTGATTTGAACTCCTAACCTCTGCTTCCTTCTCCTTCTAAGTACTAAATCTTACACCACCACACCCAGCTATATAAGCACATGTCTCCTTCTGTTTCCTTATACAAACATAGAGTAAGTACCCAGACCTGATTGCTTCTGAATCACAAGGTACTGATTTTATGCCAGTTAACTAGCAGTTGAGAAATACTATCTTAAAAAAATTTTAAATATGAATCATAAGGTATTACTTTCTGAGTAATAAGTTTTTATAGGTTAAACTTTTGATTAAAAATTATTTTTTTCTTGATTAAGAAGACGTCACATTTTTTTCCTCCATGTTAGGTGAGCACATGTCCACAAAATTTTTTGCAGTTGAATTATGGCTAGCTATATACTCTTCAGAATTATATATTACAAAATCATGCGTTCTAGTTAAACAGAAATAGAAATTCAGTCAATAAAACCTGGTAAGAAATTTCCCTTAGAGTCACTTAAAAACTGAACTGAAGCCAGTAGATCTTACTTTGTAACTACAGAGTGGCCCTTTTACTCTGTTCTGTTCATGCAGTAAGGAGTTTTTGCCAAGAGCTGGGATATTTCCTGTAATTACTATATTTCGGGTATTTTTTAAAAAAATGACTAAAAGATTAGCAAAGTGTATGTATAAAATGATATGATAACTGGTATAGCTGTGCTACGTTTTACCATTTGATTACAGTTTGTGAGTTTGGGTGCTAATGGCTTTGGTTACTGACTTTGCAAACTTTGGGAATCTTTTCTGTGTATACATCTACTGTGTACACTGTGTTTTTATTTCTTCCTTGGGATAGAACTCCACAGGCAGAATTATTAACACGCTGACACAGTTAGGAAACTGTGTATAAATGCTGTATGATTCACATTTTTATACACGTGTAAGCACAGTCTTTTCCAGACAACTAACAAAGAGAATGGTGTTCGCAATTCTACTGACTCATTGCCATAATGCTCTGCTTGCTACTCAATGATATCATCAACTCCAGAAATCAGTCAGCCTTAAATTGGCCCATTTTACTACCATAATATCTACAAAATTGAATTTCATACATTGCCACACAGTTTATTACTAATGATTCTAACAAAGATATCATAAAGAAATAACTTCAAGTGGCTAGCAAATCGCTGTAATTGGTTTTCTGCAAAGAAAAGGGGGTGAGAATAATTATTTCTCATAGTTATGAATGTGAGAGGTCAATGTTAAGTACTCAGAATAAGAGTGGATGAAAGAGCAGTGAACGTTAGAAGGAAAATTCATCTGTGTCAGGCATGTACATGTCCTTGAAGAATCCATGGGCCAATACTTCATCTCCAAAGTGTTGATTTTACCTCCAACTTATCCTTGTTATGGTCTGGATGTGAAAGAGAGCAAAAAGGTGAAACAATATGAAAACTGCTCAGTTTGGCAAGGAAATCTGCATGCATGCAGTTAAATATGTAGACAGAAATGTGCAGTTTAGCAAGGAAAGACATTTGAGCCGGGTTAAAGCTGAAGGGGGGAAATGTCTAGAATTGAGGAAGAGATTAACACCATTAAGGAGAAATGATGGGCTCTGCACTGAGATGATAGGAGAGTGCCTTGATTGCAAAACACTATCCATTAGAGCTCCAAAGTGTAACAATGCAAACTCACTTGAAAACTTTCACTTGAAGGAGAGCCCCATGAAAAAGATAGGCTTTGTGTACCCTATTAGAAATAGCTCCTTAGAGAAGTGTTCTCCCAGGTTCAGCCAAGAAGGTACAGAGACCACTAAGGCTGTATGTAGTAGAAGGAGGCCAGTCTACACCTTGAGCTGCAGCAGAAATTGGCATGGTCCACCTGTTGCTGGTTTTGCAGCAAGAGTTGGTTTATCACAGAGGTTTGCTCTAAGGTTTCAGAGAGCCACAGAGGTCAGGCAATTCATAGCAAAGTCTGATTGTGTGCATTGCTTATGTGAGCTATATGGGAAGACTACACTTCCCAGCTTCCCTTGCAGACTATAAACTTCCTCAGCTGTGAAGGTGAAGCTTAAGTCATAGTAAAGACTCCTAGATATTGGAGATACTAAGATATTGGACTTCCTTCAAGGGAAGCTTCAAGCACCAAGTGGTTTTGGCCCAAGAGAAATGCCACATGTCATAGGTGTTAATCCCACAGATCAAGAATAAGATCATACTACAGTTTAAAGCCAATTTTGAAGTAAGCTTTAATTAAATTCTGGCCCATGGATGAGCTCTATATACTCAAGTTCCCAGAAAATGGTCCAAGTCATGGTTTGTAGTGGTTTAAGAAGGAAAACCCATAATTCATTGCATTTCCCTTAAGGTCCAATCAGGGGCAAATATACATCCTGACATACTTCCAGGCTACATCCAATCAAGGGCAAGTGTACCTCCTGATGTATTTCCTGCCTGTGAACCTCGTGCCCACATATGATAAAGCACATCCGGGTGTAGATGTCAAACAAAACTTGTTTAGGGGAGTGAAAAACATATGGCTTCTTATCTCCCATAAACAACAGTCTCCAGCATTTCAGAAACTGTCTGTCTTTGAACAAGAGGCTTGCGTATCACAGGCATTTTTTGTTTCATGGATCTCTTAAAACTTAAAATGTAAGTTTAGCTCTCACAATAGTTACTAGATCACTAAGTAAACTGAAGCACAAATGATACCATATAACCCCAAGGTGATGGATAAAGTGCTTCAGGATTTGCTGTTTTGCTGGTGGGTTTCAGTCCTGCCTTGGTCTTATCTTTCCTTATTATACTCCCATTTGGAATGAGAATTTTTACTTTGACCCACCCATTGTATATTGGAAGAATCTCACTTATATTTTTGTTTTACAGGAATTTACTGATAATTTCCTGCCGAAAGACCACATTTCCCAGCTTCCCTTGTGGACTACGGATGTCACTTCTGGCCCTTATAAGAAGCCACCTCCCATCTTCTTTCCATAGCATTTTGGCCACATTCACAAATGGATGACAAAAGAGTCCCCTCGTCATGAATAAGCATGGTACAAACTAAGGTCAGCCAAGCCTGTCTTTTTTCGTTTTGTTTTTCTACAAAAGTCCACAGTAATTAACATAATGGTACAGCTATCTCAGGATTGGAAAACTAGTGGCCCAAGCCCACCCACCAATAAACCTCCATGGTTCTCCTACACCCTAGCGCCAGACCAGGAGAGTGACCGGTTTCTCTCAGGCAGCCTCTTCCTCTCATTCTCTGTCTCTACTCTTTCTCACCTTACTGCCTGGCTTTGACGTAGTCTTTTCTTCTATGTGGGAGGCCAGGCATACAACATAGCAAAACACAGGGCAAGGTAATCTTGGAGGTTAGGTCTGGGAGTTCACCGGAGCTTTCTTCTGTCTCCTGACAGTAGGAGTGGGTGTACCTCTAACTCCTTTGCCTCCTCCCCAGACTCTTTTTCTCCTATTGGGTTGCCTTGTCCAGCCTCAATATGGGGACCTTTGCCTTGTCGTGTTGTTTCTTGTTTTGTTGTGTTTGGTTGTTGTCTCTTGGAGGTCTGGTCTTTTCTAGAAAGAAAACAGAGGGGGAGTGAATCTCAGAGAGATAAGAAGTATTGTAGGGGGAACTGGGAGGAGGGAGGGAGGAAAGAGAAACTGTGGTAGAGATGGATTATATGAGAGAAGAATCTATTTTCAATTAAAAAAAAAAGAAAGGTGAAGATTTGTTTGATTGAAGGCACTGGAGACCTCCCACTGGCTGCAAGAAAGGTTGGCTGAGAATTACAATTCCGAGAATTCTCTACAGAATTCTAATGCCCTGAGAACCTTCCACTGGCCCTGCATTTCTTAACCTGCAATTGTAGAAATTGGGGAAACCCCCTTACTTTCCAGGTGCATTTGTTCAATTCAAAGCCTAGAGAACACTCTTAAGTGGCTAGATATTGACCCCTGTTTTTACCTTGGTCCTAGGCCCTACCATGGGTTCCCAATTCTCCATTCCAAGGTACATACCATTAGCCTGGTTGCAGACTAATCTAAAAAGCTCCATTGGGAGACCTAATACTGAATTCAGCAGAAATTTCTGTCAAAATTTGCAATCAATATACATTGGACAAATGGCCACTGCTGGCCCAGATTCAGAACTTTTGAATTTTTAGTATCTAAACTGATTTAGGGAACTCTGCAAGATGGAAGGCCACATTGGAAATGGCCAGGCATGGTGACACATGCCTTTAATCAGGTATATAAGGCGTGAGGACCAGAAACTAGAAGCATTTGGCTGGTTAAGCATTTGACTGGTTAAGCGTTCAGGCTTTTGAGCAGCAGTTCAGCTGAGAGCCATTGGGATGAGGACACAGAAGCTTCCAGTCTGAGGAAACAAGACCAGCTGAGAAGTTGGCCAGGTGAGGTTAGCTGTGGCTTGTTCTGTCTCTCTGATCTTCCAGTGTTCAACCCAATACCTGGCTCAGGTTTGATTTTATTAATAAGACTTTTAAGATTTCTGCTACAGGCTGGTGTGGTCTGAGGTCTCTCCCCTGTATAACTCACAGTTTACTTTAGTCTTTCTCAAAACTGTAGTGGGTAGCCATTCCAGCTTTGATCTGGAAGTTCCAACCCCCATTGAGATGATCAAAGCTGGAATGGCTACCCACTACACAAAACCCTGGCTTACAACCATGCCCAGAGATGCAATGCCCACAATTTCCTCTGGATGTCCAAACTAACATCTTTACAATTATCCCTAACTGAGATGACGTGAAGAGAATACCTTATATCTCTTTTGTCCTGTTTTGGGCCTACTGTTCTACCTCTCCAGCACTGGAAAATCCTGCTTGTATTTTTAACAGCGGAGAGGTGAAAACATTTCAGGGTGTCTGTTCCCATCTGCAGACACACACAAACTGGTCATGGATATGCTCTCTCTGCTCCAGACCCAAGCCTGTTTGTTTAAAAGTTTCTTCCAAAATTTCTCTCCTGGGTCAGATGATCCACCTGATTCTGTGACAGAAAACAGGAAGGAAAAACAGAACTGCCCAGGAAAGGACACCATGTGCTTTAAAACAGCTAAAAAGTAAACTATTCCCAATAGGAATTACTACTTCTTATCACATACTCCTTTTCTTGGTTTTATTTAACTCCCCAAACACTCCCATCTCTTATATCTCTAAAACTTTTGCTAAAGTGTTGACTTTATCTAAAGACTTGTAAGACCATTTTGTGAAGTTTCTATATCTCAGAATTTGTAAGTTGATTGAGTGTGATTTTTAAAATAATCTCTAAAAATCTGTAACAAAAGTTAGCTTCAAACTTGTAACAGAAATGGTTGATAGTTTAAAAAATATATACATAGGTAATCATAATTGGTTGCAGCATGCTTATATGTAACTTGGATTCAACTCTTGTTCAGGAAAATAGATGTTTTTAAAAATTAAAATTAAAGGATCTGGTGTGCCTGATGGACTTGGCTTACCTTAGAGTAAATAGCAACCAGGTGGCTTGTTGCCATCTTGGCCAGTGACCTCATAAGGATGGAAGCAACGACATGTCTGGCAGCCATTTTTACTAAGGTTAAAGAAAGAGCATGCCTGCTGTGGAATAATTCTCTTGTATACTATAAAGATTTGTCACTCAAATTGGTTTAATAAAACACTGATTGGCCAGTAGCCAGGCAGGAAGTATAGGCGGGGCTACCAAACTAAGGAGAATTCTGGGAAGAGGAAGAGTGGAGACAGAGAGTCGCAGGCAAATGCAGAGGAAGTAAGATGAGAATGCTATACTGATAAAAAGGTACTAAGCCACATGGCTAAACATAGATAAAAATTATAGGTTAATTTAAGTGTAAGAGCTAGTTAGTAATAAGCCTAAGTTACAGGACAAGCATTTATAAATAATATAAGCTTCTGTGTGATAATTTAGGAAGCAACTACTGGGTATTGGGGAGTTGCCGGTGGGACAGAAATTTCCATTTATGTATGGCATTCCAACATGTGGCCAAAATTTCCACATAAAGCCTGAAAAAGCTTAAAAAAAGGATTCTAAACACACAAAAATGGAGTCAAACTTGGCTTCTTGGTAACTGCTTTTTCTCCAGTGGGCTCTGTTTCCTGGCAGTGAGGAGAAGCATAGCCCCTTTAAGAGAGGGCTTACTGACTCATGGTTAGTGGCTGAGGGATGAGGCAGGACAGAGAAAAGCCTCTGTTTACACATGCCATGTGCCTTCACCATCATCTTGATTAAAGGTACCACATGATATAAACAAACTAAGGCAGTATCCATAAAACTTCTTAGTTCAACTGAGACCTGTAGCTAGAGCTTTCCTGCCTGGCCCACAGTCAGGGCAAATCTCTCTCACCTGCCAGTCCCACAGCCACTCAGACCCAACCAAGCAAACACAGAGACTTATATTGCTTACAAACTGTATGGCCGTGGCAGACTTCTTGCTAACTGTTCTTACAGCTTAAATTAATCCATTTCCATTAATCTATAGCTTGCCACATGGCTCGTGACTTACCGGCATCTTCACATGCTGTTTGTCATCGTGGTGGCTGGCAGTGTCTCTCTAACTTAGCCTTCCACTTCCCAGCTTTTATTCTCCTCCTTGTCCCACCTATACTTCCTTACTGGCCACTGGCCAATCAGTGATTTATTTATTGACCAATCAGCAACAAACTTGACATACAGACCATCCCACAGCACTTCCCCTTTTCTTTCTTTTTTTTTCAAAAAGGAAGGTTTTAACCTTAACAAAGTAAAATTACAAATTATTTTCTCTGAATTTGTCAAATACAAATGGACTAGACATTGTTTAGGTATTTATTACTTGTATATATTGTATATAGTTATTGTACTTTTGTATATAGTTTTTCTTTTGTTAGTTATAACCTTTTTCTTTTTATTAAAATAGAAAAGGGGAAATGTGGTATTTTATTTGTACTGAAATGTGATTTTAATTGTATATTAATAAATAAAGTTGCCCGGGGGTCAGAGCTATTAGAGCCATAGCAAAAGCGTGGCGGTGGTGGCGCATGCCTTTAATCCCAGCACTTGGTAGACAGAGCTAGGTAGATCTCTGTGTGTTCAAAGATACAGCCAGCATTGAAGATACATGCCTTTAATCTCAATACCAACCATAGAAGACCTGGAAGTCTCTATAGAGGCAGTCATGTGTTTGGGTTTGCAACCAATGAGAAGGCAGAACAACTAGACTATATAAAGACATACACACAGGAAGTAGGCCCCTTTTGGAGAGCTCTCTTGGCTGAAGCAGGAAGGGTAAGGCTCTTAGTTCTGACCTCTTGGCTTTCTTCTCTGAATCGGCTCTGTGTTTCTTATTTAATAAGACGGTTGGTTGCATCTACAGAGACCTCTGTATCTCCTTTTTTTAGACTAAGGAGGCAACACCAGGTCTCCAAGATACTTTAGATTAGGATAGATATTTATATGACAATTTTGTCCAAAGAGTGAAAAATAACATATTTGATCACACTGTGAAACCCAAGTATGCATTTGTGTTAACTAAATAAAATCAGCCTTGGGTCAGGAGGTGGGGCCAGCAATTAGTTGACAGAAAGTAATCTTAAAGAGTCAGAGAGAATCTGGAAGATGGAGAGTGAGATGTATAGTAAATAAGAGGGAAGGACTTTGAGCATGGCAGTTTTGTTTGTTTTGGCAGAGCAGAAGGATGCCCTCTATCTGAGATGCTGGCAGAGACCGAAGGTCAGTTAGTTGCTCCTCAGCCTCTCTGAGCTAGCAAGTTTTCACCCCAACCTCTGACTCCAAGTCTCATTGATAAATAGAATGATAGAGATTTAGTTAAAAACTACTTTTTCCAGGCCACTGCCTGAGAAATGGACCAGTGACTGTGGAGCCACAATTAGCAGCTGAAACAGCAGCAGATTCAGGTATAATCACTGTGCCAGAGGAAAAAACAACAGAAAACAAAACCATAATGTTTATTGAAAATAGGCCTTAAAAACAACATACATTTCATGATTAAGGTTTATAAATTCTTAAAGTTAGAAAGGTCTACTCTACTCAGGTTAATAGAAACTGATTTAGAGATGTATGTCTAAGTCACATATGTCTTTGTTAACTATGTTCAACACAAAGCTTTTAACAAATTTTAGATAAGGAACAACACATATTTTATGAATAAGGCTTATGAATTCCTAAGGTCCTTTTAAGCTAGCAAAAACTGACTTGAAGATGAATGTCTATCCTCTTTATCTTTGCTCATTTTGTTAAGCTTTAGCTATTTGGATAAACTTAGTCATACAAAAAAATTATGATATTCTCCAAAGGTATACTATGAAAGGATCCAGGAAAATAAAGTTCCCAGTTTTTCTATGGATTATTAGTTATGCTTTAAAATTTCATTTTGATGATAAAGCTTCTTCAATTAAATCTCCAATTCCAGTTTTTAAGGCTCAAACTTAACAGGTGTAAAAGTATAAAATTCTAATCTTATAAAAGTACCAACTTGTTTTTATCTGTTAAAGATAACTAAGACATTCAAGTTAAGGATCACTTTATAAATGATCAAATTATTTACTGCAATCAGAACTTTGTTTGTAGTCATGCTAAATACAGATGTAATTTATGTTCAGACATGCTTAGAGGGAGAGACCAATTTATATTTCCAGTTATATAGTTTTTTGTATATGTTTTCAAAATTAAACCTGAAACAAGTAAATCAAAATAAATTTAAAGTAAACTTAAAGTTGGTTTAATGTAAAATAATATTCAAAATCAGGTATATTAAAAATGGCTATGAAAGATTGAATGCTTGAGTAAAATGAATTCACAATACACTTGCATGGTAGGAACCCTCAGGCTCAAGTACTTCCCTTGGATACAACACAAGCTTCCTTGGATGGAACACTATTCCACCAGCATAAGATGCATGCTGGCCTCATTACAGGACAAGGATGCATGGGAAATAAAACCTGCCAGAAACGTGATGCTTCCTGCCTCTGGCTGCATAGATCTGACCACCTCTGGCTGTGTAAGCTTGACTCGTTCCAGCTAAATAGACCAAATCAGAAAAACCTCCTTCTTATGTAATGATGTCTCACATGACAGGGGAATTGCCTCTGAGTGGAGGATCTCAGAGTGTATACCCACATCCAAAATATCTCAAACAACAGAGAGGCAAACAGCAATTACTCTGCCCCCAATGTCTCCCAAACTGACATAAAAAGACGCTGTGAACAGGGGAACCAGCTGACCAGTGTGGGACCTGAATGATAACCCTAATCTTTACCCTGGCTTTCAATTCCTCCTCTTGGTAAAAACTAATTCTGGTATCTACACTTCAGCTATCCATGTTCCCTCATTAAAGAAGGATGCCACATACTGCGTCATCAAACTCACAGCTTTGGAAAGTTATTCAGAATATCCAAAAAGTGTCTTTGACAGTTATCTATAGAGTCAACAAATGATTCTATTATGTGATATCCCAAGCCTTTAGATTCTTCATGAGGAGGTGACTTAGATTAAAGAGATTCTCTCCAACCTGGGCTCACCTGTGGTACTTTGAGACTATAATTCCATCTTTACCCAGTGGGAGAGCTCCAGGGCCATGTGTGTGCTCTCACCTTGAAGCCTACAAGGAGTACACAGGCTTTGGCATTGATGCTTGTGGATGTTTTCAAAGAGATTTCAAAAGCCAGCATTTGTTAAAGCTCATTTAATTTGGTTATATTGCTTATAAATTATTCCTCTAAAACCACCAATCTATTTTTAAATAGGACGATGGTAAGTAATACACTTCCTGCTGTCAGTATGTGCACGTCCTGACCTGGAGAGACTTGTCCATCGACAGCAGGAGTAAACAGTTGGCTTAAGCCCTCTGTGTCCATTCAGTCTACGTTACATGAAAATTATTTATTGCAAATTTGACATGAATGACTGGTTTCATCTTTCATCTATTGGTTGAGTAGAGGGAATGAATCTGTTTTGGAGACTTTTCAAAGTTTTTGTTAATACAGTTAATTTTAGAAAACTGTGAAATACGCCATTTACTCTTGAAATGGTAGTTACTGACTCAGGTAAGTAACTTATGATATTCTAGAGTATTCTAGAAAAGTGACTGTTGAAGAAAAGGCAAGGCAGTTACTATCTCTGTGAGTATTTTTGATTTGAAAATTAAAAATCATTTCTTTTGAGGGAATGCAACTTAGAATTAAATTGTCTCTTTATGTATCCTGACAACATAAAATATGTATATATGTATAACAATTTTGTGTTAACAAAACTATGTATTAAGTCATGTTTTCAAATACTAGATATGGTCATTTATAGTAATAGTCCCAATTTTTAAATTTTTCCCTTCCCTTATCAAATTGTTTCTAACCAAAAATGGCATTTTACTTGAGATACTCTGTTTCCATTCTTTAAATAATAATGGATAGTGTTAATATTTGAAACAAATATACAAAGATATACGAAGCTTATCATAAGTGAAAGCAAGGAATCCGATTTTGACACTTTCTGTTCAGATTCATTCCTCGGATGCTGACTTTAACTGACTTCTATTGCACAGTTTCCAAGTGTTTGTTCCTTATGAAGGAGTCTGATGTAAACAGTTTACCTTATTGTAAATTACAGTTACCATATCCTTCTACAGAACTCTGGCTCATGGTCCAGCCAGTTGTACAGTTGCATTTAACCATATACTAACTTTATATTTAAGTGTATGTTATATTGATTCCTGTTAATCTTAATGTAAAAGTTTTTCCTCCTATAACTTTGCCTCTTAATGTTCCCTACAAAATTGCACAATCGCCTCCTGACATGTTCTGGATCTTTGGCAACTGTTCATTTTTATCATGGTCCCTTGGCTGGACCCTCTTCTCAGGCACTCTAACTGCTCTCCTCATTACCCTTTTATTAGCCATGGAGCAGTTACAGAAATGATTGGTGCTAGAAACCCCTAAAAAGCAGTTTGGGTGACCTTTGAAAAGGGGACTAATGGGCCATGGGCCTTTCCACTCATCCCTCTTTTTGCCACTCCAGACATTGGTACTTATAACTAAAACAGCTGGGCTGAAGCCTCCTTGGCATCAATTAACCTTGCTGTCTCACCAGCTCAGATCAGCTTAACATCCTTCAGGACCAGCTCAACTCCTTGACTGCTGCAGTACTCCACAATTAAAAAGGACTAGATCTGACTGTTGGGTGGGATTTGTGCTATATCCTCCACAAACATGCTGCTTCCAGACCAACAAATCCTATCTGGTGTGAATGGGACAAAATAGAAAAAACTCAACCACAAGCCTCCTTCAATGTACGGGCTTCTGGTTCCCTCCCACTTTGGCTTCCCCCCTGGACCACTGCTTTCCTCTTATTATCCTCACACTTACGGTTTTGCCCTGTCTTTTTTTTTTTTTTTTTTTTAGCAATTTACTTACTGAAATTCACCCTGTACCCAAACAAAATGCTCCATGAAAGCTTTCCCAATAGCTCTCACCCTATAATAGCTCCATTTGTCCCTGATATGTCTGCAAAAAGATCTTTTAGATGCTGTAGAGAAACTGGCTAAAAGGGTTCATCCCCTTAACCCTGGGCTAGATCTGTTTCTTTACATTAGTCCTATATTTTCTTCTATTCACTTCCTTTGATGCTCTGTAGCTCCCGATTTCTGCTAGCTCATTTTGGTGCCACAGTCCTGATAATGGGACCAGTCACTGTCACCTTGAATCAACACTATGTCCATTTTCTCTCAGGGGCCCACTCTGCCTCTCATGCCTCTGATCCTCCTCATCCCCAACCTTCTCAGAGAATCTCTATGTTTTACTCTGTAACCAAATCATCTGCTTATAGCACTCTAGTGATTATTTTTCAAGTCTCCTCAAGAATGCAGGAAAACAACCACATGATCCATTGCAGTCAATCAATAGTAGACTCCAGCCGGGCGGTGGTGGCGCACGCCTTTAATCCCAGCACTCGGGAGGCAGAGCCAGGTGGATCTCTGTGAGTTCGAGGCCAGCCTGGACTACCAAGTGAGTTCCAGGAAAGGCGCAAAGCTACACAGAGAAACCCTGTCTCGAAAAACCAAAAAAAAAAAAAAAAATAGTAGACTCCCCACTACTATATGACCAGAGAACCCCCTCTTCAATGGACCGAAAACTATCCCCTCCAACAAAGACCATCCTCAGCAGAAAACAGCTAAAACACTCCTGCCCTGCATGTTTTATACCCTCTCAGAGTTAGGAATGATAGTTTCCTGCTGAAAGACTACACTTCCTAGCTTACCTTATGGACTATGAAAGTCATTTTTCCCCAATAAGGGCCTGCATCTCATCTTCTGTAGACATTTTGGCCATTTGCAATGTGGGTGACGAAAGTGCCTCCTTGTCATGAATAAACATGGTGCCACCTATGGTCAGACCAAACCTTTCTTTCTACCTTCCCTCTCTCTACAGCTTCCTTAAATAATCTAATACAGTTATGAGACTTTTTTGAGGGTTTAAGAAGACACCTTACTTTGGACTTTGAGAGCAGTGTTGGGCTATGGCAACATTTGAGGTTGCACAGAATACATTTTTACAGGATGTGATAGTCTGAGGAACTATCTATGGAGGCCAGGACAAGAAAACTATGACTTGCATATGAAGTGGATTTGAACCCTGTGAAATGGTTCCCATGAAATAAAATATGTGCTTGAATATTTTATTCCTGGCAGGTAGAGCTGTTTTAGGAATTTGTGTGGTCTTTTGGAAGAGTGCCCTAGCTGGATAATATATGTCCTGGGTTGGGTTTGAGGGTTAGCCTTGATGTTTATAGCCTGGTCCAGCATCCTAATCTCTCAGCTTTCTGATAGACTGAGATGTAAGCAAGCAACCTCATGCTCCTACTAGCACAGACAAGAGCTATTCTCCTTGCCATACCTTCCCCTGACATGGTGCACAGTACCCTTGAACTATGAACCAAAGAAATCATTCCTCTTTTAAGTAACTACTTTATACTAAAAAGTAAAATACTTTTTAGGTATTTTAGTTACCACAACGAAAAAAAAAAAAAAAAAACCAAATATACTCCTATACTGTCACATATAGGACATATGAGAGGTCACTAGGTCACGAGGGTAGAGTGTTCATGATTGAAATTGTGTTTTTACAGAGACCTGATATAGCTTTAACTCCTGCCATGTGAAGACAAAAAGGTGTGAAGAGGGGCTATCACCAGACATCAGACCAGCTGGCACCTTGGTCTTGAACTTCTCAGCTTTACAAATTGTGAGTAATGAGTTTCTGTTACTAAATTATCCAGTCCAAGGTATTTTGTCTCAGTAGCCCAAAATGATGAATACAAAGCTACAAACTCACCTTTGGTTTCTGTGTTCTGAAGCCCAGACTGTGACATGTTTATTCCTTTCCTAACTGGCTCCATGTTAGTTAGAGTCTATCAATAGAGGGCAGCAGAGGAAGCTGGCTGACTGAGGGAGGCCAGCCTTTGGCCTTTGCTTGGAGGAGCTTCCTGGTTCATCAGGAATGCCTTCTTCTTCTTGTTCTTGTTGTTCTTCTTGTTGTTCTTGTTGTTCTTCTTGTTGTTCTTGTTGTTCTTCTTGTTGTTCTTGTTGTTCTTCTTGTTCTTGTTCTTGTTCTTGTTCTTCTTGTTCTTGTTCTTGTTCTTGTTCTTGTTCTTGTTCTTCTTCTTGTTCTTGTTCTTGTTCTTCTTCTTCTTCTTTCTTCTTCTTCTTCTTCTTCTTCTTCTTCTTCTTCTTCTTCTTCTTCTTCTTCTTCTTCTTCTTCTTCTTCTTCTTCTTCTTCTTCTTCTTCTTCTTCTTCTCATACAGGGGAAGCTTCTCCTCACAGGAAACATGGAATCCAGATAGACAGTCTCTTGGTCCTTGGACACCTTAAAAATGGGACTGACCCAAGTTCACCACCTGGGATACCCAATACCCATCAGCCCCAAACCTGGACGTGAGAATTCAGATAAACCATGAGTGGAAAACTCTATCTTTCAGGTAGACCTCTGCTCTCTTATGTCCCTTCCAAACAATATAGGACAGTTAATTATAGGTCTAGGGGAGGAACAGATGGGACAATGTAGGTCTAGGGGAGGAACAGATAGGGGTCAGTGAATCAGGTCATAGAGAAGACTGGCTAGGAAAAAAGCATTCAGGGACAATTATGCCTGCCCTGCCCATGGCAAGTCATCCTTCCAAAGACAAGGTACCTGCATCATGTCTTCAAATCATTGGTTGCTCATACTAATGATTTGAATAAGTATACCTCCTCTGACTCATTGGAAAGTCTCACCCCCCAGCTCTATGTTCACTGGTCTACCCTCGGGTATATACTTATAAGGAAAAAGAGGAAAAAGCTCATTTTGGCCTTGACTTAATGTTAACAAATGTCAAATAGGCCCCAGTTCTGGTACTGATCTCAGCAACAGGCAGGGATAACCAGTGCAACTGCTCTAAGCACCTCAGCCTTGATTATTGGAAACCCCAAAATTAGGGAGCTCAGTTCCCAGCCAGACTTAGAACGAGGCCATTTGGAGAATTCTATTTCCAGGCTGGAGAACCAAGTTGACTGACTCGCAAAAGTAGTCCTACAGAACTGAAGGAGGGTAGACCTCCTTTGTATGAAACAGGGAAGACTTTGCATAGCTTTAGGAAAAACTTGCTATTTCTATACCATCCAATCAAACCTCAAAGAAAGGGAAGAAAGGAGACATAGATTATATAATTGCTATCAGTCTCTGTTTACTGGCCCCTGTGGCTGACAACCTTACTGTCAGCATTAGCCAGACCATTGATTCTTATCCTCATCAGCTAACACCGGGACTCTGCATCCTTGACTTCATGGCCAACTAAGATACTGATCCTTAGGACCAACTATGCTCCCCTAAAACAGGACAAATCAATGACTTGACTCCTGGCCATGGAACCATGGGAAATATGACAGCACAAGACAGTACAAAGGTTCCTCCATCTTGTATTCTTGCTGAGGCCATTTCAGGTTTGTAGCTCAAGTTTTCCTGCCTGGCCCACAGTCAGGACAAATCTCTGTCACCCGCCAGTCCCACAGCAGCTCAGACCCGACCAAGTAAACACAGAGACTTATATTGGTTACAAACTGTATGGCCGTGGCAGGCTTCTTGTTAACTGTTCTTATAGCTTAAATTAATCCATTTCTATTAATCTATACCTTGCCACATGGCTCGTGGCTTACCGGCATCTTCACATGCTGTTTTTCATCATGGTGGCTGACAGTGTCTCTCTGCCTCAGCCTTCCACTTCCCAGCTTTATTCTCCTCCTTGTCCCACCTATACTTCCTGCCTAGCCAATGGCCAATCAGTGTTTTATTTATTGACCAATCAGCAACACATTTGCCATACAGAACATCCCACAGCACAGGTTTAACTAGAATTTGATCTACCTGAGGGAGAATCCTATGGAACATTACCCAGCTCTCCTTGGAACCCGAGGTCAACATGCCCTAGCTTACATATCTTAGTTTCTGTTAATCTGCCTGCTTATGTGAACCTCCCCTTCCAGCTGATCACTTATCTTAGCTTCTGTTAAACTGATTGCTTGTGCAATCCTCCCCCTGCAGTTGCAGAGCACAATACCGGGATATGGTTTTTGCCTTTAAAAGTCTCTTTCTCTAAATGCTCAGGTTACACTTAAGTCACAAATACCCAAGTGTAGTCTCAGCCAGCTGGAATAGACTTCCACTTGACTATAAATAGTGTCCAAGTGGGCTCCCCATAACATTGTCAACATTTTCAAGGAATGCTGTCTACTCCTCAAAGGTAGGGCTACTTTCTGGAATATATTTACATTTTCCTTCTGCTGGCAATCTCTTTCATCATTGAGTGCTGTAGGTTTTGTTTTGTTTTGTTTTTTTCCTCTGAATACTTTAAAGTATATTTGTGCAAGCTGCCCACATATAAGTACTTCCTGTACATCTTCATCACTGGTGTCACTCTTTGAGGACATATCAACAATGCAACAAACCATGACTAGTTTTCAAAGTATAGTTTATGTGCTACTTCCTTCAAGAGATTTTTATTTCTCTTTTCTATTTAAAATGTAGCTGGCATGTTGATGTAGTCGTCAGGTTTCTCCGGTCCACCAAGCCCCTGCAGTCCTATGGCCTCTTATAAAATAATCACTCAGAAGGTTATATGAATTGTAACTGCTTGGCCATTAGCTCAGGCTCATTACTGACTAGCTCTTACACTCAAATTAATCCATAATTCTTTTCTATGTTTAGCCACATGGCTTGGTAACTTTTCTCAGTTCTGCCTTGTCATCTTGCTTCCTCTGTGTCTGGCTGGCAACTCCTGACTCTGCCCTTCCTCTTCCTGTCTCTCTACTGGATTTCCTGCCTGGCTATAACCTGACTCATCATAGGCCAGAGCAGATTCTTTATTAACCAATCAGAGCAACACATATTCACAGCGTACAGAAAGGCATCCCACAGCATGTTGGTATACTCCTTTAATTCCAGTACTTAAGAAGTAAAGGAAGACAAATCTCTGAGCTCAAGACTAATCTTCTCTATATAGCAAGTTTCAGGCTAGCCAAGGCTACCCACAGAGTAAGACCATGTCTGAAAAAATAATTATTATTTATTTAATTAATTAATAAAATAAAAGTGTATCTGAATTTAAATCCTAGCTCCATAAAATCTTTACTGTATGACTTTGTAGTCATTGCTAAACCTCTCTATGCTTCAGGTTTCTTGCATGTGAAAAATAATAATGGTATAATTTCAAAGATTAAGTGGGATCATAGGAGCAAGGTTTCTCATGCAATACTATAAAATCAGGATCACAGTTATCTATTATTTTAAGGATCAATCTGTTATTGCTGTTAATGCCATAGCTATGTATTATAATATTAATAGCTTGGCTATTAAATTG
The DNA here is from genome assembly GCF_007827085.1 of Peromyscus californicus insignis. NCBI lineage: Eukaryota > Metazoa > Chordata > Mammalia > Rodentia > Cricetidae > Peromyscus > Peromyscus californicus. Next base: position 103,406,952 of record NW_026294617.1, read on the forward strand.
ACACAGCATTAAGTCAACATAACAAAATCTTACTTGTTTAGTCAATCAACATGTTTTCATGAATATGAGATTTTTGGTTCCATTATCATAATGCTTAAAACAGGTAATTTTGCACATTATGATTCCAATTTACTTTGCTTTCTTTTGTTCTCCAAACAAGATTCTAAACATTCTGTTTAGTGGTAACACATTTGAGCTTATGTGGGCTTGTAGACAGTGATGATAACCAAGAGCCTGATAGTTTACTTTCAGCCTGGCCAGAGAGGGATGCCTCACCTCCCTGGTCCCAAGTCATCAGAAGGATGCTTCATGCTTCTGAAATAAAGAATAACATAATACATCTACATTACCTCTTTCCTGGCATAAGTCCACCAAAGATCCTGGCACAAGTCCACCAGAGAAATCTGTTTGCTATTCTAAAATAATATGGATATCTTCCCAGAATTAATTTCAGAGAGCAGAATTGAGCATATTCTTAGATTGTAGAGGGTCATTTTCTCCCATTTCTTTTTTCTTTTTTCTTTTTTATGGATAGAACTTAAAGATCTTGTTATAAAAGTCTTCAGGGAAAGGCAATTCTCTGAGAAATCTCAGTTCAGAATTACCTCATCTGAATGCTATCTGTTGCCATGTGTCTGCTTGGCCTGGATTCCATTCAGTGAGGTACATTCTTCAGAGAGAAACAAAGTGAAGAACAGGGAGGGTGCCCGTCATCAAATGCCAAAGGTCTGTGTCAATTCTTATTTAGCTTTTTAAAGCAACATTGAATGATCTCTTGCTTCATTGCTTTAAAACCACTGAGAAGGCAACGTGATGAAAATTTGTAAGTCTTGTTCTGCTTTCTGTGAAAACATTGCCTCCTTTTTTTCCTTGAAGAAAACCCAAAACTCCTCTCTCCTATTCACAACTCATTTTCGATCTAAAATACATGTTCTGGCTTATTGTCTTAAGTTCATATCATGTTTCATGACTTGTTTGCTTCTCACTTCCTTCTGGGGATTGGACCTTGTTGTGAAAACTGAAGACATTTAATAAAACAGCACACGAGGCACCGTAGTCACTGACCCATAGGGTGCATCCACTGTCATAAGACCATGAAAGAGAGAGAGAGGGCGGGGAGAATATAAAACAAAAGCAACGGGTAAATGAACTAGTGCAAAATTATCACCAAAATTATCAATTAAAGCAAATTGATGGTGGACAAACTTTAAGGCCAGAGAATTAATATCTGCGTTGTCACAACTCGATTTATACAATTCATAAAAATACAATTACTGAGAAACTGGTGGGGTGTCATTTACTTATTTATTTTTCTTTGTCATGTATATGGGTGTCTTGCTTGCATATGTAAATGTGTCCCATGTGTGTTCCTGGTGTCCGTGGAGACCAGAAGATCCCCTGACAGTTGTGAGCTTCCGTGTGGGTTCTGGTAATGGAATCCTGGTCCTCTGGGAGGGTAGTAAGTACTCCCAACTGCTGAGTCATTCCTCCATCCCTTGAAAATTTGTTTTATAGGGAACTTTTGAAGATTTGTACATAGAAGTACATCATTGAAAAACGATGTTTTCAAACACTTACTATGATTGACACTTGGTGGAAGGTGTCTCAGAATAAAAGGCTGTATAAATTGTTATGGCCACAACCATACAGCAAACTTAAAGACTGTTATTTATTCAAAGCCAAGTAGCTAGTCACTGATGAACTAGAATGAACCAGACCAGAGGTTGTTTGTCCCCTGATTTAACTGCCTCTTTCTCACTCTGACCAAAAAGAGGTGATATAAGTATGTTAAGGAGAATTAGACCTCCTAGGTGACTCCAATGTATGTCCCACCCTTCTGATGCTGTTGGGAGTATAGATAGCATCCCTGAAAAGAATACATTGACAAGATATGTCTAGACATCACACACATACACACACACACACACACACACACACACACACACACACACACCCTGGTTAAGAACAAAGCTGAACTGAAATTGCAGTGTGAAGCAAGTTTGGGATCTATTTCAATGAATTGTCAAAGACAAAAATGAAGTGAAGTGCTTCCTATGCACCAGTCTTCTCAAGGTGCTTTGCACTAGTGTGTTCTTGTCCTGCCCACAATAAACTAAAGTGATTTGCATTACACCACCCCACAGATGGAAACATGGAGACACAGGTGGTATGATGTCTAAGATCACACAGAGTCATGTTGGGGTTTTAATCTAATCAGGTTGCAGAGTGCACTCTCTTAATTGTGCTTGCAGGTTTCTGATACCTACTCCACAAAGGTGAGTCTTATGGTGAAATTGGAATTAGCGGTAACACCTTGTGACACCCCTAACGCTGCTCTTTACTGGAGCAGTTATTCTATCTGGATCTATGAATGGCTTCCACTTACCTTGTCACTTCTGCTTTCTTCTCATAAATCCAGATCACAAGTACCATATATCTTCCTCAAAGAACTGATAAGCAGAACACTGTGGTTGCCAGAGACTATGTTCTTCCTTGCTTTTCTTGTTGGTGTGCATGCATACCTGTGTGCGTGCACGCACAAGCACATGGAGCGAGCTCGTGCATACCCACATGCCTCAACGCATTTAAGCAGGACAGAGGACAAAATCATGAAATTAGTTCTCTTTCCAGCTTTACATGGGTTCCAGGAGTCAAGCTCTAACTGAATTTGTGCATCAAAATCATTACAGACTGAGCCACCTAGCCAGACCCATCCATCTTCTTAATATAACATCTGACTGACTTTTAGGAATCAAAACACACCTGATTTTAAGCCATTTTATCATTAATAAAGCCATCCACAGTTTCTTGGGAATGTTCTTTTATTTGCTCATAAAAATCTACATGCTTTTGAAATTATCTCTTTCATTTCTCATATGGATAATTCATCTTTAAAAACTCATGGGTTTATGAGAAACTGCTACACCCTTACATGCTGGGATAGCCCAGAGCATCCCAACTATAAATGACTCTTTTCTCATTTTTGGAGTACTTTAAGGGATGTGTTTTCATCTATTTGTCAGACTTTGTGGCATGCCCTAAGTATTCATATGCAATTCAATACCAGCACTTAAATATAGATTCGATTAAAATAATGGTGTTTTAGCTTAAAGAACTTAGAGCATAATGCATATTTCTAAAGAATCCTCAGATTAAAAAAAAAAAAAGAACAAAACCAAAAAAGCCTACCTTTAACTCAGTTTAATCAATATCACTAAAACCACATAAATACTAATGTAGGGAAATAATTTATTTGATAAGCCATGCATAAGCAATAATTCACTAATTTTAAAATATCCAGTAACTTACCTAGAGATTTTTTTTTTTCTTTTTTTGGTTTTTCAAGACAGGGTTTCTTTGTGTAGCTTTTTGCCTTTCCTGGAACTCACTTTGTAGACCAGGCCGGCCTCAAACTCACACAGATCCACTGCCTCCCGAGTGCTGGGATTAAAGGCATGTGCCACCGCCACCTGGCCCTAGAGATTCTTTTTTATTTTTCAATCTTTCACTCTATTGGGCATGATAAATTTAATTCAATAGTTATATACATTTCAATTGGCTTTGAAAATTATAAATTTATAAACTCAAGTTCTATTTGCTTTTGGGATACCATCTTACAAGGACTCCAGTTTGCAGTAAGGCTCGTTAAGGAAGGGAATGGTTCAGTTGCCTTTAGCCTACTGGCTATGGGTGGGTTAGGACTTCTGTTGGTCGTTTATGTGTCAAACACACAGATTGCAAGCCCAGAGCCACTTTGAGATCTTTGGCAGCAGTTAACTCTGCAGCTCACATACAATTGAGCCTGTATGATAATGAGTATTCAGAGACGGGTAATGCCTGGGGGGTGCTCACCAATCTAAGGCAGAGCAGCTGTGTGGCCTGGACAGGAATCTCCATGATGGGTAAGGTGACCTGCTGATGTCCCACGCAGCCTAACTCAGAAGCTCATTTTTTAGTAAAAGGGGGACCTGTAGGTCCCTGGCCCCCATTTTGGGTAACTGTTGACTTGCTTGCTGACCTTGACCTTGGTATCCTCCCTATGCTAATTCCCTGCCAGGTTCCACCCTCCTGAATGCTTAAGAGGAGTTCCTTGTCTGTGTATCCTGCATAATGGACATCAACAGCTTAGATGCAAGATTGTAAAACATCTGTAGTGAACTTCTGCCCTCTGGGGTTCTCCCATTGTGCTGTAAGCCTATATTTAAGACCTCCTCCCTCCTTCAAAAAACAGCATTTGGCATTTTAAAAAAATAAATAAATAAAAATAAAAACAGATTCTTTTTAATCCTCTCTTCTTCACACTTCTAGTTTCTTTTCTGAGCATGCTCGATTTTTGTGTGTACTTCCATGCTCTCTCATCTTCCCCAGGATTGGACACAAAGGAGTCAGTTATTGCCTGCTATCCTCAACGGAATCCTCTCTAATTGCATTTTAAAATTAACTACTAATGAAAGGCAAAAATGACTGCGGAACACTAGAGACAGACATAAAATAAAAAACTAGCAGGATTCATCTAAAAATATACAGAAAATATGAAAACTGGGGGCAATCTAATGGATTGTATGAATAAAATATTACATAGCACAATCTGGAGCAAGTGGCTCATGATAAAATGAGTAAGAGTCGATGGAATTTAGATCTCTGTAGAAAAGGAATTGCATTTTTTTTTACTAGGGCTATTTTTTCCCCTTTCCCACTCTTGTTAGCCCATTTATAAAGCGATGAAAAGAAATCATTGCAAGTGCTGCTAAATGATTGAAGATGACTTCAGGGCCGCGTTGAGCTTGCTCTCAGCTCCAGAATAATAGGCGCGTGCCGGAAGGAGCCTTGAGAGAGCCGTCAGGGAAGAGCGCACAAAGCAGAAGGACACGGTAGAAAGACTGCATGGAAAGGGGGACACTCTGGGAGACATTACAGATATTTCTTCAAAGCACCCACTTCAGTGAACGCGTTGAACAAGGGACTTAGCAGTCCCATTTTTCTAGCTTTCAGTAACATTGTAAAATGCTGTTTCGCATTAGAATCGACCTCCTCTGTTATTCTACTAATTATGTTTCCTGTTCTCTTTCAACAGCTCTCATAAAAGAATTCTAACAAATCATTTCTTTCAAGATTTGGGAGGGAAAGTTTAATATTAACAGTGGGAAAACTACTGGTTTACTGTAATTCTCATACACAGATTCATTTGTTACCAGTATTTCTGAAGGAAAATGTGGAAGAATGGATAAGAAGAGGCCATTTATTAAGCATAATTCTTGTTTGTTTTTGGAAAGGGATAGGATAATAATATTTCAAATTTTCTGTTTGAAATAATATATTTTTATTAATTACAGCCACCATATTATTGGACAATAAAATTCAAAACGTATTTACCCTGTATGTAAAGTGTCATATCCATTAAAAATAATTGAATGACCCCAAATAAAAACAATTTTATTTAGTGATTCTGGAAATACTGGTCTTGATTCTCCAAGCTGTACAATCTGGTATAACACAGTTAGACCTATTACCATTGATTTCTTTGTGTGTAAAACAGAGAATCAGGCTTATCTTCCTTTTTTTCATGATAAATAAGTAGAAGAACCTGTGTAAAGCACCCTACACAGATGAAGTCTTAATAAGCTTCCATCTTCTTGGTGGCAAGGGTTATGTAGCTGTTTCCCCAAGTTTGAAGCATTCTGTCCTAAGAGGAAAGGGGAAGCCTATAAAACTCAGTAAGCTAGTGGGGCTTTGACAATACAAGAAGTTCAGAAAGTTATGACCCACAGGACTTCTCCTCAAGATTGTGCTAAGTCGTGAACAAGTGTTGGGGTGGGGAGGAGAATGCTCTTTGGTGGAGCTGCCTACAAGGTGGACAGTAAGCTCTTAGATGCAGCTTTCATATGTCACCATCCATGATCAGGTGGGCTTTGCCATGATGTAGCTGCATGTGGGTCATTTCTGCATCTGTAGGCAACCTCTCATCCACGCTTCTGTAAGTAATCTAAACTCATTAGTTCATGAAGCTAAAGTACAGTCACTTCTTCAGTGTGTTATCAGCATCCTATCTGGGGTAGGCAAAGGTTATTCACATCTCCTCAAGAAAAGACAGAGCAGAGGCTGTGGCTCTTGAATAGTCCTTTCTGACACTGAAGAGGCAGATGAGATTTTTAATTAGTAATAATAAAAAAAGAAAAAAATGAGTGACCTTTTTATTGACTGTGGTATAAAGGAATGTTTCTTAAATATAATGTTGATGGCTATAATTTATACAGTTTTTTTGGGTGGGAGGAATAGAATATGTGATTTTTACACTTATGCAAACCAGTTATTAATAGTAACTTCAAATACTCAACATTAATTGTCATCTCAGGATATAGTTGTTTTCTTCAGAGTATTAAAAAGAAATTAAGAAATCTCTAATGTGTACTCATTAGTCATCTATTCCCAGGAGTTTCTTTGAATTTGTTGCCCATGAGGTGGGATGACAGACCCCACAACTGAATAAACAAAGAAACCACACCATGAGTTTAAAATCTCGTTACTTCTCTTGCCCATTTTCTTCTTTCTGTACCCCAGTCAGTTCTTGTAAGTCAGAAGGAAATAGAACCAAGCAGCAAATATTATTTTCACCTGATGCTAGATTATAATCAGTGCTATACTCTTGATCATATCAGAATATTGATTATAATTGACAGTCAGATATACATGCATGAACCCAAGTAAGCAGCACATTTGCATTTTTACCTCTTGTATATAAGAAAATTCAAGACGATGTGGGTCTTGAGAGCTGCAAGGACTCTCTCTGAGCATGTTCTCATGAGGAAACCAGGAGAACAAGAAAGAACAAGAAGGCATCAAGACAAATAAATAAATCAGACATTTCCATTATGAAGTCCCCTTTAAAAAACTAAATTTGATCTACTACATGATCCAGCTATCCCATCTCTGAGAATATATCCAAAGAAAATGAAACCAGCATGCTAAAGACTTATCTACTCCCCATATTTATTCACACTGGCTAAAAGAACAAATCAGTTTATCTGTGCATGGACTGATGGCATGGTTTTGAAAAGATGGTATATGCTTCAAGAACAAGAAAGAATAAAATTCTGTCACTCACAGCAAAATATTATGTTTAAAAAGTAGAAAGAAATCAAAAAGCAAAGATTGTGTAGCTTTTCTCATAATTGGAAGTTAAAACAGTGATCTCAATGCAGAAGATATGAAAAGTGATTACAAAAAACAAACAAACAAAAGGCAGAGAGGAGGGAAGTAAGATAACAGATACCAAAACAGTCAGCAGGATAAAATTCTAGTGCCCTTCCGCACAGTAGGGTCACTGGAGCTGGCAGTATCCTTTTATGTATTTTATGAAGAACTAGAGATGAGGAGCTATAAGGCTTTAAATATAAAGGAATGATAAGAAGAAAAATTGTTATTTCATTCATATGCATTGTGTGCAAGTATTGAAGCATCTTTCCATAACTTAGAATTTTGTATGATTATTTTGTATAAATTTAAAAAAACTAAAACGTTTTACAAGGAAATAGTTTTTAAAAAATACAGTTACTGTCAATTTTTCAATATTGAGCAATAAAAGAGTAGAGCCAGTGCCTGTTCAGTACAGCCATGGGAAAATGTTTTGAACAACCTAATCAAACTGATACAGCAGAGAATAGCATGTCAGTGAAAACATAAAACCAAGTCACTGCAGACTGCAAGCACTGAAGAAATGCTTAGTTACTTAGAATACAGCCATGGCAACAATCAATATAAAAGCCAGAGAAAGACAAAAATGAGAGCAGTGGAGAACTGCAGGGCCATTTCAAGAAAGCCCAAATTACAAGTAATTCAGATCTCCCATGAGAGGAAGAGGGACACAGAGTAAACATAACACGAAGAGGAGATGGCCTAAATTCTTAAAAATTTAGTAGAAACAGTAGATTCATAGATCTACATCAAACACAAAAACAAAGAAAATTATACCAGGACATATCAAAATCAAATTACTTTAAAAATTGATATTAAAAGAATCTTTAAAGCAGACACAGGAAAAGTGTGCACATGACTAACACAGGAACAAAGTATGTTCATATTGTGGCAGGTCTTAAAATATCAAGAAAAGAAAAGGCAGTCAAATTCAAAACATACCAATAATAGTTTAAAAAAATAGAAACTCCAGAGGCACAAAACTAACAGTGAGCATACATTCAAAAAATTGTGTATGTGTGAATGGGATTACATAGAGCATATATACATACGTGCTCACTCTTCTCTAGGCAAAAGAAAAATAATAGCAGTTGAAAATCTGAATCTATGGGTGGAGAAGGAAAAGTGCTAGAAATGACAAAAACATAGATGATGGATGGGTGGATGGATAGATAATGTAGGTAGGTATAGAAAGAAAGGAAGAAAGAAAGAAAGAAAGAAAGAAAGAAAGAAAGAAAGAAAGAAAGAAAGAAAGAAAGAAAGAAAGAAAGAAAAGAAGGAAGGAGGAAAGGAAGGAAAGAAAGAAGGAAGGAACAAAGAAAAACTGAAAATTTCAAAAAGTTCGAGTTATTTGTAAAAGGTAATTGGGTGTTCAAAGCAAGCATAGCCATGTATTAGTGTCTAAAACTGCACAGATACAATTTACCTACTCTGGGACATTCTGCCTTCTAGCTTTACCTAATTCACCTTCTTAATCTCTGTTGTGTCCTGATATATTTCATATTTATTTTATGTTTTAGCCCAAACATAAATAAAACAAAAAGAAAAAATACATATTCATCTAAAATTGAGGTGGACAAGTTTGTGATATGAGGTCCAACAGATTGTTGCAAACAACAAAATTATTTTTATTTTAGTTTATTGAGGTATAATTGACATACAGGTATGTGAAGTGGACAATTGTAAGATTTGGTATTCTCAAAGAACTTTCCCTGTAAAAATACAAGGAGCAAGCTCACAGAATGAAGGTGAACGTAAAGATTCCAGAAGGTGACATCTCCATTAATCTAGAAATCAGAAGGTGGAAATTTTGACAGATATTAAGGGGGAGTTTGTCCCCCATCCAACCAGCAAATTATTTAAATTACCTTCTAACTTCATATTTTTGTTTTTTACAATATGGAAAAAGATGTCCTGGCTTTCAAATAGTAGGAAAAGTCTGATATTTAGCCCTGAGTATGAGATAGCAAATAGTTCTACCCCTGTTCCATGGAACTGGCAGAAGACAGAGCCTCCTGGGTCAGAAACAGAGGCAGGGTTTTATCTCTGTTTCTAGAATGCCATTCTCAAAAGGCCAATACAAAACCCAGATGACACCTGCATGCAGTACAGGTGACACAGGAGAGAAGCCTGAGCCCAGGAACCTCAAATCTTTTCTTTTTAGCAGATAAGTATGTTTACACTTTGCTCCAGAGACTCTAAATCTATACTCACACAGACATCAGTGGACAACGCTCCCAGAACATTGGTCAGTCAATGCCACAAGATGCTTCAAGAAAAAGAAAACAACACTGAAGCAATGATGTGTCCCAGCAGTACCCATCCTTCACTCTCTATCATTTTGATCTCTGGAGAATTTCTCTTATTCACTTTTATTTTTAATTAAAATATACTTAAGTAGTTTGCTCCATCACTTTCCTCCCACCAACTTGTCCCATACCCCCTGTTCCTTCTCAAACTTACGGCCATTTTTTATTGTTATTGTTACAGGTGTGTGTGTTTGTGTGTGTGTGTGTGTGTGTGTGTGTGTGTGTGTGTGCTGCTCAGCACCATCTTCCAAAATGTTCATGGAGCCTTAGGTGCAGGAGTTGTTTTGTAAATGTACCAACTGAGGCTGAGCATACCACGATCAGCTCTCTCTTCATTTTGACAAGTTGCTTCTGTAATGACCTCCATCTGTTGCAAAGATACATTTCTTTTATAAGGGGTGAGAGCTACACTTATTTGTGGATATAAGGAGGATTATTTAGAATGAATGCAGTTAGCACTTAATGCTGGTTTAGTAAAGTGAAAGTGGTAGATTTCCCCCTAAGATCCATGACTTAACAAGTTCTGGGTAGCTGGTTAGATTTCCAGTGCTTGATTTCTCTTTTGTTGAGTCTGCCATAAATCCAATTAGAAAGCTATTGGTTACCATAGAGATATGAGTGCCACTATTACCTTCTAGCGATATCTTGTCATAATGGTCATTTTGGTTTGCCCACTTTACAGCTGGGTAGAACATTGGCTGCTTACCTCCTTAGAAACTTGCGTAGCATCTTCCCATACTGTGAAAGCCAATCCTCAGGGAGGAGGCTTCCAGGTCAGACTCAGCTCAGATCCACTGAGTCCTGTGTTCAAAGTGCCCGGTGTCTTCAGCACTAGGCACTTCCCTTCAATCTCTGAGGCAATCAACAGCAATTGCTTATATTGTTTTAGAAAATTCTTCTAAACCACTCAAAGGAGGTTTCTAATGCCTATGTACTGGGATTTTTATTAGACAGCCTATGGCTCTCATGGGGAGCATTTTCAGTCAAGTGGGATCACTTCACTTTAATCATATATGTATATGTAAATACACACACTTACACATATTATATATAATTTTAGGTGAATAAAAACAGTGTGATTGCTTATGGTTTTTTCAGACATCCTTAGTGTTATGTAGATGTAACCAACCGTCTTGTTAAATAAGAAACACAGAGCCGATTCAGAGAAGAAAGCCAAGAGGTCAGAGCTAAGAGTCTCACCCTTCCTGATTCAGGGATCCTCTTCAGCCAAGAGAGCTCTCCGAAAGGGGACCTACTTCCTGTGTGTGTATGTCTTTATAGTCTTTCTGTTCTGCCTTCTCATTGGTTGTAAACCCAAACATGTGACTGCCTCGTCACTGCCTGTATGTACCGCCCTCCAGGTCCTTAAAGGCATGCGCCACCGCCGCCACGCACTTGCTATGGCTCTAATAGCTCTGACCCCCAGACAACTTTATTTATTAACATACAATTAAAATCACATTTCAGTACAAGTAAAATACCACCACAGTGTTATTTGCCCTCCTCCCTGACTTTCCTTCAGTATTGATCTCCCTTCCTCAACTTAAGCCCTCCTCCCCATTTTCCCATTCCCTCTTCAAATCACACACATCCAACTCTTCATCTCTCTAATGTTCTCCCCATCTCCCCCATGACACCTTCACTTTTCTGATTTCTGCAGTTATTCCAGTACATATACTAATGTAGTCACAGGTTTTAGGTGGAAACTCTTGCCACCACATCTTGGTGCCATGTGTAGTCAGAAGGTTTCTCGGGTCCTGCCTATCACCCCATGGTCCTGCAGCCCACTTATAAAATAATCACTCAGAAGTTTATATTAATTATAACTGCTCAGCCATTAGCTCAGGCATATTACTGACTAGCTCTTACACTTAAATTAACCCATAGTTCTTATCTATGTTTAGCCATGTGGCTTGGTACCTTTTCTCAGTTCTGCCTTACCATCTTGCTTCCTTTGTGTCTGGCTGGTGACTTCTGACTCAGCCCTTCCACTTCCCAGCATTCTTCTAGTTGCTTGCCCTACCTATACTTCCTGCCTGGCTACTGGCCAATCAGTGTTTTATTAATCACTGTACAAGAGCATTATCCCACAGCATACTCATATCTGAGGACTTGGAGCTAAAAACTACAAATGGGAGAACATGCAGTGTTTGCCTTTCTGGATCTCAATTACCTCACTCAATATATTACTTTCTGGTTCCATCCATTGACTTATCAATTTCATGATTTCATTTTTCTTTACAGATGATTAGTATTCCATAGCACATACATGCCACATTTCACGTTTTCAATTAATAAGTTGAATAACATTTAGATTGTTTCATGAAAATGTCATTTTACTATTTCATTGGTCATTCCTAATAATTTGACTCACATAGGATCTAAACAAACCCTTTCGATATGCCATATACAAAATCTAATTAATGCTGCTTAGCACAGGATGAAAGTAATTTACAACCAAGCCCAAGGGTCCTGGAATCAAATAAGAAATGTCATAAAGTAATAGGGTCTGCCTTTGAAAGAATGTGTATTAGTCTAAAGCAGACTTAACAAAGTTCTGTAGACTGGGTAGATCAAATAACAAAATATCATTTTCAAGTCCCAGTATCCAGAAGTCCAAGACCAAGATTAGGTTCTAGAGGCTCCATTTCTCCTAAGGCTTCTTCTTTATTTAGAAATTAATGCTTTTTTCCCTCTGATGTTCTGTCTTCTGTACATGCATCCTCAGTATCTCCATCTCAAACAAGAACCTCTAGTCATATCTTAGGGCCTCACAATGACGCTACTATGAGTGAAGTTTCTTCTAAAAGCCTCTCTCCTTCCCTTGTAAGTGGCTGTCTTCATGTGGTGCTTTTTCTTCTTGTGACTGTGTCGTTTCTTTGTTTTATTAACACAACAGCCATATTAGATTATGGCTCACTTTGAGGCCTTATTTAATTTAATCATTTATTTAAAGAATGTGTTTCCAAGTGCAGTCATTCTTTAAGATTCTGCAGGCTAGGGCTTTAACATACAAATTTGGAGGAGATGCAACTTAACTTAGAAATGAGGTATCATTTTATTTGACTATCTCTCTTGATCTTTATTTGGCCTTTGGCAAGTAATAGAATAAACAAGTAATTAAAGACTATGCACTGTTCAAGAAGGATCATTCTATCATCTATAGAAATCTTAGCCCAAGAGTTAAGGTTAATCCTAATGCCTTCCAGGACTTTAATAAAGCCAAGGACAAATTTCTCACCATTCTTTTCAAACTGAATGACTCACATTGCTACAAACTGCCAACAAAGGACGTGTCAAAGTCTGTCTCAGAAACTCTCCAGAGTAAACAATGTAGAGTGGTTTTGGAGGAAACTCTACAGTCATCTGAGGACATGATCTACTGATTGGTTTCATTAAATGTTAATGGTCTCATGTAAGGACTTCAGTGGTACAAATAGCTGCATTTTCAGGAGGGATACAAACAAACAGAAAGGTAGAAAAAGTTTGATCCCAGAGACACACTAGCTGACTCTGTAAAGAAAATGTTTACAAATGTCCTACATGTTATTATAAAAACAGGATAATAGTGTCTGTGGCCTCATACTTGGCTGATGTACCTGGGGGTTCCCAGTTCAGTTCAATGCTGTGTATTTGAAGGGATTGTAATTAAGGCAGTCACCTTACAGAGATGTTACCTTGTAGCAGCAAATGGGTAGTCACAGAGTAACTGAGACACTGCTGCAGGGATGGAGAAGTGCATGCATCTGGGGGCAGTGACAGATGTTTTTCATAGAAGGTGCAGCAGAGCAAGGTTATCACTTGCCTTTCCAATTAGCTTCTGAGTATGGTTAGGGGAGCTAATCAATTTAGAGTCAGAAACCCAAGCCAAAGGCAGTAAACCATCACTTTGTTGAATTTAATGGTGACAGCCTAGAAACACCATGGCACATTGTTTCTCTTTCAGAAGAAAAGTTCCCAGGTCTACAGTGAATGGGGAAAATGTTTCCTTTTCTTGCCTGAACCATGAGGGTCCAAGGAATTCATTTCCATGTGCTGAAGTTATCATTCCTCCTCCACTGTCACAAAATGGATACATTTCATTGCAGTAGCTATGACTTGACCATTCTCAACCATTTCCTAATCATATCTTGAACTGTCACCTATAAGAATTTGTTACAAGAAGGGCAAGAGGATCTTTGTTAAACCTACAAAGATTTGCTGCATTCCGCTTCTGTTTTGGTCTTCAAGGTCTCTGCAGAACTCAGGCTGCTGGTATATTCAACCAAGTGCTTATTATTTTTAAGGTCAAGAAACAAGCAACCCCACCCAGAGAACCTAGATACCTCGACCATTGATCAGTTTGAATACACTAGACCCTCTTTCTGACTCAGTGGCACCTGTGGTAGAAATTAAAGGAAAGGAAGAGGCCTAATATCCAAGAAAGGCTAGATCACAATTCCAAAGTTTTAAGTCTGCTCTTTAGAATTTGCTTCTTTATCATGATTGTTCTCTAATCCATTCATTTCCCAAGACTGCTGTAACAAGTGATCACTGGGTAGTTTAAAACAGCAAAAGTTCATTGTGTTTCTGTAATTGGCTGTTTTTTACTCTTTGGTTCTTGGTGGGGGGTGGCACCAGTCAGGTCCCAAATAAATCACACATGGAGATTTTGCTTACTTATACATGCCCAGCCTTATCTTGGCTTGTTTCTTGCCACCTTTTCTTAAATTATTCCATTTGTCTTTTGCCTCTGAGATTTTATGTTTCTATATTTCTGTATATCTTTTCTTTCCTTCTTACGGTACGCTAGGCTGGGTGGCTGGCCTCTGATGTCCTCCTTCTCTTGTTCCTTCTATTTATTCTCTCTGCCTGTCATCCCCACCTATCCTTTCTCCTACCTTGCTATTGGCCATTTGGCTCTTTATGAGACCAATCAGGTATTTTAAACAGGCAAAGTAATATAACTTCACAGAGTTAAACAAATGCTACATAAAAGAATGCAATACATCTTTGCATCATTAAACAAATGTTCTACAGTATAAACAAAAGTAAAACATCTGAAAATAATATTCTACAGCTTATCTCTTATGATTTGAATATGAAATGTCCTTTTAAGGTTCATATGTTAAAAGCTTTGTCCCTAGGAGGTAGTGGTATTGAAAGGTGGTTGGATCATGAAGGCATCAAATGTCTTGATGGATTAAGACATTGATGAGTTCATAGCTGAGAGGGCTGTTACTATGCAAAGCCTTGTTGGGGGAAGTAGATCACTGAGGACATGCCTTTGAAGGGTTTATTATGTCACTGACTTCTTGCCATATTTGCTTCCTGATTGATGTAAGCAGCCTCCTCTTCTACCACATATGGGGCATGGCAACACACATCTATAATCTCAGTGTAGAAAAGATGGAGACAGGCTAATCCCTGGAACTTGCTTGCCATCTGATCTAGCTACGACAATGAGATCTATGTTCTGTAGATGACCATATCTCATAAATATTGAGATAGAAAACAACTGAATAAGATACCCATCAATGCCAACCTCTGACCTCCACATGCACACACACATCTGAACAAACATGAATGGTGGACATACATACACACATAATAACACTTCTAAACTTTTTGTTCTATTCAAAGCTCTAAAGGCAAGTAGTCCATCATCCCTGATGTCATGTGATTCATGTTTGAGAACACTTCCACTTAGCAGCCATAGACTTGCTGACCTCTGGCTCTAGCTGAAGGCTAGTGTCTTTTGGGTGACTTGACTTTAACCCAAATTGCAACACCCTTTTAAACAAGTGCACCAGATCTTTGCTGCTACAACAGTCATCTCAATTTTTCCCTTTAGGCTAGGAGTAGTTTATGAGGCAGCAGATCTGGCCACAAGCATATTTCTGTATTCTTGTGGGCCATTTATTTTTTACTATTGCACTTCCTTCTGATTTATGAACTCAAGCTGGGACAACAAGTCATCAAATACTAACCAAGAATTTATTTGTGATTACCTGTGAGAGTTTGGCTGAGTAAAATATGAGTACTGAAATACCCACGAAAAGATTCTGATATCTTCATTCCATAACTTAATTTGTCAGGACAGAGATACTGTGGCACTGGTCAGCTCTTACTCTTCTTCCTTAACAAGCACTTCATGACTACTTATCTCCCAAATTGGTTCCTTGAGTTATTTTGCCAGGCTTCTGACAAAAAAAGGGTCACAAATTTCCATTGGATTACATTTAGTGTAGGAGCATTTCTGCTAGTGTCCAAAAGAAGATTTATAACTTGGGGTTCTCTAGAAAAAGAGAGCAAACAGGAAAAAATGAAAGGGAGAGAAGGGAGAAAATTATTTTAAGAATATGACCCACATTACTGTAAGGGCTAGCAGGACTAGCTAGGGGTTGGCATACTATAGACCCAAGAAGAATTTAGGCCAGTCATGAGTCTGAAAGCCATCTGAAGGCAGGATACTTTCATTCTCAGGGAAATTCTCTCTTTTTATAGCCTTAAACAGACTGGATAACATTGCCGTATTATAGAAACAATCTTCTTTATACAAGCCTATTGACTTAAATGTTAACTGTATCTGAAAATATCTTCACATCTACATTCCAACTGATATAAAACTCATACCTGGATGTCATGGCAAGGCAAGTTGACTTAAAATTCATCATTGCAGGAGTGGAACTGTCTCTTTATCCAGGAATTATTTGTTGATGTTGTATGGTTTTCCCCCTCTTCTCTTCCCCTCCCTACTTGATCCTCATGTTCCAGCATGCACCCCCTATCTACTCTTTTTTTTCTTTTCCTATGGAGATCTATCTATCCTCCCTAGTCCCTTACTCTATCCCTAACCTCAGTGGTTCTATTGATTGTAGCTTGGTTATCATTGATTTAGCAGCTAATATCCACATATAAGCGAATACACGCCGTATTTGTTTTTCTGAATCTGAGTTACTTCACTCAGGGTGATTTTTTTCTAGTTCCACCCATTTATCTATGAATTTCACTTCTTTCTTTTCTTCTTTCCTTCTTTCCTTCCTTCCTTTCTTCCTTTCTTTCTTTCTTTCTTTCTTTCTTTCTTTCTTTCTTTCTTTCTTTCTTTCTTCTTTGGTTTTTGTATTTTCAAGGCAGGGTTTCACTGTGGAGCTTTAGCTGTCCTGGAACTCAACTGTAGACCAGGGTAGCCTCAAACTCATAGAGTTCTGCCTGCCTCTGCTTCCCAAGTGCTAGGATTAAAGATGTGCACCAATTTTAATTTTTGCTTTTTGTTTGTTTCTGATGGCTAAGTAATATTTCATTATTTAAAATGTACCACATTTTCCTTATCAGTTCTTCTGTTAAGGACTAATTTAGGTTGTTTCCAATTTCTGACTGTTATGAATAAGTCAACAGAGAACATAACTAAGCAAGTGTTTCTGTGATAGGGTGAAGCAACCTTTGGGTATATGCTCAAGAGCTGGATCTTGAAGTAGATTGACTCTGATATTCCTGAGGAACAGCCACATTTATTTCCATAGAGACTGTACAAGTTTACAGTCCTACCAGCAATGGATGAGCATTTCCCTTACTACACATCCTTGCAAGCATGTGCTGTCCTTTGTTTTATTCATCTTAGCCATTCTGACTGGGGAGATTTGATAGGAATCACATTGAAGCTGTGGATTGCTTTTGGTAGGATATCCATTTAACTATATTAATCCTACTGCTTCATGAGCATGGGAGATCTTTTCATCTTCTGCTATTTTCTTTAGTGTCTTTCTTCAATGACTTACAGTCTTTACCATACAAGTCTTTCACTCACTTGGTTAGAATTATTCCAATACATTTTATATGTTTTAGGATATTGTGAAGGGCATTATTTCCATGATTTCTTTCCCAGTCCCTTTGTCATTTATATATAGGAGGACTACTCGTTTTTGTAAGTTGATTGTGGATCCTGCTACTTTGCTGAAGTATTTATCAGCTGTAGGAGTTCCTTGGTGGATTTTTTAGGGTCACTTATATATACTATCATCTCATTTACAAATAAAGATATTTTGACTTCTTCTCTTCCAAGTTATATTGCCTTAATCTCTTCCAGTTGTCTTATTGCTCTAGCAAGGACTTCAAGTTCTATGTTGAATAGGTATGATGAGAGTGGACTTTCCCGATTTTAGTGAAATTGTTTTCAGTTTCTCCATTTAAGTTGCTGTTGGCTATGGTCTTGTTGTTAACTACTTTTATTATGCTAAGGTGACACCCTTATATTCCTAATCTCTCCAGGAATTTTGTCATGAAGGGGTGTTGGATTTTGTCAAAGGTCTTTTCTGCCTATAATGAAATGATCATCTGGTTTTTGTCTTTCAGTTTATTTATATGGTGGATTACATGTATCAGTTTATGTATATAGAACCTTCCCTACATCTTTGAGATCAGCCCTCCATCAGATGTGGGGTTGGTGAAGATCTTTTCCTATTCTATAGGCTGTCATTTTGTCTTATTTACCATGTCCTTTGCCTTACACAAGCTTCTCAGTTTCAAGAGGTCCCATTTATTAATTGTTGCTCTCAGTGTTTGTGCTACTGGTGTTATATTTGGGAAGTGGTCTCTTGTGCCAATGTGTTCAAGGCTAGTTCTCTTCTATCAGGTTCAGTGTAACTGAATTTATGTTGAGGTCTTTGATTCACTAGGACTTGAATTTTATTCATGGCGATAGATATGGATCTATTTGCAGTCTTCTACATGTTGACATCCACTTATGCCAGCACCATTTATTGAAGATGCTTTCTCTTCTCCATTGTATAGTTTTGGCCTTGTTTGTCAAAAATCAGGTGTTCATAGGTATATGGATTAATGTCAAGGTCTTCAATTTGATTCCACTGGCCCACATATTGGTTTTTATGCCAATTCCAAGTTGTTTTTACTACTACAGCTTTATAGTAGAGCTTGAGGCCAGGGATGGTGATGCCTCCTGAAGTTGCTTTATTGTACAGGATGTTTTTAAGCTATCCTGGATTTTTTGTTTTTCCATATGAAGTTGAGTAATGGTTTTTTTTTTTTTTTTTTTGAGGTCTATGAAGAATTGTGTTGGGATTTTGATGGGGAATGCATTGAATCTGTAGATTGCTTTTGGTAAGATTGCCCTTTTTACTATGTTAATCCTACCTAACAATGAGCATGGGAGATCTTTCCATTTTCTGATATCTTCTTCAACTTCTTTATTCAAAGACTTAAAGTTCTTGTCATACAGTTCTTTCACTTGCTTCATTAGAGTTACCCCAAGGTATTTTATATTATTTGTAACTATTGTAAAGGTTGATTTTTCTCTGATTTATTTTTCGGCCCATTTATTATTTGTTTATAGGAGAGTTACTGATTTTTTTTTTTTTTTTAGTTAATCTTGTATCCTAACACATTACTGACGTTGTTTATCAGCTATAGGAGTTCCCTGGTAGAATTTTTGGGGTCACTTATTTATACTATCATATCATCTTTCAATAGCAAAAGTTTGACTTCTTCCTTTCCAATTTGTATCCATTTGATCTCCTTTTGTTGTCTTATTGCTCTAGCTAAGATTTCAAGTACTATATTAAATAGACATGGGGAGAGTGGACAGCCTTATCTTACTCCTGATTTTAGTGGAATCGCTTTTAGTTTCTCTCCATTTAATATGATGCTGGCTGTCACCTTGCTATAAATTGCCTTTATTATCACATTCAATCTCAACTCCCATCTTTATTTCATTAGTCCTTATTATTATTCTTCCTTTTGCCTCAAATTTCTACTGACTTTTAAAAATTATTTTCTCTTACAAATAAAGTTAAAGGTCTTTACACAAACACAGGCATAGTGGTGCACGTCTATATCTAGTACTTGGGAGGCTAAAGCAGGAGGATTGCTATGAATTTGAGGTTGGACTAGGCCGTAAAGCAAGTACAGGACCAGCCAGGCCTATACACAAGATCCTGTCTCAAACTCTCCCTTAAAATATTTTTCAAACTAAATTTCAAGAATTGTTAGTAATTGGATAACTATTTCACTGAATTCATAAAATTTTTGGTAGAATTGACATTGTTACAATTTCAAATCTCCTATAAGTATTTAAATTGTGGCAATTTTCACTTATAAAAAATGAAAATGTAAATTAACATCAACTAAAATTTATTTCAAATTTCTAATGCAAAATTAAATCAAAATACATGCACTATTTATAAAGATTATTTGCTTTATTTATGTGGATGAATGTTTGCTTGAATTATACATAAGCGTACTGCTTGTGTGTCTAGTGCCTATGGAGGCCAAAAACAAAAGATGGGGTAAGTTCCCCTGGAACTGGAGTTGCAGATTGTTGTGAGCTGCCATATGGCTACTGGGAACTGAACCTAGATCCTCTGGTACAGCAGCCAATGTTCTTAACTAAAGATCTATCTCTTCAGTTTATAAATATTGCCAAATTTTTCATCAAAAAATTAGATCAACCTAATGTCCCATCAATGATGTGTGTGTGTGTGTGTGTGTGTGTGTGTGTGTGTGTGTGTGTGTGTGTGTGTTTATATGCTTTCCAATGCCTTCCTTAATATTACATATAAAATTTTAAGCTATTTCTTCTTCTCTGGTAGTTAAAATAGCATTTTATGGTAGCTTTATCTGCAGGTCCCTGCAATGTGTGTGTATATGTGTGTGTGTGTGTGTGTGTGTGTGTGTGTGTACATGTGTATATATATATATATATATATATATATATATATATATATATATATACATAACTCATCATTATAATGTCTATCTGTTTGATGTATTTGTGTATGAGTATGGACATGTGTATGTCATGATGCACACATGGAGGTCAGAGAGCAATTCTTGGGAGTCAGTTTTTTTCTTCTATCTTGGGATGTGGAAATGACACTAGACCTTCAGGCTTGTGCAGCAAAGCCATCCTAATCTCTAACAAAATAGACTTCAAACTAAAATTAATCAAAAGAGATAAAGAAGGACACTACATATTCAACACATGAAAAAATCCATCAAGATGAAGTCTTAATTCTGAATATTTATACCCCAAATACAAGGGCACCCACATATGCAAAAGAAACATTTCTAAAGTGGATGATCTTTTTAATGTGTTTTTTGATTAAGTTTTCAAGTATTTGATTGAGAATTTTTGCATCTATGTTCATAAGGGAAAATGGTCTGTAAATCTCTTTACTTATGGGGTCTTTATATGATATAGGTATCAGGGTAACCATGGCCTCATAAAATGAATTGGACAATATTCCTTCTTTTTCAATTTTGTGGAATAATTTGAGGAGTATTGGCATTAATTATTCTTCTTTAAAGTCTAGTAGAATTCTACATTAAAAATATCTGGATCTGGAATTTTATTTTTATGGGGAGGTAGTTGTAGACTTTTAATGACTGCTTTTATTTCTCTAGAATCTGTTTAAATTGCTTATCTGATCTTGATTTTATTGGGGTAAGTGCTATGTAGTTCAGAAAATTATCTATTTTTTTTTTTAGATTTTATAATTTCATGAAGTACAGGTTTTTAAAACATGTCCTTATGATTCTCTGGATTTTCTCAGTATTTGTTATGTCCCCCATTTCATTTCTAATTTTGTTAGCTTGTGTATTTTCTGTCTACGTTTTAGATAGTTTTGCCAAAGTTTTGTCAATACTACTGATTTTCTCAAAAAACCAACTCTTTATTTTCATTGATTTTGTGTATTGTTTTATTTGCTTTTTTGTTTCTATTTTACTAATTTCAGCATTGAGTTTGGTTATTTTTTGCTGTCTGCTCCTTTTTGGTGTGACTGCTTCTCTTTGTTCTAGAACTTTCAGGTGTGCATCATTTGGTGCTATGAACTTGCCTCTTAACACAGTTTTGCATTCTATTGATGAGTCTTGCCTCTGAGGTTTCTGTTTAAGTTACTAAATTTTTCTTTTCCAGATTTCCCTCCGTGTGGGTTTCATTTATTGATTCTATTTCTACTTTCAGGTCTTGAACTGTTTTATTCACTTCTTTCCACTGTGTTTTCATATTTTTCTTTAATCGATTTATTAATTAAGGACCTCTATCATATTTAGAAAGGCTATTTTGATGTCCATGTCTTATGTTTCAGCCATGTTGCATTTTTAAAGGCCTACTGTAATAGAGTGGCTGGGCTCTAGTGGAGACACATTGTCCTGGCTGTTATTGATTGTATTTTTATGCTGATGTCTAGGTCTTAGGATGATCACAATTCTAGTTGCTGATATCTGGTCTTGTCTCGTTAAGTGGGTGTTTTGTTCCTTGTTTTCTGTTTTTCTCTCTGGTTCTTAGGAGGGTGTGTTGGCTGTGTGTTGCCTGGTAGGGGAATGCTTCTGTGATCTTGCCAGGTGTGACCAACAGGGGTTCTGGGTACAATGTGTTTCTAAGTATTATGAGTTGTCATGCAGGAATGGGGACAGACTAGAAGAGAGCTGGTGAGGAATCATCCCTAACCACCTGAGGGGCAATGCCCAACAACCAGAATGTTATCTGGCTTCCAATCACCCTGTCTACTTCCTCTTCAATAGCATACAGTGGAGTACATGGGCACTCATTCCTAGTTGACCCTAAATTCTCTGCTAAACTAATGTGTTTCTCTTCAATATCAACAGTCAGCTGACATGAATTCTGTCATTTCTTTTCCAGACTGAATACCTTTCTCAACATAGTGTCTTCATTACTAATGTCAAAACCTCCAAAGGATGTAAGATCACACCCTACTAGCAAGTATTTGCTGGTTGTTACAGTTTTAGAGGAAAAGGACTTTGTTCCTCCTGGTGCAGCTAGTCTAAGGTGTGTTGGCATGCAACTGCAGAGCCCCAGTTTCCACAGAGCTCAGTGAAGGAAGTAACTAACGTGCGCATGAGCAATGCTTCTCAGTGTAGGCCAGGATGCTTCATCTAGGGAATCTCAGTATCAGAATCCTTCACAGTGTGGAGCAAGCACATTCTACAGCCTTAGTTTCACAGGGATCCGCTCCTTCTGCCTTCCATGATTCAGGACACAGCAGGAAATGTGAGAGACATACAGGGTTATCCTCTCTCACACACATTAGCAAACAATCTGTACTTTGTTTCTTTGATTTTGTGAATTTAAAACTGTGGATATATTAGGAGCTTCTTGGGGGAAGGGCATTGACCACAGGCAAAAAAACGGTAAGACTTTTGCAATTGGATAGAAGCATATATGTATATATGGTGTGCAGGGGGGCATATTGGAAACTGATGTTCATATTAAGTGATAGGAATAGTGTATGTGTGAGTGGGGATCAGATACAAGGGGAAGGGGTGAGGTAGATTAACAAGCAGAATAGAGACTTCCAAACTTTCAGGGGATATGAAGACATAAATCCTGGTACAACAGAAATTACTTTCAGCCAAGAAACAGACTATAGGGAAAGAACGCCAGCCAGCCTGTAAAGAAAAATGAACACACATTCATCATTAGTAATTTGAAAGGAAAATCAATTGTTTCTCTTTTAAAAAAAAATGAAGATTGTTATCTAGATTCAATGGCATGTGACTCCTGGATCTGGTTATAATAAGATAGTTTATAAAGTCCTCCAGCAGCTCAACATCTGTGAAGCTTCACATTACTATTATGAAATCTAATAAACCTCCTAGAACCATAAAAAGAAAGATAACAATATGTATCTTCTTCCTCATGCTAATGTTTTTTATAATACTCACATATACACATCCTTTGATATACATGTTTGTGTGATATAGAATACTAGCATTATTAATGAATCTTAATTAGAATTTAATTAACATAACACAAATAATATCAAATATTAACTTAGAGTAACAGCATGTTGGAGGCCTATCACTACTTGTCTTTGATCTTTCCTTACAAATTATAAAGCAGAGGAAGCATTGTTTCCTGGGGATGGTAAAACTGAATGCATATATCAGGTCGAATCTCTCTGACAACTAAGAAAATATTCCATCACTGTCTTATGACCCTGGGAAGGTAGTTTTATATCCTTAATCTTTCTGGGCATGAGGTATTAAGCATTCATATAATTTTTGGTGATAAAATAATTGCTTATGTACACAATATGACTTTTACATTAGTCTCAAGACACCTATGTTAAATATATAAGGAGTGCTAATAAATCTGCCTTATATTAGTGCTTTCTAAACCATGAAAATAAAAACAAATATAATTTATGATTTCAAGACTCATAGATATTTAACTAGGCCACATATGAAATATTTTTTGAAGTTTAACACCTTTCTCTCTTCTCTCTCTCTCTCTCTCTCTCTCTCTCTCTCTCTGTGTGTGTGTGTGTGTGTTTGTGTGTGTGTGTGTGTGTGTGTCTATGCACAAGTGTGCACACACTGAGGATGGAATCCAGAGCCTTGCACAAGCTCCTCTACTGAGCTTACCCCACCTAACACCTACTTTAATATTATTACAAAAATGAGCCAGCAAAATCTATGCCACATTTTATGAAATGCAATTTTATCAAGAATTCCAAATAAATGATATCCTGCCTTGTCTCAGCTTCCCAGTTGCCTAATCTTGTGTTCTTCCTCCAAACATGGAAATGGTAATTAGCCCTTCATCACAAGGCTGCTGTAAAGCTGTGGGTAAAGCAGCTATAATGGCCTATATAGGGCAGTGGTGTTAACATCTAAACTTTTTTCCCGAGAAAACACCCTCTGAGGAGGGAACACGTGTAACTCAGCCCTCGTCAGACTTTCCATAACAACCTCATAGAGCAGCATCTGCAGAAGACTTTCCCACATTGTCAACAGAGAGAAATGAAAAACAGATGATACTTGATCTTTAATTATATTTATTTGAAGGACCCAATATATTTCCTCCAGCTCACATAACAATAATGCAAAGTCTCACTCTATAGATGAGATTTTTGTAGATGGCTTATAAAGATGGCCATTCAGGTCTGGGAAACAGGCTAACAGAAGCCAGCACGGCCTGTCAGTCTAGAAAAGAAAGGTACCACAATGCTCAGTAACAGAGAGATATTCAGTCATACTCTTTGAGTGAGCTTTTTATATTATAAAATCCATCATGAATAGGAAAGGGCATTATCTTTATTACAGGAAATAATTACCAAGCTCAAACATCAACACAGTAAGTGCTGGTAACTATATCTTGACTAAGGACAGTCATCACCTGAGAGAGAAATACTGATGTCAGGGACCTAAAGACCCAGGAACAGGTGAAAGGAAAGGTCATGGCTAGATGACAGATATGATAGAGTTAGATGCAGGCATGATGACTAAAGGAATATTGATTCTAAGTTTAAGGTTATGTTAATGTACTTCAACCTTGAGAACATATGTTTAGATAGAAAATTAATTTAAGACAGAAATCAAGTCTAACAGTAGAGAAACTAGAAGATCAGTGGAGTTATCAGTAGATAAGATGTATTAATCAATTTTTAGAATTCAGCAACAGATATTAACCAGGAATGAGTATGACTGAATATCTCTTTGTTACTGAGCATTGTGGTGCCCTTTTTCTAGACTGGCAGGCTGTGCTGGCTTCTGTTAGCCTGTTTCCCAGAATTGAATAGCCCTCTTTATAAGTCATCTACAGAAATCTGGTTAACACAGAGAAATATGTTCACAATATCTGATATAATTCTAGATTTCTCAGATTCCTTAATCCATTAGAGGACATATAATCATTGAAGCATAAGATAAACTAATTTTATGTTCTCTGTGTATGAGCTTTTTCAGTATATATAATCCCTCCTCTCTTTAAGTTGTTACCTTATGACAACATATGACAATATGACAATATATTTTGCAATCATCTGAATTTTGTCTAAAAGTAGAATTTCATCTTTAAAATAATTTCTCTAAAATTCTAGATCTTTATATTAATTAACTTTGGGGTCTGGAAAGAAGACTCAGAAGTTAAGAGCTCTTACAGCTCGTGATGAAGACTTGAATTCAGTTCCTGGCAC
Organism: Peromyscus californicus insignis; assembly: GCF_007827085.1. Taxonomy (NCBI): domain Eukaryota; kingdom Metazoa; phylum Chordata; class Mammalia; order Rodentia; family Cricetidae; genus Peromyscus; species Peromyscus californicus. The sequence continues at coordinate 103,432,387 of NW_026294617.1, forward strand.
CCATATTGGGCAGTTCATAAATTCCTATAACTATACTTCCAGGAGACCCATAACCATCTTCTGGACTTTGAGGGCACCCACCCCGCAACCCACACACACGTAGACACCCACACATACATATACATAAAAATAAAAAGAATAGTAAAAACACCTCTCAACCATCTGTGTGTTACCTATATGTCTTTCCATAATTTGGGGATTTTTACTGAGTTTTGCCCCTATTTTAGTTGTGTGACAGTGGCTTGCTTCTCTCACATAGCTGTAGGCAGGACCAGAAAAACTCCAGCTACACACAGCATAATGCCCATGCTAGGCCATGTGTTGTGATCATCTGGATGCAGCCTGCTGAACCCTGGACCTCTGGTATGCACCATCACACCTGTCTAGCATTCTCTCTATATACTTGGAGTTCTGAAGTTTCATCAGAACAAGTGAAGGCCTTGTTAATCCTTCTTGCTACCAGATAGGCACTTGCCAATTCAAAGTACATATTTCTTCAAGTAATGGGTTGTATTTTTCTCCACATTTCTTTGAAAAGTTTCTATTATTGTGATTCTTCTTTCCTTATTGAGGGTAAACAATAGAATTTGTAAATCTGCCCCGCATATCTCTAAATATCTTTCTCAGAATTTTCACTATCACGAGAGTCAAAGCCATTCCAGCCCCGGCTGGTACTCCCCATGTAACCAGCTTGGCCTTAAAGTTACAGAGATCCACCTGCCTCTGCCTTCCACACCATGGGATAAAATATGTGTGCCCCTACACTCAGTTGTACTTATTTTCTTACTACTTAGTCAATTTGTAACAATCACATTTTTTAGATTTTTTATAGTTCACTCAAACAGTTGTGTCTTTTTGCATATTGTTTTATAGCTATAATATCCACTATGTTCTCCTGAGAATACTTTTCTTTATTTTAAAGTTTTCTCATGTTTCCTTTATAAACTCTATTTATTAAGATTTGTTCTCCACTAGTTTTAACAATTCTTGGCTTTCAGTTCATTTTCATAAAACAATGAAACAAAAAAGCTCCACACTTGAATATATTTGTAGCTGGAATGTATTTCTTTTTTTTTTTTTTTTTTTTTTTTTTTTTTTTTTTTTCATGGAATGTATTTCTTAACCTTAGCCCTTTGGTGACCAGACTAGAAATTAACATTATTGCGATAGCCAGAGCCTTCCAGTAAATATCCTTGGGATATCCAAGTGGATAGATTGTTCCTGGGGTGAAAAGGCTATGCCAGCTTCTTGGTACCCAAAAGTCAATATTTAGAGCATTAGTCTCCTATTTAACTTTCCAATGCTCATACCTCCCCTAAACCATTAAGTCAGAATTTGAGGTTGGGTGCCTGGACTTCACTATGGCTAATGTATTCATGTTTTATTCATTGGTACTGAGGATTGAACTCTAGTTCATGTGTACTAGACAAGGGCTGTTTCACTGGTCCTCTCCACTATCCCCTAGGATTTCAGTACTTTTTAAAGTTCCATGGTCATTTACTTCTACTTCTGTAGTGATGAGGATGTTTCCCAATCTCTCCTGCCAGAACCAAGCATGTGGAGCAGTCCTCTTGCCCTGTACCCAGGCAGACACTGTCAACCTGCCTGGAGAAACAGCAATATTGTCCTAGTCTCCTTAGTTACTTTCCCCTGGATGCTACAGTCAAACTGTGGAACAAGTCAAACTATCTTAGTTAGGGTTACTATCACTGCGATGAAAAACCATGACCTGAAAACAAGTTGAAGAGAAAAAGGTTTATTTGACTTACACTACCATATCACTGTTCATCATTGAAGAAGTCAGGACAGGAACTCAAACAGGGTAGGAACCTGGAGGCAGGAACTGATGCAGAAGCCATGTAGGGCAGAGCATTTTGTCAGGGAAGAAATGGTGAAGCCCAGTGGCTTGCCTGATGTCAGATAGGAGGAGGAAGGAAGCATGACATCTGCCTCTAATTAAGATGTGTTCCCATTGAGTTATTTGCACCAACCCACCCCAGACCTAATAGCTTATTCAGTAGCACCAAGCCTTCAATACATCGGCCTTTGGGGGCCACTTAATATCCAAATCATAGCAACCAGCTGTGGCGTATTCGTGTGCTATAAATTCATGTCAGATTATTTCACTTAAAAGAGGCTAGACATTTTTCTCTTAGAATTTTTGAAAAGAAACATTCAGAGATATGCATGTATATATTTCCATTCATAAGCTCTTCATGCTAAAGTCAATACAGAGAACAAAAACATCTCTATTCTTCTAATGTATTTTTCCATTTTAGTGTGTGTATTTCATGTGAGTGCATGTGTGTAGACATAAGTGTATGCTTGTGTGTTTATATATGTGTGTGAATGCATGTATAAATTTGAGGATTATGTGAGAAATCACTCTTTCCAACATGGCTACTATTTCTCATCAGCTAGCTCCAGATATTCCCTGCCTCTGTCTCTCAAGGCTAGAACTACAGGTTGGCCTGCATGCCCACCTGGCTTTTATGTGGATTGTGGGGAATCCAAATTCTGGTCCTCATACATCAAGCATTGTAACTGCTGAGCCATTACCCCAACACACAGCTTAATGCATCTGAACATTGAGATGGCTATTCTGCATATCAGAACCAGTGTAAATATTTAATAAGGCATTGCTACTTTGATGAGTGAAGATAACATGTCTCAGTTTTAAGTACTTTTAAATTATAATATGCATAAAATCATCACATTACAAAGTTAATAAGAAAAAGCAGGATTCAGAAAACACATAGTATAATCAAAACAGAGAAACAGTAAAGATTTGGAGGTTTCCATTGGATTGAATTAATATTTTCTTAAAGAATATATGTTACATAATGGAGAAAATATTATATTTTATACCTCTTAATGTTAAAATAATGTATATATGAAAATAAGCTTTGAATTACATTCTGTTTGAAAGTGAAGTTCTCAATAGCAGAAGACAGGACCTCACTTTCCCACTTAAAATTATCAACCATCCAAGATGGAGAAAATAAAGTTTACAACACAGATATCAAGAGCACTTTCTCCCTAAATAGTTTATGATCCAAGCTTCCTTTCTTTCTCTCTTTCATCTTTCTCTCTCTTTCCTTACTTCCTTCTTTCTTCCCTCCCTCCCTTCCTTCTTCCTTTCTTTTCTTTGTGACAGGGTCTCACTATGCAGCCCATGCTGATTTCAGACTCATAGTAATCCTCCTGCCTTGTCCTCCTGAATGATGGAATTATAGATGGGTACCACCATACCAAGCTCAATGTAAGCTTCTTGAAGAGAAGTGATTCACCTTTAAAAAAAAATCTTTTCTTTGTTGTTTGGCATAACATCTTGCTAAGTGAAATGCTTCTCTGTGAACTACTTCAGCAAGGAGGAATATTGTGGGTCAGATCCAAGGGCAGCTGTCTTGCATTAGTTACTAGCTTTCACGTTGGTTGCTCAAACCTCAAGGTCAAGGTTTGCTTGTCTTTTAACTGAAAATCTTCCGAGTCCACCCTATGATGTCAGCTCTGCTCTAAGTGGGATAATACTTCATGGATTTGGAAGAGCTCTTTCTCTCCAAACATTGTTAATTATTAGCAGTGGCAAAGTAGAAAACGGGAGATGGTAGAAAGTGGATAAAAAGGCTGAGAAGATGCATTTGGCTCATACATCTCAAAGGCTTTGAACCGCAGCAGGCTGAAACATCTCCCTGAAAGCTCAAAGCCCGTAATAGACCCAAGGAAGGAAGGCTGCTTGAACTTTTCACTGGCAAGCCTCTCCTTGCTTTGTTAGCTAGACAACTCCACCCCATTAAACTTTTAAATTCTGACTGTTCTTTAAGGAGCAAGCATTTATCTTCTAAAAGCAAAATGAGATGAGTAAGTGCTGCTCTCCCTCATTGTAGCAGGCTTTTTCTTGGGTTACCAGCTCTCTCTCTCTCTCTCTCTCTCTCTCTCTCTCTCTCTCTCTCTCTCTCTCTCTCTCTCTCTCCCTCTCTCTCTCTCTCTCTCTCTCTCTCTCAAACACACACACACACACACACACACACACACACACACACACACACACACACACACACACACAAACCCACAGAGACTTATTAATTATGAAAACTCAGCTTTAGCTTAGGCTTGTTTCTAACTAGTTCCTAGAACTTGAATTAACCCATATTTTTAAATCTACGTTCTTTTACATGGCTCAGTTACCTATACTCTGTACTACCCATCCTGCTTCCTCTCTGTCTGACTAGTGACTCTGCCTTCTTCCTCCCAGAGGTCTCTCTGTTCAAAAGTCGCTGCTGTAACTCCTGCCTACCTATTGACCATTTAGCTTTTTATTAAACCAATCACAGTGACGTATCTTTACACACTGTAAAGGAATATTCCACAATACCTCGTGGTTTTTGTTTGTTTGTTTGTTTACTTTACAATGATGCAAAGATGATGCTCATTCAGTAGAAACTGCTTAGGTTACTGGTATAATAAAAGAATTTCAGCTGCCCATATGCTCAGTTTACCAGAGGGTTATCAAGATGGAGCCCCAGTACAAGCCAAGGAGTTTGTACACAACCATCATATAGCAAGGAAAAGAGTCCCTAGCTCTGTACAGCCCTGAGCAGGCCCTCAAAGACATAAATGTGCTGTCAGTAAGAAAATTACTTGTTATATTAAGTACTGCACAAGATGCTGAAATCCAGAGAGTATTTTTCATGTATTTTCATAAATTTAATGGGTCACACCGACTTACCAAATCATAGGTGATATTTGACTAAATGGATGTCTTAATTTATACTATTTAATTTCATAAAGCAATGATATGATATCTAATATTTTGAAATAAAATATCAATTATTTTATACATTATACTTCAATTCTGTGGTGATATATTTTCTATGGTATAATCTCACTGCCAAACTTGATCTTGCTTTATAAGGTATTACCAAATATTATACATAGTTTCTGAAGGTTTTAAAAAATAATACCAAGTATGTCAGTTTACCATATATGTAACTATGTCTTATTAATTAGGGGAGCACATAATATACCATTCAGTTTAGTAGTTGTATGTTCTGTGTCTAGCATATGTAATACATTCTAAACATAAGAGTGCTTCTATCACAAAGAGGAAGTTATTCTATTAAATTTATAATTCTGTGAGTATTTTAATATTTAACAATAGTAGCTATTTTTTTTCAAAAGCAGTTTCCATAGAAACACATTTTACTTGATAGATGAAGACCAAAACCGACTCTGTCTGCTAAACCATGAAGTCCTTCTAACCTTTTATTTGGTTTAAATGCATTTCAAATATTTATTAGTTTCATGTCAAGCCATTTAATTTGTTCATATTTTCTCTTTTTAAAATTGAGACGGGGTCTCACATCATCCAGGCTGACCTCAGACTTCCTTCATATTTTCTTAATAATTAATTTATTTAGGCTGCTTCATGTACTTATTTGTTTACATGTTGGTATACACTATAAACAGAGTGTACTGGCGAGTTTTATGTTAACTTGGCACATGCTAAAGTCATCTGAAAGGAAGGAACCTCAATTAAGAAAATACCTCCTTAAGAACAGGTTGCAGGCATGCCTATAGGGCATTTTCTCAATTAGTGACTGATGAGGGAGGGCCCAGCCCATTGTGGGCAGTGCCATCTCTAGACTGTTGGTCCTGGGGTCTATAAGAAAGCAGGCTGAGCAAGCCTTGGGAAGCAAATCAGTAAGTAGCATCCTTCCATGTCCTCTGAAGCAGCTCCTGCCACCAGGTTCTTGCTCTTCATCAGTTCCTGCCCTTGTTCCTTTAATGAGTTGTTACATGCAACTGTGAGTGAAATAAATCCTTTTGGTCATGGAGTTTCATCACAGTGCTTGCAACTCTAAGTAAGACACAAAGGAAGCGAGTTAGGTGAATTAGTGACATTCCCAATTCTATTAGCTACTCTCTAAGAATATGACATATTTAGAAAGCCACAAATGTAAAAGCAACATGATTTCATTCTGTATCTGTGCAAAGCTGTTTTAAAAATTCTTAATGTCATTAAACTCACCCATACTAAACTGATAAATTTACAGACAGCTGGTGAATGTTTTCTCCCTTGAAAACAAAAGGAATAAGGAAAAGAAAACATACAAAATTGGTATGGTGTATCTTTTTTGTTTTCTCAATATAATTTTTATGTTCCAACTCATAAAATGACTGTTTTGCCATCTGTAAAGAGTTACACCAGAGTGAAATTTAACCAACTGCAAAATCTAGATTACACAGTGTTTATAAGTGCCATATAATCTTATCTTCATTTACTTATCAGCCCTCCATCCCAGAACAGCCCATATTACCAGTTTTCCACAGATGGAACCACCCTTCCCTTTTGGCATATTCTACCTGAGTGAATAAGCATCCTGCCTTGGAAACAAAACTGTAAAATAAACAGAAATAGTGATGTAATTTGCCTTCTCTCCTTAAATAGAATCATTATGTACTCAATAGAATCACTAATTAAGAGAAAAAACAAATTTGTCTTGATATTAGCTTGAGGAAAATATGTGTAAGTACTCAATTAAACATAAAACCAAGATTGAAATCCACAGGGTTCAGCATGACAATTCTTCAAAGGTCAGAACAAATGACCAAGCACTTACAGAACAGTAAGTTCCAATGAAGCATTAGAATAAAGATATCTACATGACAGTCAATGGTAACTGTAAATTTTATGTTTTCATGTATTGGTTATTATTTTAAGGGTAAAATGCCTTGGTTAAGAGGGTTGCTGAATAGCAAATTAGCTGCAGAGTAAATTATGGAGTCCATTTTGTGAGAGAATAAACCAAAGCAATGTGAGTTAAGTGAATACAATCTTCATTCTCTGTTCTTTTTTTTTTTTTTGGTTTTTCGAGACAGGGTTTCTCTGTGCAGCTTTGCGCCTTTCCCTGGAACTCACTTGGTAGCCCAGACTGGCCTTGAACTCACAGAGATCCGCCTGGCTCTGCCTCCCGAGTGCTGGGATTAAAGGCGTGCGCCACCACCGCCCGGCCTCATTCTCTGTTCTTGATCCTCATTTTCCTAGATTCAACTCATGGTTCTCTATGACTTTTTCACCTTCCACCAGACTCCAAGCAATCCATGAAAATCAAACTGAGAGAACCCACTGAGTGCCAGACCCATACAGTATACTTGCCCAGTGAAATATGACATATTGTGAGACATCCTGTAAGCCCACTCACTAATTACAGTGAGTCAATCAGAAAAACTGTGCCAAAACTATTCTAATTATCACTAATAGCTGCACTTAGTTTTTGAGCTATTGAACAAGGAAAAGAGGAAATCTTTTAATTGTCCAAATCACTTTATATAGTGATTCCTATAAATCATCTTGCTTATTTGAAATTATTTATAAAGTGCAGAAGACTCTGTGTGGATGGGGTATTACTTCTATACTGATTAGAATTTCTGAAGCTACAAATAATAATAATGATACAATATCCTGCATTCTATATAACCGAATGGAATAAACTGGATATCAATAGCAATAGACACTCCAGAAATATACAAACTCATGGAAATTAAACATACTACCAAATGAAAATTAGATTAAGGAAGAAATCAAGAAGGAAATTAAATTTTCTAGTCTTGAGCAGAAGTGAAAATACAAAATACTCCAAATGATGGGACAAAATGAAAGCAGCCCTAAGAGTAGAGTTCATAGCACTAACTGAGTAAATAATTAAGTTTGAGATATCTCAAATTAATAATTTAATAGTACATTTGAATGAGTTGGTAAAACGAGAAAAAAAAGTTGGGAGAAGTTGAAAAGATTAACAAGTATAAAAAACTGCTAGCCGAATTATCAAAAGAGGACCAAAATTAAGAAAATTAGGGAGGAAGAGAGAGATAGTACAACAGACACTGAGAGAATTCACAGAATCATAAGGACATACTTGAAAATGAATAACCCTGTCAGCTGTAAAATCTAAAAGAAATGTATAATTTTTGGATGTACATGAATTAGCAAAGTTAAATCATGGTAAGTAAATCATTTAAACAGATACATAACAACCAATGAGATAAAGGTAGAAATTCAAAGTCTCCCCATAACAAAAGCCTTCAGAGCGATTCAGCACAGTACTTGACCTCCAAGGAGAACTTACATCAGTACTCCTCAGTTCTCCTGTATGATAGAAAAGGAGAGAACATCTCCAGGTTCCATTTATGAATCCAGTGTTATCTGATATGCAAACCAGATAAAGAGTCAACAACAACCAAGACTTATAGGCCAATCTACCTGATGAACATAGACACAAAAATTCTATTCAAGAAAACATAAAAACAATCATTCACCAAGATCAATTCCTTCAGCGATTTAGGGATTGTTCAACAAATGGCAGCCAATAAATGTACTTAATCATTTAAATGAACAAAAGGTTAGAAATTGCATGATAATTCCAATAGATATAGAAAAGTCTATGACAAAATTGAATATGCCTTGATAAAACAAAAACTGAGAAGACTAGGAATATAGGAAAGTTATCTAAACATATAAAGGCTATCTATAACATACCAATAGCAACCACTATGCTAAATGGAAAAAAAATAAAAATGTGCTCTAAGATTCAGAACAAGACAGAGGTGTCCACTTTTGTTACCACTATTTAATATAGTGCTGGAAGTCCTAGCTAGAGCAAAAAGATAAGAAAAAGAAATAAGGGAGATAAAAATAGGAATGAAAGAAGTCCAAGTATCCCTATTTGCGGGTGATAGGATTCTATACAGCAGAGACCCAAAACATTCCACTTCTAGAAACTGCTGGTTCTAATAAACTATTTTGGAAAAGTGGAATGATACAATATTAATACACCAAATCAGTAGTTTTCCTACATACCAAAGACGAACACAAAAGAAATCAGGGAAACAACCCCATCCACAATCCTGTCAAAAAAAAAAAAAAAGTACCTTGGAGTAAATCCTAACCGAGAAGTTGAGGACCTATGCAACAAAACCCTTAAAACACTAGAGAAAAAAATGAAGACAATACCAGATGATGGAAAGACTGTCATGTTCACAGATTGCTAAAATTAACATTGTGAAAATGGCCATCCTAACACAAACAATCTACAGATTCAGTGTAATCCCCATCAAAATTCCAATGAAGTTCTTGACAGAAATCAAAAACCTGTATTAACATTAATATGGATGCATAAAACAGCTTGGATGGGTAAAACAATCCTGAACAGTAAAAACTCGGTTGGAGATGGTGTCACCACCTCTGATTTCAAGTTATACTACAGAGGCAAGTAGTAAAAAAAACAACAAAAAAACAAAGAGCACCAAAAAAAAAAAAATCCCAAAACAAAACAAACAAAACTCCAGCATGGTATGGACACCAATTAATCAATGAGGTAGAATCCAGGAGCCAGATATAAATAATTTCATGCACTTGCAATCACCAGAGTTTGACAACCATGCCAAGAATATGCATTGGAGGAAAAAAAAAAACATCTACAACAAAAGATTTTGGGAAAATTTGATATGTACATAGAGAAAAAATGAAACTTGATCCTTCTATTTCATCCTGCCTATAAACAATTCTAAACAGACTGAAGATCTTAATGACAGAATTGAAACTTCTAGAAAAAATGGGAGTACACATCAGGATTTAGAGACAGGTAAGAACTTTATAAAAGGACTCGGGCTGTCAGGGAAAAGAACCAACCTCAACAATTGGGGCTTTATTCACTTAATAAAAGACAGTCCATATAATGAGAAATTAGTAGTTTCCAGCTATACATCTGGCAGAATATTAGTGTATAGAACATAGAAGTAAAAATGTTAAACAGCAAGAAAAAAATTAAAAATAGCCTATAGCACTGGACAGAGAATTCTCAGAAGAAGAAATAAAAATGACTGTGAAACATTTTCAAAAGTGTTCACCATCCTTAGCCATCCAGGAAATGAGAATTAAAACTACTTTGAGAGCTCATCTTATCTCATTCAGCAATAAGAATTCTAAAAGCGCTGGGTGGTGGTGGCACACGCCTTTAATTCCAGTACTCGAGAGGCAGAGGCAGGCAGATCTCTGTGAGGTGGAGGCCAGCCTGGTCTACAGAGCGAGATCCAGGATAGGCACCAAAGCTACATAGAGAAACCCTGTCTTGGAAACCCACCCTCCCAAAAAAAATTCCAAAAGCAGAAAAACTTGGTAGGGATGTAGGTTATGTTGAACTGTTAGTGAGAGTGCAAATTGGTGCAACACTCTAAAAATCTGTGTGCAAGTTCTCCCCTAAACTAAAAATAGGTCTTCCATCTGATCCAGCTATACCACTCCTAGGCATATACCCAAAGGACCATTTTCTACTGCAGGGACACTTGCTCACCTTTGTTCATAGCTTCTCTATTCACAACAGAGCTAGGACAAGGAAACAGCCTTGACGGCCATCAACTGGAAATGTGTCACTTATATATAGTGAAATGTTACCCAGCTATAAAGAAAAAAGAAATGATGAAACTTCAGGTAAATGCATGGAGCTGTTAAATGTAACATGAATGGAGGTAATCCAAACCCAGAATGACAAACATCACATGTTCTCATTCATAAATGGATCTTAGCATTGAAATTTTACATTTGTGTTAACTTAGAGCACTTGTAATTTCCAGGAAAATAGAAAGAGACTGTTTGCTACAGTCTGGGGGCTACAGGATGGGGGCACTGTAAAACATAAGTGAAATGGAAGAGAATAGGTAAACAGTGGGGATGAAGGGTTAAATGTGAAGAGGGATGGGAGGGTAGGGCAGAGGACGGGATGCTGTACTAAGGATATTTGAGAAAGTCAAATGGAAACCCCCAGTTTTACAACACACACACAAACACACATGTGATTTTAATTAGATTCATCCTACATAGGATATTATACACATCACAGAAAGCCACACATTGCCAAATAAAAAGCCCTATACCAAGTGTGGGATACCTCCCTTGAGTTGTTGGTCAAAGGTGTGCCCAAAGATCGCAAAGCAATTCAGGCTATTAGTTGCCCACTAGGGCTTTACAATAAGACCCACATATACTGACCACAGTTTATGGAGAAATCAAGTCAGTACTGATCAGGAAGCTTCCACTGTACTGGATAGCTCTCCTAGTACTACCAAGTTGATATGTAGGCTATTGGGGCAAAGAAATCACCAACAGTCTATCCAGCCATGTACCCTCACGAATTAAAATAATGACTGGCATTTCAAGATATGTTCATGGGTGTAATAATGTGCAATTTTTATAGGATTAACCATCCACTGTATGATTGAATTTACAGCCTGCTCCATAGGTGTAGCAGGAATCTTAAAAGGTACTTATTAATAAAATCAAACCTGAGGCCAGTTATTGGGGTGAATGCTGGAAGATCAAAGAAGCAGAACAAGCCAGAGCAACTTCACCTCGCCAGTTCCTCAGCTGATCCTGTTTCCTCAGATTGGAAGCCTCTGTGTCCTCATCCAAATGGATCTCAGCTGAACTGCTTCTCAAAAGCCTGAATGCTTAACCAGGCTCTAGTTCCTGCTCCTCATGCCTTATATACCTTCCTGTCATCACTTCCTGGGATTAAAGGCTCTTGTTACCATGCCTAGCTGTTTCCAGTGTGGCCTTGAACTCACAGAGATCCAGACAGATTTCTGTCTCTGGAATGCTAGGATTAAAGGTGTGAATGCCACCATTTTCTGGCCTCTATGTCTGTCTAGTGGCTGTTCTGTTCTCCAACCCCAGATAAATTTATTAGGGTGCACAATATATTGGGGAACACAATATCACCACACATAGAAAGAAACAAATATGTAGTACCAAAAATCTGGTCAAGAACCCATATTGGAGTCACTCAGAGGCCCCATGCTATTAAACCATCCTCTAGAGAGGTATCTATCTCTAGTTAATGCAGCTTTCAGACCTCATCAGAGAAGTTTCTTTATGTAGTGGATGACTAATTCAGAAACTCACACTGTTCCAAGTGCAGAGAATAAAGGATTATGGAGTGATTAGCCAAAAATGGGACATATATATTTCACTACTTCCCATGGCTCAAGGAACTGATCAGAAGAGGGAGCATAAAAGCATTGCATGAGCCAGAAACTTAGGACCAGAGCAAAACTGTGTCTTCTGGACATGACAGGACCACTGTAATTATAGACTCACAGGAACTGTGGTTGCCTGTACAAGACCCACATAAGACCAAACTAGTCAGCCTTCTGGCACAGAGTGGGAAGAAGTTCATGAGCCCAAATTCCTTACAGAGATGCTAGAGACAATTGGTGGATTCTGGGCAAGAAAGCTTCTAGGAGGTCAACCATGATCTAGTGGGTAGTCTCACAGTACAAAACCTGAATAAATTGGAGTTCATGAGTTGATAAATTAAAGCAAAGACAAGAATTTCTACATTGGAAACCTAAAACTTTATTATTTCATTTAACTGCTCAAAGAAAGTGCATAAGTGGGTCTTGTATATTTGAATAAAAATAGATTGTTGGCTGAATATCATAGCTCTAGGTCTGCTTCACTGATTGGAACCCATTCCCTGCCATGGAATAAAAAAGTTGATAAGGGCTCATGGGATGAACAGGACTCAACTTCCACATACTCCCAAACTATTAAGAGCTTACACCAATCCCTGATGTTTACATACCCAGACTTTAAAGTACTGTTATTATATGAGGCTGATCTTTCGAGAACCCTGTTGTAGCCAGAACTTTCTCCAGTCCCACAGCAGCTTATAAAATAATAATTCAGAAGCTTAATAATAATTACAAATTGTATGGCCTATGGCTCAGGCTTCTTGTGAGCTAGCTCATTCATCTTAAATTAACCCATTTCTATTAATCTTCGTGGCATTACCTGTACTCTCACATCTTGCTTCTTCTGGCAGCTCACAGCGTCTTCCTTGACTCCACCCTTCTTCATCTCTGTCTTCACTTTGAATGTACCGCCTAATTTTATGCTGCCTCGCCATTGACCAAACAGCTGTATTTGTCAACCAATGAGAGCAAAATACATTCACAGCATACAGAGAGACATCCCACAGTACCCTGTAGTTCTCAAATTCTATCTAATTATTGTAGAAAAAATGTTATTTGTAAGGTAAGAACTGTCAGAACATAATGAGATTTCATAATGCTACCCGTTGTAATTTTTCAGACAAGTAAACTTTGCCATAATGAAAGGGGATGTTTGTTTGTTTGTTTCAACCCTGTCACTCAAGGAACAATATATGACAATATTTATACTAAAACACACATTCTAATGGTAATTTGTAAATTATTTTAACTATCTTACTATTTTTTCATACAAGGCAGATATGCAAAAACTATTACTAGACAAAATTTAATGTTTTGTACCACGTTTTATGACATAAACTTTATTAATAAAATCAAACATGCAAATCCCCTTCCACCTAAAGACAGCCCTAAATATTACTAATCCTAAAGTGTACAGTAATTCCTGTGAAACGGAGCACACACTGATATAACCAAAGCCTGAGGGGTTTGGGTGTGTGTGTGTGTGTGCGTGTGTGTGTGCGTGTGTGTGTGTGTGTGTGTGTGTGCGTGTGTGTGTGCACGCACGTGTGTGTGTGTGTGTGTGTGTGTGTGTGTGTGTGTGTGTGTGTGTGTGTGTGTGTGTTTAATGATTCCTTCAAGTCTGTCCAGAATCTTTTCTTGAAGGTTGGAGGGGTCTGTCACTGGACAAGCGTTCTATATTCAACAGACACATTCATGCTGGGTATGAGTAAACTGAGTTTGAGTCATTGAAAAAAAATCTGCCTGTGAAACACACCATTTCTGCTGGCGTAGGCAATGTTCACCAAAAATAAGCAAGTTAATTAAATGGCAAACAGGCATCCCCACATCAGGGAGGTTCCACAAACAAGGCAATGTTCTCTTTTCAAAGATCAGAGTTATGAACGGTAACAATTATCCCACTAAATATTATTCATTCAAATAAGGAAAACTAAAGAACTGAAAACACAAAGGACTAGCAAAACTTAACCAGATGTTCCTCATAGTATTCTTTATTCTATTTTTTTTTTCAGTCCCCAAGCAATGTGGGAAGAAATGAATGTTCTGCCTTTTAAAATGCTGCCTTTAAGTTTTCATTTTATTGTTAAACTTTGATATAAAAATCACAAAGCATGGGGAGTCTTGTGGTCTCTGGTATTTTCTTCTGGAATGGCACATTCTCTGCATTCTTTAGAATTCAGTGTGTGGCACACTAAGTCAGAGGGATGAAATCTCTGTTGAAAAGGTAAAATTAAAGAAGTACTACTATAATGTTTCTTAAAATATTTGGCATTCAAGCCAACTTGTTATGTACAGATTTTCCTGGTTAATAAATAATTACGTGGAGAGTTTAGGTAGATGGTTTAGGTGTTTTCGTACATTATTTTCAAATACCACCTGAAAATATAAAACAGGAGAAAAAGATTAAAAAAAGAAAAAAAACAAGACATCCATTGCACTCACATAATTGATGCCAGTGCCTTCCAATATGTAAATATAAAACATACACCCCAGAATGTAAAAAGTTAAATTCAATTTAAAAACTTAGTCTGACATACTGTATGTGATAAGTAAGCAAATGGTTTAATGAAATAGCAGAGGTCAGTAGAAGATACTGGGAAGTGATACTCAAAAATTCCAGAATCATCCCAGCCCACCAGATGAATTTTTTTCCATTATTTAATCTTTCTTCAACAAGAGTTTTTGTTGTTGAGATGTAAAAGTAAGAAGTTATAGAAATCAGGCTGTGAAGATGGCTAAGAACATGACACATAATACCCTCCTCTGGCATCTGCATGCAAAAGGTGTGTTCACTGACATGCAACTGTATGCACACACAGACACACAGACACACACACAGACACACAGACACACACACACACACACACACACACACACACACACACACACAAATACATTTTGTAAACAAGTTGCAGAAATCACTTAATATAATGCCCTCCATACAGTAGTGACTCTTCGATGATTTCCTTTAAATAAGTCTTCTACAGAAGTGCCCTAGTGGTGGGGGAGCATTGACGTCAGAGGAAAGCTGTGGGGGCTCTCCAGTATAGATGATTTTAGCAGTTCACACAGTGTGCTCAGTTCTGTTTTAAGTAAGTTCATCTATATGCTGCATTTTTACCATACTTTTCAAATGCCAGATGTTTAGCTTCCAATTCTAAAACATGAATTTGACATCAGCCAAGAAATCAATTGCCTGCCACCGTGAACCCAAAAATTGAACACTTCTTGTATAAATATTACTGTGTAGTGTATAAACTTCCAACCAACTATCTTTCTCCTACAGCTTTTGCTCCAGCTGGCTTCTTCCACTCCTGCTCTTCACATATATTATCTAGCAGAGTACTTCTTAATTTCTTGGTGGAACTAAATATCTTGAAATGGAGAATCACATCAAAATGTATATAATCAGTGCTGGAGAGATGAATCCATCTGTGGAGGGTTTCTCTTGAAAGAATGAGAAACTGGGTTTGATCCCCAGAACACATGTAAAAATGTCAGGTATGGCGGCAAGTGCTTGTAATCCCAGCACTGGGGAGGCAGACACAAGCCAGTCCCTGAGGATCAATGGCAACTGGCCTCCCCTATGAGGTGAGTGAGATTCAGGGAAGAGAGTGACACACTCTCAAAAGATAAAGGGGGGAGTTGGTTCAGGGCTAAGAGTGCTTACTTATGTTACAGAAGACCCAGGTTCAGTTCTCAGCAAACACGTGACAGCTCACAACCATCTGTAACTCCAGTTCCAGGAAATCTGATGCTGTCTTCTGGCCTAGCCAAGCACGCACATGGTACATGTAGACAAATATACACATAAAATAAAAATAAATAAATATTTAAAAAATAAATAAAAGTACCAAGTAGAGACATTGTTACTCCATTATAATGTAACTCCTTTTAAACACTTTGTGTGTGTGTGTGTGTGTGTTTTATGAAGCTTCTGTAGTAGTAGGTCCCTCCCAGTTCTTCCTGTCTACGCTGCCTTCCCATCCCACACCCCATTTAACCCTTCCTGAACCATTATTTTCCTTTCCCTCTTTATACTATTGTGTTCTAATTCCCCTCCCACCTCGTGTCCTTACTTACCAGTTTCCTGACCCATGGAGTATTCCAAATAAGACACACATATCTAAATATTAAAACCCAGAATCTACAAATGAGAGAAAAATACAATACTTCCTTTTCTGGGCCTGGGTTACCTCACTCAGAAAGGTTGTTGTTTCCAGCTCTGTCTCTTGAAGTTGTCGACCAGTGGGGTCCCAAAGACTCCCAAACACTATAAACCATTGCCATTTTGAACTTATTGATGAAGACAGCATATTCTCAAGTCATAGAACATAAGGAAATCAAGCTGGTATTGACCTGGAGGCTTCATCCCTACTGGCTAGCTTTTATAGCACTAGAAGTTGCTATATATGTGCTACCAGAGGAGAAAAGTAATGCTTTATCACAGCAATACAAAGCAAACTAAGACATAAGTTGGTACCAGAAGTGGGGTATTACATACCTAATTATGCTTTTGTGGGGAGAATTGTGGAAGGAGTTTAGAACTTTGGGCATGAAAAGACTTTGAGCGCTCAAATCTTAATGAGCTGTTCTGTGGGAAAAGGTAAGAAAATGCTGAGAGTAATACAGAACATGGAGATTTGGCTTGTGAAGCTTCAGAGAGAAATTTGAGGCTACCTCACGAACTCACTCAGGCCTATTTTTGTGGTACTTTGAATTAAGAATCCATAGTTTCTGCTTAACTAGAACTGAATAGTCAACTGTGATTAGTAAGAGACCAATACCACTAAAATGAAGCCTTTACCTTTCTAAGGTAATCAATGCTGCCTAGCTGGGGATAATAGTCAACTGTTCTCTGGGGAGAATAGTCAACTGTGATGCATAATAGACCAGCATTGTTGGTAATATTTATCTTCTGAGAGTATTGATTGTCTCAGGGTCAGCACACAAAAGCTTTGGTTCAGAGGTAACCAAGGCTGTATCTCATGCTGGCAGCTGAAATCGGTAATGTATAATAACCTTGCAAGTGGTACTGGTTTTGAAAGCATAATGGGGCCATGGAGAAGAACTAATGCTTGGTCACAGTGAGATACCAGGAGAGGCCAATGGTGAAGATGCAGCCTCAGTTTTGGTGGTGATTCCAGGATTGGAGAGAGTCTTAGGCTTAGCTCTCTGTGGCAGGGTCAAAGTCCCTGAAGAGAGGCCACAAGGCCATTAGTGAAGGTGCAGCCTATGTAGACCCCAGTGAATTATAAATGTCAGGACTGTGGATTGACCACCAAGGACAGCGGCAGCTCCATTATGGAGTGGAACCAGCCTGTGCCTATAAGACATAGGCTGTGGAAGGCAGAGTTAGAAGAGTGGATCTGTCCAGGCTCTTTAATGGCAGAGGATTGTGACTGAGTGTCAGATTTTAAGCACTGAATTTCTTACACTGCTGAGTTTGGGGTTAATTCAATTGTGACTATGTCCAGGTTCTAATCTCTTAGAATAAGAAGTATGTACTAGGTTTTATATTGTGATACTGATGATACCATGAGACCTTGGGGCTAATTGATAAATGAAGGGATATTGGCTTAATAGTGATGTGTTTGTGTTTCAAGTTGACAAGAGTCTTCTTTGTTGGTGGTGGTTTTTGTTTGTTTTGGTCAACTTGACATAAACTAGATCATCTGAGATGAAGGAACATCAACTAACAAAATGCTTCAATCAGATTGGCCTGTAGGAAAGTTTATGGAACAGTATCTTGATTGATTATTTATATGGGAGAGTCCAGCCAACTAGGGGTGGCTATACTCCTGTGAAGGTGGTCCTGGTCTGTGTAAAAAGTAGGCTAAGCAAACCAAGGAGAGCAAGCCAGTAAGCAGCATTCGTCCATGGCCTCTGCTTTAGTTCCTGCCTCCAAATTCCTGTATTATATACAGTAAATTATAATTCTGATTTAAGTTTATATCATTACTATATCTCACTACAGAAGTACAAAAATAAATTGTATGTATGTGTGTGTGTTCTGCAACCCAGAACCCCAGGTATGGACCCCAGAATCTGTCTATCTACCTGTCTATCAGCCACCTCATCCATTCTACCAGTCCAAGACAGTATAGAGTCCTCTGACCTGGCACATCAGACAGGGACTCTCAGAACCACTCTGCCACCCCAGTTACCAATATGACAAAGGAAAGCATGGTATCCTGTTACACTGACCCCAGATAGGGATACCCAGCCTGGTCTCCATTCCACTCACCTACATTCAAGTATAATATGGCATCCTGTCCTCTACCCAAATGGAACTCTACCTTCTCTCTCTGTGACCTTACTTGCCACCCAAGGACCACCTGTAGAACCTGGAATCCCCCACCCCAGACTTCTGAAGGCCAGAATCAAGGCCTACAGACAGAACACCAAGCACCATTTTGCTAATCCACTACCTGACAAGTTAGGGTAACAACAAAGATATATCACCCACTCAACAAAGGCAATATCAGATACCAAAGAAATACAACCAGTATCCTAACTCCAGATCTCTAGGTGTCACCAAAGACAAAACAACATAATCAGGAAAATATATCTCCTCCAGAAGTTATCATGCCCTCTAAGAAAAGACATTAGCTGCTGCAATGGATTTCACAACATCAATTATGAACGTATTCAAGAAACTTAGAGAAAATGTAAATAAATGCCCCCAATGAGTACTATGAAAACACAAAAACAGTTTAAAAAATAATGAAAATAACTACAGATATGAAAATGGAATGTAATGAAGAGTTTGACTATCTGAAGAAAAGCAAAACTGAACAAAACTTGAAGTAAAAAAGTCAGGGGAAAAAACACTCATAGGAAAACCTCATCAATAGATTGAATCGAGTAGAGGAAAGAATAGAGGGTCTTGAAGACAAGGTAGGGGAAATGGATCAGTTAAAGAAAACGTTAAATCTAAAAACCAAGAGCAGAGCATGCAAGAATTGTGATACACCATAAAAGAACAAATTATATGAAATAGGTATAGAAGAAGGAGGAAAAGTCAAGTGAAAGGCACAGAAAATATTTTGAACAAAATAATATAAAAAATCAAATCTAAAGAGAAAGAAGCCTATTGGCGTCTCAAAGGCACACAGACTACCAAATAGATAGGACTGAAAGTATTATCTTACATCATAGGATAGTCAAAATTCTGGGTATAGTAAACAAAGGAAGGACATTGAAAGCATCAAAAGAAAAATAAAAAGTATAAAATACCTGATAAAAGCAACTTAAAGGAGCAAGGAATTATTTTGGCTTAGACTTTGAGGGGTAATTGTCCACCACAGCATAGAATGTGTGCTGTAAGGAACTGGAAGCAGCTGATGACGTTGCATCCATAATGTTAGTTGGAAGCAGAGAAAGAGATGATTGATGTTGCTCAGTTCACTGTCTCATCAGTCTGATATCCCAGCCCATAGCATGGTGCCACCCGCATTCAGAGTGAGCATTCCTTCCTCAGTGAAACATCTCAGAAAACACACTCACAGACATCTCCCAGATATATGTATCCAGTGAGACTCAAATTCATTCAGATTAACAGGGAAGATTACCTGCCACATCCAAATAACATGATGAGGTACATAAAAGAAAGCTAGTCATCAGGAAAAACAGGTAACAACTTCAGCAAGATACCACTGCATACCCACTAGAATGCTAAAATTAAAAACTTTCAGTACCCAACGTAAGCAAGGATATGCAGTTACTGGAATTCTTAAAAACTGTTGGTTAACAGTTAAACCTATATAAAGAATTTGGTAATTTAACAGGTAGTATCCCAAAAGTCTCAATATGTACATACCCTATAACATCGCAATCCCACTATAAAGGTAACTTCCAATTGAAATCCTTGCATAGATATCTCAAGGAACATACAAAGGGTTTTTATAGCAGCATTATTCATGAGTCAAAAACTGGAAGCAAGCCCAACTCTCACCAATAGTAAAATGGATAGATAAGCTGTGAACTCTCCAGAGCAACAAAAACCATCACAGACAGAGAATGAAAAACTGCCACTCATGACAGCATGGATGGATTTTTTAGGTCATAAGAAAGAATCCAGGCACAAAAAAACACATGTGTTTTATTGCATTATATGAATTTCAAATCAGGACAAACTGTACTCACAGAGCAATAGGATAGAAATTGAGTACTCCTTCGGGTTATCAGGCTTCTGTCCTGCTGGAAGTTTTTATGTTTCTTAGTGTGAAAAGGGGATACTCACTGATCTCTTTATTCACATCATATACATGTCTATTAAAATTATATTTAAATAAAAAGTTAGAAAGAGCACAAACTTTTTTCTGAAAAGATTTGACAGCTATAAAACTTAGTATGAACATCTTCTAATTTTACTGCTTTCAAGTCCAGGGATAAATTAAAAGTAGAATTATCAATCATTTAGATAAAACTCTTATTGAGTAGGAAAATATTCATGGTTAAAAGAACAAACTAAATTTGCCCAGTCTAAGCAATTTCAATTTCCAAACACCACTAGAATGTTCCACATCAAAGACTGAAGAAAATCCTAGTAACATAACCATGGGTTAGGGGAACATGCGTCAAGGATAGGAGATTGGCTCGGGACAAGGAAAAAAATAAAAAGGAAATAATAAATTTTACTCTCTGGATAAAATGGAAAAGAATCTAGGTTCATATAGAATGCTATGAAATCCAGCATGTTATAAATAATCCTTACTCGGTAAGCAATTGACTCAACTGGTTCCTTTGACTAAACTGACCAAAGATTGAACTCTGTCTTCATTTTTCATCATCTTTTCATTGGAAATCTTTCTGAAGTCATCTCTTTTAGTCATCTATTCATTTTTGTTTCACAAATACTTAGTGGACACTGTTTATATATACAGACATTGTACTGACCAGTGTTTCAGTGATAAGCAAGCCATGACCTTGCTTGTTGTAGTAGCGACATCAGCAACACAAATAAGCAAGCCAAGTGGACACTGTAAAATCTCCAGTTATGGAAATTAATATGGAATAGCACTGAAATGGTGTAAGATAGAGATCAATTTCATGTAGTTTGGGTGCTAATTTAGAAAATGTTTAGAAAGCCCCCCCTCAGGTGGAGAAAAGCCAGAATACCTCCAGGATGAGACTGGTCCACTTGCTTCCTTCAGTGCGTGCTGAAGTTAAGGTCTGTGACAAATAAATGTTTTCATATTACCTGGACAGTCATTGCAAATGATGTGGCTGCAAAAATCCTTGGTGTGTTCATTAAAATTTGAAAATGGACTTGTATGGAAGACTGGGTAATGAGGATGGGAGAGAGACAGGAAGGGTGAAGGTGGGAGTAATTAGAATGCATTGTCCACATGTGTGAAATTGTCACACAATAAATTTAATTAATTAAAGAGAGATGAAAAGCAAGAGTTTGCAGAGGAAATTTTCTTTGAAATTCACAAAATTTTATGCCCCCTACCTCTTCCTCCTCCTCCCTCACCTCTTCCTCCTCCTTCTTTTTTAAGATTATACTGCAAACCATACACAGCACACAACTGTGCTGTAAGAGAGTCAGTTTGAAATGCAAATCTCTGAAAAGCTCGGTGGTGAGTACAAAAATTTGAAAACCTTCATTGTGTGTGCTGGATTTATACCTATATAAGCCAATGAAATCACCTTGGGGGGAAAAAAAACATGTTGAAGAAACAAAGATATGGGGCCAAGAATTCATCAACTCAGATATTTGAAGATTTGGCAGAGGAAAAGTAGCTAAAGCACAGAAGTCAAGAGGACACAATCACTACGTGGAAGCAAAGGAACAAAAAGAAGGCACGGGAGAGTAGGGGACCTACAGGAATTTATATTTCAAGATAACTGGAAGCGCCCACTGAGAAACATAAAAAGATGTATACATGTGTGGTGATGAAGCTAGCAGAGTGTGGGGCACAGAAATTTGGCCTCAGTGGCCGGAAATGTAAATAGAAGAGAACGTGAGACAGCACAATGATTAGTTGTGAGTGAGGATGAAAAAATGATGGGTGGTTTGAAAAATGAAAAGGAGGTACAAAATTCTCACTTTTAAAGAGGCAACATGATCCCATGACATATATATAAATAAATAAATAAATAAATAAATATATATATATATATATATATATATATATATATATATATATATATATATATTAGCTACAAATATGGGACTCACAGAACAACAGAAACACAGGTCCAGAGATAGATGTTCGCTTCAGTGTAAGAACTCTGTAAATTCAATGCTCACATATATTTCATAGACTCATCTGCCACACCCTGCTTATTATCTTGCCTATTACTTCTTTCCAAATTCTGTCCTCCTAGCTATGAGTTAAGCATCAAATTTTTTGACTGATCTACCTCTAATATTATCATCTTTTTGTAAATCTAGGTTGTCTTTTACAGACAATAAGATACTTCTCAGCTGTCTCAAAAAGGAAGAGGTAGCCTCCAGTTCTCCACTCACAGGTTTCTTTGGAAGACCTGTCTGTCTAACTATAGATCCAAGCTACTTTTCCATTGGTTGACAGATCCTATAATGATTCTATGGCAGCTCCTACCTCTGCTACAGAAACTCCTTCTTCCTCCCCTTCCCCTTACCTATGTTTCTGAATTTTCTTTAGATATAGGAAGGCCACCATCACACATCATTCCCTGTATTTCACCTTCAAGGCTCTCTTCCAGTAGCCTCAAACCTCTATGAGCACTCTAGGCATCTTTTTGACAGCTCTCTGATTCTTCTTGTTCTCCTCCTTCAACTAACTCTTCAGGCAAGTCTGAATTTCTCTTTCTCTGCGGTTACCTCTCTCCCCAGCCTTTGCTTTACTTGGCCTTTGGCTTGAGTTTCTGGAAGGAGGGACTCACTGTGGTACCCCAGCAGGTACTTAAAATTGCAGTAAAGTGACCACTTCAAAGTATCCTTCCTTCCAGAACTGCCAAGGCTGTTGCTGTGTGCAAACTCATCTCCACTTTTCTACAAGACTCTACTGGCTGAGCTAACCTTTTCTCTCCCGTAGGTTAAGTTGGCCATGTCATCTATTTCTAAGAAGGGGATGGGTCTGGTTAGTAGCCACAGCTCAGACTGGGCAAAGTTCTCTGCTAAAGCCTGGGCTTTCTTTACAGGCTGCTCACCTCCTAGGCCTGGCCCAACCAATAAAGTGGAAGATGTACTGGGTAGAGATGAAGACACTCAAGGTTTTAGACAATACTTCCGTGAGCTGAGGCAGCAGCAAGACCCAAGGCTGCTGAAACCACACTTCAGCATTAAGAAGCAGGCTCTTGGCAGCACTGGGCGGCATAGCCAGTCTGGTCATAGAAAGGCCATCTCCTCTCACCATCAGAATGGAGAAACGGCTAAGTCCATGGGGATCTTTCCCCTAATCCATTGCTTCCCCTATGTCTGGCACTTTGGCACCACAGGAATTCCTCCTAACCTTGATGAATTTTCCTAAGAATCGGAGAAACTAGAATGCCTTCCTGAAATTAAGTTCTTACCAAAGTTGTTACATAGGCATGCACTTTCTGAAGCACAAGCTGGAAGATTCTTAACTTCCAGCAGGAAGCTTGTTCCTTTCAGCCAGGCAGAGCAGCCACCACCATGCAAATCAACATCAGTTTTGGGTCCAGCAAAATCTTTTTAATTTTCAGTCTCTAATCTTCTACCGCGTGTTCACAAGGATTCAAAACTTTGCTCCAAGGGAAACTGAGCATGTGTTCATCACAAGACTTCTCCCATCTGGTCTTGGACTTCAGTGTTTTCTTTCCCATCTAGGAAATGGCTGAAATGGCATCACTAAGTACAAAGACTAAAACAATCAGAGTGCTTAGAAGGGAAGTGGAGTGTGGTTTCCATGGTAGCAATTTTACAGCTACAGATGTTTTTAAAGCTATTTTCCCCTCTAACATGAACCAGATATCTGAGTATATCATAAGCTCTTCAATTAAGTTCTAAAAAGCTACCATCTTCACTGGGGGAAAGTCTTTGTTTTACTTAGACTGGGGTCTTCTTGGGAGTTTCTGCACTGCCTCGAGTCTGTAGCAATCTTTCTGCACACTCCTCACATTATTTTATTAGACCACACAGATGTCTTTATTCCTGCTTCTCTTTTCTCTCCTTATTTCATTTTTCTCTCTTCTGTAAACATCTAAGTGGCTGGAAAAAACCAGGCTTTCCTTAAATACTGCTTCGGCAGAAATCCAAGGGTTATTTTGTTCCTATTCAAAAGTACTTGGATGCAACAAAAAAATTGTTAGAAAACTGTACTGAAAGCTCTGACTAAAATGATATACTTCATTCTCTGTAGTTTTCACTTGCGTTTGATTATTCAGGATAAGAATCTATTGCACAATACTCTAATATCTGAGCTGCTTGGGTCTATTTGCTTATTTTATCACATCTTTTTCAAATTTAAAAATAGTGAAATGATTTTATTGTTCCTTTCAATACCATGTAATAGGATATTTTTGTTAATCCTTCTTACTAATCTATATGGATGCTATCTATAACATATTATAGTCTCCCAAATGAGTGACAATGAGGAGGTATTAGCATTTCATTTCATAATAATATAATAATATGTCACAATACCCAAGACTACATAAAGGCACATGGCACTTCAAAAAGAAAATTAGTTTCAAATGTGATAATTTAAGACATTTGTGTCTTTTTTATCCATTCAATTATCCCTTCATTTTCTGTTCAACTAGAAGAAGGAATATTGAGCTGTTGGAGACTTTCTGAGTAGACCCTGCATCCTGAGCATGAGGTCCCTGTGGGCTCTCCACAGACTTCCTATGGCCTGCCTGGGGATTTTGCTCCACTCAAGTACTGTCAGCCGTCAGGCTCCTTGTGGCACAAGGCTTTTCAAAACCAATTGATTTTGAACAGTTAAACTGCTAGTTGAAAGGAAAAGTAGATGAGCTATATGCTGGCTAGGTTTTATTACATTTATAACACACATTTTCTTTATTCTACAAAGTGCTCAACAAGCCAATTTATTTGTTGCAGTTTTATTGGCAAGTCTATGAAATGTTAGATGTTCTTTTCCTACGATGTACTGAGGACAAGGCTGGCGCTGAACCCAATATGCAAACATGAGAACTTTGAGAAGGCTATTCTTAATTTAAAAACCATATATACTGACTTCTAATTTTTTTTTTGGTCAGAGCACGGGAAAATGCAGGAAATTCTCTAACATTGTGCAACCAATCTATTGGTAACACATTCTCATGATTTCTGCCAGCTGGCGCCAGCAAGGGAGCTTTACTCACAGTGTTAGCAGAAGTTTAGTTAAGCTAATGTCAATGAATGAAGACAACAATGTGGTCTTTGGGGAGAAAAGAACAATGGATAAACTTTTACTAAGTAGAGGTCTCTGACTAAATTCCAAAGGAAACAAAAGGGGACCTGAAAAGAGAAGCTGTGTCTTCAAGGATTTCTGATATGCTTTAGAAAATGTTACAAGTGCAACACTAGCCTTAGAGACCAGTAAGAAATCCTATTATTTTGAGAAATGAGATATTTGATGGATCAACAAACCTTCTCTCCTGATTTTCATGAGTCTTAAGACATAATTTATGGAAGTACTTGTAGTAGAATGATCTTTGTGCCTAGGTCTAATGTTTGCACATAAATCTTCATTAGCATGGAATGTGACCTTCCAGGCGCAGTGTTAAGACTCCACAAACATTACCAGCTCAAAAGTATAAACGATTACACAATGAATTATCACTAACTGCCTACTAGCAGGTGTGATGCTATACCAAATATTTAATGGCACTGAAACTACATTAGTTATAGTCAATGATGCTTAATGTAAGAGGGAATTTTAACATATTTTATGTAACAGTCAAATCCTTGAGAGTCCTAGAGTCTATGAAGACCTTTAACTGGCCACACACCAGCCCAAGTATTTATGTAACTTTAAAAAATATAAATGTTTTTGTTAATTCTTTGAGAATTTTATACAATATGTTTTAATCATATTCATCTCAATTCCTCTCTTTAACTCCTCCCTTTCACCCCTGCATCCCTAACCCACCAAATTTATGTCCTTTTCTTTTTATAATTTAATAACCCATTGACTCAAATTTCAGCTTTCCATATACATGTGGGTGTGGACCACCTACTAGAGTATACTCAACCTACAAGGAGACACACTCTTAAAAAACTGGCTCTCCTTCTACCGGAAGCCACCAAATGTCCCTAGCTCCTCAAATCAGGGGTGGGGGACTCATGAACTCCTGCTTCATGCTAGAATGTTGACTGTGATGTTCTTGTGCAGGCTTTATGCAGGCAGCCACAGCTGCTGTGAGTTCATAAGTGCAAAGGTATTGAAAAGTCCAGAAGACACTGCTCTGTCTGGCGTCCCCTGACCCCTGACTCTTACAGTTTGTCTGCCCACACTTCTTCAGTGGTCTCTGAGCCTTGGCGAGGGGATGGGATATAACATCCCATTGGAGGTTGAGCACCTGACAGTCTCTTAATCTGTGCACCATGAATGGTTGTGCATTTCTACATGTACCAACATCTATTGCACAAAGAAACTTCTCTGATGAGATCTGAAATCTTTATTAAATTTCAAGTTGAGAGATACATAATTAGATGACAGTTTTATCTTATGTCTATTTAGTAAAATAATAGTAGTAAGTTCACTCCTGTCACCTGTGATCTGCCCAAGCTTGAGTCTTGGCCAGATTTGCAATACCAGGTATGTGTTCCCTCCTGTAGAGCAGACTATAAATCCAATGAAAAACCATACAGCTATCCCTATAACATTACTAATACTATCGTGTAGCTGGAGAACTTTTCTCCAGCTCCTGCCAAACCCCGCCAGTCCCGGAGCCCACTTATAAAATAAACACACCGACTCTTATATTATTTAAACTGTTCGACCATTAGCTCAGGCTTACCATTGTCTAGCTCTTACTCTTATACTAAGCCCATTTCTGTTCATCTACATGTTGCCACGTGTTCCGTGGCTTTACCTGTTGCCTCTACATTATGTTCCCTGAATGGCAGCTAGTGTCTCCCTCTCCTCTACCTTTCTCTCCTTTTCCTTTCTCCTCTCTCTTAGTTCCGCCTATACTTTCTGTCTGGCTACTGGCCAATCAGAGTTTTATTTATACAGTGCGATATCCACAGCACTATTGCATCTATGGGCATATCTTGACATGCTGTTCATTATTGAAGTTCATAGGGTTCATAGTGGATGAGACTGTTGATGACTTCCATGCCCTAGCAGCCTGCATCACACCTTCCAGTACTATGACAGTTGACTACAAGAAGAAAACATCCTTGTCAGGGCTGACCTTATTTTTCTATGTCTTATGTTCAATGTTTGTAGCATCTTCAACAACAGGGTCTTACCATCAGGTACTTGTGGGAAATCAAGAGCAGGGACCATAGCCTGCAATGTTTGGGGGATCCTAGGACTGCCTTAACCAACAATTTGGGAGGAGGCATTGCACACCTAGCACTGGTGCCTTTTTATATGTCTTCTGGGAGGAGCAATACCCACTGTGCAGAGTGACTCCCATTAAGCTCATACATATTATGTATAGTATTATATGTATGAAGACTATAATATACACAATTTCCACAGGGCTTTTCAAACATCCTTAGCATCAGTTGTCTCTTTCACTACTGCATTCTCTGCCCTATCCTCCCAGCCCTCTCTCCACTTAAACCTCCCCCCGTTATTCCCCTCTCATTTCACCTCTATTCAACTATACCTACTCCTCTAAGATCCTTTTCCCCTCCCCACCAATGGTGGTTTACTGCTTTCCTGGAATCTATAAGTACTCCAAATTAAACACAAAAATCCAAGGATTTAACACTAAGATCCACATATGAGTGAGAACATATGATGTTTGTCTTTTTGAGGGGTTGGGTTACCTCAGTCAGCATAATGTTTTCCAGATCCATTCATTCATCTGATGTTCTTATAATTTAATTTTTCCTTACAGCTGACTAAAATTCCATTGTATATATGTACATTTAATTATCCATTCATCAGCTTATTTCTATTAAGGCTGCTTCTGTGTTCTAGCTATTGTGAAAAGAGAAGCTATGAACATGGATGAGCAGCTGTCTCTGCCATAGGAAATGGTCCTTTGGGTATATGCCTAGGAATGGTTTAGAGAGGTCACATGGCAGATCTATGTTTAGTCTGCATGAAGGAGGGGACTTCCATTTTGATTTCCATAGTGGCTGCACCAGTTTACACTCCCACCAACAGTTTCCCCATTGCCCACACCAACATCTGTCTTTCCTGGTTTTTGTTTTCTTAAGCCCAGTCATTCTGAATGGTGTAGCAAGAATCTTAAAAAGTCTTATTAATAAAAACAAACACAGAGCCAGGTATTGGGGTGAATGCTGGAAGATCAGAGAAGCAGAACAAGCCACAGCTACCTCACCTTGCCAATTCCTCAGCTGATCTCGTTTCCTCAGACTGGAAGCCTCTAAGTTCTCATCCAAATAGATCTCAGCTGAACTGTGCTGCTCAAAGCCTAAAAGCTTAACCAGCTCTTGTTCCTTATCCTCACGCCTTAAATAACTTTCTGCTTTCTGCCATCACTTCCTGGGATTAAAGGCATGTATTACCGTGCCTGGCTGTTTCCAGTGTGGCCTTGAACTCACAGAGATCCAGATGGATCTCTGCCTTTGGAATGCTAGGATTAAAGGTGTGTGTGCCATCATTTTCTGGCCTCTATATCTAGTGGCTGTTCTTTTCTCTGACCCCAGATAAGTTTATTAGGATGCATAATATTTTGGGGAACACAATATCGCCACAGAATGGGGTGAGTTAAATCAATGTAGTTTTAATTTGCATTTCTGTATTAGCTAAAGAATGTGAACACTTTTTTAAATGTTTCTTAGCCATTTGTATTTCTTCTAAGGACTCTCAATTCAGTATCATAGCTCACTTTTTAATTGAGCTGTTTGTCTCAGTGTTTAGGTTTTTTAGTTCTTTGTATATTCTGTACACTAATGCTCTATCAGACATGTAGCTGGTAAAACAATTTTCCCAACTCTGTAGGCTGCCTCTTCAATTGATTAACAGTTCCTTTTTCGGTAAAGAAAGCTTTTAATTTCATTGAGTCTCACTTGTTGATTGTTGCTTCTACCTCCTTGGTGACCACAGTCCTATTCAGAAAGTCCTTCCCTGACACTACATCCTGAAACATACTTCCTATTCATCCTTCTAGAAGTTTCAGAGTTTCAGTTCTGTCGTTTAGACTTTTTTTAAAAAAATCTATTTAGAATTGACTTGTGTACAGGGTGAAAGAGAAGGATTAAGTTTCATTCTTTTACATGTATTTCCTAACACCATTTATTAAAGATGCTGTCTTTTCTCTAATGTATATTTTTGGCATTTTTGTTAAAATTCAGGTGACTGTTGGTACACTGAGTTACACATGGATCTTCGATTCCATTCCATTGATCAATGCATCTGTTTTTATGCCAGCATCATGCTCTTTTTACGATTACTATGGCTCTGTAGTGGGACTTTAAATCAGATTTGGTCATGCCTCTGGCAATGTTCTAGTGTTTGAGTTTTTTGTTTGTTTGTTTGTTTGTGTTTCTCTTTTGGCTATTTGGAGTCAGAGTCTTTTATGCTTCCATACAGATTTTAAGACTGGGCTCTCAATTTATGTGAATAATTGTGTTATAATTTTGTTCATGACTGCAGTGAATCTACAGATTGCTTTTGGTAGGATAACTATTTTCACAGTACTAACCTTACCAAACTATGAGCATGGAAGATTTCATCTGCTATCCCCTGGAATTTCTTTCTTTTGTGTCACAACATTTTTATTGTGCAAGTCTTTCTCTTC
This sequence comes from Peromyscus californicus insignis, assembly GCF_007827085.1. Classification (NCBI taxonomy): domain Eukaryota; kingdom Metazoa; phylum Chordata; class Mammalia; order Rodentia; family Cricetidae; genus Peromyscus; species Peromyscus californicus. The sequence goes on from NW_026294617.1 coordinate 103,462,270, forward strand.
CTTGATTAGAGGAACTCTGAGAATTTTTTATGCTATTATAAATTGTTTCATTTCCCAATTTCTTTCTTGGTATGTTTGTCATTTGTGTATAAAAGGGCTACTGGCTCTTGTGTGTTAGTTTTGTACCTTCTATGTTATTGATTATGTTTATTAGATTTAGGAGATTTCTTGCGGAGTCTTTAATATATTTTATGTATAAAATATTATCATCTTCAAATAAGGACACTTGGGTGCTGTGGGATGGTCTGTATGTCAAATGTGTTGCTGATTGGGCAATGAATAAATCACTGATTGGTCAGTGGCAAGGCAGGAAGTATAGGCGGGACTAACAGAGAGGAGAATTGAGAGAACAGGAAGCTGGGTGAGGGAGACACTGCCAGCCGCCATCAGGACAAGGAAGATATAAAGTACCCGTAAGCCACAAGCCACGTGGCAAGGTATAGATTAATAGAAATGGATTAATTTAAGCTGTAAGAACAGTTAACAAGAAGCCTGCCACGGCCATACCGTTTGTAACCAATATAAGTCTCTGTGTTTACTTGGTCGGGTCTGAGTGGCTGTGGGACTGGCGGGTGAGAGAGATTTGTCCTGACTGTGGGCCAGGCAGGAAAACTTTAGCTACACTTGGGACTTCTTCCTTTCATATTTTTATCTCCTCTATATCCTTCTCTTGTCCTGTTGTTCCAGGTAAGACTTTAAGCTGTGTGAACATGAGTGGAGAGATTGGACAACATTGTCTTCTTCCTGATTTTAGTTAAAATACTTCTTTTTTTTTTTTTTTTTGGTTTGGAATGCAATTCACATGACTTTGCTAAATATTTTGAGTAAAAAATATTTGAATAAGGAATTAATCTTTACTTATATCAAATTATACTGCTAAAAATTTCAAAACTCAATACTCAACAACAAAAAGCAGATAATATACATATAAATAACACTAAATAGACTGAGTACATTATATATTTATGCATATATGTATGTAACAATAATAGTTACAGAAAAAGAAATTATGATTTTGAGAAGGATCAAGGAGCCTTGGGGGGTATAAGGAGGAAAGAAGGGAGAAAATGCTTATTTTTTAATAAAAAAATAAACTAATCTTTACTTCTGTGTAGTACCTAGATCATCATAAATCCAAATTGAAACCATATGTCCAATTTTATGAAAGTATAGAATGTCTTTACTAAAATATACGTGAGAAGAAGAAAGAAGAAAAACAAATAAATGCAGTTTTTAATCTATAATAGTCCTCTGATTTGGACGAGAGAGTGAAGTTCTAGAGAATGCAACTCTCAAGTCACTGCGGGGACATTCGAATGTCTAACTGTTTGACTTCCAGTCATTACTTCTGTGTCCAGTCTACTGGACACTATGCTGATAGACCACTAATTTTATTGAAGAAATGACCCTGTCATTCCTGCCTACCAATCATAGGGAAACAGGAAGACTTTGCCATACTCTTTCCAAATCTCAACCAGTCTAGAATCTTCAGCCTTTGATTAAGAAGAAAATTTTCTATATAAGTTAAAAGAAATGTGGTATTATATTTTAATCACATGATACAAAGTTTTGCTTTACATTCTTCACAAATTTGAACAAGAATTTCTACTGAACACTTTCGATCCATGGAATAAAATCAAATGGAAAGAACTGTCATAGTTTCTGTCATCATGGGTAGATTCACCAGTACTCACACTACTCCACATTCAAATACACCCACTGCCCATTTGTGCCCATAATTCTAACACTATCAGTCCAAGGGAAATTTAATTCTCAATGTCATGCACATCCACGGGTGCTGATCCTCTTGTACTGGTGCCTTGGGATCATGTCAAGATCAAGCCTGTTTTCCAGGTTCTCTGTTTTGCTTCCTGATCTGGGTCCAGGGATATTCTCAATGAGATCTTGGTTTGTTTCTCTCTAGCATATTATTTAACATTATTGGTCAACTTGATTCTCTCTCCATAGTTCTGACCTCACTGTCCATGCTGCCCACTGTGATGCCCCCTCTCTCAGTTGCCATTCACTGCCTCATCCACTCTTCCTTTATTTTATAACCAGCAGTGCCTCATCCACTCTTTCTTTATTTTATAACTGGACTCTTCTGTAGTCCTAGCTGATAAATCTCTCTAGGTTCAAGTTATTCATCTTACAGTATAACATTGTTTACTGATATTTTTATTTTCTAACTATAATAGGATAATTTACAAATTAAAATGTTGTATTTTTGTGTATTGATATGTGATGATTAAACCAAGCTGATTGAGTTTTAAAGTGGTCCTTGAGTGAACAATTTTCATTGGTGTTTTTTGTCTGACAAATCCCACAGTGCTCTACAAATCAGATACTGTTTTGCTGACTAATAATAAGAAAAATAAGACAGAAAAATTAAACAGTGCTCTTTCTGAATTCAGGTGTGTACTTTGTCCATAATAAAGACTACTTTTTTTAACAAGAGAGGTATTTTTGATAGAATTATCAGGACATGTTCTAGAATTTCTGATTTTGGAAATTATAGGAGCCACCAGAATGATTTTATAAATGAACTGGCTTTGATAATCACCCCATTCCTCTTTCACGAAGTACCCCACCCTTGAAATCAAATCAAAATTATTGTTAAAATTAATGACACAGTCTCACAGATCCATGAGGTGCACTATCCTCAGGGCATTCCACATATTAGTTATATGAAAAATGGATTATAGTGTATGTTGTCCTCAATATTTGCCTACTCCATCTTCTTCCCCAGACTTCAAATTAGAGTACCAGCTGTTTAAAATCAATAGCCCATTCAGTTTAAGTCGAGGAGGAGGAGGAAGTTTTTTTCTTTCTATCTTAAGAACCAAAACTATGTCCATGAGGTCACAACCTATGAGCACCTCCATGCTGGCACAGAAGAAAGGAACAGCCCTGAGCCAGCTGCTCTTCTGTAATGACTAGCAAAGAAAAGAAATCTGCACAATTGCATTGTTGGTATAAGGAAATCAAATTTTCACTTAAATAGTCTGAATAACATTTTCTACAAAAAGTCAATGCAAGTATTTTCATGATGTGAGAAGATATTTTATCATTGAATTACAACTAGAATCAAGATTCAAAATCATCATTTTCTCTCACACTTCCTCAGGGCTTTGTAGCTCTAAATCAAGTGTTAATTTTTAAAACTACAAACCAAGATGGATAAAATAATTAAAACTGAGGGCTAGAGAGCTAACTCAAGAGGTTAAGAGCACATGTAAAGGGTCTGGATTCAGTTCCTAGCACCCACATAGTGATTCACAACCACCTGTAACTTCAGTTCCAGGGGATCCAATGCCCGCTTCTGACCTTTGTTGGCACTAGGCACATACAAGGTGAACATACATGCATGCACACAAAACACACACTTAAAAATTATAAATTTTGTTGTTTATATGTTTTATATCAAATGTACCATCAAAATGTTCAAAGATTTGAGGGAACTGAGTAAATCTTCAGTCAGATGGACTTAAAACACAGAAGCAAAGCATTTCTATCAATATTTTGCCAAACATGGTAGTGACCATATTCTTTCCCATAGTTGCACAATGGTTATAAATGAGGTATGAGGATATCTTCTGAATTAATTGAGGATTTACTGGAATATAAAAGAAGAAAGTCCAGACTGTAGGACCATAGACCTGTTCATGAGGCTAAAATTAATGTTTCTATAATGCTCATACATTGCTAGAATCCTCTTAGTGAATGCCATCAGTTGTGGCTTTCCTGTAAGTCAATTAAATACTTTAAATTTTACCTTTAGCCGGGCGGTGGTGGCGCACGCCTTTAATCCCAGCACTCGGGAGGCAGAGGCAGGCGGATCTCTGTGAGTTCGAGGCCAGCCTGGGCTACCAAGTGAGTTCCAGGAAAGGCGCAAAGCTACACAGAGAAACCCTGTCTTGAAAAAAAGAAAAAAAAAATTTTACCTTTAAAGTAAAATATACATACATACATATTCTCTCTCTCTCTCTCTCTCTCTCTCTCTTTCTCTCTCTCACACACACATATATGTATATGTATATATATATATATATATATATATATATATATAAAATGTTATATCTGACTAGATTTTTATGTAAGGTATAAAAGAGATGAACATAAGTGATGGTTGGTCAGGAATTAAAGGGCTGAGCTGAGCACAGTTGATTCTGGAATAAGCCCAAGGAAGGGCGAGAAGTCTGACTACCTCTGGGAGGGCAGTCTATGAGAGCTTTATGCCAGGAAAGAGTTTTAAACAGCAGGAAATGAATCAGGATACATTCACATCACTGAACCTGGAGGGTCAGGCAGACAGGAAACTGGAAAAATGGATCCAGCTTTAAAAAATGCTCATTGAAAATGACGTTTTCCCTGGATGAACTTGTTTCCCTGATTTATTCATCCACCCAACTGTGCTTTTCATCTGTAAAACACTATACCAGGGTGACTTCTATTAATCAAGGTTTATCTAGTCTCTATTTTGTTGTTTTTATTAAAAAGAAAATAATATCTTCTAAGTTCTAACCCATTGTCAGATTATTTTTTCCTTTTGTGAATTCCAAGAATAGGTTAAAGGGAAGGTTTCAGCATTTAATGGTGCACAAAGGAAGTTATCAAATACAAATCTGGTAAGCAAAAGACAGACTAATTAGTCAGTTTATGTCTTAGAAATCCAAGCAACATGGTAGCGCTTCTATTGTTTTGCTGGGACTCTATGCCATGTTGTAAGATTCTGCATAACTTAGTAGATAAATTTTATAAATCTTACATTTGTCTCTTGAATAGTTAACAAGATATTTTTAAAAGTCTTTTGGCAGTTTGTCGATTATTGTATGCATCATTAAATTGTATTCAGTGCTTTACTTAAGGTTTCTTTACAAACAGTAGAGCCAAGTTCTTGTTTGCTTAAACATTACTATTCTCAGCACCATAAACATTTTCCCATTATAAAAATCACATTTATTGCATCATATCTACTATCCTTTCTCAACTACAGGCCACAGATTCTTCCACTCTTATTGGTGTCGAGGACAGAGGATTCCTAGCTTGGTTCCCTAATAAATCAGACAAGAGCTTCTACAGGTGAAAAAAAAATCACTGAGATAATTGATAACTAAGTGGACCTTTGAAAGCCAGCTATAGGTACTCCAACAAAACAGAAGAAGGACTTGAAGAGTGAGAGTTTCTGTGCATCTTTACGTATTTGAACTTTCTTTAACATCACCCTTCTTTAGTTTTCCTTATAACTTTACTTCATTGCTCAGTAGGAGTAATGTAAGTCATATAAGCATTTAGGGTATAGATGATAGGTGGATAGATAAATGATAGATGTGTGTAGTGTATATAATCAAGTAATCTCTAAATCCTCACAGCAACTTGTGAAATGCTGGCTTGTGATCCTCACTTTGTAGATTAATAAACAAAAATGTGTGAATAACTTATCACAATTATTATTGACTTTCATTTTACCAAATGTCACTAAAACTTGCTAGACAAATGTCACAAGTTATCTACTGAAAGATTTTCATGTAGTTAATGAACAGAGGAAAATTCTCTTTCCAATTTCTGATTTTTACTTAAAATATTGTTTCTAGTTTAAGAACTTGTATGACAGCAATGACTTGTTAGTGTGATTGTCCCTAATAGGATCTTTCAAAGTCAACTGTAATCTAGGAAAGAGAGCAGTCCTACCCCAGAAGTTAACACAGCACATCCTTCACCCAGCTCTGTGGGGAAAGCAGGCATTGAACTCACTCTTTCCAGATGCCTCCATGTCACGTTGGTATCCTTTCTTACTTGTTTCTTCCATAGGGAAGAACAGAATTCTGTACATTCATCATTTTCAAGGTAATTCTTTTCATTGTCTTGAAAAGGAAATTATGATTTTTAGAAGCAACGGCCAAGAGTTTTGCATATTAAATGGAACCTTAGTGTGAATCACAGGAAATTATTTTGCAGCCCACAGCTGACTATAATAATATGTCTGGCATTCTCTACCCTTATTTTAAGCTAACCTTTGTTGGCGGAAAGCACTAAGATCAGTGTCAATAAGATGACCTTTGTACAGTTCCAGGACTAGCAAAAGCAAAGTGACAAGTCTCTGAGCTCCATTTTAGAACTTAAGAAGGAGCCACTGTTTTGCCCATTTTTCTTCCCTGATGCCTCTGAAAGTAGTGATGTAAGAGCTGCTTTTGTGTCCTCTGTCTTCCCCTAGCTTGCTGTCTTCACTGGATTAACTGAGAACATATATACATCCCTAGTTTCTGTTGATCTCATCAAATTCCTGCTCTTCCTCCATTCCTAGTTCTGTTTCCTTTTATATGGTTTAGTTCTAGCCAAATGTTAAAGTTACAAGTTGGATATAAATAACCAACAATAGCCTCTGTGAGCCCAAAGCACAAGGTGAGCCTGCATGTGGGCATCAACTCCATAAGCCTCCCCCAAGTCCTCAGAAGGAAGACAAGCTGGAGCAAGAAACTCGAGAAAATCCATTCTTTTTCACCACATTGAAGCACAGCTGGTTGGTCCCTGACTTCAACATCTACAGACTCATGGCTCCACCAATCACAGAGCAGACATATTTTCTTAAAGATTATGACTTTATGAAAATATATGGACCCTTTTCCTTATTGTTATTTCCTAAAAAGTACAGCAAAAAAAACCTATTTAAATAACATATAAAACACACTATGTGTGTTTCTGAAATTCCTCTCAAGGGGGCAGGAACATGTAAGCAATGTTGATTCCCTCTCCTAAGTTCCCAAATACAAACCAGGACACAATTTCACCAAATTTTCCATAAGGTGAAAGAAGGGATAAGGATGGTTGACTTTGTTTTGTTTTTAACTTGGGCTCCATACCCTATAAAGTAAACAACAATGTCTACACTATCTGAAACTGCACATTAAATTTTAAATATACCCTTTATATCAAGGTATCAGAGTCCCCTTGAGTAAAAGAACCTCCAGGCAGGGAACGTGGTCCATGAGCCAGCATGCCATTCCAGCCTGCCGCCACTCTGCCAGTGGTCAAAGAGGCCTAGCTAAGTGGTCAGAGTTCTGACACCCTCTGTTACAGAGAGTAGTGTGATGAACTTCTTAAATGTTTATTGGCTGCACAGGGAAGATGAAATTAGTAAATTTAAGATCTAACCTAACTCAATGTGCTTGTGAAAAACAATAGTGATTCTTTTGGACATGTTTGACTAGTAACATAGCATCAAGTGTTCCCCCGCTAATCTCTCATTTCCAAAGCTGAGAGAAGGGAGTTCTCCATGAGACACATTTAGAAGCTAAAGGATGCAATACGAAACATCCTAGGAATTAATCTTCCCCGAAAGAACTAGTGGAAAGGGAGGAACTCTGGATGACGCACACATCCATCCCCCTGTTTCTTTTTATTCATCTCATATTTATTAATCATTTGCTATGGGGCAGATAGATGTGTTAGATCCTGAGGCCACAATGATAAGTGAAAGTAGACCTGTTTCATGCTCCAGTATATACATCTATTACCAATAGACTGTGGAGGTGTGGTGTTGCTCAACTTGGATACAAATTATGAAAACATGAAGTATAGCCTTGAAGTGTCCAGCTCTCAGTGTTCAGTATTACCAGCTCTCAGAACTATCACTTTAGTTGAGAGCTCTTTGGCTCAGTGGGAGAACTCATCTAAACAAGAGTTACTGGAGTTTTGTGCTTGAGCTGGGTAAAGACAGTAAATGGAGAAAGGTCACAAGACTGGCTTCCTGAGGACAGGAGGAATGACCTTTTGTAGGCACAGGGAACTGGCAGGTGTTTACTACATTCTTATTCTGCTTCTTTGTTCTCAGCAAAGGACTTTGCATGTGATTGGGTACTGTCAGGGTGGGCGGGCTCTTCTGCACTTAGCTCTCCTGAGATGATGGAGGAGCTCACTACTGCCACCCACTAGACAGCATGAAAATCCTCTGTAAAGTCTTGTGGGGTCATCACACACTGGGCTGGCGGTGGCAATGGTGATTACCACAAGGGTAGCAGAAGTGTCAGCAGCAGTGTGAGTGTGAGGTGGCACTGATTGTCACAACGCGTGGAAGGATGTTGATACTCCTTCCCAACCTATACATCAGCACTGAGGCAGGCTTCCCTCACCACAGATGGCATGACCCAAATGCTGCTCTGTGGGAGCCTGTTCTCGGGTTCCTCGTGGCTTTACCCAGCAGGTCCGAACAGAGGATGATCAGTACCACGGGCCTGAGTGCAGGTGTCTGAGATGGTCTGCACTTGGCTGTGCTGGAGGAGGAGGTCTTTTGCTCCACCCCTTGGCGTCTCTATAAAAACCCTGGGGCAGAGACAGTCGGGGCCATTGGAATAGGTTTCAGGCCCTCTCGAGGCTATTCTTTATTTTCTGTCTGTTTATCTCCGCAATAAATCCTTCTATCTAATATTTCCTGCTGCTCACACTCAAGAAAACTCTGTGGAACTGTGTGTGGGGGGGTAAACACCCCACACTGCTCCCTGCATTTTAATTTAGAAAATACTGAAAGGTATCTTTTTTTTTTCTTTTCTTTCATTTTATTTTACAATACAATTCAGTTCTACATATCAGCCACGGATTCCCTTGTTCTCCCCACTCCCACCCTCCTCCCCTTCCCCCCAGCCCACCCCCCATTCCCACCTCCTCCAAGGCAAAGCCTCCCCCCCTCCCACCCCAAGGACTGAGATCAACCTGGTAGACTCAGTCCAAGCAGGTCCAGTCCCCTCCTCCCAGGCCGAGCCAAGCAACCCTGCATAAGCCCCAGGTTTCAAACAGCCCACTCATGCAATGAGCACAGGACCCGGTCCCACTGCCTGGATGCCTCCCAAACAGATCAAGCCAATCAACTGTCTTACCACTAAGAGGTATCTTATACACAGAAGAGGTAGAAAACACAATCATGGGATCACAGTAACAAAAAAGACCTACTAGAAAAAAATGGACAAGCAAATAAGAATTAGTAAAAATCAAACAGAAATTTCAAAATGGTAAAAATTAAAACATACTTTTAAATAACAACCCTAAATATAAATTATCTTAATTCTCCAAAGAAAAGACAGTCTGGCTGATGGATGAACAAAGTCCCACTGTTACCTGTATATAAAGACAGAGTAACAAAGGAAGTTGGTATCATCCTAGGGATGCAAGAATGGTTCAGCAAATACACAGTGACAAATATTGTGCATCACATAAGCAAAATCAAGTAACAGGAGAAATGGGTCAGAGCATGTGCTCCTTTTCCAGAAGATATGAAGTCACTTCTTAAGACCTACATCAGACAGTGCACAACCAATTGCAACTCCACCCCAGGTGATCTAGTTACCTCTTCTGGACCCTGCAGTCACCTGCACTCATATGTGTGCATACTACTCCTACACACACACACACACACACATACACACACACACACACACACACACACACACACACACACACACACACACAAATTAAAATTAAACCTAGGTTTTAAAAGGAACAAAATCATTTCAGCAGATGCCTTTAACAAATTAAACACCATGATAAAAGCTCTGAAACCTGGGCCTCGGAGTACAGGCCATAGCCCTAGCCTTTCAGAAGGCTAATGTAGGAGGATAGCAAGTCAAAAGCACACCTGAGCTACAAATTCAGATTCACATTTGGTTACTATGCTCTAACCTGAAGACTGTGAATGTCAGCTTGATTGTTTTTCTGAAAATTTCCAAAGAATTCACAATGATGACTCCATGGCTTACCTTTCCCCAAACATCCAAGTGGTTAGCTGGCTTTCACAGTTGCCATAATGCTAGAACTCAATATGCAATATGTGTGTGTGTGTGTGTGTGTGTGTGTGTGTGTGTGTGTGTGTGTCATTTATTATATGCACAGTGTACCCTCTCACAAGAAAACTGGAAATAATCTGGAGTTAAGTAGTCTCTCTCACCATGGCTGGTAAGGAGGAAGTGCTGTGGGATGTTCTGTATGGCAAATGTGTTGCTCTGATTGGTCAATAAATAAAACACTGATTGGCCATTGGCTAGGCAGGAAGTATAGGCGGGACAAGGAGGAGAATAAAGCTGGGAAGTGGAAGGCTGAGACACTGCCAGCCACCCCGATGAGAAACAGCATGTGAAGATGCCGGTAAGCCACAAGCCACGTGGCAAGGTATAGATTTATAGAAATGGGTTAATTTAAGCTGTAAGAACAGTTAGCAAGAAGCCTGCCACGGCCATACAGTTTGTAAGCAATATAAGTCTCTGTGTTTACTTGGTTGGGTCTGAGAGGCTGTGGGACTGGCAGGTGAGAGAGATTTGCCCTGACTGTGGGCCAGGCAGGAAAACTCTAGCTACAAGGAGGTAAGTAAGATAGACAAGATGACAGAGCTAGGGATGAATGGCATGACCTTACACATCCAGCAGCAGCATCCCTGTTTCTTAGGTAAATGTTAAAGGCACTCTCCTGAACAGACACTGAAAATATTATTGATGTAGAAGAGGAGCTAAAGGCAGAGGAAGTGTTACCATGAATGTTGCTCAGTTGTTTCGAGTCTTAGGAAGGTACATGTTGTATTGAGCTTGGTTGAGAACTGAGTGGCTCTGGCACCATTTTTATACAGTTGCCCTCTCCTGGCCACTTGAACTTTCATTGGAGTCTTTTACAGAAAAACCACAGTTTTCTCTGTAGTAGTGCTGTGTCTGCCGCCATCTAACAACAAAACATTTGTGTCATTTCTCCTGCTGAGCTTCAACCGTCGTGGAAATGGATCAAAGTTGTGTTGTGATTCCATTTCACCCCACTCAAAAGGCTATGATCAAGGATACAAAAATGAGATGCTCGTAGGGATGCAGGGAGAAGGGATCTTGCTTACTGTTGGTGGAAATGTAATTAATGTTGCTACTCTGGGACTCAATCAGGAGGCTCCTTGATATATGAAAATAGAACTGCAATGCTATCCAGTTGCACAATTTCTGGACACACAATGAAAGAAATCAATGAAAGCTTGCTGTAGAGATGCCTGCATACCCATGCTCACCATGGCAATGTTCACAGTAGTCAAGATACAGAGTCAGCTTAGATGCCTGGCAATGAATGAATGAATAAAGAAAATGTGGTACAAATGTATAGTAAAGCACAAAAGATAGGGTAAGATCATATAAAGTAGATGGAACTGGAGAACACTGCTTTTAAGTAAAATAAGCCAAACATGGAAAAATGATTACCACATACTTTCCTCTCACATGTGGAACCTAGCAAAAAGATGATATGGAGGAGGATGAGCAGGGCAGCTAAATGTCAACACATGTCCCCTTGAGATTTTAACATAAATCACATCCAAACCGCAGCAACAACTTTGAGCAGAAAGTTTCTTCACCCCAAACAATATTGCAGCCTTGAAGGAAAGAGCAATTAGCTAGAATTATTTTCGATTTCGTTTGTGAATTTGAAAAGCCCCCATAATACCATCTGTCCACATAAAGTTATTAATTATTGTATCTTAAATTAAAACACATGTATGTTAATTGTTTGGACCACAAACATAGCTTATGATTTCATGTTTATTTATATGTATTTTTGCCAAAAGTATTGAAACATTATTTTAAAGGAGGAACAGATTTCTTAAAATTAATTCATATAAAAAGAAATTCATGAATGTCACAAGACAAGTTTCCATATGGCATTAAACTGGAGAAAACTGAATAAATTAATTTTCAAGAGGTTTTAAAGGTGTATTCTTTTAATTAAATTTAAGTTAGACTTTCTGGCTCAGAATACTCAATATGCTAGTAGAAACATCTGCAGAAAATCTATTTTCTACTCATTATTGCAAGGAAACATAAGATAATCATGAGGGAAATATTCTCTATGAAATCTATAGGCCATATCATTGACACAAAAAAACGAAACTCTGCCCATTACAGTGATGCTTAAATAATGAAAGTGTCCAAAATAGTTCTCATGAGAGTAACTCAACAGGAAAACCTGACAGCATTTTAAAAGATTAAAGCTTTTCACGATGTATTTTTTTAAAACATTATGAATAAAATCAACATTCCCTATTTTGTCCAAGAAATATTCCAAAATATTTGTATTTTCTTTAGTGTTGACTGACAACAGCTTTGTTTTTGCAGCTGACCCAGTGACTTAAAACCAAATATTTCTAAGAGGATGGGGTGGGTCAGTATTAGTCAGGGTTCCTTAGAGAACTAGAACTGATAGAATACATCTATTATAAAAGAAAAGTGATTAAACTGACTTACACAACCAGAGGCTGAACATTCCTACAGTGGCTGTCTACAGACAAGAGAGCAAGGGAGACAAGTGCCTGCTCATTTTAGCTCAGAGCTCAGAACAGTGACAGTGACAGTGCAAACCCACGTCCAAGCTGAAGATGGAAAAGTTCTGTGGAGCCTCCCTCACCAGTCCGAGTGTACACTGGAAGACTGATGAGTCCAAGAGAACAGGGTATACACAAAGAGGTGTCATGCTTGTACACATGTCCCCTCCTTCCCCTTCTTTTGTTTTCTTGTCCCATCCAGATCTCCAGCTTACAGAATTGTGCCAAATACATTCAGTGTTGATCTCATCCACACAGTTTGATGACCAACAAGTCAATCTAACCCCTTCTGACTCACACACACACACACACACACACACACACACACACACACACACACACACGTGAACTTTATCAATTGTGTAGGTTCCTTTCGATCTGAATTGTGATTTCACAATCACAAAGGTTGAGCAGGAAAGAGAAACGGAGGCTCCCTAGGACTCTCATTCATAATACAAAGGCGCTGCCATAGACAACATGTAATTCATATTTTGGAAATTACATTTCTGAACTAAGTATAAGATCTGACCTAATAAATGATTCAGTTACATTTTGCTGAATGGACGTGTTTCTAAAATCAAAATCTGATGTTAATATGAGACACCATCTCACAGCAAAATTCCCGATCCTCTGGCTCTTACAGTCTTTCTGTCTCCTCTTCCACAATGTTCCCTGAGCCTTGGGTGTGGGAATGTTTTGTAGATTTATCTAGTGGCACTAGGCTCCACAACTCTGCATGTTGATTGGTTCTGCTTTTCTGTAGCCACTTTTGTTTATTCCAAAGAGAAGTTTCCTTGATAAAAGGTAAAGGCTACACTTACCTGTGGTATAAGAATGAATGTTTATAGACTGTTGTTAGGGAATATTCTGGTTTAGTAAATCAGTGGTTGTAGATTCTCCTCCAATAACCATGATAACACTAACACCTAGTAACATCAGAAGCTATACCTGTACAATCTCACTAGGACCACCCAAAGATAAGCTAAACAAGGAGGACACCAATGAACATGCCAAATTGCACAGTGAAAAACCCATAAGGCCCCAATCCTACACAAAGAACTACAGGCAACAGAATAAAGCTGGGAGTGGGCAAGGTGGTCCTCCCCAGGGAAGATATAATTGGTTGTCCAGTACCAAACAGCCCTGAAAATATTCATATAAGTACCAATATATGAACTCAAAAAGTTGTATCTCGGAATACATAGACATGTGTTCATGCAACAACAATTGATGAAAAAAGAGGCCATGACTTTGAAGGAGAGCAGGGGGCAGTGTATGGGAGGGTTTGGGTGAGGGAAAGGGAAAGAAGGAATGCAATTACATTACAATCTCAAAAATAAATTTAAAAGCTGCTTAAGAAGCTACAGTTTTAAAAACAAACTAAACAAAACAAAATCTTCTGGTTTTATAAACAAGGAAGGACATGGATATTTTTCTTTTTCAAAAAAAAATCCTTTTATGTGTGTGGTTATTTTGTGTGAATGTATGTCTGTGTACCACATGCGAGCATGATACCCATGGAGACTATAAGAGGGCACTGAATTCCCTGGACCTGGAGTTACAGATGGTTGTGAGTCTCCATGTATGAGCTGGGAATCAAAACTGGGTCCCTTGGAAGAGCAGCAAGTGCCCAAAACAGCTAAGACATCTCTCCAGCCCCATACCTTTTCAAAAATAAAGAGGCATGATATGATGAGAAGGAAAGGGAGAAGCACAGCAAATGGCTGGTATTTTTACTACCACATAGACAGTGATTTGCTGTGTGACATTTAGGAATTCAAATAACAACCGAAAGACAGCCTGGACCTGTGTGTGCAGACAGTCACCAGGGTTACCTGGCAGGCACTACGCAGAATGACTCCTTAACATCACCCTTTCTTTCTCCATGCACAACTGATGTTCAGAGAGGGGTGTCAAGGCTATGTGGTGAGTTTAACTCTCTGGAAACAAGTTATCATAAAAAAAAAAAACAGCACAGTATTTATAACCCACATAAATCTGAGGTAAAGCAATTTGTCAAAACAAGCGTACTGGACAGTACATGATGACTTAATTTTGGAATACTCCAATAGAAAATACTCATTGAGATGACTTCTTTTCCAATGATTAGAAAAACACCAAATAAAACTGAGGCCAGTGGTTGCTAAAGTGTAAGGAAGCAGTTAAAGAAATCAATGAATTAAAAATCTAGAAACATTTTGTACCTAGGCAAGGGGGCTACTCCGCCTACATTTCACCCAGGCTACTCTCTGTACCTTCTCCAGTCCTTTCTTCAGAGGACAAAGTACCCCCTAAGAGATACCCCTTTCTCAGTACAATTTTGATATCTAGCACTACAATATTCAATGCACAGATCCTTCTCTAGGTGTATCCTCTTGAGGATCTATATAATATATATGTAATATATTATAATCTATATAATATAATAATATAGACCTCATAGACTGTCAATAGCTACCCAACTACTATGTGTCCTATAGATCGTATGAAAAGCCAGAAGCTGTCTGATGTGTGTACAGCTTAGATAAGTGCCCTGGGTGTCTGTGTCCTATATCCAAGAACCGTGGAGTGCAGGAATAGAGACAGGAGAAGAGAGACTTCAAATAGTTGCCAACCAAAATAATTCAATGTAGAAGATAGAAGGATTAAACCTAATTTATTAGTTTATTAATAGAGGGGGCATTTTTTTTTCATTTAGACAGTTAAATTATGGAGCCCAAATTGGCTTCAAACTCCAAGTAATCTTCCCACCTTAAACTTCTAATAGCTGGGATCACAGAGTTGTGAGCAACCATATCTGGCTATTAACTTGGTTTATAACAATCAGATACATATTTTAATGATATATGATCTTCTACTTTAAAAAAAGTGCCCCCATCCCACAATACTGAGGGATGGCCTAGCCAGGGTGCAATTTTGAATGAGCCTTCTCTACGAGCTAGCCTCAGCTGCTTGACCAGGCTGTCCCATAACCAGGCATTGGGCTTTAGTACTTCCCCAACTGCTTTGGTAAAAAAGAAATCATTTGGATTCTCAGGTGTCTCACATGCAAGGAATTTTTTGAAGTCAGAGGTAAGAAAAAAATGTAGAAAATAGGAACTCACAGAGATTTCTGAAAGATACAAAACATTTTCATATGTATTATCCCAACTCAATCCTTAGAAAAAAACAGTAACAGTAGAGAACACACTCTTCACATTTCTAACAATTGAAAAATTGAAAAGGTGTTTGCCTATTGATAGACCACGGAAATAAAAGTCGAACCTTGTTTCAAACAATCCTTTTCCTTAAAGTATGTGATATATTTGAAAGATTTTTAAAACAAACTATGTAAACGTACAGTGAAGGCTATATATAATTCCATCCAGAGATGAGCCAGTAGTCTTCAAGAGACACAGCTCTTGGAGCTGGCTAATGTTTGAAAGTTCTCTGACTTACAGTTGGACCGATGTCCAACTGGTTTCTGCCCTAGAAATCCCGCATTCTTCCGTTATGGAGAGAAAAAAGGAATTTCAAAGAGAAAGGGGATATTATTCTGGGAATGGGACTCACCTAACTCTTTTTATGTTTTTGAACCCACGGAAGCTCAGAGTAGTTAAGGGAAGTGTTCCGTGTCACAAGGAGACACTGCATGAGGCTGCGGAAGCGGAGCTGATGGGCTCCCTGTGCCCAGCGAAGCACTCGCCCCTCTGTCCAGCAATGTTCCAGCGGTCCTTCTTATCCTCTCTTCATTTTAACACTGTTTCTACCCAGTGACTCAACATTACTAATTTGAAACTGCAGAAGATGCATACCTCTTCTGGAGTTAACATAAATAGATGAAGCTATAGGCCTAATGTACAAAATATTTCTGTTTCCTATGCATTCTAAAAATAGTTTGTTATTATAGTCAAAGGGGTCATTTCTAACGAATGTCGTATGGCATCATCTGGACGCCCCCAAATTTCTTGAAGCCGCTTTCCTAAACTATAGTATACTTGTTGAGCAGGTACTATGGTGTCCAGTTTCATAAATGGACTTTCTTTATTCTCCTGCACTCTTTGCTTACAGTAAATGTTAAAGAATGACACTAGCTAGTTACTATGTAGAGGTATTTGTAACATCGGTCATTGCTGCTATTTTGTATTTAAGAGAAACACTGCAAATCAACAGCCACAGGACCTGACCAGGTTTGTTCTAATCTTACCTACATTACATATCATAAACCATTATATTTCATAATTAAAATTAATGGGTAAAGCTGCTTATTTTAGATTCCTTCACTACTAAGAAGACAAATACCTTTAATTTTTGGTCAGTCATTCCTGTTTATATTAACTCTGTCCAAGCTCTTTACGTATTTATTGGGAGATATTTTTCGTATAGACTTGAATGAACTCTTTTTAATTAAATACATATTTAAATGTTTTCCTGTTTTATTTATTCTTGGACTTGCTTTTGCTGTTTTCATACTACTAACATTTTCACATCTAACTGTGCTGGCTAGTTTTATGTGAACTTGACACAAGCTGGAGTCGTTGGAAAGGGGGGAACCTCAGTTAAGAAACTGCCTCCATAAAATTGGACTGCAGGCAAGACTGTAGGGCATTTTCTTAATTAGTGATTGATGTGGGAAGGCCCAGTCCATTGTGGGTGGGGCCATCCCTGTGCAGCACTCCGCCATAGCCCTGGCTTCAGGTTCCTTCCCTGTTTGAGTTCCTGCCCTGACTTCTGATGATGATGAACAGGGATGCAAAAGCCTAAGCCGATTGAACATTTTCCTTCCCAAGGAGATCTTGGGTCATGGTGTTTTATCATAGCAATAGTAACCCTAACTAAGGCAGTTAACACTACTGCAATGAACAAGTCCAGCCAATAGTTTGAGCAATTAACAATCTTTTTTGTCAATTAACAGTCTTTTTGATTGCTATCCATCACAAAAACCTGATCTCAATGCTGAAATATGAGTCCAGCAATATACAGTTATGAAAACTGTAAGCTTCAGTTGAAGCAAACCTTTCCCCAGATCTAGAAAACTGTAGTGTTTATCAGGTGTTTCCAACCTTCCTTCCCTATTTTTTCCAAGTCAAATGACCAGTATGATGTGGACTGAGTCACCTTGTGTCCAGGGGTGACTTTGGTTTGCAGGGTGCCCCATCAACCTCTGAGGGCTTCTTGTCCAGAGATGTAATCTAGAGTAACCTCCTCAGTGTGGAGCTTGTCCTCCATACTCTTTCCAGAGCCCTATCTGAACCCCAGAACCCCACCTTCACCCAGTTCACAGACCAAAAGCAACCAAGATAGCTCTGCTTTTCAAGTGGCAGCATCTGGTTCCTAGGGACCACGCAAGCATATTTTGCCCTAAGAAAGTTGTAGAGGATCCAGCCACCTTCTGTGACCTCCTCAAATCACATGATGGATTTCAAGGAGAAAGCCAACTAGCGGAACATGTGAATTTCAGAGGATCAGAACTTCTTACCCCTGTCATGGGTTGAGCATAAATGTATTCAGGATGCAGCAACCTTTGTAAAAAATGTCTCCTATGAGTCCTTTCCAATCTGCATACATTGGAGTGGGTAAGGATGCTAAGAGTTGTACAACTGGTTTTCTATAATCTGTATGGAAAATTGGCATCTTGTTTTGGCACACAGTTTTGGAAAATCACAGCTTTTTTTTCTTAGTTCCTCAGATAAAACTTCTGACTTAATCGTCTTTTGAATTTGTTTCATGATCAAGCATATGTCACAAAAGATCCTGTATATTTGAAAAGCTGAAAACAATGCCAGCACGTATCTACCCATTAAAACTTCTATTGGAGTTTCTTAAATACTTTTAAAATTTATTTTGCTTTCTAAATGAAGATAGCTTTTCTTTTGGCATATACTAAAATATGAGGGTTATTTTTAGCATAGTTACATAATTGTATAAATATTATGTTCACCACGTGGAATGTTTACCCTTTCATCCATTTTGAAAAGTTCATTTCACATATTGTTTTTCTCTAACACCAGATCCATTTTTGTCTCTCCTGTATTTTACTTATGAACACACGTCATGATTATGTAATATTGTGGTCTATGTAATAAGAATGGGAATATTTTGTTACTTTGAGATCATTGTATATTGAGTTCTGAATTGTCCAAATTGGAGTGCTGTTTTGATTAGAATAATGCTAACCTATAGATTAGTTTAGAAAAGATTATAATTGGGATAGAAAAATTAAGATGAATACTTACAGTCTTTAAAACCCACACTGCAGTTTCTTAAATACTTCTCGATTGTTAAATTACTTCATTCTCAAAGCAACTACAGTAGATTTATCAGCCCCAATTCATCACCCCTCCCTGAAAGCACAACTTTTTTATAGCTTCACCCTAGGGGGAATGTATTTCTGGACATCAGCCTTTGTTTTGTGATTTTGTTTATTGAGCAGTGGGGTATAAGGAGGTAGTCTGCGTCTTGGTGTGTGCCTCCTTCTTTGGGCTTATGTTCCTCAGCTATTACTATGGCATAGACATGTTTCTGTGTCACTGATCACAGAAAGACAGACAACACTAGGAAGAGAGCTGGTCTAATGCTGAGATTTGTAAAACTGAATTATTGTTGCCTTAAATTATTGAACTCGGTGGAGATCTATTTAACAATAGCTTTTAGCAATAGCTATCTAGTATAGCACATTTCAGAGCAGGTACTGTTTTTGCTCCTACTTTCCAGATGAGAAAAACTGAGGCAGAGATAGGTCAAGTGACTCATTAGCCAGCAGGTAGGTAGATGACTGTGTTTTTTTCATTTTTATAATATTTAGTCCTGGTGTTTCAAACAAAAATATTATTCAAACACATTTGTTTGAGTTTTTCAACTTCTAATGCTACTGTACTATTCATTATGAAGATTCTATATGCCTCATCCAGCAGTCTAATACTTTTATTATTTGTCAATTGTCAATTCATTTTTATAGTTTTAGTTAAAATCATTTCTGCCTTAAGCCAACTTCATGGATGTCAATGTGTTTGGACCTTAGAATTCTTCCTTTATCGATGTTTGTGAACTCATATGAAAAAAAAGTCACTCTTAAGCTATTTGAGGGACTTTATCCTAATGAGGTGAGACCTGACACCCAGAATTTATAATCTATGCCATGGTTCCCCCTTACCATGCCTGACAGTGTCACCAGCCTCTCCCACTTCCTGGTGTTATGTTTTGATGGTTTGTTTTCTTTCCTTTCTGGTCTTCAGATATTTGATTTCCTACTCTCTTATTGTGTTCTTTTCTTAGCTCCCACCCCTTTAGGCAAACAACCCTGGTTTCTCACATGTGCCTACCTGTGTGGAGTGGTTCTGCAAAGCACTGCAGTAGTTCATGGGAAGCCACTTAGCAGAGTGCTGGCACCACTCTTTTATTGGGTGGCATTCTCTTAATGTTATCTTTGCTGTTGTGTTACTCCCATTGCTTCTCATCTTCTCTATTCTTAATAATCCTCTCGGAGACTCTGTTGTCACACCTCACTCTCTAGCTTTTCTGGAACATAACACTCACTCTATCAAGGTGTCAGTGAAATTTTCATTATGACCTTCCTTTTTAAGGTTCAGAACTGCGTAACTACCTACCCACTACATACTTCTTTAGAGTGTTTCACAGACCTTAATTTTAACAGCATCGAGATAATTTTTCCATCTATTCTCTAAGCATTCTGGTCCTTTCATGGCTATTACCACTATGAATGGTACTACTGTGCAGTCAGCTACCAACCCAGAAATAGGTATAGCAGTTCATTCTTCTTTGTTCTAATTCCTAAATCATCAATTTCTGTTTACTTCATTACTGAATACCTTAAACTTTTCATATGACTTTCCACTACCTGAATAAAACATCAAGCATTTACTCTCACTGACTAGTTTAGAACGTGGATTCCACATGTGTCAAACCCCATTCTCACATTACCCTCTTTGACCTCAGGAAGTGAGGGTTTCCCACCACTGGTCCATGGCAGAGTCAGGATCAGGAATCCTGATCAAAGAAGCTAGATTCAAAGGTGAGGTTTTCCCTCAGTGTTTTGTGTAATCCTATCAGCATTGAAACCACTACAACAGAATGTCTCTTCCTTCTTTTTTATCCTGATTAACTGATTGTTTTCCAGTTTTGCTTCTTCCTGTAATCTTACAAAAATGAGGTGTTCACCCCTCACACATTCTGGTTATAGACGGATCCATTGTTCCAGCTCCATTTCCTATATTGTATTCTGTGTATGACTTCAACTCTACTCAATAAATAATACCTCTAAAAATGTCTCTTGATGGTTTAGAACATAAATCAGTGCTCTTCAGAATTCTATGTGAAAAGAATCATATAGACAGTTTTTAATAGCATATATTCATGGACTATGGAACTTTTGATTGAGACACACACACACACAAACTGGAAAAATCCCTTAAAACAAAAATAGTTATGTTGTTATAATAGACAGTCATGTATAGAAATGTATTTTCCAAACAGAATATTGTAAGCATATATAAATAATATAGTTTACTTACCATATGAGCAACAGGGTCAGATTTTAAAATTGTAGAAAATTTCAGATTTTGGTGTTACAAAAATATTGTTTAAGAATTGGGTTTCACATGAAAGTGTTAACTTCAGCAGTTCAGATCCCCTGACTTTCTGACATCAAAAACGTTGCTATTTAGGTTGGGTATTTAATTTTCTATATTACATATTGAAACTTCGCTGACTTCCACAGCTTCTTTTCTTTTAGAAGTGTTATAGCTTAAGTTCAAATATTTCCCCAGACAAAGAGATGAGTGCCACACACAACTTTTAACCCAGGTAGTTAACCATTCTGGTCTTAAACTGTACAGCTCATGACGCTGTACTATTTAACGACTCTAACGGTATTAGTTTCATATTCAATAATGAGTTGATTGTTCAGGGTTGTGATGGTTTGGATAAGCATCTCCTGAAGATTCACAAGTTCAAGGATCAGTCTCCAACCAATACCACTGTTAGGAAGTAGTGAGAAAGTTGAGATGGTAGTTCATGGGATGTTTAAGGTCACTGAGGTCATGCCCTAGAGGTGGAATGGGATGCTCTGACCATTTCTAACCTTCCTTTGATGCCTCAGCCATTCCCACCATGATGTGTGGTTTTGCCACCAGCACAAAAGAAGCAGGGCCAAGGATCATTGACTGAACTCCTTAAAATTGTGCCAAAGTAGACTTCTCTCTTTGCATTGCTTCCCTTAGGTATTTTGTAACAGTAATACAAAGCTGACTGACACAGAGATCCATGTCAGGAGGACCACATTAGGACAAACATCTGTTTTATATTATTTATGCTTTAATTTAAAGTTTGCAATATTTCTTCATTTTTAAGTACTTAATGTACTCATAAACCCAATGAAGCTCTGATGAGGTTTTAACCCTCTTGAGTCATCTGTAAGTCATTAATGGGCTCTTTTCTCAATTTCTAAACCTGTCTTTAAAATGTGTTATATCTTTTAAGCATCCAAGTGCATGTTTATTTGAAAATAAACATCTATGAAAAAGACAAATAATAAAATGGTGAGAGTACTGTCTGATCACCTTTTTTAAAAATTAAGCATATGCAGACTGTCAGATAAAGCAATTCTGTCCACACATGAAAGGGATTTGAGCAGTATCATTTTTGTGGAGAGCCTGAACATGAATGTCTCAGAGTAACACTTGTCCAACTACTCATTTTGCTGCCTGTCTGTGGTGTTCTTAGCTTTTCCATTCACTGATGGGTCACTCATACTCACTGCTCTACTCTACCATCAGCTTCAGGGATCTGACACCCTACATCTGTCCCTGAGTAGAACCCAAGGCCAGTGTGTTGGCCTTATTTAGATTGTCCTTCCAAGTAGTTACCACCATCCCCCAATTTGTTCTACTTTTCATTTTATTTTTATATTACCAAATTAAAGTTTGGGTCCCCCACATTTGCATCCATTTTCCCCTCCTGGTTGATTAATTCTTTTGAGATTTCAATGAGCCTTGGTTCTCATAACCTAAGCATAGTATTTTAACTAAGAAATGTGTTACTATGAAGATTGCAAACTCTCTGGCAATTGTGGGATTCCAGACTGTACTTCTCCAAACCTTACTGAAAAAGAAATCTCCCAAGCTCTCTTTCTATATACTTCATTACTACTTGTTCTAATAAAAGGTTTCACAAGTTTCAGCCATCTTGGAAGAACATTACAACCAGTCACACTCATGGTCTGAACCTTCGTCTGTTGTTTCTATCCCTATAAATCCAGCCGAGAAGAGCCCGTGCTAAAATGGCATGTCCTACTCATAAAATTATCAACTTCTAATATCCAAAATGTCAAGGGCCAAATCTTCAGAACCTTCTGGTTCCCTCAATATCTGATGTCACAGGAATTTATTAATCTTAGTTCCTGTACTCACCAAGCTAATCTAGTTCCTCTCTCTCTCTCTCTCTCTCTCTCTCTCTCTCTCTCTCTCTCTCTCTCTCTCTCTCTCTCTCTCTCCCTGCACCCTGCCTGCCTGCCTGCTGCCATGATGATAATTGACTAACCCTCTGAAATGGTAAACAAACCTCCAATTAAATGCCTTCTTCTTTAAATTGCCTTGATCACAGTGTCTCTTCACATCAATAGAACGGTAACTAAGACACATGGCCATTCCACAACTAAATGGGGTTTATTTATAATTAAGTATACCCAAGCTGAAATAAACCTAACAAGAGATTCCATGGAAACCAATGATTCCTGGATGTAAGAATGTTGATACTCAAATGAGGAAAACACGACTAAGCTGTGCAGGTATTTCAACTTGACATTTCACGAGAGTGGTGAAACTATTGCCTAAAACAAGAGCACATGAGACCCAACTCTATAGTAGGAAATGTTGAGTCTATGTACTCCTAATCCCAGTACACAGACAATAAGATCCTAGCTGCCAGTTGGGATCAGTCGGCGCTTGTTGGCTGGGAAAGATTTTAAACCCCATCTGTAAGATTATCTTTTGGACAGAAGGAACTTTGAAGTCAGATTTATATGTTTAAATTTTTTTGAAAAAAAAAAAAGATAATAAATAATGCACCTTCAGTGTAAAGGTCACTTCTCCAAAGTACCTCACCTCCTAACCGCACACAACGTAAGCCGGGGGCTTTGTTTTATGGTCTCTTTGAGTTGCTTTCCTCTTCTCCAGAATGCTGTTTTCACAGTAACAGCTGGGGCTTGAGGGTGATAGCTGAGCGGGATGTTTCTTTCACACCATAGGATAGGTTCTACCAGAGCAGAAACATTCTGATTTAGTTCGCTCCTTGCTTCCCACTGATATGACTCAGCTCTTCCAATATTGTGGGAGGGAGAAACGCTCCTCGGGGCTGGTGGAGAATGATAAAGTAGATGAGATACTAACTACATCAAGACTTAGAAGCACATGAGTGTGCCTATGTGTGTCAGTGTCTAGGTTACTACGGCTAGCTCACAAAAAAATAGTCCATACATGTTAGCTTAAAAAAAAATCTTGCCAGAAGTATAAATTGGAATTGAATATCTTGGTCACACAGAAATACAGACAGTCCTTCTAGTTCACTCATCAGTTCTGGATCTGTCTTGAGTGTTCGAGTCTTTCCACTCCAGCGGTCCCATTAGGCCAGGGAAGCCCGGAGCCCCGCCTCTCCGTACTCTAATCCCCAACAGGACTTTCCTTATAAGTTTGAAATTTTAAACTCAGACTTGCTACTCCCAATTCTAAACATACCTTCTAAATCTCAGCATCTCTCCCCTAAGCAACCAGAATAAGCAACGGCCTGTGAGCGTTGGCAAAATTAGCTGCATGAAATAGCATTCTGTCTTCCAGGCTCGGCTTCCGTTTCATCAAATTTGCCTGAGAATTCTACCGGAACTGTAGTAACAGGCGGGGAATTAAAAGGAACAGCTAAACGAAACTTAGAATTATGACTTCGCCATTAATTGGGTCTAACAGGTTGTATGCCAGTCTGCAGTAGGTGTTCAGTGAGCAAGTGTTGAAACAAATAGGGAAAAATATGAGAAAAAAGAAAAAGTATCTCAAGGAGTGTTGGCATGGACTGTCTCTTCCCGTAGAGATCCCGCCTCTGAGCAGTGTTTTAAAAGGGCTACAGTTGCCGGACGGTGGTGGCGCACACCTTTAATCCAAGCACTCGGGAGGCAGAGGCAGGTGGATCTCTGTGAGTTCGAGGCCAGCCTGGTCTACAGAGCGAGATCCAGGAAAGGCGCAAAGCTACACAGAGAAACCCTGTCTCGAAAAACCAAAATAAAATAAAATAAAAGGCTACAGTTACAGTAAAAATATGTTTTCTCAAAGAGAACAAGCCTCTATCGTGGGAAGGAGAGAGATGAAAGAAAAAAAGAGAGAAGTGAAATGAGAGAAAGCGAGAGGGAGAGGGAAGGAAGGGAGAAGACCCCAAGATACTAGACAGGAAGCAATGTTTGCTGCAAAAATGCTCAGCTGACAGAGTGCTGGGAAGTTGATCCAACGCTCTGTGAACCTGGCTTGGAGGAATCTTATCATCTGGGGAAGAGGCGGCAGGAGGATCAGAAGTTCAGAGTCATCCTCAGGTACACAGGGAGTTCCAGGTCAGCACATGAAACTGTCTCAAAACTATACACACAGATGTGCTTCCGGTCTTGAGGGTGTAACTCTCTCTCTCTCTCTCTCTCTCTCTCTCTCTCTCTCTCTCTCTCTCTCTCTCTCTCTCTCTCTCTCTCTCTCTCTCTCTCTCTCTCTCTCTCTCTCCATTCTTGGCGGGGAAAAGTCCTGGAAGTTTCAAGAGAGGAAAAAAAGGCTACACTCTTAACATTTTCACTTAGGAAGAGAGTAAGGAGGAAATCGGACTGGAAAGTTCAACTGTTGGTAGAAAAAGTATTTCTTTAAAGGTTGTAGCTGTGACTGTCAGAGAAAAATAAAGAGAAAAGAAATGGCAAAGTCAAGGAAGGATAAAAAAGGAGGAGGCGTGCAATGAAGAAAAACCAGCCCGAGAGTGTGCTATGCCATCTGTTGATTCTCCTCTCCTTGCCCTGGTTCCAGTAGCTTCCAAAGTTTCCAGATGAGTAAGGGGACTTTCCATTCGCAGACCCACAGAAAGACGACTTGCACAGGGATGTCCCAATGGGGACCCCTGGGAGCCGCCCTGCAGCGAAGCCGCCCTTCCCGGGTCTATCCTTCTTGGAGCAGAAAGGAGGGCGGAGAGCCAGCGCCTCCCCTGACTGGGCCCGCCCTCAGCCAGCAAGCATGGATCTCCGGCTGGGGCTGCCTGGCGAGTAGAGGGAGAAGGCACAGAGAGCCAGAACTAAGTCAGCCACCCAAGCTCACGCAGGGGCAGCTGCAGCACCCGCAGGGGACGCGTGTGCTGGCGGTCACCGGCCAGGACCCGGTGAGTGTTCGCAAGCGCTGCGGGGCAGAGACGGAATTACCTAAGACGTGGGAAGGCCAGCTCTAGGGCAGGATCCTTTCTCACTTGGCCTCCTGGAGAGGGGTCAGGGAGACTGACTCACCCACAGGGGAAGATGGGGAAATAGCCCCGAAAAAGTGCGGAAGGCAGCCAGCCAGAAGCAGGTCCCCTAGGCTCAGCCTGTCATCCATCCAGAAGCAGGGAGTCGCTCAGAGCAACTTGGCAAGGCTTCCCGGGTGCCGGGGCCGCTGAACTGATGCCAGTCCCACCACCTCTGGTGCCTGCCTGCACATGGGCACAGTCCTACTCCCCGACAAAGCAGAGGACTATGTGAACCCCAAAGTCACTGTCCTGTGCAGCTATCAGTTCCTCTCAGTTCTCCTTCGTGAGAACTTTTGGGCGAAGACACTAACTTTTTTTTGTGGAAGCTGCTGGGCGGTGCTAGGAGAGAAAAAGCGCACACTGATGGAGAAGACCTGCGCCCTTCTAGTTTTTCCAGCATCCACCGGTTAAACCATCACCTCCAGAGGACTGAAGTTGTGATAGCTGGGAGGGGAGCAGGATTCCGTTGCAGCCTTCAGCTGGCTTTACCCCTCCGCATGCATGAGTGTGCCAGCAGCAGCAAAGGGGGCAGGGTTCCGTGTGTGGAGTCTCTGCTGGGACCTGAGTGAATGGCCCCCAGGGACAGCGCGGAGCCTCTGCCTCCGCCACCTCCTCAGGGCTGGGTGTGGCCTGGAAAGATAGTGGTGATGGGTGCCCTGACAGGCTTCTGGGTCCTCAGCCTGCTCACCTACGGCTACCTGTGCTGGGGCCAGGGTTTAGAAGAAAAGGGGACCCTGAGAACTGAAGATGGAGAGAGATCTGAACCAGGCTCCACGGCCACCTCCCAGCCCCATCTCATTTTCATCTTAGCTGATGATCAGGGATTTAGAGATGTGGGTTACCACGGATCTGAGATAAAGACGCCCACTCTGGACAAACTCGCAGCCGAAGGAGTTAAACTGGAGAACTACTATGTCCAGCCTATTTGCACACCGTCCAGGAGCCAGTTTATTACCGGAAAGTAAGTGTTGCCACTTCTATTTATTATTTGGAAACATCTTAAGCCTTTATTTAAAACTGCTTTCTCATTCAAGGGAGGAACAGAAAGCACGGAAGGCGGGGCGGGGCGGGGGGGATCCAATGAATGAAAAAATGAATGGACGAATGTGTACAGTCCCTCGATGTTAGTGTTAATAGCCAGGTCCTACTCTCCTCCCGTTTCTTCCCCTGACAGCCAGCTACGAGCTTTTGAATGGTGTCAGGGTTTTCACATTCATCCACCAACCAGAGAATTCCATGTTTGCTGCCTCCAAATCTGTTTCCATTCTCAAGCATGTTCACATTTTGTTCCAAGTATCAGAACAGAAATCACAGAGCAAGGTGTCATTTACAACTCTTAATTTGTAACAAAATCTCGAACTGCATGACCCAAACCCCCAGGTCATCACAGATAGAACAGAGGCCACAGAAGCAGAGAAAAGGTGACGTAGAACGTGATGAGGGTGGAATAGGACTCTGTCAGGATCTTTGGCAGATGCTTTTCTATTATGATGTTATATCTAACTGCCAAGGCAGTTCTCAAGATGCAGTGGAGTTCAGTGGAATTTGCTGCTGCTTCTCCCAACTGAGGAAGGAGTCTGAGTAAGTGTTGTAGCTCATAGGATTGAGAAACATTTTTAATGCTGTCATCAGTCTGCTAAATAGCTACTCTTGTTAAGGTGTTCGTACATTTTCCTGTTTTTACTTTGTCAGGCTATACATGATCATAATTTGTTTTCATGGTGCAAATTCAGTTTGGAAGTCAGGTAAAGCAAGAGGGTCAAGGGTCAAGCTTCTCCTAAACAATTCGTGGCTTCAATCTAGACGTATTGTGATTTTGGTTTCAGGACAGAGAACCCTTGCTTCAAGTGAAGTTGTTCTTGGAATTAGATCCCATAAGAGTAGCCAGTAACCAGTCTGGAAAAATTAAGACTACAGTGTTTTGTAGGAATCTCTGTCTTGCAAAGACTTTTGCTTACAGCATAATTTCCACTGCTTAGCAAACTGTCAAAATTTACCATCACTACCAGAAAATTTTTTTTCATCCTTAGCAAGAAGAGATAGAGAGCAGGGCATGGTGGCACACATATTTAATCCCAGCATTCAGGAATCAGAGGCAGGCAGACCTCTGTGAGTTCGATGTCAGTCTAGTCTACATAGTGAGTTCCTGGTCAATCGGAGTTACAAAGTGAGATCCTACCTCAAAAGTTAAAAAAAAGAAAAGAAAAGAAAGAAAGAAAAATAAAAAGAAACACACACAACCAAACCCAGAAAATAAAAGAAGAGGAGGAGGAGAAAAGTCTTAGTGTCCTTCAGAGTCACTTTCAATGTTAGCCATTGCATCATAAAGTCAAGAGCATTGGATATTTATAAAGGAGCAATTGCTGGCTAGAAAACAAGCCATCTGGTGGCCTAGGATTAAGTTCTTCATCTCTCTTCCCAACCATCCTTAACCTCGGCTCATGAAATGAACATGTCAGAAAGACACTTCAACTGATTTACAGAATTTAAATTTGCAAGGAGAGCCAACAGTAGTTGAAAAAAATATGAAACTGGATTAGATGAACTTACTTTACACAATAAAGTATGTTCAGGGCTTTTTGCTGAATAAGGACATTTGGTCCTAAACATCTTATACTGATAAAAATCTATTCTACCTTTATCAATACCTTGAAGTTTACCTAATAAGACTGGAGAAAATAAAGATGGAAATAACTCCTGTTTGTTTGTTTTTTTTTCCCTTACCCAAAGGCTGACTCAGCATTGTCGGGCAATCACTCATCCAATGGGAAGATGTTGCTTCCCACTAAAATTTTATGTCTGGTGCAATAAGTTGCATAATTGTTTTACAGACCAGAAAAGTTCAAATAGCTTCTATGATTTGATACAGATTTCTACTTGAGTTAAGCAGTTGGAGATGTCTCACTTGAAGTTTTCCCTGGGACTTTCCTATAAATGAATACAGATGTGAGAAAGTGGTTATGGGAGTCTAGTTCCAGGCTTAATATGAATACCTCAGGCCCAGAGAATATGGTACTTATCCTGTCTCTGAGAACATGTATGTGCTTTCTGCATCCTCTAAAGAAAAAAGGAAGGAAGCAATAACAGTCCCTGTGGGATGGATTATTTCAAGAGGGAAATAGGTTATGTGAAATGTGAGAGGAGTCAAATATCTTTATACGACTTGGGAAGAGTCTCATGACTGAAGCTGAATTAACATTTAATACCATTCGCACAACGACACTTCTTTTTATATTTTTGGTGAATCAAAATGTGAAATTCTTTTATGCTACACAGATTGCAACAAATTCTTTTTATAATTTATATTATACTATTCTGGCAACACTGAATATCAGTCACCATGAGAAAGCAGTCTTTACATGCAGACTGCTACTTGCAAACTGTGAGGAACAATTGGGGAAACCTGATCTCTAGGTGGTAGCTTTCAAACTCAAGAGTGCAGAATGAATCACCTCAAATGCCAGTCAAATTACAAATCTCTGGACCTACCCACCATTCGGCAGCGATGGGGTGTGTCCAGAAATCACTAATAATTTTTATGGGCATGTCCTGTTATTCTGATGATGATGCTGTTTATGGCTAATTGAAAGCATCTGGATTAAATGCAAGCATCTATGGAGCTATCACTGTTACACATATTATCTCATTTAATTCCCACAACAGTTCTGTAATATAGCTGCTACTGTTATTCCTTTTTTATATAGATTTGCTAAGAGTCAAAGAAGGGTAATGATGCAGTGTGGTCAAAGGATGTTCATAGTTAGTCTGATGACATAAAGGCTAATTGAGAGAGTGACTGCCTGTGTTCAATCAATTTAAAGATAACTTTATTATTCTTAAGGAAGTGGTAGCCCAGAAAAATAACAGCACTTCTTTAAGAAGACCATAAAGACGGCTTCTGAATTATAGGTTTGCAAACATTAGACACGCATTTTTGAAGTCCTAAAGAAAGACAGGCTATCCAAAATTGAATTTATCTCACAATAAGTCATTGCTTTTACTCTTACAGATTTCTCTATATTGTTGCCTATTGATGTAATTTGTTGTATCTCTCTGTGGGATAGTGTTCCTTTGTGTAAACATGCTGCAATGTGTTTATCCATTCTATCATCAAGAATGTTGGTAGTTTCCAACATAATATTGATACCATTATGAATATACTGCCATAAACATACTCGTTCATGCTTTGGTGAGCGTATCTTTGCATTCTTCTTGTGTATTTACCAAGAATAATTGTTTCTGTATAGGCATATGTGTGTGCAGCTTTTGTAGATACTACCCAGCAGTTCGCAAAGTGGTGCTTCTGGGCTTGAACTGTCACTGCAACTGTGTGGTAAACTCCATCTATGCCAACATTTGGTATTGTCTCTTCATTTTAGACTTTCTGGTCATTGTAAACTGGTATGCTGTCCTGATTAAAATTTGCATTTTAATAATATCTAATAATGTTGAGTGTCTTTTAGTAAGTATTTATGCAAATCCTCCTCCCATTTTCTGTTTAAGTGACTATTTATTCCTTGATGGAGTGTGATGATTATTTATGTAATCTCCTCCTTTGTCAGCTGTTTATACTGCACTAATATTCCATTCTGTGGCTTTCTTTTCCACTCTTTCAAGAATGTGTTTTTTAATGACTAGGTTTTAATTTATTATAATTCAATTTATGTTATTTTTCTTCCTGTGCTTATTGAATATAGTCTTGCTTATATCATAGCACCATAATAGGCTTTTTCTCCTAAACCTTTTATTGCTCTGTTTTTATATTTAGATCACCTGGAATTAATTTCTGATTTAGTATTAAATCAGGGTTCCAAAGTACTCACTGTCCTCTGTCTGTCTGTTTGGCCTGCCAACCTGAATTTGATCCCCAGAACCCACAAGGTAGCAGGAGAGAACTGGGTCCTGAAGGACTCCCAAGAGTTGTCCTCTGATGTCCATGAGCATGTCATGACATGGGCATGCATGCTGTGGTACATGAGTGCCTGCACACACACACACACACACACACACACACACAGAGAGAGAGAGAGAGAGAGAGAGAGAGAGAGAGAGAACTTTTAAGACCACATATTCTACATAGCATTGCAGAATCATCTTCATCAACTGATACATTTGGTCCATTTCTGGACTCCTCTGTTCTAATGATCATCCTTTTCTCCAATGGTGCCTTCTCTTAAACATAGTTGTATGATAAATATTAATGTTTTGACCAGTGGTTCTCAGCCTTCCTATTACTGTGACCTTTTAATACAGTACCTCATGTTGTGGTGATTCCCCAACCATAAATTATTTCATTGTTACTTCAACTGTAATTTTACTACTGTTATGAATTATAATGTAAATATCTGACATGCAGGATAACTGATCTACGAACCTTATAAAAGACTCATTTAAAAAGGTGTCACAATGCCACAGGTTGAGAACCGCTCGTCTAGAATGTAAGTCTTCCTAACTGTTCCTCAAAATCCTTTGGCTGTTGTTTATCACTTCACTCACTATAAAAGGAACGAAGACGGTTGTAAAGTGCAAAATTATTGGAAGATTTGATTAGGGGAATATGGAGAAGTTCACTTTGGAATCATTCCACTTTCTAAATAACGTGGAAAGTGAGATCACCCACTGAGAATTAAGATCTAGATGTCTGAAAAAGTTGGATATAAAATACTTTCTAGGGGAGTGAAAAAGTGAACTGAGCAGGGAAATGTGGTCAAAAAGCTGACAGTCCAGAAAATCCACCTGAGCATTGTGGCTTAGATTTGACAGGGTCAGTCATGGCTTTTTTTTTTTTTTTTTTTTTTTTTTATCCTGCCATAGTCGGATGCCACATGGAGAAGCACCGTGATTGCAGAGTTGAATTTAAGCAGATCAGGGATTTCCAAAATGAACACAGTGACTGATTGTGGACTTGAATGTGGAAAGAAAAAGAAGCCAGGGAGTTTATGTTCTTACATCGATGGATTGAGTTTATGGATGGGGGTTCAGTGAGTAGTTTGCTGAGTGAAAGGACTGGACAGAGTGGTTGGGGAAGTTCACAACGGGACAAAATTCCAAGTACTGCAGTGTTTACAAATGATAGAGAAGTGAGGGCTGAGGTGAGACAGAGTGAGCTCTCTGGAAGTGAGGAAGGTGAGATGTTAGGGTAGAGTGCTGGCTACCGCATTCCTGTGGACATTTAAACTATTGAAAATGATGAAAACAGTCGTGAAGGTGGCCCCGTGCTGACTGTGTCCAAGGGATAAGGGGTGGGGCTTGGAATTGGCTGAAGGACTGAGTCTGTTCTGCTCCACTGCTGCTTTTTAAGGGATTGAGTTTCTGAAGGGAAACAACAATTGCTAAGAAGTGTAATGAGGCCCCTCCTTGTTACCTAGTTTCTCTGGGGCTGTGGGTTGTAGCCTGGTTATCCTTTGCTTTACGCCTACTGCCCACTTATGAGTGAGTACATACTGTGTTTGTCTTCTCAGAGGGACACGTGGATTGCTCTGGGAAGGGCAAATAAATGAGATCTCGTGGGTAAGTGTGTGTGTGTGTGTGTGTGTGTGTGTGTGTGTGTGTGTGTGTGTGTGTGTCTGTCAAGATCATGACAGGAAAACCCACAGAGACAGCTGACCTGAGCTCACAGACTCTCTAGACCAACAGTTAGGGAGCCTGCATGGGACTGACCTAGGCCCTCTAGATGTGAGTGACACGTGTAGCTTAGTCTGTTTGTGGGGCCCCCTAGCAGTGGGACCAGGATCTGTCCCAGGAGCATGAGCTGGCTTTTTGGAACCTTTTCCCTATGGTGGGATACCTTGCTCAGCCTTGATGAAGGGAGGAGGAGCTTGGTCCTGCCTCAGTTTGATATGCCATGCTTTGTTGACTCCCATGGGAGGCCTTACCCTTTCTGAGGAGTCGGGGGGGGCAGTTAGAAAGGAGGTGAAGGGAGGGAACTGGAGGAGATGAGGAAGGGGAAACTGGTTGGTATATAAAATAAATAAAAATTAATAATAATAAAAAGACCAAAAAATGGGACAAAAAAAAGTGTAATGAGGAACTAAGTAGATGCCTATCTATTCCCGCCTCAGATTCTGTGAGAAGTGAAGTGGAGTAAAGGACCAACCCTGAGCTGAAAGTAAGGTAGGGATAGACAGTGATGAATTAGAGTGAAAAGAGGGAATGTCCAGGGCCATGCTAAGGTCATGCTAAGAGATTACTACAGAGCAAACTATAGTAACAGAGGGCTCATTGGGAAGGACTGGAGAGTAAGGATAGGGGACACTGAATAAAAGTAGAGGATAGAGATGTCTAGAGGTTAAAATCAGTGACAGCAGGTATGTTGGGGAGACTTGAGTTATGGTGAAGATTAACACAGAGCACCAAATCCATGATGAATTTTTTCCCTCCAAAGCTTTCTTAAGAGACTCTAAGAGGTTGGCTTTAACAGCAGCCTCCCTGTGCAGCTGAATAAAGTAGAGACTTCCTAGTGTCCACCATGAACCACTGTGGTCACACTGCACAGCTGTGGACTTAGCCAAGAGCTCTGGGGCTTTTGATTTGTCTCAGAGGATAGGGATCCAGAGGCCTTCTCTGAGAACTTGCCAAGGGCTCCAGAGCTACAGTGTGTCTTTGGGGGATTTATCAGCTTACAACTACACTATTGTTGGAAACCCTGAAAAAGCAACTGAATTTTAGAGTCACTCACTCTCAGCATAAAGTGACAGAGGAAGCTTAGGGGGAACAGATTTAATTAGCTCATTGTACAGCCTTGTACACACACACACACACACACACACACACACACACACACACACACACACACACTTCCCATCAACATCAAGGTCATAATGCTTCCTACTCTATCTACTTGTTTGAAAGTAGCATTCTATACACAGAGAATGTTCGATACCAGTTATTAAAAATTTACTACTTACCTCCAGAGATAGATAATGTTTAGGTACTTGTGAAAATATAAATGCTTATAGTTATCTGTCAATAAACAAGAATTCCCTTCAAGCCTTACTTCACCTTTAGAAGATGAATATAGCAAATGGAGAGTGACTTTCAAACCTCCCTTAGACAGTCTGTGAAGAGCCCAAAGCCAAGGCCATCCAGCAGACAGCTGCCAGTCCTAGCCAACTTTTGGGTTGTCTGAGAGTAGATGTGTTGGTTAGTTAGGCTAGTGGCATACATTGGTGATCAAAGTGCTGAATTTTCAATGAGCCCCCAAAGATTCATTTAAAATTAGGCACATTCATCATTTGAATATGTATCTGTTCAAGTGATATTGTTGAGTTTCTTAAAACGTTATTCCAGATGGTTGAAATGTATCTAGGAGCAGAGGGCTGAGAACTATGAATTCTAGCAAAATTCTACAGATGACTTTGATTTCATCTCGCCCTGTGGGTACTTTGCTATGATATAATTAGTTTGATGAAATGTTCTTTTAACAGTCTAGATATTAAACATTCCCAGTAGTGGTGTTTCTGTGAGGCATCTGTTTCTCCGGGTGCTCTGTTGTAATTAAAAGAAGAAGAAGGAAACCTTTCTGCCTCTCATGTTTCAGCCTTTACCCCCTCTCTCTTCAATTCATCTAATACATTTGCTTTACTAAAACATGAGACTCATAACAACAGCCCCTTCAGCATCAGCACCCTTGGTTCCCCAACGTACCAAAAATGAGAAAAGAAATTAATTTTCTCTGAGGGATTTGGTGCGCCTGTTTCTTTTCCAGCATCCTGCCTTTTAATCTTCGCACTCAATATTTGAAAATATTAATAAAATATTTAACAAATGTTCTCATTTTACGGATAGAATATTAAAATTTTAGGGGAGTTATATAAGCTGGCCAAGATCACGTTCTAAACTGTAAAGCACGTATTTAAGCTTAAACTGTATGGCTCCATCAATGTCCTCAAGGCTTTCTTCAGTACTTTCTGCCTCCCACATAAACTATAATCACACCTTAGCCCCGTCCTTAAGCAGTTTATTCAGCCTCTGTACTTTCAAACTCTCCACACCAGAGAAAGGGATGGATGGCACAGGGTTTCTAGGGCTCCTCTCATTGCTCCCCGTCTCTTTGCCTCACTTGTGGAATTCACGCCTTTTCACTGTTTGCCCAAATGCCAACCACTCCTTAGGATTCAGCAACACCACCACATTCCTCATACAGCCTCCCATGATTCCTTAGCCAGAAATAATTTATCTTAACAGGGACCTTCCACAATTCTTTCTATAACTGTCTTATTAGGCATGATTTTCCACTCCTTCCCAGCTCTTAGGAAGTCTTTTACCTCCCTTGCTGGCCCCCTGAGAAGCAAGAGTCTGATTTATAACTCCATAAATTTTACAGCACCCAGGCCAGGGCTCTGTATTCCTACGCGTTAAGTAAACACGTGAAGAATGAGAGAAAGAATAGTTGAATAAACAATTATTTATTTCCGTCAGGTAGGAAATGTGATCAAGAAAAAAAAATGGCCCAGAATTTTTTTATTGAAATGGATTTTTTAATAAAATATATTCTGATTACTGTTTCCCCTCCCCCATTTCCTCCCAGATCCTCTCCAACTCCCCCATCCACCCAAATCCACACTCATTAAAATAATGATGAGAAATAAATAATAATATAAATAATAGTAATAATAGATTTAAAAAAATAGAATGGGGCAAAACAAACAGAAGAAAGGGAGCCAAAGGAAAGCTCAGGGAACACGTATAGACGCAGAGATGCACATATTTGCACACACAGAGATCTCATAGAAACACAAAACTGGAAACCATACTATGCACCCAAAGGACCTGAAAAGGAAAAGGAAAAACAAACACACAAACCTGACAAAGAACCTCCAAAAACGCCCCTGCATGAGGTATGCCCTTAAGTGTGGTTTGTATACGCAGTGAGATTCCACTGGAGAAAAACTAATTTTTCATTTGCAAATGGTTATCAGTTGTAGATAGCTTTTGTGTTAGGGATGTGGGCTTGTGTACACGTTCACTCTCAGTGCTGGGACCTCATCCATCAGGCCCAGACCTGTGCAGGCCCTGTGCATGCTGCCACAGACTCTGTGAGTCCATATGTAACCCAGTCCTGCTGTATTTAGAAGGTCTCACTTGCTTGTGTCCTTCATCCCATCCGGCTCTAACAATTTTTTTTGCCTCCTATTCCCAGGGTCCCATGAACCCTCGAGGGGAGGGAATTGATGGAGACATGCCATTTTAGGCCTGAATATTCAAAGGTCTCTCACTCTCTGCACATTGTCTGGCTGTAGGTTTCTGTCTTAGTTCATATCTACTGCATAAGGAAGCTTCTCTAATGATAGCTGAAAAGACACTGATCTATGGATAAAATAGAACGTTGTTAGGAGTCATTTTATTGCTATCTTCCTTTGGTAAAACAGTAGAATTTGGTTTTCCCCTTGATCCCTGGGATACATAGTCTCAGATTTTTAACCACCTGTGCAGTGTTGGGGATGGGCTCTACCTCACACAGTGGGCCTCAAACACAATGAAATATTGGTTGGTTAGTTTCACAAGCTTAGTGCCACTATTATACTAGTGCATCCTGCACATGGGTCACCATTGTAGATAGAAGAGTTTGTAGCTGGTTTGGTGCTTATATTTCTACTTTGGTAGTGTGCAGAGTACCTTGCAGTACCGTAAACACTAGACCACTGGGGTAAAGACTCTAGGTAGGCACCAATTTGACTCCATGTTCAGTGAGCTGTATAGATGTTGTCTTCAGCAACAAGGCCTTACCAGCAGTTTGTGGTAAGCAACCAATAGCCTGGGTTGTTTATGGTTTCTATGGTACTCCTTTGGCCAGCAATTTGACTAAAAATAATCCATTCCCAGAAGTGGAATTAGGTGATGAGAGATATCCAGTTGGGGCTCGGTCTCCCCATTCTTTAGCAATTCTATTTAGATCACCTCTGTACACGTATGTATTTTAGGAAGCTTCTGCTCTATTAGGTTTCTGTATGACTCCTCAAATGGCCCTTAGTTTTAGCTGTCCCTGTCCATATTCTCCCCCTTACCATTTGATCCTCCCATTCCAGACCCCCATCTCCATACATCCATGACAACTCTATTCTCCTTCCTATGGTGATCCAACTCTCCCCCTAGTCCTTTACTCTATTCCTGATCTTTGTGGTTATATGGATTGTGGCTTGCTTATCCAAGGTTTAACAGCTAACATTCACATATAAGCAGATACTTAGCACATGTGTCTTTTGGGATTGACTTACCTCATTCAGGATTTTTTTTCCTAATTCCATTCATTTATTGGCAAATTTCATTTTTATAAGAACTGAGTAAATTTAGCACATTTTCTTTGTCCATTTATCCACTTGAAAGGCATCTAGTCTGTTTCTGGCTGCTATGAATAGAGCAGCAGTGAACATGATTAAACAAGTGTCTCTATAGTAGGATATACAGTCATTTGGGTATACGCCTAGGAGTGATACAGCTGAATCTTGAGATAGATCTATTCTCTATTTCCTGAGAAATTGCCACACTGATTTCCAGAGTGACCATACAAGTTGGCACTCTCACCAGCAATGGATGAGTGTTCCCCTTGCTCCATATCTTCTCTAGCATGAGTTGTCACTTTTTTTGTTGACCTTGGCCATTGTGACTGGTGTAAAATGAAATAACAAGGTAGTTTTGATTTGCATTTCCCTGTTGACTAAGGATGTTGAACATTTCCTAAAGTGCTTCTCAGCCATTCCACTTTCTAGGATTCTCTCTTTAGATGTGTACCCCATTTTAATTGGGTTGTTTTCTTTATGGCCAATTATTTTTAGTTCTTCATATATTTTGGATATTAGCTCTATGATAGATGTGTAATTTGTGAAAATATTTTCCCATTCTGTAGCCTATTGCTTTGTGTGAATGGAAGTATCCTTTGTTATACAGAAGCTTTTCAGTTTCAGGAGGCACCATTCATTTATTAAGTTTCTCTTAGTGTCGGTGCTAATAATGTTCTGTACAGAAACCTATTCCTGTGACAATGAGTTCAAGGTTGTTCCACACTTTTTCTTCTCTCAGATCTAGTGTTTCTGGCCTTATATTGATGTCATTGATTCATTTGGATTTGAGTTTTGTACAGGATGATAAGTATGGATTTACTTGGGTTCTTCTACATGCAGCCATTCAGTTTGACCAGGATCATTTGTTGAAGATGCTTGTCTTTTTTCCAGAGTGTATTTCTGTCCTCCTTATCAAACTCAGGCATCCATAAGTGTATGAATTTATATCTGGGACCTCAATTCAATTCCATTGATCAACAAATCGTTTTTTATGCCAAAACTATGCTGTTTTTATTACTATAGCTTTGTAGTACAATTCAAAGTTGAGAATGGTGATACCCCTAGCAGTTCTTTTATGAATCATGATTGTTTTATCTATCCTAGGTTTTCTTGTGTTTCCATATAAAGCTGAAAATTTTTCTTTCAAGATCTGTGGAAAACTGTGTTGGAATTTTTATGGGGATTGTACTGAATCTGTAGATTACTCTTGATAAAAATGATGGCCCAGAGTTTATAGTAACAAAATCTGAATTGCAGTCTGATTCAACAAAATCAAGACTGTAATCTTTGTTGTGCCCAGATCGCGACCCCCAGAGAGACCACCAAAGAAGAGCATGCCAGAATGCAAAAGCAAGGTTTAATTCTGGATATACAATACAAGCCTAGGCAGGGACTTCATCCAATACATCCAACATAGTGGAGGCTGGAGGAAGTGCCTACTTCTCTGTAAGCTCAGTTTTTAAAGGGAAAAAATCACAAGGTTACATCATTTAGGGGTGCTAGTACGGGTACAATTCTGATTAGCTCGCTTCAAGGGGCTTTCTAGAAATCATGGCTTAATCTTACTTCTAAGGGGGTGGTTGCCTGCCACCATTGCTGTCATTGGCTGTCCTCAGGTGGGGACATTTTTATGGTCAGTTACCCTGGAAACCAGGGAGAGGACATTCCATAGTCTGGCAGGCATTACCTCGTGACTACCTTGTGACTCTATACTTTTACACTTCCTGGTTTCTGGAATCTGAACTGACTGGTTTCAGTAACTAATGGCCTATTCCTAAAAGGAGAAATCTTAGGCCTTAATTTTTGGGTGAAAGCATTTTGGTCTTATTTCTAAGATGGCTCATTTTGGTCTCACAGTCTTGAATATGCCATTTAATCTTTCTTAAATATAGTTTTCATTGGTAGACTAGGAATTGTTTCACTACTTTTCCAGCCTCAAAGTTAATTCCACTGACCAGCTAATGTAACTTGTGAGATACTTTGAGGACTTTTGTTAACATGTCATATGATGAAGTGAAGTTCCCTTTACACATAGAGTATTTCCACGACTTTAATCCTGCCCTGATCCTAGCTATCTGTTCTTTATAAAAGTTTTCCATGGTAACCAACCATATACATACAATCAACAAAAACAGACTCCACAGAGTGTGCTTATATAACGATGCACACATATTCATGCACATATATGTACATGTATGTAACAATAATAATCAAAAAGGGATGTTATAAATCTATTAATCTGAGAGTTGAGGCATGGAATGAGTTGAAAGGGTGAACTTTGGAAAGGCTGAGTGGGGAAGAAGGGGAAGGGAGAAAGTGATGTGCTTCTATTTTAATTAAAAATGTGTTCTTTAATAAGCTTTCCATTAATGTATTATCTTGCTTTTCCAGTTTCAGGATCAACAAGCCATTTTAAAATTAAACTATGTATGCTTTTATTTTTGTGTATTTTGTCTGCCCTTTGTTTCCATGTAACATTAGTTCTGAGGTGTCCACAAAGGTGGTAGGGGTAGGATGTTTTTAGCTTCTGCACTTGCAGTTTGTATCAGTTATTGGTTGGTAAGAAAGGCAAAACCTGCTGGAAACCTGCTAAGTGTGTGATAAGAGAAATATTTGAACAATAGTATTATAAACATGAAGCTAGGTGAGAATTGAAAACGGGTAATGGAAAAGATAGTGATGTCTTCAACTTTATTCAGTCATTGATTTTAGAACATTTTTTGACTAAATGTAATAGATATGTGTATACATACATACATATATATTCACACACACACACACATATATATATATCTATATCTCTATATATATAGATATATATACATACATATACTCTATTCAGTTCTGAACACCCTCTTGCTTTATAGTTGACACTTAATAGGTGTACCAAAATTAGTTCTTAAATTAACACATAAATCTAGATTTCTTGGAAACAGAATGCCACATGCTCAGTGGCCACTATTTCAATAACTTCCTAAAAGACCTGTAGTGCTTACAGCACCGGAATCCATCTCTACAAAGAACTGGAGTAAAATTCCCACAACACAGCACAAGTCTTACCAGCTAACACTTCAGCAGTTCCCACTCCCTGGAGGCTGCAATCCAGTTCCTAAGCGCATCTGAGGACCTACAAAATATGAATCAACACTGCCCCCATTTATCCACTCAGAGTCATCACTGCCAAGGTTCCAGCACTTTCTAACAGGGCTGTGTGCCCTTCCCCAGCTTTCTTCCTTGTAGGAATATGCTTCATTCTCCCCTGGGAAAATTCCACTTTCATCTCCTTTCCCAGTTTTCTGACTATTTTCTCACCCTACACCAGGCACGAAGGAGCTGAGTGCATCATTTTCACTCCTGAAGTGACGATTGCATTTCAACTATTGTAATATATTGCAAATATGAACCCCTTTCCTCCTAATCCCCAAAATATGCAACAATACATTAAATGATAAAATCTGTAAATATCAACTACAAATAAAGTCTTAGGTGTTATGTACCTATAATTCCAGTTATCTAGTTACAGAGCAGGAGAATTATAACTTCTAAGCCAGCCTGGCCTCTATGGTGGAACCCTCTCTCCAAATAAACACAAGCACATACATATGGAGAGTTTTAGTTTTAACCCAATTTTGGAGTTGATTTAATTAGGACAAATAGAAGCAAATATTTCTGAAATCTCAAGTGTAGAACCTTTACCTGAAATCATGACCACACTGGCTTCTCTTTTCTGTCATGTGTCCTAATCTTTAGAACTACCATTTCTTTTTTCTTTTTTTTTTTTTTTTTTTTTGGTTTTTTGAGACAGGGTTTCTCTGTGTAGTTTTGTGCCTTTCTTGGATCTCACTCTGTAGACCAAGCTGGCCTCGAACTCACAAAGTTCCGCCTGCCTCTGTCTCCCAAGTGCTGGGATTAAAGGCATGCGCCACAATCACCCGGCTAGAACCACCATTTCTAATTCTTTAAAAGATTTGTGTGTGTGTGTGTGTGTGTGTGTGTGTGTGTGTGTGTGTGTGTGTGTACGTACGTGCATGTGTGTTACATGTATTCAGGTGCCAATCAAGGCCAGAATAGGGTGTTTGATCTCCTGGAGTTGGAGTTATAGGTGGTTGTAAGCTGCTCAATGTGCTTATTAGGGACAAAAATCAGCTCCTCTAAGAGAGCAGTAAGTGCTCTTGACTGCTGAGTCATCTCTTCAGCCCCCATTCTTAAATTTCGTTATTACTTTTGTCTTAGTTTGGGTTTCTGTTGCTGTGGAGAGACGCTATGACTGTGGCAACTCCTATAAAGGAAAATATATAATTGGGACTGGTTTACATTTTAAGATGTTTAGTCCATTGTCATCATGGTATGAAGCATGGCAGACATGGTACTGGAGAAGGAGCTGCGAGTTCTGCATCTTGATTCATAGGCATCAGAAGGAAAGACTGAGTGCCACACTGGGTGTAGCTTGAGCATATGAGATTTCAAAGCCCACCTCCACAGTGACACACTTCCTCCAACAAGGCCACACCTATGCCAACAAGGTCACACACCTCCTAAAAGTGCCACTCCCTCTGGGCCAAGCGTTCGAACACATGAGTGTGTGGGGACCAAACCACCCCATCTGTCGATATACTTTCATTGTAAAAAATCATCAGTCACAGTAAGCCATCAGTTTCATATTGCTAACAGCAAATTTACAAACTACTGGTATTACTAGTAAGCAATGTTCTGTCTTCCTTCCCATCTGCACCAGTTTATCAAGCAAAGACATGAGACATTACCTCTATCTCCCTTTCATAATTAATATTTATATTCTCAAAATCTTTTCTATCAACATTTAGGTAAGCTCAAGTTTCTTCTATCTAAAACAAACCAAAGTTCTGTAAATACTTTACTCAAATTCTATGCTGTCTTACCTA
Source organism: Peromyscus californicus insignis (assembly GCF_007827085.1). Lineage (NCBI taxonomy): Eukaryota > Metazoa > Chordata > Mammalia > Rodentia > Cricetidae > Peromyscus > Peromyscus californicus. The sequence continues at coordinate 103,504,278 of NW_026294617.1, forward strand.
AGGAAAAATAGTGAGTCATCTGTTCTGGCTAACCCATTCCATTAATAACCTATGTTATAATAATTTATGCTGTAAATCTGATAGTATATCTATACTGGTATAATATTAACTAATATAACTATTCTATACTCTATTATTTTAATATAGATCCTCCAATAGATGTATGTCAAAATGTGTGGACCTACCTAAACCTGTGTCTCAACACATTCTCTCAAACCTCATTTTATGTATGATGACCTCATACATAGAAAGATTTCCTATCTTGGTCAAAGTTCCAGAGTAATGAAAATGGGATTCCAATTTAAGCACTGATTTTTCCACTCCATTATCAAGATGATTGACAGGATGGACTTAGTCTAGCTGTACAGTTTATTTTTGTGGTAGAAGTCAATAAATATGTTCCTCCAGTAAAAGCTTCTATAGAAAAATAGACATAATTACTTAAAAATAATTTTCTAACTGGCTTCCACATTCAAATTTGGTGAGTTGAAGTAAGTTCTTACTTTGGTTTGTTTCATATATAAATTTAAAATGACAACATTAGTTTGTCTTCCCATAGTGAGACATGAAATTTGTTAATATTTTATCATTACTCTGATAATATTCTCTTATTATTATATTATTATATAAATTTCAATATATATGGGTCCCATAAGACAATTAAAATGTACCTGGAATCCAACTTTTGTTACCGTGTTAGAAGTAGAAATTATCTACTTTCTTTATTTTGACTTTGAAAACTAAGTAATTACTTCAAATACTTTGTTAATTATAACAGCTTTCTTTTCCTGTTTTTACTTGGTCTTGAGACAGTGTGCCATGTAGCCCAGGCTGGCCTCAAATTTTTCTATCACAGAATGACTTTGAACCCTGGCTCTTCCTGCCTATGTACCAAAGTGCTAAAATTACATGCATTTTTTATCTTGTCCAGTTTGTTTCTAACAACCTCCTCAGTGTTGATAATTAGAGTTTGCAACAGTAAATAGTGCTGAGAATCACATGGAGGACTTTTTCAACCTAATGTGCTTGGTTTCTACCCTAGAAGTCCTACAGCAGAAGGTCTAGCATGGAAAGTGAGGTGTGACATTTGCAACAAGTTCCCCAGTGATGGGGAACAGCTGTTTCTGAGGGTCACACTGAGTGATACTGTAGTAGAGCTCCAGTCCAATGTTATGTACAAGTGTATCTCTCACTTTCCCACTGCTGTTGACTAACTCCTAGTGCAAGTTCAAGAGCAAGTTAGAAGACTTGTGTCTGCCCTCATGAACTCTGATATGAAGACTTCTTTTGGATCTCATAGTTCCAACTTTAGGAAAGACATGGTCTCCATCTCCCATAAAATGGATGAGAAAATGATTCTCTCTTTAGGCAAAGCAGCTTGTTTAAGATAAAAAGGCAATAGACTTTCTGAGAACTAAGCCATAAAACCAAAGGTAGTCAGACTTGCAAACATTTGAAATGTTGCCATTTTTGAACTTTTATACTGCCATGCCAATTGGAAGAAAATGTAAGTGAATGACACAGTATGTCAGAGGTAATGCCCTTCTTTACAAAGATGAGAAGGCAGGAAGGAGAGTTCAAGACAGAAACTGTGGACCAGCAATGCTACAGAGACCATGGAATAAGGGATAAACTTGTATCCACCTGCTCCAAGAAAGAACAGAAAATGCATAGTCCTTGGGAGAGTAGTACCTCTGGTGTGCTCGCGTACCACCCAGAAGTGATCCTAGTGAAACTGGACCAGTCAGGGCAAGAGAAGAAAAGAAATGGAATGGCAGAGTCCCAGAAGCCAGCTCCTGAAGGCAAGGACTCTCCCTCCGAGTAAGCAGGGTCCACTGGAAGTTTGGGGTCTTAGGAGTGTTGTGATCTCAGGTAGGTTTATGGAATTACTTCAGTAGCTGCACTGAGGATAAATTTAGAGGTAAGGTTTACACAAGGAAGACCTGCTAAGAATCCCTTTACTGTGCCCTGTGCAAGAGATAATGGTGGGTAGACATTAGGGAATAGGTGAGTTCTGATTGATTGAGGAGCAGATCCAGCAGGCATGGCCATCCAACAGGAGCAAAGAGCTTCAAAGCCAGAGATTATGACCAAACCAACAACAACAAAAAAAAAAAAAAACCATTTTACTGAATCAATGTTGTTCAAGCAGCAGTTAGAACTGCTCACAAAGGAATTGCTGAAAATTGTGCTTTTGTCTTTAAAGCCTACAATAAATAATGTTTGTTTTCCCCTTGCCTTTTCCTGGTCCTTTGGGTTTTATAGTTTTAGAGGTTACAGTCTTATACATATTTTTTAATTAAGCATAACAGATGGAGCAGAATATCTGCATCAAGTTCTGACATGGACACTCAGTAATATTTTAAAAGAAGACACAGCCGCACTGGTGACTATGACCAAGAGATGCTTCCATGGCTGACCAGGTTAGCACTAACTGAGTGAATTCGCCAGTCCCCATCATTCTTCCAAATCCTGAACACAGACACAGATCCTACACATCAGCATATCCAGTCACTCAAATGCTTGGTGAGGAAAGGAAATCAACAAGAAGACTCCATGTATGTAGGTTTGAATGTGAGTTGTCCCTCATTGGGTCATTTGTCTGAATGTTCTCTCTTCAACCAGTGGGACTGTATGGGAGGCTGTGGGGCCTGGCAGGTGGAGGTGAGTCATCAGCAGAGGTCCATTATGAGGTATGCTAGCTTCTCCCTGATTACTGACCCACAAAAATATGAACATTGCTGCCACCATGGACCAAGCCACCCCACGACCATGTCTTCCTGGAAAGGTCAAAAGAAACCTTCCCTTCAAGTTCTTCTGTCGGGCATTTGGTTATATCAGTGAGCAAAATAAAATACCATGGGAATGAAAGCACTATGGTTTCAGATCATTAATCACATTAAATGTCAAATGTCCACACATACACAAACACACACATGTCTTCTTTTATCACAGCAAAAGACTGAGTAGGCTGGTTCCACATATGAATTTTTAGAGTTATAATATTTTAGGGATTCATTTCTGAGAGCACTGGGTTTTGTTTTAATTGAGGCACACCCTTTGTTTCTTAATTTTGAAACGCCTAAAATTGTGCCATTTTGCATTCATTTTTAGAAAATAGTCTTTAAAAAAAAGGAGAAATCTTTTCCACATGGTGATCTCTTCTTTGTTCTCCAAGACACATCACTTGCTGAGCAGCCTATGAGCCAGCCTGGGAAGTAACCCTGCTGTCTTCTGCAGTTGCTTTCTGGGCCAAAGAATAAACAGCTGTGCCAACAGTAAAACAAGTCTGTAGAGACAAATATTTCTTACAATACATTCTTCTTAGTTACCACACCCAACTTTGAAATTAAAACATACACTCTGTCCAATCTAACATGTAAGCCCGAACATCCGTTCCCTATTAAAAATAAGTGATATAAAAGTCTCTTTCTGATACAAAGAAAGCTCAGTCTTTCTTAAGTGAAGTGAGGTCTAAGGAATCCTTTATCATATCAAATCTCTCTCACATACACACTCTCTCTCCCTCCCTCTCTCAAGAAAGATCTCTCTCTCTTATGTTTAAAACTTTCCATTGGTTACAGAGTGATGCACTCCATGACATTTGTGTTGAAATGTATCATATACGGATACTCACTCTCATTCCCCTCTCCTGCTCTTTAGTGTGAAACTGGGACGGTTGTCTTATTCTGTGGAATTTTACCACTCAGGTTCTGGAAGCCTTCTCAGACCCCCACCTGCTCCTGGCCCGTTATGTTGGCATCCCCTGTCCACGTGGGACTACACGGTAGTCTCCTCTCATCACTCCCACTGCAGTTCTGAACTACAGGACTCTGCAGGTTTGCACATGTTGTCTGCCGTGGGTAGACTGACTCATTTCCTTGTCGGACTTGAAACTTGCTGTGTGATTTACAAACTCTCACTGGGGAACTTCTCATTCAAATGCCATCTTTGACAGAAAAGTCCAATACATCAGACATGACAGCAGGGTACCTGGAAGGTTCCCAGATACCAACCACTGCCTTCTAAGGCAGATTCAGAACCCTTCCACCCAGACTTTCAGGGCTCCTGGGTCATGGTTTGAAAGACTCTGGTTTTCTTTATTTCTTTCTTTTCTTTTTTTTTTAAAAAAAAAAACATATCAGGGAAGATAAGTTATCAAGTTATTTGTTACAAATGAATAACATGTTGAGCCATAGTCATTCTCCAGAAATAGGCATCAAAGTTAGAAAATGTAAATAACAACCCTTCAACATCAGAAGAAAGATACCATGTATTTTATTAATGTTTTTGGTACATGTTATTGTTGTTGTTGTTTTGTACAAAGTATGACTTTCATTTTAATGTATATGCCAGAATTACATGTTAAACTATTAACTATTAAAGATGAGGTAGTTCAATGACAATATTTTTCCATATTTGTGTTAGGTATAGCATTTTATAGTTAAACCATTTTCAATTTGTTTCATTCATGAGAAGATACACTTAAGAACAAGTACAAAATTATCACATGCACAAAAACATGAATCATTAGTGTTTGTTCCGGTAACAGCAACACAAAGCCTCATCTAAAATCTACACAAACTCCTAGAGGGGAGCTTGGATCCACATGCTGGGAAGGGAGCTGAAGAAGAGGAAATGGTCAATTTTCCCTTCTAGGTAGCTAGGCGGCAAAAGTTTCTTTGGTGAGAAATAGCAAACTCTTCCAAAGAAAGAAGTCTGCTGATTATCTGTGACTAGCCATCACTCATGCACACTCCTCAGTCCTATCTGGCAAAAATTAGATGTTAAATGCATGTATGAACACAGCCTTGTCTGTTGGTTTTTTTGAATGTTGATACTCTGCTCTGCTCCTAGTCCTAAGCTTTTAAGAGCCATGTATAATTTGCATTCCAGGAATTCTCACCAAATTTTTCATATGATAAGGCAAACTTTTCTATTTTTATTTTTCTTAAGACAGCACAGGCTTTTATTTGGAGGAAAAATCCTGCAGTGGGGGAGGAGGAGGGTGGCAGAATCAGAGCTTGCCATCTGCTTATACCCCCAGGTAGTTAGAGAGTAGAAAAGCAATGGGTGGAGGTGATAATCTGTCTTAGGATTTCTATTGCTATGATGAGACACCATGGCCACAGAAACTCTCATAAAGGAAAACATTTAATTTAGTGGCTTACTGTTTAGAGGTTTAGTCATTCATCATCACGGCAGGACATGGCAGCACGGGAGAAGGAGCTGAGAGTTCTACATCTTGCAGGCAACAAGAAGTAAACTGAGATAGTGGGCGTGGCTTGAGCATATGTGAGACCTCAAAGCCCACCTCCACAGTGATACCCTTCCTTCAAGAAGGCCACACCCACTCCAACAAAGCCACACCTCCTAATAGTGCCATTCCCTTTGGAGGCCATTTTCTTTCAAACCACCACATAATCTTATGATTGTAATGCTTCAATGGATGTAGGCACGAACCACTTAGCCTCCAGTCTCAGACACAAGGAGTATGTAAAAAACAATAACAAGACAGCTACTTCTGGGATGTATAGTTTCTCAGACGTCAAAATACCCAGTTCTTCAAATTGTTATCCAATACCATATCAATAGCCACTTAGAGAAGAGCACAAGGTAACAAACTCTAGATCAGTATGGGAGAAACAGATACAGAGAACGACCATGTGACATGTGACCTCCTTGATGTCTGTTCTGTGACATGCCTATTTATGACTTGTTGTACCAGCACCTCATTCATTTTTAACATCTCCCTCTTGCCTCATCACTGTTTCCTAGCTCCTTATCAGTCCTGTAAAACTGCACTGCTGGCAACGAAAAGAGAGCTGCTGAATGCAAACTAAAACACTGAAAAAAATCCACCAACATAGTTAAGAATGGGAAGGAATCAGAAACAATTAGTGATGGAAGGAATGCTACTGGATGAGTGGTCATCAGAACTTTGCAATAAAAAAAAAAGCAACTAAAACTTTGAGAAAAAGTTCTGCTTGGTGGTTGGTGGATCATAATAACATTAACCCAAATAGACATGAACCATAATATGAGGAGGGGAATAACTTTAAACTATGCCCTTTGGCTTTATATGTTCATTTCATTTCAGGAAAAGAATTCCTTTGATAATACACTGCCAAATAAACACATTCTGATGAGATGGTTAATCTCATGTTGGCTGGCATTGCCAAATAGCCTTTAAAAAAATCCACAGCAAATTAGCATAAAGTAAGATACAGCAGCTGTCTGTAAAATCTTTGTTTAAATGCCACACATGGTCACTGTGATCCTTTTAAGGAAAATGATGGTAGGACTGAGGTCATCCGAATAGATGTTTAAGTTCAGGAAAGATAAGACAGGAAACCAGCCTTGTGCTTTTTCTCTCTTACTCCCATATCTCATAATAACTAAGAAGTTGTTCACAAGTTTACATATTTCCCTTAAGTTCAGTTAGCTACATGTCTGCAAAGGATCTATTGCTCTGACTCATATTTGGCTAGATGATTCAGTACTGGGGATTTGAGTCACCAACTTAAGAGTCTGCACATTTGAAACATTCAATAGACGGTTTTTGAAAGGAAATGGCATGCGTAGTTAGAGGCTGGGCTGTTAATGGGAGAGAACACTGAACCGAGTGTGAACAGAAATTATTTCCCCACAGTCTACCATTGGATGATGTGGTTATGTTCCATGTGAGCCAACTAGCACAAACCCCACAGCAACTGGTGACATATCACTTAATTTCACAATGTTTGCCTGAAAAAGAAATGTTCTCCTCAGAGCTCCAATCATAATTAAATTTTTACTGTGTTTTAAATTGGCAAAACAAAAGATCATTTAACCACCCAGTACCACCACCCTCCATCACCACCACCACCACACACTCCTTAAACAAATACTTTGATTCTTGAAAGTTGTTTAAAACTGCTGATGGAGTAGAAAAGGAGAGCATTGTAAGTTAGGTGAGGGTTTTAGCCTAAAGCAAAGGAAAAAGAGAATACTATGGTAATTAGAGAGGTCAGAGGCTCAAAAGGAAGATGTTTTCAAGATGGAAAGACAAGCTAGTGGAAATCCAATGATTAAGTGAACAGGAGGAGTTCATCTGAACCACAATAATGAAACTGTTGGAAATTTTACTTAACCTTGAAAATGCAAGCCACTGTCATCATCCTTTCCCATCCTCTGTGCCTTAACTTGGCTATGTGCACAGTTGTACATAAAAATGACACCTAAGATTGAAATAGGCAAGTTCATAGACACAGAGAAAAGCAACAGATCCATGACGTAGGGTCTAGTCTGCATCAAGGCATGGAATGTGAGAACTTGTTTTTTAATCATCATCTTGTCTGTTTAAGGGAACATATTGCAAATAAATATATTAATCTTCTACATACAGATAAACATGAAGTCATATACCGTCACTAGTATATTGAAGATACTGTTGATGACACCTTGTGTTGCTAGAATGCACATAAGTTTTTGAACACTGAGATTTGTTTCTATATCTCTCTTGCCTACTCGACTAGATTTTTTTTATAAAGTAATGCTTTAAACACAGAAGCACTCAGTACAGTGGGTGGTCCTACTTGAGCATTTTTCTGCACAAGCACCCTCACACCACTGAGAGTGGAAGGGAGGAAATGTCATTGGGAGAGAAAAAGCCACGACAGCTCCTGAAAGGCTTAAATGCAGGGTCCAGTTTATGTTCTACTTACATACTCTAAAACACAAGGTGGGTTGGGAAAGGTTTTACAGAAGCCTACCAGGCAGTCAGCAGATTGTTAAGGACAATAACCCATCATTTCAGTTATTTCCCTGGGTCATTCTGATTGAAGTAAAAAGTGAAGTCATGCTTGGCAAACAGGCAGTACAAGCAGTGCTTTAAGTAAATCACTAAATAAATCATAAATCAATATCTGATAATTAGCCTTTTCTACCTTGTTCAACTTGTCTCTCCCTCTACTTCTCCTCCTCCCTCTCTCTCACCTCTCTATTTTTGCTTCTTTCCCCACAGTATGTTTTAGAGGATGGACCCAGAAGAAGAGGTTCCAGGTAGTAACAACAGCTGGAAGGCATCCCTAATTAGATTCCAGGCAATCTCTGGCTGCATTTAAAATTTTCCTTATTCTGGCTTACTCTTTCTTTTTATCTGGTTCCCAAAACTACAAATTTACAAAGATTTGCTGCACTTGTATATGTCATTCAGTGTGGTTGTTTTACTTGGGCACCTAAGCATGGAATATAAAATGGTAATTACTAAGGCTTAACCTAGAAGATGTTATGCAGACAGGATGTCAGGTTCATGTTGTGATTCAGTGTGCTACTTATTCATAAAACTTTTAAGACTGCCATTGCATCATAAACTGAGAGAGGTACTTAAGCCTTACAGATGAAATTCCAGCTTGCTTTTAAGGTTTTTTTCCCCTTACATAAGCAGTTTATAATCTTTTTTGCAATTTAATGTTCTTTTTCAAAAAAACATAAAAAATTATGTAAAATAAAAAAGCAAATCATTATGTTCAGTATGTAAAAGGGAATCAGTCCTGTGGAATATGAAAGCCCATTTGTGTACTGGATTACATGTCTGTGCTCAGGAGAAGAGAGGACTCTGGGTACACGTCCTTAGATGCTCCATCATCCAAGGGTTGATTGAAGAGGTTTCCATGGAACTCTACATTTGCTAGAGAACAATTTGAGAAAACAGTTTTTCTACTCAAATATATGATCATGCTATGTAACATGAATCTTAAAAGGTCTTATTAATAAAAACAAACCTGGAACCAGGTATTGGGGTGATCGCTGAAAAATCAGAGAAGCAGAACAAGCCACAGCTAACCTCACCTCTCTAATTCCTCAGCTGATCTTGTTTCCTCAAACTGGAAGCCTCTGTGTCCTCATCCAAATGGATCTCAGCTGAACTGCTGCTCAAAAGCCTAAAAGCTTAACCTGCCCCTAGTTCCTGGTCCTCACGCCTTACAAACCTTTTTGCTCCCTGCCATCAATTCCTGGGATTAAAGGCATGTGTCACCATGCCTGGCTGTTTCTAGTGTGGCTTTGAACTCACAAAGATCCAGAGGGATCTCTGCCTCTGGAATGCTGGGATTAAAGGCGTGTGCTACTACTGCCTAACCTCTATGTTTAATATTGTGACTGTTCTGTTCTCTGACCCCCAGATAAGTTTATTGGGGTGCACAATATATCAACCACAATGCTAGGTGCTTTTTTTATCTGCTGAATTTTACAGTGTTGTTACTTTACATACATAAAGGACTTATTTTTTTCTGCCTACTCATCACAGAAAGGGTCTTTTAAACTTTTAACTTAAAAAAAAGGATAAACTCGTGTTTCAGAACTCTAATCAAGATATTTAAATTAAATTGTAGCAATAGTTTTTCTAAAGCAGAATATAGAAGAACCATTGCCAAAAAAAAGGCATCGGATACCATGTTGAAGCCTCTGTTGCTATTAATGTTTTGTATAATGAATCTTCCCCAAGGGCCGTACCCAAACCTAATATTACTGAAAGCACTCCATGTTGTGAACATTGCACGTTGTGATCATCCAAATCATTAAACACATATTTTTAATTCATCAAAGTAGGTTTTCTTTATCACTTTTTTAGATTAACATGAAAAGCAATGGATTTTGCCATGGAATCTTGATACATATGTGTCATATAATTTTTTTCATTCATTACCTTTCAGAGACTGTTTTCACCCATTGTCCTTCCCTTTTCCCTAGTTAGTCCAAACATCTGCTCTTATATTACATTATATTCCTCAATTCCTTAATGCCATGAATTCCCAACCTTCTTATGATCTCTTACTTCTCTCTCAAGATCTCCTTTCCAGTTTTGTGAACTAATGCATTTGCAATAATTTCTCTCTCTCTCTCTCTCTCTCTCTCTCTCTCTCTCTCTCTCTCTCCCTCTCTCTCTCTAAATTTGAGTTCATGTAAGAGAAAAAATGTAGTATTTCTCTGAGCAGCAGACCCTGAAAGTGGCAGATGGTTGTATGCCTGAAAACCTTTCCAAAGAGAATGCCCAGGGTAAGCCCCAGGTCGGCCTGGGTGTACCCCCTAGGTAATCCTTTTCTGCTTCAGCAGCTTAGAAAACTGATCTAGTTCCTTCTGCAGGCTTTTCCTGCCCTGGCACTCCTTGGGACTTGGTTCTACCTTCTCCAACTTCGCAATGGTGGGCAGACAGTATAAGGCCCAGGGGAGGCCCCCTCTGAGTTGCTCTCCACTAGGCTCCTGGTGGCCCTCCAGCTGCGAAGTCTCCAGGCCAACTGGGGCACTAGGCCCAGTCCAACCTGAGGTCCATACTATCCCATACCTCCACAGAACTCATGTGGCAGAGGATGAGGAGATCCCCAACACCCCTGAGCCTGGTCCAATCCCTGGCCTGATTCCAGGCCCACCTAGAGCCTCCCTGGAGAAGTGGGTGGAGAAAGCCAACAATGGAAACCTTCAGGAAACAGGCAAAGCAGAGACCCTGGGGCAGGCCCCCAGGAGAAAGCAGTTGGAACATTGAGAACCTTTTGAAGGGGGACCTGGAGAACTTGTTTCTGCAATGCCCGAAATAGCCCAACCTGCGGCAGATCAGCTACATGGCAGAGCAGCTTGGGCTGGAGGAGGATGTAGTCTGAGTGTGACTCTATATCCTGAAACCGGTGCCAGAAGAGCAAAGGATTAAACATTGCCTGTTCCCAATGAGAGGAGTATGAGGCTACAGGGACTCCTTTCCAGGGGGACGGCGTGGGGGGGGGGGGGGGGGGGGGGGGGGGGTTGGGGAGTTGGGGGGGGCGGACCTGTATCCTTTCTTCTGTCCCCAGGGCCCCATCTTAGTGCCCTAGTCTATGGGATCCTCCACTCCACCACTCTCTACTCTTTGCTTTGGTGGCTTTTCCTGAGGGTGGGGCCTTTTCCTCTGCTCCTGTCACTGCTCTAGGCTCTCCCTTCACACTGAGGCACCAGCCCTGCCCCAGCATGAGGTGAGGCAAGGGAAAGGAGGTGGACGAAGAGAACCTGGAGAGAATCACAGCTTTGGGGTTAAGTTCATTTACTGAGGAGGGATCAGAAACCCCAAAAGGGGCGGGAGGGGGGGGGATAAAGTTCAGTAATGATGTTGATTGTGAGCCTATCACTCGTCATTTTGTTCTTGAATAAAATGCCTCAGACACAGAAAAAGGAAAGAAGGAAGGAAGGAGGGAGGGAGGGAGGAAGGGAGGGAGGGAGGGAGGGAGGGAGGGAGGGAGGGAAGGAAAGAAAGGAAAGAAATGAGAAAAAAATATATTGCCTCCTTAAATGGGGAAAATGCACAAACAAAAGTGAGATGAATGTGTTAAAAGGGAATGAATAAAAACATTAAAAAATTTAAAATATAGCATCATCACACCGCATTGATTTCAAGTGTGCTAATATAAGTATGGTACTACCATGATGTTTTTTTTTAATTTAAAATAAAATAAAGTAAAAATTTTGTGTAGTTAAAACAAACAAACATACAACAAAACAGGAATCCATGTGGAGTGGGTGAAGTATTCCAGCAGCTTCTTTCTGGTTTCTCATATCGGACACTGTGAGGCTCTCTGACATGTGAGTGCTCCCTGATGTCAAGCTTCTGGGTAGCTCAAGTGTCAACAATGAAGACAGCACAAGGCTATTGTCCTCTCTTGGCCTCTAAGCCATGCACCAGAAGAGTCACTTTTTCATCAATACCAGTGACTGAGTGTGAGGCTGGTGAAGCTGAGGAGTTGGCCTGATGGTAGGACTGCCATGATTTCTTCGGGCTGACCTGTCAAGTAGCTTCTACTTCCACTCTCCTCACCCACGAATTGTGTGGCTGAAGCTGGGTCCTGCTTACTGCACTTTATACCTTGTAATTTCGTGATTCATTCCTTAGGTCCATATCCCTGCTCTTTAATATTTGGAGATGTCTCATAATTGGATTATGCATGTCCAAAAGCTCAGTGTGAAATATAGTGAATCATTATACTTGCACAAAAAGAAAAGTGTCTGACAATACCTAATCTCTTAACTTGTGAACTGAATACAGTGGAATAGAATACAGAATACATCACCTTCTTAAGACACATGGATTTCAGACGGATTGCATGTAAATATTTGGTTATTATCAGCTAGATTCTGATAGTTGGACTTTTATACACTGTAAAATGGCATGTTTGTATCTCAGATATATATACTGATAAAATATGACACAGTATTAAGTAGTGGTGAATACGAAGAAAATAAAACAACTTAAGGAAAAAGAGGAATTGCTTTCTTCCAAAGGGCACATATGAAGAGAAACATTTGAGATGGAGTGAAGTGAAAGAACCAGGCTGGAATTGTTTCTACGTTCCAGGAACAGTGGCAAAGATCTTGGAACTGGAACTTCTTGGCATGGTGAAGATATGATCAACAGCCTGGTATGTAACAGAAGTGTAGAGTGTAAGACGGAAGTCAATCCCAGACTACAGATGGCCTTGTAGCCTTAGTAAGGACTTTAAGATTAATCACTCCAAGTGTGAAAGGATGCCCCTAAATGGATTCTCACATGAGTGGATCATACTGTAATTCTTCTTCCAAAATAGCATTTGCATATATCTAGAGATCTCTGAGACAGAGAGTTGCTATCTCACAGACTAGAGGAGAGTATTGTAGTGGGTAGCCATTCCAGCTTTGACCTGGAAGTTCCAACCCCCATTGAGGCTTCGGTAATGGTCACGCCTACAAGGCGGGGCTGAGAGAGGACGCTGAATACCTGAGATCTGGATGCACGGGCTCCCTTGGTTCCTGGACCCTGGACGCTGGTGGTAGAATGAGCAGAGTTCTCCAGAGAACACTGCCGGACTGCGCTACACCTTTCCCAGACCCTGTAAACTATCCCTTCACTTGTAAGTTACCCCACAAAATAAACCTTCCTTTTAACTACGTGGAGTGGCCATAATAATTTCACCAATAGAGTATGTCTCAGGAGAGAGTGGAATTAGCCTTCTCTACTTACAGCACAAATATGAGGACCAAAGAATCATTTCATTTTAGCCACTATGCAAGGTCAAAATCTACTCCCTAAAATGAGGTTTACTAATTATGTCCTTTGTCTTTATTAAGATTAAAAAACTGACATTTTGCAGTGCTAAAAATCAGAACTCTTAATGCGCTCAGAACTTAGTCAACTATTCCCTATTTTCATTAAATGTGATCATACGTTTACATTTTGCTCTAATGAAGAGTGGATTCACTTTTGATAAAATTTGAAAGACTTGTGCTCAACAAATTTTCTTGGTATTTTCATGATTCGAAGGATGGCAAACCTCAAGAAACATCAGTATGAGCTCAAGCGTACTTGACATGGACACACATCACCTAGTATGGAGACAACACTATTTAAAGGTGTGAATCTCTGAGTTTTCTCCTCTCAGTGCACCCCTTTGTCTTTAGTCTAAAACCCTCCAGCAACACCCAGGCCAAGGTGCCTACAGGGGGTGTGCTTTGAGCCTTGTTCTTCACACTTGGCATTTCAGATCAGAGCTCTTCACTGTGAACCATTGTGTTGTCCATGATTCAGTGGCTCATTTGTGTAGAGCAGGAGCCCATAACCATCAAGATCCCTCATGTTGAATCAGGGTAGGTGTCAGGGAGATGGCATCTATTTTCACCCTATAGCTTTAGTCTACCCAAACTTCAAGCCGCAGCATAAGGGGAGGGAATAATTTTGATACAATATGAATGTTTACATAGGGTTTCATGTCACTGTCCAGTGTTCACTTTTTCATAATATCAGTGGTTCAGAAGTACTGTCCTCAGGAACTCTTAGGTTATAGCTCCTGATGCTAGAAGATTCTGTACAGACGTGTTTCCTGTAAATAACATTAAAATCTGAATCGTAATAGATTGTCCTGCCGTGTAGACTATGTCTAAACATTTTTGAAGAGCCAGCATAATATACAGGAAATAATAGCAAATTTAGAACCCAAAAGCCTCACTTGGAGTTGAAAGGTATGTTTAAAATGCTGCTTTTTATAAGATATTGGCCACTAAATCCCAGTACTTCCCTACGACTCAATTACCTCAACTCTAAATGAGGATTGTAACAGTTTTAGAAGTTTGATAGTTATAGAAGTTAAATAGAAGCAACACTAGACTGGAAAACACTGCAGACTAATTATAATTCGTATGGCATTTTATTGAGTTCTACCCATGGGAACATGGAGCTCATTTTACAAGAAAAGCCACAACCTGGCCCTTGCAAGATGGATTGAAACTTAGGTTCTGAGTGTTTCCATTGGCTTTTCCCAACCCCATTCCTTATTTAATTATATGGCCACTGAGATGACCATATACAGCTAAAACTTTATAGAGCTTGGTGTAGCGTGCTAAGTAAATATCTCCATAGCAACCAGGGTGCTCCTTAATTTTGATAGATTTTTTTTTTTGCTTACAATTGATGGAGGGAAGGCAGGTACAGCGTATCTCCTGGACTGCTAAGAGTCAGTCTCACCTGGGTTTATATGTTGCCTCTTGTTTGATGGAACCCTAAGTGGCTTCAGTATACTCCTGACCAGTGTGTGCTTTTCCAGCCCCACCCTGCCTATGTAAAAAGTACCTTGATCCCCTTTTCCTCAGATTTTCCCAATAATGAATTTCATCCATCTGGCTTGGGCTCTCAAACAGATGCTCACATATGCTGAAGAAAACCATCAAGAAATTGAGAGAGGAGAGCAAAGAGCAGAGCTCCATTTATAGGAGGGAATAGAACACCAAAATAACACTAGACAAACAAGCACACAGAGAACAGAAAAGGAGGAAGGCTGCGGCACCATAACAAATCCCAGGTCACGTCTAACAGGTCCCCTGTCCATGGACATCTTAGAAACAGCCCCACTTTTGGAAGTTGCACACTGCTTCATTGCTGCCCGGTGTAAGTTGGGACCAGCCGACCTGCTGCTGTGAGATGAAGCTCCACCTGTCATGCTTGTATGTCAATAACTGTCCATGAGAACTATGGAGAGTTTCATCCTCGGAATAATACATACAGGGAAAGATAAAAGAAACAGTGTTTAAAGTATGTCTATAGGTTTAAACTTTAAATGAAATAAAAGAGAAAATTCTTTTGATATTTGGAGTTTCCTAGGTGTTCGTCTTGAGGCCAACTTTGAAATACACCATTTTTAAAATTTTCTTGGCATTTATGATGAATTTTAAGTAAAATTTCAAAAAATTGAAAATATAAGCAAATAATGTGAACTATGGACCCGTAGTCCATAAATCTGGAGCTTTTTGACTTCATATTTTTTGAAAATTAGTGGATTCTTTGGGGATGAGAGAAAGCTATTATGGAAGCATCATCTGTTAATTTTAAGGAAAAACTTGAATTAGCTGAAAGGAATATCGTATTTGTATGTGATAGGAAAAAGGGGGTAGAGCCAAGGGAGGTGACTGTTAATAGCCTTTAAGTATTTAAATATGTAATGAATTCATTCAAATATTTAAAATGTTAGCCACTCTGAGAAACCAGATGTCCCTTCAAAAAACTCCGATAGGTTATTGTGCTAACACATTAAGTACCTTATTGTTATTTTAATTTTAATGAACTATTATATAATTAATACAGTAATTATGCCTTTGATGAGAAAGATCCTAAAATCCAGAACAATGAAACTATAGAGAACTGTACTTCAAAAAAGAATTCTGCTTGTTACAGTCACTTATAGCTCATTCTAGAATACTCACAGTCTGCTTAGAAATACTGCCTTTTGAGTTGGAGGCCTTCTCAAACAACTTCATTTAAACTCATACCATGCATCTTTGACATCAGTGACCTTACCATTTTGTGAGTTAACATTTTGAATCACCTTTATTTTTCAGAGCACTTGGTCAGTTCTTTAAAGGTTTGCTGATAATTTTAAGCTAAAATGTATTTATTCATCCACCTAGTTTTATGAATGGGCAAATCAAATGTTTCTGGCCCTCTAAGTGTGTCCACTTTTAACTGTATTTGAGGAAAATGATCCACATCTTATCTAATGTTAGAATTGTTGATGAAACTTTTTAGTGCACTTATTTTATATGAAATACATACAATTAAACTAAGTTTTATGTATTATACTTATAAGGCATATGTTTTCCTTATGACTTTAAAGAAAACCAAATGTATCAATAATTTTCTTTGCATCATCAAGTATACAATGAACTTCAAATTGTGAGAAGACAGACCACCTCTTTATAGAGATTAACAGGGATGGCTGGGTCTTGGGAACAGATTTCTACCCAGTCCTGCCCGCCACGTTTCTTCCCAGCCAATCTCATTACTAAAGCAGCAGGCCCACAGTCTTGTGGCACACAGTCAGTGCTCTACAGTTCTACTGGCTTCTGCTCATATTGGACAGAGCTCTGCTGTCTAAGTTACTAACACCCTGCTCTCCAGTTTCCTATTCATGAAATAAGCATAATATTTCTTTACAAAATTATTCCAACATTGGGAGATACTGTGGTTCTTTAGTAGACATGTGGTAGATGGTCAATACGTTGAGGCTATTAATGCTGACTCTATGCTATTTTGATCATGGCTTTGAATACAATCGTCAACTTCAGCCATCACACCAAGGCTTCTATTGCTAAGGCTACTGTCTGGCATCCATTCAAGACTTAGTAATATCTGGCATTACTTTGTGATTGGTTAAGTGCTTACTAGTTGATTCATCTTGGTCATGTCCAAGTTATATCCATGTCCTCATGTGCTTCTTATCTAAACTGGAATTTGAAGATTATTCTGAGTGAGATTAGCCTCTCCTACAAAGAGCTAGGAACTGGTATTTACTACCCCATCCCAAATGGCCCTCTTTGTCTATTTGTCCTTTTGACCAGGCCACTGCTTGGTACTTATTTCTCAACCCTCTATTGCCCTCTAGTGACTGCTTCCAGCACTACCTTACCCAGGGTTTACCCTCCTACAGAAACCCTTGATTATCTTAGTTAAGATACTGTAAGAGTCCAATTAACGAGAATGAGGAGGGTTTATATGAGCGAGAATTGTTGAGACCAAGGTTGGATAAAGCACAGACAAATAGCCAAACAAATGGAAACACATAAACTATGAACCAATGGCTGAGGGGTCACCAACTGGATCAGGCCCTCTGAATGGGTGAGACAGTTGATTGGCTTGATCTGTTTGGGAGGCATCCAGGCAGTGGGACCGGGTCCTATGCTCATTGCATGAGTTGGTTGGTTGAAACCTGGGGCCTATGCAGGATCCTTTGGCTCGGCCTGGGAGGAGGGGACTGGACCTACCTGGACTAAGTCTACCAGGTTGATCTCAGTCCTCGGGGGAGGCTTTGCCCTGGAGGAAGTGGGAAAGGGAGGTGGGCTGGGGGGAAGGTGAAGGGGGCGGGAGGGGGGGAGAACAAGGGAATCCGTGGCTATATGTAGAACTGAATGCAAAATAAAAATAGAAATTAAAAAAAAAGATACTGTAAGAACAGTTAGCTGAATCAAGAAGCAGAATGAATTAAATTACATGCTGTATTTTAAACATGAGTATATGTATGAAATTATTAAGAGCAGACACTGAATACTCATGACAATCAAGGACATCATAATACTGAAGGTGTGGAATGTGCCAATGTCAAAAAGAGAAACAATTTGAATACTAGAAATGGGATTGATCAATACAGGTGCCATGATTAATTTTTTGTCAAGCAATTGGTTGCATGGAGGAAGTCACTAAAGGCATTAATGATCACTTAAAGGTACCTTGTATTATTTGCAAAGAAAGCATGCTGAAAATGACATTTAATTTTGTTCTAGCATAATGGCATCAGGGAAAGTTAAAGGTACAATATATCTTAGTTTCAATAAGGAAGACTTATAGAAAAGCAATTAATTTAAATAAAAAAGGCATAGTGAGTAGTGAATACAATGTTGTACCATGTAAAGTGACTAACTAACCAAAGTACTATTACCTCAAACTCTAACATGAAGACACACATCTTCCAGATTCACAGGAAGACACACGTTTCCAAAAATTAACTAGAGGGTTAGGTGATACAATGAGTGGGTTTAATGAAAGACCTTACCTCAAAGGAACAAGGCAGGCAGTGAAAGAGAAGGACACCTGGTTCCCTCCTCTGGCCTCCATGCATATACACCACACTTACACACACACACACACACACACACACACACACACACACACACACACACACACACACACACACTAAATAGATAGGTAGGTAGGTAGATAGATAGATAGATAGATAGATAGATAGATAGATAGATAGATGTTTTTCTGTTGACTTAGCGGTTACACATGAATCTACTGATATTTTAATTATCATTCACAGCCCACCTGGCCCCACAATCAGCACTCCACAAGCCTCGCAGGCCATGGTCTGGAAGGAAGGCCTTCTGGTCCCACTGCCCCATCGCTGCCACAGCCACAATACATAGGTTTAAACTAAGTCTCTATTGTTCTATTTACCAACAAAGACTCAGCTGTGGGAGTGAAAACCTACTAGATCGGAGAAGTCAAGAAGCAACCAGATCACCTTTGCTTTTTGACCAGAGACCCAGCAAGAGACATGTCTCTTCACTCATCCCCAAGACCAACAAGAAGTGCCAAACTCAAATCTTTGCCCTTTTCTTCCTGTGTGTCTTCTCTATCCAAATTTCTGGTTTCTCTATGGCCAATTCCAGTCAGCTGGTTGCTAGCTCTGCCCCCTAATTCAAGGTAAACCAAGGTAAACTTTATTTAACAATCTTGGAGTGTCACAGTGAAATAGATAGGTAGATAGATAGATAGATAGATAGATAGATAGATAGATAGATAGATAGATAGATAGATAGATAGATAAACACAGAGAGAGAGAGGTAGATATTTGGGGGATGAGCTACCTTGATGAGCCATTCAGTCTCCTGGCTGCTGGAAGCCTTCTAGAATAGGCTGTATAACTAAGTAATAAATGATTTTGTCTGTTTGTTTTCTGAGACAGGGTTTCATAAGCCCTGATTGACCTCAGACTTGTTACAAAGCTGAGAATGACCATTCTGATCATTTTGATCATTTGATCAGTTGACCATCTGATCATTTTGTCCCCACCTCCTTAATGATGGGGTGTATTCTGTGATCCCCAGGTTACACCATACTGGGGATCTAATCCAGGGTGTTGTGCATGCTATGCAAGCATCCTATTAAGTTTACAAAGCTGATCTGTATAGTCAGTGTTCATGTTCTAGATTTCTGTTGGCAGACCTCACAGCCAGAGTTAATGATACACCTCGAGGTCACTCAGATTGCTGTCCTACTCTATAGTAAGCCTGTTTGTTTAACCTGCCTTGAAGAGAACAATGTAAGAGCTAACCTTACCTGCCTTGTATTCACTGGGTAGTCAGCTTTTACAACCGAATGTGGCAAAAGCTAAAATCTTAATGTTGTATACTCTCCATGCTCCTGACCCAAAGTAATGCATGAGTAATGATCATTTGCTGAAAAAAGCAAACACAGAGGTTGGAAGCAATCTTATTCAATGGATATGCACCATAAATGTTGAACTCAACAATTGGATATTGGTAGATAAACAATGATGTTTATAATACTGTTATCTAGGGCAGTTGGAGTCAGTGACTCAACCCTTTTAAAACTCTGTTAAGATTCCTGTAACTTTGAAACATTTAATAAAAAAAAATATTCCTATAACATATCCCTCATTCCTTCCCAATGTGATTTTTTTCTGTGCTGTTTAGTAAAAGAGAGAGCAAAGCCCTGTGTTAGGGATAGATGCACACAAAGTCACATCCAGGGACAGACGTAACACTGGGACAAATTCACAAAGTGGTCTTCAGGCCCATACAGATTCAGACTCTTGCAATAGCCAGCCAGAGGACAGACGACACTGAGAGCATCACATAGAGAGTTCAAATATGGACTAGCTCTTGGTTAAATGACACCAAGGAGAAGTGCTTTTATTTTTTTTCCTTAATGTGACACTGTCATATTATTGGAGACTCAGAGATTATTGGTAATACATTCACTCTAACTGCAATGTAATACTTAAAGATTTACTTTTAAAAGTATGGACAGTAGGATAAAATTCACCTAACAATTTAGTTAACGACATGGAAAACATGATATTTTAGTTTTCATCAAGAAGACATTTTATGTAAGATTGACATTTATTCAAATATTTTAAATTATAATATTTAAGCACTCTAATAATGATTTTTAAATTGAAGAATAATTAGATCTTTTTTAAACATGGGACAAGACAGTTAAAAACAAAACTATAGGGCCTATAAAAGTTTCTCAGCATGTTTTACCATTTCCTTCTGTTTATCTTAAAAGTCTATTATATATTGTAGTAATAGCAATATGATAAAACATTACCAAATGGATAATGGTACAGATTATATCTTTTAATCATAGGAATGCCCTTTAATCATTTTTATTATACATCTTTAATCTTTCTATCTAATTAAAGTATATTTGCATGTAGCATTGTTTCATATACATGAACTCCAGCAGGGAATTACTTGTTGTAACTTGCAGTCTATCCTTTATTGCTGGGGATATCTTTCTGTATGCAGTGAATGTGTTGCTCTGATTGATTGATAAATAAAATGCTGATTGGCCAGTAGCCAGGCAGGAAGTATAGTATCAGTGGAATAAGGAGAGAGGAGAATTCTGGGAAGTGGAAGGCTGAGTAAGGAGACACTGCCAGCCATCACCACCATGAGAAGTAAGATGTAAAGTATGTGGTAAGCCACAAGCCATGTGGCAACTTATAGATTAATAGAAATGGGTTAATTTAAGATATAAGAAATAGATAGCAAGAAGCCTGCCACAGCCATACAGTTTATAAGTAATATAAGTCTCTGTGTGTTTAATTGGGTCAGAGTGGCTGTGGGCCCGGCAGGACTGGAGATAACTCCAGATACACTTTATGGATCAGTATAATTCATCAGTATAATGATTTCCTGACTTCACCAAAGAATTTGAACAAAGAAATTCCTTAAACTTGGCATACTTTCTTCAGAAACTTCTTTGGAGTTAACAAAAACTTGAACATTTCTTGGAATCCTAGAGGTACATTAACCTTATACTTTTGTAGTATCTAAGAAGTTTTAGTTGTTTTAAAATAAAACGTTGATATTTTAGTGTGTCTAAATAATAGTTGCAAATATCCTAAGATTTTGCTTACCTACCTTGATAATACTTTTCTGAATTATGTCTTTATTATGCTTCTGTGATTTTTATCTCTGTATAGTCAGACAACCATAGTTTAGAGATAAATTTCCCAGTGGACACACTGGAATACGTAACAAGTATATGACTATAGATTTCAAAGAGAAACATGATGCTCAGTGCTATAAAGGAGTCAGCATCAGCCATCCTTAAGCTCTTTTTTTGTTGTTGAATCTTTCAATTTCTGTATATCTTCATTGCAGTAAATCTTCATGTTCTTAAAGAACAATGGTAAGAAACCTGCTACATCTGTAACTTTTTTTTCTGATCATAGAGTTGAAGATATAGTGCACTTCAGATCAGAGAACAGCTCTTCTTTGTGCTTGACTTTCACCAAAAGTTGGAAAGGGGGTGCATAGATATTAAGTGTGGCAATGAAATTGAATCTCTTACGACTAAGGGAGGTTCATGACCTGTGAACACCCATTAAGACCAGTGCTCAGTGAACTTCCATCACTCCATAGGTACTCCATGATGGCACCTGTAATTCCCAACTTTAAAGCCAGTGGGAATATTGTGAGTAGCTGAATGTTACTGGAGATGTACTCCACACCAGTTTTTGTGTCAAGAGCTTTACATTCTTAACTTCTCTCCAAAAGTACCTCACAGGATAGATGGATATATGTAAAATCTACACATATTGGTGCCATTTTTAAAATGAAGAAACAAGGATGTAAAGACATGGAAAAGGTTCACGCAGTGCTGATGGTGCCTTTGAAATCTGTGCTTTTCCCCATGTGCATCTCACTAGCTCCTCACTTGCCAGCATCTCTGTGAAGTCAAAGGTCACCATCACGGTTCCCAGTTTCTCCTCTACTGGATTTTAAAAGAAGTTCTTTGGAGGAAAACAAAGTATGGAGGGTTTCAATTGGTTGGATTTTCCCTATTTTTGACCTGAGAAGGAAGCCAGACATTTTAAAATTCTAGGTGCACAGGAATGAATGGTTCACAAATGCAAACCTAGATAGTTTTTCAGGCAATGAAAGAAGTCCTGATAAGATATATTGAAAAGCGATTACACAGCAGTAATCCCATCCGGCTGCTGACAGGCAGCTCAGCGTCTCTGCTTCCCTCCTTTGAAGTGACTTCAGCTGTCAAGGCTGCCCTGAAGGAAAACCATCACAGAGAAGAAAGGAGCTTGCTATCCTCACTTGCCCCATTCCTTTTATGCTCCCCCATACCTGAATCCAATACCTATACCCTTATCCCTGTTTTGTGGCCTAAAGAGAAATGCTATTCTCAGCACAACAGATGCAGAAGCACCTTCCAGAACTATCAATAGTAACAGTTTATAATAAGGAAAGAGCTCCAGAGACCTGAAGGAAAAGAACGTTAAATCACAGAAGGAAAAAAAAATCAACATCTGGGAGATACAAGACACCTTGAAATAAGAGAGAGAATGGGGGAAGAATGGAAAGGGTGATATGAGAAAGAAGGATTGACGAGAAAGTCGGGAGGAGAAAGGGGAGAGAGCGACAGAGGGAGAGGAAGAAGGAGAGAAGATGGAAAGACACAGTTGCTGAGTCTTTTCCAGAAAGTTTTCCAATTACAGTCTTTTCGAATATAAGAGATAATTTCATTCTAATACCTTACCATGCTGCCTGTCACACCATGTGTTGATACTTCAACTCTAATGGATGAGGATTTAACATATTAACATGTATTTTGTTGTTTGTTTTTATGATTGTTTTTGAGAGGTGGCTTTGGTTTATAAGGAAGACTTTCATTGTGTAGCTAAGGCTAGCCTTGGATTTGTAATCCTCCCGCCTCAGCTTCCTGAGCTCTGGAGTTATAGACTTTCGCCACCAGGTCCAGTTCTGAAGCCATGAACTTTAACTGTTGTTGCAATATTGTTATAACTTGACACTTGAAATTTAAAAATTAAATACATACAGAAAGAGGAAGTAAGCAGCTGGAGCCTTCTGTGCAGGAACAGAGGAGACACACTCATGTAACATCAACAACATAGATGCTGCTTCTTGATGTGAAACATACTGCTCAACGATAATGCTGTGTAGAGAAGAATTATATAATTTATGAAAATATACAATATTATTAATACATTGCTACTATTATTGAGGCAAAGAGAAATGTAGGTTATGTAAATTAGAATGGGACTTGGAGCTTTACATATTAAAGACATAAATTATTTTCCTTATAGATGTGTATATGAGGTGGTATAAAAAGAACCTCTTATTTTATTTTTATTTTTACTCTATAATGTTCAGTGTTCATCATGTACAAAATTTGAGGCGGTAGTTCATTATGGAAAACATGACATTTTAACATTATCATCAGTATCTTTGTCTTTTGGTGCATTTGTTGTTGCTGTTAAAATGTCATTTGATATACAGGTCTCCTCCATATAAAATCCTTTTGTGTCTATATTATTGTATTTATGCTGGTCACAGGTAAATCAAGGGTGGTGGCCACGTTAGAAGATCCCTTTGCTTTAATTATGTAGTAGAACAAGTACAGTCCCTGCTTTGTCTAGTTCAAGGAAAAAAGAGGAGACAGACAACACATGGAAAAAAGACACCAGAAAGCGTGAAGAGGGAAGCTGGATTACTTCTCACTGTCTTTCATTCAACCAGGGAATAGGGTTAAACATGATTTACACTCCTTTATTTTAACTTAATCATTCCAATAACTGGAAAGCAAATTACTTTTATGCCAAGAGGGAAAAGTGATTCCGAGGGAATTTTTTTTTAAAGATTTATTTGTTTATTATGTATACAGAAGAGGGTGCCAGATCTCATTACAGATGGTCGTGAGCCACCATGTGGTTGCTGGGAATTGAAGTATTTGACAAGAAATTGTTTTCCAAAATCACTCTGCCAGCAACTCTGAACTGATTGACATTTTCAAGCCCCCGGGGTCCCATCAACAACCAAAATGGTTCGTTAAAATTACAGAAGAAGCCATGTGGAAATTACTTAAGAAAAGTGTTCTGCCTTCCTTCAAAAAGAAAGAAGACAAGGACAGACCAAATGCAAGGACCCAGGCCATTTCTAAACAATAATGATTATATCTGTTTATATAAACATATCTATACAAACATAAAAGTAGCCTATATGAAAAATGTTAATATGTCAGAGGGTTTATGAGGGCAATTAAGCTAGTTTGTCATGGTTCTTTATGTTGTCTCTTTGAAAAATTTAATCCCATCCCTCAAAAATCTTCCCCCCAGTTTACATGCCTTGGGATCAGTTCCACAAGTATTCAGGGGCAGGAATGGTATTATGAATTTCAATAGTAAAGCTTGAAGTATTTTTATTTTATCTTGTCTCATTGTCAGAAAATATTGGGGGGGAGTCTATAAAAGAACTAATGACATTATTTGTTTATTTGAACTCAGAAATGTTTCTTAGTTTTTCTGTGCCGTACTGTTTTCCATGCTAACACATAATTTCAAAAGCTAAAAATATTATTCTCACATACACAATTAAAACATACCCAATGTTTTATTAAAGTCCTAATTTTAGGAGAGAGCAATTAAAATGCCACTATTTCAAATGAGAATGGGGGAGGAGTTACATATATAATCAGAAATGTTAAAGTGAATTTAATGGACATAATACTGGTTAACATGCTTTAAAATATAGTATGTGGGGAAATATTTTTCTATAAAGGAAAATAAATTTTATCTCTATGGAACAAATTCAGTTACATTTATATGGATAAAATAATTGATATTGTCCTCAATTCTCTACCACTTATATTTATAAAATATCTTTGGCAGCCATAAGGCTTACAACCTTATATAAATTATGGCCCTCATGAGCTCAGCTAAAGCCCTCTACCTCCCAGCATACTCCGAAAGGGACACTATGTAATCTCTTTAGCCTGTTTCAGTCCGTGGACAACCTTTCTGTAACACAGGACATAATTTTGCTGAACATGTTGGTTTCAACTTTGCTTTTTAGTGAATGGGTATCTTTTTTGGCTAGCTGATTCTAGAAATGTGAACAGAGCCATTACTTAAACCCCAACAAATGGAGAAGCTTCAAACATCCAGAAAGATACAGGCCTTTTTTTAAATGATATTATATTTTTGTTAATTTAAGACAAGGCAAATTGCTTCTGGCTAGGTAGAAGCTCCAGAGAATACAATGTACTAGCAAACTAGGGATGCAAACAGAAAGAGAAATATTAGAAGCCAATTAGAATCATGGATAAACAGGTGTGCAGTTTATCTGTTGTATGTGATTTGCCCAAGTAAAACCACAATAGTGGTGTTAAAGTTGAGCCCAGGCATGATGCAGACACCAAATGATGGACTTTAGTGTCACAAGAACATCACCTGCAAAGAGGCTGAGAAAGCAGGTGATTTTAGGGGATGAGATAATTATTTTGAGATTCCTTAGTGGATAGATGGAATATGTCTCAGTGGTTAAGAGTGCTTTGCTATACATAGTGACGTGTCATGAGCATGAATCCCCAGTCATCTACATAAAAATCTAGGCATTACCAGATGCACCTGTCACTCCAGCATTATAGGAGGCAAAGACAGAAGGATCCCTACCTAAGGCTTGGTGGCTGCCATCCTAGTCCCAGGTTCATTAAGAGACCCATTCTTGAAGAAATAGGGTGAAGAGTGACAGAGCAGGACACCCAATGTCTGCTTGTAGCCTCCATAGCATTCATGGCCACATGTACCAGCATATACATGAATGTATACACAAATATATATGAACGAAAATTAATCAATGAAAATAGAAGAAAAATTTTGAAGAATGAAAAAACTTAACATTCACCAGAAAACTCTACTTTGAGCCATTTACAAATTAGTAGACTGAATTTAGCCTAAACTGACTCAGTTTATGAAAAGAAACACTTGCTTAGGGAATGGTTTGTGTGAGTTGTGTCACAGCTAGGTTGTCATCATGGTTCCAGAAGTCCATGCATGTTGTCATCATGTTCTTGAGCAGATGTGTAGTTTCACATACTGTAATTTATACATAATTCCCTGCCTCCTACATTGCTCTTTGGTTCCTTAGAGTCTAAGCTTTGCTAACAACATTTAGCTTTAGCATAGTTATGATGGATGTAGTACTCTGGGTGAACCAATTTTCTGGCCCAAGTATGAGTGCTAATTAGTGAAAAAATATATCTATTCTCAAATTCTGCTTAGCAACAACATTGAGAATGAAAATTAGATAATTGCCAGTTGACTAAGTAATATCAAATTGTTCTCTCTGCACCGTTTCCTGGCTACTTTGCTGCTTCCTTTTCTTTTATTCTGACCTTCTCATAGATTCTACTTATAGATGTTGCTCCTGAACAACTCTGCCAAGAGGCAGACTGACCATAGGTTATGCAGAGCACAATTTGTTGGAGACTTACAACAGAAGCATGGTCCTGGGTGACAGTGAGACCAGTGGGATCAAAGATGACTTCATTCAACCCACTATGTACCCAGTTTTTAGTTTATTGTAATATCAGAGTCAAGCACATACCTGACACCAGGTCTGATGTGAAGGTCCACACACTGCTCATATAATTTGAGCATGCTTGGAAAATATTCAGTAAAACCCAACTGAAATAGAATTACTGTAGGGCAGTCAAGGGGCCATAATTCAGTATGGTTGCCATCATGCAAGCTAAACACACTGACCATGCTTTAGAAAGGTCATTAGTATATATTTAATTGTTAGTGTAGCACATTTCATTACAGCTTTTCTACATAGGCATATAATGTACTTGGATCCCATTGTTTCCGCCTCCTACCATTTCTTAACTCACCTTATCCTGACATATAAAGGTAGCCCATTTTTACTTTCATGCTCCATTTTTTCCTTATTTTTTCATAGTTTCTACATATCAGCAAAAATATGTAATACCTACCTTTCTGAGTCTGCATTATTTCCCTTAACTCAATGATCTCCAGTTCTATCCAATTTTTGCAAATGATTTAATCTCATTCTTCTTTAAGACCGATTAAAATTCGTGTGTGTGTGTGTGTGTGTGTGCTTGTGTGTGTGTGTGTCAGGAGGGTGTGTTTCATATTTTCTGGTCCACATGAACACATACGCTATTACCATAATTATTTTTTCTATTGTTAATAGTGTCATGATGTATATGAGTGTTCATCTGTCTCTATAGTGAATTTACTGATTCTTTGGGGTATATATTTAGAAGTGTTACAGGAAAAAAAAAAACACTTAATAGTTTTATAACCTCACCTCCATGTTAACGTCTCTAGATGATAGATTAGTTTATACTCTTACACACAATAAGTAAATGTTCCTTTTCCCTTCACCCTCACGAGTATTTGATGTTGTTTTCTTGATGAGAGTCTTTCTGACTGAAATGAAGTAGAATTGGTAAGCCTTTGATTGGCAGCTCCTGGTGGCTGAGGAAATTCAGCTCTATTCTGAATTGTTGGTTTATTGTGAGTTAGCATTATTCTTTCCTGATTAAGACTAAGAATTTAATTTTCTTTCTTTTACGTTTCAGTTTGTTTTGAACAAGAAACTGAAATTACATTTTAATATCTTCCAGGTGAAAATATCCCTCACATTTCAGCCGTATTTTAACTTGTATTTATTTGCCAGTTACTGCTTTTTCTGACAAACGTTCCCATCCCCATAGCCTGACACCTCGCTTACACAGGCAAAGATTTCTCACAGGAAAAACATTTAGCCTCTCCTCACTTCAAAATTCAAAGGTTATTGTTAATTGTGACTAGGTAAAAATAGTTTCTCAGACATCATTGAAAGAAATGCTGGTAATACAGTACGTGAGGGTTGGTGCATGGGTGACCATATCTGTTCCTCCTGGAGGGGCTCAAGTCTCTTCCAGGCTCTCTCTTTGTGCTGCTTTATCAGTTGGCCTCGCTCTCCTCTACCTTCCTTTTCCTTTGCTGATTCATTACTAATTCCCTTCCCCTCTTACTCACACTGCCCCTTGGTCAAAGCAGGGAGACAAGTTGTTTTAAACAAGAGGAGACCATCCAGTTCTCTCACTGTCCATCATGGTTAAAATGCTGACTGCATTGCACAGTTGTAAAGGCTGAGTCTTCAGCTGGCTTTGCTGCTGCCTGTATTTCCTTAGGTTTTATTGGCTGAATATTTCTCCACAGTTAGTAGAATCAAACGCATATGTGAACCGTGTTGACAAATAGTATGAAAAGCAACACTCCGTTGTTGATACTATCATGTGATATTTTACTTTTCAATTTCCATGGTTCCTCAGCTAGTATTTGGATTTAGAAACTTCAGTGAAAACAGCTATCTTTCACAGGAACTTAAGAAGCCAGATTCATTAGGCAAGCACATTCATAGGTGATTACTTATTTATTAATCTAAAACACAAGTATTCAAAATACCTTCATTAGTACAGACTTCATTTGGCAAAATCATGTCACCAAACACTCAAGTTAGCTAGTTTTACTCAGGCTTTACAAGTACAACCTTCCTTCCTCATCTCTAGTTCTGTCCTTAAAATTTATCTGCAATGCCTGTCTGTGTCACACGGCCTCTCCTAGGAGGTTCTTATCATTCTTTTTTCTTTCTTTTCATTTATTCTTTTAGTCTTTCACATCATGCATCTTGATCACATTCATCTCCCTGTTCCTTTGTATCTGTCCTCTGCCCTTGTAACCCCTCCCCCCCCAAAAAAAATAAAATTTAAGAGAAAGAAAGAAAAATCTCATCATGGAAGCCGTAGTGTGACACAGTGAGTCACTCAGTAAACCCTTTTATCCATATATCTTTACTTGCAAGTGCTCATTGCAAAGAGTCATTGGTCTGGTTTGAGGCCTCTAGTTTCTCCTACACCATTGATACTGGGCCCTCACTGGGACTCCAGGCAAGGTGCAAGGGCCACTCTCCCGAGTGCTGCAGCTGGTGAGGGGCAGGGACAGCTTTCTTGCTCTTATGATCTCAGGACCAGATACCCCACCCCACATAATCTCTCCCCACCAACCCACACTACCCATACGGCAGACGAGGGATGGGACCAAATCTCCCAAGCTCACATTCTCCGCTGGTTCACCCACATCTCAGTCAATAGGGTCAGCCTTAGTGTGCTGCCCAAGTGAGGTGCAAAGCCTGCTTTCCTCAGGGCTGCAGCTGGTAAGTGGGAAGATCAGCTCCCTCACCAGATAGAGGCAGCAGAGGTGAAGGAGGAGGGCATCTTTCCCTTGCCCCACCACCACATGGCAGATGAGAGAGGTGATAACAGCTATGCCCCTCTCATGCCCTCAGGGCTGGCATACCTGTGCCTCTGTCTATAGGGTCAACTCTACTGTGCTGCCCAGGCAAGGAGCAAGGCCCTTTCTCCCTGCTGAGGAACTGCAGCTAGTGAGGGCTTAGGTAAGCTCCCCGAGCCTGCTGCTGCAAGAGGAAAAGGGAGGAAGGTAACTTTCCTCACCCACACTACCACATGGCAGATGAAAGGAGCACAATCTATTCTCCCATTATCATGCCCTCAAGGCCAGCTCACCCATGCCCCTGTGAACAGGGTCCACTCTGTTGTGCTGCCCAGGTAAGGCGTAGGACCCTCTCTCCTGCGTGCTTCACTCAATAATGGGTAGGACCAGTTCTTGCTACTGTTGGAGCCAGTGAGGGGCGGGACCAACTCTTTACAGCCCTATTCCTTGGGCCTTCGGTGGTATCAGGAGCCACTGACAATCAACACAGACCCAGGCTGCAACAGAGTCATGAACCCAGACATGGGCCCCGGCAGAAGCTCAGGTCAGACATCACCATGGCCCTGGGTGGCAATCATACTACCCACCTTAACCCGCTCCTCACTACTTTTATCTCTTCAGATATGCCTCTGTGCCCAGAAAATGAACCATCTCTCTTCCATACACACTGCGTATTTGCTCACCATAATAGTTCCCGGCTGACTGCCCCAGGCATGTGTGTGGGTCTCCTAGTCCCGCCGTCTGTCATGGTGCCAGACAGAACCGTGCTTTCTCTTACTTACCATTCTTGGCTCTCTATCTCACACAGAATCTAAGCTTAAATATTTCCTCACATAACATTTCTTTGAACTTCTTGACCTACAAACATTTAAGTTCCCGTTTGACCCTGTCATCAACACTGTTTAAGCACCTAACATACTAAACTAGCTGGATATTTACCTTGACCTTTATTGCTTGGTTGTAAACTCCCTGAAAGACAGTACTGTCTCTTGTTCATCTATATTTTATGGACAGTTTATTGGGAGGAGAGGGAGGAAGGTAGAAAGGAAGGAAGAAAGGAAGGGGAAGGAGGAGAGTTAAGGATAAAACAAAAGGTGACTGAAATATGATAGATGCTTGATTTAGCCCTTAAAGAGAAAAACGTCAATATTTTTATAGTAAGGCACCATAGTATAAAGGGAATGGGTATATATTTAAACTTCCATTGTAATGAAAGAAAATAAAAGCAAATTATCTTCATTGCAAACTATTCCATACTTATGTTCTGGTTTGAATTCCTTCTTATGAGAATTGCATAACACTTTGATATTTAAATTTGAGATATATACATTGCTCTGAGAATATATTAGTTCATATTTTACTGATTATAGGATGCCATTAGTAATAGAGAACCAAATATGTTAAATAAAGTCAGATTAAACACATAAAATAATTGTAAATTATTTCACAATTTGAGTGAAGTTATGAAAAATGCCTACAAAGCATCAACTGTTTCATACAGTTTTTCATTATCTAAACAGCCCAAAGTAATTTTAAAAACCTACCATTATCACACTATATATGAGGAAACTAAAATACTAAACAGTCAAATTGCACCTGCTAATAACACTGAAACTGAAATTTGTAGCTATACAATCTCACACTAGAGAATATGGCCAATAAAACTTTCCTTGGTGACCAAGTGTTCTATATCTATATTATCTTACTTGATGGCCACTACCCACAAGCAGCATTGAATACAGAAAATGTAGCCAATAAAATTAAGAGGCTGAGTTTATATTAATATAACATTTAATATAAATGGCTGCTGGTGACTAGTGACTACTATTGTGACTGTTTAGCCTTGGAGCCTGATTCTTTAGCTCTAGATTCTACCACCTCCTCCACTTACCAACCAGGATGTTGGAAAAGTATTGACATGGTTGCTATTGATTGTCAGCTTGAAAGAATATAGAATCACCTGGAAGACTGGGCTGTTGGCATTCTTGTGGGGAATTACCTTGATTGCATTGGAGAAGACAGAGTTCTCCACTGTGGGTAGTGTCATTCTCTGGCTGGGATCCTGGACTGTATAAAGTGGAGATAAGGGAGCTGAGCAGCATCATATGTTCATCACTTCTGTATTCCTGACTGTGGATGTCATGTGATGAGCTGCTTCAAGCTTCTGCTTCCTTGGCTTCTCCACCATGGTAGACAACAACCTTGAATTGTAATACAGAACAAACCTTCTCTCCATTAAACTGGTTTTGTTGGAGTAGTCTGTCACAACAGCAAGAAACTCACACATAGTCCTGACAAAGTATAAACTTCTCAGTTAGCTAAATATAGATATCTTTTCTTTTACTAAAAATTTTAAATGAAGCCAACAACTTTCCTGTGTACCCTTTCATTGAGCAACAAAGAGAGCTCAATGCTAATGGGAGACACGTGGAATAAAGTTGAACACAACTTTCATTCTTTTCCTTAATTTTGATTCTGTTTTCTTTACATTGCAAAGTTTCCTTCAACATAATGCTGAACATTTAACTTTAAAGCTTCTATAATATGTATTAACTTTTATTCCCCAATAATTTAAGAAATATCAATGTCATCTCAAGAGTGATATGTTTCTAAAATGTTTTACAAAACACTTTCAGTATTCAAAATAATAGTTGGCATTAATCAAGATTCTGTAAACAAACAGAGCCAATAGGAAAGATGGGGATGATTAAGGAATTACCTTATAGAGTTGTGACTGCCACAACCTCAGCATCCATAGGGTAACCTGGCACCCGGCAGGCTGGAGACACAAGAAGGAAGGGTTGATGTAGCAGTTCAAGTCAAAAGACATTCTTCTGTTTTCAAGTAAGATGTGCTCTTTCTATCAAGTGGCTGGCTGGACTGATCCCATGAGACCCACCCATATTGCAGAGGGTAATCTGATTTATTCATAGTCAACTGACTTAAATATTGATCTCACATAAAATTTCTCTCAAAACCTATCTAGAATACAGTTGGATGACATATCAGGGTAGCTTGCCTTAGCCAAGTTGACTTGGTTCATCCCACAGTTTTGGATGTACAGCAAATTGTATTCTTCTGTGATTGTATTCTAGCACACTGGAAGGGAACTTGACTAAAGAAAACTGCTTTATATAATCAGATGGAACTCTGTCACTAGATAGAGCTTTCCAATTCAATTTTATATTACATGGTTCCATGGTATCCTAAAACATTCAATACTATAATGTCTTGTGTTCTATAAGGGTATGAATATGTATCTAAAGACTATAAAGTTTGCCATTATCCTAGTGAAAATAGAACAGTGATTGATGAGTGCTAACTCCATCATTGCTCATAATTAAGCTGTAAAACATGCCTATGTATTAGGTGAAGTAGGAGAGAAGAACAGAAACAAAACTAGATGGGACAATACTGTACCATATGTACCATAATTAAACCAGAAAAATAGCTAATCACAAAAGAATAATCAAATATTTGATAGTAACTCTCCTATTTACATTTTATGTATGAAAATCAAGTGTTGAATTATATTTCGTCCTTGATTACAAACTCTTACCAATTAACACTATTTAAAATTGAGTGACAGTGTTTGATTTGGGCTGGTTTACAGTTTCACACCCAAAACAGCAACTCGGTGCTTCTCCAACATCCAAAGGGATGAGGTTTTAATTAATAAGACTGTTGATTTGGGAAATGAGTTGGAGGCAGCTGTTTGATGGGTTTTATAAACGTTCTATCATGCCATCAATATCGTGCTTACCTCATAGCCACATTGATGGGTCCTCAAATGAGACTGCGTAGCTGTGTGTTGCCCAGGCATGCTGACAGTTATGTGACTTGTTCCTGCCACTCCTTGCCATTGGAATTCCTTGGTATAGTCCCACTTGTGTAGAAGAAGGTGCTCCACTCAGTGCTTGTCACTCACCAAGCTGTCTGCATGTGTCTGCTGTGAAACAGGAAATCTTGTGTGAGATATGGATTACCAACTGCTGGCTGCTGCCGCCTTTGTTCAGGTAATCTGTGGAAGAGAAAGCAGAACTCCAGTGTGTAGCTAGAGTTTTCCTGCCTGGCCCACAGTCAGGACAAACTCTCTCACCCGCCAGTCCCACAGCCACTCAGACCCGACCAAGTAAACACAGAGACTTATATTGCTTACAAACTGTATGGCCGTGGCAGGCTTCTTGCTAACTGTTCTTATAGCTTAAATTAATCCATTTCCATTAATCTATACCTTGCCACATGGCTCGTGGCTTACCGGCATCTTCACATGCTCTTTCTCATCATGGCGGCTGGCAGTGTCTCTCTGACTCAGCCTTCCACTTCCCAGCTTTATTCTCCTCCTTGTCCCGCCTACACTTCCTGCCTAGCCAATGGCCAATCAGTGTTTTATTTAATGACTAATCAGCAACACATTTGCCATACAGAACATCCCACAACACCAGTGCATCTGCTTTCTGACTAAGAAGCAAAGCTGACCCAGGCTGGGAGAACTGTTCCTGGAGCTTCTGGCTTTTCCTTAGGCTACAGCAGCAATGCTTCTTGTAACAGCCTGTGTAATGAGCTTGGTGGTGTCTGGAGCTCTTGGTTAAAATTTACATCTCTGGCAATTGAAACCAATTTTGTAGTTCTAGGTGAGTAACCGTGAATGCTCCTCTCTCCTGCTTCATGGGCATTTAACAGAGAATGGGAAAAAGAGGACGCAAATAAAACGAATTATACTGGCATTCTCTCTTCAAGATGGCCTGCTGACTTCAGCCCTGTTCTTTCCACTCCTCTGTGTACTGCCAAAATGAGTGATGCTCAGCACAGCGGCTGCGAAGCTCTGTGCAAAAGCCCCTCTCTCAGGGCTTTCCATCAAATATTGTTGTGTCCTAAGATCACCCAATGTTGGAAGCTTCTAATATCTATTCTTTCAGTTTTCTTGGGGGAAGGAGGAGCAGAGTCTCATGTAACCCAGGCTAGCCTTAAACTCACTGTGTAGTAGAAGTTGAAGTTGAACTCATGATCTCCTGTCTCCACCAGCCAAGTGCTGGGATTATAGGCAGATATCACCACATCTGGGTAAGATGTCTAATTT
This sequence comes from Peromyscus californicus insignis, assembly GCF_007827085.1. Lineage (NCBI taxonomy): Eukaryota > Metazoa > Chordata > Mammalia > Rodentia > Cricetidae > Peromyscus > Peromyscus californicus. The sequence goes on from NW_026294617.1 coordinate 103,538,745, forward strand.
TTATTCCTACACTTTGATTTCCCAGTCATGGACATTTAAAGTGTGTGTGTGCATGTGTGTGTGTGTGTTTCAGAAAACTATGAACAGTATCTCTTTTTGTTTGAACATAAAATAACCCCACACAATACTGACATAGCCAAGCCTCCCATGTGGTAAACCCAGCTTTAGTGTCCCAGTGTATTGTTACTACTGGCATTTTTTTTCTTTCTGCTCAGTGCTTTCTAGAGCTTGCTCCTCTCCCAGATCAAATATGAGTGTGACATTTGTTGATTTCCTGAGCTACAGTGTTATTTAAAGTTGTTAAGCTCCATTCTTACTAAACAATGTGATAATATATGTAAACTTCTTGCTAGACTGACCTCCTCATAGTAGCCAATCACAGCAGACAACACTCACCAGCCATGTCCCATGGACTTGAATTTAACCCACAGTTCAATACTAAGTGTGAGTCACTTTTCTTCAGTCAGCCTTCAGAGTGACACGCAGGTTTCTGCACTCTTTATGACCGCTCTTTTCTTTTTTTAATGTCCTGTGTTTGTGTGTGTATGTGTGTGTGTGTGTGTGTGTGTGTGTGTGTGTGTGTGTGTGTGTGAGGCACACATGTAGGTAAGAGGAAAACCTCAGTCCTTGCCTTCCACCTTGCTTGAAACAGAGCTATCTTTGTTCTTTGCCACTGAATATACCAAGCTAGCTGGCCCATACTTAAGGGAAGTCTACTGTCTCAGCCTTCTACTTCATGGTAGGAATGCTGGGATCACAGATGCTATCATATCCAATATTACGTGGATTCTGGAGCTCCAAACTCAGGTCTCTACACCTGACAGCATCATCTCCCCAGCTGATGATTTCTCTTTGTATGCAAAGTTCTTCTTTTAGGAGAATTCAGTTCAGCTTTCAGCTTCCGAGTGCTTCCAAGTGCTGATAAAGGCTTCTAATTTCAGTAAGTTGGAACCAAAAGGTGCCAGGGATCCTTTTATCCCAGGCTCCTTACACTTGTTGATTTAAATTTTTTCCTGACGGTGATAGTTCTTTAGTTTATCACCATTAGTCACTCAAATGTTTTCTGCACATGTTGGATGGGTACACAATATATGGGACAGTGCAAAGCAATCCTAGAGAGTGTTTCACTTACTCATTATGTTGTATTGATTAAGCAATCTCATCTGAACCCAGTAGCTACCAAATGTTTTCTAAAGAATATTTTATGATATTTAAGATTCATGATTCATACAAACATGATTTTCCTATGAAAGCTTTTCATATTACTTTGTTATTAGTCCCCAATAATAACCGTGATTATTGGTCAAATGGTAGTTTTAATTTTTCTAGCTCTCTAAATAAAGAGATACCAAGCTCCTATCTCTTATTAAAATCCAAAAGGACTATGAAGAACTGTGTACAACACCCAGAAGGAAACACCTCTCTCCTATGGAAGCAGCTAGTTCTTAGTCACTAGAGAAATCATTAATAAGGCTTGCCCATCCTTACTTGAAAGAGCATGGTTCCTGTCAGTCAAGAACTAATTTTGACACTTACCATGTCTGTGTCTTTCCCAGGTGACTCTCCTGCATCCCTCTCTCTATCTTTCATGTTCCTGGGCTTGTTACTTGGAGAGGGGAACTTCTACCCCTCGTTCTTCATGAGACTCCTAGTGCAGTTTTGAAATATTATCAACTTTTTGTAAAACATAGTTATGTCACACAGTGATGGGTTTCTGCAGTCTCTATGGATCCTCAGCCCATGCACTTCCCTTCACAACTCCCATGCCATCATGGATGTCCATTCAGCCTCTTGGATGAGTTTAAAAAGGGAAAACCAAGGAGCCAGATGATGAGGCCGACCCACAATGGTGTTCTCTGCCTACAAACCAAAACTCCTTTGGTTACGTTAACAGTGTGAATAATAATCACTGGACTAGGACACTATAGTTAACAGACACTTCATTCACATTAAGGTGTGTAATTTTTTATTTACTTATCTTTCACTTATTCTCTGTGTCTTTCAAATCATGCCACCCATCCCACTCATCTCCCTCCCCACCCCAAAATAAAGCAAAAGAAAATTTAAGAGGAGGAAAAAGAAAAAAGAAGGGGAAAAATCTCTTCATTGAAGCTGCAGTGTGACACAGTAGCCATGCAGTAAACTCCTTTATCCACACATTTTCACATGCAGGCATTCATGTCAAATGATTCAAAAAGAATCATTGGTCTGGTTCCCGGACCCTGGTCTCTGTTGCACCATCATCGATGGGCCCTCATTGGGATGCTTCCTGGACATTCCATTGCTGCCCTGTGTCATGGAGATACTGTAGCTCCCCTGCTCCATCCTCTCCCCAACTCCCCCTCCCCCAGGCTCCAGCAGATCACAGATGGGATGGGTATTAGGGTGGAAGGCATGCAATATTTAGTTAATCATAAAGAACTCTTACTCCCCATTGTATACACTGAGAAGAAGCTTGCCCAAGGTTCTGCCTGAAACTTCATAGCCGCTTGGTTCGCCCATTTTATTTGATCTATTTACAGTTAGTCTCAGCTCCCATCAGTCCAGCAGTCTCTCAGGGGGATTTCTGCTCATTGCTAGAGGCTCATAGTCCCATTAGCTGTGTTTGCAGTTGCGCCCTTGATCTCAGCGGAACCTCGTCTCCTGGTCTAAAACTAAGCATCCCTCGGCTTCAGTGCAGCTCAGATGGAAAAAAAATGGTTCTCTTTATTTATTTTTAACTTTTCATAAAAACTAGGGCCAGCTATTCTAGAAACTGAAGGAAGAAATATAGAAGTTTTTCAGTGTAGACATGTGTTATGAAAAAAATCCACATACTCTTTTCACTTTTGAAATATTTTTTTTTTCATTTTGCTACAGAGGCAGAATGGATTCTGTCTTAGAATGTTCACCCCAAACTCCATTCCCTGATGACTGAAAAATGTTGTTCCCTAATATTGTCACTTAGGTTTGAAATGGAGAGTTTTATAATTTAAGTAAGAAGGTTCAGCCCATTGTCATTGTTTGACACATCTATTCAAAACCTTTTTATCACACTGTAATTCAGAACACCAGCTCTAGCCTCAGGACCCTCTGCATGCTCATCACCAGAGATCCCAAACAACATGTGCTTGGGGGTTCTACCTATTTAGTGGTTTTCACCAGAATAGACATGAAAACAGGAAATAAGACCTGCTGTGCATGTGACACAGTCTCCAAAGCAAAGGCTGAGGAATGAGGAGAGCAGTGTCATGTGTCATTTTTCAGCTCTTTATCCCAACATTAGTTGAAGGTAGCTGGATTTCTCTTCACTATCTGGTGTTTCCATTTAAGCCTAAGCAGAAAATTCAACCATATTGAGGTCTGCAGTCATAAAAGGAAGATGGGTTTATGTCGTGTTTTCAGATAATACGGCTATCATTTTTGGTTGTTGTTGTTTTTGGTTTTGTGGGGGGGTTGTTTGTTTTTGTTTTGTCTTTTTTTTTCTCTAGAGTTGGTAAATTGGGGTTCCCTTAAACATCTTATTGAGCCAGCAGGACAACTCAACAGGTGCTTACTGGCCTAACAATGTGAGTTCAGTCCCTGCATCCCACATGGTAGTAGGAAAGGACTTCCCAGAGATGTCCTCTGATCTCTCTCTGTCTCTCTCTGTCTCTCTGTCTCTGTCTCTGTCTCTGTCTCTCTCTCTCTCTTTCTCTCTCTCTCTCTCTCACACACACACACAAGCAATTAAGTAAATATGTTTTAAAATCTTACATATTACTATTAGTCAAGACCAGACAACAAGCAACAGGCTAGAAAAAGTGTGTTAAGACTGCCATAATTCTGATTACCCTGCTGAACCTGTAATTGACTGATATTGTGTTTCCAATGTATATCTAATATATTATTAACTCTTTTAACACTGACTGTCTGGTAAGAAATGTGTGTTGCCTCATTTTGTGAAAATGAGAAAATGGAAAAATAGAAAGGAATTTTCCATTTGTGTTTTCAGCCACATAATTTTTACAGGCTAATTTCAAAGTAAAATATATCTAAGCAAAAAAAAAAAAAAGATGTGGACTGGAATCTCAGGGTTACTGATAAGCATATATCAGTCACACTGAATACTGCAATGATATAGTGGTAAATAATAACAGGAAAAACATAATTTACCATTAGTAGCTCAGCTCACTTAATACCTTAGTAGCCAACAGAGCTGTGAATAACATAAGAACTACATTAATACAACTTTTACGGTTTTAGTTCTCATTCCTTTATGAGCATTTTAATTTATGTTACCATCAATTATAATTAAGCTACTTTTGAGAATCTCTGTCTTAGAACCTAATAGCAAGACACATCAGAAAAGACTGTACTCAAAAGTCCATGGGAATGGACGGTATTGGGATGACATCACAAATGTTAAGGGGAGGTGGCCAGCAAGATGCAGGGAGAGTGCATGAATGATTGCTCTCACTGGTGCAGGAGAGGGACAGCAAGGCAGCACCACGGAGAGGACATCGGCTGTAGTGGACACCACAGGTGCCTCCCCTGAGACCCCTCTGATCAGCAATGGCTCTGTCTTCCCAGGGCCACGCGCACAGTGTCTGTAGAATATTTGAAACCCTATCTGTGGTGACAAAACACACACACACACACAAAAAAAAAAAACAATACCCCAGCAGAAATTATCTACCAAACCTTTATTTCCTCTACTATATACACTAAACACTATAATAAAACAGTCCAAAGAGAAATTTCAGAAACAAATTTGTCTCAGCTTTGGAATGCATCAAAATGTACATCTTAACACTGGAAAGAATAATTCAGGCAACAACAAGTGAGTAGGCTTTTGTTTATAGGTAACTATAACAACATATCGTAAATATTCCTATAGAGTCAACACCTATCCTCATTTTCGCAAACTGTCTTCTTTCAGAATATTTATTGTTTTGTGAAAATAAATCTGAGCAATTGGCAAGAAGTATGGCTTTCCATGTTCTCGGTGGGGATTATCTCTTCGCACTCCTTCACAGACATCTAAAGGGACTGACACATCAGTCCAGTGAAAGAGAGAATAAGAAAGCAACTCTACGATGCTGGCAAATTCCAACCTACCAGGAAAAAGGAAGGCAAATGGGCGATGCACCATGCCACCTGCCCTGAAGCAGCTTTAGGTGCCAGCTCCAAGCTTTGCTTCACTCTAGTTTGAGCTTCTCCATTTGCATTCAATAAACAGGGAAGAGAAGGGACCGAAGGGATGATGGGTAAGGAGGAAATGGTGGTGCAGAAATTGTGGGAGTAGCCAATCAATGACTGGTCAACCTAAGATTCACACCATGACAGGGAGCTCATGTCTGATATTGCCTGGATGGCAGGAACGAGAGGCTGAATAGCCTAGAGACCTAAGATAGAGTCAAACACAGCTGGCCAAAAAAAAAAAAGCCAATTATGCTTAATGATATTCTGCTATACTCATAGATCAATGCCTAGCCCAGCCACCATCAGAGAGGCTTCATTCAGCAACTGATAAGAGCAGATGCAGAGATCCACACCCACATTAGGCAGAGGTTGGGAATCCTGAGGAAGAGGGGGAGGAAGGATTGTAGGAGCCAGAGAGGTCAAGGACACCACAAGAAAACCCACAGAATCAACTAACCTGGCCTCATAGGAGCTCACAGAGACTGAATCTGCAACCAGGGAGCCTGTGTGGAACTGACCTAGGAGAAGTGACTAGTCTTATTGCAACTTGATATGTCATGTTTGGTTGATATCCCTGGGATGACTGTCCTTTTCTGAAGGAAAAGGAGGAGGAGTAGATGGAGGGGAGGAACTGAGAAAGGAGGAGGGAGGGGATGTAATACATGAGAGAAGAATAAAAAAAAAGATGTAGGAACATGGTTATTAACTCCCATTGTCTAAAATTTATAAAATACAATATGCTCTAAATGTTCTATTTTATTTAATCGTACACCTCACAAAAAAAATCCTGTGAAGTTAGGGTATTATTACTGTCTACTTTACAAAGGGGTGCTGAGGTTCAGGGTAGCCTACTTGACCAAAGTTTCAGCTTACCTGAGAACAAAATCCAAGCCTGCACCTTTGGATCCTTTTCTTTCTCCCTCTCTCTTCTCTCTTTCCCTCCTTCCCTCCTCATTCCCTTCCTTCCTTCTTTTTCCTTTTGTATTTTCTTTTAGGCTATGTAGCCTACACAGGCTTTACACTCATCACCAACCCATCTTAGGCTTTTCTTAACATCATCATATTGGCTGATGCATTCTGTGATTTAAAAAAGGCAGACTCCTTTCCCTGCAGCCAGAGATGGAGGTATCTGTCTGTGCGAGTAAAGTTGGGTGGGGAGTTTCTCACTCCCAGGGTGTTTAAGACAGTAGACTTATCTATCAGAGATCATCTGGGTATGTTTATTTTTCTTTCTGAGTCTAAATTTGGTTCTTACCACTAGAAAATAAGCTAAAAATCTTAAGAGCTAGGTGTAACAAAATACCTGAAATACATAAAGAAAAAAGCTAAATGAAAAGAAAACTTGCTATATAAAATCAAAGCAGTAATAGCTGTTTTTTGGAGTGGACGTGTAGGGACAATAATTTATGATAAATATTAGGGAAAAGAATACATTTCACTATGCTAATTTTCTAGTTTCATTTAAAGCTATGTATAAAGTTCAATATTTTATTATATATTAATTCTATATTTTATCTGCCTATCTGAATCGCTTCATAATATCACATGTTAATTATAAATCCTAAGCTGTTAAGAAATGATCTAGTGCTGTAGACCCAGTTTTCTACAAGGATGAAACCCCTAATTCTTAACCCAATACCAGTTGGTGAGCCCTGAAATCATATATAGACAAGTAACACTAAACAGATTGAGAAGTTGTATTTATATATTTATGTGCACACACACATGCGTATGTTCATGTAAGCACACGTGTGTGTGTGTGTGTGTATGTGTGTGTGTGTGTGTGTGTGTGTGTGTGTGTGTGTAAAACAGTATTGATTAAAGAAAAATGTCTAGAATTTGATAGGAATCCATGGGAATAGTGGGAGGTGTTTGAGTGAAGAAAAGGGAGAGTGAAATGTGATTATATTTTAAGTTCAAAAATTTAAAAAATACAAAGTGGTTCATTGTTAGAATTTATCCAAGTCAAGAATTGTCATTGTTAGAATTTAGAAAATATACTAATAAAAGGCCAAAATCACAAGTACATTAAAGCCTACGACTTCAAATTTTAAAGAAACCTAATATTGGTTAAATAGTGCCTACATCTTATTTTAGTATACCTATATGAGTCATGCCAGCCATAAGATCTAGTTATAGCAATTAATATGAATTTTACTCAACAATTTTCTTCATTGTGAGCTGAAACTGCTTCACAGTATAATTATAAACATCCTTTGAAAGTAATAAGCTAAAAATGAAGTGAAGAAAAGCAGCTGGAATGATGAATAAACAATTGTATTATTAGCTCAGCTTCATTTCATAAAGATATTCCTACTTTTGAGACTTAGTATATCACAACATTTCCTATAGAGTTGTTTGTCCTAAATCCTCATGATGCTTTGTGCCCACCAGTACCATCACCTGGACTACAGTACCCACCATGTTTGAATGCTAAAGAAATACAGTTTCTATTAAATTAAGTAGTAGGGGTTTTTCTGGAAACTGCCATCTTAAGTTTCAATTTATTTCATATGACTTAGAGTTGAGACACAAATGTGATCCACATGAGTTTGAAATGAGATACTTTCATATTGTCAGTCTAATCCAGGCGCAAAGACACTCAGTTGCTTGACAAGCACTTCCTAACCACAGCTAAAAGGAAACATTCTGTTCATGAATGGAACTTTTTGTTGGGTTAATAGCTACAGAATCACTAAATAGACATAAATCTGAAACTCTTCATAACTTGAATTTTTTTCAAAATCACATAACTGCCAGGCTTGAGGAGAAGGCTGATTTGGGAAAGCACTTGCTGCTCAAGCATGAAAGCCTGAATGAGGACTGTCAAGACCCACATTAAATCCCTCATGGCCAGGCATGGTAGCCCATCTCTAATCATAGTTCTGGAACAGGTAGGGCGGGCAAAGACAGGAGGATCTTTGAAATTCATTGCCCAATCAGCTTGTCTGAATGGATGAGCTCCACCTTCAGTGAGAGACTCTGTCTCAAAACATAAAATGGAGAGCAACAGAGGAAGATACTCACATTCAATCTCTGGCCTCCACATGCATGAATGCATAGGTGCACACATGCACATATGCAAACAAGTACACACACTACACAAAAAGAGAGAAAAGGCATAACTACAAAAAACCTTAGGTTTCTTAAGTATGGCAATTGTGACTATAGAGGAAAAAATTAATCTTTATAGATTGATTCATATAAAAGAGAGAGGTAATATTTTCAAATTAGTTGAAAGAATTTTAAATTTTCCCAGGGACTATATTTTATTGTGAGATTCTAACTGCTGTTACAAAGGTATTGTTAGGGATATTTTCTGTAACATGGCTTGTTTCTAGGGTAGTAATGTCAGGCATAGTCTAACATTTAATATTAAGTATATTTTCTATTTTGAATAAAGAGACTTAACATGAAAAAGTTTTAAACTGATTTAATAGTATTCTGTGGTAATATTGAGGACAGAAGGAAAAATATAAATTTTACTTTGAAGTATGCATACACTGTCTCATGGGATATTTGTGTCTTTAAAATGGGTCCATAAATTAGAGAATTTTAAATGTGCCCACAGAGCTGCTTCTCAAAATTTGACCTGAAAATTATTTATCATATGAAGAATCCATTAATCATATAAAAGGGTATTCACATTGGTAGATGTGGTAATTTAGAAATTCCACATGAAATCTTAATTATTAAACTATAGGTATAAAGAGCTTTGCATTGTGAAGCAACTCTAATTCTAGCACTTGGAAGACAGTACAGGAGACCAACCTGGATTACGTGGAATGTTTCCAAAAATATAAAATCTAAGTTTCAAAGGGATTAATTCCCTTCCCCAAAAACGAACAAAAGAGAATGTGATAGAGACAAATCTTCCTTTTGATGGAAATTGTTTGTAAAAACGAGCCACTTAGTGTGTGATTTGTAGCCCTTTTTCCACAAGGAAAACTGCATTTAATGTAGAACAATAATTGTCATAGATGTTAACCAATTGGGGATCAGTGAGGAAATTGTAAGGACAAACAGCAGGGTTTGATGACCAAGAAAGATCATCCACAGGCAGGAATTTTAATGTTATTTGCAAGGTTGACCAAATTCAGTTGTTTAGCGAAGGGCTGATATTCTCTGATTTGGAGGGAACAATACAGTCTGTTCAGCTCACTGCATCCTTCTTTGGTCTAAAGGTCTTCTTCAGAGTCAATGCTCCTACTAGCACAACATCAATGATGATATGAATGATTATTAATTTCTTTGTCATTCATATTTATTTTTTTAATTTTAAATTCATTTGTTCCCTTAACAAGAGTTATATAATCTGAGTAGAAAAGGCAAATTTTAACACAATTGTCTAAATTTCACATATATAAGTTTATCAGTTTATAAAGCAGAAAATAAAAGCATCTTTTCCTACAATTATTACCACCATAGAAACAATCATCTTTAATAGTTTCACATAGTGTCACTTATTTTTCTTTTATGAATATGCTGTGCTATTCATTCATTTAACAATTTTTTTTAAAAAGTGTATTATGTATGGACCTCATACAGTTTTAAGTGGTATAGATATAGTAGTGAACAAAGACCCTCTCCTCATGGAACCTAAACAATTTTGTCATAAACATTTTATGATACAATAGTCACTCTGCTTCAGCCATTTTTCTTTCACTTGGCAATGCAGTCAACACTTTTCCCCATCAGCACTTACAACACCACCTCTGGAAATAGTGTCCATGTTCACAATCTGCACATTTCTGCTTCCCATCTGTGTCTTCACTCACAAAATACAGAGTTCCTCCCCTCTTCTGTGTTTCTTCCAGTTGCTATTAAAACATGTCTGTATCGCATCTTGTTGATGCTTTTCAGCCCTCACCGTTCCTGATTTCTGCTCCCCTGCTCTAGCCCAGAGTTGCTGCTTCATCTCAGCCTTTTGCTAGTACTTCTTGCTTTTCTCCTAAACGGGGGTGTTTTCTGGGATCCAACTTTGGCTCTTGTCTCCATTCTGTCTTTATGTGGTCTAATGAAACTACTGCCGGCAAGCTAATGAGTCTCAAATCTCCCCTGCTTCAGTATTACATCTGAGGCGAATATCCTCTTCTAAGTACTTCTATCAACACAAATCAGGATTCACCACCCTCCCTTTCATGCCTATGTCTCTTCCTGAGTTGCATAACTCAGTGTAGAAACCTCTAGTGTGAACTCTCTTTGAACACTGTGTCTCCCTCTCTCCTACCCAGAGTTTATATCCCTATCAAGTGTCTATTATAAACTCAAATGTTGTATCTTACCTTCACTTAACTAATCTCAGGTTTTGCCGTCATAGTTTATCTCTTAAACTAGAGTGAATACCGACAATTATGTCTTGTTTCGCTAGAATCTGTCCTCACTGCCACCTGAGTGAGTTTTCTAATGCAGAGGTTTTGTTGTGCATTCTGTTTTTGAACAGCACTTCTGTGCCTGCCTATGACCTATATGACATCCCGAGTTTGCTCTGTACCACAATACAGTTTGTGTCACTGAGCAGCTTCCTTCCTTTATCGAGCAATGGTCCCACCAAGATATGTGTGAATCCTTTACATTCGAAGTGATTCATCAATGGAGAGCCACACTTGAATACCTTTAAGCTTGAACATTCTACTCCAGTTACTGGAACATTCTTCATCTTCCCTTCAGCCCCACTTGGATGATGCTTCATTTTGAATGAACAGTCTTAATTCTAGTTCCCCTGACCAGGTGCCTTATGGTATTCTTTCAACTGCTTGTAAAACTTGCCTTTGATCGGCATCTCCAAAATACTCCAAAGATTGCACTAAATTTCTAAACATGGTCCCTGATGAGTGGTCCCCTGATCCCGCCTGTAAACACTTATGGAAGTCTTTGACTGACTGCTGGGGTGCCTGCTGCTAACCGGATGGTCTTCTAATTGCTTTTGGTCTCATCCACTAGACTGAATATCTTGAGAGCAGAGATCATTTTAATTATTTTTGTGGCCCCTAAAGTAAGCACTGTGTCTGCAAGATAGTAGGAAAATGAGTGTTAAGTGAGTAATTTATCCATTCATTCACCAGATGAAAAATTAGTCTTTCTCTCATGATAGCCCCCACCCAGCTGCACCACCCTCCAGGGTATAATTAACTGAAAGATGAAATTAAGGCCTATAAATAGAATTATTCTGTGAGACTGCAGAGTCTCCTGAAAGCAAGTGATAAATGAATACATGTTTCAATACACAATATTAATTATGTTTTGAGCATTATGAGTATCTGTTACTTGATTTATAAACTATAATCTCCTGTATCTGTTTCCTTCCTATTGAAATCAATTTGCACTGAGCTACTGGCTTATTTTGTACTTCTGGACTTTATAATCTTCACAGAACTATTAGTATTCATTTTATATTCCATTAGTAAATGTACATTAAATGTGCAATTAGTTTAAAACATGATATTTGAACCTATATTTTCAGACAAAAATGAATTCTCTTTGAATTATAATATCTAATACCCAGTGATACAAATTAGCATTTTTTAAAGATTGTAAACTTCCTTATATATGTTCTTCTGCAAAGCTGAAAGACTTGTTTAGCATGTTTATTTTAAATTAGCAGTAAAGTGATGGTGACTGTCTTTAACAGAATTGCCAGATTCACTCATGTCATATCAAGTTTTCTTTATATGGCAGCCAGACAAGAAAAGTCAACTATTTCAAGAGGCTTTTTTCTGTATTTTTAACAAAGGTGATGCATATTCAAAGTATAATCTATGAAGAATCTACATTTATATACTAATCACAATTAACACAAAACAAACTCAATGGTATTTTAACACACATCATACATACAATCACACACAGATGCGTGTGTGTGTGCACACGCACACACACACACACACACACACACACACACACACACACACATACACACCTCATCTACTGAAAGAAGAAGCTTCTCTGATGAAGGCTAAAAACGGCACTGATCTATGGGTATAGTAATGTCATTAGGAGTCATTTTATTGCTATGGTTTTTTTTAATCAAAATAATAGTATTAGGTTTTCCCTAATAGTTTCATGATCTACTTAGTTTCAGATTCTCGGCCACTTTAGCAATGTCAGGCATGCATTCTATCACATGGATCAGACCTTAAATACAGTCAAAGAGCGGTTGGTTATTCTCATAATGTTTGTGTCCCTATTGTACCAGTGTATCTTCAAGACAGGTCACTGCTGTGGGTCACAGAGTTTGTAGCTGGGAGACAGTGATGATTGCCTTTCTCTTCCAGTAACATGCAGAGTCCCTTCAGAACCATGAACACTTGGCAATAGGGGTAAAGCATCTGCTAGTAACCAGCTTGACTTTCTCTGTGGTTGATAACATAAAGAAGTGTTGTATTCAACAACAGGGCCTTAGCATCAGGTTGTAGAGAGCAACCAACAGCATTGACAATAACCTGTGATATTTGGGCAGTCCATGGAACCACTTTGGCCAATGACTCAACAAGATGCAACCCATTCTTGGCACTGGAGGTGTTACTTGGTGGAATAAGACGTCTAGTTGGGGCATTGTCTCCCTCATTATATGGTGAATCTATTTAGATTATTTTCATATATACATATAAATTAGGGTGCTTCTACCATAGTAGGTTTCCATATTGTTTTTCAAAAGGCTTTTGGTTCTCCCCCCTCATATTTGTTCTTTTACACTGCTCTTCCATCACCATCCTCATTTGATTCTCCTATTCTAGTTTCCTCTTTCTCTCTCCATAACACTAAATTCTTTTTCTCCTTCCTTGGGAGATCCTCTTTTCCCCTTGGTCCCTTATTCAGTACCTAACTTCTGTGGTTGTTCTGTGGTTGTTCAGGTTGCAGCACACATATCCAAGGCTTAAAAGCTAACATCTGTATATGAGAGTGAACATACAACATCATGTCTTAATTATTGTTCTTTGCGCCTGTGCTAAGATGGTCTGTTAAGAAAGTCTTTTCCTGAGCCAATGAGCTCAAGACTATTCCCCACTTTCTCTTCTATCAGATTCAGTGTATCTGGCCTTATGTTGAGGTCTTTGATACATTTGGAGTTGAGTTTTGCACATGTGATAAACATGGATCTACTTGGATTCTTCTACATTGGGCCATCCAGTTTGACAGCACCATTTATGAATATTCTGACTTTTTCCACTGTGTATTTCTGGCTTTTTATATTTAAAAAAACTTAGGAATGCATAAGTATGTGGACTTACATCAGGGACTTCGATTCCATTGACCAATGTGTCTGTTTTATGACAATACCACACTGTTCTTATCACCATAACTCTCCAATACAAGTTGAAATCTAGGATGGTGAGATTTCCAGTGTTATTTTACTATTCACGATGTTTAAGCTATTCTGTGTTTTTGTATTTCCATATGAAGTTGAATCTTTTTTTTAATTTCTGTGAAGAAATATGTTGGATTTTTGATGGAGAATTCATTGGATCTGTAGGTTGCTTCTGATAGGATAGCCACTTCATAATATTAATCCTACTGATTCATGAGCATGGGAGATCTTCCCATCTTATGGTGTCTCCTTCAATTTCTCAGTTTTTTTCTCATCGTAAACTTTTATTTAGGTTTTGTTTTATAATAATATATGAATATGCATTTATAAAATTGAGGCACATGCTTCAATAGTGAACAGATTTCTCTTTATTTTCTGATTAACATAAATTCCACAGGGTGGAATATTATTTCTCAGAATTTACATGCTGCCTTAATGTAATGTATTTTCTTATTAGCATTTTAAATCTTATTTTTCTTTTTCATTATTACATTTTTTCTTTTTTTATTGAATTTATAGGTAAAGGGATCAAATTCCTTGGATTCATTTATAGTCATTAAACTAATTGAAATTTTAACAGAAATATTTTTCATTTATCATAATTATTTTTGCATAATTTTATTATACTTTAATCCATCTCATATTTGTAGAAAAATTGCAGGGATAGCCAGAAATGTTTTTTCTTGAACCATTTTAAAAGTTACTTGCTCATATAAAACCTCCTCTTTCTCACTAATTAGACTCCGGAGCTCCACCCGGGGCCTAGCAGTGGATCTCTGCATCCAGATCCCTCAGTCGTTGGATGGGGTTTCTAGCACGACAATTAGGGTGTTTGGTCATCCCATCACCAGAGTAGGTCAAGAGGAGGGTTTATATGAGCGAGAATTGTTGAGACCAAGGTTGGATAAAGCACAGGGACAAATAGCCAAACCAATGGAAACACATGAATTATGAACCAATGGCTGAGGGGCCCTCAACTGGATCAGGCCCTCTGAATGGGTGAGACAGTTGATTATTAGCTTAATCTGTTTAGGAGGCACCCAGGCAGTGGGACCGGGTCCTGTGCTCATTGCATGAGTTGGCTGTTTGAAACCTGGGGCTTATGCAGAGTCGCTTGGCTCAGCCTGGGAGGAGGGGACTGGACCTGCCTGGACTGAGTCTACCAGGTTGATCTCAGTCCTCGGGGGAGGCTTTGCCCTGTAAGAGGTGGGAATAGGGGATGTCCTGGGGGAAAGGTGAGGGGGGCGGGAGGGGGGAGAACAAGGGAATCCGTGGCTGATATGTAGAACTGAATTGTATTGTAAAATAAAATAAAATAAAATAAAAAGTTACTTGCCAGCAGGGGATTCACTATCCCTCATACTTTACTATGTATATCCTACAACCCAACCTCCCCTTTGTCATACTCTGTCTTTTCTGCAAATGAGGATTTTTCTTCGTTATTAGACACAAACATCCATTGAATTCAGAAATCAACACAATTCTTCTCAATTACTCCTGAGACTCGTTTTAGCTCTTCCAGCTCCCCGATTGTATCCACTGTATTTCAGGATCACATATTTCATCTGATTATCATCGTCCCTTAATTTCCTTTCAAACCAGAAGCACTCCTTTGGGATCCTTCTTTGAACTACATGATCTTTTTTTTTTTTTTTTAGTTTTTCAAGACAGGGTTTCTCTGTGTAGCTTTGCACCTTTCCTGGAACTCGCTTGGTAGCCCAGGCTGGCCTCGAACTCACAGAGATCCGCCTGCCTCTGCCTCCCGAGGGCTGGGATTAAAGGTGTGCGCCACCACCGCCCAGCTGAACTACATGATCTTGTATTAAGTTCATGTCCCATATCTTTGGTTGTAATGACTTAGAGACTATGCTTTTTTTCTTCCCAGAGCTTCCTCCAGTTCAGTATCATCCCACACAGTTCCAGTTTGTCACATTACTAATCACATTAACTTTGATCACTTAGTGAACAGGGTATCTTTTAGACTCATCACACAATGAGTTGAGATCAAAGGAAGAAAGAAACTACTTTTCATTCACTCAGAATTTGGTGGTATATTTTAAAATATCCAGCTTGTCTTCAGGATAGTTGCTGCTGTCAAGAGAAAGCCAGGCTCACCCCCAAATACTCAGGCAAGCTCACCTCAGATTTCATCCCTTCCTTGCCTGAATTAAAACAATCTACCCACATTTTTGATCAGACAAGGAACAAAGGGAAGCAGCAGCTTGCTTCCATATAGTTGGCAGGCATTGCTTCTGTCTCCACTTGATCACAGGGGAGGAGAATTTGTACCTTTAAGTTGCCTCCACTGTTAGCAGTATCCTGATTATGACATCCTAGAAAATAGCAAAGCTTTAGGAAGGGAAGAAGACACATGTGTGGGTAGAGATGAAAGTAGGGGATGCTAGCAAAGGCAGGACTTTCTTCTTGCATTTTCCCAAATGAGTTCTGCCAAAAAATGCTCATTATTTCATCTGCTTCAAAAAATTCTCAAATATTTTTGTGGTAGATATAAGCCTCAGTATCTAGTTTGCAAATCTTTCACTTTTGACTGCTCCTGGATGTTGTCAGAAAGTACTCGTAGTAACTAAACATTTAAAAACTGAATGAGTAACAGACTTAGTCATGCTACTCCGAAATCAGCATCACAGCCTGGTGGGCAGTTAAGGTGGTTCATAAAAATAACACAACTCTCTGTGTCTCTGCTTTCCCAGCCATGAATTGAAGACACAGAATATGGCTTGTCATCACTGCAGTATGGAGGATTAAGTTCAACTGTCCATATGAAGGAGAATCTACAAACTATAAAACTTTATACAAATATGTCCTAACACACCACTCTACACGTTTGGGTAGTCACAGTGACAGCTACCATTTACTAACTCCTCTCCACACCCTAGATTCCACGCTCCTTTCTAGGGCCTACAACACCCCAACATATATCATCACTCAATCTTTGTGATGAGAAAACTGAAGATCAGAGAGTTAAAGTCTGCCCCCAATCTCACAGATAACTGGAAATCCAAACTCAGGTGTGTCAGAGTCCAGCACCTGTCAGTGCCCCACATCCTGCTCCAAACTGCATCAGTCTGAGGCTCAGAACAACCAACGGAGAAATTAACCTGAAAAATCTCTCACTAGCTATGAGCTGTTGGGCAAGCTTTGTGTTATTGGCTCTAAATTTCCCAACGTGGAAACCATTCTGCTTTCTGGAGAGGCAGAAATCTCTTAGTTCACTAGTGAGTCTGGACTCCCATTTGTCTGCCAACACCACACCATCTTCTGAAAGCGGTTTTGTCTCTTCCCTTCTCCTCTCCCCTCCTCTCTTTACCCTTCCCTCCCCTCTCCCCACCCAGAATATTTCTTATATTTTCAAAGCATCATTTCCTTTTGCCTCTACCACTAGGTGAGAAGTAACCAATTTAATTACAAAGGCTTAAATTTTTTAGCCTTTTGAGGAATTAAATAGGCATTCAGGTCAAGGACAAGGTCTATACATGATAATTATTTAATTAATAATGTATCCCCATGAATTGTAGCTAAAAGTTTTACAAATACAGACTTCTCCCCCTTCAATTTTTTTCAAGTTTATATTGGCAGTAACTTCTCAATTGTTCGTGTATAAAGTTAGTGATCTGATGAATGATTGTTAGGGATCCTAAACTAGACCAAAATTATCAAGAACAGTGGTGAATGGCACCTTCTGGATTGGGTGTTTAGCAACACTTGTGAAATGTCTTTATGAATGCATCTATTTTAAGTTCCTGTGACTGTGATTGCTGTGAAATGCTAACTGCTAGTGATGGCTGGAGGAAAGAGAGTTTGCAAAGGTAGTTTTGCAGAGCGAGAAGTGGTCACCACAGCTAACTCATCAGCATTCGTGTACAATTAACACTCAAGAATTCACACTTGGGTTGCATTGCCTGCTAAGCATTTGAATACAGATTGGATTATTCACCCAAAGTACAAATGACATGTGGCCCTTATAGAAAACATTACTATGGACAGAAGTTTTCAGTTTGGGAGGCTGTGTGTGTGTGTGTGTGTGTGTGTGTGTGTGTGTGTGTGTGTGTGTTCTGTGAGTTCTATATGTGTATATATTTGTGGAGCTCAGTGATTGAGCTAGACTTCTGGCCAGCTAGCTCTAGAGATCTGCCTGTCCCCACCAGTGCTGGGGTTACAGACACAAGCCACCATGCTCAGCTTTTCCTATGTGGCTTCTGAGGCTCTAAACCCAGGTCATTATTTTACCTACTGAGCCATCTCCCCAGGTCCAGGTTGGGTGTTCCATCTTAGTTTTCCTCTTTGCAATTGATTTGATTCCAAGAATACCTTCACATTTACCCTAAATATATTTTTATAGCCTGTGTGTTTTCGTTCTATTTTGAAAGTTATTTTGAGCATATGCAAGAACTTCAGTCGATTCCTTTTTAAAGTATCATGAATTAACAGGTATAAGTGGATTCACAGGGACCTCACGTTTAATATGATAGTACCCAATTCTCAGGGGAAATCTCTTGGGAAAATGCTGGAAACTAGCTCCTTATCATTTTAATATAAACAGAAAGTTTCCCTTGCTCTGTTAGATTTCACTCTATGCAATTTATTGATGGGGACAGAGAGACATTGGCAAACAGAAGAGCACTTTCTTCCTGGGGAACTGGAAGAACTGTCTCCAGCTCTAGCTGCAAACACTGAGATTTGTTCTGCAGCCAAAACCACTTCCTTTGTCAGAGATCAAACAGGTCAGGCTGAAGTGTGAAAAACAGGCTGCCGGGAGACTTTTGCATGATTCTTCCTGGGTTCTAGAACGTAAGAGTTAGTTTGAAACATACACTCTCCAAAGCTACTGGGAGATATAATATTCTGTGCCTCCCTCTCTATCTTGTAGCACTCTGACATGTAATTAAAAGACTAAATTTTATTGTCATTGATTCTGTTGTAAGGACTTTACAAAGACTGAGATAAGGGGTGAAAATCTTAGTTTCCAAAGTACTGAATATGCACTTCAACTGTTAAATATGAAGCCAAATTAAAATTTTGAAGTGAGAGTAGAGCTGCTGAAATGATCTTATCTATTTTGAGGTTGAGTTGACCTTCATAGAAACTTTATTTGACTTTAGAATCGTCTGTATGGAGAATGTCCCTTTTATCCTGCCTTGACCCAATGTTTACTCTTTCCTCAAAGGTATCAGATCCACACCGGACTCCAGCATTCTATCATCAGACCTACCCAACCCAACTGTCTACCTCTAGACAATGCAACCCTACCTCAGAAGCTGAAGGAGGTTGGCTATTCAACTCATATGGTTGGGAAATGGCACTTGGGATTTTACAGGAAAGAATGCATGCCCACCAAGAGAGGATTTGATACCTTCTTTGGCTCACTTTTGGGAAGTGGAGATTATTATACACACTACAAATGTGACAGTCCTGGCATGTGTGGCTATGACTTATATGAAAATGATAATGCTGCTTGGGACTATGACAATGGTATATATTCAACACAGATGTATACTCAGAGAGTGCAACAAATCTTAGCTTCCCATGACCCCATGAAACCTATATTCTTATATGTTGCTTACCAAGCTGTCCACTCCCCACTGCAAGCCCCTGGCAGGTATTTTGAACACTACCGATCCATTATCAACATAAACAGGAGGAGATATGCAGCCATGCTCTCCTGCTTGGATGAAGCGATCCACAACGTGACCCTGGCTCTAAAGAGGTATGGTTTCTATAACAATAGTATTATCATATACTCCTCAGATAATGGTGGACAGCCCACAGCAGGAGGAAGTAATTGGCCTCTCAGAGGCAGCAAAGGAACATATTGGGAAGGAGGCATCCGGGCGGTTGGTTTTGTGCACAGCCCACTTCTGAAAAACAAAGGAACGGTGTGTAAGGAACTTGTGCACATCACAGATTGGTACCCGACCCTGATTTCACTGGCTGAAGGGCAGATTGATGAAGACATTCAGCTAGATGGATACGATATCTGGGAGACCATAAGCGAAGGTCTTCGTTCACCCCGAGTGGATATTTTGCACAACATTGACCCCATTTACACCAAGGCGAAAAATGGCTCCTGGGCAGCAGGCTACGGGATCTGGAACACAGCAATCCAGTCAGCCATCCGGGTGCAGCACTGGAAGCTGCTCACGGGGAACCCTGGCTACAGTGACTGGGTTCCCCCTCAGGCTTTCAGCAATCTGGGCCCAAACCGATGGCACAATGAGAGGATTACCTTGTCAACTGGCAAAAGCATCTGGCTTTTCAACATCACGGCTGATCCATACGAGAGGGTGGACCTATCCAGCCGGTATCCTGGCATCGTGAAGAAGCTGCTGCGGAGACTGTCGCAGTTCAACAAGACGGCAGTACCCGTCAGGTACCCCCCAAAGGATCCCAGAAGCAACCCGCGTCTCAATGGAGGAGTCTGGGGCCCGTGGTATAAAGAGGAAAACAAGAAAAAGAAGGCAAACAAGACTAAGGCTGGGAAAAAGCAAAAGAAAAGTAAGACTAGGAGGAGAAAACAGCTGACAGCTCACTCTTCAGCAAAATGCCACCCAAGTGTGACGGCTGGCTAAAGCCAAGGCTTTCTGACTTGGTTAAGCTTCCGTCGCCGGGTTTCTAGGTAATTCAGAGAAATTGCCTCAGAAAATACCACTACCGGCCGCCTCGGGCTTGTTTTCGCTTTGCTCTCTGCCGAAGGCTCCTGGCACCTGGCTGCCACGTGGACAAAAAACTACCCTCCAGCGTGCCAAAGGCGATGCTTCTGCAGGTCACACAGGGAGGAGGAGGATGTGGGTATTTATTTCTCTCTAGCCTGTCAATGATGAGTCGGCTGACAAAACAGAACGCTTTGGATTGCCATAGGGACTGTGACCTGTAGTGGAAGCCAGTACTAACCTGATGGAAATCACAGGGTAACATGTTCAAACATGACTTTTGATACAAAGATTGTGTTACCTCAAAGGCCTAAAAGCGATATTTCTAAATGAAAATTTTTTATCTGTGTCATATGCAACTTGGGCTTTTAAACTAATTCTTTTTCGTCTTGTCTTTGTCTCTTCTCTGAGAAAAAGCTGCTTCTCTTAGGTGAACAGCTTACACCTCATCTCCTCTTGCTTAAAGGAATAGTAGATAATGTCTGAGCATTGCCAGAAATGAATGTAACTACGTCCCAAACACTTTAATAGAGCAATAATTTCAATATAAAGTGACTAATTTATTTTTCAAAAAAGTTGTGCAAATGATTTTTATTATTTTATTTTTAGTTTCTAAGTAAGAATTTAATTTCAGTTCTTTAAAATGACTAAGCACTGTAATGTCATCAATTACTGTAATATTATGTATGTTCATAAAATATGAAAGGAAAGTCACTTGGGAAAAAAGTGCAGCCATTATTTTTTTTCACCATTATTTGAATGTAAGACAATGAATATATTTTTAAAATTTTGTAAATTTGCTGTTGTACAGAGTTTATTTTACTTTATTGTTTTCACCATGAACTATTTATGTATATTAATTATTAAAGTGATTTATTTTATGGCATTAGTGTGGCTTTTCCAATTTTATTATTACTCATCCAGATACAATCTTATTATTCATTTTGACAAGTACAAGTCTTTTTAGTGTTTTTAGCTGTCCAGGCTGGCCTTGAATTTGTAATTACAGGTGTAAATCAGAATGCCTGGCAACAGGCAAAAGTCTTTGCAAGTAGTCATTTGAAGGGATGGTGTGCTAACATGGAAATAAATAAGATTTTGCAGCTGAAGAGATTTTTTTTCTCATGTGGCTACTGCATTGAAAACAATGTTCTGTTATTGATAAGTAATATTTATAATGGCTCTCCTCTTACACAAAGTACAGAAGGCATCCGCTAGCTAGTTCTGAAAACACAGCCTCAAATAGGCAAAATGAGTAAAAAAAAAAAAAAAAAAAAAAAACCAAAGCTTAATTTTACTATTTTGTTTCTAAAGAGTATAGTTGCATTTGTTCAAGGCCAGCCTGGTCTACAGAGTGAGTTCTAGGACAGGCTTCAAAGCTACACAGAGAAACCTTGTCTCAAAACAACAACAACAAAAAGAATATAGTTGTATTTTGCTACATAGCATTTTCTGAATCTTTGTCTTAAGGCAACATTGTCAGTACAGGCCTTTCTTTGTGGAATATAAAATGGTGTTGTAACTTAATAAATAACATAAGGTTTTGTTAAAGTTTAGAAGAAAAATAGGTTTAAGAGATGCTTGGTTGGTCGAGGCATATTGGTGCACACCTTTAATCCCAGTACTTGAGAGGCAGAGGCAGAAGCAGGTGAATCTCCATGAGTTCAAAACCTACCTGGTCTGTATAGCCATTTTCAGGCCAGACAGGTTTACATACATCCTGGAAGGAAGGGGTGGGGAAACTCACCTAAAGGTATCATTTCAATGCAGACTTTTTCAAAGACTACTTGTTATTATAACGAAAAAAGATGGAAACTTCTACACAGCCTTTTCCTATTTATTTTATCATAAAATTCTTCTCTATAATTTATTACACTGGACTAGGATTCTGACAGACTATAAAATTGCTACTATAAGCGTAGAATCCTGGCTGGGCATGATGGCTCACACCTTTAATTCCAGCAATGGTCTACAAAGTGAGTTCCAGAACATCCAACACTGTTACACAGAGAAACCTTGTCTCTAAAACAAAACAACCAAAAAACAATCTTGCCATGAGATCTTCTTTATGGTCTCAGTAAGGCAAAGGGAGAAAAAGGGACCAAGGAGATAAATTAAGATTGTGAATATTAGCTCACACTGGAGTCCAGTAAATGTTATGTATTGTGTTGGGATAACTGGTTCTCTATAAATAACTGCAAATTCTTAATACTACATGCAACCCAAAGATTTTCTGCCAAGAAATGGCTTTAAAATTATCCATTGCTATTTTGAAAATATTTTTATTTATTATTTGGCAGTTTGATACATGTAAACAGTGTATTCTGACCATCCTCCCCATCCCTTTCTCTTATCCCCATCCCCACCCACAGAATCTCTTTTTCTCCCTCCTGCATCCTTGATCCCATTTTAAATAAAAACCAGTGACAAAACACATTTGTACAAAGTACCCTACAGGCTGTGGAGTCCTCTAGTGCTCATCCATCTAGTCTGCTGCAAAAACTCACTTGATCTGTATTTCTATGCCTTTTTCTCACTTTTCTAAAAATTGATGAATATTTTAATACCCTCGATCAAGCCCCCATTGAAAATCTTAAAAGGAAAGCTGTGCCGCTGAAACTTGAATAATTATACAGTTAATATATTTTAAATGTTGATTTGCCAAGGAATTTGTCTTCAGGGTTGACTCTGAAAGCATTTCATTTACTACTCATAAGCACAATTGTGAATTTACAGTGGCAGGAGTCAGAATATCTATTGTTGACAGGAAGTAGTTGCCTAGCCCAGCAAACAAACTCCACCCGTGATCAGCTAGTAGCTATTTTGTTTCTTAAGGGGAAAACATATCGTACCACTCACTCATTTCACAGCTCTTTACTGTGTTTTACTCTTGTGAACATCACACTCCGGAAGAGTGAGACCAGTACTCAATAATAAACATAAGAACAAGTTTGTTAGGTGCCAAACAAAGACTCTGTTGTAAAGAAAGAGTGTACAGGCTAAAGGAGGAATTCACCCAACACCATGTTGACTCACCCATTGGCTCAGCATTTGTTAAATGCCATAGTGATGACATATGAAGGGTAGGGTGACAAGCAGCAGCAGGCAGGATCCCTGTTCCCATGCTGCATCGATCCTCCAGAAAGCACAAACACAACAGCCTCGTAAGAACACTATTCCCTCCCACCAACACGACCCATTTTTCTTCTTGGTCTTTCTCAACGCCATTTCATACTGGTTGTTGTACTATTTTACACTTGCTGGTGTGTTTTGTATTGCCTGTTTCCTCACCGTGGAGTGTAAAATTCTGAAGAAAAGTGATTAATGTCTGTTCATCTATATCTATATTACCACTATATAAAAGCACATCCCAAGCATAGTGCTTCCTGTACAGATTTGAATGAATAAATAAAATCATATATCCTTCTATCCAGCTACATTTGCTTATACTATTTTCTTGAGACTGTCATGTCTTTCTATGTAGTGCTGGCTGTCCTGGAACTCACTACATAGACCAGCCTGGTTCACAGAGATCTTCCTGCCTCTGCATCCCAAGTGCTGGGATTGAAAGAGTATACTGGCTGTGGAATAATCCTTCTGTACTCTGTGAATATGTATTACTCTCACTGGTTAATAATAAAGCTGATTGGCCTATAACAAGACAGGATAAAGTTAGTCAGGACAATCAAACTGAGGACTAGGATGAAGAAGGAAGGAGTTGAGAGAGACACAAGAGAGACACCAAAGAAGCAAGATGCCAGAAGACCAGTAAAGTCATGGGCCACGTGGCAATACATAGATTAATAAAAGTTAGTTAATTTAGAAGCAAGAGCAGTTAACAATAAGCCTGAACCATTGACCGAGCATTTCATAATTAATACAGACTTCTGTGTATTTATTTGGGATCGGGCTGTCGGGATGGGATAACGTCCATTTACAATATACTACCACTAAGCCCATATTTCCTTTTTGTTTTTCAACAAGGTCTCATGTAGCCCAGACTGGCTACAAATGCACTAAACTATGTATATGAGGATGACTGTCTCTGATACAATTCTGTGAAGAAACACCATGATCAAAACAACTTATAAAAGAAAGCATTTAACTGGAGGCTCATTTACAGTTTCAGAAGTTGAGTCCATGACCATTATGTGGTGAACACAGCAGCAGGCAGGCACCCATGGTGCTGGAGAAGTAGCTGACACTTACATCGTATCTGCAAGTTGGAGGCAGAGCGAGAGAAACTGGGCCTGGAGTGAGATTCTTTAAACATCAGAGCCACTCCCAGTGACATTTCTCTTCTAAGAAGGCCATGCCTCTTAATCCTTCCTAAACAATCCATCAACTAGGAACCAAGTATCCAAATGTATGAGCCTACGGGGCCATTCTCCTCCACCACAATGATCTTGAATTTCTGACCACTCTGCCTCTACTTCCAAGTGCTGGAATTATAGATGTGTGCCACCACACCCAGCTTAGAATTAATTATCTTTAATACCATTCCTCATAATAAAAGAAATGACATAAAGTACACAAGTTTCTAGAACTATGAAAACTTGTTACTGGAACACAGTGTTACAGCAAATGCTCAGCAAAAAATAAAAATAAAAATAAAAAAAAATCAAATAAAGTCGACAGCAAACTTTATCTATATCATCTTTATTTCCTCATAACACAGAACATTACCTTTCTAACACAGCTTAGAGTATTACAGAGTGCATTGCCTTAAAAGCAATCTCCAGAAAGGAAACATTGTGAATGATTTCTTTGTACCACTTTGGAAAACAGAAAAAAAAAATGTAATTATCAGATAAACTTTTGTGTCTCTATTGAAAAATGGACGTTAAATGGTTTATGGTTCAAATCTCGGTATTTTGTTACAAAGCTCTCCAGACTGACAGACTAAGAATTCTGTTTCAGGAAATGATGTGCCTCTCTTACCCATCTTACTGGCTGGGCATCTGAGGGAAGTTGATTCATTGACTGGATATGGTGTTAATTAAAGCACAGAATCAAGATGTTCTCTCCGAAAGTTAAGCCGATTAGACCAGACTCACCCAAGTCCTGACTGTCCTTCTCTGATTAGAAGTTTCTTTGCTCTCAGACTTGCCACAACGCTGTCACAGTGTCTGTCAACTGGCAAATATAATTCCAGGGAACAATAAATCCTCATGTTAAAATGTAGTAAGAAAATAACAAAGGCTCATTAGAAATGTCCTGCCTATTCATTCACTACCTTTTTCTCTTTTTTTTCCAACTGATAATTAAATGAAAAACATGCATTTCACAAATCAAAAGTAAAATTTGTCTTTGGATAAAAATCCAAACCCAGTCATCAATGTGATTAGGTCATATGGCTCCTTCTAGGACTAAGACTTTCAAAATTAAAGTTCCTTTCGATGTGAGAATCGACTGAGGAGTGCCACCAACTGACACCTAAATTCTAAACAACTGTGACAGTCTAAAGACCAAGTGTGAGGGCAAGAGAAGAGGTTTGTCTGTGCCTTCAGAAGGTGTCCAGGGATGAACTGCTGGTCTATTTAACAGGAGAAAAAACACTAATTAGTTATGCCCACAAAAATATTCATAAAGTGAAGTTATGCCAGAGCAACATGATGCAGGGTCCCCTATCTCCCTTTCTACAGGGGAGGGAGAAGGCAGAATGCAGACAGTTTGGGGGTCAAAGGCAAATGATGTATAGGTGAATCAATGGGCTTGGAGACACTTTGAAGGACAGAGTCTATTGTGCCCACAGAACAAAGGGTTGCAAATAATTATCTTTGGAGGACCAGAATAAACAGGATCAAAACAGAAGAAAGTGCAGTGTGTGTATGTAAAGGTGTGTATGCAAGAACTCATTCTGAGACTCAGCAGGCTGTATTTACCTCTTTATTAGTGTGTATATATATATATATATATATATATATATATATATATATAAAACTAAGTGTATATATTATATATTTAAAGAAAAAGAGACCATGAATCTGAGAGGAAGTTGGGGAATACAGGAATTAGAGGGAAGAGTAGTAAATGATGTAAATGTAATATATGTTTATAATTATATATATATATATATAATTTTAAAAGTAATTTTAAAACATGCTTCAGTCTTACCTCTTAAGATAGGAGTTTAACTAGTGAAAACTCAGGGAAGGAATCACAGATAATTGTCTTCCTCCTTGGCAGATCAATATTTTAGCAAACAAGTAGATCTCAGGATAAAGCTTCCCACATATTGTGGGCTGTCACAGTGAAGCTCCTTCCTATATCTTGTGCTCTAAATTCCTTTGACCTAAAATTGTCACCGTATTTAAAAGTGACAGTCACTGGAATTCTTTACATGGTTAGAAAAAAAAATTTCTTTTATTATTTGAAACTACTTTTTTTTTCACATCTCTGATACCAAACATCCAAAGAGTCCCTTCCAGGAGAAATAGCATAACATCAGCCATGGAGACTCACTCTCTCTAATGTGGACACCGGTTCTCTATCTTCAGCATTTCCTGGTAGAAACAATCCTGTCTAACATTTGTCTACACAGAGAGAAAGATAAGCACACTCTTTCATTATTTTTTTGTTGGGCATTTAGATTTAATAACAGCAGAACAATATTATCAGTTATTTTTCTTTTCTTCAAGTTTTGCTGAAAGCTACAGTTCCCACAGAATTCCAGATGTTAAATTCACAGCTTCCAAGGTCTCCTGAAGTCTCCCAGCTTTCTACAGGGCAACAAGGGCTAAGCAAGGAACAGGATGAAGAAGATCCACCTTTATCTACACTCTGGCTTATGCTGTGCAGTTCCTGACATCCACACTGGCCTCAAGCTGTGTCTTTCCCACATCTCACAACGATTACTATTCCAGACTCAACAGCTATTCTTGAACACCAGTCCCAATACTCCCCTTAAAAAGATGAAGGATGGGGAAAATCAGAGAAAGGAGACTGAGTTAATGTGGCACATTGAAAAGAGGAGCAGAAAGCGGGGTGGAGTGACCCCAAGTTCATCTTTGGGGTACTTGCATGAACTTTAGGTTTAAATAGAGAATTAGGGCAGGATGCAGAAGGTAGGCATAATTAAGTAGTCCTGGGTATGAGGAGAGTATCCTTAATTATTGTCTCAATTCAGATTCTAAAAGGTGGTTCCAAGAAGTCCCTTGCTTGAGGGAACAAGCCAGTTCACATGAGATGATTATTCCCACTCCAGGGTACAACCTCAGCCTCATTTATAATTGCCCTCATGCACTGATGTTCTATTCAGCTAAGCCTTGTTCTTCCTGAAATCCTAGGTGACTGAAGGTTTAGGACAAAGGATACAGACCATTCAATGCCTTCTAAGGGTCTGGAATAGGACATTCCAACACATTGCTGGTAAGATGGCTCAGTTACTCTTATCACTATGACCACAGCCTTGAAAGGGAATAGAAAGATTGGACATTACTGGCCTTTGGATTTCTATTCTTTGTGTGATTCTCAGGGCTACCTGCAGATGAAGCACCATTGCAAAAGCTGATAGAGATGCCAGGATTGATCCTTTTGTCACCCTGCAGGCCAGCGCTTCTTAGCAAAAGCAACTTCTAAGTACCCAATGTACAAGGATGATCCACGTTTGACTTTCATGGAACCTAGACAACCTCCAGGCCCCCACATCCTTTCCTGACATGAAATCAGACTCATAGAACCAATGTGAACAGTTGTCAGTGTTTGAGTCCTCCTCCCTGAGGCTGGCCAGCATAGAGAGATGGAGTCTAGGGTTACCAGAACAACTGGTGGTCCGACCTGCTCCCCATCTGTAAACCACAAAAGCCTTGAAATGAGGGTAGAAGGGAAGGTGGGGAAGCAAACTGTCTACCCACAAGTAAGACCCAGCTTCCTTTAGATTCAGAGTAGTTTAAGTATTGGAGCCTCTAAAGCCTTTCTTGGCTCTGGGATCAAATTCATTTCCTCTTCCTGTCTAGAAAAGAACAGAGAATAAAGAAACTTCTACTATTTGAAGCCTCCCCAAACCTCATTTTTGGAAATTCTCATTCTTTACCTTCTTGGACCTGACAGCGACTTCTAAGTCTTTCTCTTTGGAAAGCTCGTGTTTAGAAATTCCCACATCTTCTCTTTCTTTCCCTGGAAACGAAGGCAAAAGTAGCTTTCAGACAGCTTGACCCACTGCTCTCAGCCCAAGCCAGCACTTAATCCACCCACTTCAGAACGTACGCCGCTGGACCTGGTAGCTTCCCTCAGATCTGGCTAGTCAAAAGTGGGCCCCTCCCCTGTTTCTCCTGGGCAATCGTGTTTCAAAATCCAGCCCTGATGGCACAGGCCTGGAATCCCAGCGCTCAGGAGGCTAAGGCAGGATGGTTGCCAGGGTTTCCAGGCAACCTGAGTGATATATGGCAAGACTGTTTCAATAAGAAGGGGGAGGGTGAAGAGATGGAAAGAGGCGGGAGGGAAGAAGGGAGTGGAATGGGGAAAGGAAAGAAAAAGAGAAGAGGAAAGGGAACCATATTTTAAACAGGATGCCATCTTGTCAGCAAAATGGGCCTCCTGGCTGCTGCACCTGGTTCCCCTCTCCCCTCTCCCCCTTCTTAGGGCACAGCTCAGTCTGTTCATGTCCACTCTGGACTTGCCCGGATGCCGGTGTCTTTAACTCTGGCTATGCCCTCCACATAGCTACAATAAACATTTTCCTCCACCATACCTCGGGTCAGTCATGTTCCTTTCTTTTTCCTTTCCTTTTTATTTCTTTTTTCTTCATTCACTTGGTACCAAAACCCAGGAATGGCATAAGCGACCTCCCTTCTGGGGAACTCTGGTTATGCTGCACCAAACTGCTGATCTGACTCTCCTAAATGGATATTTGTTTCTGCTGGCTTTGCCACTCACAAAATTTGATTCCAGACTCTAGAGTCCAGTTCTTCAGCTGCTGCTTCTCTCTACCTGCTCTCTTGCCTTTCTCTGGGCTCTGGCCTGCCCTACTCTACTGGAAAACGGTCACCCAGAGCTGCCTGCTTTGTTTATTGTTACTACAAAAGCCACACTGTTGTGTCAAGAAGCTCCCCTTGCTCCCACTGAGCTCCAATAACAAGGACAAGCGACACCTTGCTTCTGTGATTTGGGACATTTTTCTCTCTTACAAGGTCACCATTCTGCTTGGGGATGCCCCGGATGACTATGACACTTTATCCACCCCAGCTACACACTTTTCTCAGCTACACCAGTCTGGGTCTCTTCCTTTTCCCCTGCTCTCCCCTAGCTTTCTCTCATCTTCCCCTAGATACTACAGCCCACCAGCGGTCCCACTATGCTGTCTCTCCAGCCTGCAATCCTACAGCTTCAGCCCTCAGCTCCTGTTTGGAGCTTACAGGAGTACTGCCTGCCCCCACCCCCACAGCAATATTCTGCTTTGGGACCTTGTCTCTCTCTCCCACAGATTCAGAGTTTATTACTTCAACTTGGTCTCAGTACAGATCAATGGCCCAAAATTGGTACCCTTGATTTCTAAGTTCTCACAGATTGTAACAACTGCACAGACAAATGATCCCCAAATCTCTTATATCTAAACTTGCTCTGCCCTACACTTCCCAAAGTCTTTACCTCTAAGGTACTACTTCCCACTCCAAAACTTTTTATCTCTATGATTTCTCTATGCTCTGCTCTCAAAATATGTCTCAAGACTATGCTGAAAACTCTGTCTCAAGATTTATAAATTCATTAGGTGTGGCTAAAGAATCTGTAAAAATCTGTAACCAAAACTGGTTCAAAGCTTATAACAAAAGGCTCATAGTTAAAACTTATACATAGGAATTTTAATTTGCTGCAACATCCTATATATGTTATTCAGCTCTTGTTTATAATATACTGTATATATAACTTAGATTCAACTCTTATTTAGAAAAAAATAGATGTTTTTAAATAGCAAACAATGTGGCTTTCCTCTATCTCAGCCGATAACGTCAGCCATCTGCCCCAGGTTTGAAACCTAACATGCACTAACCAGGCTTGTTAGGGATAAATGAAGTTTAAGATTGCTGGGATATAATGTTCATCAGAATTGATCAGCCTTTAGGACTCACTACCATAACAAAGGAAACAACTCTGACTTACAACAAGTCCTTAGGCTCATGTCCCTATCAGAGAACAGGCAACTCAGGGGACAACACAGGGTGACAATCATCCTTAAGCCTTGACCTGCCATAAAACCCCCTGTTCTCTTCTTAGTTAAAGCCCAATTCCCGCATGTCTGAGGAGCTGACCCTGGGTAACAACTATTTGAAAAGAACAATGCCAATGTGCTTAAGAAATAATTGTGACAACATCTTTGCTGTGGAAATCTCACATCTGACTAAGTAGCCAGATTTGCAATCTCCTGGCTCTGCTTAAGTTGTTCAAAGTGTAACCTGGGGTTGGGACATGAAAGAGGTTTTAAGTATGACAGTATAGGTGGAATGTATAAGCATAACATCTATCTATATAGGCTAGTAAATTTTTCCGTTTGAGGCCAGTTACTCTTTGGACATTAGCCAGAACTGGATGAATGCTATGTATAACTAAAACACTGTTTCCTTACGTTTCCTGTGTGTGTAATGAATTCTCATGAGGGGAGGTTGGGTGATTTATCTGTTTCAGTTTCACTATCATTATTATTATCATTATCATTATCCTGTTACTTAAAGAAGTGAGTCTTCTAGAACACAAGTCAGAGTCAACATAGCATAGCAGTAATGACAAGGCATATATTTAAAGTTCATGAAAAGATCAAGGGTCATTATTGGATAGGAACTCTGCAATTCTAACCCGAGGTTTAATAAAAAGAAAAGCACAATTTCTGCTCTCCATCCCCATACTCCCATCCTTCCTTCCTGAGAAGGGGAAACCTCCTTCTTGAGTCTTTTAATTGGTAAACTTCACGTGTTTGTAAAGCTCTATCGTCTATCACTCGCTACCTTGGTTTGCAAACAGTCTCTCACTGAATCCAGAATTTATTTACTAATTGGTTAGACTGAATTCTGGGGATCCGCTCTGCTTTGCATACCAGCACCACCAGAGCTGAGGTTACAGATAGATATGTGTCACCATGCCCAATTTTTCTTTGAGTGCTAAAAATCCAAACTCTGGTCCTGGTGCTTCTATGGCAAGAGCTTTGTTGACTACATCCTCTCCTCTGGCATTCTCTTTTGCAAGCCTCTGAAATACAAGTGAAGTTTCTCAGAGAGGTAGAAGAGTTAGTAAGAAACCTAGACTGCCAACCATTTGGCTCTGAGGAAAAAAAATAAGTTTATTATCCTTTCCAACACGTGTTCTTTCACCCAGGTGCCATTAACATTTGCTCAGAAGGCTCTAACTGTTCTGAAACATGAAAATATTTACTTCCTAATACTGATCAGTGGCTGTCTGTGGATGGAGGTTGGGATAGGGATTGACCACAAATAGGTATGAGGGAACCTTTTGGGATAAAGAGAGTATTTTATAACTGAACCATAGGGATAACTGTACAACCGCATAGGTAATGTACTAAAAATTCCCAACCTGTACACTTACAAAGAGCAAACTATACAGCATATAATGAATTGAATGAAAGCTGCCATTTGGGAAAATTGTTTTCAGTTAATAAATTTCACAAAAGATTAGTTCCTGAAATATATACCAAACTCTACAAATCAAATGAGAGAAGTGAAAAGTTTTTCATGAAAGATGACATGTACATAAACAACAAATTCACAAAAATGAGCTCAGAGCCATTAGACATCACAGAAATACACCTGAAAACCAAAGCATTCCAGCTATGCACTTCTTTAGGAAGGCTACAATGAAAAGAGACTATCAAATATTAATGATTATGTTGAATATCTGATAGATAGGATTGATAAGAGTCCAAGTTAATACAACCACTTCATCTGAAGCATTTTAGGCATACCAGTAAAGTTGAGCATGTAAAGAATATTTTTTGGGGGGGGGGGGCTGGAGAGATGGCTCAGTGGTTGAGAATACTGACTGCTCTTCCCAAAGACCCGGGTTCAGTTCCCAGCACCCACATGGCAGCTCACAACTGTCTGTAATTCCAGTTCCAACAGACCCAACTTCCATGGCAAAACACTTATACACATTTGAAAAAAAAAAAAAAAAAAAAGAAAGAAAGAAAGAAAATGCTTTAGCCGGGCGGTGGTGGCGCACGCCTTTAATCCCAGCACTTGGGAGGCAGAGGCAGGTGAATCTCTGTGAGTTTGAGGCCAGCCTGGAATACAGAGTGAGTTCCAGGACAGGCTACAAAGCTACACAGAAAAACCTTGTCTCGAAAAACCAAAAAGAAAAAAAAAATTTTTTTGGTTGTATTGATTCAAGTTGCCTGTGTATGCCACTATAGTCCATAACTTGTACTCCTGGGTATATACCCATAAAAGGTATGTTTTATATATTCACTAAAATTGTCATAAAGGTGTATAGCTCAATTCTGGAAATTTCTCCAAATACCCACCAATAGGAGAGCAAATGTGATATACTCATAAAATGGAATGCTATTCTGCTGAAGAAGGAAGTGTTAATATTGATAGGGCATAGTTGGAGATTCTGGGGTTTCATGGTTTGAATTGTAATAGCCCCCATAGGCTCACAAATTTGAGTGATGGGCTTGGTCCCAGTGGATGGAACTGTCTGAAAGGATTAGGAAGTATGACCTTGTTGGAAGAGGTGTATCACTGGGCTGGGCTTTTAGGTTTCAAAAGCCCACATCATTCCCAGTTCTCTCTCTGTCTCTGTCTCTCTGTCTGTCTGTCTCTCTGTCTCTGTCTGTCTCTGTCTATCTGTCTCTCTCTGTGTCTCTCTGTCTCTGTCTCTGTCTCTCTGTCTCTGTCTCTCTCTGTCTCTCTGTCTCTCTCTGTCTCTCTGTCTCTCTGCCTTCTACATGAGTATAAGATGTAAGTTTTCAGCTACTGCTCCATAAAATCCTCTGTAAGCTCTCAATAAACTCTTTCTTCTGTAAGTTGCCTTGGTCATGGTGTCTCTTCACAGCAATTAAAAAGTAATTGCAATATGAGATTTTGTCCATGTTTTCGTCTGAGAGCCATTTATGAAAGTGCAGTCATATTCCTAAGTTTTACGGCTCTGTATCACTATGATTGTGTAAATTCATGTTCTGGTGGCTCCCTTTGTTCTCACAGCACCTCTACAGAGCCCCCTACATACATGTCAGCTTGGCTACTCTGTGCTTATCTAGTTAAATAGGATTTCCACTCCAAGATACCTACATAATTCCAGCAAGAATAAAACAAGATGCAGTTAACAGAGTGTCTTGCCCACTGTGATGTTCCACTAGCACAGAACACAGAATTTTGAAAAGCAATTTCTCCACTGAGCCACCTCCCCTGACCCTATTACAGTTTGAATAGTTCAAGTCAGTTCATTTACAATTGCATCACAAAAGTGAGGCAATATGACTAAGATCATATGAATAACATGAATACAATTAATCGGATTCATAAGTGTAATAAAGTGTGCATGTGTATTTAATTCACAACTGAGTCATGCCCGCTACTCACAGCCCAAACTCAATTCCCATAAAAACTTTAAATATAATTTAAAATTAAAATAACATGCTGTGAAACAATCTGTGTACACTGTAAATATAAATTACTCTTATTGGTTAATAAAGAACTGACTGGCCTTTAGCTGGGGAGGAAGAGATTAGGCAGGAGAGCCAGACTAAGAGAATACTGGGAAGAAGAAGGGTGGAGTCTGAGGAATCACCAGGAGACACAGAGGAAGCAAGACATGAGCATACTATACTGAGATAAGGTATGGAGCCACACGGTAGGACATAGATAAAATATGGGTTAATTTAAAATGTAAGAGTTAACTAGTAACAAGCCTCAGCTTTTGGCCAAGCATTTATAATTATTATTAAGCCTCTTCATGGTTATTTGGGAGCAGCTGCTGAGACACAGAGAAACTCAGTCTACAAAAATTTTAGGCCTGCATATATGCTCTCCAGTTATATGGCACTACACCAGAAAGCATAATTCCTCTTGAATACTCTTTGCTCTAATTTTTTTCTGTGTCTATCCTCCTATTTCTTGGAATATCCTACTCTACCACTGTAGTACAAATTGTGAAATGGTCTTATAAATGAAATCAAACCTGAAGCCAGGTATTGGGGTGAATGCTGGAAGATCGGCTGAAGCACTGGTGAGGTGAAGTTAGCTGTGGCCTGCTCTGTCTCTCTGATCTTTCAGAGTTCACCCCAATACCTGGCTCCAGGTTTGTTTTTATTAATAAGACCTTTTAAGATTTGTGTAACATACCGCTCTTCTTTTCTGTTCATCGCTTCATAACACTGACTCCTCTCTCTTTCCCATTCTTTTTTCTTCACCCTCCTACAACAATTACAATCAGTGTAATAACTCTACAAATTAAAGGAACTTGTTTGTTTAAACACATTAGAATCTATTCACCTGTTTTCTGTTTGATTAATTTTTAAGTTAGTGTGCAGAGTAATCTTATGCATGGCACCTTGGTATGTATTTTATTCTTGTTTGTCCCTGTGCCTCACTCTGTCATCTAACCCCTAGTATTCAAATATTAGTATCTTTACCATTTGCTAAAGATATTGAGGGTTTTCAATAATAGCCAAAGGCTTAATTAACTACTATCAGATTCATAATTATCTTTGCATGTTTAGTTGTAGCTATGGCTGGGATGAGTTTTGACATCCTGACCTCATGTCTTGATGCATTTCCTACTGCAAAGGTGACATGTTGATGGGTTATACACTTTTAAGTGAAGGAATGCTTACCCTGAAATGAGACAACAACGAAAGCTATGCTTTTTGGATTATGAATTGTTCAAATGTACAAATGTTATTCTCCATTTTCCTAAACTATCCCTATTTTATCATTCATAACCATTTTTTTCTTCTAGTATCTTTTAATTTTTGTTTAACAAACTTAACTATAAAAATATTTACAAATAAATTAAAAGCATCACACCAAAATTAGGTAGACCCAAAGTCTACATAACTTAGTGAACTTATATATATACCTAGCAGTGGCATTTGAAACAGACGCTATGAAGCTTCACATTAAAGGTATGCTTTCAGTATCAAATAAATTCAATGCACTTATCCACCATAATCCTCCTCCCCCCAAAAAAAATCCGTTACAGAATTAGGATTTTAAAAACCATTAGCTATCAATTAGTAATCATAATCCTTTTTGTACATAAAATTGACACAAAATTTAATTTAAAAACCAGTGAATGAGGGCAGCAAGAAGGTACAGTGGGTAGAGCACTTGCCGTACAAGCCTGAAGATCAGAGTAGGATCCCCAGAACCCACATAAAGGAAGAAAGAAAAAAAATCCTTTCATAAAGTTCAAAGGGGAGAACTAACTCCTCAATTATCATCTAACCTCCAGCCAGCCATCCTGGCACACACAGACACATAATACTAACTAACAAATTAGTAATTCTAAAAACTCCTGAACACAAAGATAGGTGACGATCCTCAATACCACTACATTAACCCTTTAAAACAAAGCATGTAAATTATAAGTCTACTAACTTTCAAGCACTGATGTATTTGCCCAATTTGCATTGCATTATGGAAGACTTTTTTGTACCATGTGGTTTGAATTATCCTTGACTTTTGTAAACTAACTTATTAATCTAAAGAAACAGTAGCTATTACCTAAGTTGCCTAATTTCATCTCCAAATTGAGCCTAAATTAAGCAAACTTCTTGTCACCACACCATAAACCTTCTCTTCCCTCAAAATATATTCTGACCACTTTTCCACCATAAATTATTCTATTCCCTTTACAATTCTCAAGTAAATCTTGCTTTTTATTAATGGGAAAACTTTCTGATTTCCGTGTAGCATGTTATTAAAGTTAATCTGCTCCATAATTGATTTGCCCTTTTCAGTGTGCTTCTTTTTGACATTTACCTCTCTCTGAGCAGTGGTTGCCAGTCTGCACATCTCGTTAGCTGATTTGGAAGTTGTACATATTCATTAAACACTGCCACACTCGCCCTGGGGAGTTTCCCTGTAGTTTCTTGTCTAATCTTACACTAAAACATGTGGAATATACTATTTGTTTGCAGATTTTAGTTCTCAAACCTGAGTCTTACAATTTAGCTGAAAACAGAATTTGATAGACTTTTGACTATTTCTCAAACATCCTTTCATTTTTGAAACTGTACTGATGATTGGGCTGTTTTTCTTTAATTTTTCTTTGGAGAACTGTGGTGCATCCTTCAAGACATGAATCCTCTGAAGCCTTTCTGAAAGAAGCAACCCAACCAAATTGTCATGGTAATGCCGCTCACCCAGTTTTCAGCCTATTTCACAACAGATGATGTCTTTTAATTCCTATAGTACTCAAAAAATTAAACCAATATCTTTGAATAGTCTTTATGATTACGTGTGAAAAGAAATGACTAATGTCAATTACATAAGATCAACAATTTCTTGGTTTATTTTACTCCCTTTGTCTAAGTCAAATGAGCATTGTTGATGTTGAAAGGAGGAAAGACATGTACCCAGAGGCATTTTGTGCTCACATACATCTTCTACAGAGCCCACAAATGTACAAATATCTTATTGGTTAGATCCAGTGTTGCTGGTTTTTCTTTCCATCATTCTTTCTCTTTTGTTTTATTTTTAATTATTTTATTTAATATAATTTCTTTACTGAATCTTTGGGAATTTCACATCATGCACCCCAAATTCGCTCACTTCCCACTCCCTCCATATCATCCCTTCCCCCCTGTAGCAGTCCCCCAAATGAAAATTTAAAAAAAAAAAACCAAAACAAGCAAACAAACAAACAGGCAAAAGCAAAAAGAAAAAAATAAAAATAACAAAACAAAACAAACAAACAAAAACCCCTCTTTGCTCCTCCATCTTCCCTGCCTCTCCAACACTCCATTCGTCTTGGTGGCACTGGGAGCTGCAGTGTGTCACACAGTCTACCCTTTTGCCCAATGTTCATTGCAGTGAGCCATTGTTGGCCTGTTTCAAGGCCTCTGGTTTCTGGTACACCATCATCACTGGATCCTCACCAGAATTCCTATTGGATATCCCGTGGCCACCCTAAGTCATGGAGATCATGTGGATATCGTTCCATAGGACCAGTCCCTTCACAAGCTCCAGCAGGTCCTAGATGGGGTAGATGTTAAGGTGGGCCAACTCCAGGCCTGGCTGTGGGCCTGAGTGGTAGTTGAACTGGTCAGTCGAGACCGCTAGGGTCACGAGGGGTGGAGCCAGCTCCTCTATGCCCATTCCATCAGGGTCAGCTCTCCTCCGCTTGTGATGAGGGGTGGGGCCATTTCTCCCAAATGTGGGGGTGGGGGACAGAGCTCTCCCATGAGGGTTAGGGCCAGCTCTCTTGCTGTAGTACACATTGAGGGGCAGGGCCAGTTATCCCAGAGCCAGCAAAGGACAGGGCCAGCTCAGCATGGTCTTCTGATTCCATTATACTTGGTTCTCATGCCCCTCTGAAGCGACACAGGTCACAGACATCAAAACAGACCCCAGCTGCAGCAGGACCACGGACCCAGACATGGCACTTGGCAGCAGTTTGGGCTGTGGCAACATCCTGGCTCTGGGTGGAAGCACAGGCCACTTAGATCAGGATGGCCTTGGTGGTAGCTCGCCCTCCCCTCACCGGGCACCAAAAAGGCCATAGGTTGTGGCCCTGATCCCGGACTTCCATGTGACCTTTGGTGGCAACATAGACTCCGACTGGGGTGGGACCACAGTCCCAAACACAGCCCTCAGCTGCAGCTCTGGCCCGGAAGTCACCATGGGATCGCGTAGCAGCCCTGGCCACTCCAATCTGAACGGCCCCAGCTACAGCATATCTCCCGGCCATCAACGTGGGCTCAGGTGACTGACATGGTTCACAAACTTCAACACAGACCTCAGCTAAAGTCATGTGCTCTTAGACCGGACAAATTTTTTTCTGTGAGAAGGAAAAGGTTGGACTAATTGAAGTAATTCACCAAGGACAAAATCGATTCTTTGCAAGTCATGGTGTCTAACAAATAGATGCCACTAACCTTTGATCTTGGCATAGCCTCTGAGTGTCACCTGACTATTGCCTCATGCCTGGGCTATGGTAGGTTAACAGAGCTCACAGCTCCCTTTTCTGTACCTTGTACTTATTCTTCAATTTGAAGAGACTTGGAGGAAAGGAGTGGTTTTACATCTACTTATTCCTAAAAAATACAAAGTGGTATGTCTATAATTCCAAATAAGAAAAGAATATACTATTACTGCTGATAATGTGTCCAGTGATTTGTCACTTAATGGCAGGAGCCTTGTGTTTCTATGACTGAAATGTCTAACAATAAGCAGCTCTGGGGAGGAAGGTTGATTTTGTCCTGTACTTTGAGGGGATGCAGTCTGTCAAGGAGGGGAAGGCAGGTGGCAGGAGCCAGAGGTGGCTGGCCATGTGGTGCTGACAGTTGGGAAGCAGAGAGCAAATGGGATGTGGAACTGAGCACCGGAACAGACCCTAAGGTTTGATCCATGTGACCCTCTTCCTCCAGGGAGGCTTTCCTTTCTAAATGTTCCACAACCTTCCAAAACAGTGCCACTAACAGGGGACCCTGTGAACCTATGGGAGTCATTTCACATTGAAACCACAAGAAATACATTCTGGGAAAAGCGAATCATGAAAACACCACAAACAAAAATGGCTACATCACCAGGTATATAACTGGATGTAACCACCATCATCCATGAGATCTACCGTTAACCAACAAGCTCTTTGTTACATGGAGCATGGCAATATTCTATTATTATTTAAACTGAGTAAAGATAAAAATGCAACTAGTGAGGGGTATATCTAAATGCATCGTTGTTGAACACATTATATGAGGCATTAGCTCAATCATTAAAGCTCATGAATAGATTAAAGTGTTTTTAAAACTGCTGTAAGGGACTCACTAAAGTAAACTAATCAGGTGAAATTGCTGGAAGACACATTTCAGCTCAGTATAAACAAGATCTTTCCAGCAATTAGTGCTGCTTGCAGTGGAATGTGGCAGCCTCTCAAGACATCATGCTTCCTGTTGTTGAAAGGAAGCTGGAAGAGGTGGAGTCTGAACATGCAGAATGCATCCGAGCCTGTGTGTGAAGGGATGTAGAGCGCACTCATCTCGGGAGGCTGGAACAGCTTGCAAAGGTAGTCAATACAGTCACTGAGCCAAGTCCTCATTGCCCCATGCCAAGCTTCCTGCTAGCAGTGATTCCGAGCATGCTACAATGAGTATCTACATTTAACACAGGAGCAGTTCCTTCACCCCACATCACCGGAATTGGGTAGGAAAAAAAGAAAGAAAGAAAGAAAGAAAGAAAGAAAGAAAGAAAGAAAGAAAGAAAGAAAGAAAGAAAGAAAGAAAGAAAGAAAGAAAGAAAGAAAGAAAGAAAGAAAGAGAAACTGATTTGCACCATACTTAGGAACTTTGTGAGAATAAGGTCCCTATAAGTCTTCTAAATTTGATTGCATTTTCCTCTCATAATTTCATTTTTGTGGATGTCATACACCTCTCCCAAATTCCTTTCCAACCCTATCACCAAGGAAGATAAGACCATGTAAAACTATTATTTATTTGATTCTCTTTTTTAAAACCTAATCATAATACACGAGCATGAGAAGATAAGCTGTTGCCAGGGAAACGTAGTGCACAGTTCCTTTCCTGAAATCCTGGGGGCACTTGGTTATATTCCTGCTCTGTTCTCATCTGACCTCACTTCTATGTCATTAAAGTGTGGACATGCTGTGCTTTTCCCTCCTTATTTGACTAGTTGTTAAACAAAATCTCATCCATTTACCTTTCTTCTCTTCTACTGGCTGATGTTTTATAACTTATTCAGATGCATTTCTCTACTTTGAAAGCAAGGGTGTCTTCACTCTTTTTACACACGTCTACCTTAAATGTTTTATTTACATTAAAAAAATAAGAAATTTACTAAAATTTTTGTTTTGGTTTGGGTTTTTAGGGGGGATTTTTTGAGCTTTATTGCTGTTAGTTTTGATTTGGTTTTTTTTTTAAATAAAAGAGAAAAAGCATGAAGTAGGTGGGTAGGGAAGTGGACAGGATCTGGAAGAAGTTGGGAGAAAAAATATGATCAAAATATAGTGTGTGAAAAAGTTTAAAAGCTCATAAGTGCAAAAAAACAAACAGTGTACATCTAAAATAATTTAGGTTGGTCAATACATTGTATTTTTATATCAATATCAAGCATCTCCTTGACCTTTATGATTGTTTTTTTAACTTGAGAAGTTTCACAATGGAATATATTAGCTTCACTATATTTCTTCAAAATGAATGTAATCATTTTTCTTTTTCTTTGCAGCATTAAACTTCATGTACCTGACCTCTGGAAGTCCTTTCATAACCTAGCATCTTTGTTCTTTTTCCATTCATCTCAGATATTTCTGAAATCAACTTTGATTTCTGTTAATGTCAAGATTTTTCAAGTCCAT
Source organism: Peromyscus californicus insignis (assembly GCF_007827085.1). Lineage (NCBI taxonomy): Eukaryota > Metazoa > Chordata > Mammalia > Rodentia > Cricetidae > Peromyscus > Peromyscus californicus. Next base: position 103,579,365 of record NW_026294617.1, read on the forward strand.
TCTTATTTTCCTGATATTAAAATAAGGAATCATCCAGGCTTGAAGGTTCATGCCCGCAGACCCAGCCATTAGGAAGCTGAGGCAAGAGATTTGTGGTGAGTTTGCAGTGAATTTCAACCCAGTCTGAGGTAGAGAGTGAGACCTTGTCTCCAAATCACACTGCCAGAAAAATAAGTGAAGGACGTAATGACATGTTTTCAGCTGTAATTCACAACGCCCCACGTACATCTGGAAATAAAGAATATGAGAAGCTACGACGTTAATATTAGATCCTGTATGAACCTGTGCATGTGACAGAGAAGTCAGGAGAGTGGCACACCAGAGGACTTACCAAATGTCTGTCAGAGTCACCAAAGTATGGAATAGTGCAGTGTCCTCGCAGAAAATGCGGTGGTGTGCAGTACCTTAGCTCCTCAAAGTGGTGAACATGCTGTTAGAGCAACAATAGTTCACAAATGTGTCTTCACATTGAGACTAAATATAAGTACCTATCAGAGTGTGGAAGAAGTAGGGAATTAGTTGACAATAGTGTTTGCTAGAATTCTGCTTTCTACTTTTATATAGTTAACAAGTAGAGTGCAACCTGAAGAAAACAAATGGGCTTTTCTTTTTTAGAAATAATGGGATGTTTAAATGAGAGAGTCAGTCAGAAAGGAGCTCAAAGGTTCTGTCCTTTCTTCCTTAGATATATTAACCTTTTCATTAAGTTAGAAACAAACACAGCAAACGAGCCGAGCAAGCTCACAGGTGACAATCTAACATTTCGAGACTATAGTTCATTTCTCACAGTGAGGATAACAAAGCTTTGTGGGCTTTTCTTTGGACTTTTATTTTTAATCACTGTCTAGTAATTACAATATAAGTTTCACCAGATCAGTCAGCTGGTCTCCCCAAATACCATCTCCAGCATCAACACCAAAGACAGTGAAAGGAAAGTTCAAAGAATTCTGAGGAGATTTACACGTATGTTTACTTCTGAATAAAACAAAAGGTAATAGTTATTGCAGAATGACATTCTTGGAATGTATCTTGAAGATATATTTCTCCCGCAAGATGGAACTGGTCTCCCTTTCAGGATGTGGTTCTGTGGGTTTAAGAAAAATGTTATCCCTGTTTTGACTCCATGTGAAAACTTTAGAGACAGACCAATTATCATCAGTTCAGCTCCCAGCCATTCATGCAATACTGGTTTGTGATACTTTGCCCCAGAGAGCTTATTAAAATGTTGCATCAGTCTAGAGTTATTCAGAAACCTTAGTGTCTTCCAGAGCTGGTGCTGCTCCCAAGAGCATCAGCTGCAAATTCCTTCCATCCATCCACAGACACACCAGATGCTGAGGATGCAGAACGAGTCTTTACTTCCCTTCAACAACTCTTTATTCTTTTAATTATTGAGAAGTTTGTCAATGAAATGGACTATTTGTCATAATTTAAAATTAGGACACCTGAAAAATTTTGTTTTCTGAAGAAATATAATGGTTCCAAAGTATGCTGTACCTGGGTTGGGGAAACGGTTCAGTTAATAAACTGTCTGCTGTGCAACCATGAGGTGCTGAGTTTGGATCCCAGCACCCACATAACAACCTAGCATGGTGATGTGCATATGCAACCCCAGTACTGGGGTGCAGGCAGGAAACAGGTGGATTCTCAGAGTTCACTGGCCAGCCAGGTTAGCCAAGTGGTGGGCTCCAAATTTGGTGAGAGACATTACCTTGAAAATTAAGGTGGAGAGCAATCGAAAATCAAAATGAGTTGAGAATTCTGTGTTTGTAAAGTATTGAGAACACTTGTTTACTATTACATATTAATTATGCTTTTGAAAGATTGTATAGATCCTTCTCATTTTGAGACCTTAAAGATCCTAGAAAGACTCCAAGAGGTCAAAATTACTACAGACAGTGAACACTTTCCCTCTGGGCATGCTTTTAAGATATAAGCCGATGATCTTGATTTCTCACATAGCCTCCTTTTAACTCATACAACCTGCCCCCCCCCCCCCCCCCCCCCCCCCCCCGAGCAGTTTCCCTGATCTAAATTACTGCAAGAGCTAGGAATCAGATAATCAAGGCCATCCTGATGGGCTAGAGAGACTTTTAAGTTCTTTAGTCATATACTGACTCAGTTTACCTACATTTCATCTCTCATTCCTTCCTGAAAAAAAAAAACACAAAAGAAGGATCTAACCTGTGCCTGCCTTGTGCCTGATGCCTCTCCACTGACCCTGGCTCTTCCCCAAATGGCTTTGCATGGTGTAGCATGCGATTGACAACAGGATCTATAGTTCTGTAGGAGATAATATGGGCATGTCTATAGGATTACTTAGAGATTAGGTTAATTGAAGAGGAAAGACTCACCGTAACTACAGTAACTACAGGCTACAGCATTCCTTAGGCTGGGGTCCAGACTATATACGAAAGAGACAGCCAGCTGAACATCAACATTCACCTCATTCTGTTTCCTGCCTGTGGACATGACATGACCCACTGGCTTACATTCCTAACCTCACACCTTCCCAGTCATGATGGACTGTTTTCTCAACCATGAGCCACCATAACTCCTTTGTTTATGAAGTTGCCTTTGTCAGGATATTTTGTCACAGCAATGAGAGATGGAACTAATAGATCTTTCTTCTGACTGTGAAGAGTCAATTCTTCTTCAAATTGGTTGTCTCTTTCTATCATCTTATACATTTATTACAACAAATCTTAGGTAGATATTAAAATATGTTGGCTCTGAGTGGAGTAGAATATAAAATTAATAACAAAAGTCCTTTAAGAGTTCCTAGTCACAGGATATTACATGCATGGATATGAATGAGGCAAGAATCTTATTGCACTATGAATTCAAATGCCCAAGTCAATAATTAAGTTGAAGGGGTTTGGGATTGGCCCCAAGAACCTAGGGAGATGAAACTTGAATCTCCAACAGAGGAAATAACTCAAGAAACCAATTTCCCCACAGTTTTTTTGATTTTAAATAAATATCATCTTACAATAAAATATTAAAAATATGAGTAAGCAATAAATAAAGTTAGCAGACAAAGAACATGCTAGATGCATTCAAAGACTATTGATTTTGTACAATCAATAAAAAAGGGTGATTATGAAATCTTCTAGGAAGGAAAAGAGAATAATAAATATAAATAAAGGTTAAGACGATTTTGATAATTAAAAACTACAAATAGTAGTTCTAAAACTTAAAATAAAAAAGTAAGATAAAAATATGGTTAATGAGCCAGGCGGTGGTGGTGCACGCCTTTAATCCCAGCACTCGGGAGGCAGAGGCAGGCGGATCTCTGTGAGTTCGAGGCCAGCCTGGTCTACAGAGCAAGATCCAGGAAAAGGCACAAAGCTACACAGAGAAACCCTGTCTCAAAAAACCAAAAAAAAATATGATTAATGAATTGATGAATACTAGGTGAAGACAGAGTTCTTAGCTGTGAGATGTATTCAAAGAAATGATCCAGGATGCATCAAAGAGAGGGAGGGAAATGAAAATATTAGAGTGGGGACATAGGGACCAGTTCCCAGATACCTGTAATGACACCTTTGAAATAGTAAAATAGAAGACACAGTGCAAAGGAAACACTTGAAGAAAATTATCTTGCTTCCAAAGCCCATGAGAGCATAAGTTTTGAACTCAGGAAGTACAGTGAGTTCCAAGGAGGTAAATGAAAACAAATATGCAACCAGACACGGGAGAAGTAAGACACTAAGGATGAGCTAGTCAAAGCATCACAGAGCAAAAAGAGATCAATCACAAAGGAAGAAAAATCAAATTAACAGTTAATTTCTCAGCAGCAGCAGCCATGAAAACAAGAAAACACTAACGTAGTGTACTGCAAGAATAGAGAGAAAAGCACTGTTATCATGGAATTACACGCTAAGAGGAGCTCTTAGAAATTATGGGAGGGAGCATTTTGTATAGATTAACAACACAGCTATGGTTGTAGTACAGTCCCATCACCTCTGGAACATAAGTCCCGGGGTTGCATTCAGATATTTTTTTTCCTCTTCACTGTCCAGTGGGTTGGGACAGAGAAATGGAATGCTGCTACTGTTTCTGGGATTACCATTTCATAATTGCTTACTACAGCTAGCACAGTGGAGACCCGGGCAGCAAAAGTAGCTACCACAGTTAGTTAATCTTTCATTCTATTGGGCATGATAAATTTAATTCAATAGTTATATACATTTCAATTGGCTTTGAAAATTATGAATTTTATAAACTCAAGTTCCATTTGCTTTTGGAATACCATCTTACAAGGACTCCAATTTGCAATAAGGCTCATTAAGGAAGGGAATAGCTCAGTTGCCTTTAGCCTACTGGCTATGGGTGGGTTAGGACTTCTGCTGGTCCCCTCTGTGTTGAACACACAGATTGCAAGCCCAGCACCACTTTGAAATCTTTGGCAGCAGTTAATTCTGCAGCTCACACACATCTTACGAGATGTAAATATTTCTTGGTGTACATACAATCCATGTAGTCTAGATCAGTTACTTTATAATAAAGAAGCCTCAAGTGTTATTTTTCTGAATATGCAATATACCCTAAGTGAGCAGCAAGAAAACATAACAAAACCAACCAAAAAGACAAGGCAAACAGCAGACATGAATGATGATAATTCATAAGTTGTATACGGAAGTAAGATTTGTAGTTGATAGACTATCACATGCAATTTAAATGCTATATTAATTTATATTATTTACTTTTAAATGCACATAAGATGGTAATACTGCTCTGTCATTGTAAAAGGAATGTTCAGGAACATAGCTATTCCAAGTTGTACCACAGATCAGATTTTATTTTATTTCTTTCATTTAATTAAACTAAGTACATTCAGAAAATCATCTCAGTAAATTTTATGTTTCCAAGTTAAACTGGATTTGTGTACATGAAGTAAGTTCTTAATAAATGTTAATTATAATTACTTTTCAATATTAAATTTTGATTTTCACTTTCTTTTCTGTTCTTTACATTCCTTCTATTTTTTTTTTTAGAACACAAAGTTGCTTTTCTATCTAGTAAACAAAACACAGCAAAAGGAATCTTGTAGGAAACTCTCCAATAATACCAGCACAGAACAGAGTTCTAAAATAAATACAAAATACCATAGAACAGAGTCTGATTTTCAAACTATTTTGTGGTTTAGAAATGGTGTCTGTCAGAATAATTCAGCCCACTTCCTAAAACATTTCATCCGTGTCCTTTGAAACCTTAATATGATTCAGCAAAATGGACTTCAATAATGAAATGGATCTTATTTTATGATTGTTCAGATATCCCTGACAATTCTTGGGAACTTGAAGCTGGTCCTACACCCACCAGTGAATGCAGCAGTGTTTTTATCCGAGGAAACATCCAGTTGAACTTGGAGATTTTTCTGAGCATATGGCAGAGAAGTGAGAGCTGATGCTTGCTTGTCCTTGTTAGCTTTGCTTAGGCTGGTGTATTCATGGAACTTTAATATTACTCAAAATAAAGTACAGAAACAGCACAAGGAATTTGACTATTTTTGACTGCTGGTTGATCCTGGTGTTGATGGAAAGCTGGCAATGATAACACAGCAACACAGACTTATGGCTTCAGAGTTCTGGAATTGGAGTCTTTTCATACCCCACTGGTGACTGTTAAGTTCCAGGTCCACTACCAACCAGCTGCCTATCATCATTCCACTATCCTCCTCCTCGTAAGTGTAAACTAACATCACTGTTAACTTTCTCTTTTTATTTCTTTCAGTGTAGCTCTTGTTTAAAAACTCATTTAGATGGAATATCATGTGTATGTTTTGCCCAGACAATATATGTAACTAGGGAAATCACGCAAAGACGATGTATTGAAATGAGAAAAAGAAAATAAACATGGGACTCATAACTTGCTTGCCAAGAGCTGCTGTGTTCATGTTGGAATTGGGTCATGATTTGACTTTGTATTCTCTATTAACCAGCAAGAGTAAGGGAAAATGGATCACATGATTTAGAAGGGCACTAAACTAAAAGTGATGTTATCAGTAGGTGCAAAACCAGGAAAACTGCATTGTGACTATCTTCTCCACAGTAAATGCATTGATGCTTTTCCTAGAGAAGTTTCTTATTTTATCAAAAGAGAGCCTTGAAAGTACTTATGTATGGGAGCAGACCACCGTCCTTCAAGCAGGAGCTGGCTGATGGTCTGACTGAAGCCAAGGACTCTGAGGTCCCTAGAAAGTCTTAGAAGGACTTCATTCTTTTCAGGCAATCCTCAACCAATTATATAATTTTCAAATGAAATTGTTTTAAGAATTGTGTCACAATTACATGCTACCACTTACATTTTGAGTTAATAGCAGAGCTGGCAAGGAGCATCGGCATGTTTTTGTGGGAGCCAAGGTTCAGAATCACTGGGGCAAAGCTGTCCTCTTCGGGTAGACATACCAAAGAATCAGCAGTGGACAGGGCAAGAATTCTCCCAGGAAAAACAAATCAGTACATGGAGACAGAGACATATGTGAGTCCAAATGTGACAGAAAAAAATGAACAAAAAAGTATTTTCAGTAAAAGAATTCAGTAAAAAAGAACTTACCCTAAAGAGAAAATATTAATTTAAACTTGTAGAAAAAGCAACAAACATATGCACAATAGAAAGCTTTAATTCTGTGGAAAACTGTTGCAAGTAAGGTTATAAAAAATGGAAGGAATGTAAAGAACAGAAAAGAAAGTGAAAATCAAAATTCAATATTGAGAAGTAATTATAAGTAACATTTATTAAGAATTTACCTCAGCCGGGCGGTGGTGGCGCACGCCTTTAATCCCAGCACTTGGGAGGCAGAGACAGGCGGATCTCTGTGAGTTCGAGGCCAGCCTGGTCTCCAAAGCGAGTTCCAGGAGAGGCGCAAAGCTACACAGAGAAACCCTGTCTCGAAAAACCAAAAAAAAAAAAAAAAAAGAATTTACCTCATGTACACAAAGATAGCTCACAGTGAGCACTTGCGGCTTAGTTACTGTTTTATTGCTGTGAAGAGACACTGTGGCCAAGGCAACTTATGAAGTAAATCACTTAACTGGGGGTTTGTTCCCAGTTTCAGAGGGTGACTCCACGTGCATCATGATGGGGATCAAGGGGTCAGGCAGGCATGGTGCTTAGTGGTAGCTGAGAGCTAACATCTGATCCTTAAGGTATAGGAAGAGGGGGAGAAAAAGCGACAGAGACACACACAGAGAGAATGAGAGACGAGAGAGAGAAAGATGAACAGACAGACAGAGAATGAGAGACAGACAAACAGAGAGAAAGAAACTGGGCCTGGCATAGGTTTTTGAAACCTAAAAGTCCACCCCCAGTGACACATTACCTCCAACAAAGCCACACCTTCTTTTTTTTTTTTTTTTTTTGGTTTTTCGAGACAGGGTTTCTCTGTGTAGCTTTGCGCCTCTCCTGGAACTCACTTGGTAGCCCAGGCTGGCCTCGAACTCACAGAGATCCGCCTGTCTCTGCCTCCTGAGTGCTGGGTTTAAAGGCGTGCGCCACCACCGCCCGGCTAAAGCCACACCTTCTAATCCTTCCCAGTCAGTTTCAGTAACTGGAGACCAAGCATTCAAACACGCGAGCTTATGAGGGCCAATCTCATTGAAACCATCACAACTTGCTTCATACTTCTCAGCAAGAGGACAAGACAGTTACACTGCTTAACCCTATTTTATAGATGAAGAGAACAAGGCTCAGTGAGGTTCATTACATGATTTACTGAATAGAACTGGTAACGACAAAATTGGGATTACGTCACAATTTTATTTATTTGTTCATTTGTGGCATGTATAAAAGCATAGACAATAGAGATAGATGTTTTCCTCATTATTAGTAACATTACAGTTGAAACCTGATTCTGCTACATGCAACAAGTACTTAAAATCCTGCTGGCTTGCTCTAAATTACGTTCAGCTAGGAGATGGAGCATCCTTCATAGGTGATTTTAACACACACACACACACACACACACACACACACACACACACACACACACACAAAGAATAAGTTCCATTAGAAGAATTACAGGGGTAAGCAACAGAAAGTAGGCATTATTTCAAAAACTATGAGCAGCAACCTGGCCATCTTTCTTTTCTACCATCCTTAACATACAGGTCTTTATCATCCTGTTGCATTTCTTGCCATCAGATTTTAGGAATGAGTAAAAGAAGGGGGCAAATAATAACAGGGCATGCCTACAGCCTCTAACCCTCAGAAGACCCCCCCCCAACACTATTAGCCACATCTGGCTCACATAGTATTCTGCTACCTGCCACTGCATAGAAAAGCACTCCAACACTGATCAACAAGAAAATGACCCAATTCTGCCATCTGCATAGGTGTCACCAGGGAAAGACTAGTCTCTGCTCCACACCATACTAGCTGAAGCAGCAAAGTGGGCACTAGAGGAAACAAAACAGCTGCCCCCACAAATCTGTCACCCACAATAGATGACTGGCTGGTCTTCTCTTGTTCTCCTTATAAATTATCATCATCTGAAGTTTTTCTCTCTTTCATGGACTTTTTTTCCTTTAGAAAACATCATGAGAATGTCGATGGGAAATGCATTGACTCTATTGATTGCTCTTGGTGATATAGTCATTTGCACAATATGTCAATAATCATAAGCATGAGATATCTATCCATCACCTAATGTATCTTCAATTTCTTTCTTTAGTATCTGAAAGGTTTTACTACGTAAGACTTTCATCTCTTCAGTTAGGTATATTCTTAGCCATTTTCTTAAAGATGTGGTCAGTGGGTTTTTTTTTTTTACCTCATTTCCATCTTGGCAAGTTTATTATTGATATATAGAACAGTTACTGGTTTTTGTAAGCTGATTCCATATCCCACTCATTTTCCAAATGTTCTCATCAGTTCTCAGAGTTTTCTGGTCTTGAGGTCTTTTAGCACAGGATCGTGAACTCCATATGGATTTGCCTTCTTCCTTGTGCGTTTGTATCCCAGTTTTTTCTTTCTTTTGCCCTTGCTGATACTTTGAACACTATGTTAAATAAAAGTGGAGACCATAGGCACCTGCATCACTGCAAATTTTATGGGAATACTGGTTTTTCTATAACCACAAAGTTGGCCATAGATTTTTCACACATAGCATGTATTATGGTGAATTGTGTTCCTTCTGGTCCTGGCAACTGTAAGGCTTTCATCATAAAATGATGCTGAATTTTGTTAAAGGTCTTTTCTTCATCAATTGAGTTGATCATATGACTTTTGTCCACTTGATTATTCATGTGCACTGTTACAATTATTGATTTGTATATGTCAAGCCAAACTTGCCTCTGAGAAATGAAACTAACTTGGTCATAGTGGGTGGCTTTCTTATTGCATTCATGAGTTTGCTGTTCAATGATTTTATTGAAAATATTTCACTTTCTTTTGGTTTTGAGTCTTTATTTGACTGTGGAGTCAGGGTAATACTGGCTTTAGAGAATGAGTTCGATAGTCTTTCTTTCCTGATTTGGGAAACAGATTGAGGATCATTGGTGTTGTTTTCTTATTGTTTTTTTTTTTTTCTCTGCTTGGGGTATTGTTTGTCTTTTCTTTTTCTGCTGTTAAGATTAGGAGTCAGAGCTGGCTTTTTGGAGCCTGAGGCCTATGCTGGGACACTTTGCTCAGCCTGGGTGAAGGGACGAGGGGACTGGACCTGCCTGGACTGAATCTACCAAGCTGAGCTGAATCCCCAGGGGAGTCCTTGCCCTGGAGGAGATGGGAATGGGGGGTGGGTTGGGCGGAGGATGGGGGGACAGGAGGAGGGAGGACAGGGGAATCCATGGCTGATATGTAAAATTAAATTAAATTATAAAATAAAAAATAAAAGCTAAAAAAAAAGATTAGGAGTCAGATGATTTACTGTAAATTTATTGTAAATGATAGATTCCCTCCTGGCTCTCCTTTGTTCAACCATTCCCTCATGGAATGTACTCTTTCTTGTCTTCTCAGAATTGAAACTGCCTTTCTCCCTCCTCTGGGTAGAGTATCTCTTTAAATGTCTTCTGAGTGAGGGCTTTGTGGTTGCTAACAGTCTTTGTTTGTGATTGTCTTGAAATGTCCATATTTTTCTGTCAATTTTAAAAGCTTTCCTGGAGATATGTCAGTCTTGGTTGGCAATAATTTACTTTCAGGACTTGAAAGATATCATTACATGCTTTTTCTTGGCTTTTAGCATTGCTCATGAGAGAGATCATGTTATCCTGGGGAATTTGTTTGTTTGGGCTTTGGTATTTGTTTTGTTAGTAGGCCTTTTTCCCTTAGAGCTTTTGGTATTATTTTCTTTTGCTTTGTGTTCTGTGACATTTTAACTATAATGTATATGGAGAACTTCATTCCTGTTTATGTCTATTTAGAGTTCTAGATGCCTCTTGTGTTTGAATCTCTACTTCTTTCTCTAGATTTGAGAAATTTCTGCCATAATTTTGCTACATATATTTTTTAAGCCTTCAGCGTTTATCAGCCATTTGGTGGTATTTTAGGTTCAACATCTTGATTGTATTCCAGAATATTAGATACTATGATCATGTTCATTTTTGTTCCATATTGACCTTTAAAATTAGTACTTCTTTGCTTCACTCATGGACCAGTTGTCTGTTTAGACAAGTGAGATAAAAATGTTTCATTTGCATACTCAAGTTCTATAACTTCAGCAAAAAAATGAAAGGATTTAAGGTCAAAAGAAAGAGATGTCACCTTCAAATCAAGAAGGGGCATATATGTACAAGGGTGGAACTCCATAATGGCCATCTTTTTTTGTTTGTTTTGATTTTTTGACACAGGATTTCTCTGTGTAGCCCAGCCTGTCCTGGAACTCTCTCTGTAGATCAGGCTAGGCTTGAACTCTCAGAGATTCATCTCTCTCTGCCTGGGATTAAAGGCATGTGCCACCACCACCCAACTCACAAAGCTATCTTTACTGTTGTGGGATATTTTGATCAAATACTGACACTCCCGAGACTACCAATAAAGTTAAACCTTAAATCAGAGGGCAGAGTCAACATTCAGCTGGCCAGGATTAATCATAGAGATTTTGGCAGACCTAAATTAAGATATAGAGACACAGTAAGAAATAGGAAGGGGCTTAGAAAGATTCATGGGCTTTTTTCGATCTGGAAGTGTAGAGAGACAGGGTCAGCTAATCATGCCTCAATCACTCTTTGAATCTATCAGGTTTTTACCTCAATATCTGACTCCTGAATCTTTTGTTTAATGATAGAACAATGTAAGTAATAGCTTCATCTGGTGCTTCATTTTACTAAGATAAAGTCAGTTTAAAAAATTTAATATCAAGTGTACAATTTATTTTTAACTCTAAGAATAAGAGAACAAATCACACACAGGAAAAAGTTTTCTCTGTGTAGATGGCTTACAATGATAACAGAAAATCAAGATCCCCTCCTAAGGGTCCTAGTCTCACTAGTAAAAGAACTTGGAAGGAAACTAAAATGGATGTTCAAGGACAATTTTATTGGAGTCTAAGAGGAAAAACCCTGGGGCAAACAAGCTGTAAGTATCAGCAGCTGCCAAGAGAAGAAGAATGGAGATGAAAAGAAAAATGTCGTGCTGTTGAGTAAAGGAGGTAGGCAAACAACCACATGGTGGGGAGAAGAGCTGGAGAGAACCAGTAACAAATCCCAATGTGTTAGAGAAAGCATACTGAGAAAAGACACAGAAGAAAATGAAAAGGTGTACTTTTCCACCCAGAAAAGTGAGCAATGATGCCTGAAAAGACAACACAGCTTGAAAAATAAAAAGTCTGGCTTAGATAGGGTTTCTATTGCTGTGAAGAGACACCATGACCACAGAAACTCTTATAAAGGAAAAACATTTAGTTGTGGTAGCTTACATTTTCAGAGGTTTGGTCCATTATCATCATGGTGCAACATGATGTCATGCAGACAGAGATGATGCTGGAGAAGTAGCCGAGTGTCTCACATCTTGATTTGCAGGCAATAGGAAGTGGTCTGTCTCACTGAGCATGGTTTGAGCTTATATGAGACCTCAAAGTCCACCTCAACAGTGACACACTTCCTCCAACAAGACCACACCTAGTCCAACAAGGCCACAGCTCCTAATAGTGCCACTCCCTTTGGTGGTCATTTTCTTCAAACCACCATATTCCACTTCCTGTCCTCCAAAGGCTTGTAGCCATATCATAACAGAAAAAATGCATTCAGTCCAACTTCAAAGTCCCCGTAGTCTATCACAGTCTCAACAAGTTTAAAAGTCTCTTCTGAGATTCATGCAATCTCTTAACTGTAATCCCCATGTAATATAAAAATCAAAAAGCAGATTACATATTTCCAATATATAATGGCACAGGATATGCATTACCATTCCAAAACATAGGGAAGGGAACATAATGAGGAAATACTGGACCAAAACAAGACTAAAAGCCTGCTGGGCAAACTATAAACTTTGCATCTTCATGTCTGAGGTCAAAGCACTCTTCAGATCTCCAACTCCTTTCAACTTTGTTGACTGCAACACATTTCTTTCTCTTGGGCTGTTTCCATGCCCTGTTAGCAGCTTTCCTCAGCAGGTATCCCATGGCTCGGGCATCTCTAACATCTTCTGGTCTCCAAGGCAATCCAGGCTTCACCTTCACAACTTCACAAAATGGCATCTATAGTCCTCCATTCAGGGACATCCCTGACATATTCCTGGCCTCAGCAGCTTTCCTTAATCATGGAGGAAGGTTCCATAATGCCTTTGTTCTATCTTTGAAGCCAGAACCACATGGCCAAAGCTGACACATTCTGCTGCTTACTGGGGCTGGAGCGTGGTCCCCTTATTACATTTACATCTTCACCAGATTTCTGTTTTCAATAGTTTTTGTTGGAATTTCTAGCCACTCCCCCATAACATTGCATGCGCTGGTGAGATGCTTAGTCATTCTGGGGGCCTTACATCCTATGTAATCTGTGAGCTGTGTGGTCACGTCATTCACACACAACGTGATCACGTAATCTACGCACATGCATGGCATAGCTATGTAAGTCCATATGTGCATGTGCAGGGGAATCCATAAAAAGCAGGTCACAGACCTCTCCCCTCTCTCTCCCTACACTACCATTTCTCATAGGCCTAAGCACTCCCTTCTGTTCCCTTCCCCTAATATACTCTTATAGTGGGTTTTATTGTGCCTCATGGCTTTTATTGCATGATAAACAGCACCGCTTAATGAATAACACAGCACTGCATAATAACTAACAGTTTCCTTCACTGCCTAAGCTTGTCTGTCCTGAAACTTGCTGTGTAGACTAAGCTGACCTTGAGCTCAGAGATCATTCAATTATATCTTCACCAGCTTTCTGTTTTCAATGACTTCTTTCACTGCCTAAGCTTGGATGATCTGGAACTTTGTCTGTAGACCAAGATGGCCTCAAACTCTGAGATCTGCCAGCCTCTGTCATTGGAGTGTTAGGATTAAAGGTATGTCCCACCACAAGCAGCTCTAAGCTTTTCTTTAATTCCTTTTCATAAGTTGGAAATTTAGCTGGGTGAGATCTTGCTCTGGGTTAACCACTCCTTTTATTCCATTTCTTAATCTATTTATCTCTTTGAATAAAGGACTTAGCTCCATTCCAGTAACTGGTGCTCCTTTTTTCCTTAAATGGTTTTCTTTGCTCAGCTTGCTCCTTTTCCTTATATATTTTCATCAGAGTTAACACTAATATCACATGACAGAGTCTATACTATACTGTTTTGAGATTTTCTTTGCCAAGGGAATTAATTTAAAACTCTTCAGTTTAGCCTCAGGCACACTCTTTAGACAAGGGCTAAAAGCATCCACATTCTTCACCAAAATACCACAGGAATGATTTCTAGGCAACATACTAAAATTCTTTTCCTCTCAAACCTCTTGAGCCATCCCCTGACATTTCAAATCACTCTCAGCACCATTATCTTCCATGCTTCTACTAATATGGTCCATTAAGCAGTGCTTAAAGCATTCCGCTGCTTTCCTAACCCAAAGTACCAAAGTCCAAATTCCTCCAAACAAAAACATGGTCAGATTTGTCACATGAGTACCCCAGTCCCTGGTACCAACTTCTGTCTTACTTAGGGTTTTTATTTCTATGAAGAGATAGCATGATCACAGCAACTGTTATAAAGTAAAAAAATTTAATTGGGTTGGTTTACACTTTCAGAGGTCTGGTTTATTTATCATCATGGCGTGACATGGTGGCATGAGGGCAGAGATGGTGCTGGAGAAGTAGCTGAGTGTCCTACATCTTGACCTGTAAGCCACAAGAATTGGTCGGTCTCACTGGGGAAAGTTTGAGCATTTATGAGGCCTCAAAACCCACCTCCACAGTGCCATAATTCCTCCAACAAAAGCATACTTCCTAATCATGCCATTCCCTTTGAGGGGCATTTTCTTTCAAATCACCAGAAAGCCAAATGCCAGGAGTGGGTTACCTCTTTTGGAGCTGTTGGACAGTCATATAGTCCCCAAACATTACTATTGGCTATTGTCAATGCTTTTGGTTACCCTCCAGAACACAGAACCCTGTGGCTGAAGAAACCACATACTTGCATCATAAAACATGGAAATATCAAGCTGGAACTAACCTGGAATCTTAATCTCTGTTGCATAGCTTTAATAGTGCTAAAAGGTGCTTTGCAGGATATCTGAAAAGAAAATAATCATTATTCTTACCCAGTTTTAAATCCATTGGTTAGGTTGGGAAATGAGGTTGGTCTTTAAATATTGCATGAAATTATTAAAGATTTAATAAAAAAGAAAAGTGGGCATGTTGTGATATTTTATTTGTGCTGAAATGTGATATTTTATTTGTATGTTAATAAATAAAGTTTGCCTGGAGATCAGAGGTCACATAGCAAGCCATAAACAGAAGTCAGCTGGTGGTAGCACATGCCTTTAATCTGATCACATGGCAGGCAGCATCTCTGTGTGTTCAAGAACACATCCAAATGTAATAACACAGGCCTTTAATCCCAGTACCAACCATAGAGACCTGGAGGTCTATAGAGACAGCCAGTGATGAGGAGTGATGTGCCTGGGCTTAGAGCCAATGAGAAGGCAGAACAGGAAGGCAATAAAAGTGCAAGTTAGACAGGGAGAAGCTCTCTCTTGGGCAGCTACAGTGTGGTGGTAAGTTAAGGTTAGTCAGTGGCTCTTCACTCTTTCTCTGATCTCTTCAGTTATTACCCCTGTATTTGGTTCTGTTTCTTATTTAATAAGACTGTTTAGAAATTCATCTACAGGGCAGATTGCCACTCTGTGAACTACTACAATAGTAGGCAGGAATTCTGGGAAGGAAAAATATATTTTCTCATTATACAAATAACTATTCATCCCATCTTTTTACCACAGCTTAAGTACCACATGTCTTTCCAGGAGTGAAATCATTTTGGTGAGGTGATTGACCTGCTCAATTGGATTGACTCTTAAGAGAGGTGACAATGGCCTGTCTCTAATTGGAGGTGGATTCCATTCTTTTGGCTAGCAGAGACACTTTTCATTTATTGGGCTTTCAACAGATTTTTAACATTTCCTTATTTTTCACAATAATGTTTATATATCAGAAAATAGTAAACGCACAACTATAAAAGCTAAATTTTGACTAGTGGCATACCACATTTCCTAGAGTCAACAACAGTGGTATATGTAGTTCTTTATAATTGATATTTAAATTGTTGATTATTTTTCCATTAAACCATACAAAGATTAACAAATATCTATGAATGTATAATTGTGTTCTTAGAATTCTGTTTTTCAAGAACAAACACTTACATTTAAACTTTAACCAGAAGTGTATATAACAGTCTACCCAATCACTTTCTCAGCAAACTGACAACATCTGCATTTTGGACCCTTATAATATTTTCACTGCCAGTTTTATGGTTTGTGAACTTAATATTCTATAAAAAAAAATTGGCCATCTGTATACATAAATATGTCAACTAAATAAACCATTGGCATAGCTATTAGCTTTTCTGTTAGAAGCTATAACATTTATTTCATTGCTCATTAGGTCTTCATATGATAAGCACATTTTCTTGTTGCCTGTAATTTACAGTAATTTTCCAGTTTTTATTTTTCTTTAATTTGTTTTTATGTTTGTTTGAGACAAAAAGTTTGTTATTTTTTCTTTTAATTTTGAAGGATATTGATATTTTTTCATTTATATTCTATCTCATACCATATGTGTTTCCAAGTATACAAGGTAATTTATGAAAAATTAACATCTAATTATTTTCACAAGAAATGTTTTGGTATGTGTATGCTGGGAATTGTACCCAGGACTTCCACATAACACTAGACAATAAACCTCTGAACTATACCTGTTCACTCTTTTAAGAAATATTCCATGCCTGTAAGACATGGGGATCTTTCTTTCTTCCTACCTTTCTTCCTTCCTTTTTCCCTTCTTTCTTTCTCTTATTTTTTCTTTGTTCTTTCTTATTTTTTAAAGTAAAGTCTCATAATTTTCTTAATGGAGAGCATATAATTCATTCTTTGCATTTTCTTCTTACAGTATTGGGGATGAAATAATCCATACACTAAGAGTTAGTTATGCCTGGAAGCTATTGATATTTCCATCATTACATGACTGACCAGTTTACCATACTATTTTGTTAATATTATGATTTCCACTCATTTTCTTGAGAACTCTTAATATATATCTTATTGATAACATTCAAATATTTTTGGCTTATTTGCTACAAAAAAACTTGATTTTTTTATATCTAACATCTTATATGCTAACATGAATCCCAAAACACTGTCCTGTGATTTCATTGTTCACACAATGGCTAATTTCCAGCTTCCAGTCTGTGTTAGAGTCAGGTAATTTTTTGATTTTAAAACTTTAAAAGGATTTGACATACCTCATTTTTCTAATTATGTTTCTTAGATTTTTTTTTAATGAGGAAATCCTTTCCAATCCTCCCTCACTCTCTTCCTCCCTCTCCCTTTCTCTTCTGTGTGTTGGTGGTGGTATTTTTGTACTTATGATCCTAACAGCTACAGAGCTTCAAACCTTTTGCATTCATGAGCTGTTTCAGGAGTAGATAGATGAATGATGTAGTTTGCAATCAAAGACCTCTCTATGTAGAGTAAAAGTGTATGTTTGTTTAGTAAAATGCACAGCAGTTTCGTTGTCATATCTGTTTATTGCTCAAGGCCACTTTTGAAGGTAAGAAGTTTCCTCTGGATTTCCTCTGGATGAGAACTCTTGGATTGCTTGTTTCCAAAGCTTACTCTATTCAAACTGTAACCTGGAGAGTGTTGGCCTCTTTGCTCAGGGGTACTTAGAAAGAAAAGTCAGAGCAAGAGAAAACCACAGGTTCTAGAAATCAGTGGTGTTCCCTAAGAAATTACAGGATCTGGCTACCTTAGGAGCTCAGATCTAATAGTACCTTTTTCTTTCTTTGTTCAAATCTGATCCATTTCAAACTTTTAAAAATGAAAACATTGAATAGTCAAGTACTAGGAGATAAATGTTACATAATTGCCAGAGTACTTCTGGGCATTCCATAAATTAATAAAGTCAAATTGTATCATTTTGTTCTTTAAAATAGAAAACAAGTGTGCAAGGTATTCATGAAGAGAAATCTGGTGGCTAATCACCATTGTAAGCTTGATAGGACCAAGAAATGCCAAAGATACTAGAAAAAAGTGCTCAGTGTGTATCTGTGATGCCTTCCCTAGACAGCTACATGGGGCTCTCGCCTAACAATAGTTGACTCTAGTGTTGATTCAAATTTTGAACAGACTATTGTGGGGATGGGGTGGGAAATGGCATGGATGTGGCCTGAGTGAAGGAGGTCAGTCACTGGAGTCCTTGGTTCCCTAGAGCAGTTCTTGCTACTACTCTGCCCTGTGTCCCTGCCGCCATCATGTGAGCTGTTTCACATGGCACAGATTCTCTGAGATGATATATTGGAACCTCTGAACCAAATTAAAATTGATTCCTTCCTTCCTTCCTTCCTTCCTTCCTTCCTTCCTTCTTTCCTTCCTTCCTTCCTTCCTTCCTTCCTTCCTTCTTTCCTTCCTTCCTTCAGTTGTATCAGACTCTTTCCCCACAGCAATGAAAAGCCTAATATGGGATAATTCAGAAGTATCTGTCTGACATGGGAATGGTTTCAGAGGCAAGGAAATCTCATTATTTTCATTACATATAAATTATTAACATATAGATGCTACTTTGTGTTAGTATTAATGTTTCAAAAATGAGGGAAATTCTACACTGATACAGTGCTAGATAATAAACAGAACATCAAGGAGTAGATCACTCAGGTGTAGGATTTTAAATTAGTTAGGCATATATATATAGGATTAGGAAAAAAAGTGGGGGCTTAATTAAGAATTTTCTAATTCTATACTACCCACCAGAGGGAGCCTAGACAGTCAAGAACAATATAAAAAAGAACTAAAGTTGACCAGGAAATTAAATAGCTTGTTCTCTGGGTTTTGTTCTAAAAATACATATAACATTTTCTAAATGACACCACCACTCTTTCATAGAAACAAAATGTCATAAGAAATCAGATATCATTTGTGAACAATGTTTCTGTAGCTATATTTATATTTTGAATCAGGTCTTTCATCCTAACAAATTATAAATAAAATATGAAACCTCTGCTTCACACATTCACAGTGAATGCATGTACAGTGAGTGCCTAAATTGGTTTTCACTCTGCACAACGAATCCAGGCCTGATAGGAAGTAGGTATTTGCTATTTTAAAAGTCTATAGCCTAGTTTAACTGAAACTAACACAAGCTGGAGAGAAATAACTTGAAAAGATGGCAAAGCTCACAGACACCAATGAAGTCTGAAGCATCTCTCAGAGAAGGAAGCCTGGCATCACCTAGTTGATGCTACCTCCTGAGGTTATCTGGAATTCAGACTTCTCAGTGACTCTGGAACTGACTTTCAGAAATTCTAGAAATGTGAGAAGAGATATAAGCTGTTGGGTGGTTTTCAAGGCCCAAACTGAAAATATTTCAAAGTAATTTTCAGTATTAAGTTTTCCTTTTGTCTACGTGTATGTGTGTGTGTGTGTGTGTGTGTGTGTGTGTGTGTGTGTGTGTGTATGTTTCATCTGTGTTTGCATGGGTCTGTGCACATTTACACACGCATCCACACATCATAGTCATTCGCCCTGAATATTCATCATCCTATGGCTAAAAAAGTATTGACTATAATTATTAGAGAGTTACAACTTCACAGTTGATAGTACTCTTTATATAATGCATGTATATAGAGAGTGAAAATATATACATAAAAGGTATTAATTCCTACATACTCACATGCTTATTTCACAATTTTAAATATGTAAATGCATATATATAATTGTATAAATAGGTTACACACTTATAATACTGTGTGCCAAAACCATTTCCATGCCATATATATATAAATGAATTTTTGAAACATTTCTGCAATTATTTATAAATATTATTGTTATCCCCACTTTATTATACAGGAAACTGAACGACAGAAAAGTTCAATAATATGACTAAATTCACACACATCATAGTGATGGCCCAGAAGCATTTAAATGTAGGCAGTCTAGTATCAACATCATACTCCTAACTACTTAAAAAGTGTATTTCAGGACACACACACACACACACACACACACACACACACACACAGAGTCATTATCATTTTATGCTGCTTGTTCCAGGTTTTTTGTTTTAGTTTCCTTGTTGGTTTTTTCTTTTCTTTTTGAGACAGTGTCTTGCTATGCAAGCATAGCTGGCCTGGAATTCACTATGTAGTACAGGCTGATCTCTAAATTAAGGCAACCCTCCCATCACAGCCTTCCGATTGCTGACATTACAAGCTTACAAGCATCCACCACCACACCTGGAAATTTTAATTTCTAAACAGAGGAGGGAGTTAAGTGACTAATAAAGCTGTCTAAACATAAACATTGTTATCTATTTGTTGGGGGATATTTGTACACTATGTGAAGATGTATTGCTGTGATTGGTGTTATAAAAAGCTGAACGGTCAATAGCTAGGTAGAAGAGTATAGGCTGGATTTCCAGACAGAGAGAGAACTCTGGGAAGAAGAAAGGTGGGTCAGCAGAGAGACACAGAGGAAGCAGGATAGGTACAGAGATGAGGTTATGAGCCTTCATGGAATAACATAGATTAAAAAATACGTGTTGATTTAAGTTATAAGAACTAGTTAGGAACAAGCTTAAGCTAAGGCTGAATGTTTATAGTTAATAATAAGTCTCCATATCATTATTTGGGGACTGGCAATCCGAAGATAATCTGACAAGAAAGCTTGCTACATCTGTTGAGTTATTAGCTCCTAAAAGTCTGAACAGCAGAGCACATGTCTGCATGTGTGCTTACCTGCACACACGTCTGCATGTGCGCTTGCCTGTACACACGTCTGCATGTGTGCTTGCCTGTATGTTTTTGTTAGTTTTGTCTGTGAAGTGTTTAAAAGTAAACCAAGCAATTTAGAGAGAAAGGTGTTGTTTAAGCAATATGTGCTTTCTAGGCTAAGAAGTTGATCAGTTTTTTTCCTACCTTTAACGGGAATTTTGTACCCTAATGTGAATTTGTGCATCCACTTGGACATTCTTCACTTATTCACATGGCCATCTTTCTGGATTATTCACATGGCCATCTTTCTGGATTCAGCCCCTCTCCTTCTATGTCCAACCTTTTTTCCTATATCAATTCCTGTGAAACATCCATGTATAAAATCTATCAATATTAAGATCTCCTGTCCTATGAAATTGACTTC
The DNA here is from genome assembly GCF_007827085.1 of Peromyscus californicus insignis. Taxonomy (NCBI): domain Eukaryota; kingdom Metazoa; phylum Chordata; class Mammalia; order Rodentia; family Cricetidae; genus Peromyscus; species Peromyscus californicus. The sequence continues at coordinate 103,600,126 of NW_026294617.1, forward strand.
TACTTTGTTTCCAAATACCATATAATATTTTGAATCCTCACCTCTTCGCTTGGAGAAAAAAAAAAACACCCTTGGAGGAGTTTTACTTCTTTCTATAACCAACAGAATGAGCTAAAATGCTTTGTTTGAAGAGTAAATATTCATTAATGTCATTGTTGTGAGATGATCTCCATCAAATCTTTCATTTAGCTGCACATCTTCATGTCATGTCAAAGGAGATTGAGTTGTCAATGGTTTCAGTAACACTTTAAAATTTGAGTGTGGGCTTCAGGGCACTAAAAACTTGAAAATTTTCTGAAAATTAGGAAATGTATTAAAAACTGAAGACACATGAAAATACACAAAATAATGGTTTCATTTATGTCCCAATAACATTTAAATACAGATATTTTATTCTGTATTATGTGATATTATTTCTTATTCTTATTTTATGTTTGAATTTCAGCTCTAAGTAGTTCCTGGGCAAGAACACAGTATGGCAAAATAATTTATAAAGTAAAACTAATTGTTAGTGAATTCTCCAAGGAATTCAGTTCTTAATATTAACTCTCTTAATATTAACATTATAAAAAATAAATTCGATTAAATTATACAGCTTCTATAAAGTAATTTCCCCTTGGACTTAGGATACCATTTCTTAATCTCCAGAGAAAATGGCATTTTAAAAAATTTAATGTTAAACTAGAGATATTATCATTTCAAACCATATGCAATACATGTATTAAGTTGCATTTAACAGTTGCTACATTCTCATATATTCATTATGTGAAGAGTTCCATTTAACTGAAACTACCTAATAGCATGCTCTGATTCCAGTGCATAAACAGGATGCGAATAGCCTCAAGAAAGGAGTATCTTAGGAAATCTTAAAACTTACACTCTCTTATTTTTTTAAGTTAATTTCTCTTCCTTCTGGGGGCTAATATCTTTTGATGAGGGGAAATTGGACAATAAGATGAGTAAAAGAAGAAATATAAGCAATAAAGCATAAATGATGAAAGGATTAAATTCTGTTTCAGCCACAATTAACAGCACATTTATTTGTTTTAGGCACTTAATATGAAGATTATTATGGATTGAATATGAAATTTCCCCAACAGAGTAATGTGTTGAATGTTTGGTCCTCATTAGTGGCAGGATTTGGAAAGTGTTAGAAACTTCAGGAAGTGAGGACTAGCTTGAGGAAGTAGATTTTGAGTCTTAGAGGACTACACATAGTATGGTGATTTGAATGGAAATGGCCCACATAGGCTAACAGACTTGAATGCTTGGTCACCAGGAAGTGGCACTATTAGGAGGTATGGCTCTTGTTGGGGGAAGTGTGATGCTGGAGGTGGGCTTTGGAGTTTTTATTGCTCAATCCAGGCCAAGTGTCTCTCTCAATTCCTAATGTGTGCTGATCCAGATGTGAGACTCTTGGCTCCTTCTTTAGTACCATGTCTGCCTGCATACCGCCATGCTTCCAGCCATCATGATAATGGACTAAATCTCTGAACTGTAAGCCATCCCCAATTAAATGCTTTCCTTTTATAAGTGTTGCCGTAGTCATGGTTTTTCTTCACAGCAATAGAGCACTAACTGAAACATATACTCCTAATTTTCTCTATCTGTCTATCTGTCTGTCTCTCTGTGTGTCTGTCTCTCTCTCCCTCCCTCCTTCCCTACCTTTTTCCCCACTTCTGTCTGTGTTGACTTAAAAACTTCTTCCACCACACACTCCCATAGCCATATAATGTTCTGCCTAAGTACATAAGACCAAGCAACCATGGATCAAACCTTCTGAACTTATAATCCAAAATCCCTCTCCCCTCAAGTGGTTTATGTGTACTGTTTTCTCACAGGAATGCAAAACCTGACTGATACAGAAAATTGTTACCAGAAAAATGAGTCATTGCTATGACAACCTGACCACTTGGTCCAGATGCCTCTGACACAGCTTTGGAGACATGGGTTAGATAGCTTTGGTTAGGTGTAACACAGCTTGACAGATGATACTGGTGTGAGCACGAAAGATCAGAATGCTGACGGAAATACAGGCAGTGAGGTGAAGTTCATGAGATTTCAGATGGGAACAAGGACTCTATATGTACCTGGAAAAGAGATCCTTCATTTTATATTCTAGCAAAAAGTATTATATCAAAGTCCTGAAACACTGAGGAAGGCTGAATTTGAAGGTGGATAACTAATTCAGCAGAAGAAATTCCAAGACTTTCAAGCTACAATATGTTTTGCTAGCTGTTGTAAGGCTGGCTCACTTACAATCAAAGTGAGAAGCTTTTTAAGCAGAGGGAAAAAAAAATAAAATGTGCAGTGTGGTCATAAAAGCTAGTGTAAAACTGAGGTTATGGAAAGCATATTTTTTTGAAAAGATTTACACTGGCACAAAGCAACCAAGTTCTTTGTGTTATTACAATAGGAGAGATGCTTTGACGGCATCACAGGAATTAGCCTGACCCCATCCAAAAGCTCTTCCCCCAGAACTCTTGTGATCAAAACCAGCCATGGTCCAAAGTAGCACAGCTCCCATTGGAGGTGTCCACAGACTTTGATATCTAACACTGATGTCAGTTTTGCAGCCACACTGAAACGTAGTTATGGAGTCATAGAGACTTACACTAAAATTTTAGAGGGAAATGTGAGAGGTAGTATCACAACGTGTGATAGCTTCAGGTTCCTGCAGGAGATTCCTGAGATGGTAATGTGTGGAGTTCTGAGGGTGAAGTCCTAGCCACAGTGGAGAATCTAAGAGGCCGAAGTGACAGAAATCTGGGGTATACACTAGAAAGGCTGTAGGCAATCAGAAGAACCAGATCAATAGAGCACTGTACAGGATGCAGCCATCAAGTGGAAAGTGGGGCTTCCCAGTCCTTGGGAACTCACATCGTGTGCCACATGCCCTAGAGCACAGACATTGAGCTACAGGACTTAGTGTTTGTCCTTCAAGATTCAGTTTTGTTCTAGTTCTTAGTCTTCTCACTGTTTCCTTTTTGAATAGGAATACTTTTACTCAGTGTCATTGTATGTTGGAAGCATTTAACTCAGTTTTTAAGTTTAAAGGGTCTTACCATTAAGAGTTTGACTTGTTTTAGAGCAGTCTTTGACCTTAGACTTTCAGACAATGGTAGAATTTTTGATACTTTTGGGACACTTGGGGATGGACTCAATGTATTTTTCAGTATGAGATGATATGAGCATTTGCATAAAATATTATGGTTTTAAATATGAAGCACCCATGCAAAAGGCCAGTGGAGTGGAAGCTTGGTTTCCAGCTACAGGCATTATCTTAAAATGTACTTAAAAACCTCAGGAGTGTGATCTAGCTGGAAGAAGTAAGTCAATGTGTGTCAGGGGTGTCAGGGTGTCTTTGTCTGTATCTTGCAGCGGGTCCCTTTCTGTTTGTCTCTTGGCTTCTAGTCTGTTGTGACATAAACTGCTGTGCTCCACTCAGTATCCCAGCCTCCAACACCAGCAGGCATTCTCTGTGAACACTCCAACTAAGCAAACCAAGAAAATATGTAACACACAACCATCATATTCTCCAAAAATCCAGAGAAGAAACAGAAAGCAAGGAACAAAACACCCACCCAAAAAAAGACAAATCCAGATATCTGCATCTAAAACTAGAATCATCCCAAACTCAGATGCCAGGGTAAAAACAATCAATAGCACCCAGGGCAATGTGTCTCCACTAGAGCCCAGATAGACTAGACAGCAGGCCCTGGATAACCCAACATAGCTGAAGCACAAGAAAAAGACCTTAAAATAGTCTTTATGACTGTGATAGAGGTCCTTAAAAAGGAAATGAGTAAATCCTTTAAAGAAATCCAAAAAAGCACAAACAGTTGAAGAAAAAGAATAAAATTGTTCAAGACCTGAAATTGAAAATAGAATCACTAGAAAAAAATGTGAACTAAGAGAACTTTGGAAATGAAAAATTTAGGAATTCAAACAGGAACTACAGAGGCAAGTGTCACCAAACAGAAAACAAGAGATGGAAGAAAGAATCTCAGACATTGAAGATATGACAGAAGAAATGGATACATCAAACAAAGAAAATGTTAAATCTAGAAAATTTCTGGCATAAAACATCCAGGAAATCTGGAACACTATGAAAAGACAAAACCTAGGAATAATAGGAATAGAGGAAGGAAAAAAAACAGATCAAAGATCTAGAAAATATTTTTAACAAAATCGTAGAAGAAAATTATCCTAACATAAAGAAGGGGATGCCTATAAAGGTACAAGAAGCATACAGAATACCAAATAGGTGAGACCAGAAAAGAAAAACACTAAACAAACAGAAGAGAGAAAGAGTATTGTTATGGGATATTTTAATCACACTCTCACACTCCCAAGACAGCCAATAAAGTTTACCTTGAATCAGAGGATAGAGCTAGCTACTAGCTGACCAGAATCAGCCATAGAGATTTTGAAGGACCCTGGATATATGGATAGACACAGGAAGTAGTGGGGAGGGGTTAGAAAGATTCATGAGGAGTTTGGATCAAGAAAGGAGAGAGAGAGGAGGTCACTGATCACTTTCCTGCCATTTCTCTGATCAATCAGGTTTTAACCCCATATCTGACTCCCTTGATTTTATTGATAATAGAATAATTTAGATAATCATTACAGAATATTAAAACCTGCAAGAGGAAAAGAACAAATAACATATAAAGGCAGGCCTATTAGAATTACATGCTTCACTTCTCAATGGAGACTCTAAAAGCCAGAAGGGCCTGGAGAGATGTACTGCAGACTCTAAGAGACCACAGATGCCAGTTCAGACTTTTATACCCAGAAAAAGTTTCAATCGCCATAGATGGAGAAAATAAGATATTCCATGATAAAATCAATTTAAACAATATCTATCCACAAATCCAGTCCCACAGAAAGTGCTAGAAGGAAAAATCCAACCTAAGAAGGTTAACTACATCCAAGGAAACAGAAGAAATAAATAATCTCACACCAGCAAAATTGAAAGAAGAAACACACACACACATAAGCCAACAACAACAAAAACAACAAAAGGAATCAACAATCATTGGCCATTGATATCTCTCAATATCAGTGGTCTCAACTCCCCAATAAAAAAGACTCAGACTGACAGGATAGATTAAAAAACAGGATCCATCCTTCTGTATACAAGAAGCACACTTCAACATCAAGGATAGACATTACCTCAAAATAAAGGGTTAGAAAAAGATTTCAAGCAAATGGACCTAGGAAGTATGCTGGTGTAGCCAATTTCATATCTAACAAAATAGACTTCAAACCAAAACTAATCAAAAGAGACAGGAAGGGATACTTTGTACTCATCAAAGGAAAAATCCACCAAGATGACATTTCAATTCTTAACATCAATGCCACAAACACAAGGGTACCCAAATGGTTGAGCTGAATCCCCAGGGGAGTCCTTGCCCTGGAGGAGATTGGAATGGGGGGTGGGTTGGGGGGAGGGGGGGCGGCTGGGAGGAGGGAGGACAGGGGAATCTGTGGCTGATATGTAAAATTAAATTAAATTATAAAATAAAAAAGAAACACTATTACAGTTTAAATTACATATTGACCCTCACACATCAATAGTGGGAGACTTCAATACCCCACTCTCACCAATAAACAGCTCATCCACACAGAGAAATACTGGTCATTACAGACATTATAAATTAAATGGACCTAACAGATATTTACAGAATGTTTCAACCAAACATATATATATATATTTTTCACTGCACCTCATGGAACTTTCTCCAAAATTAACAAAACATTCAGTCACAAAGCAAGTATTAACACATACAAGAAAACTGAAATAAGCCCTTGAATCCTATCAGATGACCATGGATTAAAGCTGGATATCAACAACAACAGAAACATCAGAAAGCCTACAAACTCATGGAAACTGAACAACCCAATACAGAACGAAAAAATAGGGCAATACACAAATAAGGAATAAATTAAGGACTCTCTAGAATTCAATGAATACACAGCATACCCAAATTTATGGGACACAATGAAAGCAGTGTTAAGAGAAAAGTTCATAGCACTAAGTGCCTACCTCAAAAAAAAAATTGTAGTGATCTCATACTAGCAACTTAGCAGCACATCTGAAAGGTCTAGGAACAAAAAGAAGTAAGCATACCCAAGAGGACTAGATGGCAAGAAATAATCAAATGGAGGGCTAAAATCAATAAAATAAAAACAAAGAGAAGAATACAAAGAATCGATAAAACAAAGAGTTGGTTCTTTGAGAAATCAACAAGACAGAAAAACCCTTATCCAAACTACAAAATCAGAAACAAAAGAGTGAGCATAACAACAGACACTGAGGGAATCCAGACAATCATAAGGACATACTTAAAAACCTGTACTCTCCAGGCAGTGGTGGTGCATGCCTTTAATCCCTGCACTCAGGAGGAAAAGGTAGGCAGATCTCTGAGATGAGGCCAGCCTGGTAAACAAATCAAGTTCCAGGACAGCCAGAGCTACAAAGAGAAACTCTGTCTCAAAAAAACTAAACAAACAAAAAAAAAAAAACCTGTATTCTACCAAATTAGAAAATCTGAGAGAAATGGATAATTTTCTCAATAGGTACCACTTATCAAAGTTAAATTAAGATCCAATAAAGAATTTAAATAGACCTATATCTCCTATAGAAGTGAAATAGAAGCAATCATTAGAAATCTCCCAAGCAAAAAATGAAGCCCGGGGCTAGATGGTTTTAGTGAAGAATGCTACCAGACATTTAAAGAGAAGTTAACACCTATACTCTTCAAATTATTCCACAAAACAGAAACTGAAGGAACATAAGGCTGCAGTCACCCTGAAATGCAAACCACACAAAGATTCAACAGAGAAAGAGAATTACAGACCAGGTTCCCTCATGAACAACGATGCAAAAATATTTTTAAAAATACTTACAAACCAAATCCAAGAATACATAAAAAAAGATCAGGCCCATGATGAAGTAGGTTTTACCTCACAGATGCAGGGATGCTTCAACATATGAAAATCAGTCAACGTAATCCATATTAACAAATTTTAAAAAAAAAACACGTGATCTCATTAAATGTAAGGGGGAAAAAAGGCCCTTGAAAACATCCAACACCCTTTCATAATCAATTTCTTAGAGAGATTAGGGGTACAAGGGACATACCTAAACATAAGAAAGGCAATTTACAGCAAACCGATAGCCAACATCAAGTTAAATGGAGAAAAACTCAAAGCAATTCCACTAAAATTAGGAACAAGAAAAAGCTGTCCACTCTCTCCGAATCTATTCAATATAGTACTTGAAGTACTCTTAGCTCGAGTGATAAAACAACTGAAGGAGATCAAGTGGATACAAATTGGAAAAGAAGAAGCCCAAATATTGATATTTGCAGATAACATATTATCCATAAATGACCCTAAAAATTCCACCAGAGAACTCCTGCAGCTGATAAACACTTTCAGTAAAGTAGCTGGATGCAAGATTAACTAAAAAATCAGTAGCCTTCCTATGTGCAAATGACAAATGAACTGAGAAAGAAATCAGGTAAATAATATCTTTCACAATAGCCTCAAATAATATAAAGTACCTTGTGGTGATCCTAACCAAGCAAGTGAAAGACTTGTATAATTAAAAACTCTAAGTCTTTGAAGTAAGAAATTGAAGAAGATATCAGAAGATGAAAAGATCGCTCATGCTAATGGATTGATAGGATTAATATAGTAATAATGGCCATCCTACCTGAAGCAGTCTACAAATTCAATGCAACCCCCATCAAAATTCCAGCACAATTCTTTACAGACCTTGAAAGAGCAATTCTCAACTTCATATTGAAAAAAATAAAAAACCCAGGATAGTCAAAACAATTCTGAACAGCCAAAGAACTGCTGGAGGTCTTCCCACATTCCCAATTTCAAGTTGTACTACAGAGCTATAGTAATGAAAACCTGCATGGTATTGGCATAAAAACAGACATGTTGATCAAATGGGATTGAATGGAAGACCCACACATAAATCCACACATCTACGGACACCTGGTTGTTTTTTATAAAGAAGCCATAAATAGACCGTGGAAAGAAGACAGCATCTTTATGAAATGGTGCTGGTCAAATTGGGTGTCTGTATGTAGAAGAATACAAATAAATCCATATCTATCACCCTGCACAAAACTCAAGTCCAAGTGGATCAAAGACCTCAACATAAAACCAGATACCCTGAATCTGATAGAAGAGATCGTGGGGAATCGCCTTGAACACATTGGTACAGGAGACCACTTTCTGAACAGAACACTGATAGTGCAGGCACTAAGATCAACAATTAATAAATGGGACCTCAAGAAACTGAAAAGCTTCTGTAAGGCAGAGGATTCCATCAATCAGACAAGTGTCAGCCTACAGAATAGAAAAAGATTTTTTTTAACAATTCCACAACTGATAAAGGACTATTATTTAAAATAAATAAAGCACTTGGGAAACTATGTAGGTAGAGTTTTCCTGCCTGGCCCACAGTCAGGACAAATCTCTCTCACCTGCCAGTCCCACAGCCACTCAGACCCAACCAAGTAAACACAGAGACTTGTATTGGTTACAAACTGTATGGCCGTGGCAGGCTTCTTGCTAACTGTTCTTACAGCTTAAATTAATCCATTTCTATTAATCTATACCTTGCCACGTGGCTCGTGGCTTACCGGCATCTTCACATGCGGCTTGTCATGGTGGTGGCTGGCAGTGTCTCTCTGACTCAGCCTTCCACTTCCCAGCTTTATTCTCCTTGTCCCGCCTACACTTCCTGCCTAGCCAATGGCCAATCAGTGTTTTATTTATTGACTAATTAGCAACACATTTGCCATACAGAACATCCCACAGCACTTCCTTTTTTTTTTTTTTCAAAAAGGAAGGTTTTAACCTTAACAAAGTAAAATTACATATAATTTGGGAATTTGGGCGTAGCTTCTCTTACTACTTCCTGCTGGAGGGGCGCGCTGTATCTTATGGGGAAACAAAGAAAATTTTAGGATTATGGAATAGTCCGTGAGGCTGTATTGTCTGAGCCAGTTGCCTTGAAACCATTCTGGATGTTGGATCATCTGGGCCATGGTGTCATCGGAGACTTTCAGGGGGTCTTGGCTGGTCAAACCTGATGTATCTTAATCTTGAACAAATCCATAGCCTCTGGCTTTCTGTGGAAACAAAAGAGACTCTTCTCCAAAGCAACATATCCTTATATCCAAATTTTGAAGTCAAGGTGCCTTTAAAGTATACATTTTGACATAACTCAACAGTTTTTACAATCAAATGTTTTTCTGCAGTTAAAAGTCCCAAAGACAACACAATCCAGATTCTCTGTGTAATATCCATTTTTATGTGGCTTATTTTTTATACTACCTTTACTGTCTCTTTAAAGACTTTATTTTTTAAAACTATGTATTTGTTTCTATAACTCTATATATCATCTTTTTTGTCTCTTTCAAGCCTACGTATCTTTTACACACATTTTAAACTATTACATCTGAATCTGTCTTATTTTGAATCTATTGCCTTAAACTGCAGCAGCTGTGGCTGCTGGCTCCGCCCACCTCAGCTTCCCAGCATGGCTACGTTTACCACCAGCTCTGGGAGCTATCGTGGGTCTATGCTTTTATCCAAGCAGTGTGTAGTCCAGAAACCTCTTTTTGTGTTTTGTACTAGCAAAGTCTAAATCCACCACACAGCTTAATGTGCCACTTGCAGAGGCCTCATTCCCGCCATACTGCAGGTCCAGCGTACAAGCTAGGAACCCACCAGTAGCTCAAACCAGCAGCTGCTGCTCATTTGAGAGAGACAATTAGGAAGCTGTTTTTAGCTCCGTTTTAGAATCTTTTTTCTTCTCAGATTTTAGGTGGAAACTCTTGCCGCCACGTTGGACGCCATTTGTAGCTAGAGTTTTCCTGCCTGGCCCACAGTCAGGACAAATCTCTCTCACCTGCCAGTCCCACAGCCACTCAGACCCAACCAAGTAAACACAGAGACTTGTATTGGTTACAAACTGTATGGCCGTGGCAGGCTTCTTGCTAACTGTTCTTACAGCTTAAATTAATCCATTTCTATTAATCTATACCTTGCCACGTGGCTCGTGGCTTACCGGCATCTTCACATACGGCTTGTCATGGTGGCGGCTGGCAGTGTCTCTCTGACTCAGCCTTCCACTTCCCAGTTTTATTCTCCTTGTCCCGCCTACACTTCCTGCCTAGCCAATGGCCAATCAGTGTTTTATTTATTGACTAATTAGCAACACATTTGCCATACAGAACATCCCACAGCAAAACTAGAAATCAACAAACCAAATAATCCAATTTTTTTTAATGAGGCACAGCTCTATACAGAGAATTTTCAATAGAGCAACCTCAAATGAATGAGAAACACTTAAAGAAATGTTCAACATCCTTCACCCCTACGCTCTTATGTCTTTGGTATGGGAAGGTACTCTGCAGGCTACTGAAAGAGAAATGTGGACACCAACCCAACTACAAAACCTTGGGCCTACAATCTGTCCTGCTTGCAAAATATACTAGGGCAATGGTGGCGCAGAACTTGTGCGAGTAACCAACCAATGTCTGATTTGACTTAACGCCCACTCCATGAGAAGAAACCTATATCAGACACTGCTTGGGTAACCAAGAACCAGAGACTAAATACCCCATAGCCTTGGGTAAAAACAAACACAACTGGTCAAAATATTTATGTAGTATCAATAAATTGAATCCTAATGATATTCTGCTATACTCATAGATCAATGTGTTATCCAGTCATCATCAGAGAGGCTTCCTCTGGCAGCGAATGGGGACAGATGCAGAGACCTACACCCAGACATTATGCAGAAAGAGGGAGAGAGAGAGAGTATAAATGGGTCGTCTCCACCAGATCTCTCCCCTCAGAGCTCAGGGAATCCCAAGAAAGAGGAGATTGAAAGATTGTAAGAGCCAGAGGGGATAGAGGATACCAGAAGAACAAGACTTTCTGAATCAACTAAGCAAAGTGCATATGAGCTCACAGAGACTAAAGAAATAAGCACAGGACCTGTATAGTCCTATACAAGGTCTTCTGTGTATATATTATAGCTATTAGCTTAGTATTTTTATGGAACTCTTTCCTGTGAGAATAAGTGAGTCTCTGACTCTTGTGCCTGCTCTTGGAACCGTTTTCCACCTATTGAGTTGCCCTGACCAACTTTGACATGTAAGTTTCTGCTTGTCTTGTTAGATTTTATTTTGTCAGGTTTGGTTGTTATCTCTTAGAAGCCTGTTCCTTTCTAATGAGAGACAGAAAGGGAGTGGATCACAAGGGAAGGTGGAAGGAACTGGGAGGAGCAGAGGAGGGAAAACTATAATCAGGATATATTGTATAGAGAAAAGAATATTTTCAATAAAAGAAAAACAGAAAAAAGAAGAAAAGTCATATTCTATATTTAAATTCCAGAGCAACATTTATTTTTCAGCACTCACATAGCATTTAAACATTCTTATTGAATTTTAGTCAGTTGAGTTCCAGTTTTCTAATCAGAAGATACTTTTTGAGCACTGCCTGTATATTGTGTATTATCTCTTAATACACCTTGTCTGATATGAGAGTACAAAAGTCAGAGTTAGGCAATCCTCAACCTTCAGTTTAGCCCAAATTATTTACGTCTTACATGTGGATCTATAAAAAGAGGATAAAATATTTTCTACTTCAGTAAGAAAAGATCATATATACCAATTATCTTTCTTATAGAAAAAATAGACAATTCCTGTACTCAGGAGGCAGGGATAGGAGGGTCAGAAATTTAAGACTAGATTGAACTGTATAGAAAGTTCAAGACTGGCCTGGGAAACTTGAAACCCTATCTCAAGAAACAAATTAACAAAATGGGCCCAGAGAGATAGTTCTATGGTTAAGAAAACTTGCTATTCTTACAGATGTCCCAGGTTCATTTGCAAGATCCCATATGTGAGTTCACAGCTGACTGTAATTCCAGTTCCCCGAGATACAACACCCTGAACTGGCCTTCTTGGGCTCCTATGTACATAGGGTGCACATATTCTCATTCAGGCTTACATGCATACACCTAAGTAAAAAGTAAGTCTTTAAAAAATAAATAAACAAACAAATAACATAGTCAAGTGGATATTATTCTCATCCTGTAATGCCAGTGATTATGTCTTGCTTGGTGTAATTTTTAAATTTATTACTTTATTTTATGTGTATGTTTTATGTGTCTGTGCATCACCTGTGTACCTGGAAATCAAGACTGAGTCCTCTGAAAGAGCAACCAGTGCTCATAACCTTTGAGCTATCTCTCCAGCCATTTGCTCAGTATTTTTTAATCCCTTAAGCTCCTTAGGAAAAATGCCCATCATGTAGACCGTGCTTAAAAGATAATGGATATAAAAAGATAGTTGGAGTTAAAGGACTAAAAAAAAATTATTGTCAGAATGTCCATACTACTAAAAGTTATCTACAGCTCCTGTGGGTATCCATCAATATTCCAATGATATTTTTATTATTGTTTTGTGTGTATTGATGTTTTGACAGAATGTATGTCTGTGCACCACATGTACAGTACTCTCCAAAGCCAGAAGGGCTGTCAGATGATCTGGGACTGGAGAGGGCTCTTAACTGCTGAGCCATCTCTCCAGACCCTCTAGTGCCATTTTCCATAGAAATAGAAAAATAAATCTTACAATTTCCATGGAACCAAAAATGATTCTAAATAGACAAATCAATCTTAAAGCTAAAAGAATAAAACCAAGTGTCACACTAATTTCAAACTCCACACAAAGATATCATAATTAGAGCACCATGGCAGTGGCATAAAATCAGACACATCGACCAAGGAAACAGAATAGAGATCCAGAAATGGACTTACACAGTTAAAGTCATCTGGTTTGAGACCAAGTTGCCAAGAATACACCATGAAAAAAAGAAACTCTCTTTGATAAATATTATTTGGAAAACTAGATATCCAGGCATAGAAGGGTGGAATTATACTCCTCACTTTACAGAAAAAAAAAAAAATCAACGAAAATGAGTTAAAGACATAAATGCAGGATCTAGAAATTTACTTCCACCAGAAGACATACAGGACAAAGGAAATTCTGGTGGCAATGTTATAGATATCACCCCAGAAACATAGGCAAAATCCCCAAAATAGACAAATAGAATAGTATCAAACCAAAATGTTTCTGCACAACCAAGGCTACAAACAACAGATTAAAGAGGCAACCTAAGGAATGGGAGAATATTTGAAAATATATTAAACATATAAGTATGTAACACATCTGATAAAAGGGTCTAAATAGAGATCAAATTTAGTTCAATAGTTTTTTAAAAAAAAAAAAAAAGACAAATAGCCTGATTCAAAAATGTACCGAAGATCTAAATAGGTATTTCTCAAAAGAAGACAAATAGCTGATAGGTATATGAGAGTATGCTCATCACGATTAACCATCATCATTGAACACAAACTAAACCACATGGGATCTCACTACACATTCATTAAACGGTTGTTTACAAGAGGAGAGAAGAAAAGCATTGAAAAGGGTAAGCAGGAAAGGAACCCTTGAACACTGTTGGGGGGAGGGGACTTTTTATTTGGACCTAACCTTCAAGTGGCAAAATACTTTGAGATAGTAGAATTTTCAAAATTTATTTTTGTTCTTTAATAAGCTCATATAAATATATCATGAATTTGAATCATTTTCTCTCCCAATTACTGATTTAGCAGGACATTCATCATTAGCACATTTGCATGCCTATGTTGCTCATGTTGCTTCTAATATGAAACCTCGCCATATCTACTTACTTTAGGATTGTGCTTTCTACTTGAACAACAATAGCAATTTATGGTGATATTTTATTTGTACTGAAAAGTGACTTTATTTGTATGTTAATAAATAAAGTTGCCTGGGGGGTCAGAGCTAATAGCAAGCCATAGCAGAAGCCAGGCGGTGGTGGCACACACCTTTAATCCCAATCACATGACAGGCAGATCTCTGTGTGTTCAAGGACACAGCCAATACCAACCATAGAAGACCTGGAGGTCTATATAGACAGGCAATGACAAGGAGGTTATGTGGTTGGGTTTACAACCAATGAGAAGGCAGAACATAAAGTCAATAAAAAGACAGATACACAGGAAGTAGGTCTCTTTCTGAGGGGAAGGATGACAGCGGCAGCGAAGGGTAAGAAAGGGTTTTTAGTATCAGCTCTTAGCTACTGCTCTGACCTCTTGGGCTTTTAACTTTGCATTTGGCTCTGTGTTTCTTATTTAATAAGACTGTTACATCTATAGCAATTTTAAAATAAATCAATGAATTAAAATGCAACCCATATGAAGCCATTAGCATGTATGCACCTGAGAGCAATACATGGTTCCCATGTACACTGTGGGGATGAGTACAGAATGGTCCCCAGGCCCTCACTGCTCTCCTGCTTCTTGGCTCCCTTATTTCCCAGCCTGACATTGTTTGGCTGCCATCCCACTTCTGGCTTTGGCCTTCATCGCGGGATTTGGAACCCTAGCTCTTCCTCCTAACTTCATTTGAAAGTATTAACCAACAAAGAGTTCTTCTGTGTAAAGGCCCCAGCCCTTCATCAGCTTGTGCTATTTTCCTTGTGGCTGATATTTCATCAAGACTGGCCCGGGAGATATTGCTGCCCTGGCCTCACTGCTGCTAGTTAAGCTTCTCCACCGGTGTCCCCCACGTTGTAGAAACTGGCCGTCTGACCATCTCCAGGCCTTCCCAAGCACTATTCATTACAGAGATCATGTTTCTGTAAGTGCCCAGATCAATTCAATAACCCTCTCGGATGCCAGGTCAATTACTCTCTATCCAAATCACCGACTGACCTGGAGAGCAAGAACAATCACACATTCAAACAGGCACACACCTCATTCAGGACAGTGAACCTGTTCACCTCAGAAAATATTTAATGGAAAAAAAAAGAACAGGATTTGGAAACTTGGCACCACCACCCAACACTAAATGTTTTCCAGTCTTTGTTATTCTCAAATACACAAACAATCCAGAACATTGACTCCAGCAGTAATTGATAGAGGCTCATAGCAAAATCCTTGGGCCTTCATTCTTCAGTTTGAAAACCTGGCAAGACCTTCATAGAAGGGAAAACAGAAGAAAAACCTCTGAAATCAATATTTTTCATCTACAGAAGACAGAGAGTGAAGTAGAAAACCTGGCCCTGGGCTGGTGTTTATCTCCTTCCATAGTTGGTCTATTCCCTAGACTCAAGAGACCATGTGGAGCAGCAGAGAATGAATAGAACCTGAAAGTAAGGCAGTTTGTTCTTTCACAGAAGTCATATTTTAAGCTCTCACCATGCACTGGGAACATCAAGGTCTCTACCTTCCCACAGTTTATAATGTCATGGAGAAGACAGACAAAAGGCATATAACTAAGTTTAGAACACAAGGTAAGTTGTGTTAAGTGGTAAAGGAAAGAAAATAAGTAAAGCAGATTAAAAAGAATGTCACACATGCTAGTGTATTATACATTGTACATGGGGGGGGTATGCTTTTTTCTTTCTTTTTTTCTTTCTGTCTTCTTGTATGTTTTTGAGGCGGGGCCTTGTGTAGATCAGCTGACTTCAAATCGCTAAACCAAAGAGATGCTGAACTCCTGATCTACTGGGACTACAAGGGTGCACCCCTTCATTAGGTACTATGGGGTGCTGGAGTTCAAACACAAGGCTCCGTGCATGCCAGGCAAGCACTCCAACACCAGAGCTGCATCCCTAGCCTGGGAATATCTTTCTTAGGAGATAACATTGGGTGTGACCAGAGTGAGGCAAAGTTCTACGGACATATGAAAAGACACTCGGCGGAGGAAGGGGGAATCCAAAAATGCCCCATAAGAGTGTGCCTAACAGATTCAAGCACCATACAAAGAGAAACAGGACATGCCATAAAGAGTGAAAGTTGAAAGCTGGTAGGAAATTACTTGAAAATTATCTCTTTGTAAGCTGCGGTAAGTTGTGTTCACTTTTTTCCCTACATGCCACAGGAAGACATTTTATGGAGACTTTCACTTGTATGTGGTACAATTATACACTTAAGCTTTTGACTACATTCTTTTTTACAGTGTCCTCCCATTGGCTTAGAATAGACTCTTCCCATCTTCAATGAATGTGATTTGCTTAGGTGAAGAGAATATTATCAAATGTAACACAAAGACCTTAAATATGCTCACATTAGTTGTCTAGGCTTCTGGAGGCATTAGCCTGTTGACCACTAGAGATTAAACTTCAGATACTCACTGCCTCGTCAGCCAAGGTCAGAGTCAGACCCATGGAGCACACAGCAGAGCCATAGGAAAACCCAAACCAGAGCCAGCTCTCAATTCTTACTATATACATAAATAAATAAACCTCTGAAGGCTAGGATGATGTGTTAGGCATAATTACTGAAGTGAGAGCTGACTGGCATACCTCAGAAGAGTTTCAATCAAATGAATAAGGTAACCTGAGCTATATTTTTTTAAAAACTACTATGAACAGCTGTTTCAGAACTCTCTAACAGAGGAAAGACAAGTGGAAGAGCAGAGTGGTGTGGAGGTTGTTAAAAGGTCAATGTGCGACTTGGTAGTGGTGTCAGCCATGGGGAGAACAATGGAGTTGGTAGGATTTGTTAGTGACAGAGACAGGAGAGGGAAGGGGTGAATTAAAGGAGTGTTATAATGCTGTCTTCAAGTCATTTTTGTCGTCCTGCTTATTCATTCCCCCATCCCACCAGCCCAGCCTACGTTTCTAAGCATAAAATCCACACATAAAGAGTGTTTTTGTCAACTACCATATATCCAGGGACACAGTTGCTATAGCAGCCAAGCAATTCTCTTTAAGCAGCCAGGTGGAAATCAAATAGTTCTGAAGAATCCTAAGCTGAATAGGTTGTTTTTGTCAACATCACACAACAAACTTCATAACTGCCTTTAAAAACTAAGAATATCTAATTCAAACACTCGGGTTTGACATATAATTATCTTTTGGGCAAATAACTCTGTTTTTCCATTTTTGCATTTTGTACAAAGGATTTTATGCTGCTGTTGATCTATCCTTGGGCCCTCTAATAGGAGGACAGCATGTCTCTCTTCTCAGCTGAACAAGTTCCTACCATGTCCCAAGCCAGTGTACATCACTCCTTATCAGACAAGGCTTTGCCTCAAACCTCTGTCCTCTCTCTTAGCCCATGTCAGACAATACTAGAGCCTTCAAGGCCATCTAGCCTCTCTCTGCTACTCTTCCCCCTGGCTCTCAGCCAAGGTGGTCTCTGGAGTTTCAAGCTCCTTTCTTTCCTAGAGAGCTGCCTCCACCCAGCTCGCCAGCATAATATACACTCAGCTCAAATCCTTCATCACCGGATGACAAATGAATTGACACAGTCTCCACAATTTATAATTTCTCATTCATCCCATAAAATCTTAGCGTCTAGCTCCCATAATCTGGAGGATGCTTTACCCTACATTATATTCCATTGTATTCCACTGCCCATGCATTTGACCATTTTGGGTGTTCCCATGACTCTTGTCCACAGTGGTCTTCACAGACATCTGTGTCCCTCCTCTCTGAAGAGATCAGATTAAGGAAGATGGTAGGTTAAATTATTTTTAAATCTGACAACCAGATTGCAACATACTATATTAAGCGTTATTTTACTGCTTGTGGGGGCTTGAATGAAGATTGCCCCCATAGGCACATAGGGAGTGGCACGATGGGGAGCTGTGGCCTTGTTGGCGTAGGGGTGGCCTTGTTAGAGGAAGTGTATCAGTGGGGGTGGGTTTGGGGCTTTCTCTCTCCCTTCTGGATGCCTAACAAGATGTGGAACTCCCAGCTCCTTCTCCAGTGCCATGTCTGCCTGTGTGCCACCATGCTTTCTGCTATTGTGACAATAGATTAAACCTCTGAACTATAAGCCAGCCCCAGTTATAAGAGTTTCCTTTATAAGAGTTGTGGGGGTCATGGTGTCTCTTCATAGCAATAGAAACCCTAACTAAGACACTACTGCATTTCATAACATTTAGAATCAAGTTTTAAAATACACAGTGTCCAACTTCTAGTCAGAGAAAGAGTTGGTGTAGTGGACTGGAATAAAGAACTACCATCCCCAAAAAGCTCTTGGCTATTCAAAATAGATAATACTGATGTGCAAAAAGACACCCAAGCAATCCATTAAGTTCATTAAAGTCCTGAGAAACTCTACAGAACTCAAAATAAATTACATTTTGGCACAGAAATTAAAGAGAAATCTCTCAGGAAATAGTTTAGAACTGTTTGTAATCTATAGGGCTCTGTTTCCTGTGTTTTAAGAAGAAGCCTTGCAAAAAGGAGAGATTTGTTGTCTGATTTTTACGGAGCCAGCAAGTGCTAGGTAGATAATATGCCTTACTGGTAAGAAGGCTGTTGCTTGCTCTTGCATCCTTGGCAAGTGTGAGCATGCCATCATACAAAGCAGGCACAGAACTTGCATGGTCCAATCACATTCTAAAAGGAGATGACTCCTCCTGCCATATACTTCATAATCCCCCCCATTCTTGGGAAAACTTGTATCACTATTCACTCCTCTAACTCAAATTCACAAATGACATGTGACTCTAAATGTCTCAACTAGAATCATTAGCATCTAGATAAACTAAAGAATTGATGTCATAATATTCTCTGGAAACAGTGTGGGTAACACATCCTCTTATACCCTGGATGAGAGTGCACTGGTACATTCTTCAACATCTTCGGAGAACCACAAGCTATATATAAAAATGTGGGAAATCAGACCATGTACTTCAGTCCCACTGTGAATTCCCATAATACCTTGATCAAATTTCCATTCTTTGCCTCTGTGTCCCTGTTGCCTCTATCCTTGAGGGCTATGTTTAATCCTCCTCAATGATGAGAGTTGGGCACAGAAGGACAAGGAACGTGTGAACTTAAATTTCTCATTCCGGATCCTCACTATGCAGTGCTGACTATACTGTAGTTAATTAAATAATGGTGATTTTTCAAGTCTTTTATTCCTAGAGTGTCCACATATTGAAACTGTCTCCAGGAGGTGTTTTGGAACTTTTAAAAGATAAAGCCTCCTAAGGGTGTCCTTAGATCATTGAGGTATCATATCCTTGGAAGCAATTAGCATATTCATGGAAACTTTCACTTTTCATTAAAATCCAAGTCTGCTTCAGTCTGTCTATTGTTTCCTAGTTGATACCAGATCCTTGTGCCACTATTACTCTTCATGATGTACACTCCTGAGAAGGTCCTTACCAGAAGCCACCAATGTAAGAACCCCTGAACCTCCAAAACTTAAGAGTTCAGTAAATCACATGCCTTTATTAGTTGGCTGCTTCAGGAAGTTTATTATTGTGACAAAAAAGCTAGCTAATAAAATGTTGTAGGAGAAAGAGACTACTGTGTTTGAAAGTAAGGATAAGAAATGCTTCATAAATTTAAGAGCTCATGTGGCAATACAAATATTGATGCTTGAAAACATACACATGATCTCTGCCTCCAATAGCTTATTAGAAATCTCTAGCATTATGTCCATCAGAACCTCCATCTCAACACATCCCCCATGGACATATTTCTAAGAACGCTGCCTCAACCTCCATATCACCTTGTCAGGCAATCCAAAACTTGTTGCATTTTCTGTTGTCCAATATCCATTATCCAGTTGCTCAATAAATCCTGGAAAATTCTGTCTCTAAGAGTTTCTCAACTGCATTGTCTTTAAATCCCTATAGTCAGTCCTAGACTTTCATCTTGTCTCATTGGATTAGAAAGAAACCTCTTAAACACATTTTCTTCCACCCATCTCTCATTCTTCTCCAAAGTGCTTAGCATAACTGCCAGAATTATCATATTGAAACGTATTTGAGAATGTCATTGACTTACTTAAAAACTGTCATTATGGACTCCATATTGGAAAAACTTAAAGTCAGTTTAACAGCCACCTGTTTGAGTACATATTACACAGAGTCTATTAAGTCTGGTAAATATGAAGTAGCAAACTATGGACTGTTGTGAGGACCACCGTGTACTGATTAGAAGAATCAAAGCCATCAGCAACCATTTACAATACAGTGAAATATCTACAGTCAAAAGACTATGCCCAGTTTACAGAGATAACATAGAACAGGGCACTATCACTTGTGTTGGAGACTTACAAAAGGGAACTATATCTAAGCTTCAGGTGAGTATGCCAAAGAAAGGGAATGGAAAAGGATAGTGAATAAGATTAAAAAAGAATTCCAGAAAATAACTGTTGCAATTCTTTTCTAGTTGAGCATGTTTACACCAGCATTTGAGCCAGTAAATGATGGAATGCTAATCACTCTTGGGTGTGGTGTTAGGAACCAAGATCCTCAAACAGGGAATAGTAAAGAAACAAGAACCATGGGTCAGAGAGATTGATGATGTCTATGCTGACATGTCTGAGTGCAGGTCTCAGTTCACAGGAGAAAAGGAGAGTAAGGAACAATGATACCGGAAGGCAGAGGCAGGAGGATCTCTGTGAGTTCGAGGCCAGCCTGGTCTACAGAGTGAGTTCCAGGAAAGGCGCAAAGCTACACAGACAAACCCTGTCTCAAAAAAAAAAAAAAAAAAAAAAAAGAAGCAATGATACTGCCATTAACCCCTCAAGTCGGCAAGTCGGCTAACTCCTTTAAAGCAGCAATACAAGAACAAGTATCTGGCCGGCAGTGGGCACATACCTTTAATTCCAGGACTCAGGAGGCAGAGCCAGGCAGATCTCCGTGAGTTCAAGGCCAGCCTGTTCTACAGATCGAGATCCATGACAGACACCAAAACTACACAGAGAAACCCTGAAAAAAAAAAAAAAGAACAAGTATCTGAAGAGCTAAAATATAACCCACTGAAGAAAATGAAGATGAACCCCACAGGTAGAGAATGTCAAAAAAGTCAAAAGAAGAAAATCATTTTCCAGAACAGTGACTAAGACCCACTCCAGTATACACTCTGTCCCAGGCACTTGCTCAGTTTCGCTTATTCATGGTTCTCTCTCCTCTTACCCTGTGCTCTTTATCCTTGTGTTATCAAAAAGAAGACAGTAATAATAATAGCTCCATGGCTTTTTCAATGACTGTAAAGGACATGTATATTCCTTGATATTTAGCTCATATAATCCCTGTGTTCTATAAAATGGTATTGTTAATATCCCAAAGTAACAGAGAAAGAAATCAATGCTAACAGACTAAAGGATCCATCCAAGAAGACACAGCTAGTAATACAGCATAGCTTTCATTTAAATCCAGACATATTTAATGCACTAAACCATTTGCCAGTCCCAAACATAGCCAAGTGTTTTCATGTCTTCCTGACTTTGTACTTGCCTAAAATAACCTTTCTACACCCACCCTGTCTGGTGCAATCGCATTCTTCCTTAGAAACACAATTTGTGTTTAACAAGTCAAGTTATTTCTTTGATGAAACTTCTCTCCGCACTACCTTATTCCAGACAGCACTGCCGTCTGCTTCCTCAGGGTTATGCCTAAATTCTGTTCATCCTATAGTCACATATGTGATAA
Organism: Peromyscus californicus insignis; assembly: GCF_007827085.1. Taxonomy (NCBI): domain Eukaryota; kingdom Metazoa; phylum Chordata; class Mammalia; order Rodentia; family Cricetidae; genus Peromyscus; species Peromyscus californicus. Next base: position 103,621,674 of record NW_026294617.1, read on the forward strand.
GGAGATGGACGCACAGAGAGATCCTTACTACAATCCTTGGATTAGAGTGCTACATTACATAGGAAAAGGAACCTTTCAATACCAGAGTTATCATGAATTATACAGGTTAACCCAATCTCATGACACAAATTCTTAAAAGTAGAGAGCTTTCTCTGGTAGAATCAGAGACATTTAGGAAAAAGAGAAGTGATAGAGACCATGAGAGTCAGCTTAACTTTACTGAAGAGGGCTGCAAGGAACACACAAGCAAAAAAAACGTATGCAGTTCAAGGAGGGAAAATTGACAGCCAATCAATTTTTTGCAGACATTAGACCTGCAAACAGAAGACAGGCAACACAGCCAATAACCTGGGTGGTCTTGGAAACTATCATTCCCAGTTCTTCAAGTAAGAAATTCAACCTAGTCAAACCTGAGACTCTAAGCAAAAGACCTAATAATTTGGTTTATTTTATCAAAGAAAGAAATTTCATGTTATTTATGAGATATTTGTCCTTACAGTGTGAATATCCCAGGGATCAAATACAGTCCTGAGTATATTGAATAGACTAGAACATCTCTAGCTTGCTCATCTCCATCCCATAAGGGACATCCATGCTGTGATTATTTTTGTTCTAAGTTGCAAATGACCTTTCTTCTACTTGATGATCATCTTAGTACCAGAGTCACAAAGAGAACATGGGCTGTCCTTATTCAAAGATTTCCAGAAATTGCCACTTAACGTCTGTTCCACCAAGTTGAATTACTTTGTTTTTAGAGATGGCCCTAATCTGGAACCAAACACACGTTCTACAACACGCCCATTTCACTGTCTGCCTAATAACTGCCTGCCCTGCTGTCTTCCAAAGCATTGGGCATGTTAATGAACATGGGGTCTGTTATTTTGGTCAGGGCTTGGAAATTCTCCCCCATTGGTGGTGTACTACTCACTGACAATTTGCAAGCTCCTTGACCAAATATTTGGGTCCTTTAGCCCAATCAAGGTAACATAAAATTAACAGTCACTGTGATGAATTACTTTGGCCATTGTATCACAGAGCTCTTCTGATTTAATACTACAGAGAAATATAATTATTTACCACAAATCATGTTTCTTAACTGTGTGTGTCTTTTATAATGTCCCTTCATTCTTCTGTCTCTTGTTATTTTAAAGCATTATTTTTTCTCACTCCATGCATATTTATCTAGTGGTTGCTAACCTTGAAGTACAGCTTTCTGGGGAGACTTCGAAAGCATCTCCTTAAAACACATCCAGATAGCCAATGTTCTTCCCCTTGAAGTAATTCATAATGAACCCATGAGAGGATGCAAACAAATGGACATTCATTCAGATTAGATTTCAACACTTCATGATGCCTCACATGGAATATTACTGTCTGCCTCTGTGCACAGGCAGAGAGGTTCTTACTGCAGATGATGCTGCCTCTGCTGAGCTTTCTTCTGGGAGATCTTTCTGTTTCCACTGGGCTCTTTGGTGAAAGCCACTGTTTTCATTCATTAGCAGAGCCCAGGGCAGCTTCCTCTGCAATTCTGGAGAAAGGAACTTCCGTCTCTTTATTCATCATGCTGCATCCTCATTCTCCCTGCAAGGATCTCTGGAGAGTCTCTCAGTCCCAGACAGTACCCTAGTTTTGAGAATAACTTTGGGTATTTGTCCTACAAAGACAAATTATTTTCTTATTCGAGGTTAATACTAAGGCATATGGTAATTTGGACTTCAAGTCCAATGGCATAGTTATTTTTTTGCCTTGCTACCTGGGAGAAAGTTCTTTTATCTTGGATATTGGTGTTAAATCTATTTTAAACTTCATTTTTCTTTTCTTTTCAAAATATTTTAAGCCATGAAATTCACATGTGTCTACTGTATCTAGTGACACAAAGGAAATTTATTTAGAGACAGCTAATCATTTCCCATGCTTCCTTGAGGAGACTAATATCAACAACTTGATGTGCATCATTTAGCCTTTCCTTAAGGTAATGGCAACACACAAAGGTATTCTGCAGTTGTTTAATTTTATGGTTGACATAACATACACCATCCAAAATTTCCTTTACCTCATTTAACAATTCTCTATTAAAAAAAGTATAGCTTAACACACACACACACACACACACACACACACACACACACACACACACACACACACACAAAATAGCTAGTGTTTTATCTTGAGTTCCTGAGCCAAGGGGCTTCCATGGTCAGTTTGTTTTGGAAAGTAAGCCCAAGGCCAAGAAGTGGAGGGCAGAGACAAGAGAGGCAGGAGAGGCAGAAGGTCACCCAATGGTGACTGCCAAGATGACCGTTAATACAAGTAGTGGGGCTTTTGAGGAATGGACTAGAACAGTTCCAAATTGTCTAAACCGGAGACAAAAGAGATCCTATTCCTACATGACCTCTACTCCCTGGTAGTCAGGGCATCCTTGTACCCTTTTCAATTTCAGGTTCCAATGTATACTAGAAGAGCTGGGGTCCCTCCTACACATGTCACAAGTTGACTGAGTATCTCTCTGCACAATGAAAGGTAGAATGCAGCTGAAGAAAAGTATTGTCAATTATACCTACATGCAGCTCGTTGCTATAGCAACAGCTAGAGTACAATATGGACTGAGAGGATGTGAGATGATGCCCAAAAGATATCTAAAACAAGCGCATTCATAACATTCCATATATCGTATATGTTTAACCATACACAGTTGATCAGATGTTTACATACTAATTTTATGTTTGCGCCATCATGATACTACATTGAATATCCTTAAATGCGGATTTTTGTTTCCTAGCACATTTATACCTATGTAATATAATCCCCAAGGTGAACTTGCTGTTTCAAAGCACTTTTCATCTATTAATACATCTGTGCTTTCCATAGCACAGCCATTATTCCTACCTGTAGTTTTCAAGTGAGGAACACTGGAGTCCAGGGTGTGAAGACAGATTTTGTTCAATGTCATATAAATGATTAGATTCCAAACACATTCTTAGACTTTGAAAAACAAAATAGTTTAATATCATTAATTTTTAGCCATTCATTCACTCATGTTTCTGTTATTGGAGATCAAACATCAGGTCTGGTAGATGCCAGACAAGCACCCTATTATTGAGCTATGTGGTAATTTGAATGAGTATGGCCCCCATAGACTCATGTGTTTGAATGCCCAGAGGGAGTGGCACTACTAGGAGGAGTGGCCTTGTTGGAGGAAGTATTTCATTGTGAAGGTGGACTTTGAGGTCTTATATGCTCAAGCTATGCCCAGTGTGGGACACACAGTTCACTTCCTATTGCCTGTGAATCATGTAGAACTCTCAGTTCCATCTTTAGCATCACATCTGCCTTATGTGGCACCAAGATTCCCACCATGATGATAATGGACTAAACCTCTGAAACTATAAACCAGCCCCAATTAAATGTTTTCCTTTATAAGAGTTGCCATGATCCCAGTGTCTCTTCACAGCAATACAAACCCTAACTGAAATAGGATACATCTCTAGCCCTGTGCTCATTTCCTTAATCTATACATCATGTTTCCTTTCAGCCATTTCAGTATCATAGCCCTAGGAAATGGAGGCTGGATACCATTCCCTATGGTGATATTTTATTTGTACTGAAATGTGATTTTATTTGTATGTTAATAAATAAAGTTGCCTGAGGGTCAGAGCTAATAGCAAGTCATAGCAGAGCTGGGAGTTCGTGGCACATGCCTTTAATCCCAGCACTTGGTAGGCAGAGCTAGGTAGATCTCTGTGTGATCAAGGATACAGCCAGCATTGGAGACACACGCCTTTAATCTCAATACCAACCATAGAAGACCTGGAGGTCTGTACAAACAGGCAGTGACGAGGTGGTCATGTGGTTGGGTTTACAACCAATGAGAAGGCAGAACAGAAAGTCTATAAAAAGACAAACACACAGGAAGTAGGTCTGTCTCTTGGCTGAAGAGGCTAGCTGCAGCAGGAAGGGTAAGGCTCTTAGCTCTAATCTCTTGGCTTTCTTCTTTGCATTGGTTCTGTGTTTCTTATTTAATAAGATGGTTGGTTACATCTACAATTCCCAGAAAAGAATGCTATGATCTAGCAGAACTCTTCATACAGAAGGATGAAGAAGAAAACCCACCCCTGTAAGACTATTTTCCTGGGCGGGCACCTTTAGAGCAAGGTGCAGAAAATAATCTTCAGCTGAGAACTACAGCTGTTGATAGCTGGAGCACAACACCCCACAAGTTACTGTGTCTTTTATAAACGAGGAATTTCTACAAACCCAATGCCTTAGTTGTGCCTCAATTACTGGTTTAAAAGTTAATCAATAGGGTGTATTCTGTGGTAAAATGATCTCTACCATGTGCATGTACCATGCATTCTATTTATAAGAAATAACACTTTTTTATACTTAAAAATGTTATCTTAAAAGAGATCAAAGATGTACACATGTAATAGCCAGGTTACATGAAGTAGGAAATGCATCTTAAAATTTTAGTTATAAAAATTTTAATAAACCATAGCAATAAAAGCCTCTTATTCCTTAGTCTACTTATGGCGCTAAAGATTCAATAATAACATCTCTTTAAAGACAAACAGAACTCAAGATAATTTACTTTTTTCAAGACCAAAAAAATGTAAGGACATTCTAGGGAAATTTTATCAGCTACTGCCAAAACGAAATAATTGCCAAACTTTCTGAAAGCACAGATATTATTAGTCTTGTTAAAAAATGCTAATAGATTTGTCCATTTGAAAAAGAATACAGTGGATAGACTTCTAGAAAGTAAAATACTTACATAACAAAAAAATTATTAAGTTCTTAAAAAACATTTGAAATGGCTACATTACATGCACTTGAAAACCAGAAGTTTTTCTTTTCTTTTTTCATCTATTTTATTTATGCTTGTGTCTGTGTTTTTGCTTGCACCCATGTATGTGTGGATACTCACAGGGGCCTAAATGAGATGTCTGATGTCTTGGAAGTGGAGTTACACACATTTGTGAACCACCTAACAAGGATGCTGGAATTCCACCTCCGACAGAGCAGTAAGCACTCTTAACTGCAGAAACAGCTTTCCTGCCATAGAACGTTTCCGATTAGTGAAGGTGATTTATTTAAATTCAGAAAAGTTTCCCCATCCTCATAGTCACCTCTTCCCTTGTGTCATCTAGAAAGTGAGCAATTAAAAGTGTGCGATTGACATTCAAAGCCCTAATTTTACTGCTTGTAAAGCTGTCCAAGTCTTGTCTTGCTCCTCTGTGGTATGCAAGGGGTGATAGCACCTGCCTCTCAGGTTTCCTGGGAGATGAAATGGGATAGTGCACGAAGTACAATGAGAACAAGTTCTTCACATTTGACAACCAGGATGTGTCAGCTGTTAGTGTCACATCATTCATCCCCGGAGAAAGAAGCAGAGTTCTCTCAAAGAAACAATTACAGTTACTGAGGAATATGATATTGCTAAAGCCAAGAGCACTGAGCATTCACCTGGCACAGAACTCAGAACAGCAATATGTTTTAACTTCAGTAAAGGAAAAGCTTCCAGTATGAATCAAAATGTATGTTCCCATACAACTTCCTTTATAGTAATTCTAGCCCCACTAGTAAATGGTAAGAAAAAAACACATTGAAAAATAGTGCTCTCCAGAGCTTTGGTTCATTATAAATTACTATATTTAATACACTAGTGTTATAAATAACAATCTCTACTGAATAGAAGCACTGTTCACAATAGCCCACAATGTTGTTTAGCACCTTTATCCAATCCAAAGGTTTTATTAAAATGTGATTACAACTGTCATAGTCTTCATCTCTGATGTGGCATTCTAAAGAAAGCCAAACCCATCATAGAATCATATGATACATAAATTAAAGATTATTGTAGAGCTCATCATTCAATCCTTTTGTTGTATACCTAAGGAAACGGAGACATTGAGAAGTCTACTGTCCAGTAACATTTTTAAAGTAAATACAAAACAATACAATTAATGGTATGGTCCCAGTGTGGAATGATTTTTTTTTCTGAAATGTCCCCAACCTTGTAGCAGAGCAGGACAAGGCAGAGGTAATGCAATGACTCTGAGGAAGTCATAACAAAATTCTTAGCAGAAACATATCTGTTTTTTGTCTTTAATCATATTATGTTGATTATATTGTATGCTTGTATTTTCTCAGTTTGCTCAAGCCTTAGTTAGCTCTCATTTAGCATGGCCCTAACAGCTCAGTGATGAGTCATGCTTGGTAATAGCAACCTCCTACTACCAGGGCAGATTCCACCAACGTCTCTAATGAAGCCTACACACGCCTTGCTTCCTGATCATCACAGTTGCTAATCATCATGATTAGCCTGTCTGTGCAACTGTCTAATTAACAAAACTAATCATAGAAAGTGGAGGAAGTCCTGAGTGAATGTGTGTTGTTGACATGGGCAAATACACACCAACAACCCCAGTGTCTCAGTCGCATGGAGTGACAAAGCCTTCCCTGGGTAAGGCTTAGAGGGATGGTAAAACCTTCCTCAGATCCAAGAGTGAATAATGATAGTGTATGTGTAAAATGTCCACCAAAGCTTCCTTTCTAGAAGAATGGTCTGAAAACTTCTCTCCTATAGACACAGCTCCAACCAAAATCAACCAAACCTATTTCCTTGTTCATCTGTATGTAATAACCCATCTCTGTGCTCATCTATGTGTAATATCCCATCTCTGTGTTCATCTGTATGTAATAACCCAATCTTCCTGGTCAACAATACATATAAAAAACAAGCTGAGTTTCTGAGCTGCTGTTGTTTCTCCACCCAAAAGCCCAGTCCACCCAATCCCAGCTTTTTTTTTTTTCTGAATATGTCTTTCCTTTCTTCATTTCCTTACAACTCCTGGTTAAGGTTTTGAGACCCAGGCAAGGATGCAGCAAATAATAACATAATCCCTTGTATGTTTATATACTATTACAGATGATAATTATGTCCATTGACTACAGTTTTGTAGCAGTCATTGCTAAAAAAAATCTTTAAAGCAATAAAAAGGTGGGCTAATTTAACTTCTTTCATAGAGATGAAAAAAAACTGAGGCAAAAAAGGTAATTAGAATGGCTTAAAGTCACAAACTAGCAGCCACACCCAAGGAGTCTCATGTGTGACCTCTTAGTTCTACAATGTTTCATTTAAGGCACACACAAAAAAAATTGAGGTATCTTTAGCTCCAGTAAGGACCAGTGAAAAACTGAGGTTTAGGGAGTTAAGTATAAAGAAGTCACTGAAAATGAGGAGACCATAGCAAAGCCAGGTTATAACCAAAATCTAACTGATGCCCAAATCTGAACCTCAGTTTTACAATTAGCAGTCAGGAGTAATATTGCCTGTTTAGACTAGAATATGGAGGCTCTGACTCAGTTCTTAGGGGCTACATCATCTTCTCTAGACTCCTGACTTAGGGAAAGACCAGCTAGCTCTCCACCCCACACACTGCCCTATACTGCCTGCAGCAACTCCTGCAAACCTTTTCTGCTTTGCCTCACCAGCTCCACTCGATGCCCTGTAAACTTGTGGTTTTCAACCTGTGGGTCCAGACCCCTTTGAGGGTCAAGTGACCCTCAAATCAGATATCCTGCATATCAGATGTTTATATTATGATTCATAACAGTAGTAAAGTTACAGCTTTGAAGTAGCAATGAAAATAATTTTATGGTTGGGGGTCACCACAACATGAGGAACTGCATTAAAGGGTCACAGCATTAGGAAGGTTGAGAACCACTGCTGAAGACAAGTGTTGAGTGCTGGCCATACATCCTGTTATGAACCCAGCTACTCAAAGAAATGAGTCAGAAGTGGGAGGGGGAAAGAGGCAGCTACCTCAGATCAATTTCCTTTGATTTGTCCCAGCTTCCTTTCTCCTGCCCATTATTCTGTAAAACTAGTGTCAGTTTCATTATTGATGCATCCAAGTAGATCTAGAATTTGTTTTTTTAGTTAAAAATAGTATGTTATTATTTATCAGATGTATCTACAGGTTTTCATGTGTGTATATGCTCTTAGATAAGTGAATTATAGTTTTGTCTTATATATTTTAATAAATGAATCTAATAAAATGCATTTAGTTCTACAAACATGTACATGCAATATATTGAGTATTAAATTTTATTTATTATCCTCATCATAATGTCTTAATGCTTTCTTCTATTTTATGTATTTACCTGTTTAAATAACATATTCCTAGGCCTATGGGTGTTGCCCATCTGCATTGTTTAATGTTTTGGAATTCTTTGATATTTTATTTTATTTTATTTGAAATTATGTGTATATGTGTGCAATCTGCATATACATACATGCAGGAATGCCATGCTGGTGGAGTACAGAAGAGAATGTCAGATACCTTGGAGTTGGACTTACAGGCAGTTCTGAGCAACCTGACATGGGTGCTATAAATCTCAAATAGCCGAAAGACATTTAAGGAATTGCTCAACATCCTTAGTCATCAGGGAAATGCAAATCAAAACAACTGAGATACCATCTTACACCTGTCAGAATGACTAAGATCAAAAACACTGAAGACAGCTTATGTTGGAGAGAATGTAGAGCAAGGGGAACACTCCTCCACTATTGGTAGGAATGCAAACTTGTTTTTTTTTTTTTTTTTTTTTTTTTTTGGTTTTTTTTCGAGACAGGGTTTCTCTGTGTAGCTTTGCGCCTTTCCTGGAACTCGCTTTGGAGACCAGGCTGGCCTCGAACTCACAGAGATCCGCCTGGCTCTGCCTCCCGAGTGCTGGGATTAAAGGCGTGCGCCACCACTGCCCGGCAGGAATGCAAACTTGTACAACCACAGGATGTTTTAAGGGGAAGTGGAGCAGTCCATCCTGCAGGCAAGCTCTAGAAGTAACCAACTCGAAATCATTTCAGGAAGTCCCTGAAACTGACAAGATTCACTAGGATCCTTCCTTCCTAGGGTATATAAGCTGCGAGGATTCCTGAGAGACACTCTCAGACAAATTGAACTGCCTGAAAGAGGAATCAGCCAAACTGCCTGAAAGATGCCCAGACCAACTGAGCTGCCTGAAAAGGACACTCTCCAAACTGGTGAGCTGTCTGCAGGCTGTGCACTGTGCTCTGTTTCCAGCTTTCTTGAGCTGTCATCCATTATGGGTTGGGATTTGGTGATGCAAGCTGTCTTTAAGTCATTTCTTTTCTCAAGATATTCTTCAGCCATGTTCCTCTAAGTAACCCCAATAAAACTCATTGGCTTTGCAAGTTGGACTTTGGTGGTGTCTGTATTTCTGTTTCTTGTTGATTCCCTATCTAGGATGAGTAAACATTTGCTCACATCGCTCCAGAAATAGTGTCACACACAGATAGATAACTTCCAACTTGAACAGACTCAAGTATAAGGCATAAAGGGTCACATAGGCTTCAACAACAGTGAATTGTGGACATAGCCTGGTCTTTACAGCCAGGTAATACTACAACTGAATACTGGTTCTTCTTACTTCTTCTATAGCTATCATTGGTCAACTGCTTGGGCCCTTTTAGTCTCCAGACTATCAGAAGTACATAAAAAATGTGCCAGCTGTTTCATAATTCTGTTATCTAATTCTGTACCCTCTACCTCTCCCCTGGTTTTTGCCAATCAAAGTACCAGAATCTTAACTATATAACAGATGTGTGTCATTTCATGTAAAAATCTATATGTAACAGGATTTCTGTATTAGGGTTTTAGTGATGTGAAGAGATACCATGACCATGGCAACTCTTATAAAGAAAAACTTTTAATTGAGTATGGCAGTTTACAGTTTCAGAAGTTTAGTTCCTTATCATCATGGCAGGCAGGATGGCAGCATGCAGGCAGACATGGTGTTGGAAAGGTAACTGAGAGTTCTGTATCTGTATCTGCAGGGAGCATGAAGTGAGCCACTAGGGCTGGTTTGAGCTTCTGAGACCTCAAAGCCCACCACCAGTGACACACCTCCTCCAACAAACCCAAACCTTACTCCAACAAAGCCATACCTCCCAATAATGCCATGAGCCAATGGGGGCCATTTTCATTCAAACCTCCATAATCTCTAAGTCTCATTTCACTAGGAATTATATGAAAATGTTAAAAAAATATGTAAATTGACTGTGCCCACATCCCATAATGAAAAATATACTAACCTTTCTGTATAACCTTACATATACTGTCCATAGAGGATATATCAGTACATTCCCTGAAGAATTTGCCAATATTTTCACTAAGAGTTTTATATTTCTATACTTCTGCTGTGGTTCACTAACCAATTAGATTAAATCTAATGTATCTGATTTCTTCTTCCAGAGTCTTCTAATTAATAGGCTGTTGTTAGGCTGTTTTTGTTTATTGAATTATAATTTTGAGGGGCAAGCTGGGGAGAAGGCTCGATTAGTAATGTGCTTGCCATGCAAGCATGAAAACCTGAATTCATACTCTTGTCAACATTGTAAAAAGATGAGTGAAATGTTGTGTGCATCCCAGCACTGGGAGGATGTCTAGGGTTTGCTGGACAGTTAGTCTATGTGATCCTTAGTCAGTAACAGTCCTGTCTCAACACCTAATGTTGATCCCTGGCCTATGCACATGTGCATATGCACCTACACAAATATGTGAATACATGTAAACATAAAAACACACCAGTAATATTGGTCTTTCTTTAACAGATATTTATGAAAACCTTGCCATGCATCAAATATTGTATGCACCTATATCCTCAGAGTCAGCTGGGTTCAACAGGTTTATTACTCTCTTGATAAGCCCTAACCAGCAAGCCATATGCTATGAGGTCTTATTTCCACCACAGTCTAGTATCCATTAAATCATCTCTTCCTCTCTGCAAGGCCATTTTTCTTTCCCATGTTGTGGAACTTCACAAAAATTTAAACCCCTCTAGGAAAGAAAATGATTTCCTGTTCAGAGCATAAAATGAAATCAGATCCATATGCTGGATGCTATTAGACTCACAATGCACTCTGTTACACACTCCTGGCAACAATAGTTCAAAGACATTTCTGTTGAATAATTTCGTGCTCACTTTTTCCTTGTGGTCAGGAAATGTTACACAGCATAATCCCAGTGAGATAATGTTTTAATGTTAAGTGTAAAGCTCTTAATCCCTGCTGCTGAAACCAGGGAACATGTGATGGCGATTGGCAGGAAACAAACAAGCAATGGATTTTGAGGAATTTAAGAGAGGAGGGACTAGGAGAAGCAGGGAAAGAAGGGCTACTTTAGAGAAAGGAGTTAGAGTTGAACCAAAAAGGAATCTTTCTAAACTAGACTAGAAGGGATTTGTGTGTGTGTGTGTGTGTGTGTGTGTGTGTGTGTGTGTGTGTGTGTGTGTTTTACTTTTAAATTTACTTCAGAGTTACAGCTATAAGAAACGTCCTATACAATCAGCTAACACTTCTATACTTGTTCCTTGTAATGAGTCTTTTTCTGTCCCACCAGACAGCTTCCAAATAATGACATAGAGACTTATTATTCATTATGAAAGCTTGGCCTATTGTTTAGGCTTCTTCTTAACTAGCTCTTATCACTTAAATTAACCCATTTATGATAATCTATGTTCTATCATGTGGTACTACTTCTCTTCCTTCTTGTACCTCCTGTTTCCTCTCCACGTCTCCCTGGCATCTCCTACATGCCTAGATTCTTCCTCCTCTTCCTTTCTCTCCCCAGAAATCCTGCCTACACCTCCTGCCTACCTATTGGCCATTCAGCTTTATATTACATCAGTTGCAGCAATACATCTTCACACAGTTTACAATTATCCCACAACAATTCCTTTAATAATTCTTTCCTTCTTCAAAAATGCTTTTAAATTTCAAGATCACATATAGTATTATTAATTCTGGTATACTAAACTAGTGGAGGTGTCTAACTAATAAAGATCTACCACAACAAGCATGTTGTGAGCAGCAGTGAGAGTGAAGAAGTCATTAGCTGAGATAATTTTGAAGAATCAAATAGGATCCTGGAAAGACTGACAGCAGTGGGGAGACTACAAAAATGGGAAAATGTTCCCATATGAAAATGATTTAATGTTTTGCTATATAGCTTTCAAAATAATGACCTAATAGGTAGGCTTGAGATGATTTGAAGTGAACGAAGACACAGCATCAGCTCTCTATTGTCTGTCATTTGTCTGTCTCTCTCTAGCATCTATCCTTTGCCTGTCTCTACCATTTGTCTATTGTTATTGATCTATCTCTAATTCTCTACCTTGCCCATTGCCTCTCTGCAGCCCCTTGTAGCCTTATATCCAGTCACACTTTCTTCTTTGATCAGAATAAACATTTGATTATGCTGAAGAGGCCTGGGCCTCTTCTCCGTCAGCCTGAGCAGTTCTTATTCTTTGAAGCTCTGTTTAAAAACTGCTTGCTCCACATCTGAACTAAGCGTCTTTTCCTCCGCACATCCTTGTCACTGGTCCTTATGCCTCTTTTTTTTCTGCTTCCTACTTATACATATGCTTTTACCAATACATTAAAGAGATTTTTAAGTAGGCCTTGTGTATCAATGACATTTGAGCATCTGATATTTGTTCAGTCTGTACCAAAGTATAGGTTGTCAATTGAAATATTAAAAAGAGAAATTTAAAAGTTCCCATATGCATCAAGTGGTGTAGTGTTCAATTAGCTTAGACTTCTCAGCATTTCTCTCCTTCCTTTGTATTCCAGAAATAACAGCGACTGTTTTGCATTTCATCATGAGATTGTTGGGGTAGTCACATAAAATAAGGCAAATAAAGATAAATAATGAGAGCTCCAGAAATCAACAAAGAATGACTCTTGTTATGAAATGAACTATGTTTTGGCCATGTTGCACAATAGTTTTGCTCCACAGGTGTGTAAAATATCATATTCTAACAATGTCTTTGAAACAATTACCTGCAAAACTTTTGACATGTCTTACGGAGAAATGAAGTCTAATTCTGACCCCTCTGTCCTCTCTTCTCCCTGCCCCCAGTACCAGAATCTTTGGCCTCCTATCATTCTCGCATCTTATACCATGGATAATCCATCTTTAGAATTTCTGGTGAATCTTTGGAATAGCTTCTGCCAGGTTGCTTTCTCTGGAATTTTGGCCACCATGCTTTGAAAAGCCAAAACCACATGGAGCGATCACAGGGAGGTCCTCGGAAGGATAGCTGCGGCTGAGCCTGCTTTCCAGGTATTCTAGTTCAAGAGTGAGGTGTGTGTGAAAACACTGAAAGGGGTGTGACTGGTAGGATTTTGAAGCCTCCTCCCCTGTGAAGCAGAGCAGCTACTCCCACTTTGCACTTCATAATAAAACCACTCCATTTGTCCAAACAACAAAAGATTATATCTCAGATTGTTTAAAGATGACTTACACTACATGTACATGGTGGGTCAACGGGAAGGCTCGCCTCATTCTGGTTAATCAGGGACCCAGCTAATTGGTACTGCCAATCATTGAGATAATAGGTAACAGAATTCTGTGAAGTCTTGCACCAGTAGTTACATGCTAGACCTGGAAATGATACATGACAGTTCATCTATCAAACCTAAGCAGGTGATTCTCCCCTCCCTCCACCCCCAAAAAAGCACCAGAATCATTAGTCTTGTCATGTACTTAAAAATGAAGGGATCTGAAAAGACTTGGATTTGTTTTGGGTTTGGGGTTTTGTTTTTTGCAGTACTAAGGATCAAATCCAGGACATCATGCATGCTTGGTAAGCACTATGTTGTAGCCCCAGCCCCTAGAAATAACTGGTAAACAGAAATAAAGATTATCACATTAGGACATCGCAAGACTGGCCTTTCAAGGCCAAACCCTCACCTCAACCTCAGGTTCATGGTATTACCCATTTCTTCCTCCCAAGGCCAGTGTCTCTATATTGCTACCTTTTTACCATACTGAGCAACATCTGTATCTAATCTTACCTATCCTGCTGCACATTGTCTGCATGTAAAGCAGTGGTTTAGTGGTCTCCATGGAAACCAAGACTATCTGGTGGTTCTGCTAAATCTCTAATCACAGTTAGGGATTCTCTCTCTCTCTCTCTCTCTCTCTCTCTCTCTCTCTCTCTCTCTCCTCCCCTCACTCCCTCCTTTCTGTTCCTCTGTCTCTCCATGTCTGTCTTTTCTTTATTAGAGACAAAATCAGATTTACATACAGAGTTTATTGTCCTTTTAACCTAACATAAATGATGTAACTTGGACTCACATCTCTGACTTAAAATTAAGAAGCATAAGAAAGAAAGAAAAGATTTCCAGAAAATGAGATTTTTGAAAAGGAAAGATGACAAGAAAAGATGTATATGGCCTGACAAATATTTGGATGTAAATTCTGGAAGAAGTGTTAAATTCAAGCACCTAAACTTCTCACTTACTCACTTTTTAATATTGTCAAAGTTTCACATTTGCATATACCACAGGACGCTACAATGCATCTCCATAGTAAGATAGTTGCAAGGATAAAAGAGCTGGGTTAATTAATTAACAATGTAAACCTGAACTGAAGTAAAAAGTGCCATTCCATTTCAAAGCATTAACATTACATCTGCTTTAAAGAGAGGGAGGATGGCTGTTGTAAAGAGTCTCTGATAAATCTTGAAGATTTGTAGAAAGTTCTAGAAATCCCCAACCTATAGTACAGTTCATCTTGAATGCTTAAGATTTCTAGGTATAAGGTGAAGAATGAGAAGCACAAGTGATACAGTGGAAGGGAATGTCATCAATTAAGCACTTTCAGGGAAGTCTTGCCAAAGGCAAAATTCCAGAAACGCTCATCAGACAGAAATGCCTTCCAACAGTATTGCCAACCTCAATATCTTCTGTCACCATCTCTTCCTCAAAATTTTAGCAAAATGTGATGGACCCTGTTTCCTGGTTCTTTTGGAAATATACTGTGTAGTATTTACTGATTTAATTTTTCTGAAAAAAAAATTTAATGACAGATACAGAGTAAACATTACCAAGTTTGCAAGATAATTTCTACCAAATAAGCCACCCTTCATGTGTTGGCTAGTTTTATGTTAACTTGAGATAAGCTGTAGTCATCTTAGAGGAGGGAACCTTGATTGAGAAAATGCTTCCATAAGATCTGGCTGGAGACAAGCCCTGTAGAGCATTTTCTTAGTTAGTAATTGATGTGGGAGGGCTCAGCCCACTGTGGCTGGTGCTATCTCTGGGCCGGTGGTCCTGGATTCTATAAGAAAGCAGACTGAACAAGCCAGTATCAGCACTCCTCACTGGCCTCTGCATCAGCTCCTGCCTCTGGGTTCCTGCCTGTTTGAGTTCCTGTCCTGACTTCCTTGAGTGATAAACAGTGACATGGAAGCAAGAACCAAATAAACCCTTCCCTCCCCAAGTTGCTTTTGGTCAGGTTGTGTCATCACAGCAATAATAGCCCTAATGAGGACAATTCATATGCCTTTACTCCTCTCCATTTTGTTTGCTTTGTTACAGGAAACATAGCGGTGCATTTTAGAACGGAATGGGCCGTGACTAGATCAGGCTAAGCAACACCCTTCTCTTCAAGTTTTTAGCATATTTGGAGGTGAGAATTTTATCAGTTTACTCCGTTAGCAACATTAGAACACACGATGTTAAGTCATTAGTTCCAACAGTTTTCCTCCCGTGGCTCCTGCTCCTCATTCTCCAACACCTTTAAAGGACCTTGTTTGCTGTGTCATAAATGTGCAAACTTCCATGAAGTTCAATGCATGAAAATGACTTGGATCAGCATTGCTTCAAGAATACCAGGCAAAACCGTACAGAGGCTCTTAACTTCATTTGCAAATTCCAAACCTGGATTTCTCCCTGCTCACTAGCAATATTACTAAAAACAAAAAGAGCTGACTGCCAATGAGCCGCAGCACTCTGAGGGAGCCTTGTCCCGAGGACTTCCTTTAATCCATACAAATAATTATATTTCAGTAACACAGCTATCTCCATTCTACAGATAAGTACCCTAAGGCTAGGAAGATGAGGATATTTCCCAAATGTGTGTCAGGGAGCAGCCAAGACTGTCTCCTTGTGCCTATATGTAACATTTCTTCTTTTCTGAATTTTTTCCTGAATCACTGGTAGCATCTCAAAATCAAGACACTTAAATCAGACATCTAAAGCAAAAAGTTTGCCCCATTTCTGTTCGTGTTTTTTACTAATCGCCTAAACTTTATTTTTACTGCCATATATTCACTGTATGTAAGGATGAGTTTCATAAAGATGTTTACCTTGTCTTCTCAAATCACATAGTTTGACCATACTCAACACCTACCCACTCCCTTTTCTCCCCTTCTTATTCATCACTTCTTCTCCTAGATAGTCCCTTCTCTCTCTTCTGCTTTCCTGTCCTATATATATATAATATTATATAATATAATATATACATAATCTAGGATCAATATATGAGAGAAAAGGCTCAATTCACTCAATGTGATGACCACCAGTTGCATCAATTTTCATGAAAATTGCATAATTTCATTCTTCCTTATGGTTGACTAAACTCCACTGTACATACACATCGCATTTTCTTTATCCACTAATCTGTTGACAGACATCTAGGCTGATTCTAAAACTTGCTGTTGTAAATTGTGCTGTAATAAACATGAATGTGCAAGTACCTCTGTTGCACACTTGAGGGCATCCCTGAAGGTATCATACAGGGAAGCAAACCACTTGAACAGATAAGAATGAAATCCCAGTGCAGATTTACTTCATCAACCTGGATCAGACTGTGAGGAGTCTAACAGCATGAAGTTTACTCCCAATGTATTTAAGTCCGGTATAGTTTGGAAAAAAGTTTGCTGGTGTAATAAACCCCCAGTGCACAAGGAAGCATGTAGGGATAGTTGTCTGTGCATCTCCCCCTTCAGTCTAAGGATGGATAGGTATAGGATATTAAGGTAGATTATTGTATATACTAGTAACTAATTTAGTAAAATATCAGCCTTAGATAAATTGCACTGTTATAGATTCTTATATATTGATACAAATGTAAACTATTTTTATATTCTTATTTAAGATAATTTGTATATTGATACAAATATAGAACTATATTTATTGTAATGTACATATATTTCTACTCTTAATTGAAATGTTTGTATATTGATACAAATGTAAAATTGTTTGTCATACTGTATATATGTTCTTCCTCTGTTTAGGATATTTTGTATACTGATACATATTTAGGATTATTGTCATATTGCATATTGCACTATGCATTCCTATCTCTGCTTTATCTATTTTGTGCATTGTCACAATTTTGAGGTCATTATCCTTCTACTGTACTTTTGGTTACAGACTGCTTACCTTATTTACATGAAGTCTTAGTTTTTAGGTTATTTAGGTAGATAAGGCTTACAGATTTATAGTCACCTATGCTTGTCATCTCTATAGTTATGTTAGTTAGTTTGTCCAGATTTATAGATATATGGGTCAGATGAACAAGTAATCTCCAAACACTTCATAGACCTAGAGAATATGGCATTTCAATAACTTAGAATTCTGTTGATGTGAGACATGATTGATCCTGACAGCACTGATTTGATCCCAAGAGAATGTTGGACTTCTAAGACATTTCTGTTTGGAAGTTTGTCTTCTTGGCACAAAATGGCCTGCTGGGCAAAGAACTGCCCTTGCCTTGCTGACAGTATGAATGCTGTCCCTTTGGAATGAGTAGGACACAAGGAAAAGTGACTACTGAACTCTGCCAAGACAGGGTAAGATAGTCTTTCAAAATTCCTGCTTCTGAAAATGGTCTGTCAGATACTCTAGGCCTGTAGCCAATTTGAATACACCAACGATGCTGAGAAACTTTAGGTGACTGTCCAGGCTGCCAGCTGTCTCTGTCTACTCTCACAAGACTCCTGAAAGTTGCTTGCATCCTTCCCCCATTTCTCAGGTATTATTATATTCCTTCTCAGGTCTTTGATGGGATGGAAGACTAGCAGTTATAGTTACAATCTTCTTGTATCTTAGCTAGAACATATTAAGTATTAGATTCAGATTCTCCAGGATAGGACACCTTTTGGAATGATCTTTGTACATGCCATTTACCTATGCTCCAGACTTCTCTGGATTTTAGTATGTGTCTCTTGTTTGGCTCTTGTTGGTTATAGCTCCATTTTTTAATGTTATTACCCTTTATTTCTCCTTGATAATTATTCCTATTGTATATAGTTTTGTGTTAGGTTAGAACTTTCTTCCTTAGACAAAAGGGGGAGATGTATGGGTAGTTGTCTGTGCTTCACCCCTGAAACACCACCCCTAGTAGGCAGCAGATAACTGCTAGGCACCTGCCCCCACCCAGGGCATGGCCAAGACAGGGACCCCTTAAGACCTGAGATACGTATGTGCTCACTCTTTTGGCTACTTCGTGATACTGGATGCTGGATGCTGGACTGCAGACCAAGTCAGAGTTCTCCAGAGAACCGTGTTGGACTGTGTCTCACCTCTCCTAGATCGCTTAACCAACTCCTTTGTTTGCTGTAAGTTTATGCAAAATAAACCTCTTTTGACTATCAGATAAACTATGTGGAATTGCCTCATTAATTTCCACTATAGAAGCATAATTACACTGAAGCTCAAATCAGGGTACATGTCATTTCTTGAAAGAACTTGGGTTCAAGAGATAGGCTACCTGTACTAGCTTAAGGGCCTAAGGATCTGGCCTGGTCTCTGTCATACAGATAGCATAGAGATCATTTGGGCTGTTAACCACCTCTGGTCCTGATTGTGGGAGACTGGGTGAACTTCTGGCTATCAGAGTCATTTCGATTACTAACCAGGTCCAGTCCTGATTGTAGGAAGTTGGCCTAACAGATAACACAGATCACCAGGCTGTTAATCACTTCAGATTCTCATCTTTCTGGATGGAAGAACAGGTTTTTCATCTTTCTGTATGCTTAACATTCCTGGTTTCCCTGGAGACCTTTGGGCTTAAAGACTTTCATGCTGTGCTCCCAATACACACTGACTTAGAGTCCTTCAGTTATAAACCCATAGTGGAATAGCTAGGTCATGAGGTGATTGTGGTAAGTTTTCTGAGGAACCTCCATAGTGATTTCCATAGTGGCTGAACTAATTGATATGCCTATCAACATCCTCACCAACATTTGTTGGGTTTTGTTTTCTAACTAATAACTATTCTGACTGGAGGGCGATGGATCCTCAATGTCATCTTAATTAGCCTTTCCCTGATGACATGTTTAATTGCCATTTGCACTTCATCCTTTAAAAGCTGTCTGCTCATCTTATTGGTGCAGTTATTGATTGCATTAATCAGGATCTTTTATTTAGTTTTTAAGGTTCTTTATACATTCTAGATGGTAATCCTCCGTCAGAAGGTAGAGCTGGCAAAACTTCCTCGAGTTCGCAAGGCTGGTCCTCCCCTCGAAGAACTGCTACCTTTTCTCACTAGGGAAATCGTCATTTCACGCGGTTCATTTGGCAATTCCTAGTGTTATTTCCTGTGTTATCTTGGAGCCCTTTTCAGAACGTCTTGACCTATGCTTGCATCTCGAAATATTTTCTGTTTGTTTTCCTCTGACAGCTTCAGCATTTCAGGTCTTCTATTAAGGCCTTTAGTCCTTTTGAGGCTGACTTTTGTATAGGGTAAGAAATAAGGGTCTCGTTTCACTCTTCTACATGTAGATAAAATTCAGTTTTCTCAGCACTGTTTATAGGAGAGGATGCCTCTTCTATAATGCCTGTTTTTATCATATGTGTCAAAACTTAGGGGGCTGTAGGTTCGTGGCTTCATGTCAGGGTCCTGTATTCTACCCTGTCAGTCTACATACACTCCTGCTGTTGTTCTGGTGCCAAGCTGGTTTTGCTGTTCCGTAGTATAGTTTGAGATTGGATGTTATGATACCTCGGCTATTATTCTTTTTGCTTAAGAGTGTTTAGCTATTAGTGGTCTTTTTTTACTTTTTTTTTTTTTGAATTTTGGAATTTTTTCCCTCTGTTTGTGAGTGATGTTAGAATTTTGATGGCGATTGTGCTGAATAATTCTGCTAACCCAAGGCCTGGGAGGAATTTTCAACCTTTAACGTCAATTCTTTTCTTCACTGTATTAACATTTTCATGGTAGGTCTGGGAAGATGGCTCAGAAGTTAAAAGTGCCTGACAACTCACCTTTGATCCCTGGAAGCCAGTAAAAAGCTGGTTTTGACATCCCATCACTCCTGCGAGAAGGTGAGCAGCAGAGACAAGAGAGTCACCTAGAAGCTTGCTGTCCATCTAGTATGCAGTACGTAGCATACCAACAGCAGCAAAAGGGACCCCAGCTCAAAATCTGTCTTCTCTCTCTCTCCTCTCTGTCTGTCTGTCTGTCTCTTGCTGTCTCTCTCACTTGCTCTTTATCTCTTGCATTCACATGCACAGGCACACAATCAGACAGAATAAAATAAAGGAAAATTATAAAATTTCATCACAGAGGTCCTTTACTTTCATAGTCAGCTTCATTCCAGGGTGTTTGCTTTGTTTTTGAAACCATCATGAATGGAATGTTCCTAATTTCTTCTCCAGCATGTTCGCTATCAGCACATAGGAAAGCTGCTTACTAACTTGTTGACTCTATTGCTTTGCTTACGCGCTCCCTATCTTCTCCTTCCTCCCAGTCCCCTACCCACTCCCACCCCCATCTGTCCTGACCCAGTCTTTCTACTATCCTTTACATCATTCCATGCCTGGGATGCTGATCCCCATGCTTATCCAGCACCAGTATCCTCCCTATAGTTTCCTATGTCTCATGTCTCTCCCTCTGGATATGATTCTCAGGATGTTTCCATCATCCTCTTCTACGTATTCAAGTCCAGGTCCCTATACTGCTGTGTGCTTGATCTGCCAGCAGACTTGATGCACAGGGTCCTCTGTAAGAAACTCAGCTGAGCACATGTAATCCTAACAGAGTAGTCCTTTCTTGCTTCTGCCCTTTTTCACTCTATAAACCTCTAACAACATACCATGTTGCATTACTCAAACACCTGTAACTCCAGCACATGGGAGACAACAGCAGGAAGATGTGAGTTCAAGGCCAGGATGGGCTACATACCAAGGTACTATTTCAAAATGCAATTAAAAGTAAACTGCAACACCCCACTCTACATTGAGATCCCCCCCATTAGCTACAATCCTAGCCAAAGCTATTTCCACTACGAAGCCCAACAGGCTCTTCCCAATAAAGTCCACTTCTCTGATTTCATGACTTTTTTGTTTGTACTCCTCTTAATGTGCTTATGAAATGTGCCTTTGCATTCAGACCCTCTGTAGTTACCCCATTTGGTATTCTAGGACTACAGTCATTATGTAGGAAAAGTTTGTTTTCTATATTGTTGCATTTTCCAGAGTCCTAACAATGTTTTGCACACACTCAATGCTACTTGTGTAAATGAAAAAAGGAACTCACACTTGAAGCCTATCTTCAAAAAGGTGCCTCAGAAATCACACAAACAAGCAATTTATGAAGTTGACAGTTCTGTGTGCCCAGTGTGTACTATGCCACACATCACAGTATATATTAGTCATCAGCAACTACATCCAACTATTTACCTTCCAGAAGCTACATCTCAGGCAGAAGGGACATTGTTTTAGAGATGTTGTCTTAATTAAAGTTTGGCTCTCTAACAGTCAACATTGGAAAGAAAGTGAATCGACTATTTCCAAGTCTTTCTACATTACCTAATACAACTATGCTACATGCCAAAAGCAAAGGAAAAAAATGTAAAAAGCATGATGGCTATTTTGTGCAAAATGACAAACTGAATTAGTTGGCTTATAATGCAGTTGAGAACTAAACCGCTATGAATTCCAACACACAAAAATAGCATTTGGAAATGCTAAAATGTTAAAAATAAATGACTGTCTACTTTTTTATTCAGTCCCCCAACACTGTTTCTGAGATATAACAACCTGTTCAATGTAATTTTTGTTATGTTTGTTCATTTATGGGGGGGGAATGTGTGCCACAGCACCCATGTCAAGGTCAGGAGACAATTTGTGGGATCCAGTTGTCTTCTTCTACCGTGTTGGTTCCAGAGTTGAATCTAAATCCTCAGGCTTAGAGGCAATTCCTTTTATCTGCTGAGTCATTCTGATGGCCTCAAACATTTTCAACCTAAAACCTGAGAAATCCATCACAACTTAAAACAAGGATGAGCCTATCATATGCCACTTAAATATTTTATGGTTATGTTTATTAGATCAGTTATTTTATGTGAAAAAAATAAGCAGATAGAATCCTAAGACTTTGGTTGGGAGTGTTCAGAAATTCTTTGAGAACTGAAACAGCAGGCAAGTTATGAGGTCATTTCAAGCTTGTGGCTGATGTATGAGTTTCTATTCATGCATAACAGAAGGCCAAAAAGTCTCCATTGCATTCCCACACATGGTACCTCACAAGGTAATCAATTCTATTTTCATATAGAAGCTGTCTTAGTTAGATTTTTCATGACTGTGAAGAGACACCATGACCACAGTAACTCTTATAAATGACACGTTTAATTGGGGTGGCTCGCTTACAGTTTCAGAGGTTCAGTCTATTACCATCATACCAGGGAGCATGACAGCATGCAGCCAGATGTGGGCTAGAGCTGACAGTCCTTACATCTTGACTCAGAGGCAACAGGAAGTTGACTGACTGTCACACTGAGTGAAGCTTGAGAAAAAGACCTCAAAGCCCGCCCCCACAGTGACACTCTTCCTCTAACAAGACCATACCAACTCCAACAAGGTCACACCTCCTAATAGTGCCACTCCCTTTAAGGACCATTTTGTTTCAAACCACCACAGAAGCCACTGCCAGAAAATTCTTTGACAAAATTCTACCCAGTATTTTAGACTAAAGACCTAAGGCTGCTTAGTAGAATGTCTATTTAATGACTTAAAGAATTACAAATTATCACATCTGCCCTCGTCCAGACAGAAAGTGTAAGATGATACAGGCTTACTTTTAGTCCAAAGGATGTAATTATATTCAGTACCTGCTATTGTATGAGCTTGGGGTTTAGGCTTCAACCTACTCTGTGTAGACAGATCTACAAATATGTCCATAGAGGAAAGTCCTAATCCACAGTGGGTGCTTTAAACTGCAGACAATTATAGTAGTTGGTTGTGGTCTCTCAGCATTGTCCTGCACTCACCCTGCCTCTTTGTGAGATAAAATGATATAATGCTACCTCTGCCACAAATAATAGAAAAGGCTGGTAAGGGGCAGCTAATATGCTATGTGTTTCTTGCACATGAAACCACTCACCAAGCTCCATTAAAGTAGTTATAGATCCATTTCGTTACTGTCCTCATTTTCTCATGACCCAAACCTGTGTCATCTCAGAGGGGTCACTTCTAACACCATCCTATTCATTAGCAAGCTAGTAAGCAGCATTCCTCCATGATTGCTTCTTCAGTTTCTGCCTTGAGCTTCTACCCCGGCTTTGCTGGATGATGTACTGTTAAAGTGTAAGATGAAATACACCCCTTCCTCACCAAGGTGCATTTGGTTATGGTGTTTATCACAGCAACAGAAACCAAACTAAAACAATAGGCATCTCAGAGTAGGGAGAAAGAGGTGATGAAATAGAAGCTTCCAAGGAGCAGATGAGATCTGTCAAACAGTTGTGGGGATGGAATGGGTCAACACTGAGCAGGAGAAAACTCTCATCAAGAGGACTCTTGGCTCTTAACATCACAGGGGACCCATAGTCACCACCAATGAGTCATATCCAGAACTTGGGAAAGCCTATTCATGAATGTTTGCTGGGGCCTACTTGAAGAACTGTCGTTTTTACATTTGTATATACTCATTTGATTAGTGTATGTCCACCTCAGACTAACATCATATAAGAACTATGTACTCTGTATCCAGATATCTAGACTACTGTCTAGCATTTAGTAAGCATACAATAAAGGGTTTTTTTTTCAATGAATGAAAGATGAAAATAAATAATGCTCATGTAAGAGAGTGTAAAGTAGTTGAGAATAAGTAATTAGGTTATTTTATTCACTCTTTCTGCTGTTGCTTAATGAGATAGGATTGCAGGTATCCCAGAATAATTATAACTTAGTATGTAGCCAAGGATGACCTTAAATTCTTGGTCCTCCTGGCTTCACCTTCACAAGCTGAATTACAGGCAAGTGCCACTATGCCTGGTATTATCTATGCATTCTTAGCTATTGGAAATACTAGTATATAGTTTACAATAACAGTGTTGGTGTTTTTCTTAACTAGTCATTTTACAGTTAACAGTATTTTACAGTCCTCCATTAAATAATCTTTGTAGACATTATAAGCCAAAAATGGAATAAAACAGACACATAAGAAAGACATTTGAAGCTGATAAAAACATTGTACTACTTGGAGACCACCAACATAGGATTCAATAGACAGCCAGAGCACTGGGTCCTGGCAAGAATAACGGCACACATGGTGTCTAAACATAGACTATTCCAGGCTTGGACAAGCCAAGTGTTATGTAATAAGCAACAGTCATTCAATGTGGGTGCTCCAAACTAGCACCCCTAGATTCTGCTCCAAGCTGGAAAAAGAAAATCATCTCAATAATTTTTCTTTTGTCTTTTCTGCAGCAAATTTGAATATTCACAGTAATAGAACACTCAAAATGTAAAAGTTGATTCCACTCCAACTTTTTATTGAAGCACTTAATTAGCTGATTATATACAGTTTCTTAGAATGGGCTAATTTGAGAAGGATTGAGTGCCTGAACTCCCCATGAGGCAGCTGAGGGCACTATTTTGACCTTGAAGCCTCATGAACCAGAGCACTGGATTGCTCTCCTCCTCAGCAAAGGTTCAGGATTGGCAGAGATCTCTTGGAATTTCACAGCAGCTAAATTGCCAGTGCTCAGGTAAATAATCCCTAATCCATGCTCTAGTAAACACCCCAATTATTATAATCATTGGCATGTACATTAGTGAGCACACAAGCATGCAGGCACATACACACACACACACACACACACACACACACACACACACACACACACACACACACACACACACAAATAATAGCTTTACTCACAAGCTTCAGAAACAAGAAACAACTCACAGACCCTTCCCTCAATGAATAAGTCAGCTATGGAAAATACATCTTCTAAAGTGGAATTAAGTACTTTTAAGAACAAAATATTGTAGCAGGAATCTTAACAGGTCTTATTAATAAAATCAAACCTGAGGCCAGTTATTGAGGTGAATGCTGGAAGATCAGAGAAGCACCACAAGCCACAGCTACCTCACCTCGCCATTTACTCAGCTGATCCTGTTTCCTCAGGCTGGAAGCCTCTGAGTCCTCATCCAGAATGAATCTCAGCTGAACTGCTGCTCCAAAGCCTGAAACCTTAACCAGCCAAATGCTTCTAGTTCCTGGTCTTCACGCCTTATATATCTTTCTGCTTTCTGCCATCACTCCCTGGGATTAAAGGCTCACTTCTTGGGATTAAAGGCGTGTGTCACCATGCCTGGCTGTTTCCAATGTGGCCTTGAACTCACAGAGATTCAGACAGATTTCTGCCTCTGGAATGCTAGGATTAAAGGCGTGTGCTACCACTGCTTAACCTCTATGTTTAATATTGTGGCTGTTCTCTTCTCTGACCCCAGACAAGTTTATTAGAGTGCACAATATTTTGGGGAACACAATACCACCACAAAATAGCATAAGGATACATTGAAAGAGCCAGTGACTGGTAGTGTGTTCTCACGGGTGGCTTGTGGATGAAGACACGGAATTCTTGATCTGTTTTTAGTCTACTCTTTGACACGGGCTCATCCTTGGCAGCTGTCATTTGTCTGTCAGGACATTCATGTCCCTCCATGGTATTTTCTCAGCAGTCAGCACCCTGGAATGAAGTAGTTTGTCCAAAGGCAGTTAGTTGTGTTATAAATATGGACAGTGTTACTGTTACAATCACCAGAGAAGAAGACCATGTTCTTCATCCCTGAGAATACTTTTATTTAGAAATGAATCCTCATCTAATGATGACAAAAATAAAACTTATTGAGATTATATGTGTATAACATATAATGTATAATACATCTCTTTCTCTCTCTCTCTCTCTCTCTCTCTCTCTCTCTCTCTCACACACACACACACACACACACACACACACACACACACACACATACACACACATACACACACACACACACACACACACACACACGGTTGGTGTTTGCATTGTGCACGATAGAGATGCATTCTAGTGGACTACATCTCTAATTCTAGGTGGGTATTCTATAGTATTACCACCCGTTAACATCAGGAGAATTGTATTTCCATTGAGGTGAGAGAACCAGCAAAAATACTTTTTGCCTTGATTAATAGACAATTCATCTGTTAATTAAAGGAATCATTAAGCACAGTTTTAACCTATTAAGGTTTAACTTTCAGTTAATTCTAATCATCAGTTGTATAGTTCTAATCACTTTGAGCAGTTTCCCTGTAAAGGCACAAACATTTGACCTCCAAATTCTAGCTTCTCTCTCCAGCATGTCTAAGAACATTTGAGCAATGTGTCAGCAGCCAATGCCTCACTTTTCTCTCTTCCTTCAGGATGGCAACTTTAATTAGGTAGTTTCACCTCCTACCTTCATCGACTCTGTGCTCGGTAATATTTTACTTGCAATTATCCCAGGCCTCCCACTGATTGCCTTAGAGAGTAAGCAGAACTTCTCTGACTAGAGTTTTGGTTTCCTCTTTGTTTTTTCTGGCAGATACAGTTTGCCTTATAATATGTAACACCTACGATAATTGCTGCTGCTTCAAAAACTCTGTGAGCTCTTTTCTGAGTGCTACTAAGTCACGCAGAAGGAGAGTTCACAACATAGAGACATTACTTTGTTTGTATTCCAGCATTCTCAGAGGGAGAAGAGTGCAAAGCCTTTCACCCTGGCGTCTCATTAATTCTGACACTATCCCTAGAGGCAGGGGAGTGACGAGCACCATTATTCTTGTTACAGTGGAGAAAACACTGAAGAACCCAGAGAGGTTAGCTATCTTGCTGAAGGTGACATGCAGTTATTTAGAGCCCAGAGGGGATTTTTTTTTTTAATGCACACAAACTTCAGGTTTCTGACTCTTAAATAGTTCATCCTTTCTCAGCTCTGCTTATGTGTCTGTTTGTTAAGGATGCTTCACTTTTAATTATTACACACAGTTGCCTGTGTGATTTAATGTAGGGCAAACCCCAGAAAAATCTCAGTAACTCCAAACAACCTGTTCATGTTCAGATTTACCAGTATGAAGAATCATATGGCTAAGCAAATATCCAGGCATCAAGCACAAAAGGCAAATGAAACCGCACATACTAACAGCTAGATGACCAAGAATTTATTCGATCCTCCTGGTGGGTATCATTCAGAGGTTGGAAACCTGAGAATACATTTCCTCAGATTCCTTGGCAGGTAGGACAAAACACACACTGACAATAAGATGCCCTTGTACAGTTTGGAAGGAAGACACAAGGAGGAGGCCGTTTATAGGTTCTGTGGCTTGCTGTTGCTTATAAAAGTTCTTATGCAGATGTTTAATGTTTTGCAGAAGAACCCAGTGGCACAGACTTGAGTGGTACCCAGGCTGGTTTTGGCAGGTCTGCTCTGCATGGAGCCATTCAGTCACTTATTCTAGCCTCAGAAGCAGTTGGTCACTACTGGGCAGCTAAGTGTTTCCGTTTCCTGCTTGAGAGGCATGAATGATGTAACTGGAAAAGGCAGGGACTTAAGGAAAGCCTAGAATTAGAATGGCCTTCTGCCTTTGCCTTTTATTTCCATTCTAGTCATTAGCAACTTAACTCCCTCATGTGGTCAGGTAAGGGCTCTGTAAAACAAGAAAAATACCGCTGACTTTGAACAGGTGCGATGACCATTAGAGAGAGACTCTAGACTGAAGGATTAGGCACAGTACCTAGATCAGGCACCCATCCCATCCAATCCAAAGCCCCAGGAAGGCAGAAGCGATGACTGTTTCCCCTTCTGTGTGATTGATGCTTAGTAATAGGCCTACCCATGGATACATTTAGGAATAATTCTGGCCAAACAATAAAATATGACCTATCATTCTCTCTATGAGTGGATAATCTTGCTGGCTGTAATGGCACATATCCAGAAAGCCAGCACTTAACAGGAAGAGGCAGGAGGATTGATGTGAGTTTAAGGCCAGACTGATATATGAAGAGAGTTTCAGGCCAGCCAGGGTTATATAGTGAGACCCTGTCTTAAAAACAAAATAAAACAACCACAAGACAAAAAATGAATAATCTCATCAGGTATGAGTATAGGAGATGAGTTGTTTTTAAAATTTGGCTCTCCAAAATTCCCACATTGTTCCTATGTTTATATATACAAATAAGAAGATATCTGTAGTCTGACAGATGCTTCAGTGGGGACAGTATGTTTCTTCCTGTCTGGCAGAAGGAAGGGTCTCATGGCATGGCATTTCCTCATCACCTATGCAAACATCACCTATGGACTGCTTCTTCCAGGTCTCATAATATTGTTTCCCTCTGACCAATGCCCTGAGTTTCCATTAATCTTGTAAAGATGTCCTTCTCCCTCTAAAATTATAAGTTATCTTGCTATCAGCTCTCAGCGATGCTTAGGTCTTAGACATTATTTTTACCCAAGCTTGTCCTGCAGTAGCAAGCTGAGAATATAAATTCAGTTTAATTTTTGAAAACAGCGATAGAAAAATACCATAGAACATAGGAAAATGTTATAAAACAATGTTATGAGTCTCTTGATGAACAAGACAGAACACAGGCCAGATTTCAGTAATACTAGAAACCAGAAACATTAAGCAATCGGGAATCATGAGAATACTACCTTTGTGTGCTTCTCTCTTGTTCCTTTGCAAGCCAGTTTCCGAGGACCTCTAATCAGTAGGAGAGAATTTAGATGTCAACAGCTCTGACTTTATCTGTTCTGACTCTGGTCAAGTAGCAGCTGGATCCTTCTCTAATTCCATATCCGACACTCCTACATCAGGAGTTCCAGCTGGTTACACAATGACCCGAGCACACTCACACTTATTGCACAGTGCACATGCTGGGTTTCAGTACATTCTTGTCCCATGAAAACTGTGGAAGTATGTTTATGTTCAAACATGACTGCTGAGAGTGTACCCTTGTGATCTGAGTCTGGTATTCAGTTAAGAATGTCCTTTGTGAGCTTGGCTGGCTCTCCAAGATGTTCCCATTTGCTGTGGGATGGTCTGTATGTCAAAAGTGTTGCTGATTGGTCAATAAATAAAACACTGATTGGCCAGTGGCCAGACAGGAAGTATAGGCGGGACAAGGAGAGAGGAGAATTCTGGGAAGTGGAAGGCTGAGTGGGAGACACTGCCAGTCGCTGCCATAACAAGCAGCATGTGAAGATGCCGGTAAGCCACGAGCCACGTGGCAAGGTATAGATTTATAGAAATGGATTAATTTAAGATATAAGAACAGTTAGCAAGAAGCCTGCCACAGCCATACAGTTTGTAAGCAATATAAGTCTCTGTGTTTACTTCGTTGGGTCTGAGCGGCTGTGGGACTGGCAGGTGAGAGAGATTTGTCCTGACTGTGGGCCAGGCAGGAAAACTCTAGCTACACCCATTGTACATATTTCATGTCTCCTGGCTTCCTTTCTAATTTCCAATCACAATGTTACACTATCTTGTCCCCTAATAGCAACAGTTTCTTTCACTACCCAAGCCTTTCTAATTTCTCTCCTGCCCAGAATTCACATTTGCCTTTTACATAGTGACACAGTCTCCTCTTAACTGTTAGAACAAATAACTCCAGGAGTCTCATGGCCTTACATCTAGTTTTCACCTTCCCAGATAATGCCATAATCTATAAGCATCCTCTCTATTAGTTTGCTTTTTCTTATCATTTCCTCTCTTTCTGTCTGGTCCCTGACCCAGCTCCCACAGCTAGTAGAGCATCTGAGGATTACAGGGTTCCACACATGCTCGGTGAGTCCATGTGGCAAGACACCAAGCTCTCCCCACAGCTGCTCTGTCTGGAGCAGTTACAGAAGCATGAGACCAAAGTCTGAATTCCTGAATTTACAGCGGAAACCTTCCACTTGTGACCATCGATTAAGTCAATAGCTTTCTACTTCTTCATTATGACCGGAAAAAAAATAGCATTTATGATACCTTTTTTCATAGGCTTATGTAAGTAAGAAATGATATGCTACATGAGATCTTTAGCAGTGAGAAGGTGAAATGTTAGTCATTTATAGCATAGCCCTTAGCAGTGGTAACTAATATTCATAGTGAAAACTATGTCTGTTTACCTGGTGTCAGGGTTGAAACTGTCCTAGGCTGATATGACAGGAATTTGTACAATTACCATAGAATAACACATCAGCTCTCCACGCATTTAGAAGACAAGTGGCCCACAACAGCCTAGGAATTTCCCATGGTTTCCTAGCTAAGTTTCCCAGACTGTCACAAGTGAAGGGGACTACTGTGCCACAAGGCTCTTCTCTTCACCTTTGCTCATATCTGTCACCTTCAGCTCACAGTTTCCACCTGTAAACATTTGCCTCCCTTAGCACTTTAATGAACTTCCCGTGGGCCTTTGTTCCTTAGCAGGATGTAAGTGCTGGGAGTCTGAGGGGATGGATGAAGGAAGGTGAGCAGGCTTGTGAATTGGGAGTTTGGGAAACAGAGCAGGAGGAAAAGATAGCTTTTGTTGTTATTGTTGCTGGGTTGTTTTTCCCTAAGGAAGAGAGAGAGAGAGGATAGGTCAGTGGCAAACAGGAAGACAGGAAACGGATAGCAACTAGGAAAAGAAACGAGATGTGGGGACTCACCACTTTCAGTACCTTCTACTCACTTCCTTTCCATTTTTCCTTAATAAACCTATGTTCACTCTATTTTTTAAATGGCATAAAAATGAAGAGTGAAGTGACTAATATTCATTCTAGAACTCAAAAGTAGAGTATCTTGCTGTGGATATCGCTCTGTATAGCTAAAGCACTGATTGGCCAGTGTCCAGGCAGGAAGTATAGGCGGGACAAGGAGAGAGGAGAATTGAGGAAGGAGGAAGGAAAGGGAGACCAGCTGGAGCCACTGCCAAGACAAGGAAGATGTAAAGTACCGGTAAGCCACAAGCCACGTGGCAAAGTAAAGATAAATAGAAATGGGCTGAATATAAGAGTGAGAGCTAGACAATGTTAGGCCTGAGCTCATGGCCAAGCAGTTTAAATAATGTAAGAGTCTGTGTGTTTATTTTATAAGTGGGCTCCAGGACTGGTGGGACTTGGCGGTGGGAGCTGGAGAAAAATTCTCCAGCTACAGTATCTGCTGTGTTTTCTGATAAATTATAAAAAAGCACTAAATTCAAAAAGACTCTTTTACCTATATCTCATATAGACAACAAAAGTATAACTTAATGTTAATGACCTGTTGAGCACTGTGCCAAGAGCTTTACAAATATTATTGCCTCATTTAATTCTGAAAGAACTCTATACAGCTGCTATCCCCATATTATAGATTAGAACACTGATACGTATAGAGGCTAAATAACTTGCATAAGGTTTCAAGGCTAATATATAGCTGACTGACTTCTCACACCATGTTCTTAATCACTATTCTTATTCCTCTGCACACTGAGATTTCCATAAGAGGCATAATTTTTCCATATAATCCTAGAAACTACTAAATAAATAGTCTCTTTTTACCCATGTTATGTACCCTGAGAAAGAGGAAAGGGAGGGACTAGAGCGATGGTGTGGCATTGATGCTCTTGTAGAGGACTCACGTTCAGTTCCTGGCACTCACATGACAGACTACAACCATCTGTAACTTCAGTTTCAGGGCATCTGACAGCCTTTTCTGGTTTCTGTGAGTACATGATATGCATGTGGTACTGCTGTGGGATGGTCTGTATGGCAAATGTGTTGCTGATTAGTCAATAAATAAAACACTGATTGGCCATTGGCTAGGCAGGAAGTGTAGGCAGGACAAGGAGGAGAATAAAGCTGGGAAGTGGAAGGCTGAGTCAGAGAGACACTGCAAGCTGCCACGATGAGAAACAGCATGTGAAGATGCCGGTAAGCCACGAGCCACGTGACAAGGTATAGATTTATAGAAATGGATTAATTTAAGATATAAGAACAGTTAGCAAGAAGCCTGCCATGGCCACACAGTTTGTAACCAATATAAGTCTCTGTGTTTACTTGGTCGGGTCTGAGCGGCTGTGGGACTGGCAGGTGAGAGAGATTTATCCTGACTGTGGGCCAGGCAGGAAAACTCTAGCTACATGGTACACACACATACGAGCATACATGCACACATACATACATACATGTATACATACATATGTACATATACACAAAGCACGGATACATGTAAATGCTGCTGTCCACTCCAGTATTCCTAGTCCATCAGACCTTTCCAACCTTTTAACATTGTGATATGATGTCATTTTCTCTTTCTACAAAGTCCATGATCTAGACTCATGTGATGAAGTAAAGAATTATCAGAACATTTTAAGTAAGCCGTTTTGGGCCCTGACAGTGCCTGGATGGCCAGGAACCAGAAGCTGGATAGCCAAGAGACCCAGGGTAGAGTCAAACATGGCTAGCCAAAAGGAAAAAAATAGTCAATGAAATAATTCCTAGTGATATTCTGCTTTTCTCGTAAATCAGTGCCTTATCCAGTCATCATCAGAGAGGCTTCCTCTGACAGCAAATGGGAGCAGATGCAGATACCCACAGACAAACATAAGGTGGAGCTCAGGGAACCCCTGAACATTCATTGCTACCCTGAAATCTGTGCAGCCTGAGGGTTGGCCAAGCCTGGTAGTGATTATCCTTAGCATCTGAGACACTCATAAGTGAACCCCTCTGGATGCATGTGCATAGTTTACCACCATCTCTCAGCCATATTGCTCTTTGTCGATAGGCCTCGTAAACATGCAGAATGTGTGCTACACAGACCAGTTTGAAGTTCATTTACAATTTGAACAATCTCAATTGAGTGAGGAACTTAACTCCCTACCCCTCACACAACTCTTTGTGTAACTGAGGATAATATCATTGAAATGCTATGGAAAATAAATTTGTGCCTTAAAGTTTTCTGCTTTGCTCACAGAAAAGATCTAATGAAGATCATCTTTGCAATTGTGATTATTAACATTGCCAATAAGGTCTTCATACCTGGGTATCCACAAGTGAGAACGCAGGCTGGGTCCATTCTGGAATGTTATTTCTTAACCAAGAATTTTGTTGGACTCAGCAGATGTTAGAAACTAAAAACGGAAGAACGGAAGAAATGAGGCATTGACTTCAGCAATAATTAGGTTTGATATAAAAACAGTATTCTTCGTGGTCTACTGTGAGAGTTATTTGTAGGCACACCAGCTCTTATGTAAAGCAGTACTTTTTAAATCATTTATTTTTTATTGCTACAGCCAGACCTACACTGTAGGTAGGTCATACTTTTTACATTTCTGCATTTTGCATACCTAGAAGTTAATAAAATATTTAGAATATTTATTCTTCAATTATTTAAATTTAATCAGCTGTGTGGATAGATTGAAATCATGGAAATAATAAACAACTCCTCAGCCAGGGCCTGCACGTGACAGTGCATCAGCTCCCATCTAGATGTCTGTAGCTCTTCACATTGCTCCCCCACAAAAGAGCAGATATCTGAATTTTGGTTTTGGTTTTGTTTCCAAACAAATAGGTTAAAATTCTTTGCACATACTCACACATAAGAAAGTAAGGTATGCAAACATGTTTCCAATAAAAATTGATGTAAAAATTAGCACAGAATCCATAAGGAAGTATGGCTCGGATAACAGCACAATATAAATAGACCACGGCTGTGGGTAGCTGACAAAGGAAGCCCTCCAAGAAAGGTAGTCAGTTCGCACAATTGCATATTCAAGTGTAATTTTAGCATCCATTAAGACTATGTTGCCAGCAATTTTGAGCTTTATTCTACATATTCTCTTGGTAGGTAGCAGCCATTCTCTGTGCGTTCAAAGGTACAGAGAGAAATACCAAGCTGTCTGGTGTCTTTCCTTGGAGAACATTGATCCCACCAGGAAGCCCCACCTTCAAGACACTGTGTCAGTAATCATCTCCCTGAGGTCTAATCTCCCAAAGCCATCATTTCAGGATTAGGATCCCAACCTATGATTTTTAAGGAGCACAAACTTTCAGCCTCTAATGTACAAGTCTGCATGACTTCAGCCAAACTTTATCCCGTTTAAACCTTTCAGTGACCCAATGAGACAGAGTCTGTCAATTGCTTTCATTTTTCAGAAATAAAGAATCTGTGGCCTTGGGGGTAAAATTCTTTTATATAATATTCACACAGCCAATACATATGCATTTTGCAGTCTTTACAAAGAGCCTTTCTATGTTTTGGTCACTCATCTAGCTTTAGCTGACTGGTCCATTGGCTGGTTGGGTGGGTGAGTAGATAGAAGGTTGGGATTTTGTTTTTGTTTTTGTTTTCTTCAGTGAGTGTTCTGAGTCTTAGGACATGAATACTTAAAACTTCTCTTAAAAAGAATGAACATCTAGAGATAACTCATTCTCCCCTATAAGTAAAATGAAAGAAATGATAAGTCATATTTAAGTTTTGCTTCTCTTATCAAATGTTTTTATTTTTAAAGTGTAAATACTCTTAAATTATAGCAACATACTTAGCAATACACAAAAATATATAAATTTAAAATCTAGGGATCAAAACACTAATTTTTCTCTGAGCTATTCTTTTTTATTTTTTTTTCATTTTTCTTTATTAAGAAATTTTCTACTCACTTCACATACCACCTACACATCCCCCTCCTCCCTCGCCCCCCCCAGCATCCCCACATCCCCCAAATCAAGGTCTCCCATGGGGAGTCAGCAGAGCCCAGCACACTGAGCCTAGGCAGGTCCAAGCCAGCCCCTTCTCACTGCACCAGGGCTGTGCAAGGCGTCACACCGCAGGCACCGGATTCCCAGAAGCCTGCGCATGCACCAGGGACAGATCCCGATCCCTCTGCCTGGGTGCCCCCCAAACAGTTCAAGCCAAACAACCGTCTTCTGTATCCAGAGGGCCTAGTCCAGTCCCATGGGGGCTCCACAGCCACCACTCCACAGTTCATGGGCTTCCACTAGTGTGGCCGGTCATCTCTGCACGTCCTCCCATCATGATCTCCACATCCCTCACCTGCAGAATCCCTCCTCTCTCATCAATTGGATTCCTAGAGCTTAGCCTGGTATCTGGGCATGGATCTCTGCATCTGCCTCCATCAGTCACTGGACAAAGTCTATTGGACAACTAGGTCATTTGCTAGACCGGTCACCAGAGTAGACCAGTCACCAGAGTAGACCAGTCCAGGCACCCTCTGGATCACTGCCAGCAGACCAAGGTGGGGTCAACCTTGTGGATTCCTGAGAGCCTCCCCAGCACCCTGGCTCTTCCTATTCCCATGATGTCCTCATCTATCATGGTATCTTCCTCCCTGCCCTTCCACTCTGTCCCTGTTCCAGCTTGATCCTCCCATTTCCCTATGTTCTCATCCCCCACTCCTCGCCCTCTGCCACCCCACCCCCACACACACCCAATCCGCTCATGTAGATCTCTGAGCTATTCTTATACTCCCAAGGGACATCAGAATCTTATGAAACATGCCAAGGATCACAGTAAAGACAATACTGCCTCCTTCATCTCAATGCCCACTTAGAAGTTTGCCCCACAAAGGAAGTGTGTTTGATAGTACTCTCTTTGCTGAGAATAAAATGCTGAGCTAAGAGACAGTGAGGGCTGAGCAGAGTTTGAGGCTGTGTGCTTCTGTGGTGATTCTTTGTGTTTATTCAAGTGTATTTCTGAAACACACACACACACACACACACACACACGCACACGCACACGCACACGCACACACACACACAGAAAGTGAGAGAGAGTTAGAACAAGTGAGGAAGGCCAGATAACCATAGCCTGTCTCCGCCAACCACTCAAGGCAGGCACTCCTCTGTTTGTCCCTCTCTCCTTCCGGAGAATGCTGACACCCTGTGTTGCTTCCACCCAATCCATCATACCAAGATGAATGAATACCTGAGCACAAGTTTATCCTTAATCTACAATATCTGGGTAATATAAAAAGCCTGGAATGAAACATGCTCACCCTTTGCTGAAACTTAAGGGGCATTGTGAGAACAGATGTTTTAGTGCAGTGCCCCTGGGTACCAAGGAGAGACAGAAAAATCAATGATCAGATGCTGTAACTTTCCACTTCAGAGGGTGCCAACTTGTGTCTTTATTACTGATGTGTGAAATGTCTTAATTCTTAAATGCTGGCAAAATGTCCTCATCAAAAGGACTGTGATTCAACCTGACTTAAAAGCAGGCCTAACAGACAGGACTCCATGTTCTTTACAAGCAGTTTGTGAAATACCATTTTATAGAGAAACATTTGCCGTTATTTACTCGCCTCTGCTTTCACCTCTCCCTGTCACTGAAATTCCTTTCTTGCTTAAACAAAGCATGTAAACAGCTTGGTGTGTGAAAACCATTCCTGAAATGCTACCAGAATCTCTTCGATCTTCAATCACTCTCGGGACGGAGGAAACCAGCTCATGACATGTTGTTGACAAACAACAGGGAAAAAGTCTTCCTCCAAAAGGGAATGTTGGTCCATTCCTAAAAGACTCTCACACATTCATTGTGGAGATTGCTTATGTTGAACTTTATTCTTGCCAAGTTTTTCTCCAAGAAATGCCACCAGAAACTCCAAAGCAGAAAATAAGAGAGGGAAGCTCAGAGAAAGACTCTGCCATCGCACATAAAGACTGCTTGCCGGAAGGTCGTTCCCAAGCTGGTTTAACTTCTAGAGCAGACAAAATGCTACCCCATCTTCAGGGAAGCCACATCAAGGGCTGATTCCGAGATGTGCCGCCAGGCATTTGGGAGAGTTTTGATAGTCTTATCATCTCAGATCCAAAGGAAGTACAAGGAGAAATATAATGAATTGTTTCTACAAAAAGACAATTTTAGATTTTATATGATATACTTGGTTGAATAAAAATACATTTAAGAAATCCTGATCATATGATGCTAAATGCCTTTGCCAGCTCTCTCTCCCTGAAGCATTTCCCTGACACTTTTGTTCCAAAATCCTTTCTACACAGTAAGTCCCCATGTCAGCTAATTCTGGGATGGCTCTGCAGTACAGGTATGAGGTCATCATCCCAGGCTTCCTTCCAAAGCACCAGTTTGACTCACCCCTTCTTTGAGAAGCTTTCAAAGAATAAGGATTTGATTCGCGACTTTCATTTCTACCAAACAGCATGCTTAAAACGCACCAGAAACGTGGCAATTCAAGATCTAAAGCTCTGGGGGGTTCTTTCTTCTTGTGAATTGCTTGCTAAATTCTTTCTAAAAATAACAGCATAATAAAGAAGCATATACAGTTGCAGGGCAAGGCAAAAAGGGCCGTGTTTTCTGAGCAGAAAGTAGGAAATCAAGCAATACTTGTGTTGGTTTCTAGTGAGTGCTGTTTCACATTTACGTTTGCATTTGATTATTTGGGGATTGAACCTGGGACCTCACATGCTGGTCTAGCACTCTACCATGGGGCCATATCCGTTAACAGTACCTTTGGTCTCTTTAAATTATTCTTTGAAGTATTGAGTTAAACTGAATATCATACATTGAAAAATTGAATGTTTGCCAAGATGGGAAATACATTTAATACAGAAAATGTTGGTTCTTCTCCAAATGATTCCTAACAAGGCAATAATCA
Source organism: Peromyscus californicus insignis (assembly GCF_007827085.1). NCBI lineage: Eukaryota > Metazoa > Chordata > Mammalia > Rodentia > Cricetidae > Peromyscus > Peromyscus californicus. The sequence goes on from NW_026294617.1 coordinate 103,659,372, forward strand.
AAAGTCTGGATTACTGAAGTGAGGATTCTTTATTTCTCTTATTTGTTGAGATTATAATATAATTACAACGTCCCCCCTTGCCTTTCCTCCTCCAAAAGCCTCCCATATACCTCTCTTTGTTCTCTTTCCAATTCATGACTGATTTTTTCGTTAATTATCATTACATCCATATATGTATATACATACACATTCCTAAATATATAAGTACAGACGGCTCAGTCTGTATAATGTCAATTGTATGTATGTTCTCAGGACTGACCATTTGGCATTAAATAACCAATCGGTGTGCTCTCCCCTGGGGAAGACTGTTTCTCCTACTCAGCATTCCTTCGTTGCCTATATAGTTCTTGGCGTAAGATTAAGGCCTCTATTTGTCTTAGCATATGTATTGTTGTTATCATATGTAACATTGTCATATAGAACAATATGTAGTATTGTTGTTTTTCATGATCAACTCATGTTTAGACAGTCGTGTTGGTGAGACTTCGTGGGAGTGTCTGACACTCCTAGAAGACACAATCTTACAGCAAACTCCCTGATCCTCTGGCTCTTACAATCTTTCTGCTCCCTCTTTGGCATCCTTGGGACTAGGTGTGGATGTTGGAGTTGCATTGTGGATGTATACCTTGAGACTGGGCTCCACAATTCTACATTCTGATTGGTTATAGTTTTCTGTAATGATCTGTCTGCTGCAAAAAAAAAAAAAAAAAAAAAAAAAAAAAAAAAAAACAACAACAAAGTTTCCTTCATGAGAGGTGGGACTGCATAAAGTGGGGGTTCTTAAAAAACAAAACAGTTACCATTTCCCAGCCTCTTAGCTACAATCAAGTGTAAGAACAATGAAAAATGGGAGGAAAAGACATTTGAACTTTCAGTATTTGATTAATTAAAAATTTTCGGATATGAGAACTGTTGGGCCCTGGCTTGAGTAGCTGTTGCCTTGCTTGCTGACCTTGACTTTGATGTCCTCCCTATGCTAATCCCCTGCCGGTTTCCTCCCTCCTGAATGTTTATGGGAGGTTCCTTGTTTGTGTATCCTGCATATTGGGCATTAAAACAGCTAGGATGCAAGAATGTAAAACATCTGTAGTGATCTTTTGCCCTCTGGGGTTCTCCCACTGTGCTGTAAGCCTGTATTTAAGGTTTCCTCTCTCTTTCAATAAACAGCTTTTGGCATTCTGCTGAGACGAATGACCTCCTGTCTTGTCTCTGTTCTTTGATCCACAGCCCCTTGCTTGCTCAGACATGGAGAACCGGTGGTGGTAGTGCTGGCTTTACTGCTACAGAGAACACTCTTTCTTAATACCATTACAATTGCCTTTGGCCATGCAGATTCTCTCAGCATCAAAAGCCAGTGGTTTCTCCAAATTAGTATTCACTTAGTATTCATCTTCAGGATGCAGTTTACTTCACTGTACAATAATAAACAGCATGGAAAATAAATGAAAAACTTCATACATGCACATACACACACACACACACACACAAAAACTTATTTGCAGTAGAAATCAATGACTCCTGAAGGAAAGGTGCAGTGAATCCTGGAAATAAGATCTCTGGCAATCAATAAATTACATATTTTCATCACTCAATATGTCATAAATCTCCATGCAACTTGCTCCTTCAGTACTAAGATGAATATTTTTAAAGGTATCCTTCCCTACCGCAGTATAATGCTACAAATCATACTGAACATTTGCAAAAGGAACCCGTGGGGTCAGGAACTTCTATTAATAACCAGATAATCACCACTAATGAGGTGATTCTTTAGTGCCATTATAATGAGACCTGCAGTAATTTGGATTTTATGCTTTCCATTATTCAAAATTATGAGAATTCTTTTTGTTATACATTACTCTACAAAAAGGCCAAAAAAGGTCTTTTTTTTCCTTTTTGAAAAACATAATAAGACATAAAGAATTCTATCAAAAAATCTGAAGATAGATTAGAATTTATTTTAAACTTTGGTTTCTATAACAACAATATTGCAATAGCAGTCCAGACGCTGTATTGAGTTTGGATTTACATTACAATTTGTTCTAAGGAACTTTAATAATCATCATCCACCTTAAGATGTTATTTTTGTTGAACAACAGCAGCAATTTAATGATGGGAGTGAATGGGAGCCAGCCCATCACAATCTTGTCTGTACCCTTGCATGATTATCTTGAGAATGTAACCAAGATTTTGAGTGATGGAGTTGGCTGGACAGTTGTCCTTGGTCTTTTCAGATTTAACTTTCCCTGACACTATAGTTCTTGACACTGACTCATTTGTGAGTTGTAAAATGAAATTGCTAACAGTACAAATTTGGCCACTGGTTTGAGGCTGGGGCCAAATACACAACTCTAGACAGTTCTTTCCTTCTCTGTCCCATGTCAACCCAATCTTCAATTTAACAAACAATAATGGGCCCAGGAGTACTTTAAGATTAAAAAAAAAAAAAAGAATCAAGTGAAAAAATAGTTCTTGACACACCATGATTGTTGGAGATTGAAAAACTACTAGCTTCTCACAAAGGGCCACCCTGGGAATTGTAGGTAGCCAGAACTGCAGCCTCATACTTAGGATAGCAAATGAGACACTCACCAGTAACTGCTTAGAAGTATGTGGTTTGGGAACCAGGAAAACTTTGCAGCATGTGAAACTAGGAAGAGAACTGTGCATGAACAGACACTCTGGAAATAGGATGCACCGCTATAAGCCTGCCATGATATGGGATCCTGGATATGGAGAGTCGGGGATGCCCAAGGTCACAGTCTATAGTAGGGACCTTCTTCCTTCTGCTAAGGCTTATTTAGAGTTCCACTATAAATGGCATCACTTGAAGGGAGGAAAATATTGCCATAGTTGGTAGATAGCTGTAGGTGGAGTCTTTCATGGGGCACCATCTGTAGGTGCAGTCTTTCATTAGGAAAACCAGCTCCCAAATAACCACACAGAAACCCACTATCAATCACAAAAGCTCAGCCAATAGCCCAGGCCTACTATCAGCTAGCTCTTATAACTTAAATTTATTTATGTGCTGCTCTGAGGCTCATTTACCTCATCTATGCACTTCTATGCTGCTTCTTCTGTGTCTGGAAGGTGACTCCCAGACTCCACCCTTCTTCCCAGCATTCTTTCTGTCCCCAAAATCCTGCTGTTTACCTTTTTTATTAATCCAATCACAGTGATCCATATTCCCATAATGTAAAGAAATACTCCACAGCTAGTAGCTTTGAGAAAAGCATTTTCTTTAGCTTCTTTTTTTTTTTTTTTAAAGATTTATTTTATTATGTATACAGTGTTCTGCCTACATGTATGCCTGCAGGTCAGAAGAGGGCGCCAGATCTCATTACTGATGGTTGTGAGCCACCATGTGGTTGCTGGGAATTGAACTCAGGACCTCTGGAAGACCAACCAGTGTTCCCAACCTCTGAGCCATCTCTCCAGCCCTTCTTTAGCTTCTTGGTTGAAGTTCTTTAGCTTTCCTCTAAATCATAATAAACACCACCATCTTAGTGATACAGTGGATAGGTTTTATACTTGATTATTTGTTTGCTTGTTTGGGGTTTAAGTTTTTGTTTTCAAATACAGCTATCCTACAAGGGGAAGTGGTGTAAGGAAGACAAAATTTTATCTCTGTCTTTTTACAGTTTTTGTCTAGGACTGAGAACAAAATTAACATAAGATGTTAGAAAGGAAACAGATATAAAATACATTTTCCTGGTTTTATGTGATAGGAGCTGTAAACAGAAGTCTCTGTCCCTCCAGCAACTCCCACATACCTGTCAGCTGCTTCCCAAATTACCACACAGAGGCTTAATATTACTTATAAATGCATGGCCAGTAGCTCAGGCTTATTACTAACTAGCTCTTACACTTAAATTAACCCATAATTCTCATCTATGCTTAGCCACATGGCTTGGTACCTTTTCTCAGGCCTGAATTCTCATCTTGTTTCTTCTGCATCTGGCTGGCAACTCCTGACTCTGCTCTTCTCCTTCCCAGCATTCTCAGTTTGGCTTTCCCACCTAACTTCCTGCCCAGCTACTGGCCTATCAGACTTTTATTAACCAATGAGTGTCATACAAATTCATAGTGTAGAAAAAGATTGTTTCACAGCAGGGACCCTCCATAAATAAATGACTCAGGGCTGGAGAAATGGCTCAGAAGTTAAGAGCACTGGCTGCTCTTCCAGGGGATCCTAGTTTGATTCCCAGAACCTACATGGTCATTTATAATCATCTATAACTTCAGTCACAGGGGATCTGAAACCCTTTTCTGGCTTGCACAGGCACTGCAAGAATGTGGTGCACTTATACATAAAGATAAAACATTCATATACATATTTTTAAAGGTTAAAGAAAAGAAGGTGAATACCCCAAAAAAACAGGTGAAACTAGATGCTCAAACACTCAGTTACACAAAGTAGTAAATTCTAAAGCTATGACAAAAGAAAGAGGCTTAAATCAGGCTACTTACTGTGGTAAAAGCAACTAGAAAGATGAGATTGGAACTTTTAAAAGATTTATTTATTTCAATTTTGTGTACATGAGTGTTTTGCCAGAATATGTATATAGATAGATAGATAGATAGATAGATAGATAGATAGATATACACACACACACATACACACATACTTGTGTGTGTGTATGTGTGTGTGTGTGTGTGTGTGTGTGTGTGTGTGTGTGTGTGTGCACCTCATGAATGCCTGGGGTAGCCAGAAGAGGGTATTCAGTCTCCTGGAACTGAAGTTACAGATGATGATCAACTGCCATGTAGTGCTAGGAATTGAACACAGGTCCTCTGAAAGAGCAGCCAGTGCTTTTAACCTCAGATCCACCTCTCTAGCTTCAGATGTGTGTGTCTGTGTGTGTGTATGTGGGTGTGTGTATGTGTACATGCATGTGTATGTGTGCGTGCATGTATGTGTGTGGTGTTCTTTTATTTATAATATTTTTATATTTTACATATCAACTAAAGATGCCCCCTCATCCCTCCTCCTACTCCCCCTCCAACCTCTCCCCACAATGCACCCTCTCTCCTCTCCTCCAAAAGGGTAAGGCCTCCCATGGAAAGTCAGCAAAGCCTGGTACATTCAGTTGAGGCAGGATCAAGCCCCTCCCCCCTACATCAAGGGTGAGCAAGGTGTCTGACCATAGGTAACAGGCTCTAGAAAACCAGCTCATGCACCAGAGATAGATCCTGATCCCACTGCCAGGGGCCCCTCACAAAGACCCAGCTACACAATTGTCTCCCATATGCAGAGGGCCTAGACCAGTCCCATGCAGGTTCTACAGTTGTTAGTCTAAAGTTCGTGAGTTCCTATGAGCTTGGTTCAGCTGTCTCTGTAGATTTCTCCATCATGATCTTGACTGCCCCCCCCCCTTGCTCATATAATCATTCTTCCTTTTCTTTGACTGGACTCATGGAGCTCAGGACAAAATGATAGCCTACAGAATAGGAAAAGAACTTCACCAAGCCCACATCTGACAGAAGTCTGCTCTCCAAAATATATAAAGAACTCAAGAAATTAGACATGGTGATATATTGTGTCCCCCAATATATTGTGCACCCTAATAAGGCTTATCTGGAGATCAGAGGAAAAAGACAGCCACTACATAAAACATAAAGGTCAGGCAGTGGTAGCACACACCTTTAGGCCTAGCATTCAGGAGGCAGGGATCTGTCTGGTTATTCCCAGCACTAACCATGGAGGTCTCAAGGACTGTACAGACAGACAGAAAGTGACAGAGCTGGGCAGAAAGAGGAAATGGTGTAGCTGGACAGAGAGAGGAAGTGAAATCGCAGGGACAGAAAAGCATACAGACATTGGTATACAGGAAGTAGGTCTCTTTGGAGGCCGAGGAGTTTGTGAGGTGAGGTTGGCTATGATTTGTCTTATTCCTCTGATCTCTCAGTTTCCACTCCAATATCTGGCTACAGGTTTTTTTTTTTTATTAATAAGACCGTTTAATAATTCATCTCACAATTAGACATCAAAATACCAAACAACTCAGTTTGAAAATGGGCTACAAAGGTAAACAGAGAATTCTCAACAGAAGAATCTCAAATAGCTGAAAAACATTTAAGGAATTGCTCAACATCCTTGGTCATGAGGGAAATGCAAATCAAAACAACTCTGAGATACCATCTTATACCTGTCAGAATGGCTAAGATCAAAAACACTGATGACAGCTTATGTTGGAGAGGATGTGGAACAAGGGGAACACTCCTCCACTGCTGGTGGGAATGTAAACTTGTACAACCACTTTGGGAATCAGTATGGCAGTTTCTCAGAAAATTGGGAATCAATCTACCTCAAGACCCAGCTGCTATGGGATGTTCTGTATGGCAAATGTGTTGCTGATTAGTCAATAAATACAACACTGATTGGCCATTGGCTAGGCAGAAAGTATAGGCGGGACAAGGAGGAGAATAAAGCTGGGAAGTGGAAGGCTGAGTCAGAGAGACACTGCCAGCCGCCACCATGACAAACAGCATGTGAAGATGCCGGTAAGCCATGAGCCATGTGGCAAGGTATAGATTTATAGAAATGGATTAATCTAATCTGTAAGAACAGTTAGCAAGAAGCCTGCCATGGCCATACAGTTTGTAACCAATATAAGTCTCTGTGTTTACTTGGTCGGGTCTGAGCGGCTGTGGGACTGGCAGGTGTGGGACTGGCAGGTGAGAGAGATTTGTCCTGACTGTGGGCCAGGCAGGAAAACTCTAGCTACACCCAGCTATACCATTCTTGGGCATATACCCAAGGAATGCTCAATCGTACCACAAGGACACTTGCTCAACTATGTTCATAGGAGCATTATTTGTAATAGTCAGAACCTGCAAACAACCTAAATGCCCCTCAACCAAAGAGTGGATAAAAAAAAAAAAATGTGGTACATATACACAATGGAGTACTACTCAGCTGTAAAAACCAATGACATCATGAAATTTGCAGGCAAATGGATGGAACTAGAAAATATCATCCTGAGTGAGGTAACGCAGACTCAGAAAGACAAACACTCGTAAGTGGATACTAGATGTAAAGCAAAGGATAACCAGACTACAACCCACAGCTCCAGAGACGCTAGCAAACAAGGCGGACCCTAAGAGGGATGCATGGAACACCTTGGGAAGGAGAAAAAGAGCAGATCTCCATGAATAAACTGGGGATGATGGGGGCAATAGAGGGTAAGGGATGGGGGTGAGAACATGAGGGAAGGGAACGGGATGGTTGAGCTGGGGAAGTGATGAAGCAGGAGAGCAATGAAAGAGATATTTTGATAGAGGGAAACATTAGGGGGAAGAGAGAAAAGTGGTGCTGGGGAAGTTCCCAGGAATCCACAAGGATGACCCCAGCTTAGACTACTAGCAATAGTGGAGAGGGGGCTTCTGGTACACGGGAAACCAGATTGATGACTACCCTAACTGTCATCATAGAGCCTTCAGTGTGGTGTTTTGAGACTAGTTTTACAAGACATGTTTATGCTGATTTTTCTCAGCCTCACCTCCCATTCCCTGATGATAACAACACAACTTTCCTCCCAGTAATGAAACAGCATCTCCCATAAGGCATTTTATCTTCTGCTTTCAGAAAACCCTGAAGGTCTGAATGCCTTTGTCTTGCCTGCTGTTCTTTTCTGTGTGCTGTTAACTCATTATCCTCCCCATGCCAAAGAAGCATATTTTGGACTGGTGTTTTCTGTCATCCTTAAACATTGTCATAGGTTTTATTTATCCTCATTTCAAAAGGAAATGGATGCTCGAAGCACATGTATCCATCGGATCTGATAAAATTATGAAAAAAAAAACCCCTGTTTTCCACTTAAGCTATACTTGAAATGTCCCTTCAGTATTAGAAATCATTAAAATGCATGATTTTTTTTCAAAAAAGATCATGTTCCTTAAACTCTAGTTACTTTATACTTATTCAAAAAATAATATATTCCATTGGAAAAGATTGGGCCTGTGAGATGTCTCAGTGGTAAAGATGCTTACCACCAACTGATGACCTGAGATCACCCTGGGATCTACATGGTAGAAGAAGAGAACAAACTCATACAGTTTGTCCTCTGACCTCCACATAAGCACTGTGTCATGTCCATTCACACACACACACACACACACACACACACACACACACACACACACACGCAGAATTTTCTGTCCTACCATCCATTTCCTAAATAACCACACAGAGACTTAATATAAATGTTTGGCCAATAGCTTAGTGTTGTTCTTCTTTAAATGGTTGCTGCCTTTTAAGTCACAGCTGTCTGAATCGTCAACTGCAACTCAGGCACTACCAGCATTGGATAGGCCGCAAGGGCCATAGCTGGAGGGAAATCTGTTCCCTCTGGCTCCAACTCTTGCAAAGCTATGAAGGGAACTTAACCAAATCTCTGTTCCCCTAAAGAACTCAAGATTCAAAGGTTAATGTGGAATTCTGCTTTTCAGAGAGGCTGAATAGCAAGTAGCTCACCTCCTCTGCTTGCTTGAGTCCTCCAAAAAGCCCTCGTGCTTCTCCTCACCTCTCCTTATAAACCCCTTTTCACCTGGCTCCACCCTATCACTTCCTGTCAGTTAGTTGCTGACTCAGCCTGCTGACCTCAGGTGAATTTTATTTAATCTAATACATCTTTGCATCATTAAACAAACGTTCTAGAGCATAAACCAAAGTAACACACCTTGAAATAATATTCTACAACAGCTTCAGCTTGTTACTAACTAGCTCTTACAACTTAAATTAACCCATCTTGTTTAATCTATGTACTTCCACATGGCTTAGCACATTTTTTCAGCATGGCAAGTTCATCTTGCTTCTCTCCACATCTCCTAGTGACCAGCCCTTCTTCATCCCAGGGAGCTCTCTCCCTGTCCCCAAGTCCCGCCTAACCTCTTCCTGCCTAGCTATTGGCTATTTAGCTCTTTATTAAACCAATGAGAGTAACACATCTTCACAGTGTACAAAAAGATTGTTCCACAACATACACACACACATTAATTAAAATCTAATATTTTTTAATAAGAAAAAGGATGTTTTGAAGGCAGATAATGTCCTAGGAATTTGTGCATACATGTGCAGTTTCTTATGTAATGAGCTAAAATAAATGTGGAAAATATGGTCAAAAATGGTATGACAGAAGCATAGGATAATTACAGTAGGAAATAATTCCATCTAAATTCTGAACTATGTGCAAGCTTAGAGTTAAAACCCTTCAGCCAGGTCATCACAGCTGCTACGCAGGTTTAGCATCTTTATTCTTAGGGTTTTAATAAATTATGAGCACCTTCTTCTTCAAGTCCCATTGCACATTTATAACAGCATTCAGACATGCGACTAGGCTGACCACCCTTTCTCAGCAAATGCTCTCTCAACCATAATCCTCTCTTCTGGTATAACTCCACCCACCGTTCCTGCACGTCCCATATAGTCCTGTCTTCTAACTCCTCTCCCAAGAGAAGTCAGTTTTCTTTTACCCCTATGTGGACTGCAGCTGGAGGTTATTCAGTTATTGGCTTTAGGACACCAATAAGACTATCATATAGGAACTTGCTAGAGAAACAGGTACCACGTTGTCCTCCATTCAGACAATGTCCTAAACCAAAGGAAATGATCCAGCAAATCCCTGTCTGTGTGTTCCAGCACATTAGCAACAGGTCTTAAACATTCACCTGAATGGATTATCACTGTGTAAATATAACCATAAAACCATCAAGAACAAAAAGCAGACCATCTCAAAAGATCTAGAAGCCCACTGGTGCCTCCTCCCCCACAGGTTTTCACTATTCTGACATCTAAAACCAGAGCTGTATTTTTAACCTCCTTTTTGAACTTTGGGAAATCAAATACAATACTCTACTTATGCTTCACATCTGTCGCTCAATATTATGTTTGTAGTTATCAGCTATTATTTTAAGTACCCATAGCTTATTCAGTTTTTGGACATGTTTTCTTTTATTTTTGAGATAATACAATTACCTTATTTTTGCTTTTCCCTTTCTTCCCTTTAAACCCTCTCATATGTTCCTCCTTGCTGTTCCAAATCCCTAGCCTCTTTTTTCATTGATTATTATTACATGCATATACATACACACACACATACACACACACACGCACACACACACACACACACACACACACACACATATATACCTATATATATAGGTATATAAATATATATACCTAAATAAAACCTGCTCAGCCTGTATAATGCTACCTTTATATTTTCAGGGCTGACCATTTTGTATTAGAAAACCAGTTTGTGTGCTTTTCCCAGGGGAAGACTGTCAGCATTCCTCAGTTGTCTGCAGTTCCCAAAGCAGGACCCATGGGTCCCCTACTCCATCCCCAGTCAACTCCAGATGTCCACTGTTGTTGTCCTTGTTCAGATCACTTTCTGAGCATTCATGTTGAGGAGACTCCATGAATGCAGTCTCCAATGTTATCAGGAGACAAACTCACAGCAAACTTCCTGATCCTCCAGCTTTTAAAATTTCTCTGCCATAGTTTATTATTTTGTTGTTGTTGCCATATTTTTACCAAATTGTGTGTTTTGCCCATGTTGCTATTGGTAGGCATAGATTGTTTCCAATTTCAAGCACTAAGGTCATGCCAACATGAATATCCTTCAGTATTTATTTCAATCCATTTCATAGGAGTTCTGAGTCACTGAATAATATGTTTATGGTTAATAAGTGATGTCTAAGCATTTTAAAAGTGATTTACTAAATTATAATCTCATTACTTCATCTTACTAATTGCCAGTGCTTTAGATTACCATCTTGATTTTGTTAAATTTAAGCATTCTATCAATGTGTGCTTTTGTGACATCATACTCTATTTTGCCCTTTCTGACTACTAATTAGGCTAATCTCCTTTATATCTCTAGCCACCATTTTGGTGACAGATTGTGTACTCTAATAAAATTTGCCTGAAGATCAGAGAACAGAACAAGCCACTAGATTAAACACAGAGGCCAGGCAGTGGTGGCACACACCTTTAATCTTAGCACTTGCAAGGCAGAGATCAGTCTAGATCTCTGTGAATTCAAAGCCACCCTGGACTACATGAGATTGACTCAGTCTAGGAGAGAAACAAAGCCAAGTAGTGGTGGCACACACCTTCAATCCCAATACTTGGGAGTCATACGCCTTTAATCCCAGAACTTGAGATCTCATGTCTTTGCTTGGGAAGCACACACGCCTTAATTCCCAGAAGGTGATGGCTGGGTGGAGAAAGGTATAGATGGCATGAGAAGACAGGACTAGAGGCTTTTCAGGCTGACGAGTCCTAGAGGTAAGATGTGGCTTGTTCCTTTGTCTCTCTAATCTTCAGGCAAATTTTATTAGGGTACACAATATATCACCACACACCATGAAGGTATTGACTTGTGAAATTAAGTTCAATTCTCCTGCATGATTTTTTAACTGATGTTTTTGTTCCCATATTTATTCTTAGGTAGTTCATTGTAGATTCAGGACACAAGGCTTTTGTCAGTTGTAAACAGTGAATGCCTTCTACACTCCTCATTTCTTAATGGTGTCTTAGTTAAAAGATAATTTTATTTTATCACTGTCTAACATGGTAATATTTCTTTTATGATGCTTTGGTATCCCTTGAAATAAACTTTTGCCTCATGCAAATTCATAAAGATATTTATCTATGCCTTTATCTAGATAAAAATTTGGTGCTTATAGGTAGATATACAAATTGATGTTTGTATGTAGTGTTATTTTGCTCTATACATGTTTCAAATTAATCTTTTCTAAAATATAGTCCTTCATTCATTGCTCTGAAATGTTACCATTATTAAAAATCAGTTGACAATGTTCTGCCTTTTGGACTTATTCTTTTAATTCACCAATGCCCCATCATAGCTTCAGAAGTTGATATTATATATAAACATGCCCCCCCAATATTTTCTCCTTCTTTGCAGTTATCTTGGACATTCTGGAACTCTTTAAAGTTTTACTGCAATTGATCAACTTGCATATGCACAAAATCACAAAGCATTGGGCTCAAGATTTGGAAAGCACTTAATCTTCGAAACAATTGGAAAATAATTAGCTTATTTACAATACACAGTCTTCCAATTCATCAGTCGAGTACATACATAATAGATAACCAATATATAGATATGTCTACTACAGGCAATATTATCTTCCACAAGTAGTCCATATTTCTAGCTTTTTTTTTTTATCAGTAACAAGTCCTACTCATGTAGATTCCAGTAGAGATGCTTCACATACTTGATGGATACATCTAACCCCCAGGAATGTTGAGGTTCCTATGTTTACATATTCACACACTAGAAGAACTAGAAATACTGGGTGCCCTGGTTAGTCTTTTGTCAAATTGACACAAGCTAGAGTCATCTGGGGAAAGGGAAACTCAAGTGAAGAAACAGCTCCTTCAAATTGGCCTGTAAGCAAGCCTATTTTCTTGATTAATGATTGATGTGGAAGGGCCCAGTTCATTGTGGATGGTGTCTGGGAAAGTGATCTTGGGTCACATAAAAGAAACGTGAGCTGAACAAGTCATGGAGAGTAAGCAGCACTCCTCTAATGGTCTCTACTTCAGTTCCTGGGCAGTTTCCTGCTTGAGTTCCTGCCATGACTTCCCTAAAGGATGGACTGTGGTGTAAAAGTGTACAATAAAATAAACTCTTCCCTCATCAAGTTGGTTTTGTTCATGGTATTTATCACAGCAATAGAAATTAAACTGGAACACTAAGATAAAGGAAAGTTTATTAATTGTAAGGTAGCAAGCTACTATGTCAGCTACAGATGACAACCCTAATAATCTCACCACTTGAATCCATTTGATTGTTGTATTTTAACAGAATTACCCCTAGGAAAAATAATTTCTCCTAAGATTAAGCTGCAAAGGGATTGATCTTTGAATTGCACTGCGCAAATCAATTGCAGAAGCTAAATGCACCATGACTCCACTATAAAGCCTGATTGATAGTCATCATAAAGATAGAAACGTATTGATCCTTTAGGCTATGCATATACATGCTATACTTATTTTTCTATCAAGTCCTTGACTATTGGGATTTAATATTAACTTCATTTATTGCATACAAATTGGGGCTTCTTTCTATCATGTCTGCCCCAAAGCACTTTGATCTTTTCATGTTTTTATATATGTTTTGCCTTCTCTAAACAATATTCATAATAGAACAAAGCTTAAACTATTATAATGCTAAATACACACTTTCATAGATTATTGAATTATTGATTATTAAACTATTATTTTTAATTATAGTTCTAGAATAACATTGATACATGGTAGATTTAAACTACGTAGGGTATATAAGATTCCTTTGACTATTAATAATTGCACATAATTCCTAAGAATATCAGGATGATGAATGAAACTAGTAATGAAAAATAAATTATACTCCATGTTCTTACTAATATTTATTGCAATGGTTAAGATTCATATAAGACCAGGATCTCAGTCTGGCCTCCCCTTGGTTCTCGGGTCTTGGTTCTCTGTCAAATGAGTTCAGAACATATTCAGAATATAGTGCAGAAGACAGTGTCATGGGAATTTTTTTTTTGAGGCAACAATAGCAAACATCTACTCACCACAGACAGGTGGAATGGGTGTTATATGGGTAAATTATCCTGTGTTGTTTGACCTTACAAAGAAACTATCTCTGGAGGGAGGTGTTGCCTCTCCCATTTCAGACTCAAACATGTCTGCCTTCAAGTATCCTTTAGGCCCTTTTTCTGGGATGATGGGGACCTAGCCTCATTAACCCTAGGATGGAGGGAGAAGAGAACATTAAACCAGGCAAAGAATAAAACACTCTGTCCTTGAGAACAGCTAGAGGGTGAATCACTTCCAACAGAGGTTTGTTGTATAATATTAGTTTAATGATGCAAAGATGTGTTGCAGTCTTTTATGTTACCTTTGTTTAACTCTGTAAAGCTGTGTTGCTTTGCCTGTCTAAAGCACCTGATTGGTCTAATAAAGAGCTGAATGGCCAACAGGTAGGCAGGAGGGAGAAATAAATGAGGCTGGTGAACAGAGAGAATGAATAGAAAAAAATCTAGGCTTAGAAGAAGAAAAGGGGAGGAATGAGAAAAAGAGGAGGAGAGGAGGGCACCAGGGGCAAGCCACCCAGTCACACAGCCAGCCAGAGTAAGAAGAAAAGAAAAATATATAGAATAAAGAAAGGTTAAAAAGCCAGGAGGCAAAGTAGATAAAGAGAAACAAGAGGGTGGTGGTGGCACACGCCTTTAATCCCAGCACTCTGGAGGCAGAGGCAGGCGGATCTCTGTGAGTTCAAGGCCAGCCTGGTCTACAGAGTGAGATTCAGGAAAGGCACAAAGCTACACAGAGAAACCCTGTCTCGAAAAAAACAAAAAAAAAAAATCCTATAGACTGGGTTCGATCCTCAGCTCCAAAAAAAAAAAAAAAAAAAGAAGAAGAAGAAGAAAGAAAAGAAAAGAAAATTTTAAAAAAAGAGAAAGAAACAAGATAATTTAAGTTAGAAAAGCTGGCTAGAAACAAGCCAAACTAAAGCCAGGCATTCATAACTAAGAATAAGACTCCATGTATTTATTGGGGAGCTATGTGATGGGACCCAACAACAAAGGTTACTGTTGCCCATTCCATAATAGAAACTGCCTGTAGTGGAAAGAGAAGCCAGGTCAGCCATGGGAAGCTCAGCTCCTGACAGAAAGCTCAACCAGGAATTCCACCAGACTGCCTCAACTTCCCGAACTGGTTTCTGTTGAGTTGTGAGCACTCAATTTGAGGGTGTCATCTCTTTCTTTTCTTTGACTTGAAAGCCTCAAAAAATAGAATATTCTGTTCTCCCTGGGACTCCAGTTGGCTGCCTTAGAGAGACTTCCCTCATTGACTCTTCTGGATGCTTGAGAACGCAATTTGATGACATTTACTATTATCTGGCTATCTATTCATCTATCCATCCTTCTCTCCATTACTTGTTGTTTATTATTTTTGTTTGGCTTACTATGTATTTAATAAACTCACTCATTCAAAAATAGAAGTATGGTTATCATAGATCATTTTCTGGACTATATAAAACAACAGGGCACCAATGACAGAAACAAAGAAACTATTCCATCGAATTGTAGCTTGGTGATTCAATAAGTTTTACTGTGGTTATTTACAAGAGCATGGGTAAGGAGATACTTAGAAGAGCATGAAAAACTAATGGGTGACTAAACTATGGAAGAAAAGAATTCTCTTAGCACGATGATTAGTATTGTCAGCCTGACAGGATTTGGAACCATCTAGGACATAAACCCCTAGACATTCCAGTGAGTTATTTATCCTCTGGGCATGCTTTTGAGAAATTAGGTTAATTAGGTTAATTGAAGTGGGAAGATCCATTGTAAGAGTAGGCAGTACCATTCCCTAGGCTTGGGTTCTGAACTGTGTAAAAATGTGAAAGCTAGTTGAGCACCAACATTCATTGCACCCTTCTTCCTGACTCCAGACCCAATGACCATGTGCTTCAAGCTCCTGCTATTTTGTCTACAATGCATGATGAACTGTACCTTAAACTGCAAGCCTTTTTCCTTTAAGTTGTTTTTTATCCAGGTATTTTATTGCAGCTGCCCATATATCCTCAGGAGTCCCTCCCTTCTTCATCACAGAATGTCAATGGACCCAATCTTGTGTAGCTGCTGTCAGTTATCATGTCTGCTATGATTTCAAAAGGGCAACAGCCATATCACAGGGGAAGACAGTGTTCCACGATAGACAGAGTTTATTACAGATAATGGAAAACACTCTCAATTATGAGAATGGGAAATAGTGCAAGGGGCCATTGCAGAGGAAAACACTCGTGAATGGACAATAAAGGAGCATAGATAAGCTCTCTCCCTGAGGGAGAATGGACAGTGACCAAAGGAACCACTGTTGATGTAGACTTTGCAATGTTTCTTAAAGTTTCTGAAGCATATTTCTCTCTTAAGAGACAGTTTTCCCATCTATGTGATTGACAACCAATCAGGTTAACTCTTAAAGGAGTGCAGTATTGAGGCAGAGTATAAAAATGGAAAATAGAGAAGATGTGGGAAGAGAGAAGCTCTTCACTCCTGCATCTGGCTGAAGGCTCTCACCACCTGAGAGTTAAGAATTCTAGCAGAATTAAAAAAATTCTAGTGAAGGTTGCCTTCATAGAGGTAATAATATTTCCTTTATATGGGCCTGTTTTCAAATGAGTGTGTTGAAATAGCAAAGAGCCATGCTTAAGACCTCAGCAAACATGATTTTATTCCTTTTCAAAATATAAACCTTACATTCCCTGAGAATGTCACAAGACCATACACTTTTGTTTTAACTTCTGCAAACTTCTTATGACTCAGGGCTTACCCTAACCAGCTCCATGCAAGCGAAGCTGGGATCCTTGGCTTCACTCTTGCGGCTGCTTTGTACAGCAATATAGAGCTATGTCTCTGGCATACACCTCATGGCCACTGATAATATGTCTTTAATGTTTGTTTGTTTGATTGTTTATTTGTTTGCCAGAAATTCTATGCTAAATGAATGGTAATCTGTGACCTTTTGGACAGTTAAAACTGCTGTGTATTCTATCCAGGGCCAGCTGTATGACAGATCCCATTCTTCTGACCAAAACTCATGCAAAAAAGAATAGACTTAAAAGAATTTTAAAAGCTGGGGTTGGTGATATACATCTTCTTTTTCCCAACAGAATATTTTATGGTTATTTGGGAGTTTCACACAATGCACCTCAATCACATTCACTGCCCAGTCTTCCCAGCTCCACCCCCTAACTCTTGTGAATGCCCCCCCCCAAAAAAAAAAGAAAAGAAAAAAACAGAAGAAAAACAAAGTCCAATTTGCATAGCCCACAGACTCACTGGAGCATGGTCAAATTCCCAGTGGCCAACTCCTTAAAGAAAACTGAGTCCATTTCAATCCCCACCCCTGCCAGAACTCACCAACTGGGAAGAGCTACACTTTGCGATCCCTATCACAATATTTTTTGAATTTTTTTCTTTATTAAGAAATTTTCTACTCACTCCACATTCCATCCACAGATTCCCCCCTCCTTCCTCCCCCACCCCCCAGCCCTCTTTCCCGAGTCACCCCGCATCCCCACATCCTCCAAATCGAGGTCTCCCATGGGGAGTCAGCAGAGCCCAGCCCACTGAGCCTAGGCAGGTCCAAGCTCCTTCCCACTACACAACCCCTATCATAATTTTTAAGAGTTCTCTTCAATGGCTTCCTGTCTAGACTGTTTCTTTTGGTGGTTAGGGGGTGGGGTGTCACAGAAACCTTGTATGTCTCTTGTTCTCAACTGTGAGTCTGTGGTCATCAATACCACTGCAAAAGAAGTTTCTTTGCCCTTTTCAGTCAGCAGCAGCACAGATCATTGACTTCTACATAGTTTCTGGCAACAGCACAGACCACAGACATCCACATGGCCTCTGGCTTCAGCACAAACCATGGACACCATCATGACTTCAGGCGGCAGCACAGACCATGAACATCTACATGGTCTTCAGTGGTAACAAAGTCCATGGAAATCCACATGGTCTCTAGTGGAAACACAGACTACAGATCTCAATACTGCCTCCAGTAGCAGCACAAACTACAAACATCAACATGGCCCTCAGCGACAGCATGGACCACGGACACCGTAACGGCCCTCAGCAGCACAGGCCACAAACATCCACACAGCCTGCAGTGGCAGAATAGACCACAGACAGCCACAGCCTGTCCATCTTTAATTACAGCACTTGGGAATAAGAGGCAGGCAGAGTTCTCTGAGGTCAAGATAAGCCCGATCTACATAGTGAGTTCCAAGCCATCCAGGGCTACACAGTGAGACCTTATACCAAACAAACAAACAAAAAAGAATTTTTTAAAAAGGAAACACAGTTTAAAATATATAAAAATAGTCATGCAAGGGGCTGAGGAGATAGCTCAATTAAGAAAGTGCTTACTGTACAATAATGGAAACCTGAATTCCACCCCTAGAAGCCATGAAAAAAAGGAAAAAAAAAAGCCAGGAGTGGTGATTCACACTTGCAATCTGGGATGCACCTGTCTCTGGGAAGGCAGAGACAGGTACATCCCTGGGTTCACTGCTCACTGGCAGTTCTGGTCAAGGAGAGATCTTATCTCAAAAAGATGGTTGATGGTACCCGAGTAAAACACACTTCAGATTGTGCTCCGTCCTTGTCTGCACACATGCAATCACCCACATGCACACAAACATCTGAACACACACACACACACACACACACACACACACACACACACACACCACCACCACCACCACCACCACCACCAACAACAACAACAACAACAACAACAAAAAGATCTATGACAGACAGGGTGGTTCATGCCAATAATCTTGGCACGCAAGAGTCAGAGGCAGGAAAATTACCACAAATTTGGAACTCTCTCAGGCTACACACTAAGTTCTAGGATGATCAAGGCTATGGCAGCAAGACTCTGGTCACAAAAATAAAACCAACCAACCAAACAAAGCTGTAGTTTAGAAGGAGGTAGCTTTGCTTTTATAGGTCAACAAAGCCCTGCCACAAGTCTAAAGGACAATGATAATGCCTCATGCTTAAATCTGGTGTGTTACAAGAGACTTGGGAGTCAGGGTCCAAAGCTAATTATGAGTGAGAGGTCCAGTCTTGACTTTAGAGCTTGGTAGCTATCTAACACACATATTCCAAATAATAAAACATAACTTTAATGAAGATAATCTTCCCTAAAGCTCTATATATTTCTTTACATTTTTCATAATTATTAGAAAAATACCATGTGAAATGAAAACTCCAAAAATGTTCATAAATTCATATAAGGATTTCCTTTTCTTTGTCATGATTTGAGCTAATGAGTTTTTCCTATGAGCAAGAAAAGTGCAGATATTTAACAAGTGGTATGTCCATGGTAACAAATGTCACAAAAATATATATTTTACTTTGGAGCCTTCTCAAAAAGCAGTTTTTAATTAGATGGCTCTAGTGCTGGCATAAATTTAAATGCACAGCCACCATGACTATGAAACTTTCTGAATCAAGACCTGTAAGCCAGCTATCAATATTTTCCTTTTTTAGAACAAGAGGACTCAATGTTATCAGAGAGTCAGTCTGCTAGCCAGTCAATCTAGCAGTGCTTGCCAAAAGCAGGCAGATTGTTGGGGAGTTTGGCTAGCCGTTATACTCACTGTCAAAAAGGAAGCATCCTCAAAACATTGAAAAAATTGTGTTGGCTACCAGATTTATTACCCAGCTGCTCCAGAAATTATCTGGCTTCCTCATGTCTGATCAGGCCAACAACAGCCAGTTTTAAAGGCAGGGTGAAATATAACTTCCCATTTCTAGCAATGAGTCTTAGCAATACGATACTTTAAAAAAAAAAATAGCTACCAGAGATCACTTAAAAAAAATAACTGTCAATAATTAAATACATCTTTCCAATGTCTGTGAACCTTTCCAACAGCAAGAGATGCCTTCAGTGCCTTAGTTCTTTTCTGGCCTTTGCAAATCTCCAGATATGAATAATGCATTGCTAGGAGCTGCTGCTGTTTTTGGTCTTGATGTCTAGACTGACAGAGGCAGGGAGCACCGCACTGTTCTGTCTCCTACAGCAGCCTGAGGAATTCCCCTAATCTTTTAGGAAACGTTTCAACTCATTACAACTGGGATCCACAGCTTTGTTGCCAAAATAATTTCAGGGCATCCCAGTTAAGGCTTATTAAAAGACTTTTTTTTTTTTTGGTTTATACCAGGCTGGCCTCAAACTCACAGCGATTCACCTGCCTCAGCCTCCCAAGTGCTGGGATTAAAGGTGTGTGCCGCCACCACCCAGCCTTGAAAGACATTTTTAATACAAATTTTGGGAGTTAAGTACAAGGGCTGAGAGTGGGTGTGAGCTTCGCTGGGAGTCCAACATTTCATTTTCTTTAGAAAAGTCATATATAAAATATTGATGGATTTGAAGCTATTCTCTTCGAAGGGTAGTTCAGGAACATAGATAATATCACAGTATTATTCCTGAGGGGCACCTGACAGGATTATAATTTATAAGGTCAAAGTCCAGATCACAAGGCTGCTAGAAGGTAGGAGATCTTACTGTAACAGTTAACAATCTTGTTTGGGAACTCCCAGAGTACATCTGGGGAAAGGATTAAGGCCATACCCAAGGTCATTTATATCCAAGCCTGGGTCATTGCTATTACAAATAAAATGTCTGTCTGAAAAAGAAATGGTGTCAGTAACCTTCATAGCAAATGTGAACTGGGTCGCAATTCTGGCTCCTCACAGTGTTACTAAAGGGGTTGTAGGATGTCTCATGATGAGATATTAGGTTCTTTGTGTCTTGAATAGTTAAGCAAGGCCTGTTACCAAGGAACTGTGGTTATCTTTCACAGGTTCTTTGTCTCCTTGGTAGAAGAGTTTAAAAACAGACTCAAAGCTTAATGGCCAATTACTAGTTTCAGAAAAAAAACCACAGAGCCAGCAAGCCATGAGGAATATGGAATTAGGAAGAGAAAAAGTCATGCCTTTGAGTTTGGGTCAGCCACAGAGGTCTGCAAGCAAGCAGATTCATAAGAAAAGCCCACAGTTTCAGGGCCAACATGCTTAGGATTTTGGTTAGCATTCAAAGAAGAAATAGAAAAGAAAAAGTGACATTTTCGAATTTGAATTCAGAAAAGTAGGCAGGTTTAGCAGTGAAGATCTGCAACCAACTGCCTCTAGGGAGGGTTCTGAGATGAACACACACATTATCTCTTTAGGAGGCAATTATTCCTCCCGTCTCCTTAGCGTATCTTCAGGTGAATCTGCTTTCCTGGGGAATGGTCTCATAGCCAGATGATTGCCCTGACCCAGTTGTATGCACTATTAAAAGAGGGGACAGTAGTATGCAGTATTCTAATCTTGGGGTAGGTCAGAATGTCATTTTTCTACCTAGGTAGGACCAGAAGTAGAATTCATATTCCATTCATTTGACCAGAAGGAAACAGTTTTCCCCATCCAATAGCCTCAGTAAATCCCCCAAACCTCCACCTTTCTATGGTTAAGTGGGAGATGAGATCCAAAGCTAATCATAAAGGGACTTGTCTATCCTCAATGGCCCCTGAACCTGATAGTGCCTATCTAACTGCCTTACACCATGGTGAAAGGCTCTGCTCTTCCCAATGGTGAGAAATGAAAATAAAAATATATTATTGTCTTGTCTAACAAAGGGTTAAATAAGACAAGAGAATCTCCACTGTTTTAAAAAGACCATTTGGTAAAAGTCTCCATTGAGTCAGCAGTTTCTCAAATCAAAATATGTGCTCAGGTTTTATCTTTTCATAGACACTATACTACTCTGTATTAGCTCATAGTGCAAAAATGTAAGGCTGAGCTCTAGCCACTTACATGAAGCATGGGGCCCTTGCATTAGTTATAAAATTCCAGGAGATGTTCTGCTAGGTGTGCTTGCTTGCCTGAATTTTCGCAACTGCACCTTTGTATGGAAGTAAAACTTACTGCCTTGCAAAAATACTTCCAAGTGTGGGGTCATTTTCCTGAGACCTCAAACCCATTTCTAATCCCATGTCCCCTTGTAAGCAAGGGTGATGTGAAATCTCCCAACTAGACCATTCTGTGGGTAGAAAGAAAAGTTTATTTGGGAACAAACTGCCACCCAGAGACATTGTTTTCCAAGTTCATTATCTCACACTCAAGAAGAATAAGGAACAAGAAATAATCAGAGGGCAGGGGTGTTAGAATTCCTAACTACATGTGCTGTCCAGTAGCCAAGCAAGAGGCTTAGTCATCCCAGGGCCTTACATCCATGCACTGTGTGATCACCCTCTCTTTTCTTCCTGCACGATCTTTTCATAGGCCTAAGCACCCTCTTCTGTTCCCTTCCCTTAATAAACTCTTATAGTGGGCTTTGTTGTACCTCGTGGCTTCTCTCAAATGGTAAACAGCACTGCTTAATGAATAACATTGCGTTTCTTAATAAGTAATGAGGGGGAGGCATGTGAGCAAGAACAGCTTGATTAAATGGAGACTTGGGTCTGTTTGTAGGCTGTTTTCATTAATCAGAATCTAGATGCCCTTGCCCAAAGAAGTTGACAATTGTGGGCAAATAAGAGAAGTAGTGACTTTTCTAGGGAAGATAGGAACATATCTTACAAGTGTGGGGGGGGGCCCAAAACAGTTTGATCACACAGTTGCCATGACAGACTTAGAGGCCCAGACACAGCTACTGTGACAGGCTTACTGACAGAAACACCTGGATCCAGGAAAAGCCATAAGCTGACACCACCCAGGGACCCACCCAGGGATGGGCCAGCATCTAAGGGAAGTACCTGACATCCCAAATATTCCAACCATTAGATAAGATTAGATGTCCCTGAGCCTAGCACACACTTATTTTCCTTTTACCTATACCCCTAGACAATCAGGATCCTGAACCCTAGAAATCCCCTCCCCTCAACCTCTGCTATGATAAAAACCCTACCCTGCCTGGACTCGGGGCTCTCTGCTCACACCGCTGTGACAGACAGGCAGAGAGACCAAGCTCAGAGCTTGAAATAAAGGCTCTTTGCTTTTGCATATGGGATTTGGTCTCCTTGTTGGTTTTTTTGGGGGGTCCCCATGATCTGGGCATAACAACGACGAGATCCCTGAGGAATGCTGAGTTTAATGTTCTGTTTACCTAGTAACAGTCCTTCTATTTACCCAGTCAGGGTCATGCCTGGGTTAGGCATCATCTTAGGGCATTGTCAGCAGCACTGGCATCGGGGAGGCCTGCTTTGGACCTAACTCCTATAACCTTCCCTGTCTTTCCACCCTGCCTCAATATCATCACACTTAATTTCTTCTTATTTTCCTTCTTTCTCAATATATTTTGTGTTGAAATAACAATACTGCAGACTGAGCATTCACAGTGAAGAGAAACATGTTGGGTGGGTCACACCTCTTGAGGCTAGTGTCTCATGATGCCATGCTGACTATGTCGTGCTGTGGGTTATTTGAGGGCTACAGAGCCTTTCTCAACCTGTGGTAAACTTAACCTGAGAGTGAAGGTGCTGGATAGTCATGGTCACCAAAGCCACCCAGAGACAGTGGTTTCCAAGTTCATCGTCTCACACTCAAGAAGAATAAGGAACAAGAAGGAATCAGAGGTGTAGCTGAAGAGTTTTCTCTCCGGGCCCCTCCAAGCCCCGGCAGTCCGACAGCCCACTTATAAAATAAACACCAGAGGTTACATTATATAAACTGTTTGGCTTAGGCTTCTAGCTATCTAGTTCTTAAATCTTAAACTAATCCATTTCTATAAATTTATACCTTGCCACATAGCTCGTGGCTTACTGGCATCTTCACATGCTGCTTGTCATGGCAGCGGCTGGCAGTGTCTCCCTCCGCCTTCCTGTTCTCTCAATTCTCCTCTCTGTTAGTCCCGCATATACTTCCTGCCTGGCCACTGGCCAATCAGTGTTTTATTTATTGACCAATCAGAGCAACACATTTGACATACAGACCATCCCACAGCATTTCCCCTTTTCTTTCTTTTTTTTTTTAAAGGAAGGTTTTAACTTTTACACATCTCCAAAGCCAGCTTGGTATATTTGGGAATTTGGGCGTAGCTTCTCTTACTACTTCCTGCTGGAGGGGGCGCTGTATCTTATGGGGACACAAAGAAAATTTTAGGATTATGGAGTAGTCTGTGAGGCTGTATCGTCTGAGCCAGTTGTCTTGAAATGGTTCTGGATGTTGGATCATCTGGGCCTTGGTGTCATCGGAGACCTTTCAGGGGGTCTTGGCTGGTCAAACCTGATGTATCTTAATCTGGAACAAATCCATAGCATCTTGCTTTCTGTGGAAACAAAAGCAGAGCCTCTTTTCCAAAGCAACATATCCTTACATCGAAATTTTGAAATCAAGGTATCTTTAAAATATACATATTGGCTTAACTCTACAGCTTTTACAATCAAATGTCTTTCTGAAGTTAAGAATATCAAAGACAACACAATCCAGATTCTCTGTGTAACATCCATCTTTACATGGCTTGTTTTTTATATATTACTTTTACTTTTTCTTTAAAGACTTTATTTTTAAAACTATCTATTTCTTTATATAACTGTATATATTTCTTTTTTTCTCTCTTCCAAGTCTACATACATTTTTACACACATTGTAAAGCATTTAAAGTCTTGTTCCATCCTAATCTGTCTTATTGTGAATCTATTGTTTTAAACTGCAGCATTACTAGGGCTAAAATAGCAGCTTTGGCTGGTGGCTCTGCCCACCTCAGCTTCCCAACATGGCGGTGGTATGTTTCCATGTTTACCTCCAGCTCTGGGAGCCATCAACTCTTAGAAACAGTGGTTCTATGCTTCTATCAAAGCAGCGTGTAGCCCAGAAACCTCTTTTTTTGTTGTTGTTGTTTTTTTGTACTAGCAAAGACTAAATCCACCACACAGCAGCAGCATAATGTGCCGCTTGTAGATGCCTCATTCCCGCCATACTGCAGATCAAGTGCAAATGCCAGGAACCCGCCAGTAGCTCAAACCCGAAGGCTGCCATTAACTTGAAAGAGACAGCTAGGAACTGCTTTTAGCTCCATTTTAGAATCTTTTTTCTAAGATTTTAGGTGGAAACTCTTGCCAACCCATTGGGCACCACTTGTAGCTAGAGTTTTCCTACCTAGCCCACAGTCAGGACAAATTTCTGTCACACGCCAGCCGCTCAGACCCAACCAAGTAAACACAGAGACTTATATTGCTTACAAACTGTATGGCCGTGGTAGGCTTCTTGCTAACTGTTCTTATATCTTAAATTAATCCATTTCTATAAGTCTATACCTTGCCACGTGGCTCATGACTTACCGGCATCTTCACATGCTTCTTGTGATGGCAGCGGCTGGCAGTGTCTCTCTCCGCCTTCCTGTTCTCTCAATTCTCCTCTCTGTTAGTCCTGCCTATACTTTCTGCCTGGCTACTGGTAATCACTGTTTTATTTATTGACCAATCAAAGCAACACATTTGACATACAGACCATCCCACAGCACAGAGGGATCATAGATTTATCTAGGGAACACGCAAAAGAGTCCTGAGACTGGAGCAGGTTCTAAGAGCTACTGATGTGCTGCCCTGAGCAGTGGTCTTCTGTGGGACTTAGGGTGGGAACTAAATGGAGACTAAGATCAGCTGTATTGGGATTGTCCTTTTTGTTTGTTTGTTATGGTAGTATTTGGGATTGAACCCAGGGCCTTGTATAAGCTAGTCAACCATTCTTCCACTGAGCTATCTCAAGGTGGGACTGGCCATTTGTGAGTAGTGCATCACAGCTGATCCAGTAAGCTGTTCAAGCACCTTAGGCATACCCCCTCAGTTCCACCTCCAACCAGAGTTACTCATCCATTTAGGGGAGTGGTCACATAGCATTTGTGACTAGCAAGTAATCCACTGTGGGCCCTGCCCTTATTGCCAAAGAAGTGAGAACTAGTCTCCATCACTTGGTGGAAGGTGAAAGGGGAAACAGTTTGCAAAAAAAGGTCTGAACTGGCCTTTTTACAATGGTGTTAATCTCCCCAAGACAACCATTTCTTAAAGGCCTCACTTCCTAATATGGTTGCAATGTTAGATAAGTTTCACCGTGTTGAAAAGGACAAACATTCAAACCTCAGCACTTGCTTGGAACACAGATAATTTATTCCTTACATTTACTACCTGACTCAAATGTTCAGGTTGAGAAACTCTAATGAGACCATGTTTCCATTTATCTTTACATTGCAGTTACTAGACTGTATGTATGACTATCTTTATTCCCTGGACAGAGGTTTTTAAAGTCTTGCTTGAGTGAAAATAACTGCCTTTCAAAGGCAGTGACTTTTGAGCAGGCCTTAAAGAACATGTACTATTCCATCTGCCAAGAAAGGAATTGCGGGATAGAAAAATAACAGAGCCAAAGGCCTGGAGGAGCAAGTCCTGGTACAGTGTGGAGCCTCTATTTTACATATGCTGACTAGAGTGAATCTTTAAAAGAAACAGCTTTCCTGCTGCTGGACTTGGTTCTTTAGGGTCTGGAGAGCAATACATATTTTTCAAAAAGGCAGTAAGTAACATGTTTCAAAAATTTGCTACTCTAAACAGGAAAAAAAGAGAAAAATAAGGACAACAGAAAAGATCGCTGTGGTGATATGAATGAGACTGGCCCTCATGGACTCATAGATTTGAATAATTGGTCACCAGGGAGTGGCACCATTTGAAAGGATTAAGAGGTGTGAACTTTTTAAAGAACATATGTCACTGGGGGTGGGCTTTGAGATTTCAAAAAGCCCATTCCAAGCCCAGAGTCTTTTTCTTCCTGCTGTCTGCAGAACAAGATGTAGAACTCTCAGCTCCTTCTCCAGCACCATGTCTGCCTACAGGCTACCATGCTCCCTGCCATAAGTATGGACTAGACCTCTGAAACTAAACCAGCCTAGGTTACATGTTTTCCTTTGTAAGTGTTGCCATGGTTATGGTGTCTCTTCACATCAATAGAACACTAAGACAGCCATTTAAACAGATATTCAAATAACAATGGTAATGATATTTTAGGTGGAAATACATCTGATTTTTTTCATCTAATTTCTGAAAACCTCTCTTCCTAACCAGCAACCTATACATTTTGTTAAACATGCATTATTTTGAGTTTCCATTTTTCACCTGTGTTTAAACTCAAAATAATTATGAACATCTATAGATTCTCCTCTCCTTCAACACTTTTTATATATCTGTGTGTGCTACATGTAAGTCTATATAATCTAAGAATACCAATAGGAATCAGCATGCATTCACTTAGCGTCTATTGAAATTGATATAATTCTCTTCTCCCTGACATCAGTCTTCTCTTTGTAGCTGACTCTTGGCATAATAGATTCTCAGTCATGCTTACAAAAAAATACAATTATATTATTTGAATTTTGTCAAATTAAAGAATTTATTTGTTGGGCACAGCATAATTCATTTGAATTGCCAAAGAAATTCTAGGCAACTAGACTCTGTCCAGGGATGTCATAAAGTGAAGCCTGTTCAGCCAGGAAAACTGCTCATATATCTGTCCTACAGCCTTAACAGACTTCTATTTCATCATCAACATCCAACAGGACTGCAACAGCCAGAACAACCTGAGGAAATAGACCAGAGAACTGAGTAGTGCATTTAAAGGACTGTTCCAGATGGTTTAATTATAATATAAGTCAAGCTGGATCAAATCGATGGCTGGCATCCAGCCAAAGATGTTATCTGGAGTCAGGAAAGACATGGAAGTCAACATAGGCACTGGACCAGCTTCTGAGGCCTGGGACCTAAGCCAGTAAGCCAGAAGTCACCACAATCCAGTCCCTTAGAGAGTTTCTCAGATACACAGATCTAGGAAGGACACGAATGCTTCTCAATAAAGTGACATTTAAATAGAAACAAGGAGGAAATGGAGGAGGAAATCATGCCCTGGCCATCTATATTCTAGGGAGAGGAAATGATAAGTGTAATTAGGTAACCACTTGGTGAGAAGCAGATGGCAAAAGCCAGCAATGCTGAAGTACAGGAGGGGAATGGGAAGTGGGAGCACATGAGCTCAGAGAAGTTCGGGAGCAGAGAAGACTTGAAGGACGAGAGAGCAGACTTGTGACTTTGCTGGGCATGGGGCAAGGAGAGTGATCTGAATGTATTGAAAGATTCACTCAGCTGTGTGTGTGAGTTTGGGCAGGTGCAGACAGACTGGAGAAAGAGCCTTGCAGTAACCCAGGAGTTGATGAGGTCTTGATGGAAAATGAAAGCAACGGAGACAATACACGATTGATAAAATTTGCTGATGGACATTGGAGGTCAGGGAGCAAGGAAGGAAGAATGAGCTTGGAATTTTGCTAAGAACACCTGAGATGATGAGGCTTTTCATTCACAATGTGGTGACCTGTGAAGAGGACTAGAGGGAAACCTGGAGGTAATGGTAAGGATGGGGTCAGGGATCTGTTGAAATACAAAGTTTGAGAAGCCTGTCTCACGTGCAAATGGAGGCATCAAGCTGATCGCTGGACGTTTAGACTGAAGTTTAAAGGGGAGATTGAAGACAGAGTTTTGAGGTTTAGAATCTGTATCATTTAAAAGACAAAATTATGTGGACATTATATAGGGAGTGAGTGTAGTTAGAGAAGAGAACTTTTGCCAGGGTTGAGGTCCAGGAAATTTCAAATCAAGAGCCTGATAAAATGAAGAAGAGTCTATGTGAGATGGGGAATAACAAATGCTGAATGAGATAGAAAAGAGGAGTTGTAATGTTGAAGAAAGGGAGTTCAGGTGAGAGAAGCCAATTAATGCTAATTCTGATTATGCACATCAAGCCATTGGAGGACTAAAAAGTGACCGTCAGAATGATGAACAGTCCGTCAGACAGTCTTCAGCAGAGTCTTTGGCGGAATGGGGAAGGAAAACTTGGGGAGTAGATTCAAGAGAAGATGAGAATAGACAGCTTCTCCCTGAATGTTGCTTAGAATGGAGTAAAATGGGGAAGAGATGTGAAAAGAGGTGAGGTCTGTTAAGGCAAGTGATAGCATCAAACATAGTTCAAATAATCCAAGAGAGTGAAAGGCGATGCCGTGAGAGGGGCACAGTGCTTTAGTAAGCAGAAGCAGGTACGTTCTGGAGTAGTCTACAACTGTGGTGAGGACCAAGCCCTGTCAATGTAACCAGTTACTCTAGATGCTTTCCCTTGAGTCCCCTCCTCTTTATCAGCAGTGTGTGACTCCTACCTATCAAACTCAAATTTCAAAGAGCATGCTAATATTTCTTTCTCCTGTCTGTGGCTATTTGTTGTCCTTGTTACTGTTGTTAGAGCATTTGTAAATTTTACTTCACATTACGTATCATTATAAAGCCTTCCTCCTCCCTGAAAATGTCCTTTGCTATTACCACCATCACGGTAAAATATGACGAAATGGGAATGTACATTCTGAGCACCTTGAGCAGCAGCGTATTTAAATTCCATCCCTTTGGTTCTATTGTCAGTTAGATTTGATCTTTTAAGGGTATTGATTGCTGACAGAATCTCTAGAAAGGCTAGTGAAAAAAAGATGCATAAACAGTGTCTAGAATTATGCTGCATGCTGGGGAACTCTACACCCTGACTCTGGCATTAGGTCACACCCCAGGACCAGCTGCCAATCCAAGCTATGCCCCCTCCT
This sequence comes from Peromyscus californicus insignis, assembly GCF_007827085.1. Classification (NCBI taxonomy): domain Eukaryota; kingdom Metazoa; phylum Chordata; class Mammalia; order Rodentia; family Cricetidae; genus Peromyscus; species Peromyscus californicus. The sequence goes on from NW_026294617.1 coordinate 103,688,569, forward strand.
TTTTTTTTTTCATGATGGGTTCTCATGTAACCCAGGCTGGCTTCCAATTCTCACTATGTAGCTGAAGAAGTTGGTCTTGAACTCTATCTTCCTGATTCCCCCTCTGAAGTGCAACAACACCCAGATCAGAAATTCCTTTGGGAGTTCTATGGGCAGGAAACTGTCTGACTCTCTGTGGTGGTTTGAATGAGAATGGACCCAATAGGCTCATGTGTTTGAATGTTTGGTTCTCAGTTGGTGGAAATGCTTGGGAAGGATTGAGAGGTGTGACCTTCTTGGGAGAGGTGTGTTTCTGGGGATGGACCTTGAGGTTTCAAAAAGACACTCTCTACCCAACATATTACTCCATACCTCCTCTGGCCTATACATCTTAATTAAAAAGTAGTAAAACACCTACAAGTAACTACCACTAATGTTAATGATCTATAACTATTTAGGCTGCATTTTAGACTCTGGCCCCTACTACATGTGAGCTGAAGTACCTGACTTCTCTACATTCTCATCCCTCCTAGATCTATCTCACCGTTTTGTCTTTAACATCTCAGCCTGATGTATTGGTCCTACAATCTGAACATTCTAAGTACTTACCATTTTGTGCTATCCTTCTGATTCAAAGCTGACCCCTACATACAACAGCTCGCATTTCTGTTAACTTATTATCTAGTTTCAATCCTACCTAGCCAACTCAAATTTCATCCTATTCTAACTCACCCTGTACATTCAGGAACCATCTCAGTGGGATAGCTGATTTTAGGAAGTGATCTAAAGCTCTGGTGAATAGATTCTACCACTAAAATGCAAGTAAACAAAGAGCTTCTGAGATTATCATTGATAAGGTTAATAGCTTGTGAATAACCTCTCTCTCCTTTTCATGTTTTCTGTGCAAACTTCTGACACTCAGAACAATGAATTCTACTGAGATGTGTCTAGTTGTTGTGTTGCATGTTCGCCTCGTCTGGTTTGTTGTACACTGCAATTATGGGCTATTCAAACAGTTAAGCTAAGTACATCTGAAAGCTGAGTGTCCAGCAGATTAGGCAATGAGCAGTAAGTACTGTTCTTTCAGAACACTCTTAACCACACAGTTAAATACTGATTTGATCAGCCTGGTCTCTGAGAGCCACTTAATTTATAATCAACCTACCACTGCCCTGTTTTCCTCTAAACCCCGAGATGCTTATACAGTAACAAATGGAGTGAAAATTTACCAATTTTTCGACTATCCAAATGCTGGTCATCAAACTATGTAATTGAGAATCTGGTGTTTTATGGGCTTTAGACATTTTTCATTTGGTTTAGCTGACCATTTCAATCAAGTTAATTAAATAAATAATATACTTACTATTATTTATTTAATCTAAAACCTAAAAACATTTTTAATTCCACAACATACTTTCTGTTGATGTTATGTCTACTGGCACCCCAGGGACATCATCGTACTGTCACACAACTGACACCAATCAGTGTTTTCAGCATTATTTGGTATACTTTGGTTTGTCCAGACTGGATGTGATACTTCTGTCAATGCTCTGGAAGATTAAAAAAATAGGATTCTTCATTGTTTCTAAGATTTGAAGATTTGCTGAACTTTTTCCTCCCTCCAGAAGGTCAAAGAGCTTTCTTCTCAGATCTTTTATAGGTGGGCTACTACCAGAGAAAGGACTTGCTATGATTCCTTCTGCAAATGAAAAAAGATGAGTCACATCAGTGACCCTGTAGGACTCTGCTTCAGGCTAATCCACCAGCATGGATCCTGGCGACTCCATGGCATTTTCCTTAGGATAGGAGAGTGTTGCAAACTTAAAAGCATGTGAAGCTAGTTGGCCTCATTGAAAAAGTGTTACAACTTTCAGGACTTAAATGCAGAGGAGAGCTTTTAATTTTACTACTTATTACAAACTTTTTGTAAAGTTCATGACACTTAAAGGCATTTTCATATTTCTTTAGAATTAGCATTTGAGGGTTCTTTGCCTATTCATAAACAAGTTTATAATAAAACAGTCTATTTTCCACATTTTGTCTACAACCAAAATAAAATTGGCTCATATCTAAGCCAATTTTCTCTTTAATTCTAGAAAGACATCTTTGTTTTAATAGTTACTTTAATAAGTAAGACTGGAGAGATGGCTCAGTGGTTAAGTTCACTTGTTGCTCTTCTAGAGAACCAGGGTTCAATTCCCAGCACTCACATAGTGACTCACAACCAACCGTAACTCTAATTCCTGGGCGTCTGAAACCCTTTTCTGGCATCTGCAGGCACTGTATGCACCTGGTGCACAGGCATCCATGCAGGAAAAGTACCATACACATAAAATAGAAGAAGATAAATAAATACAATGGAATTAACATCTTACATTAATTTTCTTCATTTACTCCACAATTTCAGTGACACTCATGTCTTTTGGAATGCAAACATGAGCAGAATTAAGATAGCACCTATGCAGCCAGCTTTACACAGCCACAGCACCTACCACAATGCGTACTCAGCGGAAACTCTCAAAAATGAGCAATAATAATAATATGTGGTCTTTGTTCAGTCACTCCTCAAAAACTAGTAACTACATAGTAGGTCCTGAGTCTGTGACCCAGTTCATGGGCACCACCCACTCTGTGCCACAAAGCCACATTCTTGGAATGAGTGGGTCAATGTGTAATGGAAAAGCCAGATAAATAGTAATTGCGTATAAACGCCATCCCAAGTTGAGAGCTGTGTATGCACAAAGCTTTGAATTGTAGAGGGACTGACCATGGGGTGTGCAGATCTGCAGAGGGGTCATAGAGCAAGGGACTTCGGGTTTAAAGGTTCTGTGAGAGATTTTCCAGTTACCAGAGTCACTGAAAAGACCTTTGAGAGAAAGCAAAGGTCAAGGTCACCGGATAATAATCATTCTCTAGCCATTAACATTGAAGTGAGTATTTCTACATATCCCTTGCTCTGACATCTCAGGGACAAGACCACCCCCTCCCCACCACTATAGCTCCAGTTGCAGGCAAGATCAACTATGCTAGAACACGGCACGAGAATGTTATATGATTTCCAAACCAAAACTCATGGCGCTTCCAATACCTGGCAACACCATCAGAAACAAGATTTTCTCAAGGAACTCAGTTTCACAGATGTTTATCCCCACCCTTCTCCCCCCAACGGTCAGATGTTATCAGGTGGTATTTAATTTTCTATTAGATGTCAAATACACCAATCTCAGTTGTGCCAGAACCTATGAATAATGCAACTGCCTCTGCGACTTCCACTTTTTCCAGATTTTCAATGCCAGTAAATTCCAAGTTCCAATTCTTTTGAAGAAACTACCTGCTTTATCAAAAAGCTTTTGTGATGTTACAAATTGCATAGTTGTACTTGCAAAGTCCCGGAATGTATTAAGCATCCTCCAAGGTCATGTCTATAACAATTATCATTTAGCACACTCTCAGTTCCCGGCTTCACATTACCAAGCATTTGTCTATCCTCCCAAGAAAAGGATACTGAATATGTTGTTAACTGATTCCTTTTTCTTTTTTCCTTTACCATAATTTCTCTTCCAACAAATCTCTTCCAGTCTTCTGCTGGCTACTTATATGCACAAGTTCTCTAAAGTTCTCCATTGTTTATCCCCAAATGTCACTTCTATTGCATTATCTTCCACATTCCCTATGATGATCTGAGAAATTCATCAAATGATAATTGGAAAAACGTACCCTGTTTGGTAGAATTGTTTAGCATCATTAACTGTTTTATTTTAAACAAATTTAGTTATAACATTTTTTTAACAGATAATAGCCATGGAGTTGGTGCGCCCGATTTCTCTTTTCAAAATTCACCAAAGACCCCAATGAGAGGGCAGTAAGGACCCCCAAATACTAAAAGAAATCACATGCTTCACTAGCCCTCCAGTGGTAGACACTGCTGTGCATTCTCCAAGGTTGAGTTCTCTTCAAAGAAAGTGAAAAATTATTATTACTTACAAAAAGTATTTCTACCCAAAGGTAACGGGACATTTTCTACAACCTATTATGCACTGTATCACAATTGATGGTGAATTATTCATTGCACCAAAAACAATGTTGGTTACTAATTCCAGTTAATTCTTAAAATTGATGCTTATTTTGAATAAAGCAGAGAATCACAAAACCATGATGAGTATCAGTCCTTCCTGTCTTGAAAGTGGGCCAAATTATTTAGAAAGAGAGGAAATTTATTTTTGATTATTGTTTATCACAGACTTTAAGACCAACTGTAATCCCCTCATGTATGTTACTCAGAGGAAATAATAAAAACCTCTAAGCCCCCATTTCTAACATTGCTTTGATTTAGATCACGGTGAAGTCAATCTTAGTAATCAACTTGACTGGATTTGGAATTTGCTAAGAAATAAGCTTCTGGGCACACTGGTATGGAATTTTGTGGATTAGGTTAATTGAAGTGGGAAAACCCACCCTTGATGTGAGCAATAACATCCAGTGACTTCCCAGATATATAAGAAGTCCCAAGGAAAAGCTTTTGCTTTCTGCCACTTGCCTTCGGGTCTTCTGGTGAGGTTGTCCGCTGTTGTTGCCACCACAGTGGCTGTTTATCCTTCACTGGTATCAGGACCCACCTTCTTCAGCCTTCCAACACGGACTGACCATCAGTGACTCTCTAGGTCCCCCAGGCCTTTGAGTAGATTGGGACTGCTGAGTCAGTCATGGCTTGGGAAGGTACCAGTTCCCAGCTCCTCCTGTGTTACCTAGACCATGCGGTGTAAGCTAATCTAATAAATCTCTTTTAAATACATCTTAACTCTATTTGCTCAGTTCTGTTCTGCTTGAGAACCCCAACTAACACAATTGTAATATGACCTGCTAGGAATTATTAAAAAAAAAAAAAGAAAGAACTAATTTTGTTGTGGTGGTGCTGGTAGTGGTGGTGGTGGTTGTTTTTGATACAGGTTTTTTCTGTGTTAACAACCCTGCCTATCCCAGAACTCACTCTGTAAACCAGGTAGTCTTCACATTCACAGAAATCCACCTGCATATGCTTCCCAAGTGCTGGGATTAAAGGCATGTGCCACCATGCCCAACTATGTGGTAATATTGTGTCCCCCAATATATTGTGCACCTTAACAAACTTATCTGGGGTCAAAGAACAGAACAGCCACTAGATAGACATAGAGGCCAGAAAATGGTGGCACGCACACCTTTAATCCTAGCATTCCAGAGGCAGAGATCAAACTGAATCTCTGTGAGTTCGAAGCCACACTTGAAACAGCCAGGCATAGTGACACATGCCTTTAATCCCAAGAAGTGATGGCAGGAAGCAGAAAAGTATATAAGGTGTGAAGGCCAGGGACTAGAGTTTTTTTAGGCTCTGTTAAGCTTTTAGGCTTTTAGCAGCAGTTCAGCTGAGATCCATTTGGATGAGGACTCAGAGGCTACCAGTATGAGGAAACAGGATCAGCTGAGGAGTTGGCAAGGTGAGGAAGCTGTGGCTTGTTCTGCTTCTCTCATCTTCCAGGGTTCACCTCAATACCTGGCTCCAGGTTTGTTAATAAGACCTTTTAAGATTCATGTTACACAACTAAAAATAACTAAGTTTAAGATATGTATCTGGGCTAATATACTCTATTAAGCAATCGAGTAAGTCCTTAGTGACTGTACAAAGTAATCATGGTAGCTTTAGTTTTAAGTAATAAACAAAAATAAGACATTTACCTAACATATTACAAAGATTATACTATTATTGGAAGTATATGACTAATTCTGAGTCCTCGTGTACTTTCTGTATCGTTATATAACAACTTTTAAGTTGCAAACCACTGTATAAGACACATATCCTTCAACTTTTTAAGTTAAACACCACAGTGCAATTTTCAAAAACTAAAGGCCATTCACCCTCCTTAGTTTTGATGACAGCAGGCAAAACCAAATGTTGGGATAATCTTTTTGTACATTGTGAAGATGTGTCGCTGTAATAGTGTAATAAAAAGCTGAACAGCCAATAGCTACGCAGGAGAGAATAGTGAGATTTCCAGGAAGAGAAGGAACTCAGGGAAGAAAAGAGGCAGGGAGACACTGAAGATGTCAGACATATGGTCCTCTTACCAGAGCAGAGGTAACTGAGCCACATGACAGAACATAGATTAATCAAAGCAGATTAATTTAAGTTATAGGAGCTAGTGGAACAAGCCTAAGCTAATGGCCAAGCTTTCATAATTAATAACAAGTCTCCATGTCTTTACTTGGGACTTGGTGATTGAAAGATAGTCCAACAAGAAAGCTTGCTGCACTTGATGCTCCAACTTATGGCATGACCACATGGACAGAGAAGTCATGACAGCTGGCATTGCCACAGTCACTGCTTGGACTTCTCCACAAGCACTCAAAATAGTCAGCTGTCGCTCCCTCATGGGGACTCCAGAAAGTGGGCTCAGCAACTTCCCAGAGCTGGGGTGGTAAATGTGCTTCCTGCCAGCATGAGGCTAGGTGCTGAGTGAACCAAGAGAGGCAGAGCCAGCCACAAGAGCCACAAGGCAGAGGGCCTAGCTACAGCCACCTACCCACTTAAGCTTTGGCTCACGCAGTCAGAGAATACTGCAGGCACTTAGTAAAGCCAGGTTTAGACTGGAAAAGGAAAAAAAAACTCTAATAGGTACAGAATGCTTTAAAATGTACTTAAATGCTAAAAAGAAAAAATAGGTATAGATAGTCATAAAAATTGTTTAAAAATAATAAAGTCTTTAAAGAAATAGTAAAGTAATATAAAATTTAAAAAAAGCCACATACAGATGGGAAATACACAGGGTGTCTGGATTCTGTATGGTACTTTGTTGACTTGGAATCTTTTAAATGCTAATGTACAAAAACAATAGCTGCTGAGAGGCATTGGATTATAAAAACTACTAAACTAAATCAGCCTATGTACTTTGAGGATGCCTTAACTTCGAAATGGAAATCAGAAAATATGTTGCATTGGGGAAGAGGTTATGCTTTTGTTTCCACAGGAAACAAAAAGCTATGGACTTCGACAAAATGAATAAAGATCAGATGTGACCCTGGGGGAGACCTCTTTAGAATCTTGGCTACAGACATGAGGGGGAAAAGTCAGGAAAGACTCAGGACAGGTGACATATATGATGATTCCCTCAACATGGGAACAGCTCTGAGACTAGATGAAATGTGATAAGTCTTGTTGACTACAGAGTCCCATTGTAGTCGAAAGATTTGTCCCACCTGGCCCACAGTCAGGATAAATCTCTCACCCGCAGTCCTGCAGCCATTTATAAAATAATCACACAAAGGCTTATATTAATTACAAACTGTATGGCCATGGCCTATGGCTCAATTTTCTTGCTAGCTAGCTCTTATAACTAAACTCAACCCATTTCTATTAATCTATATGTCACTACGTATTCTGTGGATTTACCTGTATAAAGTGTTGTTAAAGCATTCCAAGTCGTTACATGTTGCTCTCTGGATGGCAAGATGGTGTCCCTCTGCCTCTGCCTTTCTTCTTCCTGTCTCTCTCCTGGATTTCCCACCTGCCTCTAAGCTGCCTTGCCATAGGCCAAAGCAGCTTATTTATTAACCAATGGGAACAATATATATTCACAAAACACAGAAAGACATCCTCCAGTACCTCATGACTTATCATCACATGCCAACATTTCATATGCCATGGATGAAGATTTATATTACAGTTTGAGGATTCAGTCCAAACAGACTTATAAAGTCGACAGTTGCCTTTTACCTGCTCAAACATAAGACAGAAAATCATCTTTAGCTGACTTGTGCACACCACACATTCTATACTTGTGTTAATGCTGATAAATATGTTACCTTTAAAAATTTGTGTGTTTTCAGAACAACAGGGCTAGACACTAATAAAGACAAGATGAATGCCTCTGTTGCATTTTCCTCAAAAATCTATATCCAGAATAGCTTCAAAGCTGCTAGCCGAGTTGGTACAGCCTCATAGACTACTCCAGCCTTCAGATAAGCTCTACATTTTCCCATAACACAGAGACTAAACAAAAAATAATACAGTTAGCTCTTCCAGGACTTGACCATTATCTCAATTTTCTCAGGGTCCCCTAAAGATTCCTTCATCCCCAGACAACAGGAAGCAGTCTAGAGAACACAATAACCACATTCCCAAGAGTTGGGGTGGGTGGATTTTGGTCATTCAGCAGATGTTTGTCATTATTTAGGAGGGGATTAGTTGCACACTGTTATTGGTCATGGTCAGAAAAAAAATTAAACAAAGGAGGTTGGATTAAAGGTATCTTTCTGAAAAGAAAAAAGGAAAAGGTAGACTATCAGATATACTTTTAGACTAAAAAGCAACTACTAGTTTCAAATATTTTATACTGGCATGGATTTCTGCATATTGATACAAATTTAAGATTATTTTTGTGTAGCTGTAGTTCTTCTGCGTCCCATTCAGTCTGCAGTCAGGACAAATCTCTCTCACCTGCTGGTCCTGCAGCCGCTTGGACCCAAATAAACACATAGAGGCTTATATTATTTAAAACTGCTTGGCCATTAGCTCAGGCTAACTACTGACTAGCTCTTACACTTAAACTCAGCCCATTTCTGTTAATCCATATGTCACCATGTATTCTGTGGCTTTACCTGTGTGCCATTACATGCTGCTCCCTGGAAGGCGGGCTGGTGTCTCCTGACTCAGCCTTCCTCTTCCCAGAATTCTCCTTCTCTGCTTATCCTGCCTATACTTTCTGCCTGGCTACTAGCCAATCAGTGTTTTATTAAACTAGTGTAAAAAGCATTATCCCACAGCATTTTTGTTTAAGGTACTGTATATATATTTCTGCTCTTATTGAAGGTATTGCACCTATGCAACTCATTTTAAAATGTAGTGTAAATTTCTAGTCCTTGAAAGTTATTATTACAAAACACTTAGGATAATTGAAAAATACAAGTTACTAGCTAGTCATCTAACAATCAAATTTGTGGTATGTTTTCAAGGTTAAATATATATATTTTAGATAAACAGATGGTCTTCAAACACTTCAGAGATCTACAGAATATGGCATTTAAGATGTTTTAATAACATAAGACTTTTCATGACAGTGAGGCATGTCTACTCCTGGCAGCACCAATTTACTTCAAAAAAGGATGATGGGCTTTGAAGTACCTCTATATGGAGTTGGCCTTTCACTGTGACAGAGTTAGACACTTGGTAAGAAACTGCCCTTGCCTTGACTACTGACAGTATGCTGTCCAAACTGGACAAGCAGGACACAAAAGAAAGTGACTGCCAAAATTTCCCAAGACAATGTAAGACAGTCCTTCAAAATTCCTGTTTCACAAAAATGTCTGTCAGGTCTTCTAGGCTAGTAGGCCAAAGATGGATGCCCCAATTTTGCAGAGGATAACTGTCTAGGCAGTTAACTGTCTGTCATTTCCATAGTTTTGGAAGTTCTTTGCTCTGTACTTCCTGTTTACTCAGGTAATAGTTTATCCTTCTTGGTTCTCTGATGGGGGATGATGACTAGATAGTTAAACTGTTTTCTTTGTTACCAAATTCAAAAAAGAAACTTAGAAAATGAGATGTAGCCAGGCAGTGGTGGTGCACGCCTTTAATCCCAGCACTTGGGAGGCAGAGGCAGGCGGATCTCTGTGAGTTCAAGGCCAGCCTGGTCTCCAAAGTGAGTTCCAGGAAAGGCACAAAGCTTCACAGAGAAACCTTGTCTTGAAAAGCCAAAAAAAAAAAAAATGAGATGTAAAGATTATAAAGCTTAAGAGACATAAAAGCTTAAATTATTCAATTAAAAAATGTTTTAAGGTCTAAAAAGATATTTTTAGGATGGCTATACAAGTTATGATAGAAAATGGTTTGGGTATAAAATTCTGGACTCACTAAGATATGATAGATAATACAGTACTTTCCCTGAATTTGCCAAATACAAATGGACTGGACATTGTGAGCATAATTCTTACCTGATAATTGTCCTTATTGTATATTAGTTTTACTGTGTTAGAGTAAAACCTTTTCCTTTTTATTTAGACAGAAAGGGGGAAATGTTGTGGGATAATTTTTTGTACAATGTGTCACTGTGATTGGGTTAATAAAAAGCTGAATGGCCAATAGCTAGTCAGGAGAGAATAGGTGGGATTTCTGGGGAGAGAGAGCTTTGGGAAGAAGAGAGGCAGGGAGATGGCAGGAAGACACTGAGGTTGGACATACAGGTAACTGATCCATATGGCAGAACACAGATTAATAAAGGCAGTTTAATTTAAGTTATAAGAGCTACTGGGACAAGCCTAAGCTAATGGTCAAGCTATCATAATTAGTAAGAAGTCTCGGTGTCATTATTTGTGAGCTGGTGGTCCCAATGAGAAAATACTACTACAACCAGATTATTTTTAAATGACTATCTGTAAATAATTACAGTGATTCTATATAGTTAATTTAATAGCATTAAAATATTTGATATAAATAAGAGTATGAAACAGTATAAAGATATTAATGGATGTCTATATCATGTGACTTCTTTCCACTCTGAAAAGTAAATTAGTTTGCATTATTTAATCATATTTAAAAGTAAAACATTTTTTCACTATTATTGAAACCACATAAAGTACTATGAAAACAAAATAACCTGTCATGTTTTGCTCATTTTATTTAAAGAAAGAAAACCTATATACCTTTTTTACTCATATGGAATAACTCCATAGCATATTTTAGGTTAAGTCACCAATTAATGACTTTTATGTGTTGTTTTTATTTTCTTGACTACATTTTCCAGCTCAAGTTGAATATGGAAGTGTTTCAAAGAGGACCAGAGCATGTTCTTTAACATCCATGGATTCTTAATTAGATTGAACCCCTGAATCTAAGGACAGATTAACTAGAGAAAAATAATAAAAATCATAACATGTCTACTTCATATGTGCATGGCAGACACCCAGAGAATGAGTATCTCAGAAAGATGGTTTGAATTTCCAGTTTATATCATAACAAAAGAAGAATCATCATTGTATCTTGTTAACATTTTGTTTTTCTTTTTATATTTATGTATGTATGCATGCCACCTGTGTGGGAGTGCCCTCAGAGACCAGAAGAAGGCATGAGGTACCTTGGAGCTATAGGTGGTTGTGAGTTGTCCAACATGGGTGCTGGGAAGCTAACTCCTGTCTTCTGGCAAAGCAGTAAGTGTTCTTACTCATTGAGCCAGCCATCTTTTCAGCACCCCCCCCCCAAACAGTACCTTTTTGGAGACATAAGAAGGCAAAGGAAAAGGACTTCAAGACTATGGACAGCAACCTAGGTACAAGCAAGGAAATGGCCGGTTAAAGCAAGTTAGTGAAACTACTTAGTGTAGCCCCTGTTGATACCAGCTCCAGATATAAGGATCTAAGACTTTTAGATTATAAACATATGTCCTTTAGGGCAAATTAAAGAAGAAGAGAGAGCATCCCCACATCTATGCACAATTCTTACTTTAGGGCTACATACTCCGGTAAACTACAGTAACTGTATAGGGTTCAACTAATATACATACTTTTAAAAAGCCAGTAAGGCTGTCAGATAAAATGATAGATCCCCAGTAAAATGCAAATTTCAGACAATAGGTAACTACATATTCAAATGTGTTCCATGCAATATATCACAGATACACTCTTGCACTAAATAATACTCATTATTTATATGAAACTCAAATTAAGCTGGGAACCCTGAATTTTTATTTCATAAATTTGATAACTTCATAAAGAATTTTAGAATTATTTTGAAGAGAATTCTAAAACAAATATTTTTAACCAATCACACCCTGATTAATCGAAAAATAGATGGATCTCAGAGTTCCTCGAAAATGCATGGCTAATCTATAAAGAATTTTCTGCACATAGAAAAAAAAAACCTAACACTTCCTCCAGATCTAGATCATTTCCACAGCTTTTGGCATATTTCCCATTCTGACATAAACAGCACAAGTAATTGACTGCTAGAAATGTTCCATGTTAGAGAACAGCCTGAAATTTCTCTGAATAACTAACCTTTCCTTCAAAATCTATACAATTTACAACCAAAACCCAACAAACTCATATAGCCACACCTTCTGAACCACAGCTAAGACAGAAGGAATTGCACGTTCAAACCAACTCTCTTAAAAGGGTTAAATTTTCAACCTTATTCATCTGAGGGTGAGGGCATGATTTAGACTTAAAACATACAAATCCATGACATTTTGATGGGAACTGCACTTGACCATATGCTTCCTTTTAGAAACTAGGAGAAGTGCCCTTTCTAGGTCAGTTCAGCCTTGAGGGTTCAGAGATTGGCTGGCAGAAGCAGGATTAAGTTTAACTCCCTCAGCTGGACACCCTTTTGTAGTGAGTGAGCCACCTGTATAACCTTAAGGGACAGCTTGCTGTTTGATGCCATGCAAAATAAAAAGTCAAGCCTGGAAAGAAGTGCAAGTAAGAGACATGCTGGTAAAGTCTTAGATCATCAATGCTCTTCCAGTTCCAAATTAGAAACCTCGTTGGGACAAAAGTTATTACTCCTAATGTTTGCTTCTGTCAAGCAATGTTGAATACTTATCGAAAAATCTTTGGTTTTGCTGATGGTAGTTTTAGCACATTCCTGTCACTTGGAAGAAAAAAATATGGTTGTAATTATGTAAAAACTGACTTTAAAGTAATGTCTTAGGAATCACTGGCAAAGCCTGGTAAGATTCCAGTAATAACATATATATTGAATTGACATTTGCATTCACCAAAGTGCCTTTCTTCTGCTTCTATATTAGGCTTCTGAAATCTCTTTCAGGTTCTAGGTCTTTCAGGGTTTCAGTAACTGACAAATCTCTCTGGAAGACACTGAACACAAAGAATTGCCTTCTATTGCACACAGAATAAATTTAACTTCCATCCACTCTTGGTGCATAATGGGTTCCTAAGGTGGACAATAAGCCACACTGTTTAGTAGAAAACACGCTTTCTGTCTTTGGAACACTTTGGAAATGTACAATTGAAGAGGTGGTATGAAAAGAATGGACAAGAAGCTTCCAGAACAACACAGCCTAACATGGAGAAGCAAAGCTGGAGGGTAAGGGGTAGACAAGCATTTATGATAGAGTGATTTGATGTTGAAAATCCCTGCCTGGTCAGTGGTTTAGGGCTTTGTGTTTTCAATTTCTGAAGTTTGGTTTGTTTTGTTGTATTTTATTTTACTTCTATGTTTGTGGGGAAAGCTTTACTTTTTCATAATCTGTGGTATCCTGGGTATTTGAAGAGCCATCTTTGTGTACATATTTACTTTTCTTCCAGCTGGAGGAATAGTGAGTTGTCTCGTAGTTTCTTTACCACTGTGCACAAAAGGCAAACTTACTTGAGCACATAGTTCATTAGCGATGTCTTTTGTAATCATGTGTTTACAAGCATCCATTTTACACAACAACTTCCAGAGACTGCCCCTGCCACTGTGTGCAGTGTGTTAAGATGATTTTCTTTCTTACGGTTGTAATCACATTTACATCTAAACACTTAGGTAGCCTAGAAATGACCATTTCTTATATCTGAGCTAATAGATTTAGACTAGACTAGAGCATCAATACCCATATTCATGTATTAACATTTAATTTCATCCTCTAGCAAGAAAAATCCCAATACAGTGAATTTCCTAGTCTCCTTACCTTTGTTCCAAGAGCTGGTTTCTTAAGGTCCAGATGGTAAACAATCGGCTAGAGACGGGAGATGCAACTCTGACTATGAGCAAGTCAGGTGGGCAGTCTCCCAAGCAAGGGCAGAGAAGAGAGTAATGCAGGAAAGATTCTCATCAAAAGTTTCCATCTTGCTCCTTATGCAATCAAGGAGTTCAAATTTGCAAAGAGAATCTAGCCCCAATGGCTATCGTCAGGTCCTCTACACAAAAGCAGATCCAAGCTTACATAATGTGCTGGGTCCAATAGGTCAATGATTGAGCTTAATGGTGGGCAGTTCATCTTGGCTTCTGAGGTAAGACAGGCTTGGGGGAGGCTGACTCTGTTTAAACATGTGTTAGCTGAGTGAAAATGAGGACATGACCGCTCCAAGGTACAGTTGAGAAGAAGGTTTTTATTATAGCTATGAGAGAGAAAACAGGCATCTGGAAAAGTCCAAGACTGAACATGGCCAGCAGAATAGACCAGGTCATGGAGGGAGGGGAGCAAGACTGCAAAAGAAGAGAAAGGGGTAAGAGAGGTGACCAGGAGCCAAGGGGGAGTCAAGAGGGCAAGAGAACCCAGAAGTCAGGCAAATGACAAAAGAGTACATGGCCAAAATGACTGAGTTATATAGGAATTAGAAGTTGGGGAAAAGGAAGGTCTGGAAAGGTTTAAGGGGGTGGGGGTAAGGGGGCAGTGGGAAGTGCTGAGAAGAGTCTTCTGGGACAGAAACCTGCTGAGAAAGCTTGGCAGTCAGCTCAGCTTTCATATGTTAATAGGCACCTCAGTTAGCCATTTATCCTGGGTTTCTTTGAAGCCTAACATTAGTAGGATGCTTGTTAGCTGTGTAACTGTTATATCTTTAACTGGGCATGGGGGCTGCATGTGTGCCCTGAGTCTATGATCCCTATAGGGCTCTTTGCCAGTGTCTGATTATTCTACCTTCCATCTGGATGGCCTCAACTATCTCAAATTGAGTTTCTATGTTTTTCTAATATAGTAGCATAAAAACAAATAATTTCATTTATTAGATAACAATTGTTTTACATGTGTTTCTGAGTTTTTTAATAAATATATAAATATGTATATAATTTAATTTGTTTAATTAAATAACACTTGTCTTACATGTGTTTCTGAGATTATATATGTATACATATATAATCTCAGAATGGACTTTGAATTAAGAGACTTTATCAAATGATAGCTGGCAACATTCTAGTATGATTACATGAAAGCAAAAATACCACTAAAAAGCCAGTTTGCTCAACTATATAATTGGTAAAAAAAAATAAGCTTTACTTCTTAAGGCAATCAGGAAAAAAGATTATTTATGAATTAAAAAAAAACCAGAGAGATTAAAGTGAATATTGCTAGCAACACATTTAACAAATGTTAAACAAATAGTCTCTATGGATGAGCTATACCTAGTTTCATTTCCTAATGTGATCTCACTTTCACCGTGGAAAGCAACTAATACAGTTTGTAGGCAGCTAGAGAACTGGGCTGGTGTCCTGAAGGAGGGGACTCAGTAAATGGAACACAACAGTGAAAACATAGCCACTGAGCATCAAGATAATACTCTCCTCTTCAGGCTTCTGTTGCTGTGATAAAACATTACAACCAAAAGCAACTTGGAGAGGAAAGGGTTTGTTTCAGTTTACACTTTGTATCACAGTCTATCACTGAAAGAAGTCAGCACAGGAACTCAAACAGGGAGGAACCTGGAGGCAGGACCTGGAGGTTACAGAGGGGTGCTGCTTACTGGCTTTCTCACCATGGCTTGCTCAATCTGCTTTCTTATACCTCCCCAGACTACCTGCCCAGAGATGGCACTACCCACAATGGGCTGGGCCTTCCCACTTGTCTTTGTTAGGGTTTCTATTGCTATGAAGAGACACCATGATCACAGCAACTCTTATAAAGGAAAACATTTAATTGGGGTGGTTCTCTTACAGTTTAGAGGTTCAGTCCATTATCATCATAGTGAGACATGGTAGAGTGCAGGCAGACATGGTGCTGTAGCTGTGGCTGAGAGTCCTACATCTTGTAGGCAACAGGAAGTGGTCTGAGGCATTGGCATGGCTTGGGCATATATGAGACTTCTAAGCCCACCCCCACAGTGACATACTTCCTCCAGCAAGACCATATCTATTCTAACAAAGCCACACCTCCTAATAGTGCCACTCCCTATGACCTTATGGGGGACAATTACATTCAAACTACCATATACCACTTCCTGGTTCCTATAAGCTGGTAACAATATCATAATGCAAAGTGCATTTAGTTCAACTTCAAACATACCCATAGACTATCACAGTTTCAACAATGTTTTAAAGTCCACAGTTCAAAGTCTCTTCTGAGATTCATGCAATCTCTTAACTGTAATCACCTATAAAAATTAAAATAAAAAAACAGATCACATACTTCCAACATATAATGGCACAGGATATATATTACCATTCCAAAACCCTGGGAAGAGAGTATAATGAGGAAATACTGAACCAAAGCAAGACTGAAAACCAACTGGGCAAACTCCAAACTCTGCATCTCCATGTCTGATGTCAAAGAGCTCTTCAGATCTCCAACTCCTTTCAGCTTTTTTGACTACAACACACTTCTTTCTCTTGGGCTGGTTCCACTCCATGTTAGCAGCTCTCCTCCGCAGGCATCCCACAGCTCTGGCATCTCCAACATCTTTGAGTCTCCAAGGCAATCCAGGCTTCAACTTCACAGCTTCACACAATGGCCTCTCTACTAGGCCTCCATTCAGGGACACCCCTGACACATGCCTGGCCTCAGCAGCTTTCCTTAGTCATGGGGGCAAATTCCATAGCCCCTTTCTTCTGTCCTTAACTCCATGTGGCTGAAACTGCCAAGTTCTGCTGCTTACTGGGGCTGGAGTATGGTCCCCTCATTCAATTATATCTTCACCAGCTGTCTGTCTTTCACTGCCTAAGCTTGACTGTCCTGAAACTTGCTCTGTAGACCAGGCTGGTCTCAAACTCAAAAGATCTGCCACCCTCTGCCTTCTGAATGCTGGGATTAAAGGTGTGCAGCACCACATCCTGCTCTAAGCTTTTCTTTAATTCATTGTCACAAGTTGGAAACTTAGCTGATGGGATCTTGCCCTGAGGTCATCGAATCTCTTTATTCCATTTCTTAATCTGTTTACCTCCTGGAACACAAGATTTAGCTCTATTTCACTTCCTTGTCCCCCTTTTTCTCAATTTGTATTTTAATTTGCTCAGCTTGTTCTTTTTCATTATAAATCCTCATCAGAGTTAAATTAACACTAATCACCACATGACAGAGTCTGTACTAGGTTGTTTTGAGATTTCCTCTGCCAAGGGAATTAATCCAAAACTCTTCCCTTTGCCTCAGACAAATTTTTTGGACAAAGGCAAAAAGCAGCCACTTTCTGTACCAAAATATCACAAGAACAATTTCTAGGCCTCGTATTAATATTAATAATTAATTCTTCTTTGTAACCTCTTGAGTAAGGCCCCATGGTTCATAAAATCACACTCAGCACCACTGTCTTCCATGTTCCTAGTAATATGGCCCATTAAGCAGTGCTTAAAGCATTCTACTGCTTTTATAACCCAAAGAACCAAAGTCCAAATTCCTCCAAACAAAAGCATGGTCTAGCCTATCACAGTAATACCCCACTTCTGATACCAATTTCTGTCTTAGTTAGGGTTTCTATTCCTGTGAAGAGACACCATGATCACAGCAACTCTTATAAAGGAAAACATTTAATTGGAGTGGTCCTCTTACAGTTTAGAGGTTCAGTCCATTATCATCATGGTGGGACATGGTAGAGTACAGGCAGACATGGTGCTGTAGCTGTAGCTGAGAGTCCTACATCTTGTAGGCAACAGGAAGTGGTCTGGGGCACTAGGAGTGGTTTGAGCATATATGAGACCTCAAAATCCACTCCCACAGTGACATGCTTCCTTCAACAAGGCCATACCTGTTGTGGGATATTTGATTACACTATGACACCAAGACTGTGTTAATAAAGTTAACCTTGAATGAAGGGCTAAAGCCAGTGACTAGCTAACCAGAATTAGGCATGGAGAAGCCAGGAATACAGATAAAGAAGCTGCACAGAAAGAAGTGGGAACTTAGAAATTTCAGGTCTCTTCCATCTGGAACATGTGGAGAGAGAGGCGCTTTCTGGGACTCCAGTAGAAAAGAGATTGTCACCTGGTCATGCTTCCTCCTCTGCTTCTTTGATCTATCAGGATTTACCCCCAATGTCTGACTCCCAAGTCTTTATTGGTAATAGAACAACTTAGATAAGAACAAAACATACCTACTCCAACAAAGCCATGCCTCCTAATAGTGCCCCTCCCTGTGATCTTATGGGGGCCAATTATATTCAAACTACCACACTATTTCAATTACTAATTGATAAAATATACTGCATACTTATTCACAGAAAAACCTTATGGAAGCATTTTCTCGATTGAGATTTGCTCTCTAAATGACTCTAGGTTATGTCAAGTGGACAGAAAACAAGCCAGGATAGTTTGTGGTGACAGTATGCAAACAGGAAGGCATATACCTTAATGTGAAGATGAAAGAGAAGTTTTTGATACAGAATCTATAAGACTTGGTAATTATTGGAAATGAGAAATACAAGGAAAGTCCCTCAAATATTCCTTAAAGATCATATTGGAATCAATGAAGAAATAATAGCACTAACAGAAATAGACTGTCTGGAAAGAATATAGGCTGCCATCCAAACCAGAAATGGTAAATAAGAATTCTAGAGTGACCAAGTCAAGAGGGAGATCATGATGTGGAAATAGTCTACCTAAGGGCAATTGACAAGGGATTTTTGCTCTGTATCTGAAGTCATGGGAAAGTCCTTACTGTAAGTAAAAGAGAAAAAGGGCACAGCCGAAAAATGAATAATGAGGTATTAGAAAGGTCAGAATGAGTAAAACTGCAGGTCCCTGGGAGCTCAGAGCCTCCTAGTGACTTCACGTTGAGTGCCTGTCACCAGCAAAACCCAGACATCCATGATCAGGTAGGTGATGGTACTCCCCAACCTCTGGAGATGGGAGAGGATCCACCATACACAGTCATGATTTAATCATTCAGGGCTAATAATAAAACGTTCACATTGAAAAACTAAAACTCTAAATGACAGCTTTGGGTGACTTTCCATTTAATGACTACACCCACATGCTGGAAAGTGGTGCACTTAATGTAACTGGCCTTGAAGAAATAAGGATGTTCAGAAGAGGTACTTATGTCTCTCAATCCATTATTACATCAGTGCAATAACAGACCCCAAAGAAGTGGGAATGGTCCCAAAAATCTCATTCTGGGAAAAGGAAAAGGCAGTAGCCAGAGGAAGAACTTGTCTACTCAGAGATTTCACATGGTTCTAATAATTTGTGAGAACAGCTTCTTAGATGAGATGGACAGTAAGAGGTCAGTAGTGGGCAGAGCCACATTTGACTGGGACTGCTTACTGCATATTCCTAGCCATCTATGTATGGTGTTGGTGGGATGGGAATAATGGAGGCAGGAGTGTGTGGAGATCAGTTGGATCTTGCTGTCTCCCTTCTCAATGTAGTCACATTGAACAAATCTTCCTTTTCCCCTGTTTATTATTGATTTGGTGTTTTAATTGGCTTCTTAAGGACAGGTGATCAGATTTGACTTCTTGGTATACAGTCTATGACTGCAAGGTTGTAACACTAATTCCATGGAACAGTAGGTGCTTTGGGACCCTTCTCAACCTCTCTGTTTGGCTGTTCACTCTTAAGGTGAAGTGTGAGAAGCCCCAACTCCTGGAAGCCAGTTTAGCAAAGTAGAAGGAGTTGTAGGAAACCTTCTTGGCCATAAGTACAGGCATCAGCTGAGGACTTGTGACTGATTGATGTCTGAAGTGCTGGCAATCATATGGAAATGACCCTTGACCTGGGGAGTCTGTGCTAACTTTGGTTAGAATAAAAACTGAACTGAGTTACATAAAAACAAGGATGAGGCACATGTCAGTTGTCTGGATTTGGTCATTTGGCATGCCTGGTCATTAGAATGATCCCAATAGTGGTAGGAAACTGAAAGTCGAGTTACCCAGACGTCACCACAGCACAATAGTCCACACTGATGAGACCGACATAGATGTGAATTGTTCTTTACCTTTACCTGAGGAACACCTTGATTCTAGCTTTGCTAACTGAATAGAAGAACTTCGATTGAACATCAGGAAGCAGAACCAAGGAATGAAGTAGGCTAAGAACACCAAAGAGATAGATTTGCCCATGTCACTGGAACATCTAGTGAGGACTTAAAAGTCTATGACCTCTCCCCCTTGGACTACTTAATCTAAACTTGCAGACTCTATCTTAGATTAGCCTGAGATAAAACCAGAAATGAATTTGAGGGATAGAGATACTAGACCCAGTAAAAAGTAAAAGACAGAATACAAAGCCTGGGAGGCAGAAGGAAGATGTGCTCTGGCAAATCAACAGAGCAAGCAGTGATCGCTGCAGATGCATTCTGTTCAGAAAACACGTCCAGTATCTCTGGAAGAACAGTTGTTGACTAGGTAATATTATTTGACACTGAGGGAGTAGGGCTGCTCATTAATGAGGAAGGAAATATAGTTGAATTCCCCCCTGGAGACAAATTATTATACTTCAGGAGTGTATTTGCTCACTTCAAATTGCTCCTCCCTCAAAGAGCAGCTCACCCTGAATAGCTAAGTATTTTCAGTATTACATATCTGAAAAGTAGAGTGTGTTTGTGAGTATCAAGCTTTGGCATATGTTCTGGGTTAGGTTTTTACAACTTGACACAAGGTGGATCATCTGGGAAGGGAGAACCTTATTTGAGAAAATGCCTCCATCAAATTGGCCTGTAGACAAGTCTGCAGGACATCTTATTGATTAATAATTAATGCCAGAGGCCCCAGCCCACTGGAGGTTGCGTCACCTCTGTAGATGGTCCTGGGCTGTAGAAAACAGCACGGTGAGAAAGTCATAAGAACAATACAGTAAGCAGCATTCCCCCATGATATCTGCTTCCATTCATGTCTACAGGTTCCTGCCCTGAATTCCTGCCTTGGCTTCCCCCTTAATTATGGGCTACAATCTATTAGTCAAATAAACCCTTTCCTGCCCAAGATGAGTTTGGTCATGTTGTTTCATTACATAAGAGAAAACAAACTAAGACAGCATAGATATATGAATAGAATATGGAAGATAACAAAGTGATGGAAAATACAGGCTCTAGGAGCTGGAAAGATACTTAATTTGTAATGTGCTTGTTCTACAAGCAGGAGAACCTATGTTCCATCCTCAGGGCCATGTAAAAATAGCTAGGCATGGGGTCCTGGACTTGTAACCTCACCACTAGGGAGGCAGAGGTAGGTAGATCTCTGGTGCTTGGTTCAACAGACTTGGTCTCCTCAGTGAGTTCCAGGCCAATGAAACCTTGTCTCAAAAACAAGGTGGTGCCACCTGAGACCAACATCTGAAGTTCTTCTCCAGTCTGCACGCATGCGCGCGCGCGCGCGCACACACACACACACACACACACACACACACACACACACAAGCGCGCGCACACACACATTCATGCACACACACACGCACACGCACACACACATTCATACACACACACACACACACACACACACACACACACACACACACACACACACACACACACACGCATACACACCCTTTGGACTCAGTCTTCCAGGCTGTGATTCCTTAAGTCAATCACTTTCTTTGGACTGGGTGCCTGTTCCCTCATCTGGAAAATGAAGGCTACAGAGAATGACCTCCCAGTATTTGAGTCCTACAGTGAACAGTTAACAGTCACCTGGGGTTAAGTATCAAGGAAGAACCTACAGAGCTAAGAAATTTTAAACTTCTACTGGAATACCTATGAGTTCGGAAGTTGTATCCTCTTTACCTACTCATTGCTTTTTATTCTACAAGTAAAATGTAGTTAGTAAATAGAGATCAGAAAATCTGGGGAAGCTTCATTCACATTTCTACCTCTGCACATAATCCCAGAAAGCTTAGAGAACTTAATATCTGTGTATCTATCTATACCTTCCTCCAAACAGCCAAACAGATACAAGTGGGGTTAAAAATAAGAAAAGCATTCAATAATTTTAAGTTTTAGTCAACATATTGCACCATTTCTCTATGCAAATACTTTCATGCAGAAGAATTCATGTTAGTCTTTCATTTCTGTTACTAAATATCTGAGAAAATCAACTTGAGGGAGTAAAGATTTATTTGACTCCTGCTTTCAGATGATCCAGTCAATGATGGTGGCAGGGTGGAGCAGGAAAGGGTGCTCATATAGTATTTATTCCATCTGGGCTTCTAGCCAGCAGGTTGGTGCTGCCCACATTCAGGGCAGATCTGTCCCCTCAGTTAACCCTCTCTGAAAGTGACACCATAGACAACCCAAAGGTGTGCTTTATTAGTTTCCTAGGCATTTCTCCATCTAGTCAAGTTGACAGTCAAGATTAATCATCATAGAATTGAATGCAGTAACACTCAAACACTTCTATTATTTCCCTTTATGGTTATATCAGTGTTAGTGAAATAAAATCAGGCATTATCGTTATTGAACTATTCAAAATGTCTTCAGTTGACCTGCTGATATTGCACAGTCTTATTGCACTTATATTGCACTGCTTGCCCCAACAGTGCAAAAGCCCCATCAGGACAATCTTAGTTTTCTAGAAGGAGCCTGAGGTCAGATTTGGACTCTGGCCTCAGCAGCTTAACAAAGTCTTTGAAGAAAGTGGACTGATTGAAAGTAAGAAAAAAATTCGCCGGGCGGTGGTGGCGCACGCCTTTAATCCCAGCACTCGGGAGGCAGAGCCAGGCGGATCTCTGTGAGTTCGAGGCCAGCCTGGTCTCCAAAGCGAGTTCCAGGAAAGGCGCAAAGCTACACAGAGAAACCCTGTCTCGAAAAACCAAAAAAAAAAAAAAAAAAAAAAAAAATTCATGATGTAATGGTTTAAAAGTGGGGGACATATAAAACAAATTTTGATAACTAAACTGATAAGTAAGCCATCTTGCCAGATGGCAACATTGTTATGAGCAAAATGATATTTATTGCTTTGCAGTTTTGTGTTTCCTAAGTAAAATGTAGAAAAAAAATTTAAGTCATGCTTACATAGGTGATCAATACAGTTTATCTGACTTCTGTTATTACAAACAATCTCAATTATCAGGTCATTTATAATTTTGACATTCCTCTTCAAGCATATTTACCTTATTTTTTATATATATTTATCTTTATTTTTGCCACCATCACCTGAATGCAAGCTATAGTTTTTCTTCCCTTATTTTCAAGTCAATCACCACAGATCAGTAAAATTCAGAACAGCCATAATGAATATGATTCAGAAGCATCACGTCCAGTGTCTCCACACCATTACATGTACTATTTAAAGGGCCCTCCAAGATCCTCTTGGGCCCACTCCACTGATTCATTCTGCTCTTTGTACCTCAGCCACTCTGAATTTGTGAATTGACATATTTCATCTCCTAGAAGGATATTTTTTTTATACCTCACCTAGTTAGTTCTTACTCGGTCTCTAGATCTAATTTTGTTCATCCTTTCTCAGAATAACCTTCTGTGCCTGTTTCACCAGAAAATGCTGTGCATATTTTTTAAAGATTTATATCTATTTGCGTGTGTGTGTGTGTGCATGCATGTACATGTACATTTGTGTGTGTGTGTATGTTTGTGCATGTGTGCATACAAACACGTGCATATGTATCTGCCACATGTGTGCAGGTGCCCATCCATATGGACTAGAAGAGGACATCAGATCTCCTGGAGCTAGAATTACAGGCAGTTTTAAGCCACCTGCCATGGGTGCTGGAAACTGAATTCTTTAGAAGATCTGTAAGCTTCCTCTGTTTAAATGTCTAGCCATCCCTCCAGCCCATACATTCTTATAGTCCTTAGGTTCCTCCCTATATTACTTACATTCATTGTATTGAAAACAATTTAATGATTATTTGGCCAACTTGAAAGCAAATCCTGTAAAACTTACTTATCTCCCTTTCTGTATACCATAGTGCTCAGCCTAAAAACCCATGCACATGCACACACGCACCATAGAAAACTACTGCAAAATTAATGATCTTCTTCTCCACATTTAAGCTCCAGGGTACTTTGGTTTATTTTCCACCGCTGTATTCCTTAACAACCCACCCACCCAGATTACTTGCCTTCCTACCCAAAACCACCTTTTCACACTAAGTTGAGAGCACACCTTCCTCATTCTGTCAGACAGTTTTGAAGAGAGATGTTGTTCACAAATAGCTACTAATTGAGCCTCTCACCTTCCTACAGATATAATAAAGGAAGCAGAAAAACATTACAAATGAATCCTATTTACAGTTAACATGCTTGGCCCTTTTCAAGGATATTGCCATAACCTGTAGACCCTCTAAGTACCCATTATTCCTGCTGCATGGAAATCATGCATGGGAAGCATAGGCAGTGGGAAATGTAAAATGATTCTTCATTTAACTTGAGCTGCATGCAGATTTGTTCTGACTGGAGTTGGGTCATTCTCCAACAGAACAGCTAGCTCTCGAACAGCATGCCAAAGGAAACAGGCATAGTATGAAAAACATGTAACATGGACGTAATCCAAATGCATATATCTTTTCAGATATTAGCTGTAATTTTATCCCTAAGTTTTGAGTTAAAATGATAGCACATTTGTCCAGGCTTTTGATACAAACCCCCACCTATTTTAGATTTAGTGACCTCAAATCATCTAGGACACTCAAGTTTCAGTCCCTTAAAGAACAACTTTATGACTTTGGCACAGAGCAGGGCTTCTGCCTTAGCAGCTTTGCTCTCTGAAGTCTTTGCCCAGACTGGAATCCATTTTTCCATCCTCAATGGGCTTCTTATAAGAGTACCTTTGGGTTTACCATACCAGTGATTGAGAATCCATCAGGAACAGCAAAACCATGAATGGGATGTTTCCATGGGCCAGGTCTGGAAGTGCAGGATTACTTCTGTTCTCACACCTTTGCCAAAAATACATCCTCAAGTCAGGGATGTCTGCTATATATATATCATAGCTATGTATGAAACTCCAAACCTATTTCTGTAGTGGGATGGAGCACATCTTAGTGAATGGTTTAGCAACATGTGTTCTGTGATGAGGCAAACAGATTTTGAAATCTCTTTCTGGTTTTTGAAGGAATGAAAATATAATTATATAACCAATGTTGGAAACCCCCAAAACCCAAGAAACATCAGCACCTTGATGATCTAGGAAAGTAATACGTAGAATCTGGACAGTTGTAAGTTAGTTGGATTTCTCAATATGCAAATGGGATAAGTTTGCCATAATTATATAGGCTTGGTAAGAACAGATTAAGAAATAGGTCTTGTTTTAGTTTCATTATGTAGCTATGACAAATACCATGACCTAAATAGCTTAGAGGAAGGAGGGGTTTATTTGACTTACTTTTCCAGGCAATAGTCTACCACTAGGGATGGTCAAGCAGAAACTCAAGCAGGAACTTAAGAGGCAGGCCTGCCCTCTATTCCATGCAAAATTGCTTCTGACCAGGGAACTCACAGCCAAGGAAGATCAGCAGAAACCATGGAAGAATGCTGCAAGAGGGCTTGAGTAGTTTCATGCCTGACTTCCTTACTTATAGAGCCCAGTACCACCTGCCTAGGAAAAGGTACTGCCCACAGTTACATAGGCCATCTAACTTTAACAAGACAATCCCCCACAGTCATGCCCACAGGCCAATCTGTTCCAGGCAATCACTTGAGATTTCCTTTTCAGATAGTTGAAGGTTGTGTCAAGCTGACAGTCAAAGCTAAGTAGCACAAATCCTAAAGTCTATTATGGATACCATTTGAATTATCTACTTGAAGCACAGCATCAAGCCTATTCTGGGCATTGGCATGATGCAAAATAAAATCTCAACTTTTAATTATTCATTTTGAGTTTACTTATTTTATGTGTATAGGTGTTTTGCCTGCCTGTATGTCTGTGTATCACACCCACACATGTGCCTGGTGCTTATGAAGGCCAGAAGAAGGAGTTAGATACCCTGAAGAAGGAGTTACAGTTGGTTGTGAGCCACCATGTGGGTATGGAATCCTCTAAGAAGAGCAACAAGTGCTCTTAACCATTGAACCATTTGTCCAGCCCCCAAACAATCACCTTTTCATGAAATATTAAATTTTAAGTAATTTATTTTAAATTTAATTTTTAAACATGAAGAATCACTCTCTGAAAACTTGTAAGAAATTGTTACAAAAGTATACAAGTAAGCAAATAGACCATAATTGAGCAATGAAGCAGTCTTGGGCATGAAAGAATGAACAATTTCTTGAAAGGGTCTTTCCAGTAAGTAGTAATGATGGATTACTTGCTTAACATACTGGTGATACTGTGAAGCTGTTTGTTATCACTTGCTTCTTGAATGACAATGAATCCCACATGTTAAAGGCTTCATTCCCAGCCCAGGGTGCTATAAGTGAGACCTGCACTGGGTATGGAAGGGCATGCCTTTAATCCTAACACTCAAAAGCAAGATCTCTGTGAGTTTGAGGCCAGCCTGGTCTATACAGCAAGTTGTAGGCCGGCCAGGACTACACAGTGAAACCTATCCAAGAAAAAAAAAAAAAAGAAAGAAAGGAAAAGGAAGGGAGAGAGGGTGGGGTAGGGAGGGAGGCAGAGAGAGAGAGAGAGAGAGAGAGAGAGAGAGAGAGAGAGAGAGAGAGAGAGAGAGAGAGAGAAGAAGAAGAAGAAGAAGAAGAAGAAGAAGAAGAAGAAGAAGAAGAAGAAGAAGAAGAAGAAGAAGGAGAAGGAGAAGGAGAAGGAGAAGGAGAAGGAGAAGGAGAAGAAAAGGAAGGAAGGAAGGAAGGAAGGAAGGAAGGAAGGAAGGAAGGAAGGAAGTGAAACCTATTTAACACTCCTAGCACAGGGTTGCCTTTCACAGACCCAGAAGCCAACCAAACCTGCCCAGAGCCTTACTCATTTAAGGGAAAAAGGAAAGTAGATCCTTACCTCACATCATTCACACACACACACACACACACACACACACACACACACACACACACACACGCATTCAGGTTTGAATAGTAACCACAGTCAATCTAATGTTAAAGGAAAATGTCTTTATGGCTTTGGGATTTGGAACGGCTTCTTAATGTAAGGTACGGAGACAGATCACATAAGGCTTTTTGAAACATGAAAGATTCCAGTTTCCATGTTAAGATCATCAAAGAAGTGAGTGAAATACTTCAATATTTCAAAAGACAAGACTCTCAGTTGTGTGTAGGAACTGGAAAAATACACAAGAGTTAGTGTCGCTCAGAGGCTGTTTCCACAAACTGGGTAGGCAGAGAAATGGAGAGGAGTAGTTACATAATCTAGAAATCTTTGGGAATCAGGCATGGGGTGGAGACATGAGATGCGTATGAAATTAAGAAGGGCTCAGACCTGGAAGTGCCCGGCTGAATGTACTAAAAATGTTAGATTATGTGCCTAACGGAGTCAACAATGGTTCCTATACTGAGATGGGGGCACATTAGGTTTCCTTAGTGAAAATTCCTGGGAGAAGATTGACTTCCTCATATCTGAATTTAAGTGTCCCCTTGTGAGAAATTGTGGGAATGTGGGAGACAGTGCCTCTCAGATTTCCCTGAGTTAATGAGGAAGTACAGCATGTTTGTTTGTTTTGAATGTTTTACCAGAAGAGGAATATCCAGGAGGAAACTTCCAGTAGGAAGTAACACAAGACTTGGAGCTGAGGGAAACATCGAAGTGGAGAGGAGGTATCCACTTCTGAGCCACCAGCCCTCCCCACTCTCCAGAATGGAGTTCTAGGACCACATACCAATCTGGGCTCACACCCCTGTCCCGTGTTCACATCCACATTCTAGAGGCTTTGATTTTATCCTTGGTAGCATATCCTGAAGCTACTGCAGCTGTTCAGCCAAGATAAAAAGAGGGTCTACCCCTGACTTTGTGACAGTTTACACTCACCTTCTTCACTTCCCCAGAGCTGGTGACCAAGGACTGGAGTCCCTTGGATCCCAAGAAATAGCACGAGGTATGTTTCATTCTCCTAAGAGTCCTTCAGACTAGGCGGACGCTGGCTCTTTGCTTGACAGCACTTGAAGCTCTGAAGAGCTGTTTCATTTCTATGCAGTTTCCTGGGCTGCTTTGCTTAGAGTCTTTGAATTTTATTTGGTTTCCTTCCAACCTTCTTCTCTGCCCCTGACTTTAGACTTCTTTATCCATCTTCCATGCCCAGCCTTCCCCCACAAGAATCCTCTGAGGTCAGATCACCACCAGCATACTTGCTTACTCTGATGTTTCTTCCTAGCCATTTCCTCTCATACTCTCCACCAGATATAAGTTTCTGCTTTTTTGTTTTTTAACTGGGAATGGGTCACTCTCCCCCACTGCAGTAATTCATTGTGATAATGTCTGTCTTACTGTGCTGTAGTGAGTGTCATTAAGTTAAATGTTCTCCTTTAACATTACTCTTGCTCTTGCAAGCCCAGCCTGGTGCTAATGAAAAAGGAAACTCAGAGATAATTGGATTCCAGAATGGTGAAATTTAGCCTAGCAGAGGGGAATAACACAGAAAACTTATAAAAGTTGTTCTCAAGTTGTGGGTCATGACACTTTGGGGGGGTCGAATGACCCTTTCACAGGGGTCTCATATCAGATATCCTGCATATCAGATACTTATGATACTATTCATAATAGCAGCAAAAGTTACAGTTATGAAGTAGCAATGAAAATAATGTTATGGTTGGGGGGTCACCACAACATGAGGAACTGTATTAAAGGTCACAACATTAGGAAGCCTGAGAAACACTGACTTATAACAACCTAGTCCCTCTTGAATAGTGAAAACACCAAAAGATGAAAAGTAATAAAAGTAAATAGAGATTAAAGACTTAAGTGAGTGCAAGCAACAATCTAGCTCCAAGTACTCAAGTCCAATGGAAAAATGAAAGTAACATGAAAAGCCAAGGCAGCATAACTCCTCAAAAAGTACTAATTCCAAAGTAATGGCCTCCAGTGAAATTCTATTAAATGAATTCCAAGGAGAGAGTGTGAGTTTGTTCAAGGAAATCAAGAAAGAAAATAAACTCCTGAGTGAATCTCAAGAGAACACGAACAGCTAAGTGAAATAAGGGAGCTGGCACAAAACAGGGAAGGGGAATTCTATGAAGAGAAAAACTGGGAGCTGCAGAGATGGCCCAGCAGTTAAGGGCACTGGCTGCTCTTCTAGAAGATCTTAGTTTGGTTACACACACACACACACACACACACACACACACACACACACACACACGCACACGCACACACAGCAACTCACAGACATCTGTAACTCCAGTTCTAGGAGACATAACCTCTTCTGGCCTCCATGGCCACGGCACACATGTGGTGCATAGACATCATACATTCATGGAAGATACCCATATATACACATTTCGGGGAGGAGCAGGGGAATGGGAGGAATAATCAAACCGAAAGACTGGAAATGAATGTGTTAGGTCAACCAAAAAGTCCATGGAAGGCCTCATCAGCATAATGGATCAGGGTGTGGACAGAGTATCCAAGCTTCAACACAAGGTGGAAGAGTTAAAACATTCTGAAACTATGATGAACAGATAAGAAAGAATAAGCAGTACTTTCATGGTATTTAGGGTACTATAAAGTGTTTGGAGCACAGAACGAGGTCCTTGTTTCCACAAATCTCCAGAGAAACAGGAATGTTAAGCATACAGGATTGTCTTTCCAGTAGGAAATATATAAAAACACTGTTCTTTCATCCAGAAAGCTGGGAATTGGAAGTGATTAATAGCCTGGTGATTTGTGTTATCTGTTGGGCCAGGTCATATCAATCTCCTACAACCAGGGTCGGAGGTAGCTAGTAATCTAAATGACCCTTATAGCCAGGGGCTCGCCAAGCTCCGACAACCAGGACTAGAGATATCTAATAGCATAAATGACTCTCATATCAAAGGCTCCTCCAAGCTCCCAAAACCAGAGGTGGCTAATAGCCCAAATGAACTCTGTGCTAGCTGTATAACCTAGATCAGTTCCTTCCTAGGCCTGTAAGCTAGTACTCGTAGCCTGTCTCTAAAACCAATCTTCTTGGAAGAAATGACATTTATCCTGTGTCAAGTTTCGATATAACTATAATATAACTGGAAACTTTCTTCCAAGTTATACTGTGTTTGAATCTGTTGAGAAAAAACCACCTGAGTTCAGACTCCTTGAAATCTTGATCCAGGTTGATGAAGTCAATCTGAACTGAGTTTTCGTTCTTTCCTCTTGTGGTTCACTTCCCTGCCGAGAAAACCTGCAGGATCCACCTCAAAAATGTACAGATCTAAGCATAAAAATAAGGGAAAGAATTCAATTCTAAATGCTAAGGTCTTCAATGAAATTATAGTAGAAAGTGTCTCTAAATTAGGGAAGAAATATCAATCAAAATACATTAGAAAAGAACAGAAATGGACCCTTGTCATAGCATAATTAAATTGCTAAATGGCCAAATAAAGTATATGGAAAGCAGAGAGAAGCATCATTATGCATTAAGGCAGGTCCATCAGAATACTAGCAGATTTCTCTAAAGAAACTAGAAGTCAAGAGGTCTTGGGATGATGATTTTCAAGTTTGAGAGACAACAACTGCAAACAGAGATTACTGTTCCCAGTAAAGGTATCTGTCCTAAGTGAAGGAAACAGGAAAGAATTCCATGATAAAGATAGGCTTAGGAATTCATAACCACTCAGCCAGCTACACAGAAGATACTTGAGAGAATAGTTTATGTTTCCATATCACAGTCCACCACTGAGGGACGTCAGTGCAAGAACTCAGGCAGGAACCAGAAGGTAGGAACTGAAGCAGAGACCATGGAAGAATGCTGCTTATATGGATTGCTCAGCTTGCTTTCTTATGCAACCCAGGAACAGGTGTCCAGGGGTGGGGTGGCACCACCCACAGTAGGTTGGACTCTCAACACCAATCGTTAATCAAGAAGATGGTCAACAACCTAATGGATGTAATTCCTCACTTGAGGTTCCCTCTTTCAGGTGATTCTAGTTTGTGTCAAGTTGACAAAAAGCAACCAGCACAGCAACTAACCACTGTCTGATTGGGCTTATGGTCCTGTCCACAATATGGAACCTATACCTGGCACTATTACTGGGGCCAAGCATCTATGACTAGACAATCACAGGCCCTAGTGGAGAATCCACTGCCATTTCTCTGAAGAAGGGACATAGTATTACAGTGAATTCTAATGACTTATTGTGATACCTACAAGTTACTGCATCTCTCAACTCTCACCAGAGAAATTTCTTTTTTACAGTAGATGGTGATTAACAACGAGACCCAAAACTGATCAAGGTGCAGAGAATAAGTGATCATGGAGTGCTCAGCCATAAATGGGACACCTACATCACCCCTGCTCCTCCCAAGGGCCAAGTATCATGGAAGAAGAGGGGGCAGAAAGACTATAAGAGTGAGAAGCAGTAGATAAAGGAAACTATTTTCTGGATACAGCAGGGAAGTTGCCCATATGAACTTACTATGATTGGGACAGTATGCGCTAGACCTTTCTCACACTCAAGTCAGAAAAAATCCTAGCACGGAGGGGAGAGGTAGTCATGAAGTCTCACCCCTAGGTGAGGAGATATTGCTAGTTGATAGCTTCTGTGAGAGGGAGGGTTCATTTTCTTTAATGGCATGTTCCCTGGAGATCTACAACACTCCAGTGGATGGCCACACACCCCAAAGTAGATAGCACCAATTGGACTTAATAGGTCTTTAAAAAATGAGGACACAAAACTAGGGGGTAAGGAACGATGGAAAGGAGGAGTTGGAGGGGGTGAATATGATCAAAATACAATGTGTGAAATTCTCAAAGAATAAAAATATTTAAAAAAAAAACAAAATTCTCAGGAAAATAGATGGAACTCTAAACTAGTAAAACATATTGAGGTGACCCAGGCTCAGAAAGACAAATCCAGCATATTGTCTCACCCCTGCTTGCCCAGCTAGTATCTGATTAGACCTTCAGTGATTGTGGAGAGGCTGGATTGGTGAAGGTCCAGGCCATAATTACACATCATCTTGAGCTATCTTAGTCTTCAGTAGCCATTTATCATCCACCTCTGTATCTGACCTAATATCTTTGTGACTATTAGACAGGTCTTTGGGAATGTACAAGCAGAAACTTAGTTTCTGTCCATCAAAAGCCTGAGAATGACACCAGGCAGTGTCTGAAGCCTAGAACAGAGATTTACAGTGTTTCTATTGTCTACCTACCTGATGTTTTCATCAATGTTCTTAGAAAGTGTCTTGACTTACGATTTATTTGTTCTGTTACCATAAAACTTCACTAAACTTCTAACTACATTGGAATATGGAATTTGGGTAACCAGTGTTGGTGGGCAATGGTCCCCCATATTTGGCTCCAGAATAAACTCTTTGAGGTAAGAATTGTGTGTGTTTCTTGGAAGGTTTGTATGAAGAATAATTAATGAATGCTAAGCCTTAGCATACTAAATTCATTCAACACTTGTCCATTCTAAGAGTACTGAAGTATTGCAGTGTTTAATTCTGAGTAGCAAAATCAGAGGAAAGGAAGAAAATACTCAGTATTTACATTTACTGGTCTCCACCATGTTCCTTGGCTCTAAATTTCTGCTTGTTCTCTTTTGAATCAGAGTTGAGAGATTAGGTTACACCATGGTCCAGTTTAAATAAAATATGTCTTACCATTTTAATGCCAGTGCTGTAGGGTATTGCTGTGACAGATGTGACTGTGTTTTGGGGAGGATTGTGGAAGGACCTTGGAACTTTGGGCTAGAAGAACCATTGAGTGTTAAGAGCTCTGTGGGATGTTGTGTGGGAACTTGGAAGATAAGAATGTTGAGAGCATTGCAGAGGATGGAGGCCTGGCTTGTGAAGTTTCAGAGGGAAGTTTAAAGACTCTATCAAAGCCATTTGTTATTTTGAATTAAGGTTCTGGTTAGGTAGGACTGAAGAATCAGCAGTGATTTAAGAAGATACCAGAACTTCTAAAGTGAAACCTTTATATTACTGGGACATTTGATGCTGGTTAGCTGGAGCTAAGAAATTACCAGTGATTAAGAAGAGACTAGCATCACTGAGGTGAAATCTTCTAGGAAGTGTTTCCTGAGAGCACAGGGAAGCTGTTTCCAGAGGTGTCCATTGTACCTCATGTTGGCAGCAGCACTTGGTAATAGTAAGCATCACACAAGTCGTACTGGTTTAGAAGGCATGAAGCTTCATGGAAAGTAGCTAAGGCTTGGCACTGTGAGAAACCAGGAGAGGCCATTAGTGGAGGTGCAGCCTCAATAGCATTTGGAGGCCCGAGATTGAAAGGGTCATGCAAAGTTGAGACTTGGCACCATGAAAAGAGCATATATGTAGTGATATTTGTTTGTGCTCTTACAAATAAAGTTTACCTGAAAAATCAGAGAGACAAAGGAGCAAGGCACAGCCACCTCTTACCTTGCCAACTCCTCAGCCTGAAAGGGGGCCAAGCTCCTGTCTCCTCTCGCCTTATATTCCTCTCTCCGACCAGCCATATCACTTCCTGTCTCCACCTCCCTAGTGCTGGGATTAAAGGTGTGTGCCTCTCAAGTACTGGGATCAGTGCTGGGATTAAAGGTATGTTCCACCATGGCCTGGTCTCCATGGTTAACTAGTTGCTAGCTCTGCCCTTTGATCTTCAGGCAATCTTTATTTGTTAGAGCACAAACAAAATATCACCACATTCCTCCTTTTTTGTCTGAAATTAAAAAAGAGGCTATTGGTGAAAGTGCAGCCCAGTTGCAGCAAGAGATCCCACATTTTGGAGATTCGAGTACCATAGAATGAACATCAAGAACAGTAGCAGCTGTGGAGTGCAGCTAGTTGGAGCCTAGAAGACAAGCTGTGTATGTGCAGAGAAGTGATTCAAGCCCTTTGGAGGAGACTAGATTATAAGTAAATCCCAAATAATTGGACACTGAGTTATTTATAATGTTGGAGTTTCGTTTTGCTTGGTTCAGATTGTGTGGGTGCCCTGATTTTTCCTTCTTGAAGAAGATATTTAATTTAGAATAAATTTTGATTTTTAAAGGAACCCAAAGATGAAAGACTTGAACTTTTTAAAGAGACTTTGGAGTTTTAGAGATATTGGATCTTTTAAAAAGACTGAAACTTTAATGTGTTTGAATTTGTCAAGACTGGGACTTTGAAAATTATTTGTGATTTCAATGTGAGATTTTTTAGATGAATAAGAAAGGAAGGGTTGTGGCTTAATAGTGATGCATTTGTGTGTCAAGGTGACAGCGGTCAGTTGTACTGGCTAGTTTTGTGTGTCATCAGAGAGGAAGGAGCCTCAGTTGAGGAAATGCCTCCAGGAGACCCAGCTATAAGGCATTTTCTCGATTAGTGATCAAAGGGGAGGGCCTAGTCCATTGTGGGTAAGGACACCAATCAGTTGGTGGTCCTGGGTTCTATAAGAAAGACATCTGAGCAAGCCAGATAAAGCAAGTCAGTAAGCAGCACCTCTCCATGGCCTCTGCATCAGCTCCTGCTTCTAGGTTCCTGCTGTGTTTGAGTTCCTGTCTTGACTTTCTTTGGTGATGAAGAGCAATACTGAAATGTCAGCCAAACAAACCCTTTTGTAATGAGTTTTTCTCTGTCCCACCATCCAACTCCCAAATAACAACACAGAGACTAATTATTAATTATGAACGCTTGGCCTTGGCTTAGGCTTGTCCCACTAACAACTTAAATTAACCTGCTTTTTATTAATCTGTTTTACCATGTGGCTTTTTACCTTTCTTTCATCTTGCACCCCGTTTCCTCTCTGTCTCCTGGCATTTCCCTTATGACTCGATTATCTCCTCCTACTTCCTCTCTCTGCCCAGAAGTCCCTCCTATACCTCCTGCCTAGCTATTAGCTGTTCAGCTCTTTTTGTTTGTTTGGTTTGGTTTTTCAAGACAGTGTTTCTCTGTGTAGAAGTTTCCTGGCTGTCCTGGAACTTCACTTTGTAGATCAGACTGGCCTTGAACTCAATGAGATCTGCCTGCATCTGTCTCCAATACTGGGATTCAAGGTGCTCATCAGCATCACCCCCACCCCACCCCCCGGTCCCAGTTCTTTATTAAACCATCATAGGAATATATCGTCACACAGTGTACATATATCCCACAGCACCTTTTCCTCCTCAATTTGCTTTTGGTGTTTTGACATAGCAGTAGAAACCCTAACGAAGACAACAAGCTTCATGAATGACTTTCATGTTTAACACCTCCCTTTCTTTATTGCTCTTCCACCTCGCTTTGTTCATGGAATAGTCAGGTAAGGATGTCTGACACTAACCTCCAGAGTCACTCTGTTTAGAAGCATACCTTCTAAAAACTTAACTTTATTTTGCAGCTATTCCTAAAATGATGAAGTAGAGTTAAAAGAAAATAAAATCAATCTGACTACTGTCTTAAGGAGGTCCAAACTTCATAAATAACTGAAATAAAATAAAATTAAATAAAAGAAATATTTTAAGGACACCACAATGCAGATCAAACAATAGAGCAAATATAGATTAAACACTTTGTATAAAAATGTACAAGCTGGGGCTGGAGAGATGGCTCATTGGTTAAGAGCACTGACTGCTCTTCCAGAGGACCTAGGTTCAATTCCCAGCACCCACATGGCAGCTCCCAACTGTCTGTAACTCCAGCTCCAGGGACCCAACACCCCCTCACAGACATATATGTAGGTAAACACCAATGGACATTAAACAAAAATAAACAAAATATTAAAAAATGTACAAGTTTATTACCTATTAATACTAATTTGAAATTGATATATTAAATGTAGTTACTTTTTTATTGTACTGAAAAAATTATTCTAGCCATTTACAGTCACCATTATCTTAAATAGCTGAGGTATTTTAAATAACTGTATGTAGACGTCACTGAATTGGCATTTAAGGAACAATTTTCTTCCTAGTTTGAAAAACTTTATTATGTTCATTTTAATTTTTTTCTTTTCACTTTTAGATTCAGGGAAGAATATTAAATTATTTCATTATAACCTAGAGCCATATATTTAAGTTACATATTTAAAGTGTTTAGCCAAGACCAAATTATTTTTTCCTTTCAATTTTTAACTTAATTATTAATACTTAAACACTATTTTTCCTCCTTTATTTATGTATTTATTTATTTATTGTATCATCTTTTTTCTATATTGCTATAGGTGATTCTTGACTTTTATGGCCAGGATTTAAGACCCAAACACATTTTGATTTTGTTATTTAAAATGTTCAAATTCAGCCAGGCGTGTTGGTGCACACCTTTAATCACAAGACTGGGGAGGCAGAGGCAGGGGGACCTCTGAGTTCTAAATCCAGCCTGGTCTACATAGTGAGTTCCAGGCCATCTAAGGAGACATAGTGAGACCCTGTCCCAAACAAATACAAGTGTTCAAATTTAAAGATATAAAAGACAAGATTTGTTTAAAACAAAACAAAAAGGAATCAAAGCTACGTAAAATCCAGCCTCCAAGGTTGCCCCATAACGACAGCGGAACAGTAGAGGTCTCCAGGTAGGAATCAGACAAGAAAACATGGGACATATGCAGGTCCCATGTCCTTGGCAATGTCAGAAATCCGCAGTAGGAATCTAATGCATGGGAAGAATAGCAAAAGGCGTAAGTAAAACTGAGGGGAAAATTGTAGTAAAACAGGCCAGTAAATGACATTTTCGTGGGCAGAACAATGCAGACATTGAATGATGACTAAATACGAAAAAAATATTTTCTTGTGGCGTTGAGTGGGAGAGGTTTATTAGAAGTATGAGCAATATTTGCAAAACCTACAACAGAAAAGCATTTAAAATTTTTATGACTAGCTTGAGTACTTGAGTTCATGGGCCACTCATAGGTGGAATAGCATTCTTTAAAACAGGAAAGAAAAGAATTAGGAAGAACATGTGTGACAGTGAGCAAGGAGCCTCTCAGAACAGGCGACAAAGCCTAAACAGTCTCCATAACCGAAAGTTACCATCTTTCTGCTGTGAAATTTTAAGTGCATGATGTAATTCTAAGCACGAGCAAATTAGGATTTTACGGTATCCCGTAGAACAAAATGCAGCAAAAAATCCGTTCACGATGCTTCTGTTTTCCGTCGGCCTCTAAACCTGCGACTGCCACGTTTATTAAAGACCCAGAACTGGAGAGAAGGCCCGGAAATGATTTTAGCAACCAGTGACAGCTTACCTATCTTACATGCTAATTTTTTTTTTTTTCTTTCTCCCTGCTAATTTTTAAGCAACAGTGGCAGGACTGCTCGAGAGAGCAGGCACGTTCTCGAACTTTACAGCGGTTTTCCGGACAGCCACTGACGGGAGCGCAGTCCTGGGCCCCTACCTGGCCTGCTCTTTGAGAACGTGAAGCGAAGAACTCACGATCTCCCTCTCCTTTTTTTTCCCCTTCTCCCTTGGCCCAGCGGAGCCGGCTCGGCACGCTCACGTGATGCCAATGACGTCAGCCCCCCCCACCGGGTCGCGTGACCCGCAGCCAACCTTCCTACTGCCCCACCCCCTCGCCACCCCCCGAGTGGGACATCTCGCGAGAGCCCTTTCTTACTATCAGAACTTGCTGAGGTTACAGGGGAGTTACTCTGGAGGGGAAGGAAGGTGTGGCAGGGCTGGCTGGACTTTTTGCTTTCATTATGTCAGGCTTTATGGCCAAGCAAAGGCGTATGGGGACTGCCCTAGTCTGGAAAACCACGGGAGAGGAGGGCGAGGAGGTGACAGTAAAAACCTCAAATGAAACGTGGCGCCCCAGCTATCCTCGCCCCTAGCTGAGGGACAGCGGGGTGCAGCAGAGGTGGCCTCGGCTGGCAGCCCCCGGCCGTCGCTGCGAGCCGGGGCGTGGGGGTGGGGGGACAGGGGACCCGGGTCGGGGAGCAGTAAACGCGAACCGCGCCCAGATGCAGCGGCTGCATCCCTCTCTCGGCTTCCCCGGCACTGTGCGGCTTGAGTGGCCGGCTGGCCTAGAGATGTGCCCGGAGTGGGAGCTGCGAGGCGTCCCTCCTCTTCCCGACCCCGGGTGGGTCACTGCGCCAAGCCGGTCCCGTCCCCTAAGTGCGCTCCCCCGCTGCTCCGCACGTCCCCTCCCTCCGGTCTCCCTAGACGGCGGCGGGAGAGCAGCCCGGAGGGACTCGGCTGAAGTCGCTAGAGGGAGGTGTAGGGCCGGCGAGGAGGGGGCTTCGCGGGGCGGGGAGAGGCGGGAGGAGGCGCCGGGGAGGAGCTGTGGCCGCCAGCTTCGCCCGCCCGCCCGAGCCGAGCGCACTCTGTCGCCGCACGGGTTCCCAGCCTTGCGGCCCCGTGGGGAGCCCGGGCCACCCGCGCCACCTCCGCCCGCCCGCCCGCAGGAGCAGCCGGCCGGCTGTGCACTCTCCGGCCGCCGCCCGTCGCCCCGGGCGCTGCGCTGAGCTCGCTCTGCAGCCCGGCTGTCCCTCTGCCGCCCCGGTGTCAGCCGCCACCCCTCCGGCCGGCCCCCCGACCCCTTCTGGAGCGCAGCGCCCCGCGGCCGCGGCGGGAGGAGGAGGAGGAGAAGGAGGAGGAGGAGGGATCGCGGCGCGGGCTGGTCTGGCCACCTCGCCCCGCGCCCCGCCCCTGCGCGCACTCCCTCGCGGGCGAGCTACTTTCGGACAAGGAAAAGTGAGGGCGGCCCCGGGTGACAGCGCGGCGGCGCCAGTCCCGGGAAGCCGCGTCTGATCGCGTGTCGTCCGTCGCGCTCGCACCCAGCGGCGCACTGTCCAGACCCGGCCATGGCTTCGACCACCACCTGCACCCGCTTCACCGACGAGTATCAGCTCTTCGAGGAGCTCGGAAAGTAAGCGTCCCTGCCTGGCATCTCCTCCCGCGACCCCCCACCCCCCGTCCCCCTCGTGGGGAGTGGGGAGAGGGAGCCCGCAGGCCGAGACGGGGTGACGGACCCCTGGCTTGACGCGGGTGGGGCATCGAGGGGAGGAAACCTCTGCCCCGCTGTAGCGGGTGCCTCGAATCCCCAGCCCACCTCCTCGGGTCCTCCACCTCTCCACCGGAGACTTAGAGAATTTACGAGCTCTGCAGTTGTAGCTGTCATCCTGAGAAGTGTGAGCGCACGCGAGTGTGTGTGTGTGTGTGTGTGTGTGTGTGTGTGTGTGTGTGTGTGTGTGTGTGCATGTGTGTGTGCGTGTGTGTTCTGAGAGGAAAGGAGATGCATGCAAAATGCAACATTTATCACATTTTTGGTAAATAGGTGTCATCCTGCTCAGCCCGCGGTCGGTGTGTCTGCCCTCCGACCCAGGTTCCGATGAGCTGATGAGCACTGGCTCTCAGAGATGGTGCCATATTTATCGATGCCGAAAGTTCAACTTGCCTTGGTGGAGACTCTGGTTCGGCATCCAAGTAGTAGTTCTGTCCAGGAAAAGGGCCACCCAACAGAACCCACGCCCCTGCCCCATATCCGCTATCCTTTGCACGAAATGACTGGCTCACCATCATTCTTATAGGATTTAAGTACGTGTGCATCTTTCCTGAGAAGATTTATTTATCTAGGCAGCGGAAAAGCCCTCTGGAGCTCAGGAAAGCGCTTCCCAAGGGTAGCCTAGCGTTGTGGTTGTGTAAAATGACCTCCTCCACTTAAGTGCCAGAACTTCTTGTAGATGTTAAGGAGGGACGCGGTACTTACCTACAGAAGATCTGTACAGGGGCGAACAGAGACCCAGCCAGGAATGCTGATTTACCAAGCATCCAACACCAAACCAGTTCCTCTATCGCTAATTTCAACTACTAGGGAAAAGATGCATTTGTGTGTGTGCTGTAGGTTCCTACAGTTGCATAAAAGGAAGTGTAAGCATTTTAAATGGAATGAAAATGATATCTTTATAGATGATCTGCTGTTGAAACATGGAGACATGTCGGAAGAGCAGCTTAATTCAAATCTCTCCCCTCCCCCAGCCCAAACCAGGCAGAGAGAAATCACCTTACCCCAGGATCTGGTAAAGCACACCAGTGAGCCCCAGATTTATGTTTTAATGAAAACAATCGCCATATTTACTTACTTGGAGCCATGTTAATTATTTCCCCTACCGAAATAAACAGGCAGTAGATTTTTTTTTCTCCCTGTCCCTTGTCTCTACTTTTTGCAGGGTTTGCTATGAGCATTTGGTGTTTCGTGAGTGTGAATTATGAAATGTTTTCAAATTTCATGTGCAAACAAGAGTGGTCATAATTGGCATTTCCATTTATTTTGTGGATTAATGAGGTGTTTCCAGTCAAAAATTATTTTTATTCATTAGCATTTAAGAAGGATCTGGGTTTGCCAGAAAGAATTTCTAGATAGTGCTCTTATTATATTGATATTTGACAGACTGCTAAAGACCCATAAATATGCTTGTGTAAGTTTCTAAGTGGATACTAGATCTGATTATACTGCTGACTTGCTAATTATTGGTTTCCAGGGGGGCATTCTCAGTGGTGAGAAGATGTATGAAAATCCCTACTGGACAAGAGTATGCTGCCAAAATTATCAACACCAAAAAGCTTTCTGCTAGGGGTGGGTATTTTAAACCACATTTATTTATATATGTTAATTTTGTACTTGTTGTGAGGATTGGTGTTGTCTTGAAAGTAAATATAGCATGTACTTATAATTGAATTTTAAACTTAGGCATCATGTTTCATACTGATATTTTTCCTTGCCAATTGTCCCTTGGTCTGTATACTTTGGAAGCAAATGAAAAATATAATTGTTATCAGTGACTTATTGAAATGCTGTCTTATGAGACGTAAGTAACATAAATAAATTTTTTGCAAAGCAAATAAATGTCATGAAGTGCATTTTGCTTTTAGCTCTAGTGTGAAATAACTTTCAGAAGGATCCTAGAATGGAAAAAATGTAAGTCTCATAACTGTCATAATTCCCTTTCACTTTTGAGACGAAAAAACAGGTCACGGTTCAGTGGAACGTATATTACAGTTGTAGTTACAGCTGAACTTAATACATCGAGGTATATTTAACTTCAGTGGTTTTGGGAAGGAAAAAAAAGACCATTGCTGTAATCTAGGAAGTTAGATTAATTTTGATGTGCGTAGGTTAGGCTTTTAACTTAGTCTTCTGAGTTAAATTTCCCATCAGATCATACAATATATTTTACACCTGCAGTTTATAGCCATGGAGATAATTCATACTTAAAGCTATTGACATAAGTTTAAAAAAAATAAAAGCAACTTGGAGCAATATGCTCACAATTTTTTATTATTTTCTTTAAAATCATGCAAAAGCACATATACTGAAAGGCTGGGCATTACAGTGACTGCAGGCATATGCCTAAGGTATTTTCATGGGAATTTATGATTTGATGAAATTAAACTGAAATCAAAATGAACAAAATACCATACCGCATCCCATCTCAGTGACCTGGTTTATTTTAAGTAATGAGAGGAAATTCCATTAGAGTTAGTTTTCCTCACTGAATATATCTTTTAAGACATGCCACTTAAGGATGCCTGGATATCATTGCTTTTGTCCTTTGCTGTGGTAAATGGATTTACAAATTCCACTTTTAAGATGTGCTGTAGAATGGAATTCTGTTGCGATTTTCTTCATCTGACTTGCCATGTTCTGAGAAAGAGCTCTATACTAAACTAATCACTAGCACCATGGAGTCCTGGTATGAAAACTAATGAGGAAGAAGCTATGCTAATTACATTTCCCCTTCTAAGGATGGGGATGACAAGGTGATGCAGCAATATAAATGCCAGTTTAAGGGAAAGAAGAAGAAGGCTGAGAAGAGTCAGTCAGACTTTTTCCAGTGATTGTTAGCTCTTCTGGTGTGATAGGTACTTTGGCAGTGGTGGGCTATCAATTTTGGGGGGGGTGTTACCATGTCTGTTCCGAGTCTTTTAGTGACTTTAAATTTCCTCTCAGGCAAATGAGACTTTATGAATTAGAGTCAACACGTTTTATCCTCTTCAGCTCATACTCCCTACATCAGACTGGCAGCAGACCTGCCTGGCTCACTTCCTTCTCCTCTATGGGAGAACAGTGCTCCAGACTGATTGGCTCCTGCCCTTCTACCAGGGCCCCTCAGCTGCTCATGCTGGGCTTCTACAATCTCCTGCCTGACTCAGAAGGCGTTCTTCCTACCTTCCTTTGCTATTTTTTAGTTATTTACTTTTATTATTTTTAGTTATATGTATGTGTGTGTCTGTGCACACACACGTGAGTGTAAGTGCTCTGGAGGCCAGAGACATCTATCTGGTCCCCATAGTTATGAACCCTCAAGTGTGGGTATTAGGAACTCAGCTCCTGCTCCCTGCAGGATCAGGAAGATCCTTTATCTGCGGAGCCATCTCTCCAACCTTTTCCTCTGCATTTTTTTTTCCCTCCCAAGAACATTGTCTGTCCTGGAATGATAGGCTCTGGGCTTCAGTCCTGATTCCTGGAGCTGCTAGCCATGTGATCTTAGGCAGTTTACCCATTTTATTCTGAGCCTCAGTCTTTTCATCTGCCAAATGGGTGAGAGAGAGCCCTTTCTTACAGAGTTTTTGATTGATCTGATTGGCTTGGTGTAGAGTGTAGAGTGGTGCCTATCACATGGTATGCTCTTAGTGAATTTCAACTGCTACTGTTATATGATAGGAATGGAGTCATGATGAAATTACATAACTTTTTGGAAAGGTCTTTCTTAATGTGAAAGCACTTGAGAATTGTTGATCTAGTGACAGTTGTGATGTGGCCCAATTCAAATAGCGGCTCAGTTGCTTAGTGTGTAAATCTGATCCAGTCATGCACTTTTCTAAGATCTCAGATTATTCATCAATAAAATGGTAAAACTTACACAGTGGTCTCATGGGGCATTTCCGGTATTGAGTGAATTTTGTGAGAACCATATCTTAACTCGAAAAGTCCCTTGCCAATTTAACTTACTACACTTCTATGTAAAGAATATAGTCATTTCTTATAAAATGTTCTGCAACTTTATTTTATATCAACACACAATTAAGGGTGGTTATAGAATAGTTTTATTTTGCAGTGTGTATATTTGTTTCAGTTGTACCCATATTGAATTAGAAATCATTTGAAGGAAAATATACCATGCCATTCAGGTATACAGCACTGGGGACGCTGAACGGCTTCAGGACAGAGTGACTGGAATGAAGTGTGTTTATTATATTATTTGTAAAGCAGTTAAGTACTTTGTTCATTGCTGAGAACAAGGGAACACTGAGATCTGTAAAGTATATTCTTAAATATACTTTAAAGTATATAACATAAAGTATATTCTATATTCTTAAATAAAACACAGAGACTGTGTTTTAAAATGTAAATTTTGGAAGCTGGAGAGATGGCTCAGCAGTTAGAGCACTTGCTGTTCTTGCAGAGGACCTAGGGTTTGATTCCCAGTGCCCACAGGGTGGCCAAGAACTGTCTGTAATTCTAGTTCCAGAAGATCTGAGGCCCTCTTCTGATCTCCACGAACACTGCATACATGTGGTGCACAGACTTACATGCAGACAAAAAAACATGAACACATAAATATTAAAAATACACAAACTCAGTTTTCTTTTAATAACACTCCTTTTATAATAATCTAGTATAAGTTTTTTGTGGGAAATTTTTATAGTGAGAAACATTCAAAGTAAAATAAAGAATTCAGTGCAATATAGTATGCTTAATTTTTCCAAGAAAATAATTTTTGGGAGCTCCATTAGACACATTTGTGAAATGGAGAATTTTTGTGCAACTTTTTGTTTATGTTATTTGATATAACATGCCTTTGTAAATCTAATCCTTAAGGCTATGAATTTTGAAGACAAGGAAACTTCTACCACTCAACTAATTGTTTTTAAATCCCTTTTATGCTGGGAATTTAACCTAGGCCCTCACACATGCTGGGCAAACACACTACCATTGAACTATGTTATCTGCCTTCAGCTAATGTTCTTTAGCTGAAACAGACAAAAAGAGAAAGTGCCATTTGTCAATAAATCCAAGGCTATGAGGGAAGTTGGCAAACATTTGGCTGGATTCCTGCACAAATTTGCACATCCCTCTCTGCTGTCACTCAGGCCTTTGCTGTGCCTAGACTGTAAAGGGTTTTCAGCAGACAGTTTTAGTTGCGTTTTCGCTCACTGTTAGTCACGCACACCATATTTGGGAGACTCAAAGTCTGTTGAAGAACTTCTTTGTGTTTTCATCTGCATATGTGCACAGGACATTTGGTGTTGGTGTTACTGAGCATGTAGGTCAGTGGGCTCTGTATATCTTATTTGGCCATTTACTAAGCTTTTTTTTTTTTTTTTTTTTTTTAAGCTCCTAAGCATGGCCAACATTTGATGTCTTATATGCGGTTTACAAATTCTGAAAAGTTGTTTTAATTAGGCATGGTTAGTAAGCAGTGAGCAGTGACAGTAGAATTTGTCTTACATTTTCTTCGTAGGAATTCAGTCATTTTGACCCAAGCAATTCGGTTAGTACCCATCAAATGCTAACTTGTTCCGGTGCAGATCTTTTGTCTATCATCTGGCATGTTTGGAGCTGTGAGCTGTTACTAGGTGATGTGAAGACAGACAGTAGTTTCAACCCCACTAGGCTGGTGGCTCTGACAGCAAGAGCCTTCAGAAACAGTTCATGCAGTAGACGGTGCATTTTAAAATGCTTCAGCAGTAGCTATGACTTCTTAATGTCCATTTTCTTTTTTTTTTTTTTTTTTTTTGGTTTTTCGAGACAGGGTTTCTCTGTGTAGCTTTGCGCCTTTCCTGGAACTCGCTTTGGAGACCAGGCTGGCCTCGAACTCACAGAGATCCGC
This sequence comes from Peromyscus californicus insignis, assembly GCF_007827085.1. Lineage (NCBI taxonomy): Eukaryota > Metazoa > Chordata > Mammalia > Rodentia > Cricetidae > Peromyscus > Peromyscus californicus. The sequence continues at coordinate 103,733,133 of NW_026294617.1, forward strand.
CTGGCTCTGCCTCCCGAGTGCTGGGATTAAAGGCGTGCGCCACCACCGCCCGGCTTTAATGTCCATTTTCTAATATGTGTTTTCATCCTTAGAAAGTCCTTACTACTACACAACCAGGCATACTATAGTTGTTGTTCTTATAAAAGAAAATTTAACTATAAGCTTGAAGTAACATACGACATAGAAGTATTTTTTTTCACATTTACTCCATTGCTAAAATTAACAAGTTATAATTCTGTAATGTAAATAATTTTAATTTTATTATCCTAATTCTATTAGTTCCTAATTTCATAATATTAGTAGAACACTGATCAGGACCCTAGGAAACTAGTTGACCATGTATATGAATTCAATGTTGTATCTATACCCCCAAATAATATTTTTTTGGTTTATTTTAAGAAAGATGTCAAAAACTGAGGCTTGCTGCTTTTGTTTTTGACAGCCAAGCAGTTAAGAAATTGTCTCAGTCTCTCAACTTTGTGCCTACTTGCTTGAGTCGGAAGTAAGATTGGGTAGATAGACTGAAGTTCCCAATCTACCTTGTTGATTTGTCAGTTTGGAATCAATTGAAGAACAACAACAACAAATCAAAAATAACATTTTAAGAAAAATACTAAAAGTTTTTCTTCTGTATGTGGGCCTGAAAGTAGCATGTCTTGATACTATGCTTAAGTCATACCTACTACCTACTTTCTTGTCTTAAAAGATTTTTTTAACCTTTTTTTCCTGTGTGTGTGTGTGTGTGTGTGTGTGTGTCTGTGTGTGTGTGTGTGTGTGTGTGTAAACTGTGTTCACATCTCATGCAAGAGGTCTTTGCATTTCCTTGGAGTTGGAGATGGTTGTGAGCCACTGTGTGGGTGCCGGGAACTGAACCCAGGTCCTCTGCTAGAGCACCAAGTGGTCTTACCTGCTAACCCACTGCTCCAGCCCCAAAATCCTTTTTTTTAATTGAAATTTTTTTTTAATACGGTATATTCTGATCATGCTTTCCCTTCTCCAACACCTCCCAGATCCTCCACCTTCTCACCCATCCAACTCCTTTTTCTTTCTTCAGAAAACAAACAGGCCCCCCCCAAAAAATTCAAAAACCATAAACAAACTTGAACAGACTAAGAAACACACACACACACACACATGCACACGCACACGCACACGCATGCACATAAAAGAACCAAACAAACACACAACCCCCCTCCGACCAAACCCCATAAAAACAGCAAAATTGGAAACCATAATATACAAGCAAAACCTAACAAGACAAACAATGTCCAAACAAAAGCCATGTGAAAAAAAAAAAAGTCTATAAAAATATCATTGAGTTCATTTTGCATTGGCCATCCTGCTGGGCATGGGACCTGCCTGTAAGTGTGGTTAATGTACCCAGTGAGACTCCACTGAAGAAAACTAACTTTTTGTTTTCAAGCAGATGTCAGTTGTGGGTAGCTTCTTGGTTGGGGTGGGAGCCTGTGTCCACTTCCCCCTCACAGTGCTGGGACCCCGTGTGGCTTGAACCTGTGTAGGCCCTGAGCATGCTGCCAGTCTGTGAGTTCATGTGTGTGCCATTCCTGTTGTGTGGAGAACGCCACTTCCTTAGAGTCATCGTATATTGTTCTGTAGGCCTTAATGTTGGACTTTTATTTTCTTCAGTAAGTGAATTAGATTATTGTTGATAGTCAAACTAGTTAAATTTTAATCTATATCCAGGAAATAATGTTCTCTGCTTTCCAACAAGAGAGACTTAATAAACAGTGTGATGTCAGGTACCTCTCTGTGAGATTAAAAATATGGTCAGTGTCTCCCTGACTATATGGAGACTACCTACCCACAAAAACACCTTTGTTTATACACTTAGGTGAACACTTCCATTTTCATTGAAATATTAAATAAAATCAATGTGAAAATTTAGTAATCGATCATCTTTTGTAAAGTTACCTTTAAAAAGTTATTTTTATTTATTATGTGTGCAAGAGGGGGGGGTCATCCACAAGTAGAGAGAGAGGGAGAATTCATCTATAAGCATGTGGATGCATGTGTGGATTAAACATTGGGGGGTGGGTTCTCTCCTTCTACCATGTACTTCTAAGTTTTGAACTCTGGTCATCAGACTTTGTGGCAAACACCTTTACCCAAGCCATTTCTCTGGCTTATAAATAATCTCTTCTGAATCCTTTTTATGTTGATCATGATATGCTAGCAATCATATACTGGCATTTTCCCTATATCTTATCCTTGAACAATTCATAGTGTTAGCAATCATATACTGGCATTTTCCCTATATCTTATCCTTGAACAATTCATAGTGTCCTAGATGTTGGGCTGAATTTTTTTCAGCCTTTCCCCTTCCTCTCCATTTTATTAGGGTATAGCATATTTTACAATTTTTTTTTCTATTTCATTGGCAATTAGTTAATGGCTGTTTACATAGGGATCTGTGTTAAACACTTTGCTACAATCCATTTAGTGAAATGCCCTGAAACACACCAAATGGAGTATTAGCAGGCTTTTAATTCTAAGCACCTGTCTGTCTGTTGACAACTTATAGTTCACTTCCTTTTACAGGTTATTAAACATGTTCACATGATTTATTGAAGTAAGTTTTGAACGTGATTACAGCATCAGAGTACTAGGAAACTGAAGATTACACAAACAGACGTCATACATGATATAATGTGTTACAATCTAGCATGAATAACACAACACCCGTTTTTAAAAGAAGAGAAGATGATTTCTTCCTGGGAAGATCAGGGAAGCTGTTTCTCCTAGTGTAGATTTAAAGAGGCTTAAAGTGATGATGCCCCACCCCCAAGCCCAGCTCTGCAGTTTGAGGAAGTGTTCAGAATGGATGAAATATCTGATTAGAAAGAAAATGGCCTTGTATTACTGTAGTAGATTTATTACAATTGTCTGTATATAGACAGTTTTTTTTAATACAATCTGTTTTTATTTTATTTTTATTTTTTTGCATTTGGGGGATTTTGAGGCAGGATTTTACTCTGTAGTCCAGCCTGAATTGGAACTCAGTGCATTGCTCAGGGTAGCCTCAAACTTTTGGCAGTCCTCTCAGTGCAGGGAAGACACATATGGGCCACCACACCCAGCTAGTGTATGTATTTTATTGTGCTGCTGGGGATTGAACCAGGGCCTTGCACAGGCTAAGCTGGAAGAGCTCTACCACTGAGCAGTAACTCAGCCCTTTGGGATGAAATTATTTTAAGTCAAGCAGGACAGTTTTTAGCTAGCAGAACTGCTCTGATTCCAATTCAGATGTTTTCTGTAATTGTACGTAAATGCAGAGAACCTCATCAGCTTTTGTATTCAGTTGCAGCCCTCGCTATTCTGATACACTCTTGCTCTCCCAATCAATAATACCATCTTCATCAATAATGATTTAGAAAAATGAAATGCTCTTGGCTGTGATTTAAAGAGTGCCTTGTAGGTGACACAGGTGCACATCCATAAGACGCTTGGTTTCATTTTGTCCAGTCTATATTTCAGCCTCCTAGAAGCCTACTATTATTTTAGGGTTTTTTTTTTTTTTTTTATCGGAAGCTGAACCTTTTGCATAAGGCCTCAAAGTTAGTAAGTTGGGGCTGTAGCTCATTTGGTACACTGCTTGCCTTAACATGCAGACATTATGTCTGGGATAAGCCAGACATAATAGTGTAGGCCTGTAACCCCAGAACTTGAGAGATGGGAAAGAAGGATCCAAAGTTCAAGGCCATCCTTGTCTCTATAATGAGTGTGAGGTCAGCCTGGGCTATATGGGTGGGATCTTGTCTAAAAAAAAGAGTAAGTGGCAGAGTGAGAATTTCAACCCATGCTCTGGCGGCCGACTCTTCCCATTGTCCTACCATGGACTGCTGGTACCCAGAACAGAAGTCTTCTGTATTTGCTTGTAAGTGCTTAGCTCCTTACAGAGCACCACGTCTTACACCTTTTTACAGTTCCATCTAAGTGAGGGCCCTGAGTCATACTTTTTGGAAAATACATTTAGAATTCCAACTTGTGAGAAAAAATGATAGCATTTTAATTGCTATGGTAACGTAAGATCAAGTTGAAGTTTCAGATGACTGTGTGGTACTTTCTAGAAGGAAAAATAATACAGTGGAAAATGTTATCAAAATGCTAGGAAAGTGATTACAGAAGAGGTTGTGAGGCTCAACCATGAGTCCTTAGGATTACTTCTGAATGATGCACTTTTTACTGCAGAGAAAAACAGCCATTTAAACAAAGGAAGACTAAGAGACACGTACTTGGAAAGCCATTCTAGTTTCCTGATTCATTTGGTTTAACCAGTGAGGAAAGGAGGACGTTTTGTTAGTTTGCAGTTTCTCCTTCAGCGGTAGCATTGAGTGTGTCAGACCCACACAAAAAGAACGGAGCAATCAAAAGGAAATAAAACGTTGTATTCAGTGTCCATTGTAAAAATAGGTGTAGCAGGAACAGCACAGGTTTACAGAGGACACATGATGATAATACTGGTTAACAGTTAATCTTCTCCTGAAGGTGCCCAACTGTTTTCAGATCACACAGGGATTTAAATGTTTTAGTCCATAAATTTTGGCATATACAGTTATATATATATAAATGAATTTTGAAACAGCAATCAAGTGCTTAGTAATCTTCCAGCTGCCTCTTACTAGGCTGTGCCTGTTCCTTTGAAGCTGTCCGCATGCTTCTTGCTCATCTTTACCCCTTCTCTGTCCAGAAGTCAGTTACTGTCCCTAATGATTTTAGGAGTGAGACCTTTACCAGCCTTCCAGCTGATTTTTAATTAACTGGAACATCTTCAGTAATGGAAAACTTGCATACTCATTATATAGGTTAATTGTATTTTATTTTGTGTTGTATACTATAGACTCATAGAATAAAAGGCATCTTTTTTTTTTTTTTTTTAATGTACTAATGTACCATTCTGGCCTGGCAAGATGCCTTGGTGGGTAAAGGTGCTCATCCTACAAGTCTGGAAACTTACTTTTGATCTGATCCCTTGACTCCATGTAGAAAAGATGAATGAAGAGACATTCATTCATAAAAAAGACAACTGCACAAAGTTGTTCTCTGACCTTCACACACACTCTCACATATATATAATAATAAAACACCATTTTACCTTTTCCATGAAGGTCTTCAAAAGATGCAAAGTATTTGGAAATTTTAATAGTAAATTGTTTTTTTCCCTATAACTTTTGCAGAAATTTTATTATTATGATGAATACACATTGAAAAATTAAGAGTAATTTAGATGAAATGGGCTTGTTAAAACTTAGGGCTGGGGAGACGTCTCAGCATTTTAGAGTACTCACTGCTCTTGCAGAGGGCTGGAGGTCAGGTCCCAGTGTTCACGATGGATGGCTACCACCTGCCTGTAACTTCAGTTTCAGGGGATTTGAGGCTGTCTTCTAGACCCCATGGTACCCACATGCACAGATGCAGATACACACATACACAGAAATAAAAATTAAATTTTTTTTAAGAAGTAATACAGCGAGAGCAAATTTATCGAAATACCATTCTGTCCTTTAAAGTCTATGGAAGGTGGAGTTGTGCTGTGCTACGCTATTTGTATTTAAGTTAAAATTTTAAGTTTGGATGGGGGAACTAAACAATGTGTAACATTTGGAGGACTGTGCTGCATTACAATTTCAGCCTCAAACTGTGACGGGGTCATCTTTCCTTCTTCCGTGAATGGTGTCTGAATTTCCCCCAGCATCCCAAGCACCCGCAGTTGTCTTTCCCTTACCCCATCTCAACACATTTTCTGTCACTTTGGTGTTGTGTGGGTTCATTCTAGCTGGAGCTCACTTTCCTTCTTTCTATAGTCCTTTTCAGGAGCCTCCCAAACAGGTTTTCCGCCTGACAGTTGTTACGTTTTTAACACATACACCGTTAGTCAGTTCATCCTTAGACCTTTCGGCAGTAACTTCGCTCTGGGCATCTTGATAAGTTCTTGCCAGTACAGAGCAGAGAGTTTCTGTCCTCTAGTATCTCCTGATCTGTTGGGGTGAATGTCAACCTGGAGAATAGAGAATTGTGAGAGGGCTGTTATGAGGCGAGGCCTTTGGGGAAGTTGTGCTTAGACGAGGAAGAGATAGCTATACAGGCAAAGGAAGTCTGTATAGAGGAAGAAGAAGGTCAGTCCCACCCTATGGTTGGAATGTGAGCATTCCAAATAGCGCTGAAATCTTCCCCTTTAAAAGGTGCTGCCTCCTCTGGGGCATCACCTCTCACTTCCTCCCCCTTCCTCCCTAGCTCTAGCCAGAGTGCCTTTCACTCACTTTCAGTCCTTGGTGTTTTGAATTGCTATGGTGCATTTCTTTTTATTGGAATTATAAATGTTGCAGTTTTGAGGTACCTTGTGGAGATTTCTTCGTTTATCTTAGAATCTGCCCGCTATGGTGTTTATAAGATTGCAGGTACTTGCCACTGTTGAATGAGTGGGAAAATGAGAGAGGGAACACGTCACTAAAATGCTCCTCTTAGAGCAGACCTCAGAGAGATGATAGGCAAGACAATGGAGTTGCTGCTTCGTGTCACATGAAACCCAATAATTTCAAGAATTAACGCTGATTCACAAATTATTTCCTCAGTTCTCTCGTCACGAATCCCACTTGTTGGACAGTTTTGTCTAATCTTGTAATTTTTTTGAGCAAACTCCTTAAATTTCTCATTGGTACTTCTCTCTTGTTCTATTGTAAAATGTTTGTTAATAGGGAGTGCGGTAGCGTTTTAATGCCCGTTAGCTTCCTTTCAGTCCTGCCAGACTCATGTCACCATCACATTACTTTAAAACGTATGAGCTTGTCAAGTTTTGATCCCTTCTATAAAGGCAAGTGATTACTTACCTTTCTATTTATTTATGAATCACATTTTGAAAACATTTTGTTGCTCTTCATAGAACTTGATATATACAAATCTTGGATGCTGTTTTCTTAAAGATTTTTTTGTTTTTTATTTTAAATTTTAAATTAAAAATATTTTAGTAATGGCAGTTAGAGGCAGGCTGATAGAATGAACTGTCTGTCACTTCAGAAATGTGGTAAGAGGAGTGTGAACTTGTTTCCATGTCAAGGGCTCTGGAAACAGCTGTGTGCTGACTGGCATTTGTCTTCCATATATGTTGCAAGGCACTGAGCGTCTCCTGTTTTATGTATGAAAAATTACTAGAGATACAAGTCGAATATATTCTGATATAAATTATATGTTATATCCTGTTGTATATTATATAGAATAAAAATTCCTCTCACAGAAACATTTCAGTGGTGTTTTAGATGGTGACTTAATGACTACTGTCATGGGGAAATCTTAGAAATTAGTTGAGGTGAACAAATATTTTAAGCATTTCTTAGATACTAGGCCAAATCCTTTATTATTTTATTCAAATGATACATTCTTATATTAAGTATATATTAATAATTGTTAAAAAGATAATTATAAACTTTGGGTGTACTTCTGAAAGAAATTATTAATTTTTATAAATACATTTAAAATTAATTATGGCATAAAATATGTATCCTAATGTAGAATTTAGAAAAATATCAAAAAACTAAAAAGGGACATATTTATGTCTTTCCAAACAAGCACTGATAACATTTTGTTATTTATTTCTTTTCAAAGTTGGTATTTTTTTATTTAAAAATTTTTAGTTACATTTATTTATTTTGTGTTGCGTGTATGTGAATGACATTTCCGTATGTGGAGCTTAGAGAACAGCTTACAGCGATCCTGGCTAAGGACTGACCTCAGGTCATCAGGCTTGCGGGAAAGTTCATTAATCCGCTGAGCCATCTCTGCTGGCCCTTACCTTCCTTCCCCTAACCTAGTTACCTCCTTCTTTCATTCTTCCCTCCCTTCCTCCCTCCCTCCCTCCCCCCTTTTCTTTTCTTTTCTTTGAAACTAGACATTTTAGTCTGCGTTTTTACTTAAAATTACAACATGTCCCTGTGCTGTGGCAATTCCTCTGAATTCTTGATAACTGAACTATGCTTCACCGAGTGAGTGAGCAGCAGTTCATTATTTTATATCATTCTGTACTCTTTCCTGTAACTTGTGCTCTTCACTGTGGTAGACGGGATACATATTAAGCCATGGTTTTGCACATTTTTCATCCTTCAGCTTTGGAGGGAGGATTTACAGAGGAGAAGTATCGAGACAGAGGGCTAAGTGTTTCAGAAATCTTTATCATTTTGTCATACTGCTTCCTGGAGACTTGGTCTGCTTTCATTGAGGACATTTAATTACAGTGTGCTACCTAAATTGGACGTTGAAGAATTATATTCTAAATTTCAATTTCACCTTAATGAAAAAAAAAAAAAGGTCTTGCCAAGTCCCACTCCCTCTGCTAGGTATGAGATAAATAATAAAGGTGCAAAGTCCTCTCAAGGTGAACAGATACAGAGTGAACTAAGTCACCACTGGGACTGATAATTATCGGGGAAGGTGTCTTCTGGGTTCTGGGCTCTACGGAGATAACTGTTGGGCTAATGAAAGGTCATAGAGACTTCTTTGAGGAGCTGGTATCAGCACTGGGTTTGAAAATGTTTCCAATAGCTAGGAAAACAAGCAGGTGGGGCATTATGAGAAAATATTTGTGAGAAACAATCCAATCAGAACGTCCCAGCGAAGGATTTGATTTTCCAGAAAGCATGCAGAAACCAATGAAAGGAAGTGGAATTCTTTTCACCTTCCTTGAATCCTGAAGTGGCAAGTTCCCTGGGAAGGATGTACGAGGTGGATGTGAGATTTTATAGCCCTGAGTCCTTAGGAATGAACAGCTGATAAGAGAGCCACAACCAACTTCTTATCAACCTCTCATTCTGTTTTATTTAGCCTTGGGGCAAAATACAAAAGCAGTAAGAGCAACTAAGTAGAAAACAGGACTGAAAATAATTAGATTTTTTTTTTTTTATCAAGCATCATAGTGGTGCCCAAGAGAAAATTCTGTTTGTATTTATAAACCTGAAAAACTAGTCTGCAGTTGCAAGTGTATTCTGTGACTGTTACGAGAACTGTTGGAGGAGTCTACTTAAAGCCAAAGGTGGCTAAGCCATTTAAAACTGTGTTATGGTGTTTGTCATTAGAGTGCTTGTGTGTAGCTTGAGTTTTCCTGCCTGGCCCACAGTCAGGACAAATCTCTCTCACCTGCCAGTCCTACAGCGCTCAGACCCAACCAAGTAAACACAGAGACTTATATTGCTTACAAACTGTATGGCTGTGGCAGGCTTCTTGCTAACTGTTCTTACAGCTTAAATTAATCCATTTCCATTAATCTATACCTTGCCACGTGGCTCGTGGCTTACCGGCATCTTCACATGCTGTTTGTCATTGTGGCGGCTGGCAGTGTCTCTCTGACTCAGCCTTCCACTTTCCAGCTTTATTCTCCTCCTTGTCCCGCCTACACTTCCTGCCTAGCCAATGGCCAATCAGTGTTTTATTTATTGACTAATTAGCAACACATTTGCCATACAGAACATCCCACAGCACTTGTGTTGGGAAGAAGACCTCTCAGTGGTCTGTACTGATCAGATGGAGGAGTAAGGTCTGTTCTCTTGTAGTCTTGCTAGTACATGTTTACAGACCCAGCGCTTTTAGCTTTATATGTGCTATATCCAAATGCCTCCTCCTCCTTCTTCTTCCTCTTCCTCATCTCCTCCTCCTCCTCCTCCTCCTTCCTTTTTCTCTCTCTCAGCTGAGGGTTACACAGTAAGAGCAATTTCATTCCACACTTTTGAATTTAGCAAACTAGTTGGAAAATAGGAACTTCTTATTTCTTATTTCCATCACTTGAATAATGAAAAAAAATCATTCATCAACTTAGGCAACTTCAGTTTAAATATTTTAACCTCCCTAGCCTGGCACAGCCATGTTAATGTTCCTGTTTTTAAAAATAATAATAATAATAAAAAACAATGTGGAAGAGTTCTGAGTTTTCTTCGCATTAAGGTTTTCATGGTTCTAGTTAAGGGGGGGGGGAGAAAGGTCTTTGTTTTATCCAATGCAAATACGTAATTCATAATAATTCAACTTTTTAAAAAATTGAAGTAGGAGTTTTGGGTATAGAGCAGAAAGCTGTCTATTGACTTAAAGGGCAGTGACTCAAGATCTAGGTAGTCCATTGGCAAGATTTGGGAAATTCTATTTCTACAAGTAGCATTTGACTGTCAATGGCCAACACTGTCCTTGGAACTTAAGCAGAATCAAGACCCACTTTCCTTTTATTTTGGAAGCAAGTTTTGGAAATAGCTTTTTTGTTTAACTTTGACCATTGTTCTCTAAGTTTCTGTTGTATGATCAGGAAAAAACAAAGTGAAATTTAAATTAATCTTATTTAATTCTCTTTGAAAGGAAAACATTTGTAATGCTTTACACTGGCAGACAACTAGTTCCTGGATTGCCTGTTCCTTCTGCTCACTGTGATAATCCTAATGCCTGTAATTCTCCAATGGCAAATAGAGATGTCACTATAACATGAGCAAGGATGGCTCATGGAACAGAGATCATTATGTCTTCAATGATAACGACTTTAAAAACTGGAGCTCATATTTGTTGTATTACAGATGGAAGGTTTTAAAGTATGTTTTGAAATAATCCAAATCAAATAACCACAAATTTAGAAATAGCATGTTAGAAATATACCGTAGCCACACATAGGGTCAGTTTTAAAAATAACACACAGCTTTGAGAGTGTACTTTCTTTTCTCCCCTGCATGTAAATGATTTATTCAGATTGTCTATAATAAGCTTAGGGGGAAAAGGAGGGAGGAAGTGAGAAACGAGTCTGAGAAATCCTTACAGCCCATACTAATGCTTATTTAGCACCTTTCATTCAAGGATCTTGAGACTTCCTCTAGTTAAGAGCCACAGTTCTTCTGGAACAGGGCTGAGGAACACTTAGGGAATTCCTATGTCCAGTGCTATTTGCCTGCCTCCCTTCAGTGACTTGTTGCAGCTATATCCTAACACACCACATTCCTCTCAGCGTCTAGGAGCAAATGACATAGGTACCTGCTGAAACAGCAGAGGGATTGTGGGAGCAAAAGTGATTATCTTGATTGGGATCTCCTCCGTCTTCAGACCAGTAATCTTATTTCTGAAAAAAAACCAAAAAAATAAAAAATAAATTGTATCTTGGAGATAATTGATATCCTACTTCTTCTTCCCCAAATCAACTATTTTAATTGTCTGGTAGACACATTAAAGGGGACATCTAAGACATTAGTTAGCAGGAGAGAGTCATAGGGTAGATTGACACAGACAATGACAGACACTGAGACCCGTAATGCTCAACTTAATAAGGGGTAATGGGGTGAGCACAACATGATGAGTGAGATTTCAAGTCCAAGACTCCTGTGGAGACCGTAATTTTCATATAACAAGCTGAGAGGCATCAGCGGATCTTGGTGAGGGAAGATGACTCGGGTTGCAGATACAAACACTAGATTTAGGATGAAATACCTAAAAGAGCATTGGAAATTGGGTATGGCCCTTCAGAAAAGACCTTTGGAGGCAGTACAGTGCACTTAACAGGTTAACAACATTAGCTCTGAAATCCGGTCACCAAGACTGAAGACTGCCTCATCCTCCTTGTGGCTTTGGGGAAACGTCATAACCTCCCCAAGCCTTGGTCTTCTCTATGGAACTTGAGTGGGTACTTCAGCTGTCATTTATGATGTGCGTGGCTGGATAGGACTATGGAGCAATGCTGTGCTTAGTGGATGGAAAGAAGAAGCGGGACTGGTTAGAGGAGAAAAAGAATATGTTAGAAAGGTAGAAAAAAAGGGAAGAGTGAACTTCACATTCCGAGGGAGAGAGATTTTGCAAAGGCTGATAAGTGTGCTGTCCCCTACTGCTGTGAGGACCAGCCTTCAGGACCAGCCTTCAGGACCAGCCTTTAGCAGTTCAGGAATTGAGGGGGACCCACAGAGTTGGGGAGCTAACTTCTCAACTTGCCTTTTTTTTTTTTTTTTTTTTAAATCTGAGGGAGTAAAACTTAACTCTCTGGGGCCAACGAAAAAGAGAAAAAAACACATACACACCTTTTCAGTGAAAAAGGGAAAATGCATGTGTGTGTAAGCACACGCGCACATGCGCGGACACACACACACACACACACACACACACACACACACACACACACCCCTTTAGGGTCTCTCTATCTTCTCTTTCTGTTTTTTATTTCTTTTCTTACTTCTGTCTCCCTTCTAAATAACTTTATTTTTTTCCCTTACAGCTTATATATCCCAGCAAAATCTTTCAAACAGTATAAAAATTATAATGTGGTTACTTTCTATTTTTTAAGTGGATGATTATAATGAATACAAGTAAAAAGCATGTTTTCCATTTCCCTTACATGATTAAACATCCTACATATTACAGATAAAAAACAAATTATCCCAAGAATCCTCATGCATTCATATCCAAGCAACTTGTTATAGACTAACAGTGTAAGCAAGCAAGGTATTTTTCTCAGTGAGTTCTTTTTACTGGTAGGCTGCATTTTGTGATTACAGAGAAAGTATCAATCACTTTATTACTTTTTACGAAAGGTAATCTTACAAGGAGTCTTAAAAGAATCACAAACCTAAACTTTATATATGTAAAACAATCAGTCATCTCTATTTTACATCTTTATGGTATATACCCATTTATCAACAGTTTTTATTAAATCATATCAGGGCAGAAATTTGTCCAAGGAATTAATCATCACCTTTGGTCACCAACCCATCCTAGCAAGATAGGCGCATCAACCAGCAGTAGCCAGGCTACCATTGTTCCTGCTCCCTGACCTCAACAAGTTACCTCACTCAGCTATTAAAGTATGCCTTTCTAAACTTTAAATTGTTTTCCAAGTTTTCTACCCCAAAGCCATTAACAAAAACATCTTAACCTAACCTTAATTCATATTTAAAGCTTTATTTTAAATATGATGCACAGTTAAACCCATGAATACATCTCTCAATATTAAGATTAAAAGAATTTGACCTAACTCTAGCTTCTGAGACACAATTATTTTTCTTAATCATTAACCTAAGCCACAGTATATATGGCTCTTCAAGAGAAATTAGCTGTATGACATTTCCTTGTTCTTATTTTCTATCCTCTACAGCCCCTGGTTTATCAGGGGTGGGGGCAACATCATATCTTACTTTTACGTATATTAGTGTTCCCACTAAACTAACCACTATCAATAATTCCTTACTATATTTATTAAAGACCCTCAATCATCAAAATTCTATTTAAGCTAACTCTGTTATTGTATAAAGTCATTGCTTCAGTTAAACAGTACAGCTTAAGAGGAAATCATCTTCATAATAATCCACAGGTACAAAATACTGAAAAGAATGGGATATTTCCTTGAGATAGTCATACTACATTAAAGGCAGTGGGGATCCCCCTATACCCATTCACACCATGCCAGATACCAGAGAAAAATGCCAGTGGTAAACATGTAAAGGCACAGCAGTAGCAAGAGACGTTCTGGGTCTGCAGCCCTCAGGGCCTTGCCTATATGAGATTCACCCATCAGAACTTTGCTTCCTGATGGTCAAACTGAACTTTAATTGCCACCTGCTGCTCCTCTGACGTGGCCACCAGCAGTGCTGGTTAGTTTCTGTCAACTTGTTGCAAACTAGAGACACCTGGGAAGCAGCAGCCTCTATCAAGGAATTGTGTCCATCAGACTGGCAAGTCCATGAGGCATTTTCTTGCCTGCTAACTGACGGAGAAAGGCCCATCTACAGTGAAGACCAAGAAAAGGCTTTGCATTACCATGTCGCAGAACTAAAGTAGTTCTGTGGACAAGTTCACGTGGACTGGGCCTGTCTTAGTTAGGTTCTATTGCTGTGAAGAGACACCAGGACCACAGCAACTCTTATAAAGGAAAAGTATTAATTGAGGCTAGCTTACAGTTTCAGAGATTTAGTCCAATATCCTTATGGTGAAAAGCATGGTGGCATGTAGGTAGACATGGTGCTGGAGAAGGAGCTGGGAGTTCTACGTCTCGATCTGCAGGCAACAGGGAGTGAACCGTGTTCCACACTAGGTTTAGCTTGAGCTTAGGAAAACACAAAGCCCCCCTTCACAGTGATGTAGTTCCTCCAACAAGGCCACACCTACTCCACAAAGCCACACCTCCTAGTAGTGCCACTCCTATGGGGGCCATTTTCTTTCAAACCACCACAGGACCTTTGTGCCATCTTCTCATTCTCAGAACCTAGTACATGGCATGAAAAATAATGAACATTTTCCAGTTCAATAAAGAAATAACTATTTGTTGAAATTAAGGAATGAAGTGATAGCCTGTAAAAAGCATTATGAACATGGTGGCCAGGGATGTGGAGCCTGAATAGCATTGATTTCCTAAGCCAAAGGAAAGAACTTCAGGGATAAATAAAGCTAGAGTTTGTTTGTAGGAAGAGGAAAAAGAGTGAGAATGAGAAATGTTATACAAGAAAGAGGAGAAAATTCATGGCACAGAATCCTGGAGGAGGCTGCTGTGAGAATTTGAAGCTAGCCAAGTTGAGAGTTTGGAGGGGACAGTCTTGAGGTGGCCTCATGAGACTGTAGAAGAAACCACAGTGGTGACCACAGCCTGAACGACAGCAGGCAAGGCTAAGGTAGTAGAATTTGCATCAGAGTGCTCCTGGAGACTCACTCGGCAGCTACAAGGAGCCTGCTCTGTTTGTTTGTTTGTTTGTTTTGTTTTGTTTTAAAGATTTTGAGAAAAATCTTATTTTTTCAGTCTTACATTATTTTCCTTAATTGGGATGGCCAGTGAGAATAAAATAGCTGGAAACGAAGTGGAAGCCCGGTAACAGAAAAGCTGCACCCCCTGACACGTGGATGCTCTCTTATATTATTTCCAGGATGCTTTTAGCAAGAGAGTTGAAATAATAAGAGATATGAAATCAAAAGCAGAACTCTAGTTAAAAAAAAATTATATTTCCTAAGAGTAACTGATGCCATTTTGGATTTAAAAAGAGAACAAGAAGAAAAACAGTTGTTGCTGCTACCTGAAAACAAAGCCTGGGAGATCTGTGGTTCATTATCCAAATGAGCTAGTTCCCACAGTTTGCTCAGTTTCTCTCTACAGCAAAGACCCTGCAGGCAGCTTTTGATAGGCCAGGGTTGTGCATAATTTTATCAGCAGGAAAGCACTGTTTGTGGAGGAAAATTACTGTACATCAGGAATAATATTTAACTACTGTAAAGACAAAAGCTGGTTCATCCCGGGTCTGTTGCTATAGTTACATAAGGCTCATTATTCATATATGCTGTTCATTCATACTGGCTATTTCCTGGACCCTCTTTGCCTTTCTTTCTAAATTAATCCTCTGGTTTCATAAATTTGATGATACCAACCTTTTGATTCAGGAAGTTTTACTAACCATCTTAGTATCTTCAGGGGCTTCTTAAAAACTGTATTCATTTTCACTTGGCTTTTCCAAGTTCTCTAACAAAGGCTTACGTTAAAAGGTACAAACAAGGCCGGGCGGTGGTGGCGCACGCCTTTAATCCCAGCACTCGGGAGGCAGAGCCAGGCGGATCTCTGTGAGTTCGAGGCCAGCCTGGGCTACCAAGTGAGTTCCAGGAGGGGCGCAAAGCTACACAGAGAAACCCTGTCTCGAAAAACCAAAAAAAAAAAAAAGGTACAAACAAGGATTCTTATTGATGTAGCTATGATTGGAATATGTTTGATTTTTTTCTTTCTACCTAAAATACTTAAAAATGTTCTTGTTCTACCCCCATTCTTTACCCTATTGCTGTTTCTATTAATGTTTAGCCTCTAATTATGCCAACATTTTGCTCCATGTAACAACCCATTTCTCATCAACAAAACAGCACCTTGAATTTAGACTGCTGTTCTAGAAAAGATGACAGCATCTTTATACTTTCCTTGGATCCCATGTTATAGCTTCTACATAGAACTTGATTGTTTCTTACGGCGGAACTAGACTTCATTTTCTCATTTCCCAAGAGATATTGAGTTTTATCTTATTCTCATTATGTTACTAATTATAATTTAGTAGCTTTCTGTTGAGCACATGCTAGATGTGGGTACAGTTCTTGATTGTAGGGATACAGCAGTGAAGAAGTTGTGTGGGAGAAAGCAGTGAGTCATTTGGGCAGGAAAGTGCTGTTTGATGCTATGAAGAAAATAAGCAGGTATATTAAGTTCCATAGTAACGCATATGAAGGTAATTTTGGTTGGCCCCTTCAAGGATGTAGCATTTAAGCTGAAGCATTAGTAATGAGAGGAAATCAACCCTGAGACAATAGGAGGGAAGGCCCTTCTGGGCCAGAGGAAGAAGGGGAAACAAAACCTGCACAGGGTAGAAGGAAGTGAACATGGCTGGAGTGTGATAAGGAAGGAGAAAAAGGCAGGATTTGTTGGATAGTGGTCAGAGGACAGGCTGGCTAGAGTCTCTTACTCTGTGGTCTGTGGGAGACGCGAGGGTACAAGGGGAAAGAGAGGGTATGTTTTGGAGGAAGAATATAGGGACCTGCTGTTGGAAAGGAAACACGAGACTTAATGAGGAGGCTGAGGATTCATAACTAAAATAACTATCACAGTCTGTAACTGACATGGAGAGAAGAGGAGAATTGGGTTGAGATGGGCAGCCAGGAATTTAGGTTTTGGCATGCTAAATGGGAACTTCATCTTCCCCCAGAGAGCGATTTCACACTGGTACCTCTCCACTCTCAAATCTGGGAACTGCTAATCTTTTTCCTGACTTTAAAAAGAAGAACTATGTGTTACATAGTCTTTTGGGGTTGGCTTTCTTCTTTCTCTTATTACAGTTCTTTCAAGGCTCACCGAGGTAGCATCCTTTATTGTTAAACAATGTTCCGTTCTGTGCCATGTGTTTATCCATTAGTTTCTTGGTAGTTGAATTGATTCCCCTACTCCACCCCATTTGTATAATGCTGCCATGAGCATTTTGTGTGCACTTGTGGACATGGGTTTTTATTTCTCTTGTGTATCTACCTGGATATCGAGGGAATACTTTACTTTCTGACATTCAAAAGTCAGGCATGGTGGCATCCTCCTGTCATCCCAGTTTTCAGGAGTCAGAAGCAGGAGAATCTCTGCAAATCAGAGGTCAGTCTGATCAGTATAGTGAGTTTCAGGCCACCTGGGCCTGGCTGTGCAGCTAGAGCGTACCGTACCTCAAAACAACAAAGCAAAGCAAAGCAGTTAATTGAAAAGCAACACAAATCGAAGTCAGGTTTATACTCTAGAAGGTGTCTTACATGACACTGTAGGGGTTAGTGAGCACGCCTCTGATTCAGTGTACACATTCAGTTCAAGTTTGCAGTTCAGATAGCTTGATATGTGAGAGAGAAATGAGTCCGAGAGTGAGAAAATGAAGTGTGGCTGTGCCCCTGGGAAGGAGTCCATCCTTCAGGAAGGACTTTACTTAACCATCATTTAAAATTAACTCTGTCCAGAGGTGGAAGAACAAGTGTCAAGGGTGCATCAATCTAATCCATCACTGTAGCGACTCTTCTTTTCCTGACAGCTCGCACTAGGAAGAGTTCGGCACAGCCTCTTTGTGCCCCGGGTTTTTGTTAGAATGTTGATGCAGACGCCTACTTTTCTTTAAACAGAATGGGAAGTTTCCTGAGAGTCTCATTCTAGACTGATTCCTCTTGTTGGGGAAGTGTGTGCCTCTGCACATTGCCTGCTGGCTGTAGCAGAGGTTCATAATATGTTGACACTGGCATAAAATTTGCTAGGCTTTTGCCTTTGCACTAAGAAGCTGTTTGGAGGCGTGATGTGGCAGCAGCTGAGAGTGTTGAAGTTTCATTCTCTAAAACCTTGGGTTTGTATGAAAATCGGTAAAAAAAAAAAAGTTTCCATTTTAATCTTTTAAATTGAAGGGTGAATTTAGGATTTCTTGGAGGCCAGATAATGCAGGACACTGCTGTTTTGTTCTTGATGGATTTCAGTTATTTTACAGCATTGTCTTTTCATGGCTGGTATGAGAGGGTGAGATTAACACATCTGTGAAACATCTGATTGCCATGAGAAGCTTGAAGACAGAAGAACACAGTTGGAAGTAGATATTTTAATTCATAGCTAGTGTTGGTTATAAAATTAAAAACTCAGTACTGTTGGCAGGATATTTTTGGAATGGGTTATATATTGTATATATACAATTATATGCATATTTCCAAAGAAAAATAGTAAGTATGGTTCCTCATATTATATCTTTCAGGAGATTCTTTAATTAGTCATAGAGAGTACTTTGTTTTAGTAGATCTTGAAAACTTTTCAGAATTAATTCTTCTAAATAACTTATTGGTGACACGGAGACATTCACATGGAAAAGTTTGCCATTATGAAATAGTAGGGACTGTGGATACAGCTCGGTGGCACCACATTTAGCTAGCATTTGTGAGGCCCTATCATAGCACACATACACACATACACATACACACACACACACACACACACACACACACACACGTGATAAAACACAATGACCAATGCAACTTATAGAACAAAGAGTTTATTTGGGCTTATGGTTCCAGAGGGAGAAGAGTCCATCATGACAGAGAGTCATGGAAGCAGGCTACAGGCATGGCATCAGGAACAACCAAAAACTCATGTCTAAAATCTAAGCAGGAAGCAGAGGTGATGAACAGGGAATGGCCTGCGTCTTTGAAACCTGAAAGCCTGACCGCAGTGACATACTTTCTCATGCAAGGACACACCTCCTCAGTTTCCCCAGGCAGCACCACCAACTGGTGAACAAGTATTCACGCATCTGAACCTGTGGGGGACAGTATCATTCACACCACTATGTTATATGTGCATATTACAAAAATGTATTACGGAATAGGAAATATGGAATAGGAAATGCCTATTATTGTTACATTTTACCATTTTTTTTTGTGTGTGTGTGTTTAGTATAAGAATAAACATGCCCATTCTCTACAACTGGGATGAAACACCATGACCAAAAGTGACTTGGAGAGGGAGGATTTATTTCCTCTTACAGCTTGTCCATTGTTCAAGGAAGTCACAGCAGGAACCTGGAGGCAGGAGCTGATGCAGAGGCCATGGAGGGGTGCTGCTTATGGGCTTGCTCTCCATGGCTTGCTCAACCTGCTTTGTCAACCACCCAGGACCACCAGCCCAGGGATGGTAGCATTCACAATGTGGTAGGCCGGTTTATATCCATCATCAAACAAGAAAATGCACCACAGGCCCGAAGGGTGGGGTCGTTTTCTCATTGGAGGATCTTCCTCCCGAAATGACTCTAACTTATGCCAAATTGACATAAAACTATCCAGCACAACTGACCCCTTGTGAACTCAACACAGCACACGTAGCTTGGCTAGACTCAGTTGGTGCCATTTCACAACTGCAATTGTCTTTGTTAGCCATCCAGTGGTATTGACCTCTCCGAAATATTGGGGTCTCCCTTGCAACTGGGCTGCACTTTCACCAATAGCCTCTCCTGGCCTCTCTTCAAGGACTCTTACCCTGCCACATGGTACCATGCCTCAACTTCTCTCCATGACCCCCTTCAGTCCTGGAGCTTCTATTTCAATTGAGGTTGCACATTCACCAATGACTTCTTCCAGCCCCTCACGGTGCCAAGCCTTAGGTGTTCTCTATGATGCCTTCATGTCTTAAAAACCAGTACCACCTGGGAAATACTTGTACACACCAAGTTTAGCTGCCAGTGTAACCTAAAGCCATGGTGCCCTCTGGACCACAGCTTCTGTGTGCTGACCCTGTAGGAAGCATTTCCCAGAAGATTTCACCTCAAAAATGATGCTGGTCTCTTCTTAATCACAGCTGATTCGCCAGCTTCAGCGGGCCAGTATCATTTGTTCCAGCAAAGCAAGGTTTTACTTTAGCAGTTCTTTAAGCAACAGCAACAACACATGAATGGCCCTGCTAGAGTCTTTGAGAGACTTTCAAAACTTCCCTCTGAAACTCCATTGTCTGCTCTTCCCCCAGCATTGTCTTCTAAGTTCCTCCAGAACAGGGCCATAAGCTCTGAGCACTCAAGAGCTTTGCTAGCCAGAAGTTCAAATGCTTCCACAGTCCTCCCAAAACACATGCTCTGGTCTATCACAGCAATATCCCATCACCTGGGACCAATTTCTGTCTTATCTGGCATTTCTATTGCTGTGATAAAATGCCATGACCAACGTGACTTTGGAAGGGAAGGGTTTATTTCATTTTACAGCTTGCAGTCTATCCTGTAGGGAAATCAGGACAGGAATGCAAAGCAGGAACTGATGCAGAGGCCATGGAGGCGAGTTGCTTACTTGTTTGCTCTCCATGGCTTGCTTATTTTTCATTGTTATACCATCCAGGACCAGTAGCCCAGGGTTGGCACTATCCATAGGGAACTGGGATATCACACATCAATCATCAGTTAGCATAGGCTTGCCTACAGGCCTATATATATGATGGAGGCATTTTTTTTCAACTGAGATTCTCTTTTTCATAATGACTTTAGTTTTTGTCAAGATGATGTAAAGCCAGTATATCCATATGCATACTCACAATATTTCTAAATAGGAAACAGTTCATAACTTGGACCAACTCCTTTTTGTCAGAATCTACTAAAAAGTATGACAACATGTTAAAAATATTTTGCATGTGTTTGTTTCTTGTGTAATACCCCATTTTCATTAAAAAAAAAAATCAACTGGAAATCTGAGGCTGGCTAACTTTCCCACATTCTTTTTCCCCTGTGGATTTTTCTATGGGTATCTTTAAAAAGCCACCTGAAACTATTATTTGTGGAGGACAGAGTGGAAGAGAGCATTCATAGAACATCTTGAATAATAGTCTTGTCTAATTTAGGGAAAACTATTCAACAACTAGCTTGGTGATTTTATGGACAGTTCTTTAACTTACTGTTTCATGTAGCTTCATTTTTCTCCTCACAGTAGTGATTTTTCAAAGGAAATACTTTGATACTTTACTCATTCGTGTGATGAATAAAAGCTGTGATTTGTTATTTTTTTTCCTAAAAGATTGGAAACTTTGATTTCTAACATCAGCAAAGGTCTTAGGTAATTTGCTTAAGTTACTGCTATTTGAAGAAGGCTAGTTTAATGGAATACACATGAGATAAAAACAGAAATTAGTACTACCTGGGGGAAGGAAGGAAACCAGTCAGAACTGGGGAGGGTCATAGAGGAGGGCTGTGTGTGTGTGTGTGTGTGTGTGTGTGTGTGTGTGTGTGTGTGTGTGTGTGTGTGTATGTGTGTGTGTGTGTGTGTGATCGTGGTGCGTGATGGGGCTGTGAGGAAAGGAGATGAGTTTGAACGAAGTAGAATGGCACATATATATGAAAGTGCTATGATGAAGTCTGTTGCTTTATATGCTACTGTAAAAAAAAAATCATAAAAAGACCTCATTTGTGGTTGTGGAAAATAATGAGGAGACTGGAGGGCATATTGTCTTCAGTGTATATATTTCACGTGACTGGCTTCCCAGGTGGAGAGATGTTCTGAGAATGTATATTAGACTTTATCCAAATTCACTGTCCTGTGTGAAATCACCCCTGCAGTGTTTCCTATTGCATATTCTCACTTATTAGAGGCTTTAATATCTTGTTTTTGATCTATTTCCAAGTTTATTATAATGAATATTACCCTTTGAAAGCAGAATTATATGCTGTGAAATATTTACTAATCCATGGGGAAAAAGCTGTAACTAAAATGTAAATGAGAATGAAGAGTAGATACAATTAATAAAGGTGTGTGTGTGTGTGTGTGTGTGTGTGTGTGTGTGTGTGTGTGTGTGTGTGTAAATACCTCACCAAACCTACCGTTTGGCCATTTGCAGGTGTGTGGTTCAGTGGCATTAAGTACACTCACCTTGTCGGACAGTTGTTCTTACAAAGGGTAATCATCTTCCTCTCATCACGCTCCTCCGCCCCCAGCCGTTAACTGTTAACCTCTGTTCTTCTTTACTTCAGTCCCTAGTAACCACCATTTTCCTTTCTCTCTCTTAATTTGACACCTCTTGATACCTTGTATAGGTGGGATCATAACAACACTTTCTTGTTTGTGATTTAGTTAGTAAGATATTTTCAAGGTTCCTCCATGTGACAGCACATGTCAAGACTTCTCTCACGTTCCGTAACTGGACAGTGAAGTACCTACTGTCTCTGCCTCTTTATTCACTAAGCTGTTGTTAGTGGATTGTTGGTGGCAGGCATTGGTTTCTTCCATGTTCTTGCACTTGTTAATAGTCAAGAATTTTAAGAGTTCTGTCTTAAAAACCACACGATTATTGAATTAAATATTGTAGTTGAAAGAAATAAGGAAAACAGGCAGGAAGGAATTTAAATTATATGCTGTATGGTTTTGATTTCCTGTACACTGGAAAGTATTAGGTCATTTTACCCCCATATTCTCATCATTGTACACTGCCTCCCTTGAGTGTTCTATCCCGTGGAAGGAGGGATTGTAGTAGTCCCCATGATGCGTCTTGTTTCCCTGCAAGGGAAGATGGGATTGTCCCTAATGTACATATTTGATGATCTGCTGGGGTTTGCCAGCTCTAAATTCTCATTTTCGTTTTGACTTCTTAGTATATGGTGATGTGGTTTAGTACGTCTGGAGAAGCCAGAGAGATCCTTTGCCCTTTTTGTAAAACCCTTCACTTCCTGCCCTGTTTGTATTTTTTTTTTTTTTGCCCTCATAGTTTTCATAATCGCCTTTTACTTTAACTGGTTTTATCATTTCAGTTTTAATGTGCATGAAGACCAGTCATGTTTGTTACATTGTCAAATCTAAAACGTGTTGTACTGCTATGGAAGCATCGGTTTGTGGTAGGAAATGCTATCAATGCTCAGACTTGAAGGAGTTCTAAAACTTCATTAAAATGTTTTCAGATACAATTTTAAAAATATTCACATAGACTACATGGGATTCCATTACCTTTTTCTTCCTTTGTTTTAGTTGTTTTAAAAGGAATAAAGCAAATTTTGCTTGAATCCAGTTGATGAATTTTTTTCAGTAAATTATCTTTCTAAATATATGGCCTTTAAATGTTAGTTGTATCCAGTAATTTTGCTTTTGAGGATTCATTTAGGGTTAAACAAGTTTCCTTATGTCCTTACTGTTTAACAGCAACACAGTAAGACTGTGTTTACAGTAAATAAGCATTGAAGAATAGCATTTAAAGGCTGGGCTGGAATAAGTTGTCTGTCAAGATCTCATTTGATGCCAAGGTTTCAGAGTTAGATTACAATTTGAAGGGGGAAGGAGATTTGAGAAGTCCTTGAGGTGATGTTTGTATGTTGTTTTGGTTTTTGTCTGTGTGTTTTTAAGTCCTTACATGTTCGAGGGATGACATTCCAGCTCTGCTGCCTCTGTGCCATAGGGCTGCCACTCAAAGATGACAAAATGCATGTAATGCACTTTCTCTAATGCCATGGGGCTCCTAGCTGCCCAGTCTTGTCTCTTTACCTTTCCTTTCATTTTAACTGTATTTGAAAAATATAAATATTTCTTGACTATTTCTTATGAAATTGGTGTTGATTAGTTTGTAAATTGTATAGATTTGTGTGCCAGAACACACGTTCTTTTGACGGCAGAATTTACCCATTGCATCCCTCATTTCTTGCTGTCAGCGGCACTGTGCTTTCTGAGATACACTCAGTGGGCACTGAAGTTTCATTTTATACCTGTGGTTTAGCGCTTCCATAGTCTAGATAAATTTTGAGATCCAATTTATTAATTTGGCTTTTATAAATTGTAACTTAGAACGTTGCTGTGAATGACCATGTCCCTTTTTTTTTTTTCACTTTCCTAAATCTGTTAGGAACAAAACTGGGTCAAACAATTCTTTTGAGACATTTGGAAATGATAACTTTGAAGAGGGGTTGTATTATCTCTTTTTCCCACCTTTATTTTTCTTTTGTACTAAGTGAACCCATGGGTTTCATTTAAAGAAACATGATCATCCTAGAATGTATTCTCCATCAATTTTTCAGGTTTGTTTTATAGTGTTGATTATGAAGGTGGTTTCAATGCCCAACCTTTGGGACTGCAGTTGGTTCTTAAGATGGGAAACTGCTTCAGCATTAACAGCTGGACTTCTCATTCTCCTGCAGTCAGTACAGGATCCTAGACTAGTGGTTGAGTCGTGAACAGAGTGAGTTTGTGTAAAAGCAATCACTTTATGAAGAGACCCATTTTAATTAGAGCATGCCTTGCAGTTCACTCATGGAGGGAATGCCACTGATAGAATTCCATACTGGAAAAGCCATGTGTTTGAACAGGGTTTATATTTCTATTTTTAAAAAAACGAAGTGGCCTTTTCTCTTTATGTGAGAACATATCAAGCACTGTTTCCCACCCCTGTAGTTCTGCTTTTAGAATTGTATCTGAACTTTCAACAGACGAAGTGCAAATCAATTTCCAACAATTTAAGCATGATGTATTGTTTAGATTTGTGCACATGTCTGATACTTTGCGTTTTGTCTTCATTTGACAAATTTTCTCACATAGAAAACAAGCTGAAAGAAGTAGGAAAAGGGCACAGTTAGCAATGAAAAGGGATCTGTATTCGCTGAGAATGGGTTTTTTGTTTTTTCGTTGAGCCAGCATCTAGTTCCTCTTTGATGTTTCCTTTGTGGTATTTGTGACTAGACAATTAAACACCAACTAAGGGAAGAGTGCTTATGTAAAAGACATCAGAGACCCAAGATTCCTTCCATAATGCGGGGAAATGACAAGAGACTGGTTCCCTACTGCTTGCCTCTGACCTCTGGGTGACAAGGGGTGGGTCACTCTTCCTCTCGGGTCTGGCTCCCAGCAGTGGTGTCTCCCAGGGGCAGCATCTTCCTCCTCCTTTTACTGTCAGAATCCTCCGCAGCTGGGGTCTTACACTGGCACTTCCAGTGTTAGAGGTTGACTTGTTTGGATTCAGTAAAACTTTTTAATAAATTGTACGTGCATTAGTTCACAGTGGTGTCAGTTACAGAGTAGTTCACGTAGTTTATTAGTATGAACTGAAGGCCGCCAGGAGTAGTTAGCTTGCGAAGGCCTTGCACAAGTTGAGAGTTTGCTGACCAGAGTAGCTTTAACTCTCCTGGCTTGCCCCGGGCATTTGTGAGTTTGACAGCAAATATCTTTAAAATGGAGAGATGACCTGCTGCCATTTATGTGAGATCCTTTCATCTTAGAAGATTTTTGATTACTGTCAAAATTGTCTTTTTAATTCCTCACAGCTTTAGAAGAAACTCCTCCGTAACCAAGTCAAATGATGATGAGCATGAGAAGTAAATAGAGCCAGAAAACAAATATTCTAGAAAAAGAGTTGACAAAAGTATGTGCTAAAGCTAGTTTTCTTCCTTCCTTTCTTCCTGTCTCTTATAGTATATGTGCTTACTATACAACATTCATATGAACATTACTGTCCTTACGTTGAATGCTATAAATGAATAAGAGAAATGGTCCATGAAACTATAAGCTATTGGTGAGAACAAGCAAACATAAATGTGTAGAGGCTTTAAAAACATATCCGTGGGCTACCATCACAGAATACCACACATGAGGTGTCTAATAAACAGTACACTTTCTTTCTCATAGCTTTATATACTAGGAAGTTCAATGTCAAGTTTCAATAGATTTGGTGCGTAGTGAGTCAACTTTCTGTGTCACAGACAGCTTTCTGTTTCCAGTGTCCTCTCTCGTGGTAGAAAGGGGAAGGGGGCTCACAGGGGCTCTTTTTCTAAAAGCAATGATCCCATTCTGAAAAGTCAGGTGCTTGTGACCTACTCAGCTGTCAAGAGCTCTGCACCAAACCTTACCCCTCTGGCCGTCAGGATTCAAAAACCTCTGGACTTTGAGGAAACATAAACGTTCAGTGCAGAAAAGACAGCAAAGTCACATGGAGCAAATGTTGAGGTCAAAGTTCAGGAAACAGGACAGAATTTACCATCTGAAACAAAAGGAAGGGCCAGTTTAGCTCAGGTGCTGTCTGTTTGGTAGGAAGAGCCCTACTGAAGTTGCAGACATACAAAAGCCACCGAGGCAGGGCCTTGGGGGTCATGGTAGGAAATCTGAATGTATTTTCTGGACAGTATTTGGAACCAGGTGTGGTGGCTCACACTTTTAATCCCAGCACTCAGAAGGAAGAGGCAGGCAGATCTCCACATGAGTTCAAGGTCAGCCTAGTCTATGTAGTGAGTTCCAGGGTAGCCAGAGCTACATAATGAGACCCTGTCTGAGAAAATAAAAGGCAAAAAATAGTATTTGGCATTGAAGTAATTTAAGCAGGGCACAGCATGCTTAAATCATGTTTGTGCAGCAAGCACTGGCTTTGTAGGACAGTAGATCAGGAAAAGTTAAACTTGGCAAAATTCTGAAATGCTACAAGGAATACATGACAGCCCTGACTTAGCTGAGTGTTAGGCTTTTAAAAAAAGTAATCTAAAATTACTGTGGCTTCCAAATGAAATCCTTTATTTTTCCATTGTCCATTGAAAAGCAATTTTACAGTAATTACTGTTTTAAAAATCACAACTATAGGATCATAAGAGGCTTTTTGTTGTAACTTACTGTGGCAAAAAATTAGTTTTAGATGAAGAACCATATGTGTACTTAGGTGTGATTGTGTTAGGCAAGTTCTTTGGAAAGCTTTGATTAGTAATGAATTAATAATTATAGTGAAGATATTTTAGCAGACTCTGTTCCATGCACTGAAGTGTTTTCTCTCCTTTATCTTAGTCACTACAATACTGTCGCATATGGCTGTTCCAGAGAAGTTAAGGAACCTTCCAAGGTCACAAAAAGAAATTATGCAATCAGAAGTTGTACTTTCTGATATCACAGAATGCTAAAAAAAAATCCCCATAGAGTATCTTTATTGAGATATAATTTAAATATAAAAATGCACAGATGTTAAATCTGTAATCTGATGAATTTTGGCATTTGTACATCCCTGTTAACTACCTCCCCAAACTAAATATGGACTGATTCTGCCACAAGAGATATTCTTGGGAGTCATTTCCTATGAGTTCTCCCCCAAATCCTTCTACCCCATAGACAACTTTTAATTTATGCCACCATTTGTTGGATTTGTCTCTCTTGGGTTTCATGTGAATGGGATAAAAAAACAAAACAAAAATTGGAAATAAATGTGTTGCTTGCTTTTGTTGCTCATACATTGTATTTCAATCTGTTAATATAGGTCAGTTCGTATGTCTCAACATTTAGATACATCTCAACCCTAGATATTTTATGAGTGGAGTTTGTTATGAGCATTTGTGTCCAAGGATGTGCTCCATTTCTATCGGGCTAATACTTGGGAGCAGAATTACTGGAGCATGAGGCCAGCTGTGTGTGTGTTTCCAGCAGCTCTGTAAGTACCACGCCATCTCCTTTCCCCATCAGCAGTGTGGTGTGTCACAGATGCTCACACCCATACTAACACCAGGTAGGGACACTTTATTTTAGCCATGCTTGTTGGATGTGAAATGATATCTCACTGTGTTTTTAATATCCATTTCCCAAGAGACAGATTTTGGGTACCTTTCAATGTGTTTATTGGCCATTAGTGTATCAACGTCTCTCTCTCTGTCTCTCTTTCTCTTTCTCTGTCTCTGTCTGTCTGTCTGTCTGTCTGTCTCTCTCTCTCTCTCTCTCTCTCTCTCTCTCTCTCTCTCTCTCTCTCTGTGTGTGTGTGTGTGTGTGTGTGTGTGTGTGTGTGTGTGTGTGTGTGTGTGAAGTGTTTTAAGTTTGCCTTTAGTTTTTTTGGATACTTTGATTTTTTTGTTAGCTATTCCTCACGCATTGTTGGTACTGCTTCTTGTTAGGGTCACTGTGTCCTCAGCCTGCTTTGTCTTTTCTTTGCCTTAGTTGGGGGGGGGGATGCTTTGAAGAGCAGAAATGTTTCACACGAGTGTGAGTCTAGCTTGCCCGCTGTGCCTTCACAGCTACAGATGTCAGGGGCCCTGGGTCTACCTCAGAGTCACCGATATTTAACTTGTGTTTTGCTTGAAGATTCACTTGAGCTTTGTATTTGTACCTTTGATTCATTTAGAATTCATTTCCGTGTGTGAAAGGAGGTAAAGGGCAAGGCTGTCTTCCTTCCGTGGTCATCCACTTCTTCTGTCGTTTATGCTGATGCTTTCTTTTCACCATTGGGATGTTGGGCTGCCTGTCAGTCACTTGTCCATCTTTATGGCCTCACCTCCTTGTCTACTGTGGCTTCATCAGGCGATGTTTTGTCTAATTTCACTTTTTTTTTTTTTAAAGCCAGTGTGATCTATCCTAGCTTCTTGTGTTTTCATTCAACTTTTAACAACAGATTATAAATTTCTCTAAAATTTAACCTGTTAGATTTTTTGTTGGAATAACACAGGCAGATTTTTTGTGGTCTTTTACTGGGCATTCTGATGTATAGGTGTAGTTTCATCTATATGGTTCAATAGCCTAGGATATATTATCAGTTACCTCCCTCAGGCATGGGAATTGGTCTCTTCAGATCTGTCTATTGAAACACTGATTCTCAAAAAACATAATGTGATGTTGGAAAGGCTGTTGCCACTGGGAAGTGAGTGAACTCTGCCTCCATACATTAGTAGGACCAGTTAGACCTTCAACACTACATTTCTGTCTAAAGAAATAGATACAAATGCTTTCAAAAAATGTACAGTCCTTTGACTAATACTATGTATTTTTCTAATAATGCATGACTTCTCGTAGTTTAATTCGGCTACCTAGTGTATCACTTTATGGTGATTAGTATTATAAATCACCAGATATCAAATGAACTGATTTAGGTGAATGCAGTCAGGAAGACTTTTGGCTTAAATGGTGAGCATGGCTGCATTCTTTGACGGTCGGGGAAGTGCACAACAGAGCTAATGACAACAACGCCTTTCAGAGTGTGAGCTTGTCAGTGGCAACACTGATCCAGGACAGTTGTCTTTGAATAGTCCACTTTGGAGGTGTGACAGGTGGGCCTCGCAGGATGCTGTCAGGACCTGTGTCAGGTGTGCTGAGCACAGGGCTTGGCGTGAGGCGAAAGCTCAATACGGGGTCTCCATCCATCCAGACCCAGGGTGAGTTCTGCCGCACTCGCTCCTCCCTGTCCATCTGTGCTCTGATTTCCGCACGCTCTTGCACAGCATCATGTTTAATGGCTCTGCAGCGGGGCTGCGTTTCTCAGACACTGCTTTGACTTTGATTCCTACCTTCTTACCAAGAAAAGAGTACCTCACTGTGTATGCATGCATGTAGACTCCTGTGTGCATCTCATGACAACAATGTCCATTTTACACAAAGGACTGGTTTCTCCTTTTACTAGACTTGAAACTACTGTTAACTTAGCAGAATGGAGCTCCACAAAAAAAGAATTCTGTGGCAGAGATTAATGATTTTGGACCCAGGGCATTTGATATTACTTATGTATTGTTTTAATTTCTAATTCCTACACTAGAGCTAGGTTTTAGCATATCCACCTTATGAAGTAATTTGTCACATCAATTCTGTGCATTGTTTGCAATGCATGGCTAATTGATAAGAATTATTACTCATTCATAATGTAAGTGACCTTCAATATAGATATCACCTATTGGTACAAATCAGAGATGGGAACAAAATATGGCAAAGAAGGGAGGAATGCATGGGAATGGAATTTAATGGCATTTTGTCTTTTGTTTAAGCAATAAATGATTGCTGGAGTGACAGTTCTCTTTAAATATTAATTTGAAACACTTTGATAAAATTATGCATTATTAATGGAATTACACTTTTCTGTGCCTAGGATATGAATGTATGTGAATTCAGCTCCATGTCTTAAAAATGTTCGTGCAAATTTTGATAATTTTGAGATTAGGCTTAGCTTTGCTTTTTTTATAATTATGTGACAGGACCCAGAAAATATATGTTTCTCTAAATACTGATGATATTTGTGCCACAAGTTCTAAGTTGGATCTGTTTGGTTTTGGAATTTTTTTTTCATGGTTAAAATGTTTTTAACCAGCATTGCAGAGACCCACACAGTCTTTTCCAAGGAGCTTTCAGGGTGCCAGATGGTGTAGTGTGTCCCATCTAGGTCAGGGAGTGATAGGGGAAGGGTTGATCATTTCCAAAGCTTTACTGGGTATGGGGGTGTGGGGGAGGAAGATATAATTCCAACAGCAAACCCACCTTTTAAACAAATGTTTTCATCAGATCTCCTTATCAGCCCATTGAGATAGTCAAGATATCACCCCAGCCTTAAGGAACTCACTTAGCCTGTTTTATGGGTTCTTTGTTTCTAATTCTTGAGGTTTGTGTTTTCTGCTTATAGTTTAATTTCAATGTTTTTTTATATTATTTTAATTTTAAGGAGGTTTTAGGAAAAATCATCAGTCCAGGCATATTCATCACACCACCCAAAATGAGAGATACTGGAGGGTGCATGTGAAAGGCAGATATGATGTCACTACTACTGTATCTGGTAGAGGTTTTTGAAAAGACTAGCTGCTCCTTGTCCTCGCTGTGATCTGGCCTCAGAGGCACTGCCTTTTAACAGTAATCAGTGATAGCTTTTCACTTTATCACAACTTCTTTTTGTAAAGTAAAGAGTTCTCCTTAGACCAGCGTTTGGTTCTCAGCCTTCCTAATGCTGTGACCCTTTAATGCAATTACTCATGTTGTGGTGACCCCCAACCATAAAATTATTCTATTGCTACTTCATAATTATAGTTTTGCTACTGTTGTGCATTGTAATGTAAATATCTGATATGCAGGATATCTGATATGCAACCCCTGTGAAAGAAATTTTCATTCAACCTTGAAGGATGTCACAAGTCACAGGCTAAGAATCACTGTGTTAGACGATTATCAACATTTTACCAAATAAAAGTGAGTGTTGAGCTTAGAGATTAACTAAAGCTATCCCGGGAAATAAAAAGAAAAAGGATACTGTATTTGTGTGAGGGGGAGGAGCAGCATGTCTGTGTATACGTTGTGTACACATTGTATTCCTGTAAATTCTTTGTTAACATTCATTTGAAATAAAGTACATTTTATGAACTTCTTTAGTGCTTAAGGAACACTGAGTTTTTATTGTTCTGTCCATATTTTTGCTTGATTTTTATTTGGTAAATGTAGCAGGGGAAGGCTTTGGAGATCTAAGGTGTACTGTTCCTATCAACAGTGTCCATGAAAACAGCTCAGAGGACTGAGTTGTTGAAAGTTTTCTTTAGAGCATTTAGATTCACTTTGTTAATATAAACGAGAAAATTCCGTGACTCCTGAGAACACAGCATATAATGCTGTGGACAAAGGGGTATAATGCTTTTGGTTTTAGTGTCTCTGTGTGCTTATAAGTGGAATACACATTGATTGACAGATGAGTTGTAGAGCAGTTTCGGTTCAAAGAAAAATGTGTAAAAAGCAGCAGGGATGGTTGAATGTCCCCATGTGTCCCCTCCTCTCCCTGCACGATTACCACCTCTATCCACTCTGACAGCTATGGGGATAAATAATGCCACAGAGAGAAGGCAGTTACCAGGTGGACTAAGGAAGGTATTAAAATAATCCAGAGAAGAGATAATGGTGATTTGCTATGAGATAGAGAGGTGTTCTGGAGAGAGAAATGTTGGATTTTGATACATTTTGAGAACAGAAGGCACTGGATTCTTTAGTGAAGAAAGGGAAAGAGTTGATGCTATAACCATTCAAACTCTTTTTTTTTTCATTTTTCTTTATTAAGATATTTTCTACTCACTCCACATACTATCCACAGATCCCCTTCCTCCCTCCTCCCACCCCCAGCCCTCTTTCCCAAGCCACCCCGCAACCCCACATCCCCCAAATCAAGGTCTCCCATGGGGAGTCAGCAGAGCACAGCACACTGAGCCTAGGCAGGTCCAAGCTCCTTCCCACTGCACCAAGGCTGTGCAAGGTGTCACATCACAGGCACCGGATTCCAGAAGCCTGCCCATAGACCAGGGACAGATCCTGATCCCCCTGCCTGGGTGCCCCCCAAACAGTTCGAGCCAAGCAACCATCTTCTGTATCCAGAGGGCCTAGTCCAGTCCCATGGGGGCTCTACAGCCACCAGTCCACTGTTCTTGGGCATCCACTAGTGTGGCCGGTCATCTCTGCACATCCTCCCATCATGATCTCAACGTCCCTCGCCTGCAGAATCTCTCCTCTCTCTTGTCAGTTGGATTCCCGGAGCTCAGCCTGGTGCCTGGCCGTGGATCTCACTGGATCCAAACTCTTTATATTCAAAATCTTGAATATAAAGAAAAATTTGAAATATCTTCTCTATAGTGAGAAGACGTTAGTATCTATAAATGCATTATAAAAAATTAAATTACCAGCTAGACAAGTGCCAAAAACTATATCCAGCATTCTGTAGGCATTCTCAAAGCATTTGTTTGTGATACATTTAACAGTGACTCCTTCTAAGCAGATTAACACCATTAATAGCTTTTAGAAGCTACTTGTAAACTATTTAAGGCAAGAGAGCTTTGTTTCACCTTGTTGGCTTAGAGAGGGAGAGGGAGAGGGAGAGGAAGAGGATATGGTCTTTTTTAGGCACCGTAAATTTGAATTAGAGAATTCACATTTTAAAATGCATTTTTATTATTATGAACAATTTACCTTCCATGAAAAAAACTCCACAATGTTAAAGTGAAAAAGGTGTTTTTTAAAATTGACTTTATTGAAATGTACATGACATGTAACAGGTGTACATATTTAATGTATATACTTGATGTTTACATATTCATGTGAAGATCACCAATTTAAAGTAATTACTCTTCGCCAGACTCTTTCACTTTGCAAAGGTGGCTTTCTTTGTTTCTGTTAACAGTGACTTGCATCTCCTTCCAGAATTGTGGTGGGCATTTATTACTTCACTATTAATCTCTAAAATTCATACAGATAATTAGATGTCTGTGAGGTTTTGTTTCTCAATCTGAAACCCTTTCTCTTTTTAACTTCAGAATCCTCACAGTGTTCTTTTTGGTGTGGTGTAGTTTATTCCCGTATCTGTTTTGTTTGTTTTTGAGACAGGGTTTCATGTAGCCCAGACGGTGACCTCAGCTACATGCAGAGTTCTTTGGGCAGTATATTGGTTAAATAAATACATTTAAGGCAAAAATCAGTTACAAAAGAATACAGTGACCAAACCTGTTGTACATTGATGTCCTACCCGAGTCACAAACACAAAAAGCTGTTGTAAAAGGAGAAGCTCTCATAATCTTGAAAATATTGGTTCTAACTAACCCAAAGGGATATTACAGTATTGTCTAACTCTACAGTAAGGCTTTATAACACAGAAATCAAACAAGGAGAGCTAGAGGAAAAATTTAATGCAAAGGCAGATCAGAGAAGAAATTCCAGGGCTAGTCCCAGGTCAGCCCCGAAGCTGGCTAATTGATAGTGAATGAGGAAGAGTGGAGAGACACCAGTCAGCAGGGGTATTTATTTCCACATTATCTGTGCTTTCTGCCCTGAGTCATGCAGTGCCTGGTAATCAGTCCGTGCCTTGTAAGTCCTTGCTGGTGCGTGATTATTTCTCCTGTTACTGTTTGGTTGCATTTTGCTTTGCTTTATTTTAATTCTTCTTGTCTTTTGAGACATGGGCTCATGTAGTCCAGCCCGGTTTGGAACTTCTTATCCTCCTGCCTTTCACCACTCAAACAGTGGGATTATGGGAATGCATTGCCATGCCTGGCTAATTATTTCTTATATTCTCATTTTCAATAGAATTTAGAAATGGAAGTGAAAAGAGAATATAATAGTAATGACAGAAAGTAGTATGTATTTGTATGTGAATATCTTAATTACAACCATAATTTCCAGAGTAAAAAATGACACAGGAGCTAGTAAAACTGAATATACTAATAATCAGTGGAAGAAAATAGTTTGAAAAATTCAGTAATAAACTGTTGTGTTTTGATTTTGCCATTGAAGCCCACAGATCTGTGTAAGTAATTCAAGACTTAGAAATGAAGAAAATTTCTATTTTACTTTATAAAAGAAGTCTCCTAAAATGTGAATTTTCCACATGAAAAAGTATATAAGAATGCAAGCAAATGGACACATGAGTGGGGTTAATCTAAGGAGTGCAAACCTGATTCAGTAGTGGGAATTTAATACATATGTCCTTCATTCTAGTAAAGATGGCTGTAGAAAAAGCAATCGATAATAATCAGTCCTTTGTCTCATAAAGAAAAAAGTCATGAAACAAAAGTAGGATTTTAAAAAGAGCTGTAACCTTGTTCAGCCCTGTGAATGGAGCATCCTGCAGGGTTCTTCTCCATCTTTCTGTGCTGTCCGAATGCCACTTGGGATACTTACAAGCTGCGTTAGAGGCATAAACACAATGTTCTGATGAACAGTGCCATTTTCTGTTCTTTGAACATTGGGTGTACAGACATCTCACCTTGCTAGGTAGAGTTTTGGTTAGTAGGTCCCAACACTACAGTCTCATTACTAATTAAATTTAAGAGCTCCCTAGATCACTGTTAGAAACCATGGTAGATAATTGTCCCTGATAAGCTTCTTAGTTGCACAGCTTAGATTTATCCCTTCTTGCTTGCTCAGTGGTGATATTTATAGAAGACTCATCAAAGTAAGCATATACCTTCTTCTTCTTCTTCTTCTTCTTCTTCTTCTTCTTCTTCTTCTTCTTCTTCTTCTTCTTCTTCTTCTTCTTCTTCTTCTTCTTCCTTCTTCCTTCTTCTTCTTCTTCTTCTTCTTCTTCTTCTTCTTCTTCTTCTTCTTCTTTCTTCTTCTTCTTCTTCTTCTTCTTCTTCTTCCTTCTTCTTCTTCTTCTTCTTCTTCTTCTTCTTCTTCCTCCTTCCTTCTTCTTCTTCTTCTTCTTCTTCTTCTTCTTCTTCCTCCTCCTCCTCCTCCTCCTCCTCCTCCTCCTCCTCCTCCTCCTCCTTCTTCTTCTTTTCTTCTTCTTCTTCAATACAGGGTTTCACACAGCCTTAGCTGGACCAGAAGTTGCCATGTAGCTGAGGATAACCTTGAATTTCTGATTCTTTTGCTTCTGCCTCCTGAATGCTAGGATGATAGGCCCGTGCCACTGTACCAGGTTCAGGCTTCATGAGGTTCTGAGGACTGAGCATTGGACTTGGTGTGTGCTAGGCAAGGACTCTACCAACTGAGCCCCATCCGCAGCTCTTTAAATGTGTATTTCTCAGTGGATATTTATATTTCAATCCAAACTGCACATATATCTTAACATTTGCTTTGCAATCAGCCTGCCAGAAACTGAAAATATTCATTTATATTTAATATGATGCAATAAATTGTATTCAATAAGATACAGACCTATAACAAAACTGGGTGCTATATCTGATTGGAAGAAAGAGAGTCGGACAAATGCGATCATTTCTCCTACAAATTCATATTGAAAATACAAGATATTTTGAAGTCAGCATAATTGCTGAAATTATTTGCGTGTGCTTGAAATAATAATAAAATGTTGATGATGAAACTATGATTTTTCATTGTCCAAATTATTGTTCTTTGTTTTTGTTTATAACTCTTATTCCACAGAAAGCTAAATGAATCTTTTCAGACAGTAACACATTTGTACTTAAATTGATGGTAGTTTCTATGACCTGCTGTCGAGAATTCTTTCTCTCACATCACCCCAAGGGGGCCTTAAATGTTCACTCTGTGTGTTAAACTTTGTGAGCCATGGATTTAACTAGTTAGCCTCCAGTTAAGTTGCTTCCTGTCCTATTTCAAAGCACTGCTTCCAGGATTGTCAGAAGATAATAAATTTACTTTAAAGATCTAAACTTTTATTAGCCATTAGTACATGTGTCAAACTCTCATCTAGGAATTTAGAGATGTTCTTAAGTAGTGGGATAACTATCCTTTTTTTATTTTTATTTGTTGGTATATATTAGATATATAAAGTAATGAGTTTCATTATGATAGTTCTATACTTGCATATAATATACTTTGATCATATTTACCCCTGTTTCCCTTTCTTATAACTTCCACCTCTTTTTTCTTTCCATACCCCCCTATCCCTCCTTTACTTCTGCATCCTTCTTCCCCACTTTTAGTTCAAGTGAGAGAAAAACACATGAAACTTATTTTGATACTGGCTTGTTGTACTTAACATGGTGATTTTCAGTTCCATTTTCCTACAGACAGCATAATTTCATTCTTCTTTATAACTAAATAAAACTCCATTGTGTGCTTGTCCTCTCCCCGCCTCCCCCACTTTCTCTCCCCCTGCCTCTGTCCCTCCTCAACACACACACACACACACACACACACACACACACACACACACACACACACACACACACACCTGCTTCATTTCTTTTATCCACTGAGCCAACTCCAACCAATTCTTAGAGGATAGACTGAGCGGGACAAAGGAAGCAGCAGCATGATACAGAACATAGACTGGTTGACATCAGGTGGCTTTCTTGTGAAGGCTTAAAGCAGAAGTGTTTTCCTGCCATGCTGGGGACCCTGACTTGTTTAGGAGTTTGTTAATTTCCCTCTCCTGATTCTTGGAAGATTGGATAATAACTTAGGTTTTAGCATTAGTAATTCCATTTGATGCAGTTTGTTTTGTCGGGAGCTAGTGTGTAGAACTCAGTCCAAAGCAATGGCCTCCCACAAATTTCACTTAACAAGATCAACGGGCAAAGTTTGCATTGAAATTCTAAGATGAAAGATGTGTAAGTCTGTGCAATCATTTTAATTGTTCAGAAGCAGTTTGAGTTTGAATAGCCTGTATTTTTCTGTCAGTCCATTTCTTGTTTCAGGCTAAGTGTTGACATATCACTTTCTCAAATGGTTACCTGTTCCTTTTTTATTTTGAATGTAGACCTCCTTGAGCTTTTCTTGGTCTTTAACACTATTGCTTACTGTCTTAAAAAAGAAGTAATTCTATTTTACACTAGGATTTTGCCCAACATTGTGTTTATATCCATCTTTTGATTCTGTTTTGCTTGACAAACAGTTCTGCTAGATGTGCTTTAAACTGTGAGTCATCTTCTAATTAAATCTTTTTCAACTTTGCTTTGAAATGTTAACATGCACTCGGGAGCTTGCTATAATATGTCACATGTATAAGTAAATGTGATGTGGTTTACTGTACTCTTACCTGGTCGTCAAATACCACTTTCACATAGCTGTATTATCATAGTTACATAACGGCAGAATGAAGGTTTAATTAGTTAAATAGAACCAGTTGTTTAAGAAGGAAATAAAACATAGTTTTAAGCATATGAGCAGTTTCTTAGCCAATAATACAAGTTTGGCGAAGACAGACTCCATACTCCTCATCTCTAATTTAAAACTAGAATGTAGAGATTTTAATGCCGTCATTTAAAGTGTTTAGGAAAAGGCTTTGATTTTACCCCCAGTACTCAATTAGGAGGTGAAGATTTAATTTTCTTTTGCTTGTCACAGGATACAAGGTCAGCTGCAGTACAGCTTTGTAACTCCAGTTTCAGGCAGCACCAAATCCTTACATTTTTTTCAGAATTTAGTCATAAACACGCTATTAAAATTGATGAATGAGGTTCTCCAAAAGTTGTCTATAAATTTTGTATGTGTGGCAAGCGATTGAAGGGATGGCTCATGGATTAAGAGCACACGCTGCTGTTGCAAGAGGATTTGAGTTCCATTCCTGGCACCCATATCAGGTGGCATATCACCCCTACTAATCCCAGCTCTCAAGGGATCTGATGTCCTCTTCTGGGTTCCATGGGTAACTGCATTCACAGGTTCACATGCTCACACACATATGACACATAATTAAAGAAATCAATTTCATGTGTAGGTGTGCATGCACATGTGTGGGTGGTTAGTGAGTGGGGGCACCCTTGGGTACTCATGCCTCCTAGGCATTGGTTACTACCTACATCCACTGCAAAAATTTATACAGAAAGGTATAAATGCCTGAGGATATATGATTATTTTCATCTCCAAATGATGCTTACAACTTAAGAATTTTCAAGGACTTGAATTAAAATAATGAGTTTCTAAAATCAGAAGTTAAGGCTTCGTCTAGTTATGACAAGGACCTTAAAGACCTCACAAATCTGTTGCCTCAAGACAAACGAGCACTTCCTACCTCAGAGAATAAGTGAAGGGGGAAGTCAATGCAGTGGGAGTGATAGTTACTTCTTAAAATTACAGATTGGAGATAAATTAGAAATCACACACATCCATTGCCTTGAACATGTTTAGTGTTCAGACATTCTTTGTGCCCCGGATGAAGCATTGTAAGGGGGGGGGGGGTATTGTGATGAATAATTGAGGTCCCCATGATAAACTCTGCTAAGTTTATTGTGAGGTCTGTTTTGGTGCAATGATAAGTATAAGGCAGTTGCTAGATCAGTTATTCTCATGGAAAGACATGAAGGCTCTTTTTGTGCTATTCTGCATCTTTGGTGAATGACCATTTCATTATAGACCAATACTATCATATATTTCAATTTCATTTTGTTCTTGATTTGAGGTCAGAATTTTGTTCATATTTTTTTTTTAGTTCAAACTGGTACACCCTTTTAGTAAAAATATGCTCATACTTATGCTAAGTAGATGGGTTTTGGATTTATCCCTGTGTTGAATACTTTCTTTTTAAGTTTACTCTAGTGTAAAAACAGAAATAATTTCCACATCTAGATGTTCTTAGAAGGGTATGTTGAGGCCTTCTAGAGTGTATTAAGTGCGTCATATATATATATATATATATATATATATGTATATACACACACACACACATATATATATATACAAGTAGATACTCAACTTTAAATATCTATGCTAAAATGATAGTGTAATGAAACTATAGATTATAATTGTGATTAATATACTTACCTTTTCTGTAGATTTATTGACATGTAAAATTTCAAGTAGGTGTTAGAGCTTAAAAGGACTGTAACAAAACTTTGTAATTCTGTAGGATTCGAATTTTAAGTGAGCTAGATGCACTTATTATGTCCAACACGTTCCAGAGTTCATGCAAAGATGGCGTGTACCAGACAAGTGATCAATCTTTTACCACAGAAGTGGAGCACTTGATCGATTCCCTCAGTGTCTATTAAGACATTTTCCAGGATTTTTTTTTTTTTTTTTTTTTTTTTTTTGTATCTACAGTATTATCTGAAGTCATCAGCCTTTGAGTCTGTATTTTCTCTGGAGACAGCACGTTCTTACCCTTCTACTTCTGCTTGCTTTGCCTCCCGGCTGAAGCTGTAGTGGCAGCAACACTGGAGACAGCAGCAGCCTGTCCAAAGACACAGCTCCTAGACTGGAAGTGTCCAAGGCTCAACAGCCAAGTCTGCTTGGTCCTCGACTCTAGTCATGTTTCCTTACCTTTTAGCCCTAGTCCTTTACCTTCACTCTTTCTTGAATAAATGGGGCAAGGAATTGTTGTCATTTGTTACTGATGATGATGATGATGATGATGGTGGTGGTGGTGGTGGTGGTGGTGGTGGTGTGTGTGTGTGTGTGTGTGTGTGTGTGTGTGTGTGTGTGTGTAACAGTAACCAGTTAGGTGGCTAAAAAGTGAGGTTTGTTGTCTTCAAGGGGCAGGAATGCAGGGTGTCTAGGAACATAGAATGTCTTTGCATCTATAATTTCAGTTCCTCGGTGTTGGTCTTCCAGCCCCAAAGAACACTTCCCCACCTCAGCGTCTGCCAGATGTGGTATGTGTGCCCTGAGCTCCACAGCCATCCCCAGCAGGTGATGGCTTACCAGCTTCTGTCTTGCTTTACAGTAAATAAGCGCAAACCCATTTGAGTCACGTCATGACCACATTTGTTGTTTGTTTTAATCAAAAACGTATAAATAAAACCTTGTCAAAGGTATCCTAGTTTATAAATATATTGCCATACAGCCACCGTAAACTCTTTAATCTGAGACTTGGTGGGTTCAAAAGACTGGTGCTTTAGATGGTTTCCTTACATACATACTAACTCCTTCTCATAGCTTAGTTCTCATATTAAAGTTAATCTGTGGAAACAAAAATTAAGGTTGAATGTTCATTTTACCCAACCCCCCGCCCCACCACCACGTACAGCCTTACTCATAAATGAATGGAGCTGTTACCTGGGTGACTTTTGTTTCCTTTCTGCATATTTAATGTTCTAAGGCTCTTTTCTGTGTTCTTGTGTCTCATAGCTCTCACTTTTCATCCCGAGTATAAAAGGATGACCAGATGGAACTGCTGTTTGTCTATGTAGCTATCCCATGGTGTTGAATACTTTGAAACCAGATGTGTGTGGTGTTTGAGTACAGGCTGCAGTACTCACCCAGATTCCATAAAAATCATCCATAAAATGTTTCCATCATTCTACCTCCACCTTCCCCTTCCTAAGGGTCTATAAACTTTCTCTGCTTTCTTCAACTCTGAATCTGAGATAATTCACAAAGTATTTAAATATATAAGCCAAAGTTTATAGCTTAAATTACAAAGGAATAGATTCTAAGTAAATGTACAATTAGAAAAAAATGAAAAATAAAAAAATTGTTAAAATTTGGTTATGAAATGTCAATTTAATTAAAAGGGCCCTTGTGTTGGATGTTTGGTTCCTTGGCCCCAGCTAGTGGCATTATTGACAGGTGATTGGATCATGGGACCACTGACATCATCAGGGGTTAATCTGTTGAGCTCATAGCTTGAATGGGCTATTAGAAGGTGGGGCATTTACAAAGAATGCTGCTATGAACATAGTTGAGCATGTGTCCTTGTGGTATGATTGAGCATTCCTTGGGTATATACCCAAGAGTGGTATAGCTGGGTCTTGAGGAATATTGATTCCCAATTTTCTGAGAAACCACCACACTGATTTCCAAAGTGGCTGTACAAGTTTGCACTTCCACCAAACAGTGGAGGAGTGTTCCCCCTGCTCCACATCCTCTCCAACATAAGCTGTCTGTGGTGCTTTTGATCTTAGCCATTCTGATAGGTGTAAGATGGTATCTCAGAGTCTTTTTGGTTTGGTTTCCCTGATGACTAAGGATGCTGAGCAATCCCTGGTGCATGAGGGTGGCTTTTTGGAGCCCACTACCTATGATGGGACACCTTGTGCAGCCTTGAGGCAGGAAGAAGGGCTTGGACTTGCCTCTACTGGATGTGCCTCCCCATGGGAGGCCTTGCCTTCTTGTTGGGGGAAGTTGGGGGTGGGAAGAGGGAAGAGGGAGATCTTTGATTGGTGTGTAAAATGAATGAAAAATTTTCTTTAAAAAATTCTAAAGCAAAAAAAGTGGGGTGTAGTTGGAAGAAATGGGTCACAGAGGGTCTACATGACTTTCAAGAGTATATCTTGTCATTTCCCTCTCTTTGTTTCCTCATCTTCTCCACCCTTTCCTCTTCTCTTTTCCCCCACTTCTCTTTTTCTTATACCCTCCTTCTTTCTTACTTGCCATGTGGTCACTACCTGTAACTATGCCCTTCTGCTGTGATGTTTCTGACTCATCACAGACTAAAAGTCACAGAGCCATCCATAGCCTGAGACCTCTGAGACTGTAAGAAAAAGAATATTTGTTCCTTTAAGCACTCTCCCCACCCCCACCCACACACAAGCGTGTGAATGCACAAGCTCACATGCAACAGCATAAAACACATGAACACAGAGACCGCTGATCTCAACTTCTCATGAATCAAGATAACATTTCTTTTTTATTTCATGTTAAGATTTCTCTGAAATGAACCCTAAGGTATAAATACTCAGAGAAATAATGTTTTGAGACAATATGGTTCGTTACATAGATGACTGGGCATTTATTAAACTAAATAGAAAAACACTTTTCTGTTTTTATTCCCAGATGAGCTTATTATAGTACCATTATTCTGTCCTTCAAATTTCACATGGTTTGACTCCATTAGAAAGAGAGAAAAACAGTTCGAGTTTGAAGGGAATAAAACAAATTCAGTTTGAGAGCACATTACAGATTCAGATGTAGACTGATAGGAGAGTTTCAAAAATTTCTCCACATGGTTGTGAAGAAAACGTCCTCCTATTCTTTATGTGAAAGTTACTGGATGACCTATGTGATGGAATAATACTGTAGCTCTGGGAGGTGGTTAGGTGGCAGAGGTAAACCCAGGCAACAAATAGACTAAAAATCTGGACCTGCACCAAAAGTTGTCTGCTCTTTCGTCTTTTCCTTTGAGTAAAGAGACGCTCCAGGGCTGGAGAGATGGCTCAGAGGTTAAGAGCACTGGCTGTTCTTCCAGAGGTCATGAGTTCAATTCCCAGCAACCACATGGTGGCTCACAACCATCCATAATGAGATCTGGCGCCCTCTTCTGACCTGCAGGTGTATATGCAGACAGAACACTGTATACATAATAAATAAATCTTAAAAAAAAAAAAAAAAAAAAAAAAAAAAAAAAGACATGATCAAAAAAAAAAAAAAAAAAAAAAGAGACGCTCCAGCAATGCAGGCCATGACCTGGGAGCTATTTATAGTGTGAGATGATTCTGGAAGAATCCATTCCCACAGTTTGTCTGCTGACTGCTAGGATACCATGGAAGCCTTTGGGTTATTACAGCATTAATCTTTGGACCACCTAAAACGTGAGCCGTAAACCCCCAGTAATGGAAAATACAGAGCCCCTCTGGAGTACTGCACTCTGTAGTACAGGAACTTTGTGACAATCAGAGTCAGACTGTTGTCTGTGAACACCAGGCAGAAAGTAAGACAGAGAAAGGGGAGAGTGATGGAATAAATGTGTACTCAAACTGGAGAGAGGACTTTTTTGAGAATTGATACGTGTGCACCTTGCTATTTTTCAGTCCTGTGAATACTGTTAGTGAAGATCCAGGAAAGGTTTGTGGTGCAAATCTGTTGCTTAGGGAACATTTCAATCCTTCTGCATTAGCTCCATCAAGGAATGGAAGGGAACTTAAAAAAAAAAAATAGAGCTCTGAGGTTAAAGATCTTACTTAGTGTCTCATATTATGGTCTAAAGCAATTTTCTTTCCATTGTCTCCTTTAATTCAGAAAAGTCAGTTCTGTTCAGTAATACCTAATGCCTCTTGATGCATTTTAATGTTCATCGTGATAAAAACTATAGAGATATTAGCATCTGAAAGACCCTGTCATGTAGTTCTCACTCCTGTACTTAACCACCACAGATGCATTGCATGTCTAACCAGTTTTAAGTGACTTTTGAAGATTCCCCAGTTTCCCTTAAGACCTAAATTTGCCATTACTTTGATTGAAGCCATTTCCTTCCAGTATGTCCTAAGTAGACAAGAGAATAGCGCTGGTTAGCATTCCCACTACAATACTCCACATAATTCTGGAACATGAAAAGACATTCTCAGCTTTTCCTTCACAGCCTGACCTTTTGACCTATCTTTTTTTGCAACCCCCTCGTCCTCTGTGATGCTTTCCTTCTCATTTCTCTGCATTCCCCTTCAGATATCAAGATGATCACTAGGATTGGGTATCTAACGTACACCAAGCAGTGAAGAGTAAAATAAGCAGCTGAGCTCCGTTTCTAAACGAGTTCTCTGTTTATGAGCACAGGAATGTGCTTCCCGTCCCCCTCTCCTGCTTCTCGCTTGGTGTCCACAAGTAACAGCCTTATTTTGACTATCACAAGGCTACTGTATTACATGCCAGGTGTGTTGATTCCAAGGACCTCTGCACCTTCCATTCCAGGAACGGTGGCCTGCTATCGTATTTCATCCATATCTGTTTTGGTTCAAGGTATTTTCCCTACTGTGTTACATTTATTGCCCATATCCAGCTCTCACCTGTGTTTGCTTTATGTTAGACTGTAAATCAATTTTTGAAGAATGAACAGAAAAGACCCAAATCAGTATGGTAAACATTTTGTTGAATAAAAACCTTTGTCATATTTTAATCCATTAAAGTAGTCATGTTACAAGTGCTTTGTTGTCCACATACGCTGGGAGTTCAAAGAACTCCATTTGTGTCTAAACAGTCATAGTACAGCTGTCTCCATCATTTTGTTACTTATATGTAGGCTTTCTGATATTCTAACCTCATGTTGGAAATTATTGACATAAAGTAGAGAAAGTGAAATGGAAGAAGGTTCTAAGATGCATTGTGAATTTGAGCTGGAAAGGTTGGGAAGTGGGAAATGGAGGCTACCCCAGGAAGATGTGTGTTCTGGAGTGTGGGCGTGTGGTTGAACCTTGTCATCATACTTAGTACTATTTAACATTTCCTCAATAAAATACACAATGTAATAGATGACAAGCTTCTCATGTTCTCATTAGTACATAAGGGAAATAAAGAAAC
Source organism: Peromyscus californicus insignis (assembly GCF_007827085.1). Taxonomy (NCBI): domain Eukaryota; kingdom Metazoa; phylum Chordata; class Mammalia; order Rodentia; family Cricetidae; genus Peromyscus; species Peromyscus californicus. The sequence goes on from NW_026294617.1 coordinate 103,777,359, forward strand.
AACTGTCTGGATTACAATATCCTTTTGGACATTCAACCGTATTTTGTTAGCACTACTTCAATCTCTTAAATGTTTTTTAAATTAATTAACTACCCTATGTGTGTGTGTGTTTGTGTGTATATGTGGAAGTCAGAGGACAACTCATAGGAGTTGGTTCTCTCCTTCTTTTTTCTGCCACCCCAGAACTGTGGGGAATGAGCCCCTCGCCTCTAGGATAGTTTTATTTATTTATTTATTATTTTGCAATACAATTCAGTTCTACATATCAGCCACGGATTCCCTTGTTCTCTCCCCCCTCCCACCCCCCCTCACCTCCCCCCCAGCCCTCCCCCCCATTCCCATCTCCTCCAGGGCAAAGCCTTCCCCACAGACTGAGGTCAACCTGGTAGACTCAGTCCAGGTAGGTCTAGTCCCCTCCTCCCAGGACAAGCCAAGCGACCCTGCATAGGCCCCAGGTTTCAAACAGCCAACTCATGCAATGAGCACAGGACCCGGTCCCACTGCCTGGATGCCCCCCAAACAGATCAAGCCAATCAACTGTCTCACCCATTCAGAGGGCCTGATCCAGTTGGGGACCCCTCAGCCACTGGTTCATAGTTCATGTGTTTCCATTCTTTGGCTATTTGTCCCTGTGCTTTATCCAACCTTGGTCTCAACAATTCTCGCTCATATAAACCCTCCTCATTCTCCCTAATTGGACTCCCAGAGATCCACCTGGGGTCTAGCCATGGATCTCTGCATCCAGATCCTTGAGTAGTTGGATGGGGTTTCTAGCACAACAATTAGGATGTTTGGCCATCCCATCACCAGAGTAGGTCAGTTCGGGCTGTCTCTCGACCATTGCCAGCAGTCTGTTGTGGTGGTGTCTTTGTGGATTTCTGTGGGCCTCTCTAGTACTTTGCTTCTTCCTATTCTCATGTGGTCTTCATTTACCATGGTCTCCTGTTCCTTGTTCTCCCTCTCTGTTGTTGATCCAGCTGGGAGCTCCTGCTCCCCCAAGCTCTCTTTCCATCGACCCTCACCCTTCATTATCCCCACTCATGTCCAGGCTGTTCATGTAGATCTCTTCCATTTCTCTGTCATTGGGTGATCCCCGTGTCTTTCTTGGGTACCTGTTTTCCAGGTAGCCTCCCTGGTGATGTGACATAAATTCAGCTACTCTGAACCTGCTAGAAGAGAAAGTAGGAAGTAGTCTTGAATGCATTGGCATAGGAGGTCACTTCCTAAATATAACACCAGTAGCACAGACACTGAGAGAAACAATCAATCAATGGGACCTCTTGAAACTGAGAAGCTTTTGTAGAGCAAAGGATACAGTCAACAAGGCAAAGCGACAGCCTACAGAACGGGAAAAGATCTTCACCAACCCCACATCTGACAGAGGACTAATATCCAGAATATATAAGGAACTCAAGAAATTAGACATCAAAATGCCCAACAGTCTAATTAAGAAATGGGCTATAGAACTAAACAGAGAATTCTCAACAGAGGAAACTCAAATGGCTGAAAGACATTTAAGGAATTGCTCAACATCCCTAATCATCAGGGAAATGCAAATCAAAACAACTCTGAAATACCACCTTACGCCTGTCAGAATGGCTAAGATCAAAAACACTGAAGACATCTTATGCTGGAGAGGATGTGGAGCTAGGGGAACTCTCCTCCACTGCTAGTGGGAATGCAAGCTTGTACAACCACTATGGAAATCAATATGGCGCTTTCTTAGAAAATTGGGAATCCATCTCCCCCACGATCCAGCTATACCACTCTTGGGCATATACCCAAGGAATGCTCAATCACACCACAAGAGCACTTGTTCAGCTATGTTCATATCAGCATTGTTTGTAATAGCCAGAACATGGAAACAACCCAGATGCCCTTCAACTGAAGAATGGATAAACAAAATGTGGTACATATACACAATGGAATACTACTCAGCAGAGAAAAACAATGACATCATGAGGTTTGCAGACAAATGGATGGATCTAGAAAAAATCATCCTGAGTGAGGTAACCCAGACTCAGAAAGACAAACATGGTATGTACTACTCATAGGAGAATACTAGATGTGGAACAAGGATGACTGGACTGCTACTCACATCACCAGGGAGGTTCTCTCCTTCTTATTGTCCCCTACATCAATCTTTAAGAGAAGTAAACTGTTTACTGGATACGTTCTAGCAAGTTCAGTGATTGTATTGCTTATTTTTTTCTTCAGTGTGGTAAAGTGCCTGATAAGACACAACCTGAGGGAGGAGATGTTTGTTTTGGCTCATGGTTTGAGGAAATACAGTCCATTGTGGTAGACAAGGCATGGTGGTGGTAGGAGCAGGAGGAAGTTGGTTGATCACAGCTGGGTGGACCAGGAACCAGAAAGTGAGTCATGCTGGTCTTATCTGGTCCCCCTTTTTCTCTTCCATTTATTCTCTGCTCCAGCCAATGGCTTGGTCCCACCTACACAGGGGATTCAAAATTAAATTGACATTGCTAATTCACTATCACAGTGGCCCTTTAAGACTGCTTACCCTTTTAACATGTGTAACACTTTCTGTGGGTCACTAATAACTCATGTTATTAGATATATATGTGTGTACTCACTATAAATACTGTTGACTACAGAAAAAATTGAATGCTATGGATCTATTGTCTCATATTTAGCTTAAATGAGTTTGTATTCTTGGTGGCTAGTAACCAGTGAGTGTCCTTGAAATGAACACATTCATATGTGTGGAAAGGACCATCCCTGTGTTCTTCCTGTCCAGAATGGCAACCACTGCCTGTGGAGCCAAGTAGCACTTAAAATGTATCTATTCTGAGTTGAGATTTGATTTAAATATAAAATACACACTCAGGTTGTGAAGATTTAGAGTGTAATATAACTCATATTCACATATATATATATATATATATATATATATCAATTTTTATATTGAATCTATGTTGAAAGGGAGTTTTAAAATATTTTTTATTAAATATATCATTAAATTGATTCCTTATATTTCTGTTTTTTTTCTAAACATATGGCTACTATACAATTTAAAATTGAATCTTTGGTTTGCCTCTGTGACTTATACTGTATTTTCTTTGGACTGTGCTATCCTTAACAAAAACTGACAAATGATGAAACACAGACTGTCTTTGACCAGTTTTTAAGTGACCAGCAAGCTAAGCAGTGTTTTTTACTTTTCTAAAGGGTTGTTTTTAAAAGGATGAGCAACAGTGACCTCATATGCTATACAGGACTTCTGTGGTCCCTGGCTGTTCCTTACTATGTGACCATTGCTTTCTCGTGTTCTGAAGAAGTTCTGAGGGTAGAACTCATGATGCCTACCCTCCAGCAGCATATAGCTGAAAGGAAGCAACCTTTTTAAAGTAACTTGATCAGGTGATAGTATTTTGAATCTGTTCAGATATGGTAGAAGGAGAAGCAGGGTAGAGGGGGCCCAGAAAGGATGGTCTGGATTGTGGAGAAGAATGATGGGCCCCTTCGGACACTTGCTGTTACACCATCTGCTTTGTAAAAAGAGTGGATTTTCCTGTTCACAGAGTCAGCTGCCCGGAGACTGCAAGCTGCCATAGGTGAACAGTATCTCACCCCTTGGGAATAAAACAAACCAGGGACAAGAGGAGTAAGTAACAGCTCTGTTGGGGATTAGTGAGACTGATTACCTGGACATCAGTGTTTCTGTTTGGAATGATAGGCCATAAGACTGCCAAAAAGCTTTCTCCTAGGAAAAGAGGCGAACCTCTTGGGCAGAATATTGTAGTAGGTGTGTAGGAAACAAATTGTTAAAGAATGTGCCTGTTTCTCCGCCATTTCCTTAAACCTGTATCATTAGGTCTGCATCATCAGCCAATGATGGTTGAGCGTAGTGCTTAACTAGAAGCCTATGAGCTGGGATTTTAGACTTTGGGATTATTCTGGGAATGGACTTGGGAATCTTCCCTGAAGGCTGGCTTGGGTTCCCTGTATGTAGTCTGTTCCTAAAGTGTATAATAACGGTGGCCTTCTGGATAATCCACAGGGCCACCTTGCATCCACTCACTCCTGGTTATACACATTTTAGCTCAACTTATTCTTGTGGGCTTTCTGTAACTGCTTTGTTACCCTCTTCTGCAAGGCAAATGGTAGCCCACATCTTGGAGTGTAGTGAGAAGCAGAACCATGGCAGAAGAAGTTCACCTGGGGCTCCATTTCCTTACTGGATTTGCACCATTCTAGCTGCTTTGGAAGGACAAGGTTATATTTTTTATTGTTTATTCTTAAGGATTGAAGAAGCAATTGATTGTATTAAACTGCTTTTTAGAGCTAAGAAGAATCCCTTGTTCCCAAGGCTGGGAAATAAGGCTTAAGACTGAGTTTAGAAGCAAACAGAATTTACACAACCTCCTCCCCTACTTGGGTATCAGACTCCAGAATGGGGAGGAGAAAAAAGTAATGTATTTTTTATCTGTGCACGCTTATGCCAATTTTCTCAAATAAAAGGACTTTTTCCTCCTTTGACATTTATTACAAATTGGTAGAACATAATTTACATAAATTTCATCGACAAAAGTGAAGATAGGCAATGAAAAATTTTAAGCTTATTAAAATAAATTTTAGAAGGCAATTGAATGATTTCTTATTTATAACAGGCAGAATTTTAAAAAGCAGCCTTGCCTTCCCTGGCTTTAGTCAGTGACTGAGGTAAATTCAGTTTCAGTTGCCTGTTGGATGATGTTACAGGTTCTGTTTCCACATCAAAATGAAAAAATAAAAATTGATATTCAGGAAGATGGTGATATTAGAGGCAAGCAGGAATATAGAAGGTTTCAGTACATACTCAGTTGAATTTAAATAAACAAATAGTCCACCCAATTTTTTAATATGAATCATATTTCCTGGGGAATATTTGCATTATAAATATGCCCAGTAATTTTCTAAATAAGTGACTGCCATTTGTTCATAAATCTTGTTTCTAAAGGTTAGTGCTTTTGGTTTATCAAGATATATACTTTAGATATATAATATATGACATATATATAAATGAATGCATATTATATACATGATGAATGAAACTTTATATAATATATATGGTGAATGAAGACATAGAGAAATGAATTCTTTAATTTTTAAAATTAGCTTTGTCATGACAGAAATTTTATACAGTAAAATTCACATTTAAGCATGCAATTTGGGGGTTTTAGAATGCGCTCAGCTGTATAATCGTCACCATCATGATCCTAAACATTTCTATAACCTCCAAATTTCCTTTGTTCCCATTTGCAATCAGTTCCTTTCCCCTACTTCCTGGCCTATAGCCTGATGATGATGTTACTACCACTTTGCTGTTTCTGGGATTTCATATAAATGCAGTCATACAGTATTATCTTTTTATGGAGTCTCTTGGCTAAAATAATGCTTTGTAAAAATTCAGTGTTGCTGCATGTGTCAAGAGTTGTTCTCTTTTTATTGCTGAGTAGTATTCCTTTGTGTGGTTGTGCTACAATTTATCAGTCCACTAGACAGTGGATATTTGATTTCTCTGCGGTTTTTGATTATTGTAAGTAAATTATAGTGGCAGTTCTTTGGATCTCTTTGTGAGGAAATGTCTTCATGGATAAGATATAGTAATATGTTTCTATAAGAAGTTTGTCATGCACTCTCTTTGTTTGAGTCAGGGTCCCACTGTGTAGTCCTGGACATCCTGAAACACACTGTATTGACCAGGCTGTCCTGGAACTAAAAGAGATTCATCTTCTGCGTTCCAAGTATTGGAATTAAATGCTGCATTCTTGTGCCTATTTTTGAACAACATATTTACTTTAATCTCTCAGTTAAAACAAAAAGAACCACATGCCTTCAGATTGTTCCATGATATCATAGTAAAAGGATTACACAGTCCTCAAGCATGTCAGTGCCTTTCCGGAGAGTATCATCTGGAATGGCAGAGTGGAGGCAGTTCAGCTTCAAGGGTGGCATTGTAAGTATCCAAAAAGAATAGGACTTGACATAAGCAAAATAAAAGCAGATTGTACACAATCTTTTTTAGTTTAATTCCAGTATGAGAGTTGGTTCTACTGGTGCCTCTTTGACATTAAAAGGATGTTATAGCTAGGAATATTTGTGTGTTGTTTCATGTGGTATTGCTTCTGATATTACCCCAAACATGAATGCATCATCTTCCCTGGACCTTCCGACCCTCTGATTATCTTTCCATCTGAAGAGAATTGTAGATGTAACCAACCGTCTTATTAAATAAGAAACACAGCCGATTCAGAGAAGAAAGCCAAGAGGTCAGAGCTAAGAGCCTCACCCTTCCTGCTTCAGCGATCCTCTTCAGTCAAGAGAGCTCTCTGAAAGGGGCCTACTTCCTGTGTGTATGTCTTTATATAGTCTAGCTGTTCTGCCTTCTCATTGGTTGTAAACCCAAACACGTGACTGCCTCGTCACTGCCTGTATGTACCGCCCTCCAGGTCCTTAAAGGCGTGCGCCACTGCCGCCACGCACTTGCTATGGCTCTAATAGCTCTGACCCCCAGGCAACTTTATTTATTAACATACAATTAAAATCACATGTCAGTACAAGTAAAATACCACCACAGAGAATAGTGTAGCTTCTGGAAGGTGGGCCAGTTTCAAATTGCAACTTGTGAATGCTTCTTCTTTTTTTTTTTTTTTTTTTGGTTTTTCGAGACAGGGTGAATGCTTCTTTAAGCCTGTGTCTCAGTATTTTCTTCAGAAGAATGAAATAGGAACTTGCATTGCAGAATTATTGTGAGGATTGAATAATCTTTTACAGCACTTGGAACAGTGCCTGGTGTTTTGTAAGCATGCCTATGTGCTAGGTTGCATTTGTGTGCATTGTGTCTCCTTTGTGGGGAATGCCAGGTGTGCTTTCATCCTCTACAATTGCAGTCACTTAATAGCTATTGTGAACAGATTGTAAAGTGAATTCCAGCCTTGAGGAGGAGTAGGGGGAGACTGAAGATTCACCACAAGTGCTGGTGAAGGCTTTATCATTTATTTATGTGTCTTATTTATGAATTCACTTATTTGGCCCTGGGAATCAAACTCAGGATCTTGTACCCCATTTAAGAACTCTACCACTGGGTAATACCAGCCTGTACACTTCAATTCTCTCCTGCTTCTCAGTGAGTCCACTAAGTGATCAAAATGATAATCATTGTTTGGTATGTGTTATCCGCCATTTCTAGGACCTAGTGATACTGTCGAGGTTAAAAATAAAGATATCTTTCCTTATGGTGTTTAGATTTAAATACTAGGAAACATGTAAGTATGTGAGGTAGTAAGTTTGTGAAGAATGAAGCAATGAAATGGGACTCAGGGCTCTGTGTGTATCTAATGGGCAGTAGATTATGATCTTAAAGACAGATGGCTAGGAAACACTTCACTTAATACTGTTTACCTGAGAAGTCCTGCAGGAGGTAAAAGAGAAGCCACAGGTTCATCTGGGAGAAAAGTTTCCCAAGACAGAGGTCAGAAGGTTCTTGAGTGAGGAGCATCCTGGAACACAGGAGTAAGGGAAGACTGGAGATAAAAGTTTGGATTTGCAAGCTTTTTATCCATAGCACTTCAAACTCCAAGATTAAAAAGAGTGATTTGGAAGCTCTCAACTTTGTGACACCATTGCCCCTTGGTTTGTCTATTTTATTTTTCTTTCTTTTCCACCCTTGCATTCCCATGACCCCAGAATGACAAGTTGCAGTGCCATGATCCTCTAACTTGGGAGTGTAGAGAAACAGTCCATTTGCCTCACTTGAGATGTAATCATTTGGTTCCTCCCCTTGAGATGCTTTCTTTTTAATGAAGAATCTTGGTAGAGGAGAAACTGTGATTTGATTATATTCTGAATTGAAAGGTACAAACTTACTTCTGTGTTCCTTTTGTGGGCATTATTTCTTTTTGCATCAATGATACCACTCCCATCAATTTGTCTATAAACCTACACAGAAGGAATTTGCAGGCTGGGGTTGGGTTCGTTGAGAGCCTTACCATGCATATTTAAATCAACCAGAGCACAATGCTAGGTGCTGCAGGAGTGTGCCTCAGGTCTCTTGGTGTGTAGGGAAAACCTTATGGTGTCTTTGACAATACTCTGATGAATTTTCAATATATAGGTAAGAGGTAGAGCATGCAGCAGAGGAGACCTGCCCTTCCTGTTTGTCCTGTACCCACAGGTCTGTGTGGCACTATGAGGAAGCACTGAAGTCAAACCTGCTTCCTCTGCCGCTCTGAAGTTAACAAACGTGTGACCTACATTGTCAGAGTTAGAGCCTTTGGGAGCCCTGATGATGACTGTTTCATTCATAAAAATTCCCATCTTTTCTTGAAATTAAATGCATTTTAGTGGTCTGCAGGCATGTTTTTCTTGACTATTAACTGTCAAAACAAGCATGCCCACACACTTGTAGGGCAACTTCATTTCGAGGGCTGAAGGCATTAGTGGAGGTTAGTATTAATGCTTCATGAATAACTCAGCGCAGGCTAGAAATTAGATCTTCCTTTTGTGAAGTCTTTTACTGTGTCTCCATTCTCATTGGTCTAGAGGTCAGGAAACTCCCAGTTTGAGGTCAGTTGGTATCACATGGCACTTCCATTCGCTGGACACCAGGGCAGACAGTTATACTCCTGATGTGTCCCCTGGCTCCCACAGGCACTAGTCAGCTGGTGGCTTATGAATGCCCATTTTCATTTTCATACAAGGTTTTTAAAGGCCAACAATAGGAGTGGTCTGCATAGAGAAGAGAGAGTTTTGGATCTTAGTTGATAATGCTCCTCCAGCACCAGTAAGGGACGGACCCAGGAGAGCCAGAGAGAGTACTCTAAAAATCATTACCTTTTTTTTCTTTTAAATCTTTTGTGAGTGCAGTCTCTCTCTCTCTCTCTCTCTCTCTCTCTCTCTCTCTCTCTCTCTCTCTCTCTCTCTCTGTGTGTGTGGAGGAGTGCACTTGTGGTGTGACATAGTGTGGAAGTCAGAGGACATCCTCATGTATCTGCCCTCATTTTCCACCTTGTTTGAGACAGAGTTTCTTAATTGTTCAAAGCTCCATGATCTAGGCTCAGCAGGCCTGAGAGCTTCAAGAGTATTTGTCTTGTCACCAACTCCCATCACTCTGTAGGAGCACCGGGATTATGTCTCCACCTCCCATCACTCTGTAGGAACTCTGGGATTATGTCTCCACCTCCCATCATTCTGTAGGAGCACTGGGAATATGTCTCCACCTCCCATCACTCTGTAGGAGCACCGGGATTATGTCACCACCTCCCATCACTCTGTAGGAGCACTGGGATTATGTCTCCACCTCCCGTCACTCTGTAGGAGCACTGGGATTATGTCTCCACCTCCCGTCACTCTGTAGGAGCACTGAGATTATGTCTCCACCTCCCGTCATTCTGTAGGAGCACTGGGATTATGTCTCCACCTCCCGTCACTCTGTAGGAGCACTGGGATTATGTCTCCACCTCCCGTCACTCTGTAGGAGCACTGGGATTATGTCTCCACCTCCCATCACTCTGTAGGAGCACTGGGATTATGTCTCCACCTCCCATCATTCTGTAGGAGCACTGGGATTATGTCTCCACCTCCCATCACTCTGTAGGAACACTGGCACTAAGTCACCACCTCCCATCATTCTGTAGGAGCACTGGGATTATGTCACCACCTCCCATCATTCTGTAGGAGCCCTGGGATTATGTCTCCACCTCCCATCACTCTGTAGGAACACTGGGATTATGTCTCCACCTCCCATCACTCTGTAGGAGCACTGGCACTAAGTCACCACCTCCCATCATTCTGTAGGAGCACTGGGATTATGTCTCCACCTCCCATCACTCTGTAGGAGCACTGGCACTAAGTCACCACCTCCCATCACTCTGTAGGAGCACTGGCACTAAGTCACCACCTCCCATCACTCTGTAGGAACACTGAAACTATGTCACCACCTCCTATCACTCTGTAGGAACACTGGAAATACATCACCACCTTCCATCACTCTGTAGAACACTGGAAATATGTCACCACCTCCCATCACTCTGTAGGAGCACTGGGATTATGTCACCACCTCCCATCACTCTGTAGAACACTGGAACTATGTCACCACCTCCCATCACTCTGTAGGAACACTGGGATTATGGACACAGGCTACTGCTGGTGATTTGAACTCAAGCCCTTATGGTTGGACAGCCAGCACATGTACCCACTGAGCCAGACCCCTCACTTGTGTTTACCAGGGTCATGGAACTGTATGGGGCAGGACTGCTGCTGCTGCTTGGTTTTGTATAGGATTGACTCCTTTACCCCAACCCCTCTCTCAGAACCTCTTACTTCTCTGTGTGGTGGACGGTGCCCCTCTGCAAAGTTAGCTTAGTGCCAGCATCTAGACAGCTGCTGCAGGCTGCCTTTAGTAAGTTCAAGGTTCTAGTCTAAGTAAGGAAGTAAAACTGCCATGAACCTCGTGGCTTTCTGAAAACTGTTGTGAGAAGTCCTGTGAATTATAGAACTGGAACTTCAAAAGATTTATTTTAGATGTTTAGCAATAAAGGAAACACTTGGCCAGGCACGGAGGCATTCTCCCGTAATGCTAGCATTTAAGGATGAGGCAGGAAGATCTCCAAGTTCAAAAGTAACATGAACATAATGAGATGCTATCTCATAAAGCAGAAAATATTAAAAATAACAGTGTAAACTTTATAGACTTGTATTCAGTATATCTATATAGAGTTCCAAATTTGTGTGTCTGTGTTTGTTGTGAATATCTAGAGCAAAAAATATTAACACTCTGTAAATGTAAATCATGAAAATGTCATATTATTCAAGTGTTCACAAACACTGAAGACTATAGACATTTCTGTGTAGTGATGTTATCCAGTTGATGTTACATATTTGAACTGCATATTTAAAGAAGTCTAAAGATACCTGTTTTCCTCCCTCACGGATAAAGTTGGATTGGTGTTTTAATGTCTGAGTGGAATAAATATGATCAACAGAAGATTCTAAACTGAATCAAGACACTGGTATTTGATGAACGGACCCTGAGGGCGAGACATAATCTTTTCTTAGAGAACAGGAGATTGAAGATTGAAGGACCACAAGAGAACTCTCAAATGATCCAGTAGTTTTCCTACAAGCATTTTATTTCCTGTCTATGAGATTGTTTCATGGTTGACTTTATTCATCTCATGCATTGCTGTTTTCCTTTGTCTTTTCTCAAGAATATGAAAAAAATTTCATTCAAGAATATGAAGAAATTGGTATCAAGGCGCAGCACAGAATGTTTATTGCCCAGCTTCAGGAAGATGGATCACATGATTTGGCATTTGCCTTGTCACCCATTTAAGAAGTGTAGCAAATATAATTGGGACTTTCCCAGTCACCCGGGAACATTTATTATTAATCTTTTGTAATGTAGGCACAGCTCATGAAACCCTGCTTAGCCTCAAGGCATTGCCTATTTTTTCTATTAATCTGTGGATGACTTTCTGCATAGTTTTCCAACTTGGACAAAGCATAGTTACCTTTAACCTCTTCTTTTAAAAGCACTTATTTATTTGTATATGTGTGTATGTATGTGTGGAGGGGGGTGCATATGTGTGTGTATGTGCATGTGCATTAGGGTGTGTGTGTGTGTGTGTTGCATGTGTATGTGTACATGTGCATGTGTGTGCATATATGTGTGTATGTGTTTATGTGTGTGTGGGTGCATTGTATGTGTGTGTATTCCCTGGGTGGAAGTCAGAGAACAGCTTTCATGACTTAGTTCTCCTTCTCTATCACATTGGTTTTGGGAATTGAATGCAAGACTCCAATCATAGAGGCAAGTGTCGTAATCCACTAAGCTATCTTTCTGACCCCAAAAGTGTTTGTTTTGTTTTTAAAGTGTATTTGTGTATATTTGTGTGTATGTGTGTTCGTGTATGTGTGTGCATGTGTGTGTGTGTGTGTGTGTGTGTGTGTGTGTGTGTGTGTGTGTGTGTATTCGTGTGTGTGGTGGGGGTTAGCTGCGTCTCATGCAGATCAAGGTGTAACTTTTGAGAGTCACTTCTTCCCTTCCATCATGGGTTTCCAAGACTGCACTTAAGTTGTAGAGCTTGCAGGGCAAAGTCTTCACCCACTGCGCCGTCTCACTGTCAGTTCAACCTTACAAAGTGTATCCCTTCATTACCAACCATGGTGGACCCCGTGTGGACTTAAACCTAAGAATCTATGCTGCATTTCAATCTTCAGGTTTCAGTTTTAGCATTTTTTTTTTTAGTTGCATTTTGTGTGTGCGAGTGATGATGGTGAATTTTTTAAAAACATCTGGATGGTTGTTAGTATAGATAGCTCTAGCACATAATCTTCCTGATTAAAAATGTGAAGCTGTTGTGATTCTTACTGTCTGATGTAGTAAGTTCTTTAGTCCACAAATTGATCTAACCCTGGTTTCTGCCTAAGGGTTTTGGGTCTCTTGGCATTTACAACACTCCTTTCATATTTCCTGTGCAGTCGATTACTAGAACCAGTAGAGAAGTGTTCAGAAAGAGGAGACAACAGGTTAAAGACTGAGGGAATTCATATCCATATGTAGAATGGCAGTGCTTCAATGACTTTCCAAGCAGCTTGTATGTCACTCTGAAATAAGTGAAGAAGCATTGGATAAATCATGTAAATTAAAGGCTGCCTCAGGCTGACAGAAATTGTTTACTGTGAGTAAGGAAGTAGCCACTATTTTAAATGGAGGGAGAAACTGCACCATTGTAGATGGGAAAAAGATAAGTTGGGTGTTGGGAAAATCCTAACAATATGAAAAGGATTGAATGAATACTTTGAGAAATAGAACTTTGGTTATAAAATAGTAGCGTTTTCAATTAAACGGTTTCTCTGCGGTGAGCTTGTTTGGGAGCAGAAGATGACAGTCCAGTCCAAGTGCAGATCTTCCCAGCAGGCCTCCTACTGCTACTGTTAGAGACCCCTTTTCATTATTTCACAGGTTGTCCATTTAAAACATCCAGGACCCTTTCCCCATGGACTCCTTGCGGTCAGCCATTGAACCACAGGTGAGATGTGTCCCTGGCCAGGATGGCAGGGCTCTCGACCTGTAGTCTTCTGTTCTGCCACAGTTTTCTTAGCACCTTCACCAGCATGGACTCGGGAATGGGGGTAAAGCTGCAATGGAGATGAATCATAAACCATGCTGAGTGGCACAGTCATCTTCTGGTGCTTTCCTTGGTCATAATAATTTGAAAATTTCAAAGTCCAGCTCCTTCTCCCTTTTTTTAAAGTTCCCCTGCTTCAGGTTTTTATTCTTGGTTCAGCCTCATTTTGTCATTCTCAGGTTGCTCTTTCCCCATGTGACCTCCTCCCCCAATGTGACATTGATGGTAGTTAGATTTAAAGTTAATGCCTTTGTAATAAGTTCCTCATTCTTGGACCAGTGCTTACTGGGCACCTATCATGTCCCTTGGCACTCTTTTAGCCTTTGGAAAAAGACTGGCACACAAGAGACCATGTTGTTCCCTGTCATTGAGTAGTTCATACTTTAGTGGGAGTGTAAGAATGTTGGAGGTGGCAACAGGTTTCTTTTACCCAACTAGTTAAATTAATGTGATCATTTCAGACCATGAGAAGTGCTCTGATGGAAACCAAGATGATAGGATCCAGATGAGTAGGACGATGCTGGAGCTGCCTGAGAACAAACAGTGAGGGACGGTTGCTAGCAGTTCAGTCTTGAATGCTTAGCAGACCATGGGAAAAGCCAAGGAGACACATGTAAGTCAGAGAGAAAGAAAGCTGTGCGCAGACCAGACACAAGAATAAGGAGGGTAGAATGGGGCAAAAGGAAGGACACTGCTACATCTAGTTAACTATTCATGAGAGAAAGAGACAACCACAGTAAGGTCAGAAACATTGAAAAGAGCCAGCTTATGTAGGAATCTATCTTAGACTGGGTTTCCCATGCACAAGAGCCAGAGCTGGAGGTTTGTGAGAGAAATGTTACTGGGGAGATTTGCCCTAGATCAATATCATGAGGGAGTGGATATGAACAAGTAGACACAGAGAGGGGCTGAATCTGTAATGTGTCCAGAAAAAGGCCTCGGCCTGTCCTACAAGGGACTCAAAGTTAGGGTGGCCCTTCCACATTGTCCTTCTTTTAGACAAGGGGACATGTCTTTATGGAGGCATAGAAACTACTGTTAAATGCAAGTATGACCTTCCTTGAAAGTGTTCTCTTCTGCTGGGGCAAGTCTTTCTGGCCCAGAGACTTCCTGGAGAAAGGCTCAGCTGAGAGCCAGCTGTTCCCACAGTTGCAGCAGTTGGGGGATGGCTTCCATGGCCCCGAGGATGGATGAAGCTCAGCATCCATCACACTGCTGGAAAGAGGCCAACAAGGAGGACTCAGCTTGTTTTTCTGAACGTTATCTTTAAATATTTGATAAATAATGGAACTGACAATAGATCATGCTATATACACACACATTACTATATGTGTGTATGAAGTTTTCTCATGTATATCTTTGTGTTTCTAAAGGAAGGATGTGGGATACCGGGCATTAACTATAATAAAAAGTTGTTTTTCTTCATTGGGAAAGGCTGAAGGACAGAAGGTAAAGGGTCAGGAGGCTGATGAATGAAGGGAGCATGAGGTTAAAGAGGGGAGGAAAGCTTACTGGTCTCATAAACCAGAAGGGGAGGAATCTTGTTCATTGAAGGATATTCCTAAGCCCTGCTGTGTGAAGGCAAGGCCATGGATGATGAGGTTTATTAGGAATTAGAGCAGAAGTCAGGCTACAGACAGAATTTTAGAAATGTACAACAATAACAATTGAGTAAATACTTGAAATTTACTGTGTTATATGTGATGTCAAGTTGGAATTTAATTGGAAAGCAGCAGAGAGCTATCTTACTCCCATCTAAGTATGAGCACAGTCAGAGGGAAGATGCTCCCTCCCAATCCCCAGGGCCTTGCACTTTGAAAAAAGTTTGTTTCCCAGTTGGAATTCTGTGAACTTTCGGCCCTGCTGGGGAAGGACACACAGAATGTAATGGGCAGATTCACTTATTTTGTCTTGTGTTGCTTTCACACCACAAGAGCTTTTAGCTTTGTAGCACATGTAGTTTTGACTACCTTAAGATGGAGAATCTTCTAGAAGACATTTGAGATTAGACCGCTGTTGAGAACTCAGTCATTATTAAGCCATTAAGAGATTAACTATTTTCTTCTTTGCCTAGACTGATGTACTCAATGGTTGTTTTATTTGATTAGGCTCCTTCCCCTACCAGTGTGGTTTTTCATTTTATAAATGTTACCATTATTTGGTCATCTCTATCATACATGGTCCTGTAACAGAACCATCTGAGAATGACTTATCTCCATGTTGAGTAAAGCAAGAATAGGCAGGAAACAGAGCCTGGTGATCTAACTTTCCATCTTGGGGCAAAGGAGGAATGGACACTTCCTGTTTGGTTTTGGCTGCTCTGCCGTGACTGACAGGAGCAATCGGAAGTTGCCCATACCCTTTGGCACAGGGCCAGCCGAAGAATTCTTGAGCTTCTCCATTCTCATAAAGCAGATGCCAGTGAAGAGATTTCAGAGACTGAAAAGTTTCCTTGTTCAGCCACAATAAAACCTCAGTACTGACTGAAGCACACTTTGTCACTGTCTGCTTTTGGAGTTTGTGTTAATCCCAAGCTTGTGGACAAGCCCCTTTGGTCCATTCCAGTTATTGGTGCTCTAGTAAAGGGAATGGTGACTTTGGGGGCTGCTTCACCGACAGTTATTCGGTTGCTTTTTGCAGTATCATAATTTTGATTGCTTTGTCTGTGTTTTTGTAGTTGGTTAAATGAATTTACTATCCTCCGTTGACTCTCTATTTTGCTATTTGATAAGCTGGATGGATCTAGTCAGTGATCTGATCAGGTGGAATTCTTGCACATGGTGGTGGTTTCAGCTTTACGCAGATGGTAGGTATTAGGAGAGACACTGAGCAGTTTCTGGAAAAACTGCTGGGTTTGGGAGACCTCTCTCTGAGTTGCTTTCTTGGTGCAGAGAAGGCAGAGTACTGGGGAATTTGAGCCTCGACCCAGAAGCCTGTGTGGAGAAGGCAGCTGGCCCTCGGCAGATGGTGTCTGAAGTGAGGGAAAGCAGATTGTCCTAGGGAGTCCTCTGCCCACAGTGGGACAGAGTGGGGCCACTGCTCCTGTGGCTGCCACAGCACATTACTCGAAACTGACCTCAAGACTTTGATTCGTTCAGCTTATTTTTAGAAGTAATGACAGTGTAGCACTTTGAGGCTTGGGTGTTATTTCTAGACTGGAGAGTAATGTCATTTCATTTTATTTTATTGTTGAGAAGTAGAATTTCAGGATTTTAAATGAGCTTTTTGGTAAAGGTTTCTGAAGTTTTTCCAGTAATTGAGACTTTCTGAGCAGAAAGGAGAGCTGGGATGCCAGAAGTGTCCCCTGTTCCTGCTGGCCACTGTTCCAGGCACTGTGACTCACGCTGTCTCTTAGTGGGTACACCATCATCCTGCCCCTTATTCTGAGAGTTTCCTGATAGACAAAGAAGAAAAAAAATCGTCATTTAAGTCATTTCATTACAACTTACTGCATTTTAAACCACCATACACGTGTGGTGCTTTCTAGGCTATGTCTAAGAAACACGTGTGTTTCATTTGTGAGCTGACCTATCCAGTACACACAGGACCTATAGATGCACGGACAAAGATGGAATGCATCCATAGTAATTTATGTATGTATTTTAGATTTTGTGTTAATTGTATGAAACACAGTGAATGAATATGGTTATCTATACAGAGAAATGTACTCAAATCCACTTAATTTTCTCATAATTTCCAGTAGCATTCTAATTGAAGTCTTTCCCTATACTCCTTTTCCCTTTGCTGGGTACTCCACAATCAACCCTTTTTCTAAAGTAAAGTGATAGTCAGAATTTTTCTTTTAAATTTACTTATCTCTTTACTACTAATGTGTATGGTGTGTGTGTGTGTGTGTGTGTGTGTGTGTGTGTGTGTGTGTGTGTGTGTGTGTGTGTGTTGGGTGTGTGTTAGGTGTGTATGTGTTGTGTATGTGTTAGGTGTGTGTGTGCAGACACACTGTCTAAATCCTTCACCTATTCCTTGCTTTTATTTTTGCTCTCTTGTCCCCACAGTGGTTAAGTGTGTTCCTTGCCGGGTGTTTCTTACATTATGTGCTGTTGATTACTCACTGTGGCTTGCACTCTGCCTACTGGGGCTTCTATGAGGCAGGGTCTGCTTGGTATCCTTGTAGCCCCAGCCTGGCTCACACAGTGCATCCAATATAGTCAGCAGTGAATTAGCCTGTGTCTTAGATAGCAAGGCCCCGGGGGACCATGTCCTGTATCTCCCACTGGGAATTGCCTATCCCACTTGTTGATTTCATTCTACTGTGTGATAACTAGATGTGACCCTGGCCTCACTGCCCGCCCCCCCCTCATCCTTGCTGCTTCACAGGAACCTGTCTGGTTTTCAGTCAGAGTTTCCTGTGCAGGTGGCGGAGGATTTTGAAATGCTTGAAATGAAGCCATTACACCCACTTGAAACAGTTTCTCTCATCTGTGTGATAAGAGGTGGGTAGGAAAAATGAGTTCACAGAGCCAATTACTTGGAGCTGAGATCACCAATTAAATGTCATGAATGGGGCAAAAAAAAAAAAAATAAGTACTGGTTGCTCTTAGAATATTTTCTCTGACTTCTCTTGCCTCTCATTTAGAAAGGCTGTTTTCGGATGTTGGATGAACGCTGACTAATTCCCTGTTTTCTGGGTTTATTGATCATCTGACTCATGTGTATTTAGGGGAACTGGCAGATGACTGGACATGGTGAAGCTGGGAGCCATTATGTCTCCAAGGAAAACAGTGAATCCAGTCATGTTTGTTACTGTCATGCTCTTAGCCCTGCTTTGATCCATCAGCTCTGGTGACTCACTTTAGCGTGGTTGGCAGGATGTTTGAACGAAAACTTCATTCGCAATGAGAGTAGTACAGAACAGTTGTGTTGGCTGAACTAGGGCAAGGTGGTAGGATTCCTAATTTCAATAAAACAGATGCCAAATCAAGGTCTTTGCACGATTTCAACGAAGAACAAGATTCTTTGAGAAAGTTGGACACTTGGCTGGAGTAGAGAGACTGGAACACAGGCAAGGTTGGCCTGTTCTTCACTGCACTAAGGTTTTCTTGACTAAAAGGGCAAGTCTGCAGGACCCTGAAAGAAAGCCGGGAATTGAAAGACTTAACAGATCGTGACTATGTATAGGAGTAGTAAATGGCAACATTTGCAGCTTAGAAAAAAAGTCAATGTAACTTTTTAAATCAATTCAAAAAATTTGAATACCTGTTTTGCTCGTATACCTTGCCTTTTAGACTACTATGTAGAAATTGTTTTAAAAAGTAAATACACTGAAACAAAATATTGTTTATCCTCATAACCCCAAGCAGCTGAAACCTTAGGCTTGTTTACTGTGGCACAAAGTTCTCTCTCTCCTCCTTCTGTCTCTATCTCTCTGTCTTTCTGTCTCTCAGTCTCTGTCTGTCTCTCTCTCTGATTCTCTCTGTCTCTCTCTGTCTCTCTCTCTCTCTCTCTCTCTCTCTCTCTCTCTCTCTCACACACACACACACACACACACACACACACACACACACACACACGTTCTCTCTGTGTGTGTTCCTGTTCCATATTTATTTTGATCTCTAGGGGCCTAAGAACATGGTATTGCTTAGCATCAATTAATGGAGTCCCTTACGTAGGAGAAAGCAGAAAGACCAATAGAGAGAACTCAGCACACTTTATAACCGCTTGATGGTAACCCATCTATATCTTTGAGAATTTACATTCTCTCAAATGACTAAACATCTCTCCCTGGACCCCATCTCTTAAAGATTCCACACCTCTTAGTGTTACTATTGTAGTCCAAGCATAGAAACCTTTTGGAGTGTGAACCATATCCAAACCATAGTATCCTGTAAAACATCTTCTTTTGTCATGTAAACAAGGAAAGGAAAGGGGAGGTGCAATTCACGTGCCCCTGTATCTTTTTTTTTCTTTTTTTCTTTTTTGGAGATAGGGTCTTGCTATATAACCCTCACTGACCCAAGACTCACTACTATGTAGACCAGCCTCATGCTCACAGAGATCCTCCTGCTTCTGCCTCAGAGTGCTGGGATTAAGTGTATGTATCATCATACTCAGTGAGAGCTGTGGTTCTGAGTATAGCTATTTCTGAAATTAAGGAAACTTTTATACTGAAATTATAAAACCAACCAATTAATGAAGTGAAATTCAAGAAAGCTGTTTTTTTTTATTCCTTTTAAATTAAGTAAAATATTAATCCACATGTCAATTATTTAAATTTCAATAGATCACTTAATTAAATGGTAGTTTAACTGGGTCTTTAGCCATGGTTTTTGCCATTCAATTTATGATCATTTTTTACATGAAATGAAGTCAGGATATAATTTGAGATGAGATGTGTACCTTGTCATGAGCCTGAATTTTCCTGTGGTTAGTGAATGTTCTCTTGGGACTGGCCATGTCATTCATTGCATTTGGACTGAAAACAAAGAATATACAGTTTCTCATTTTTTCATCTTGTATACTATAGTATCATACATGACAGGAAAGAAGGTAGAGGAGAGAAGGGGCTTCAGTTCATGGGTCACTAGTAGTAAAGTGAGCGTTTGCTTCAGTAGTCAACAGAGAGCTGAAAATTCCCAAGTCTTGTGGTATTCTTTAATCAATGAATGGCTGTAGGAAAAAATGTGACCATTTTTTATTGTTGAGGATCTCTGACTGTAAGTTAGGGTAATGCTCTTTGTGGCCTACCTATCTCATGAGGAAAAAGTGAAGATTAATTAGGTGGTGACAGCCACATGCTCAGCCCCCCAAAAAGGTGTGTCAGACCATTCATTAAGAAGTCACCCTGCCTCCAGGCCTTGTGAGATGGGGCCTTCATTCAATGTTCCCCTTAGAACATTCTAGGGGTGCCACCCACATTCAGGCTAAAGGCAGATTTTCTCGCAACACCAAGGACGTTTGTTCTAGTTGGATATGACAAGGCTCATTTCCCCACTGTGTGCCTTTGTGTCCTCATCTGTCAAAAGCAGCAGTCCATGGCTAGGTAATCATTAAGAGGAACTTATTCCAGACACGCTGTAATCTGTGTCCTTTTGATTCTCCTGTCCCACCCATTAAACGACTGCTAAGGAATTTTTCAAAGCCATGCCCTAGAAAGTGCTGTGACAGATAGAGATCCCTTCATGAGGAAGATCCCCTCGTAGCTAGTACAGACTCTAGGTCAGGGTCAGCTTCAGTTGCAAAGAGCTGGTTCTCAAGATATCATAGCCTTCCTGTAGCATTTCACATCCGATGACTGCAGTGGGAACGTTGGTCCCAACTGTGGGCCACACTGCTGGAAACCGACTCTAAACCTCCCTGCTAAACCAAAGTCTTGTTGGGTTTGCTTTCACTTTGCTTCCTATATGGCTTGGCTTATGCTCTCTCTTTCTCTGGCTCTAGCATTATAATTTTAGAGGTTTTTTTTTTTTTTTTCCCCCTAAAAATATCTTGCACCACACATGGCGTTTGAGCATCTGTTTCCACAGAATCTGACCTGGAGACAAGAACTTGAACAGAATGTAAGAGAACTAGCCGAGGGGAAATCCTTAGTATAGAGGATTGTTTTGAAGTCTATGTCTTATTCATTTGAAAACTGTATTTCCAAACTAAACCAAACAGGCTTAACAAGGAAAAGTCCAGTCACTATTGGGCGTGTGATAGGACACAACACCTCTGGCAGTTGGGGTTGTTAGTCCTGTTAGTGTTGGTTTTAAGCCTTTCCTCACCTTCTTATTCTCTAAATCCATCTTTTACCTTTTTGTTTCATAAAATTTTGTCAGTCTTCAGAAAGAAGCATCATCCATTCACCATCACTAGATATCTTTGGTTTAGATTAGAGATGCAGGTTCTTTTTCAGATCATTCATTGCAGCTTAGATGATGCTTTCTCCCTCTCCACTGTCCATGTCTTTTGTTATAAATGGTTTGGATTTGGTTGTCTTTCTCTTAAAAAGAAAAAGTTGTTTAACAGATGCTGTGAAGTTGAACTTATAAAGAAAATTGTATGAGGAGTGTAAGAGATTCGATTCTTGCATTGGAATGGAAGGCTGGTGTTTCCTTGCTGGTATTTTTTTTCCATTTAAAGATTTGGCATGGTTTTGTCTTGTTTTGAGATGAGATTTACTGCACTTTACTGCATAAAGTTATATAACCTTAAAAAAATTTGCTTTTTCCATTTCCAAGGGTTCAATGGTATGTCTTAACTGTTTTCTGTTTCTTTTTTTGTATTTTTATTTACTTATTGTTTATTCTTAACAAGCTGTATTAGAGAAGAAGAGACTAAATTCTGACAAGTGTTCGAGAGTGGTAAACCTGTTTCTTTTGATTTCCCCCTCTATTCATCTAGTCTATGATCAGACAGTAAATTACATTTTTTATACCATGACTTTCAAAGCCTTATCACTTTAGCATTAGTGACTATTCACACTGTGCTTTTTCCTTCTGTCCATCCATCTTTGGATTTTGTAGCTCTTTCTGGTATTGCTATAAATGACCTCCAACACATTCTAAGGCTGATTGCAGATTGTGTTATTATTTTTACATGAAGAACAAAACAAGCTCCACCTCTGCCATTAGTACTCAAAGTAGTGGGCACTGTGGTGTAGAAGGCAAGGCTGGGAGCTTTTGGGGTACACAGTGTTTCTTGATCTGGGTATTGGTTGCATGAGTGTATGTTAGTTTTCATAAAAGATAAGTGTGCACTATACATAGTTCATATGTAAGTTTCTATTCCCCCTCTATCTCTACACACACACACACACACACACACACACACACACACACACACACACACACACACACACAAAGTCTCTTGCCTTTATGTGTGTGTGAAATGATTTCAATCAAACCCAGAGCTCTGCATATGCTCAGCCAGCATTCTACTGTTGAGCTAAGTCTTCTGCCCTTGGATTTTTTGAGACTACAATTTGCTATGCAGCTCAGGCTGGCCTTAAACTCATGATCATCTTGCCTCAGCCTTCTACGTGTTGGAATTATAGGCGTGTGTTAAATAAATATTTTAAAAGTATACCAGACTTGGGAAAAACCCTTGAACTAAATGCAGTTTAAGAATCACAAAACCAAGTATTGAATCATACAAATGCCGAAAGTCTTGCTTGAGTCCTTCAGTGTCTTGAAGAGGAACAGATCTGAAGGCTTTGGAGTCCAGTAGATACTCTGTGTTACTGTGATTTTGTGTTGTACAGCTAAACAAATGGATAATTCCAGAGGTTTAGCAGATGGCCCATGTTCCCATGGCCTGCTGAAGAACTCCCTGATCCCCCTGTCTCAACACACAAGGTTCCTGCTGGGTGGCTCTGCCTGCCTCATGAGCAGTCCCTGCACAGAACTACTCATCACTGAAGGGGTTTGCTTGAGCATAGATTCTGAAGATTTATAATGGCAACTCAGATGCTGAACCTTGGGATAACCCATTTTCAGTTGACCAGAACTAAGAAACTGTGGAATAGTCCTTATTTGGGTGGTCACTATAACCCTTGAAACTGTTCCTGTCATGACAGTTATTCTCATGAATAGCTATTATTGTACAGCTAAATTTAAAACAAAACAAAACAAAACTGGCGTTTTGCTGTTGTTCAAGATAGGATCTCACTATGTAACTCTGGCTGGCCTCAAACTCGCCTTCTTCCTGCCTCCTCCTCCCAAGTGCCAGGTGCCAGCGCTGTGACATCGCCTCTCGGTTCACATGTGCTCTGCTGCCACCAAATGCCGTTCACCCCTCTGTGTGGGGGGGGGGATTTTTTTTTTTTTTTTTTTTTTTTTTTTGGTTTTTCGAGACAGGGTTTCTCTGTGTAGCTTTGCGCCTTTCCTGGAACTCACTTGGTAGTCCAGGTTGGCCTCGAACTCACAGAGATCCGCCTGGCTCTGCCTCCCGAGTGCTGGGATTAAAGGCGTGCGCCACCAGGGGGGGGATATTTTTATCTTGACTGATTTGCCTTTTTAATTTAAGGACTATAACTGAGACTTTGTATTCTTAACTGTTTTTTAAGAATTTCATATGAGTATTTATATCATTACCCAACCTTTCCTCCCCTCCTTCCAGTTTAACCCCTGGTCCCTTCCGACACCCCTCTCAAATTCATGACCTCTTTGTTCCTTAACTATTATTGTTACATCTATATGTATGTGATATATTGGTATTGAATAACCAATTATGAGGATTGTCGTGGAGAAGACCAAGTCTGCTCTCTCAGCAGCCGGTAACTGCTGTGATGTCATCTAGAGGTGAGGCCTTGTGTGATTTCTTCCATCTACATTGGCATGTCAACAGGTATTGTTATCATTCAGGTCTTGGTTAGAAGGTGTATGTATAAGAATGTGTGTTTTACCTACTTAGTTCTTTTCTAAGGCCAAGGCTTGTATGTTCTTTTTCACGGTTTAAGGTTCTTATCAAATGACCTAGTCTCAAGAGACTCTTAAAGTAGCTTCTAGAGCAGTGGTTTTCAACCTTCCTAATACAGTTCTTCATGTGGTGAGCCCCAGCTACAAAATTATTTCATTACTTCATGAGTGCCATTTTGCTACTGTTATGAACCGTAATGTAAATATCTGCTCTTCAACCCCAAAGGGGTCACAACCCACAGGTTGAGAACCACTGTTCTAATCAACAGGCCAGATTATGCTCTTGCTTCTGTGGCCCTTGAAGAAGGGAATTATCTAAGCTCTCCCATGAGTGACCTCTACTGTTTGCTTCAATGTTCTTATTTGTACCACCTTTTCCTTATTTGTTTTTAATCCATTTAGTCCATATTTATTGAATATTTGCTATGTCCCATAATTATATGCTGATTACAAAACATTAGGTAAAAAACCCAAGATATATCCAGTTATCCTTGATGCTGTCACAAAGAAAAACTTAAAAAAGAAACCATTGTGAATTAAAATAAGTCACATATTTAGCAAATACTGTAAAGGAGTCGAATTTGGACAGTGAGTGGGAGTCATAATTGGGAATAACAATCATTAAGAATGCTGTCTTGAAAGAACTAATGTAGGTAGACGCAGACCCGTAACAGGGAATGTACCAAGGTCCCAAGACATCTGCTTCGTGGTACCAGGATCGAGGCAGATTTTCACCTCCTGTTCGTTAGATTTCTTCTTTAAACTGGGAGAGCACACATACTTATTTACAATATGTCTGACGTAGTGCCAGTGCCCCGTAAAGAAATGAAAACCCTAAGAGTCCAAGAAGTCAATCACACCAGGGTGCTGGATTGGACAAAGAATAGTAAATTAGGAAGAAGCATCCAGAGTCTGTGGTGAAGCTTTAAAACAGGAGTGATTTTAGCTAGTCCTTGACCTTCAGTGCTAGATGACGAATGTTGATCTTGCTGCGGGAGGGATGGCATCTTCACATCTGCTTTCATCTTCACAGACAGAAGTGAGGGTCTGGAGAGATGGCTCACTACCTCCGGGTCTTCCAGAGGACCCGACTTAATCTGCTACTCCAGTCCCACGGGATCTGATACCCTTTTCTGGCTTCCATGGGTGTTCCCCCCCCACCCCTAACCCCTGCCAAAGCACACACACAAATAACAATAATTCTTTTAAAGAAACTGTAGGGAGGTCATAATGATCTTGTGACTGTTTTTTTTTTCCAAGTGTTTTTGCAACTATTATACCTTATGATACATTAGGGATCTGTTTCTCATCTGGCCACAGTGTGCTCACTTAAGATGGTTCTCATGTCTATGATTCAGTACTTGGCTCGATGATTCTTAAACAGTTAGCCCAATGGAATTTCCTCAGTCTAATATATATTTTAAATATTCATTAAATATTTAAATTTGAAATTAAGCATGGAAAAGAATTTAAGGACTTGGACAGTGGAGGAATGAATTTGTTAAGAAAAGACACTGGCCGGGCGGTGGTGGCGCACGCCTTTAATCCCAGCACTCGGGAGGCAGAGGCAGGCGGATCTCTGTGAGTTCGAGGCCAGCCTGATCTCCAAAGCGAGTACCAGGAAAGGCGCAAAGCTACACAGAGAAACCAAGTCTCGAAAAACCAAAAAAAAAAAAAAAAAAAAAGAAAAGACACTGTCAGGCCTTTTGACACTGCAATACAGTGTTGTCATCTAAAAAGCTCACATACCACACACACACACACACACACACACACACACACACACACACACACACGAAAGATGTGTATGATTCAGGTCCTTTTTTAACCTGTGGTTCCTGAGGGTCATCTTACACTTACACACACACACACACACACACACACACACACACACACACACACACCCCACATCACACCACACAGTACACAGTACACTCCCACTCCCCCACATCTCACACCCACACCCCCACATATATGCACACACATACTACACACACACACACATACACACACACAGCCCAAAAAAAAAAAAAAACCCTTAATGTTTTAAGCAAGTTTATGGTTTAACATTGAGCTGAATTCACCCATTTGCACCAACGCCTAAAGGAGATGGAGTCTGCTAGCAATTTGGAAAGTGAACAGTTGGTGGCCAGAGACTGGGAATTTTGACTTCCTAGTTCTGGAGGGGAAGCAAGAGTGATGACTGAGATGGAGTGGGAATGTAGATCACTGGAGACAGGGAGGTCAAGGAACCCAGAGGCCACATGTTGGGCTAGTTCTGTGTGTTTGTGGAAGTAGCACGGGGTGTTTGCAAGCTTTCAGGGAAGTGCAGTGCTGGCAGCATGCCAGACCTTTAGTAACCGAAGTGGACAGAGCCGTGAGCCGTGGGGGCTGGAGAACCACTCAGTGTGCCGGGTAAGCAGTCCCCGGGCCTCAGATGGCTCGCACAGCACAACTTCTGGATTTTCAGGGGTATTGTTTCTCCCCTTTTCATCATTTTTGGGCTATTATCTTGATTGATCAAAATCTGGACCACAGGAGCCGCTCCATCTTGCTCGTGTATTACAAGATGATGGGAATTGTATCTTCACCATTAAGTTGGATCTTGTTGCCCTGCCCAAGCAGTAGACACTGATGGCTGCAGCACAGTGATAAATTATGAAGGAAGCCCGCAGGGTGGTTATTTCTAAGAGGAGATGACATTGTTTTTATTTTTGCTCAAGTCAACACAATTTCAGAAACTTACCTGGAATTGTATTTCTGCCACTACAGGAGCCCTCCCCCTGTACATTATTAACATAGTAATTTCCTATGATTCCTTTCAAAAATATTCCCTTTAGTCAGAATAATTAATTCTGATTCCTCTCCATTTTTTTTCCAATTTTACAGAGCCGATTAGATTCTGTAAATGGAGTTACACTTTGGAAGCAAGCAGTAATTTGTTATGATATGTTCGCCTCCTCCCAACCCCAATTTTGGTTCATCTGCCTTCTAATTGTTCCTTCATTCATCAGGCTAGCCTACAGACTTCTGTACCAAGAAATCATCCAAGGGGGATTTAGACAGTTTACAAACATAAACTAAAGCCTATGTAGTGTGTGTGGTGTGTGTGCATAGGAAGACACTGGCGGGGTACGCATTGAAGCTGTCAACAACTGTCTATTTAGAAAGTAAAGCTTTAGGAGAATTTCTTTTTCATTTAGTTGAAATGCATTCATATTTTCTATGAAAGTATATTATTTAAGAGTCAAACTTCTCAAAGAAATAATAGGGGCAACCAACCAGCGTGGGGACAAAACTCGGGAACTGAGCTCTGAAAAGGGAGGAAAAAGATTTATCTTGTGGGAGGCAGGCTGACTGTGGAAGGTGGGCTGTGCAGGTGGGAGGCAGGTGGGCTGTGCAGGTGGGAGGCAGGTGGGCTGTGCAGGTGGGAGGCAGGTGGACTGTGCAGGTGGGAGGCAGGTGGGCTGTGGAAAGTGGGCTATGTGGGTGGGAGGCAGGTGGGCTGTGGAAGGTGGGAGGCAGGCAGGCGGACTGTGCAGGTAAGGGTTGTACTGCAGGAGGCTTATGCAGGATGTACCACAGTGGCTTCTGTCACAGCCTTGTATTTCCAAGTCACCTGGCAGAATTTTTAGACTCATGATTTAAGGAACAAATGCCCTTTACACCTCCCTTGTTCTGTTCCTCAGAGTTAGCTAGTAATGGGACTGATTGACAAAACCCAGGGAAGGCCTGGCTTCCCCGAATCCACCTAGATGCTGAGGGAGCTTGTTTGCACTCAGATGATATTTGTGGGTTAACACAAATTAGGAACCACTTTTGTTGTCATTATGCACTTGCAGGCAGAGAGTGGATCTGTTACTTTTCTGTGGAGTGATTGCTAATTCTTGGATGGATGTATGCTTGCTACCTTAGAGGTTTACCTCACAGAAGGAAGCAGAGTCAGTTTTGTTGGCATTGACTATGCCTCCTTATAAACTGCAGTCTTGAGCTAGGCAGGGTTGCATAAAGCTCTTGTTTTAGAGCTGGCCCAGTCGTAATGCCACACGAATGCCAAATACATGTTCTCAATGATGCAGCACTTACTTGAGACACAGCACCCTAGGCAGAAAATGGCTCATTCATCTTCAGTGAGTCAGGTAAAGTATTGTATTTGGAACAGTGATGAAGATACCACTTTCTTGGGGCCTGAAACACATGTCATTGATTAAGAGGAGTAACTGCTCTTGCAGAGGTTCTGGGTTCAGTTTCCAGCACCCGCAAAGATACATATACTTCACAACCATCTGTAATTATAGTACCAGGGGATCTGGTATCCCACCTCTGACCTCTGTGGGCACTACACATGCATGTGGCACACATGCATGTGGTATACATGCACATGGGCAAAACACACATTTGCACAAAGTAAAGTAAATTAATCTAAAGAAAAAAACGCCATTTCTTTGAGTCTGGAGAATTCTACCTTGCCTTTCAGAGCTGGAATGACTTCGGTATCACAAAGAATAAGCTGATGCACTTGTAGGTGTGAATTCGACAGAAAAAGTTAAGGAGCCTGGAGTGCACACAAGCGTATCTAACCAAAGCCACACTCTTGTCTGTTTAGACAACTCTTCTGTGTAGTTCTGCTTCCAGAGGGAGTTGGATGTGGGACTGTGAAATCAGGGTGATGAGATAGGAAGAAAATCAGTTACAGAAGGACCCACGTTCTGGAATTGACTCAATCCAAAGTCTAGATGGCTGTAGCTTTGTTACAGAAAACATTATCGTCCATGACTGTTATAACTATTTGGTTTTACTGTAGTGCAGTGGGAGCATCCCTTCACTGTACTACTCAGCTCCCTGAAGCCCATCTTATAGGTCGATTCCCTATGAAACATTAGGTAGATCTCAGAACTTTGCAGTTCATTGTAATCACAAGAACAATCCCACTTTATAAATTTAAAAGACCCTGGCAGGCCAGTGCCATAACCTCAAAGACTTCCTTTTCAAGTCAGGCCTCTTTCAGACTTGAGAGCTTCAGTGGCCCAGAGCTTGGTGTGACATCCCACACTTCCTCTCCAACAGGTGCTTACCACGCTCTTGGGCCAGAGCTCTAGGGAGCTGGGGACATCTGACTTCAGTGATGCAATTTAATTTGTACAAGACCCTTGGATGGATACATGGTTTCTGACTCTCTTGTGGGACATTTTTTGTGACTCTTTTCACTGATTCCTTTGAGGGTTCTCTGGTGACAGTATTTCCAGAGGCATACTTCTTCTGACTTACAGTTTTAACTGCTTATGCAGCTCCTAGGCTTACCGGCATTCCACCCAGTACAGGATTACTTTGCTTCTAAAGTGGGTATCCTTGGGCATTGTTCCTTAGAAGAAACCCCTTCCTAAGAAAGACCCATTTTGTTCTTGCTATTGCTGGAAGCATAGCTCAGTTACCACAGAGGCTCCTGGCCTTACAGTATCAAGACAGCCGGTCTACCTTAATTTCATGCCTGTTAGTCAGGGGTAAATTCATTATCCTTGCTTTTCACAAACAGCAGGAGTTACACTGTTGCATCTTTTCAATTGTTCTCTGCTCGGAGCCATGCCTTCCCACCAATTTTGTACCTTAAATAAACTCCTGCCCGACCAGGAGCAGGAGGGGTTGCAGGAAGTCCTGACCATTCTTTCCAGAGCCGTGCCGGCTGATGGGCTCTTTACCCGCTCTTGTAGAACTGGAAGTGAGCAGGGGGTTCCTGACTGCAAAATGATTTGAACCACCCGTTGGTCGGTTCCGAATGCATGATTTTGGTGCG
Source organism: Peromyscus californicus insignis (assembly GCF_007827085.1). Classification (NCBI taxonomy): domain Eukaryota; kingdom Metazoa; phylum Chordata; class Mammalia; order Rodentia; family Cricetidae; genus Peromyscus; species Peromyscus californicus. The sequence continues at coordinate 103,806,641 of NW_026294617.1, forward strand.
CTATACCAGACAACCATTTAATTTTCACCCTTCAGGGTTTCTGCTAAAATGGATATTGTTTCACTTTAATATCTTGTCTCAGTAGGAATTTTTACATTTAAGTGGCTGCATTAGCCTTCCTTTATTCGTACAAGTAGGAAATGAAAGCACTCACAGAGTGTGACTAAGAATGAGTAATAAAAATAAACATTTTTTTGATGTATGGTCTTACGTAGGTATAGAAAGTGGCGGGTTTCACCATGCCATTTTTGTAAGCGTATGCCATTCCCGTCTCTCCTTCTCCTTCTCCGTTTCCCCTGCCTTTCATTACTTAAGACTGTATCTTTTTAAAGCTTATTTACTTTTTTATGTATGAGAAAGGATTTTACTTTAAAAATTTCAAAGCCAAACAACTTATAGGGAGTAATTGAGAGAATGCCAGACAGTATTTTGTGTATTGTTGTGCTTTTTCTTTTGTTTTTTGAAATTATAACCAGGCCTGTGTCTTACAGTGCGTTGCCTATGTTTTCTCCTAGTTGCTTCAGAATTTCAAGGATTTATTAACACCTTTGATCCGTTTATGAGTTGATTAGATAAGCAGCTCATAAAATAGGTGAGAGTTCAATTTTCTTGCGTGAACATGGGTGATAAACGCAGTCTGAGAAGTGATAATTTCACTTTCCTCTGAAGGGCCCCTCCCCCCACCCGGTGTGTCTATGTGTCTGTCTGTGTGTCATGGGGATGACTAAGATGAGGTGTCACTTTGCAGCGTAGTCCAGGATGTCCTACCACTCTGCAGTCTTCTTCCTTCGGAGTGACTACTGTTGTGATTACAGGCTTGTGATCTTATCCTGGTCTTGCAAGTCATCCTTATTTAAACTATTACCTTCTGGTTTTATTACTAGTTTGTAAGTGTGTAGACATTTTCCAAAACAGCTATCAGTCTGTGTTAGTTACTTGTCTTATTCCTGTGACAAAAGACTCGCACTTGGGGGGCAGTGTCTTCTCGCCCTATTCATCTTAATCTAGGTAGTCCCTCACAAAGAGGTCCAGAGCTTCATTTTCATGGCAATTTTAAGCTCATCAAGTCAAGACTAACCATCACAGTATCCTTGATCTGTTTGATAATATGGTTACAAAAAATACTGGTTGTGAATATGTTTAGGTACTATGCATGACAGAAATTATTTCCCCAGTGATAATGAAGTGATGTTACCTCAAATTTGTAATATATTAATGAGATGGAGAGGAATAAATACAAGGCTTTGGTTTCATTCTTTTGAATCCATAGCTTTCCTGTCTTTTGATGTTATTGCTGGGAGAGCCTTGCTAGAATCCATTTTTCCTCTGAGTTTTCAATTTCATGTCTTTTCTACGTGGTTGGTCACTCATGACTGATACAATGCATGAATAGGCTTTTGGTGACTTGTTTGACAAAATAAGTAACTTTATTCACTTAAAAAGGAAAGTAGATGTATAACTTTTGTGGAATATCGTAATGTGCAAATCTCATCTTTTACAATAAGTAGTTTTCTACCTACTATCATAGATGTAGCAAACCCTGAGCACCCAGATTTGGGTGGGCTGGAAGCCAGTGTGATTTATAAGAGTCTTTAAAAAGTAAGCAAATGTTGGCTTACAAAGTAAATTCAAAATAAATATATATTATAATGAAAATAGGCACAGGAAGTCCCATGTTTTAGTTGGTTATTTTCCCTTTTTGTTGTTTGGGACAAGGTCTCTCTGTAGCCTAGGCAGGCCTCAAACATGTGTCCAAGGGTGACCTTGAACTCCTGATGCTCCTGCATCCTCATGCACCATTACGCCCAGCTGAGTTTTAATGAGATGACAAATATAAAATATATAAATTCCCCCCCTCCCCCAAATAGTGAAACTGGATGTTTCTAGCTCTCTCCCCATGCATGTGTAGAGCAACCTGTAACACAGGCTCATGACCACGATGGCTCCGATGGCCGACCGAGTGTCACAGCCTCCTGCTGAGGACTAGGGGCTCAATGGTGCTGGAAGCATTCCTACATGGGCTGACTAGCAAGAACTCTGCACAGACGTGACCTGCAAGTCAGGTGCATTTATTTTGAAATTTACTTACTAAATAGATCTTCAGCTCAGCTTCTCCTTGGTTGGCTCTCAAAGACCTTTACAGCCACCCCAGTGCCAATAGACACAAACTTAAGTGTGTTGGAAAGGGAAGAGGAACAAGGGGGAAAAGATGAATTGCTGTTAAAATACCTTGTGTTGTAGCTTTGATGGAAGCATGCCAGTCTATGAAATCACTGCATAAGCCATTAGGGGAGCCCCCTGCACAGGAGAGACCCTGAAACTGTAGCTTCCTGCAATCCTGTCTATTCTAAGGGGAACTGACTGCTGGAGTGAATAACTCCAGGCGCTTCAAGCACCATAAATATTCACATTGCTTGCAGTTCTTTATTCTCTATTATTATTCAAAATCATTCTCTTATCTCAATTTTAAGGTGTTAATATTATACTACAATAAAAATTGTCCCTTAGAAATCTGTAAAAGACAGCCCATACTTTTCACCTTTAGAATAAGTTGTGTATATTTAATTCTTAATATAAGCAAAATGCATTTATTTTAACACACACACACACATCCCACAAAGAAATAGACTGTTGTGTTACTAATCAACTGCCTGTAAAAATTGCTAGGGCTGCTGTAAAGAATGGAAAAGTATGGATTGTATTTATATTTAGTATGTATTGTGTCCATTCTGGGCCCCTTTAATCTCTAGGCAGTCAAAGTTTAAAGGATTTTCATACAAATTATGTCAAATGGCTCAGCTCCATTGTGCCTAACATGGAAACGGAGTTGTATCTTAAAATCCCTCCAGCCTCACCGGTAACACTACACTGGGGGATTCTGGGAGATGGCAAATGTGGAAGCAAGGTAGAGTATTACACAGGATTCATTGTATAACTATTTATAGAATTACATTGTTGGCATAGTTAAAATATTTACACAAATAGAAACCACTTTAATCTTAATAGGCATTGTCCCAATCATTTCTTCCTGTCCTTGTTTATAAGGACCTGTTTTTAAATGATACTATCACTTGAGATGATAGTTTATACCATATGCAGTCTTCTGGGTAAACACGCTAATGAACACCTTGTACCATAAATGCTGTCCAGGTGAATTCCCCACCCCCACCCTTCATCCCCCACCACCTTGAACTGACCTTGATTTAACATTCATCCCACTGGTTCCCTTTACCCTATGGGGCCATGCCCTGCTCTGGGCCTGTCCAGGACACCTTGCTCCTCCCATCAGAGTCTGTGACAACATTAACAAGTCAAGTGTTTTGCAGTGAAACTGCCAGAGAAGCAGCCATGTTAGCAGAAGGCAGAGAAAGCCACGGAGGGACAGTAGTAAAACCATTCAAGGGACCAGCCAGGAGCAGGGATGGCTAAGCTCAGGCAGGGCTACTACCTGTGAGCAACACACACCACCCACACACTCTCTTGGTTATAAAGCAATCTACAGTCTAGTATCAATGTCCTTTGGACCCTAGTGTCTGCATTTAACTGTAAGACAGTGTTTCCACTTTGTTCCTAGTGGATCAAACTTCCTTCGGACCTAGAGTCCATCACCTAGTAGTGACAGGCTTCTATGGAGGCTCTCCTAAGGCTTGTTAGGTCCTGGAAGGTATCTCCATCTTTGTAGATAGATATGCCTATACTCTATATAGTCAGACATTAAATAATTGGTCATAAAAATGTCTTATAAATTAATGTACACTGTACTTAGAACATTAAAAAGCCTAAGATATACTGTGTCATTTGAACTGCAACTGAATAAGATCCTTAAGAGATACAGATTTTGCTTTACATTTGTGTAATTTTGTGGAGAGCATTATTTCATGACTTTTAACATTGTCTGCCAGAGTAGATGCCATTGCCATGGTGGGAGAAGGAAAATATTCTCCTAGAAGACCATATAAGGATGGTGCTATCAAATTTATATATTTTTTTACTGCCTTAAGAAATAAATTACAACACTATCCAGTAATTATCAATCTTACATAACAGATGATCAGAGCAGGTTCAGTTTGAATCTGTAATGTGGTTGAGCAAAAGAAGATTGAGCCAGGCACGGTGGCATGCACGCTGAGGAGGCTGAGGCAGGGTGATCATCATGAGTTCAAGGCCAGCCTAGGGTACAGAATAAGATTCTATGTAACCACCCCAGCTAAATAAAACCATCAGAAATTACATAACAGGCTTATATATCACATGGGTCAATTTAATTTGTTTAAAAAGCAATACATGCAGACTAAATATTTCCCTGGTTTTTGGTTTGTTTAAGAGGTGAAATACACTGTAAACGTGAATAATTTTTTTAATGTTTTGATTTTTTTCTCTCTTGTCTTAATAGTGAAAAACAGAAAAAAAAAAAAGGTGATTTACTCAATGTGACCACATTGGGAAGAGGAACAAAGAAATTCAGGGAATACTCACGTTCATCCCCCTGGTCCTGAGATGCTTATACATATCTAAGCCACCAAAGTTAAGGGGGGTGTTCTGCCCTCTCTGAACTGTCACTGTTTTTTTCTTATTTGTTTGTTTTTGTTTTTGTTTGTTGTTGTTGTTTTGAGATAGGGTTTCCCTGTGTAGCCCTGACTGTCCTGGAACTCACTATGTAGTCCAAGCTGGCCTTGAACTCAGAAATTCTCCTGTCTCTGCCTTGCACTGGGATAAAAGGCGTGTGCCACCACCACCTGGCTAACCCATCCTTGGTTTGACTCCACTCTCCTAAAGGGTGGCCTGAAATTCGACCTCCTTTTGTTTGGAGATAACAGTGGTCTTCCCACTATCTCTAGTAGTGGTGTTTTAAGTAGCATAATAATCATGTAAGTTATATGAAATTTTATTTCCATAATGGATTGTGATTACTGTAAAATGAACAATCTTTCTTATCGCTGATAGAATGAATATAATTTTAGTGCAGCTTTTAAGAGTCTATCTTAAACTCTAGCCCAGGCTTTTAGTCTTGTTTATGATGATTCTGTAGTTCATAGAGAACCTACTTCAACCTATGTGCATGCAGTACCTGGTGCTACATATGTCATGTCAATTTTAAAGGTGAAGTTTTTTTAAAAAATATACTTTTATTTTTAATTAACACATGCTTACAGGTTTGGATATGATATTTCGATAATGTATCCAATGTGTAATCATCAGATCAAAGTGCTTTGCATCTTTGTCATCTCAGAGATTTATTATTTCTCTGTATTGAGAACATTAAAAACTTTCTCTGCTCCTGATTTTGAATATTCTATAAACTGTAGTCAACTAGAGTTGCGTTGTGTCTTACAGCATTGGAAGTTAATCTTCTTGTGTAAACGAGATATCCTACAGTTCATTAGTCTGTAAGTCATGTGATGTGTTAAATGACTGAAGCCTGTTAGAAGAAAGTACAATACAGATCAAGTTGTGGAAACTTAGGACAACTAATTGGGGTATCCAGCTGTCAGTCAGTGCTAGGACCCGGGTAGCAACTCTTGTCTACTCTGCCCCGAAGCCATCTTCCCATCTCTTTGGGTTACTTTTTTTTAAACATATGTATAAGGTTCTACAGCATCAGGGTCACTATGGGCCTATATTTATCTAGAGCCAGCCCACTTTCCTCCAGAGGTAAACATGCAGAAATGAAGTGTAATCAAACAGAATGCCGCCGCCTCTTCCTCTTTTAATGAAATGAGTATTATGAAGTAAATGGAAGGAAGATATCTCCACAAGGGAATGACAGCATCTATTTAGTTTCTATGGAATTGCTCCTGGATTGACATCATAACTCATAATTTAATGTTTCCATGAGCTTTCCGCACAGAGAAAACCCTTAGGAAGATTTCAGTCCTAAATTAGGAGAAATGAACATTCAGTGCTAGAAGAATATCATGCCTATCATTGTGAAATGTCTCTGACATGGTCAGGGTGTCAGCAGAAATAATGAGGGTTTGCTGATATCTAATGTCAGAAAGAATCTAGATCAGATGGTTAAAAGTTTAAATTTGTGTTGTAATGCATTCACAATAGAAGAATAAAATGAGAAACATTAATGGATTTTAAAACCTTTAATTAAATGAATATGATGACTTTAAATCCATATTCAATGATGTGTTTTTTTAATGTGACCTATTTAAATGGGTACCATTTATATTCTTTCCAGAGGACTGCCTTAATTAGTGAGATTTTTTTTTTTAACAAGGAAAGTATATTCAGAATGTAATTCTGGAGCCCCTAGGAGTAAGGACCTGTAGGATGGAACTGTTTCTAAGACAGCTTCTCTCCAGGTTTCTCCACTAACAGGTTTATGTTTTCATAACCTTGTTTGTCTTGGTTTTAGCTCACAGAAGTTACCAATCAAGAGTGGAGCATCTATTCCTTTTTTTCTTTTTTTAAAAAAAAACCACTAATATTTATTTAATGCCTATTTTATGCATCTGAAACTGTCTTATATGTTTAAGATACTTACAGCAATTAGAGTGGACAACAAAACTTACTTTTAATTATTTCTTTTTTATTATAATTACATCACTTCCCTTTTTTTCCCCTCCCTCCTAACCATTCCATATACCTCTCCTTTCTCTCAAATTCATGGTCTCTTTTTTTCATTAATTGTTGCTACACACACAAACACACACACACACACACACACACACACACACACACACACACACACTGCATATATTCCCACATGCAATTTGCCCCATGTGTATGTTACTTCTGTGTATGTTTTCGGGGCTGACCGTTTGGTGAGGCCTCATGGGCTCTTCACTTCCATTTTATCATGTCTATATTGTCCCTGATGATCTCGTCCACACAGTCACGTTGGTAAAACTTCACAGGTGTAGCGTCTTTCACTTGGAGACCCAGTCTCCTAGGAAATTTCTTGATCCTCTGGCTCTTACATTTTTTTTTCTCACTTCTCTTCCTAAATGTTCCTTTAGCCTTAGGTTTAGGAGTTGTTTTGCAGATGTGTCTGTTGAAACTGGGCTCTTGACAACTCTGCATTTTGATTCATGGTGTTTTTCTGCAGTGGTCTCTGTCAGACAACAAAACTTTAAAAGTAGGAAGCTATGCAGTGAACACCTGCAATAGCACAACAGGTGAAGTAGTTTAAGGCCACATCGTTTAATTTCCCCTCTTCTGGGAATGACTCACTTGCCACATTTAGTTCACAAGAGTTAGGGGTGTCTCCTCTTAATTGTGCCTGTGATTGCTTGGAGACTGAACAAATGTGACATGAAATCGGAGTTGGGCTCATTAAAGTTCAGAAGCCAGAGGAGCATGGATAAGCTGAGCTCAAAACTGACAGACTCAAGAGATAGATCCCAGACTGGAGCATAGGGCCTCAGGAGCTGAGGACCTAGGCAGTAAGCAAAAGGAAGGCTGATCCTAGGGCTGCCACATGAAAAGCCAGTGGACAGAAAGTAGTAATGAAGGTAGATGTTCAGCTCTTCGTTGTCATGGACCTGATGGGTGTGACGCCGCCACAGTTTCATAGATTTGGTATCAGTTATTTAAGAGTGTGCTTCTCTTTGTGTGGAGGGAAGGCTGGAGCAGTTAAACCCTTTTGGCTATGGTAAAACCAAGCCTTTTTGAGGCTGTACATTCATGTAAGCTCGTAGCTTATGTCATGTGTGTAAGTATGTGCATGTGCTGGTAAAAATGGATAGTAACTGATGATCGCAACAGAAGACCAAACTCTTCCTCCGCCCGGCTATCCCTCAACATTGTGCTAAGATGCTCCACTGGACAAAGCTGTGGCTTGTCACACCTGAGATTCCCAGGAACTATGCTAGATGAGAACCAACTGATAGTGTTAGTAACAGTGATGTCACTTAGCAATCGAAGAAGTCGATGACAACTCCCTTCCCAGTGCAGCTCAGCAAGTTGTTGCTTTCTATAGTTTTCATGGTGCCCCTATTGCTGTGGGAAAGTGATTGAGGGCTAGCACTCACGTGTTTGGTCAGATGTTTTGCATGCATGCTAAAATTTTATTCTTGAACATGTAAAGGAGTCACTCAGTACTTCACTATGTCTGAATTTTAAGTTTTAATTTTGTTTGAAATAAGTTACCTTATTATGGCATCTTAAGCCAGAAAAGGTGACTATACCTAGATTCTCATAAACGGTTTCACGACCCAGAGGTTGTTCTTGGTGATGCTGTTCCCCACTGACTCCATGTCAAAACTGGATCAAAATATGTTTTCTTTATAGCATTGTTTGTGACAGTTCCTCAGCCATGTATCACTAACTCCATGTATCTTATCAAATCTGAAAAAAAAAATCACAGCCTGAAAGATTACATTTTTATTCCTAAAAGTGTGGGCTTTAGCTTCACGGAAGAATGAAGCCCAACTGTTATAGCTAGAGTGCTTTAATAAATATTAAATGACAAGGAAAGGTGGTTCTATATTAGCTTCAGGGCTGTGGCTAATAACAGCTTCAGGTCTGCGGATGTAGCTCAGTTGATACAATGCTTGCCTATTATGTACAAAGCCTTGAGTTCCAACCCTGGAACCACATGAGCTGCATATAGTGATGCATGCTTGTAATTCCTGTAATCGGGAAGTGCTATGAGGATCAGAAGTTCAAGATCAACCTCAGCTTTACAGTGAGTTTAAGATCAGCATGGGCTACAAGAGGCATCGTCTCAAAAAACAACAACAAACCCCCCCCCCCAAAAAAAAAATCTTCAAATAGTGCTAAACAAATGTCATGGGTCTCCTGTCTTGTATAACCATCCTTGTCTCTTGCTGTTGTAGTTGTGAGTGCTGGGAAAAAATGAGGCAGGATGTAGGAGTTCTGTTGCTGACTGGATTAAAAGAAAAGGAAACTTCAAGTGTATAATGAATTTATCTCCTCAGCAGGATAAATACAGACGTGCTTTTGAAGGAATAGGTACTTAATCCCTCCTCCTCAATTACCTACGCCTTTTAAAAGTAAAATTGTGAATTTGATGTTGAATTTGAATCACACCAGGTGGTATGCATATCCATTATTATAAAATTCTCATTTTAATGAAAACTAGGATTTAGATATATCATCATCTTTTTTTGGAATGTCAAAACACACCCCAGTGGGAGAGTGCAGAATACCTGATGATTCACGGGAGATCTAGAGCTTGATGACTGGGTGTGAGCAAAAAGTTGGTGAAGCTGCTGGAAGAGTGAAAGGTGTGAAAGTGGAAAGGGAGCGTGGTGGACAAACAGACCATAGAAGAGTCCTGTCGCCCCTGCCTCCCGCTGTCTATGCCCTCATGTTTCACAATCGGGCCAGTCCAGTTTCTCACTTCCCACCAACAGGTGACAGACATGGACCGTGTCTTCCATGCTCAGGCTAAATAAGAGAATGGCTATCACCTTTGCTTCCCCGACTATCCTGTGGTGGTTGTGATCTAATGGTACACGCCGGAAACTGAGGGCTGGCTCTGGCCAAGCTAAGAACTGAGGCCCACAGCACAACTGATCGGTGGCAACCAGTATGTAAACTTGGAAGCATATGAGTTCTCAGCCATGGCTGGTCCCTTGATTGGAGGGTGTAGTTAATTGCAGGATCCTGACTCACAAAAACTATGATTCTAAGTGCATATGAGTTCTGATTCTACACTTGTGATGTTTGACACACAGTAATAGAAAGCTAGTACACAGGTATAGTAGTTTGCGTAGGCCAACATAACAAATAAACAGACAGAATTTACTTCTTCACATGGTTCTGCAAGTTGGGTGTCTGTAACCAATGTGTCAGAGGCATGTTTTTCCTGTGACCTCTCTCTTGGTATATAGATAGCAACCTTGTCCCTCTCCACAGTTTTTCTTGCACATGTGTCAATATCCTGGTTTCTTCCTTTTGCACAGATACCAGCCATATTGAATTAGAGCCCACACGCTGACCTTGTTTTAATTACTGTTTAAAACATTCCATCCACAACTGTAGTCACATTTGTAGGTCTGGGGGTTAGGACTTCAGCCTATGAAATTTGTAAGGCAGCAGCTCTGCCAGCAACAGTCAGCTTTATTAAAACCAGGGCGGTGGCACATGTGTGCAGCAGATAGAAGCAGGAGGCTTGTTGGAAGTCCAGGGTCAACTGGAAGTCCATGGTCAGCCAGTTCCACATAGCAACTTTCAGGCCAGCCATAGAAACAAAAACCAAAAAATAAAAAAAAATAAGTAAAAGTAAATCTGTAATTATTTTTAGCTTTATAGCTCAAACAATGTAAAACTTATTGTCTATAAATGTTTTTGCTTCTTTGTTTTCCTTTATTTATGTAATATAATTACATATATTTCATATTTTACATTTGTATATGTCACCTGATTAGCATATATTTGCATATCCTTATCTCCATAATGAAGTTATAAATCTTGTAAGCATGTATATCTTCCATTTGCTTCCACGTAAAACACTTCACTTGTTTAAGATAATGGTAATAAGTACATTTTCAAAATTTGGTGTAACCTTTTGTGTTTACTTGTATATTTTTAAATAATAACATTTACATATAGTTAAGAATTAGGAGTTGTTCAAGGCATCACAGTTTGAAGAATTTCCATTGAAAGATACACTGCTTTAGGTAGTGTAGACAATCCAGAGACATGGTTTTAGGGCCTCTCCATGCTATGTGGCTACTTCATGAAAACATTGCTTTTCTCACAGTGTGCATGTGCATGCACACACTCAGACACACGTGTGTGCACACATTATTTTCCAAAACTCCAGAAGACAGTTTATATGTGCAGCTGTGATTGACAGTTCTCAAAATATGGATCTGGGAAAATTCTGGACTTCTCTCAGTGGATCTGTAAGGTCAAATGTATTTTTAAATGAAAGGAAGACCTTATTTGCCTTTTGCAAAACAGCTGTTAGCAGTTGTGTGTGTGTTGACATGTGATGTGTCATGAATGCAAAAGAAATGGCCAGTAGCATTGCTGGAATTTGCATGTCTCAAGGCAGTAGTGTTAAACCATAATACCAGTCCTTTTAGCACCGTTGTCCCCCTAGGGGAGATAGAAGAGCAGTTGTTTTCATTTAATGTTGTCTGTGATGAAGAAATCAAAGCTGTGAAACTTTAACTGTTGCTGATGCATTTGTAACATTCTGCATGATGGTTGCGCTGCATGAGGGAATACTTTTGCTCTGTCTCCACATTTGGTGTTTGCTCAGGCAAAGAACCCATGTGGTGGCCTGAGCGGACGCCCCACCAGCTGTCCCTTCACCAGCATCATTGGTACTGGAAAAAAAAAAACAACACCCAAAAAGCTAGCTGGGGTCATTCAGACTTATGTGGACAGATGTGAACAGTGAGCATCTCATTTCAAGGGAAGCAACTGCAGCAGGCAGTATTTATTGCTGATATCATAAACTTTCAAGAAAAACAATTAGAATTTAGGGCAAATTGTATCTACCCACGAGAGCTGACTGATAACCCAAGCTAAAGGTTTTTCTGATGTGATTGGTGGTGATATTAACTGATTGCACTTTTATGAAGACCTACAATGGAATATGCCAGCATTCAGAAGAACTATATTATCTACTGAACCACTATTTCCCAATGACAGTGGTATCATGTGATAAAATGGTGTACTTCTTTCTAAGTGTAACATAAGGTTTTAATATGATGGAGTAAAGTTTAATTGTATTAGACAATATATAATGTTGAAAGTCCATTTGATTTAAACATTAACATTTATAACCTCATTTGATAGGGATCATAAATTTGATTTGTAAGGTTTCAAATTTGACATGGCACCTAAGCTTTAAAAACAAAACAAAACTACCATATGTTGAGTTTGGGTGTAACATTAAAGAGCAGTATCCATAGTTATCTGAAAAGCCCTTTAAATTATGTCCTGTATATTCTTGTAAGGTCAGATTCTATTCATACACTAAAACACCAACCAAATTGCATGGCAGACTGAATATCAAAGCTAACATGACGATGTGATCTTCATTGTTGGAGAGGAATTGAAGGGACTCACAAAAATGTAAAATGGATTCTCTCTTTTCATTATTATTTCATTTACCTGAGCAAATGGAGTATATTTACCAGGAAAAATATGGTAGGCAGGCAGAGGAAGGTGGAGCTGAACGGCAGCATGGATTTTTGGAAGTGTTGCTTGCAGAGAAACAGCACCCGCATAGGGATTTAGCCAAGCAACTGTGTGGAGAACAGTTGACCACACAGGAAACCCTTTGCTCCCAGGGGTAAACTATAGTGACCTCATCAGCACTGTGACATTTGGATTCCTGTTTCCAGATACGCATCCTATATAAATTTGCTTATTTTGAGTGATTTCAGGTGTCATGAATGCTGGCAATCCCAGCACATGAAAGGCTGAGGCAGGAGGATTGTGAGCTTTAAGTCAGCCTGGAGTACAGAGTGAGAACCAGAACCTGTCTTACAAAACCAACCAACCCCAAACTCCCCCAGATAAAAATAAATGCAAAACAAAATGCAAAGACAGGAGTTATTGTTATGTGCCAGCCCTTACCCTGTCAACATTCCAGGTGTGAATTCTGCTGTGTTCTGCAATTTAATAAAACACCAAGACAATCCAAACTACAGAAAACGAGGTTGCTGCATTAGGTACTTTTCACCTAAATGCAACTTCAAATGATCACTGTCTTTTAAAAGGAATCAAAAGATAAATAAGAACAAATACGCTTTATGCCATCTGTATACTGCCTATTATGACTTACTATTTTTGGCCTTCTTGTAATTTATTTTTTTCTCTATCATTTTTCAACAGATCACCAGAAACTGGAAAGGGAAGCTAGAATCTGCCGTCTTTTGAAGCACCCCAATATTGGTGAGGAATTATTTTCAACGTATCTTAAATGATATATGTTATGTACTATATGAAACTACAGTAAAAGTTTTAATTTCAATAATCAGAGTATTTATAGCTACTAACAAATAGATTGTAATCTCTTGATCATGGTTACATTTGATCTTTCTTAAGTTTTTATATATATTTTATTACATCGTCCCTTTTAATACAATTTGTGAAGCAAGATTGAAAATTTAAAAAAAATATTTCAATTAATTAACTTTACTTTCTTTTGTAGAAATGAATATAACAATGAAATAAATATTGTTTATTTCCTGTTGTACTGAAAATTGATTGCACATTAGCCGATGAGCATGCTGAGATTAATTTAAAATTAAGTAACATCTGACTATGTTTTATTCACCTTATTTTAACATGTTTTGTAGTCCGCTGTGTTAGCTCACAGTTTTCCTCTGAACACTTCTGAAATAAAAAAAAAAATGATGACCTTTTACTCAGTTAGGAAAGGAGCTGTAAAAACAGGCATTACTTGTTAAAATTTGTAGCTATAGTTTTTCAAGAAGTAGCAATTCCTCATAGACAAACAGTATAAAAACAAAAAAACCCCACATATGTATACTCATATGAGACAAGGAGCTAAAAATTTGGAAAAAAAAAAAACACAACCAACATATGGTAATATTTGGAATCTGTTTGTGTGTGAGTGTAATTAAGAATTGTTCAGCGGCTGCTGGTGATGGAGAGAAGAACTAGGCCATTATCACCTCAGTTGCTTTTGACTTATCCTGCCCCATTGAGGGATTCCAGTTCAGAGAAACGGTCAGGGCCATATCATTCTGAGTGGAGAATTTGAGTCAAGACTCCTCTTGAGATGACTCCATGAGAAGGAGCTGGTCACGTGGCCTGCTGGAGCTAGAAGATAGTCATTCTAAACAGAGCGAGAGTCAGCAGCTAAGGAGACCCCAAGGCAGAAGCTTGCCCAGTGCACTCCACCAGCTCTTGTTTTCTAGTTGGAGGAAATAGGAGCGTTTGAGTTTTTTGCTTTATCTTAACTGTTTTAATTGCTGGGTCCCTAAATTACTTAATCTAACTCTCTTGTATTTACTTCTGTGGAGAATAGTGATTTAGAAACAGCACTAGCAGCTATCCCAGGGGAGTAATCCCCTGCCAACAAACAAGGGATGTTTTAGCTTGAAAGAGGCATCCTGGCTGAGCATACCTTTAATCCCAACCCTCAGGAGTCAGAGGCAGGTGAATTTCTCTGAGTTCCAGACCAGCTGAGGCTGCAGAGTCAGACCTTGCCTCAAAACAACACATAAATAAATATGAAAGAGCACCTGAGCTCCCTGGAGAGAGCAGAAGGGAGGTGCTATCTAGCAGGGTCCTGCTGTCTAGCAGGGCTTCCTGTAGCTGATGTTCACAGCTGCCCTGGACTGCACATGGAAGCCTGGAGGGGCCTGGATTGCCCAGCAGCTGAGGTTCTTAATCTCTATTTTATTATTTGCTCTTTTTTACTGCCTTGTTTATCTATAATTTAAAAATCTGTTACATTTTAAAACTTCAAGAAAACAGACACTATGTTTGACAGTTTCTCCCCTGTGAAATTCTTCTTCTTTCATTTCTTTTCCTCATTTTTTTCTTCTTCTTAGACAGGGTCTCACTGTATGATCTGAAACTCACTATGTAGACCAGGCTGGCCCAGAAGTTACAGAGATCTACCTCCTATTGCCTTTTGGTTTTAGGATTAAAGGCATATACCACCAAAGAGTCAAGTCTTGAGAACTTACAGTAAATAAAAATGTTTGTTTTTTTTCCCTAAAGAGAAACATTTTAAAGGACCCCAAAGCGACAATTTATTAAACAACTTTTCTTCAGTGCTTTTTAAAGCATGTTTTTTTCTAATTGAAAAAGCAATATGTACACTTAGAAATAATTTCAGAAAAATATAATGATGGTTAAATAAGAAACTGGAGGAAATAGTTTGTAATATTTGTTTTATATGTTTCTGGCTTTTTTTAAAAAATGAACCTTATGCCTGGCTAACTTTCAGCATTCTTCGTTGTGTGCCTTCTTACTGTGTTACACATTTTGTTAGAACTGTCCCACTCAACATAGCATCGAGAATAGAGTGGTAGGTTAGCGGTGTGCCGGGCTGTCACAAAGACAGGGAAGCAGTAGTCAAAGAGATGCTGTCTCTGCCTGCAAACCTTGCATTGGAGTGTGTAAACAAGCCAACCTCCAGATAATGTCATAGAGATTCCTGATGCTCGTAATTGATGTAGGGTAATTGGATATGTGGAGACTGAGTGGCTCCTGTTTAAAAAAAAAAAAAAAAAAGAGCAGAGTCAGATGCTAGTTAGCAGTGAAGACAGATTTTGCCCTGACTACTGCACTATGGGAAAGAAGTGAGCAGCACTGTCAGTCACATACTAACATGCAGCATGACTGACAGGATTCTTTACTCACAGACTGTCCTAGGAAGGTCATGAGCAGAGTCCAAAGTTGGGCCTGTTTGAAAAGAAGAGCGCATTTGTCACTACGTTAAAATGGCTTGTCCCGTAAAATATGACTGGGGGGGGGGGTCACATTTAAACTGACATGTAAACAACTGTGGAAGATTCCTGAGCACACTCAGGAGGAGAGCAGTTCAGGCTAGAGGGCCCTTGTCAGGAGGAGTGAAGGGAGCAGCCAGAGTGGAAAGAATGACTGAGCCGGCAGGGTGGGTGTCTCGTCCCATAGGGCTGCATTTGCTGGGTGAGGGAGCTTGGCTCTCCTTCTAAGTGCAATGGGAGGCCAGTGGGACAGTGGGAGGATTTTCATCTGATTGGCTTTGCCTTCTGTGTGCAAAGCAGATTATAGCCAAGTGCAGTGGTACACAGTCAGAGAGAATAGTGTTCAATGTGTCACAACTCCAGCATTCCAATAACAGGCCACAGATTATGTAGCATACACTCGGTGTTTTGTTTTAATAATTGAGGAAATATTGTTTGAATCTCTGACATAATACTCCAGAGTCATAATTCTTAAATGACTGAATTCTTGATGACCATACCTCTTCAATTGCCTTGATAAAGAGGTACTGGTGTTTAGAGATGCTAACTTGATGATTGCAAAGATGTAGGTGATTCTATTCTGTTTTTAACAACAACAAAACTGAGGTTGTTTGGCTCACCCAAGTTCCTCTGATGTATAGGATGGGCAGTAAATGATAAAGTTCAATCACTAGGCTGGCATGGCGGAGCACACCTGTAACCCCAGTGCTTGGAAGATTGAGGCAGGAGGACCAGGAGTTCAAGTCCATCTTTAGCTATATAGTGCATTTAATGCCCTCCTGGGATACATGGCACACTGTCTCGCTAACATAAAGTAAAATAGGTCAAATACTGAAAAACACGTCTTAATATAGAGCTGTTTCAGAACATGTTCTGTCTGCACAGGTTTTATTATATGACACGTGTAACAGCACATGAAGTTGCATTTGCTGACAAGTGTTGACCTCATATAGAGATGCTCCGCTTCCTACGAAGAAGTTTTTCAGGCCTACGATTGCTAAGTACATTTAGGATCTACATAAGTTTATTTTTCCAAACTCTAAGCCTCAGAGTTTCCGTTGGAATGATCTAAGCCTACTTTAGAATCTGCAGATAGAGACCGAAGGTCCCAGGAGCAAAGCTTTATGGAAAGGTCATCATCAGACAGGCCTCTCAAGAAGTGCTGTTCTTCCCTCCTTCCCTGCCTCTGTGGCTGTGAGGGTTACACAGCAAACTGACACTGTGACTGCCATCCTAGACGTTCCCGGTCTTCGAAACATACCATCCCTCAAATTCCCATAGGACAATATTAGCAATGATGTGTGTGTGTGTGTGTGTGTGTGTGTGTGTGTGTGTGTGTGTGTGTGTGTGTGTCTGTCTGTCTGTCTGTCTTTCTGCTCTTTTAGCAGATCACTTCATCCAACCTGTAAATTCCATTTTTTTCCATTCTACTCTGCCAGCACTTGTCTCCAGCATCCTCAGGTCCTGTGGAGAACTAGTGCAGCCAGGCACCGTGACTGTCAAGCCGAAATAATGCTCTCATCACTCAACAAATGAATAAGTAACCATCACTGCGGTGTTGCTAGCTTTGAACCCTTTGAAAGAAAGTAACACAGAGAAGGCAGGCAGGCTTGAGTAAATACTGATTAGTCTCTAAGAAAAGGAATACAAATGCTAAAACCCCATTGGTCATATGAGGCAGGACTGAAATTTTGGATGATGGAAATTCAGCATCCCCCACAGTAACACTTCTCAGTTTTTCCATAAGAATTCTTCCTCTGTTATTGATTATTCTTATATTCACAACATTTTATTTACACGGAGGGAATAATTTTTACTGCTGAGGTACTTTCTCTAGTGACTTTCTGACAGGAAAATAAGGCCACATATTGTTTAGTATAAAAAGCAAAGCGTTCTTGTTTTATGGTTAGCTTTTATTTGATTAAATCTCACCTCTTTATCTTGATTACTTGGTGTGAAGGCTCAATTTCCTATAATATATTACTGTCTGAAGAATTGATTGTCTTTTCCAATAAATGTGAAAAACAGCAGGAAGAGACTTTTCCCCTTACAAATACATTTTTTTTTCAAAATGTATTTTTATCTGCACTCTTTCTCTGCCCGTCCTGCCTGGCTCCCAACCTCTCCATCTGCTTCCCTTCTTCCTCCCCTCCTTCACTTCCTCTCTCCCTCCCTTCTTTCTCCTTCCTTCATTCCACCCCTTAGTTTCTTCCTTCCTCCTTTCTTCTCTCCTCCCTCCCACCCTCCTTGTTCACATAGTATTATGACAGTGTTATACCCTTTATAATACCTGACTGAAAGTGAAATTCATCATTGTTATGTAGACATTTTAGTAGAAAGGCAACCTGAATATCATTTATTCATATTAATATTATTGTGCCACTGCCCCACCAACATTTTTTTGTATTATTGACAGTTAATACAAACTTATCTATCACAAGCTATCACATTAAGATTTGAAAATAAATAAATAGTGTTGTGTTGGAATTCCAAAGAACTTTGCCTCTAGAATTAGTAATAAAATTGTGTTACTGGGCACTGGTCTAAGGGTAATCTTCTTGTGTGTCCCACCTTTTAGTTTCTATAGCAAACACATGCCATTATTTTCTCCATTTTATAGACAAGGAATAGGAATGAAAGCCCATAGAGATTGCTCGGTTTAACCATGTCCGGTACGGTGGGTTGGAATCCACATGTCTGTACCCTAGCATCACAACTGAGATCTTCTATGCTCCATGTTGCTGCTACCCACTGTAGCAGTCTGGGTTAGTCACCCTGTTCTTTCAGATGTACAGAAAATAATCTTAAGATTTTTATGACGATTGCTCAGACCAGTTCTCTTACCTAGAGAAATTCCTGATTTGGGTCTTTATCTTTAGACCCTTTTGCCGGAGGGAAACATCAGCATTAGATTATTTAAACACTAATGATTAAGACAGTTTCTATAGAACCAAGTACTCTTCAATGACGCAGGTTAGTATTTTGGTAACAAACTTGCCCTGTCATTTAGATGACCACAACTGACCTGCAATAAATTCTGTATTTTACATGTTGTACAAGATAGTCTTTTACTTTTTTCTCATTGATTAGAAAAAGTGAACCAAATATTTATCAGAAAACAGTAAAAGCTAAAGAAACAACACAGAATGGCAACCGATGTGATACTGTATAGTATTTAAAAAACTTATTGCAAAACACTGTGTGTGGGGAGAAGTCAGGATTAAGTTGCTATGTGATGCTGAATACTGAGTGATGACTAGTGGTATCAGTGAATCATGCAAGCACATGATGAATGTCTTTAAAATAAACTTACTTAACGCACCCGGAATAGTGATGTACTAATTTAAAGGTATTAGTAATTTTTAAAAAATCCTCTTGTAAAGTCTTTCTGTGTGCTCAAACTGGTCTGGACCACCCATCTCCTGAGTGCTGAGGTTACAGATGTGTGCCACCATGCCCAGACCATGTTAGAATGTTGAGATAGTTTCTGAGAGTGTACTTTAACATGTGATTATAGCGTTTGTTTTTGGGCATTTTGTTAGCTGTCATTTATTATGGTAGAAAAGTTTCTGCATTGGGAAAAGTAGCTCTAAATATTTATTACTAATAAATTTAAATATGAGATTTTATCTTCTTTAGAAATGCTCCATGGGTAGACAGTTTTGCCTCTGAGTTTGATTTACAGTGCATCATGTAACAAAATCAGATTCAGGTTGAATTAACTTACCATGAACTTATGGGGCTCATTTGATATAATATTACCTTTAGCGTTTACTTTTAAGACCAATAACCTGCGTTGAAGGAAATGGGAAAATTCAGAGGAATGACTTCTGTTCCTCTCTTGAAATATTCTTTCATGTGTTTTATTTAAGTAGTAATTTAAATTTATTTCCCATGAATTGACAGAAAAAATATTTGGTTTGCTTATACTAATGACATTTAAATTTTTTTATAATTCATTTTTCAAACTTTAGATTTCTAGTGATGAGTTTTATCCACTAAATATTTTAAAAATAATAAGGAATTTTCAATAGCTTGAAAAACCAAAGAATATGGAAGTTTTGTAAGCATATTATTTTGAAGTATTTGTCTTTCATCTGTTATTCTGAGAAAATAAATGGGTCTTATGTTGTTATTTTTTTTTGCAATTATCTAAGAGGACTCTTACATTCTATAAATATTTGCTTTGTAAGCACATCAAACATTATTATCTTTGAAACATCAGTATTTTTCCATTTACATGCATTTGTATGGGATATTTATTTTAAAAAACAGCTTTTATCTTATCTATTTTTATATACTTTGAACTGGTGAAACAACAGTGTATTTTGATTAACTCTTAAATGCTTTTAAAAATATAATCTTTCCCACTTGTCATTTTGTTTATAATTAATTAAATATCATTAGATGGGTTTTATATACACATTTGATTTGGGAATTAAAGAAAATGATACCTGTGTGAGTATGGTACAAATGCAACAAAAAGTCAGTCAATAACAGTGTATAAATAGTTTTAGAAGCTCTCAACTGTTTCCAGTGAATAGAGATGTGATGAGTCTGGTAGTTAGCCAAATCACTAACTATTTACAGCTCACATCCTGAAAGACCACAAAGATGACCGAGGCATAGTCCTTGATCCCAAGCACAGAGCCAAGCGTTACTTATGCAACTCTAGTGTGGTACAGTTACATTCTGCAATGAAGCTGTTAATTAGGAGCCACCGAAGTGTGAAATACAGTCTAAGAATATTGAAGTTATGAGTTGTAAAAGTCCTTATCATTCCTGAGGACAGAGAACTGGAATGATTTTATTGTCAGCCGTGGAGACTGACTGGAAGTAATAGTGGAGAAATTCTACCTCCGAAGGGAAGGGATTTGGTCTTTAATCTGTAGAAACTAGGTAATTTATTAAAGATTTAAGGATTATCAATTTCTCAGAAGAATGTATTGGTAGTAAAAGGCAAAGGTGTTTGGCATCAGGAGCAACTGGTATAGAGAGAGCATTTGAAAGCCTTTGGAATTTATCCTAGGTGTCAGGGCATGGTGGATCCTGAACCATAGCATGGCAGCTAGATGACAAGGGAAAAGTACTAGAGATGTCACTGTATTTTTAGAGGTGTATCTTCAGGAAGGCTTGGGCAGTGGTTAAGTTGTGGCAGATGGGAAGGGAGGTTACCCTGAGGTTTCTAATCGGGGTGATTGCAGACACTGATCCCTTCATCTGCTAATGGAGAACAAAAGAGAGAAACAGAGTTGTGAAATAGTAGAAATTTAGATGAGGGGAGAACATGATTGTGTTGTTATTATTAAGGACTGGAAAAATACCCTTCTTAATGGGCCATGGAAGAAAAAGAAAACCCACAAGACATACACACACACACACACACACACACACACACACACACACACACACCCCAAATGCTGTTCAAACTTCTGATCTTTGGCCTCTTGGCAGAATCTGTGAACCTTACACCTTTTGTGGTCTCCTCTTCAGAATCGAAATGGGTGACAATAACGATGATTGCCCCCCCCCCCGGGCCAAAAGTGAAAGCTAGCCATGGAGAGTCAAGTTAGATTTTCAGCGTCAATAATGAATGCATAAGCAGTAACTCTCAGTTGTGACTTAGAATGTTCTCTCTGCTCTTCCATGCCTTTTTTAGTTGTGTGTCTCAAACTGGTTCAGTTGTTTAAGTTTGTATGTTTGCATATTTGTGTTTTATTTCTATGAGGCAAAATTGCATGGAAATCTAGAGAGTATGTATGAATCTATATTTCATGGTCCCTGTTGCATACCTGAGACAGTGAATGTGGGTGAGCCCACCAGCCTTGTAGTATAATTAATTATGTTATAGTAGAGACCATAGTCAGATGAGAAGACTAGTTATTGAACAAAAAGTTTTATAAAAAGCAATAACAATACTTTTCTTTGATTATTTTCATTCTGAATATGCTTAAAGGAAACTTTTTTTTTTTTTTTTTTTTGGTTTTTTTTCGAGACAGGGTTTCTCTGTGTAGCTTTGCACCTTTCCTGGAACTCACTTGGTAGCCCAGGCTGGCCTCGAACTCACAGAGATCCGCCTGGCTCTGCCTCCCGAGTGCTGGGATTAAAGGCGTGCGCCACCACCGCCCGGCGCTTAAAGGAAACTTTAAGGCAGCTAATTTTTTTTTTTTTAATTTTAGATAAATATGTTTGTTTTTCAGCCTTCAGGGACTCTGGTCCCTTCACTTTCTCCTTCTCTTGGAGATATTTGGCAATGTGTGGAAGTGTTTTTTAGCATCACAACTGGGAGTACCCTGCTGGCATCTTTGGAACATGCTACAGGGCATCCTTCACTGCACAGGACAGCATATTATAATCATTAATTATGAGGTTCAGGGCTGTGCAACCTGGATTTCAAAAGGACTGCAGCATTAAGAGAAAAACAACAAATAGACAGTCTTATTGGTGTATCTCCAGAATTGTGCATTCTCCTTACATACCTGAAGAATCAGTCAGTAGATCTCCTTCAAATAAAGGGCACATCCAGTGAGGAGCGTGAACTGGTTTGGAATAATTGACATTCATTAATTAAACTGAGGCATGGAAAGTCCAGTGGAAGCAGAAGCCGAGGAAGCGCAGCCTGGAGCTGACACAGTCTAACTCTGTCTTTGCAAAACTGTCTTATTACACAGCCATATCAAGCCTGATTCCCACTGCCGCATACCAAGTGGTAACAACATTTATTTAAATAAAGTAGAATAATTCAAACTTCTGCCTAATTTTGACATGCCTTCTCCTCAATTAATCTGAGTCAGTGGCGTGCCGCTGTGATGTAACTGAGCAGAACAGCTAGCCCGGAAAAGAAGAAAAACAAAAAGGAAGGTATCACAGCCTCTATGTGATATTTTTTCTATAAAACAAAAAAATATTAATTTTTTGAGACAGCAAATAGGCAGAGTAATTGAATGCAGTTACTTGCTTTTCCTTTGGGGAGATTTTAGTTCGTAGAGGGAAATGACAATGTCCAATTTAATTTTAAAAGATCGTCCTGGCTGATGACAGTGCAACCATTGTCCCCCTCTGTTTAGAAACTCACATGCAGCTTCCCATGGCCCTCAAAACAAGCCCGAGTCCTCAAGGACCGGCACGGCCAAGTCCAGTGAACGGCTGCCCTTCCCTCTTCCCATCCTGGTCTCACCATCTCCAGTTTCCCTCTGGTCCTCTGCCCTAGTCCCTCTGAACAACTTGTGTTTCATTAGCTATAACTGAGTTCTGTGGTAGGGCAGTGCCTGAACCTCTTCCTGGGCAGGTCGCTCTCTTCCAGAACCTCAGCATCACCCCCTTACCCTCAGGCCTGTGCTAACCCACCCTCAAGGTGAAGAAGG
This sequence comes from Peromyscus californicus insignis, assembly GCF_007827085.1. Taxonomy (NCBI): domain Eukaryota; kingdom Metazoa; phylum Chordata; class Mammalia; order Rodentia; family Cricetidae; genus Peromyscus; species Peromyscus californicus. The sequence continues at coordinate 103,829,373 of NW_026294617.1, forward strand.
GAAAGCTGCCTCTGCTAGCTCACCATGGAGTAGCAGCTTGCCTCCTAGCCTAGACGAGCATCCCTAACTAACTTGTCTGGCTTCCATTCTTCTTCTCTGTGACACTGAACCAAGAAACTTACAGTTATTTCTTGATTGGTTTCCTCCCGGTAGCACAGAAACCCCACGAGGGAGGAACTGGCCTATGTAGTGTCATCTCCAGCAGCCCCTGGTGGAGAGGCACTTCACAGGCGTGTTTATTTTTACTAGGCTCAAATCTAGATAATCAGAAAGGTAACAAAAAGTTCTATTAGTACAATTTAAGAAGTCACATAAACATGGATTTGTGACATGACTGTTTCATGCAATCCCAAGAAAGCCTACCGGCTTTCTTCTGGCTACAATGAATGCCAGTGGCCTAAGGCTGAGCCCTGCCTACTGGAAGATTGTAGCCTGAGAGCAAAGCTTTGGGCTCCATCTGGTTGGGCCCTTGAGGAAGGGTGCGTGGGGTGGTTGTCAGCATGCCTCTTTCATAAATCTGCCCTTCATCAACAGCCTCCCATCACTTACCCTCACATTCCTCGGTGCTGCCTTCTTGGCCAGGTTCTTGTGCTTTTTACTTTTCCCTCACTCTGTAGAGAACTTGAGTCCTTTTGTCAGGAGAGTAAGTGGTTCCTTGTCTCTTTTACCTGATGGACAGCTAAAGCTGCGAGCTGCCTCCTCATCCTCCAGGGAAATGATTAGATGATCTCTCAGAAAGCATAACCATAAATTAAAGTTATGGATTGTTTTTCTCTCTCTTTCCAGACTGTCCTTGAACTCAGCCTCCAGATTTTTGGGATTAGAGCCTGTGCCACCATGCTTGGGTGAACATTTCTTAAACACTTAGCACTTAAATAGACTGCCCTGTTATTTAAAGCTAAAGCCTATTCCAGATGAAATTGCAGAACCCGTCACTAGAAAGAGGTGTTGGTGTGTCTCGCTGCTGTTATCACAAGCTTGCCCTGCTGCCTGTGATTCCTTTAAAGGAGGTTGGGAGTCCTGCTGTGAATTGAGGATTGCTCAGTTTGCCAAGGAAGCACACTCTTACTAAATGTTCCTAGCTTGGGCGCCTGGGCTCTCCAGTCTCACTTACTTGACTATTATTGTTCAAAAGCAGTCATACCATTTCATAAAGGAAGGCATGAGTTATGGTATCCTGGCAGAATTATTGATGGACATTGAAAGCTGAATTTAATTTTTATACATCATAAAATATTATTCTTCAGGGACTGAAGAGATGGCTCAGCGATGAAGAACAGTCAGTGTTCTTACAGAGAACCTGAGTTCAGTTCCCAACACCCAGGTGATACACAGTGGCCTATAACTCCAGTTCCAGGGGCTCTAACATCCTTTTCTGGCTCCTTAGGAACTTGCATGCACATGGAACATATAAACTTTTGAAGCCCTACACACATATTTATAAAAACAAATAAATCTTTAGAAATATTTTTCTTTGATTTATTTCACACAATCAGTAATATGAGATCCACCAGGCGGCGGTGGCATACACCTTTAATCCCAGGATTCAGGAGGCAGAGTCAGGAGAATCTCTGTGAGTTTGAGGCCAGCCTGGTCTACAGAACGAGATCCAGGACAGGCACCCAAACTACATGGAGAAACCCTGTCTCGAAAGACCAAAAAAAGAAAAAAAGGGATCATTGCTAGACCACATCTATAAGCATAGATGGTGGACTGGGTTTGCCTAATCCCTGCTTCCGAGTCTAGAAGACTTTGCTGTGTGGGTTACTTGAAACTGGGCTATGAGCTGAATTCCCTGGACTCCTTCTTGACTCTGGAAAACAGCTCTGTAACTCCTGGCCACTTTACATATTCTGAGAAGTTAAACTGGTAACTACAGTGGTAACCTATCTGGCTTTACAATTCAAAATTCTTCCTATTCTGAAAGATGGCTCCAGTTTGTACATTAGTTCTGCTGCAGATTCTAGGTCTAATGTGACATGAAAGGCTTTTCCTCAATTGCTCAGTTTTAGTTGTGCCTTCTGGTTGATTGGCACTTACCTGTGTTTCCAGGTGCCCTTGCACTACTTTTTCTGTCCCAGGATGAAGTTGTTGATGTCTGTGTTCCATCTCCTTAAGCATCACTACTCAACTGCCCACCTGGGTCACCTGTAGCTTTGGGACTTAGTGTGGAGCCTAAGTTAATACCACTCCAGGCTTACCTCTGCTATTGTTTTATTGTTGTTTGAGGCAGGGTCTCAGTCTGTGGCCCTCGCTGGCCTGGAACTTGCTTTGTAGACCAGGCTGACCTTGAACTCACAGAGATCACTTGCCCCTGCCTCCCAAGTATGGGTATTAAATGCAAATACCACCATGCTCAGCCCTCTTTTTTGTTTCTTGTAAGTCGACTATTTGATCTGGATGATCTTTGCATTTATACATATATGATGTCACTAGGATCATGTCGACTCTGGACTTTTTCTCATATTTTTAAACATCTGGCCTGTATATAACCAAGGCCAGCTTTGTCTCACCTTTGAGGAATCACTCCCATCTCAGCCAAGAAACTGAGAAGATGCTTCCTTAGTTATTTATTTATTTTCCCATTTCTTTCAATTGTGTTGTTGATGATGTCTTGTCTCTTTTTCTTTTAGGATCTATCCTTTCCCACCTTTCCCCAAATACCCTGAGTTCTCCAGTTGTTCCTCTCATGGAACTGATCCAGAATGGACCCTGTTGAGAGTTTGCCTTTTTCTATAATAGAAGCCCATTTGACAGTGATGGATATAAACCAGAATGAAATAAGTTGACATAATAAAAGCCCTGTCTAGGAGAGTACAGAAGAAAACACACTCATCTTCATTTGCAAATTTCTTAAGAAGCAATTCCTATTATCCTTTCAACCTATTTTTTTTTATTTGTGAACCTGACGTTAGTCGGTTTAAAAACTCATTGCAGTTTAATCAGGACGTGTAGTATGGTTTCAGAGAGAGATCGAAAGAGATACAGAGAGAGACAGACAAAAAGAAAGACAGTGACAGAGAGACAAAGAGACAGGGAGACAGAAAGAGAGACAAAGACAGAAAGACAGAGACAGAGATGGGAGGCAGACAGCTCTGAATGTGTTCACTCTTACCAGGTATAAACAAATTTTCCAAATGAAGGAAATAAGCAAATCATATCGAGGCACAGAGCCAGAGCCAGCAGGTTATCAAGATGGTCAGTGGAAGGAAAGGCTGATGGTGTGTCCCTGCAAAGCGTGAGAGACTCTGACTCATATTCGCTGGCTTAGGCATAGATAGGAACAGTGAGCTGCCAGAAAAGGAACAATCCTTGCTTTGTGTAGGCAGTGCAGCAGAGTTCCTGGGCCTCATAGGCTGTCACTGCTCCAGACTCTCTCATACTGTTAGTGATTGATATTGTTGTCTCAGCTCATGCTGAAGGTGCACTTCTGAGGCTGCGGACAATTTACTCCATACACTGGCAGGCTGGGCTCCTGAGCCTCCATGCATGACTTCAGGAACAGCCCTGTGGATGACCTGGATCTGTGACAACTACCTCTGACCCTGTTATTTTGTCTTCTGCCCTTCCTGGACTTTTCTGCCTTGTTTGTCTCACATCCTCCAAGACAGAATTCATCCCTTCCCGTTGAAATGTCACATTTTTTACTACTAACTGGGATGAATGTAGATGGAAGAAACACAGTGTAACCGATCTCCAAGTAATGTTTTCTATTTCTCTGGATCTCTCAGCATTTGGATTGCTTCTCATCTTTGAGTTATATAGCATAGAGATAGCCATCCCCTCATTTCTTTAAGAGAAATTTGTCTTAAATTATTTTACAGTTCTGTCCAGGTATTCTCCTGTCCTTGTTCTTAATTTTAAAGTGGAGTGTATTGCTTTTACTTCATGAGTCTATCTTAGTCTGAGCCTAGTGTTCTTTTTGCAAACTAAGAAATTTAATGACCTCTGTGAGCGGCTCATGGTTTATCCCAGGGCAGATTGTATAACATTTTCAGTAAGTGACCAACTTATTTTATTTTATAGCCTTATTCTAATTATTAGAGGTTTGGGTAGTATTTTATTTTCTTGATAATCTTTTTAAATATAACTCCACAGAATTCCAAACTCCCAGTTCTTTATTCTGTTTGGAAGTTGAAAGTTTTAAGAAAGATAGGTATATTTTTAGATCCTAATGTCCTGAAGCTCATACAATTCTAAACATTTGTTATAATTATCTCGCTATTTTCCCAACTATTCTTCAAGTCTTAGTAGACTTAATCTCTGGGGTTTTTGTTTGTTTGTTTTTGTTTTTGTTTTTGTTGTTTTTACTCAGTTAACCATTGGTAACTGATTCTGTGCCTATATAAATGGGGACTCTATGAGTCTCAAAGACATTAATTAAATTTGGTTGAGCTTGCTTAGTTTACAGAGGGTGGAACTAAGATTCAAATACATTTGTTTGATTCCAAAGTTCACATTTCGACCTGACAAACCTTCTGTTGTTTACTTCCTCATCTGTACAAGTCCCCTACAGCTCTCGGTGTAACAGCATTACTTTTCATTTGCATGAAGTACTGAAATATGGTACCAACCATGTCATGAGGTTCTTTCTTGTGAGGGAAGCTAGGACCATTCATGGGAGCATGTAAAGGAAGTGCCTGCATTAGGTATATTAAGAGCAAAGGGTTGTGTCAGTTGTGGAATGTTTTCTATACACTTGTCTATCTCTAAGGACAGGGAGGGAAGAAACAACAATATAGCCCTAAATCAGACACTATGTCTGTGATCACTACCATGTAATCATCTTTACCTTCAAAAAATTGCTACCTAGTTTTTGAGGTGGAATATCTGGTTCAAGACCCCGTCAAGGCCTTTTCTGTCCCTAACTTCTGTATCCAGCTCAGGCCTCCACTGGTGTTGAGTGTAAGAGCTCTGGGTGACTCCATCACCTCCTGGTTACTGAGTCCACTGGATCCCCCTTGGTTCCAGTCTTCCTCAGTGTCCCTTATGATTTGAAAAATGAGTCCCTGCCTCAGGCTTTTGTACACTTGGGTTTCTTCTTTGTCTTTAACTTATTTCCAGTCTTCTCTGTGAATTCCCCTTCCTCTGTGTCCCTCTTAAATCTACCTAGGCTATCTCAATAACATACTGGTTTTCCTTACTCTACTCTCCATTTGAGCATTTTCCTCTAGACATGTTTCTTGTTGCTTACTGGAATGTTCTTGTGGATTTCAATACCTTCTTAATAATACTATGTTTGAAATGGTCTTTGTTTTGCACCCCTACCCAAACCCGCTCCTAGGCTTCTGTTAGCTTATAAAGCTCCTGCTCCACCTTAGAGACACACTTGCAGACTTGAAGTCCCGACCCCTCTTTTTCCTTGATGATTCATGCAATCAAATTTCTCTGCCTTTAACTTTCCCAATGGCTTGTAAATGGCCCCTTCTTCTAAATGCACACTCCACAGCCCAGGTTCTGCTAAGCCTTTTTTAGAACTTTCTTTGGCTGCTGAGAGAGGGATCTTTTATAAGGCTGCAGACTCAATACCGCTTCCTTTCTTAAGGCCTTTCTAGAGGTCCTTAGTTCTTCAAACTAAATTCTAAAATACTGACATTGAAAACTTCTGACGTTCTGAGTTCCTAAGATTGTCCTCTCTACATATGTCTCAAGACACATACACCCATCTCCAGAGCCTGCAATTTCTTATTTTCCCATCTTTTCTCAGTGTCTTTCTACTTGTACTTTTTGGGTAGTAAATATCCCTTTTTCCTTCTCCTCTCCAGTTGATTTATATTCATTCATTCTCTCTCTCTCCTCTTCCTCCCTCAAGCTAGGGATCAGACCCTGGTGTTGGAGCCTTCTAGGCATGCTATACCCCTGAGCTACATCACATTCCCCAGCCTGGGTCTTCCTTTCTCTTTCAGCCTCATCTCTAGACATCATCCCCGACATTTCTTGACATCCCTAATTTGGTGGGTGGCTCAGAGATAGGAGGGGGGTTCCTCTTCTTATTTGTCCGGAGGTGTTGGGCAGGTGGGGAGTGGCTTAGGTGGCATGTTATCTATTCACATGTGGGATTGCCCTAGAATTTAGCTCCTTGACTTGAGGGACTTTATTCATGGTTTATCTTTAGGGACTATCAGACAAGATGTCCTTACAATTATGGTACAAACTATGTTATACCAACCATTTGTATCCCTATTTATAGCTTCAGAATTTACTAAGCATTTTATGGGGTTTTTTTTTTTTTTGTTTTCTTCTGTCGTTAAGAAGTCTGGGGGAAAGGATAGATTAAAATTGTGCCTTTTAAGTCACTTGGGAAGTTCTGCCCTCCCCACTGTTTAACCCATAACACAGTTTCACATCCTTGGACTGTCTCCGTATTTAAGTTATTTTTTCTGGTGGATGGAGTTAAGAGGGGACAGATTTGGAGGGCATTTGGGTAGTACTTCCCATCAGAATAGGAACAAAACCTCAACGGGTGCTTGCTAAAAGCTCTAACTACTCACCGAGGTGGAATTCTCTTACTCTTTTCCTAAACTTCACTTTGCGAATGTCATAAACTAGCCCCATTGCCTTTTACCGCTAACTCCAAGCTGTTTTCCCAAAAGTGCAGCTGGCAGCGCCAAGAGCACATTCTGTATCTTGTAAGTACCTAACCTTCCTCCTTGGGCGTTCCCCTCTGTGGGAGTCACACCTCAGAAAAGACAACAGTGAACTTCCTGCCTGGTTCTCATTATTCACATGTTCACATGGTCCAAATACCTAGCTCGTTCCCCCTCTTACACACCCCCACACATGCAGGCACACACACACACTTTTGTTCTAGGCAGAACTTTTTCTGTGTTTCCATTCAAGATCCATGATTTTCCACATGATCTGCCCAATCAGGCATCTCCTTTCTTATCTAAACTTGTTTTTTTCATATCAGATTTGGACTAATGTGTAAATTACTGCACATAGCTGCTGCTCAGCAGCCTCGGTGTATCTAGTGGGGTGGGCACTGGAACTGTGCAGCGGGGGGATGGCAGAAGAGAATGCACACCACTGTTCTTTTTATGGAAACAATAAGGAAAACAGAACTAACCAGTGCCAGACAGGAGGAGTAGGGAGGAGATGGCAGATAGCACTGTGTCTGGGTTGTGGTGGACAAGGATAGACTAGTCATCCTTTCCCTAGCTCTACACTAACCATGTAGCCCTAGGAAACCAGTTCTGCTTAAGTCCTTGTGACAAGATTGGAGTGTTTATTGCTGCTTCAGAAGCATTGAACTCTGGTTTGCTTAGGGAGCCTGTCACAGCCGATTCAGTAAAGTCTCGGGAACAAAACCTAGAGACTAAAACCCAGCAATTTTTATGCTTTTATATGTTTTGTGAAGGAAGATTGAGCTGGCTTCTTCCTTAGGGGGTATTTTGTTGGCATCCAAGTTCATAATTTCGTAAATCTCGAGATGATGGATTTCAATCTCCTGAATAGTCAGATTATTGTGTGCTTGCTGCTGACATTGTTGATTGTGTGCCCAAATTGAAACAAAAGAATGCATTTAGCTTCCTCAGTGAGGACTAGTGAAACCAAACACAGACGAAACCAAGGGAAGAAAGATAAGGCCTACGAGTTTATCAAAGTAGCTAATCGTACTTTAAATAACTCCCCTGTGGACTCTACTCTCTCTCAACTTTCTTACCTCCACTTGATACCTTTTGTTTGTTTGTTTGTTTGTTTTTTGTGAAGACAGGGTCTCACTATATAGACCAGGCTGGCCTCCTAATCACAGAACTCTATCTGCCTCTGCCTCCCCAGTGCTGAGATTAAAGGGACACATCCTGTCATGTAAAACATTAGTTTGTTGTTTTTACTTAATAAAATAAAACATGGGGGCATGCTTTGTTTTGGACATAGAGCTGTTTACAGGAATGTAGACAAATCATTGCAGATTTAGAATTCTAGTGAGCTTGCAAAATTATATTTATTCATTTGTTCATGCATTTGTCCTTTTTAAAACTCTGTCCTCCGGACACCTTCAGTACAACAGTGAACCAAACTGACAATAAACAGATGATAAAGCCGGTCCCTGGTTATACTGCGATAATGAGCCATATTCTGAGGAAGGGATGGGAGAGGCTTTGCAGGCCCTGGAGGACAGGTGTGGTTCAGCCTCACTGGCCTGGATGAGGGTAGACACAGCCTGGCCAGATGGCACGATGTGGAGTAAGGAGACCAGATGTCATAGTAATGGTACCAGAAAGGGGCCAGAGGCTCTGCACTCTGGGAGAGAATCTTGCCTTTCTGTCTGCATGAGATAGTATATGGAGTGAATATTTACCCCTACTCATATGTTGAAGCCCTCTCTCCCAAAAATGTGATGGTCTTTAGAGGTCCGACCTATGGGTCTTCTGAAGGTGACTGAACCTAAATTAAGCGATCATAGGTGGGGCTATCCTGCTAGGATTAACGAAGAGACTAGGGTGCCTTTTCTTCCATCTGAGGACACAAGAACCACTGGCAGCCTGCCAGGAAGGATGCCTTTCCTTTAAGCCTTAGACTTCCCAGCTTCAGACAGTGGGAGAACTAAGTGCGTGCTGTTTAAACCACCAGGCTCTTCTTCTCCAGCTGCCCACACCGATTTGTACAGCCGGGAAGGCTTTGAATATCGTGAATAGAGAAGAAAGCTGCTTTGGTCTCTTGGTTGAGGTGACTCTAACTACCATGGTGTAAGGAGATGACAGGGGCCAGAGCAGAGGCTGGAAAGCAACTCAGAAGGCAGCTGCTGTAGTTAGTGACTCGGGCAGAAGTGGCAGCAGTGGGGATGTCTCCGTCCTCAGATGCGGGGTGTATGCTGGGAAGTCAGGGAGAAGGTTCTTCGAGAAACTGGAAGAATGGAATTTCCCCAGGGGGGATTGTGAAGGAGAGGAGAGGATTAGCTACTGGTCCTTTAGTCTCTAAACACTGTCAAACCACCTAGTTGAGATGCCAACAGCACTGGATCCAAGTCCAAGCTTCGGTGGAGGGCACAACTGGAAATACAAAAGCAGAGGTTGACAATGTGCAAATAGAAATGCTACTTAAAATATTGAACAAATGATATGGTCTGAGTGTGAATCAATCAGAACAAATGCCAACCTAGCCAAGAGGCATGGCAGGACAGCTCGCTGTAGGTGCAGTACTGGTCCAGTACATGCTGGCGTTGGCTGAGGACTTTGTTCTTAACTTGTCTCCTCTCAGTGCTTACAGATAGACTACAAGCATAGAGTCCAAACCCAAAATGCAAATTCCTCACTTAAAGTGGGTAAGAGGTGAGGACATTTATGTCCATGTCATTGTTTTTCTCTACTTTCCAATTATGCTCACTTTCTGTTTTTAGGTAGAGTTCAAACACAACATGTTATATTTTTAAAACCAAGAACCAGTTTGTAATTGCTAGCTTTGAAGTTCATCAGAAATTTGAGTCCCAAGCCTTCCATTTCCTACTTGTTTTTACAGAAATAAGTTTTCTTCCCTAGCTCTGCCAACCAAGTCTGTATAGATAGTATAAACTCTAGCTCACATTGTTAGGAGGATTCGAAGTTTCACATATGAAGGATTTACCAAAGTGCCTACTAACTGTAAATAATCTCCTCCCTGAATCATATGCTTTTTGAGCTTAAGGTTGTTTTCATCGTGCATTTTTAAATAGTAACTATTCCAGAGCTGAGGTATGGTTTAGTAGCGCAGTGGTAAAGCACATACGTAAAGCCCAGGGTTCAATCCTAACAGTGTAAAAACTAAAACAAACAACAAAAAAATGGTAGGGGAAACAAACAAAGCTTGTCTTACACCATCCAACATTGTCTAAGTTGGATTCAGATTCTAGCCTGTGTGTACACAGACAGACATGTTTGGACTTAAACTTTCACACATATCCGTTTTTATTTAGTGAGAAGCTCAAGGAAAAGGATGATTTTGGTTACCCTCACTTAAAACTCATATTGAAAAATCCAGCAAAAAAATGTTTTCTCATGCTATGTGATGTATCAGTTACATGTTTTTATAGTTTGCTCTCTACACTTTCTCCAAGTGAGTAACACCCCTCTCCTTTATTGACATGCTCCTACAAAACAAAGATTCCATCTCTTTTCTATGATTTTCTAGAATCCAGCCTATGTACTGTTATGTGAGGATAATTACAAGTAAAGATTGTAAGTAATTATTATGTAAAATTTTTATAAATGCATGTGCTGAGGCAAGGAGAACCTTGACCACCTTCTTAAGGTCTGGCACTCTTGGGGATTGATGCCTCTCATTCAGGATAGAATGGAGAAGGCCTAGGTTGCTTACTTCCCTGGTAAACAGGAATAAAATCCTAGGAGGTTTTATTCCAAGGCTGTTCTGCTTTCTATTTATTCCCCTCATACCTAGGAAGTTTCCCAGCATGTAATGCTGAGAAAATGTTCAGGACACTCATTGAACTGATACATGGAAACAAAGCACTATGGTTCTAATTATACAACAGTGTCTATAGATTTTTACAGGAAACAGACACCACATGACCATCTCATTTCTGTGAATGCACTCTTGATTGATTTGCAAATGACATCCCTTGAAGCTGTGACAGACACTATTGGTTTTAGTGTCCTTTTGCATTCAATATAGCTCTTCATTTTTTTCTCCTTGTTAAAATTATGGATTTTACTTTCCGACTTTGCTCCACTCAAAGGAATGTAGAAGAAACCGTGCTCTCCAGTTTTCAATGAGTCAATACTAATTGTCCACCTCAAATTTCTTTGAAAGAGTTCTTTCCTATGAGGTGTCTCCGTCACTGTTTACAGGCATTGACCTTAATTTTCCAGACAAACTTGAATGAATTTGTCAGGAGGTAGAAGTGAATGGAGCCCCTAGTCCAAACTTTGTTCTGAAAGGCATGCAATAAAAATGTGGGCAGCTGTAGAGGATCAAAGAAGGAAAGAAAATTTTGAAAAATTGAAACCTGCTTTTTTTCTGAATGGCCCTGTGGAAAGCTGAAGGATGGCCGTCAATGTCCTTTCAAACTTTAATAATAGAACTGGGGCTGTGCTTTCTATTTTCCTATTTCTTAGGAGTGAGTGAAGGGGGGCCTGAGAGATGGCTCTTCCAGAGGATATGGGTTCCACTTACTGCACCCATATGATGACTCACAACTTTTTGTAACTCCATTTCTAAGGTATACAACACTTTCTTCTTGCTTCTAAGGGCACCAAATGGGCATGTGGTACACAGACATACATGCAGGCAAAGCACCCATACACATAAAATAAAATAAAAAAAAAATGAAGATTTTTCTCCAAAAAATTCTCTCTCTCTCTCTCTCTCTCTCTCTCTCTCTCTCTCTCTCTCTCTCTCTCTCTGTGTGTGTGTGTCTGTGTGTGTGTGTGTGTGTGTGTGTGTGTGTGTGTACATGTGTGTACAGGCACTCATGCATGGACTCGCACTTGGGTATGCATGTACCTAAGGACAAAGGTCAGAGAACAACTTAAGGAGTCAGTTCTCTCCTACCATTTCGGTTATGGGGATCGAGTTCAGGTGGTCAGGCTTGGAAATAAGCACCTTTACCAACCGTCCTGACTAATTTGATTTTTTTGATTTTGTTGTTGTTTTTGTCAACTTGACACCAGCTAGAGTCCTTTGGGAAGAGAATCCCCATTGGACAAAATGCCTCCATAAAATTTCCGATAGACAAGTCAGTAGGGCATTTCCTTGACTAATGAATGATTGAGGTGGAAGGGCCAAATCCACTGTGAGGTAGTACCACCTCTGGGCAGGCGGTCCTGAGCTGTATAAGAAAGTAAGGGAACAAGCCCCAGGAACTCTGCAAGCAGCATCTGCTTCAGTTCCTGTCCTGAGTTTCTACTGTGACCTTCCTCAGTGATAGACTATGAAGTGTGAGCTGAAATAAACATTTCCCTCCCAAGTTGGTTTTGGTTGGTGTTTTGCTACAGCAATAGAAAGCAAACTGAAACATATACTGAGCCTTTTCTCCTGCCCACCCCCCACCCCAAATACCTTTAATGTCATTTGCCTAGTAAATCTTTCCAATTTTTGTTATCCTAAATTTTTGAACCTACTAACAAGTTCTAAAAATGTTTAGGATGCGTATGTATGTATGTATGTATGTATGTATGTATGTATCTTGTAATGAAGCCAATGCTGAGTGCTCCATAGGATTCTTTCGTTTTTCTTATCTAAAAAACCATCTGAGCAGGCACTTTCTATTATGTGCATCTGTACAGGTACAAAAAAGACGGCAGAGGTACTGAGTACTTTGCCTTCAAGTACTCCGCACACAGACAAGAAGAATTCCAGGCCAGGCATTCTGCTGTCAGAGCCACACTCATTTCTGTACTCTGGCTTTCAGTGACAGCTGAGGAAATCTGAGATTGTTTTGTTTGTCCTATTAGAAATGACAATTACAGTAATGGCCAAATATACTGTGACATTAATTCCCCCTGGAAGTGTAATGTGATTATGTTTGGTTAACTGAATGAGTGTGTGGTATGTCTGGATGCTGCTTTTAATTGATTTACAAATGACATTACTTGGAGCCATGGCTGTCGTATTGGACTTGGAATATGGCTGCTGTATTGGGCTTGGAGCCATGGCTGCTGTATTGGGCTTGGATCCATGGCTGCTGTGTTGGACTTGGATCCATGGCTGCTGTGTTGGACTTGGATCCATGGCTGCTGTATTGGACTTGGTGCTCAATGATGTACTCTGTGTTGCTGATTTTGGCCTCCCTGAATCAGCAATGTTTTTGTATTATACTGTTTGAATCATAGACTTTAAAAGTAGACTTCTGAAGACAACTAAGTCACCGTGGTACCCATGATGAGGATGCCTTTGAGTGTGACTAGCCAGAAACACTATTTAAACTCTGAGTGGAGAAAAAAAAGAAAAGGTTGACCACTATTATTCTGTAAAAAATACTATTCTTTGAATCCTTCTGTTAGTCAAAGCTCCAGACAGAAAACTCTAAACAGGCCTGCTGATTACACTCTGAACTCCAAATAATACTATTTCAGCTATATAAGTAGTGGTGTATCCGCAAGTCCATCATGGGGGTCCCTATTCTTTTGTGTTCTTCAAAATACCCAAATAAAATTGAACTCTAAAGACACTTTGTTCTCAGCATCATCATAGAAAAGTTTGCTTCCATCCAGGATGCTTGTTCTCTCATTCACTGTTGAGGGATTACTAGCTCCCTTGCAAATTGTTTTTTAGATTTTTGGTAGCTACCATCAAGTCCATGGTCCACACCTTCACACTACCCTCTGTGTATAACTCATCTCTGACACTGTAGCTCCAAGGAAGAGCAAAGGCAGCATTTACTCAGTGGACTTTGATTTTGGCCTAGACATCCTTCTTGGACATTCAGCTTATTCTTGTGTATTTGGGTTGGTAGAGATAAGTAGATGTATTCCAGAAGCTTGCTAACTTAGAGATGGTGTACAAAATCGAGAGCTAGATTTTCAGAGGGGAGAAAATATTAGTCACAGATGGATGTATTGGCTGCAGTGATTCTGGATACTATTTAAAATCATCAAATGGCCAGAAATATAGCTCAGAGATTCTTACCAGGCATATGCAAGACTTTCATCGATAAGGCCCTATACTGTACACACACACACACACACACACACACACACACACACACACACACACACATACCCCTCAAATATACAACCATTGATATAATTCCGTACTTTTTCAGTTGAACCATTCTTTGATGATAAATACTAGTGATAGGAGATGATAAACCTCATGTTTTACTAACCCAATAAAGATATTACCTGCTTTACAATATCAACTTATGCTGGAGAGAGATCTGTGTTCGCAAAGTGCTTCTTGAACAAGCATGAGGATCCAAGTTTGATCCCAGCACCCATATAAAAAGTTGGGCATGGTGGCATGAGCATCTAATCCCAATACTGGGGGAGGGGGTGGGGAACAAGGCATGAAGATTCCTTGGAATCACTGACCAGTCAGCCTAGCCAGGGAGGCCTATGTTCCAGTGAGAGAATCTGTGCCAGTGAAGAAGGTAAATGTCTCATGAAGGGCGGCTCTGCTTCCACGTGTGCATGCACTCATTGTACCTGTATATGTACACATACCTGTGTGTACATATACCCACTCAACCACACACACTAAATAAAGTCCCCACTCTAAAATTAAAAGAAAAAGAAAAAGAATACATCAACTTATTCTTTGGGTTTAAATTAATAAACAACTCTCTCAAATCCATTTATCTAGCAAAGAAATTAGTAATAATTCTTTTGTAAGGTTCCTGTCAAATTTTACTTGCTGAGACATTTTCTTCTTGATTTTTAAAAAGAAAATATGTTGTGCATATGATACGATACACAAAGTACGAGTGTGGTAGGAAATTGCCACATCCCATTATATTCTGAGTAGGCTTTCTAAATTTATTGAAATAGAGCATTGCAACTCCTGTTTATTATGGTAGGCATCAGAAATCAGTTTTCCTGAGTTGGGCATGAAGTCTGCCGTCTGAAGTCCTTTCCAATCTAACAGTTGCCGTATTCCATCTGAGTCATAATTAGTGCCAGGAAAAGATTTTGCATAGATTGTCTTTCCTATCAACGAGTGCAATGATACAAACCTGGTTTGAGACGTCAGAGCTCTAAGCTCTCACTCTAGATTCATTGATAGCATTTATTCTGGTGACACTGGTAGTTGGGGTCATCACTGGTATTAATGGTGGTTGACCAGTAGCTATGGTTCTCATCAGCTTTCCTGGACCTTTTAGTGCTGAGCTGGCCCAATGATGCAGGAAGATATTTGATAGTAATTTAAGAAATTTATTAGATTAGCTGGAGTTATTATCAAATGTTTACTTTCAATATAGTTACCTGGGGACCTAACTAAACAAATGTCTAAGTCATTTTCTCTAAAATTGCATATTGTTAATTTTAATTAGCATGAACTAATAGATTAGAAAGTCACATTGGATAATGTTTGTGGAGCCTCTTATTGATAGAGTTGTAAAATGTTCATTTCTCAAGGCTGTTTAAAACTTTCTATTTATACTTTGTCTTCCATCTTCCTACAGCCAAACAGCATATAGAACTTTCCACTGAAAATAACTAAACAATCATATTTTGCTACCTACAAAATGAATACTTAGTGTAGTAATTAAATTATGTGACAAGGAAGGAAGATGGTAGTGTTGATTATATGTCTTCATTGTCTGGCTTTGGGGTAATTTAGAACTGATTCATCATGATGCTAAATTAAGTCGCTCCCATTAGTCAACATTGTAATGTCTATTGAAGAGCTTTTTAGATGTGAAATACGCATCATCTCCTGCATGTAAGTCTTCCAGAGCAAAGTTGAGTTTGAGAGCTATGAATAAAATGGCAGCATGGAGAATTTGGCTTTTTCTCTCTCTCGAATCATTTTGTTTGTTTGTTTTAAGAATATAATCTAGCCGGGTGCACACCTTTAATTCCAGCACTCGGGAGGCAGAGCCAGGCAGATCTCTTTAAGTGCGAGGCCAGCCTGGTCTCCAGGGCGAGATCCAGGACAGGCACCAAAACTACACAGAGAAACTCTGTCTCAAAAAAGAGCATAATCTATTTGACAAGAGAGAATTTATTTGACATGAATGTCATCTAATAAACTTAAGAGACATAACTTTTTTTTCCATTATTGAGTCAATTCAATAATGCTAGTACTGAGGGCCCAAACTTTGACTGATTGTGTAGAATGTATGTTGTACTGAAAGTCATTTTAAAAAACAGTCTTGTGTGTGTATGAGTTCAAGTGCAGGTGCAACAAATGCACATGTGTAGGTCAAATGACAACCTTAGGCATCTATCCTCATTCTCTATTCTTTGTTGTTCACCTTGGCTGGCCTGGGAGCACCCATAATATTTCCCATCTCCGCTTCCCATCTTGCCACAGGAGCCAGGGATTACAGATACACACTACTGATCTTGTCTTTATGAGAATTATGTGGACTGAGGTCCTCATGCTTGCACAACAATCGATTTACTCCATAAACTTTCTTTCCAACCTAATAGTCATTTTCTCATGGAAAAAATTAAGTTAGCAAGTATGAGTTAGATGACTGAAAAGTACTTTTGTTAAGGTACTGCCGTCTTTGCTATAAACATTAAGTTATTGAACGTGTTTGGAGTTTGTGTTTTGTTGTAATTTTCTTTTATTTTTCAAATTGTATATGGCTCAAATGGTTACTTTAAAGTTGTTCTAGGATTTTCTGATATAAATGTATTTATTCAGATGAGTCTAATGTGTTTGTCAGAGGCTTTGTCATTGAGTGTCACTGTTTATTCTGATACTTGGCAGTCTCTGACTCATCGTGTGTCTCTCTCTCTCTCTCTCTCTCTCTCTCTCTCTCTCTCTCTCTCTCTCTCTGTGTGTGTGTGTGTGTGTGTGTGTGTGTGTGTGTAAAACGAACAATTGGGGAATACCATGCTCCACATAAAAAACCTTGGTCTCTAATGGTTATAAATATTCTTTCACTGTTTATGTGTTTTGTCCAGTTGTAGAGATGAAGACATTTTAGGTGGGTGGGAAGCCATTCCAACTGATTGTGCTATCACTAAGGGTAACTTGGAGGGGAAGCCCAGCCCAGCAACTGGACCCAAGTTCTCAGACTGACACACACTATTTCAGAAGCTTTGCTGCTTAGGAGATATTTTGAATGGATTTTTTTTTTCCAAAATGGTGCTGGACTAACATTTCATTTTCTAAGATTGTATTATCCTTTAAAAAGAAAAAGAAGAGAGAAAAGAGAAATTCCCCTTTGCCAGAAAGGGCATGGCCTTCATTCTCATTATGTGATGGATCTTTTTTTTCCACTGCTGTCTTTACATGCATCATCTTTGGAGAGGTGCTTTTTCCAGGGAGTCCTAAATCTGTCACTAGATGACGAATGATTTGAACATGCAGAGTCTTTGTAGCAGGGAAGATAAGTCCTCTGAGAGGATCAGAGGGGGTGACAGATACCAAACTCATGTTGGACTTCACTGATGTGAGGCAGGAATCCAAAAGGAAGGTCACCTGGACCTTAGATTTTTCTGCTCATTTTTAAACATAATTTCCACATTAATGTTAAAGATAGTTCATATTCATATTCAAGATGGCCATCTAATATTATCAAGGATATGTTGTATTCTATTTTTATGTGCCCTTTCCTGTATGGAAACTACTCTTACAGTAGGTTTGAAACTGTAGTTTAATTTGCTAACAAATTAGAGTCTTTTAATAGTGTTTATGATTATGCATGAAATATTAAATATTTAGAAATTTGAATATAAAAATGTAAGTTTACAAAGTATATAGATTATGCAATAATTGATTTGTAAAAAATTTAATTTGCGAATACTTAACCAGCTCTGTTTAATTTCCTCTTCTACAACTAAGTATCTGTATTTATTAATTAATAGTATGTTGATCATTGTGTTCAAAACCAGAGAAATATGAGGAGCTAAAAACAATAATCGTGTGCAGTTGATCAGAAAATACAGTTGATCCTTGCTGTTTATGGATTTGACATCTGCAGGTTCACCTGCCTTGGACTTATTGACAACTCTGTTACTATGTGAAGGATTTTGATAGGTACTCATGGGCATTTACAGACAGGAGCCATGAAGTGCTTATGTATCCATGTCTGTTCTTTCCTACTGAGATCTAACTTTCTGCCTTGTTTTAGCTTTAAATTTTAAACACATATTCTCTTCACTAGTTGTGGAATGCAATGCATTTTTGTTAGTATCTTTCGATTTGAAGGGGCCTCCATCCATAATGTTTCTAAGTTCAAGAAGGCTTCAATGTGCCTTATGGAGAAAATAGATATGACAGCTAAGTTTCACATGTGTGACTTATGGTGCTCTTGGCCCGGGGCTCAATGTTAGAGTGTCAATAATTTGTACCAAATGAGCTGTGTTTGTACAGAAACACAAATAAAACAAGTCAATATATTGATTAGTTGAAAAAATTATGATTCCAGGCTTGTAGGGTACTAACCATATGTTTTTCCAGAAAGCAGCAGGTCACCATTGCTAATTCAGTGTTCACACTGACTGTGGAGAATTTCTGTATACAACAACTGTATGCACTAAGGGTCATTAAAGTATCTGAAATTTGTTGTAGTTAAATGTGATGGAAAAATAAGGATTTGAACCAGAGGAGCAAATTTACCTTCACTTTCGTGCAAACAGTCCTTTTCTCTTTCTCCCGCCACCCAATGCTCGCTCTGTCTCTGTCTCTGTCTCTCTCTTTCTCTCGGTGTAGGTGTGTGTGTTTTGCTGGAATAGAGCCCAGAGTCTCCAGCATGCTGGGCAAGCACCCTATCCCAGAACTACACTTCAAGCCCTCAAGTGAATACATTTCAATATAGAAATGTGTAGATACTCATTAGCAACATAATTGTTTTGAAAGATTTTTCTGAACCTCCTTTACTTTTAAAGTGAATATCGAAAGACAACCGGTGATTAACTAAAAACTGGACAACCTCACTGTAGCCAAGTAAGCAAGCCCCACCCCACCCCTTCTGCCTTCAGGTCTTCCACGTGGCTCCCAGCTGAGTGGGCTGCTTGGTGTGCCATTGAAGGACTGGTGGTTTGGGGTTTGGGGTCAGGTACCAATGAAGAATCACGACTTTTCTTTATCTCATTCCCTGTGAACCATGTTTATGTTTTGTGTTTATGTGAGCCATGAATTATGTTTCTTTCCTCTGCAATTATTTCACACTTGGTTTTGAGAAACTGATCCTCTTATCATTTGTCATGGTCCCCCCCCAACAAATCTGAATCTGGGGATAGCAGAGATGACCCTATCCAGCACACACCTGTCTGTCTGCACAGCAAAACCTTGTGCTTCTGGTCTGCTCCTGCTCCAGGGGCTTGCCTTTGACCAACCATTTAAAAAAAGAATCTGAACTGGGTCTCAGAGATGTTCAGCCAGTCAGCTCCCATGTAAAGAAATCAAAGATCTGCTTCTATCTCAGTGAAAGCCTGTCTCCAAACAAAGGTTCCTCTGTCTGTACCCGTTGTCCTGAACCAGGCAGGCAACTGTTTCGGGGTTTTCTAACTCCACCTGATAAAGTTCTGAGGACAAAACAAACAACCAACCAAACAAAAACAACAAAACAACACCACAACAGAAAACTAATGGCAGTGTGGAGCAATGGTTCAGATAAGAACATTTGCTCTTTGGCAGAGCACCTGGTTTGGTTCCCAGCACCCACACTGCAGCAGCTCACAAAGGCCTGAAACTCTACTTCCAAAGAGTCTAGAGTCCTCTTCTGGCCTTCTCGGGCACAAAGCACACATGTGGTGCACGCACACACACACACACACACACACACACACACACACACACACACACACACACACACACACTCACACACATTCACACACATTCAGGCACTCACATATGCACATAAAATAAAAATAAATCCTTATAAACAAAAAAAGTGAAATGATAGAAAGTTTCCAGATGATAATTTTCTACTTTATTTGTGGGTGAAACTGCAACTTACTATTTAGAAACTTTGTTTTTTTAAAATCCCACAGGAAGCTCAACTGTGGATTTGCCTGTTTGGTGCTGTTAGAAACATTATTGAAGTCAGATGCCAGTGGATTGTTTCTGCTTTGTCCTCCTAACTCTTATGTGAAGAATGGAGAGATCCATCTATATTGTCCTGAGACTAGTGATCAAGTCAGGACCTAAATGAACGCTTTCAGACTCTGTTGCCGTGGCTTCACCTCTTCCACTGTAACACTTAGGCTAAAACTCCTGAAGCCATATTATTAAAGACTCCCCCTCTCATCTGTCTGAGGTCTCATCAGCTAATCAAATCGGTACCGTCAGTTGTAGGGAGAGGAGAGAGAGAGAAGCGAATGGGTACTGTTGACATAGGCACAGCCCTGTTGAAGATCAGAGAGCCTCAACCCCCTGGAGGAACGGCAAAGCCTTCTTCCTGGGGTGTGGTTCAGAGACATAGGAAAGCCTTCCTCTGGGTCTGGGTGCTAGTGTTGACAGTGTGTACAGAATATGTCCTCCACTGCTTTCTCCCCCCCTGGCTGTTTATGTCCTGGAGACTGCTTCTGTGGAAAGCAGATAAAACTGCCTCTGTGAGCCAGCTCTATACCATAAACCGCACCTCCTTATTTGTCTGTATGTAATAACCCTGCCTCTTGGTCTAGCTGTCTACAATAACCTCACCTCTCTGCTCAACTCTGTGTAGTAAATGTGCTGAACTTCTGGGGTGCTGTGGCTTCTTCAATTGAGAGCCCAGACCACCTGGCCCCAGGTGTTCCTGTCTGTGCTTGTCTTTCTTCATTCCCTCTCCCCACCCGCTTGGTCAGGTCTAAGGTACATGGACACCACGCTCAGTGTTACTTCTCTCCTTGAAACTGTCACCCTCATCTGAAAATTACAGGTGACTCTGCTCCTGCCAGCATACCTTCCACTCCTCAGTCGTGTTATTGTTCTTGTTGCTGTTTTGAAAGAAGCAAAATACATCATCTCCTCAGAGCTCTACACTGAATTCCCATTTATTCCAGGGAGAAGCTAAAACCCTTAATAACCCCCCAAAAGCCCTGTGGACCCCCTTTCACACAAGCATACCTCTGCCCTCATCTGCTGCTGTGGCCTCTACTGCAGAGCGCTTCCTCCATCGGGTCATACACAGTTTTGTCTTGTACCTCTGCGTGTGCCTTCCATCTGGTTTATGTCTTGTCTTCTCAGAGCTATCCCACAGCTGGTTCTCTGCAGTTTCTTCTGTCTCCCCTTAGAAGTCACCTTGGCAATGATGTATTTTCCAAATACTTCTGTCTGCCTCCTCTCCATACTCTTTTCTCGTGTGTTATTGATGTCCAGAGCAATTACCGCTCCTGCCTTTATATTTACTTTAGTCGGTCTTCCTCCATTTGAATATCAGCCCTAGGGTGTCAATCACTATTTTGCTTCCCACAGTGTATAGTATTTTATGCAATGTATGGACTCAGTAAATACTTTCTGCAAGAATTAATGAGTTCATCGTCAACAGCTCATTACTGAGTTCCTGCCCACTGTCTCCGTTATTCCAGACTATTTATTCCATATTCTAGAAGATATGTTCAAAGAATTGGAAGATAAGACTGATCTTGCTACAGTCTCTTGTGTCTGCCTCATTGATCACCGGACATCTGGCAGGCCAGGCAGCTGTCCCCTTCCTCGTTTTCCCACCTGCTTGGCCAGGAGGGGAGACTTTGCTTCTGTCAAGGGCAAACATGAAACTTCTAGATAAGGCAAGGTTTGATGAAATACTTCTGTAGATAGTAGGATATTAATAATGTTTATAAGAACTTGGATGCTTTCTCAGGGATTCTTAGCTTGCCCATGTGATGACTGTAGGCCATTTCAGGCCCAGGGTTGAGTTTTCATTTGTTTTGAAACTACAGAAGCATGAGCTGATTTTGTACCAATATAAAATTTGGTAAATGATACCCAGAACAAAGCCATCAATGGACCAATACCAGATCAGTATTTTCCTTCATGGTACATTCACCTAAATGGTTATATATGCCAATATATGCTAGTCGCTGAGAATATTGATACCAGAATTACAGGGCCAGGTTTTAGGGGCTCAATGACTTTGGGTGCTACCATCTTGACTGCTCAGTGAGTTCTCTTGTGTGTACCAGGCCAATGAATAATAGAAAGATGCCTAGTGTATTTATATATAAAAATAAGAGTAAGGAAAGGTGGCCAGCTTTTTTTTAACCAAGTAAACAAAAATGTTCATTTTTACTGTTTAAAATACATAAGAACAAAAATGAATTCTTATTTTCCTTTTGTTTCTTTTGTTGGTTTACTTTTGTTTATTTGGGGGGTTCATATATATATATATGTTATATACAAAATCAACTATAGTATAAAGCTTAGTTTTTAATGTTTGTGTTTATTTTATATTCAACTCATTGTTCTAATGGTACTTTTTAATTGGGATTTGATGTAGTTTCTAATTTCCTTTTTCCCTTCCTTCCTCCCTTCCTCCCTTCCTCCCTTCCTTCCTTCCTTCCTTCCTTCCTTTTCCCTTAAGATAGGCTCTCATATAGCCCTGCCTGACCTAGAGCTCCCTTTGTAAATCAGGCTTCCTGAAACTCACAGAGATCTATCTGCCTTTGCCTCCTGAGTTTTAGAAGTAAAAACTTGTGTCACCATGAGTAACCATTTTCTGATTTTTTTAAACCTGGTTGCGTAGTAGGCCAGCAGGATTTGTTAGCTACAAGATGATTAAATGTGCTCAGGATTTCATGGTTTTACTTCATTTAATAACTTTTTTACTCTCCTTCCTTCATTTTGTCTGAATAGAGGCCTGATGGGCAGTAGTGAACAAGGAAAGACCTCCCCGTGGATCCTTGATGGGATGGCTATTAACTTTCAGAAGGTGGCTGTCTGGTTGGTTTTGTGAACTGGACACAGCTAGGGTAATCTGGGAAGAGGAACCTCTATTGAGAAAATGACTCCATCATGGACTATAGACAAGCCTCTGGGGGCATTTCTTGATTAACTATTATTATTGGAGTCACAGGCAACTGTGAGTACCACCCTTGGGCAAGAGTTTCCTGAGAAAGCCATGGAGAGCAAGCCAGTGAGTAGTGTTTTTCCAGGGTCTCAGCTTCAGTTTCTGCCTCCATGTTTCCACCTTCAGTTCTTAACCTGACCTCCTTCATGATGGACTGTGATCAGGGTGTATAAACAAAATAAACACTTTTCTCCCCCAGGTTTATTTTGGGCATGGTGTTTTGCCATAGCAACAGAAAGCATACTGGAACAGTAGAGTTCTAGAGTGGCATTCTAGGGCTAAAACAGTCTGGGGTGTAACTCAGTGATAGTATGTGCAATTAACATGTGCCAGTAACATGAGCAACGTCCTCTGTTGAATCCTCAGCACTAAAAGGTTCTAATCTCCTTCCATAGGTGACTGGCTAAATGGACCATAATCCCTGTAATGTTATACTGTTCCCCAACTAGAACTGCATATAGGTCGATATAAAGATATATGAGATGCACAGTTACCTATTATGTAAGACTTACTTAAATGATTATTGAGTGAAGCTGCCGGATTTAAAATCTATTTTTAAAACTAGAGGAACATCAGAAATGTTTACAGTCTCTACCAGAAAGAAGTCTAGAGCAAGATTGCTAAAAACTAAACTGATCATGGCTTTATGCACAATAGAGCTATAATCCTGGGGAATTGTCTGTTTGCTTTATCATTAATTTCCCAATTGTAAAATATCATAATCCAGATATTTCTTAAAAAAGGTAAATATTTTAGGCTTTGAAGGCCATAGACAGCTCAGATGTATATCCTTTATTTTTTGCTTTTTTTTCTGATTTTTTTGTTTTGTTTTGTTTTGTCTTTTCAAGACAGGACTTCTCTATGTAACAGCCCTAGCTGTCCTGGAACTCGCTCTGTAGACCTGGCTGGCCTTCAACTCACAGAGATCCGTCTGTCTCTGCCTCTCGAGTGTTGGGATTAAAGGTGTGCGCCACCACCACCTAAATATGAAAAAAAAAATGTCATGATCATGAGTTGTACAAAAATGGGCTGCTAAGGATATAGGCCTTAGTTATAGACTCCTGATTAGAGCTTAATTGGTGACATATTATGAAACTACACCTAAAACCAGAGTCTTTAGAGCAGTAGTTCTCAACCTGTGGTTTGGGATCCCAGAGGGGTTGTATATCAGATATTTCCATTACAATTCATAACAGTAGCAAAATTACAGTGATGAAATAGCAATGAAATAATTTTATGGTTGGGGATTACCACAACATGAGGAACTGTATTAAAGTGTCGCAGCATTGGGAAAGTTGGAAACCACTGGTGTAGAGAATTAAGTAATCCTTGGATGATCTAGTCAGACAGCTTTCCTCTATGACATTCTGAAAACATATGTTTATTCTGCTACAGATTTTTAAAGAAATGTATTATTACGTATTTATATTTTATTATGTGCTCATTTTCTTTTTTCCTAACAGAGGTGTCTGAAAATATTCACTAGGGTTGCATGAGTTTTGTCAAGGCAGTCAGTTAAGTGAGGAAGACAGTGTTAATTAAATGGCCACAGGATCAAAAGTATGTTAATGTGTCCAGTTCTATAAAAGACAGGTATCAGGGCAATGGAGTTGGTTCAGGGGAACAGAGAGACTTTCCCAAATCAGCAGTACACGGAAAACAAGTTTTAAAGGATAGATAGGTTAGCTTGAGTAGAAGACAGACGACCAAGCCAGAGAACTAGATATGGAGATGTGGCTTTGGACCAAGCCGACTGAGAGAACCTGTGTGCAGAGGGCCCTGATATTGGAGGGAACTTGAGTGGATGAGTTGAGACAAGAGGGAAAAAGGCATGGTTGGGTGACACTGTAGCCACTCCCCCAGGGACCGTCCTGCTTTACTGATGTAAAATTAGTCATTCTCTTTCACTCTCATCGTGTCCCAGTTTGGGTGATAAATTGTAGCATAATTGGGCCATGTTAAGGAGTTCATTCCCTGCCTTAAGTCAGTAGGAACTAAGGAAGAGTTGTGAGACCTGCAAGTGAAGAATCCAGTTCGTGTTTCAAGAGGACTGCAGCTACTCCACATGCATTGAATTTGAGGCACGTCACTGAGGACACTAAATGGCTGCTTACCGTTGTCTTTTAGAATAAACAATTTATTAACTTTTCTAAATGGCAGGCTAATTCAGAAACAGCAATATTGAAAAGCTGTGAAATCGTCTGGTTGAAAAGTCTTTATCTTTGTGTAAAGGTCTTTGATATAGAAGCTACAGGTGAAGAGGTTTTTCTAGTTTATTCAGTTATAGCTTGCATCATTTTTAGACTGTTCACTATGCAATGCTGGTGCTCTAGGAAGATTTAAAAAAATGAAATTGTTAGAAAATGATTTAGCTGCTAATCTAATAATCTAGAATACAGAATCAAAATTATCAAGGGAGTCTGTCCCAGGGGCTGTCGGGGCTGGACCTACTCACTTGTTGGCAATTACACACCACAACATAATCCTCAAGAAAATCTTCTGAATGACTGAAACAATGTGTCACCCAAGAATTTTGTTTCCAATGGATGCTACACTGTTTCCTCTTTAAAATCTTAGCTATGGCCACTTGTCCAGCTCCTTATACAATTTATGTCATAGCCTTAGGGATGCTGAGTGGAGAATCTTCTCAAGACTACAGAGGTAAAATAATTGCCCACAATGTTTCATATTCCTATTAATGGTGTTTCTTTAGGATCACTGACAAAATATTTTGCTTTAAGAATAAAGATGGAAATTTTTCTTTTGTTGTTGTTTTAGGGCAGAGTTTCCCTGTTTATCCCAGGTACCTTCCCTTTGAGTGCTGGTAGTATAGGCATGTGTCACCATGCCCAGAAGCAAAGCAAATTTCCATCTACTAAGAAAGAATTAATATCATATTAGCATTTTATTGAGAACAAATAAAAATGTATTCCTTCCTGGCAAATAGGAACCAGAAAAAAAAAACTAATTAAAATGAGCATTCAGAAATTATCAAGACATTAGGATCTTTATAACATGAATGAAAAAGCCGAGTGAATATTGTGTGAGGAATTTGGTGTTATGAATGCTGGATGTGTGGTCAACTGTTTAAAACTCATAATAACCCTTTAGTAAGACTTAGAATCCCTCAAGACCATTGCAGTAATCAAGTAACAGAACATCATACTACTCAGATTTGATGGTTAAAAGTGAACATATTTGTTTAATAGTGAATCTTCTACAGAGTAGAAATAATTTTGAAAGTTTATGGGCTAGGAAAGAAACTTCAGCAATTTTTCTAGACTCTGAGGAAATTGCCAAGTTTTAGCAACTCTCACCTCCCTTTAATTTTGAAATACTGAACCTGGCTTAATAACTGTAATAGTTACTTATTGCTGTGGCAAAATAGCTAACAGAAGTACCTTGAGGGAGGGGGCATCTTTTGGCCCTCAGCTGAAGGTGTATTCCAGCAGGGAAGAAGTCATGGTAGCTGGGACAGACTTGTTCTGTTCTGTGGCACCTGTCACATCCCAGTGGTGAATGTCAAGTAGAGTGTCTGGGTCTAGGGGAGGGGGGCAGGTTGTAGCCTTTGAGGCCTGCCTGTAATGAATTACATCAGTTAACCTACTTCTCAGTTCCATGGCCTCCCCCAATGGTGGCACCAGCTATGAACCAAGCATTCAAACACACCTTTGGGGTGCACTTCACATTCAAACTACAATAAGAAGGTAGTCTCAGACTTAGGCCATTTGTGCTGATATCATAAAACACATTAATATGAGATATTTCTATTGGTCAGAAATTTACTAGGTCATAAGGATGGCTGTTGGGAAGTCCAAATATCACATGACAGAAAGGCAGAGGGACAGTGTGGGAGAGCAGGGGCATTTAACTCCATGTGTAAAAGCAGAATTATTGTCTACAATAATAGCATCAATCCATCCTCCCCACCTTCATGGCCTTCTCATCTCTCATTAGGCCCCCATTCCCAGTGTTGCATTAAGGTTAAGTGGCAATACATTTCGGGGACACATTTACAGACTCCCTGAATGTCCCTTCCCCAGTCCCTCTAACTGGGATGGCCTTTGCCTTGACCTGGCTGCTGTTCTGCTTTGCTAAGCAATGGACACTGTCTTCTCGGTGAGCTCCACCCTACCATCCAGGGGTGGGTGGCTGTTTCCTTGCACTTCATTGCTTTTGTAAAGTAACTGTTAGCAACTCCTCCCTCATCCTCCTTCACATCCATCCTTCCACCGAGTCAGCTCCGAAGCACATTCACTCGTTTATCACACTCGACACTTCATACTGTAGCAGTTTCCCACCATTCTCTGGGGAAGTCCCCTTCAGTGTTTCATTGCATAGTAACTGTTTACTCCTACTTCCTATCTTCTGTCTCTCCGTCAGTGTACTAACCATTGCAGGATGGGACCCCACTCTCTCCTGTCTCCCCACCATCATTCCTTAGGGTTAGAAGTAGCCACACAGATGATCATGCCTCCCCATAGCCTCTCAAAAGCTTCCTCTGTCTTGTTCTTGTCCTCTCTTCAGGGGTCAACACAATTCTATGCAAAAGGTCAGATAATCAGTAGATTGCTTCCTGGAAATACATCTTTGTTGCATAGACTAAATATTGCGCTCCTAACTTGAAAGAAGTCATATGTAAAACATACACAAATGGACACAGCAGTGTTCCAGTGAAGCTGTACAAAGTAGGTCTGAAAAGCTTGTTGTGGGCTGGAAGGAGATGAGACAGAAAGCGTGGGAAAATATCAGGAAGAAGGATTTTACAGGAGGGAGCAGAATGTTTAAAGGTGAAGCCTGTGCCTCTCTGGAGTTCGCCAGAGACACCCAGGAGAGACCAGTAGGCAGAGCAGAACCGGTAAGAGATGGACACAATGTTTCAGTCCGTGAGTGGATTTGGGATGTTACACAAAGGAGAATCACTGGATTCTGAACTGACAGACAATAATCAGACTTCAGGATTACTTGGCTTCTGAATCAGAGAAAGAGAGGACAGGATGAAAATCAGAAATGAGACCAGAGGCTCCTGAAATATGTCAAAGACCAGGCTGCTTGGGCACAGAAGGTGAAAAGTGATTGGACTAGCAACAGCGAAAGAGGGAAAAGTGATGTGTGTGTGTGTGTGTGTGTGTGTGTGTGTGTGTGTGTGTGTGTCACACGTACACACACATACCCATATCCATGTGTATGTATAGAATCATTGCAGATATTTTTTAATCATTGCAAATATTTTATCTGTATATTTTGAAGGATTATCTTTGATATTGGATATTGCTTCACAGGAAGGAGGCAAAAATTGTAGAGGATTTTTTTTTTCTTGATCAAATGGAAACTTAGCATGGGTAGAACAGATTTTAGTGGAAAGATCACAAATTCTTGTGTGTTCAAGATGCCCATGAGATAAGCAAATGTGGCAATGTTTGGAATGCCAGATGTTGATTATAGTTTAACTTCCAGACAAATGTACAACTATTTTTTTTAACTTAAAAAAAAAATCATGGACTGGACATAACTAACAAGTAAATTTCTGATAGATACAGACTGGTATAACAGTGCATACATGTAAGTTTATCAAAAGATTTTATCATTCCATTGGCATTGAATTCATAAGTAAATTTATAAATAACATTGATGGTTTTCTTCATTCCACAACCTATGATTATAGAATTTTTAAGTATGCTTCATATTTGCATATTATTCATAATAATAAACTAACTTTTCAAAAAAATTAATGTATGTGTATGTACATTTGCATGTGTGTGTGTATGTTTGTGTGGTTATGCACACATGTGGTGGCTTAGGTATCATCTTTAGAAAAGCTGTCTATCATCTTTGAGACAGGCTCTGTGATTGACCTAGTGCTCACCGATTCGACTAGGCTGATTTGCCTGCCGACCACACTAACCTCACTTGCTCTCACTGCTCAGCCTGCGATTACCACCACATGCCACTGCTCCAAGCATTTACTTCACATGGTTTCTAGGGAATAAACTCTGGTCCTCTTGTTGACAGGACAAGCACAGACACCCAAACCCTGCAAATAGTTTTTGGCATAAAAATATTTATAGAGAGAAAAGTGTTAGCATAGTAAAAATATATTAAAATTTAGTATACCATGGTTACTTGCTACAGATTTACTTTGCACTTACTATTTTAGCAGAATTTCAAATTGACATATTTCTGATTCATAGACAAAATCTTGTTTGGACACAATATTTTATGTGAAGAATGAATTTCAGGAAAAAAATTTGACAAATGAGAAGATTTGGCCTGTTGAATTACCAGGGAATTGCAGTCCTGAGTGTCAGTTGCAGGGAAAGGGTGAGCTAATGCCTTCTCCATTCTCTGCTCACCACCGACTGCCCTCAGAAATGTCACTCATCGATTTGCTCAGTTAGTGTGGTGAAGGTTTTATCTCTAGTTAGTCATTAAAAGCAACTCCCAAATCAAGTGAGGTATGTTTCAAAATTGGTGAGATGTTAAGAAGAGAAAGGCCTCACACTTGAGGGCTGTATTCCACTTTGTATGGTCAGGAACTGTCTGTCTTGCTGGTTGTGGTGGTAGGGACAATACCCAGAGCCTCACACAGGCAAGGGAAGTGCTTCATAGCTGAGGTGCCTCTCCAGCATAGCTAGCTGCCTGTCTCCTTCCTTTGTGAATCTCCCTTATCGTCAAGGATATCCTTAGTAATTAGCTTAGTAAAAATGGATAATATCTCCAAAAGACAAGAAAAAAATGGAAGGGAAGAAATGGGAGCTTCTAATCAGAATAAATAACATTTTTTAAAAAAGAAAGAAATCTTGAAATTTGTACTAATTTCTTTTAAGAAATAAAGTTAACAGCAAAAACTAAACATATCATAATAATTAGAATGGATTTACTCAATTAAAATATACAGGAAGGCTATGAAATTATTTCTCAAAGAAAATGGACATTTTCAGATATTAGATAGTATATAATTTAAGGGTAAGCCTACCCTCTTCTTGGCTTGAAATTCTCCCTAGTAACAAGTATTTTGACCATCTAGAAGTCCTAGGGACTCATCAGGTCTGTAGCTGAGTGATGAGAAGGCATCACTGTTCCTCCTAGTTGGTTCTGAAGGGTACTAACCTATCCCTGATGCTAATGCTAGTCTAACTTGGCTATTAACTTTGAATCAAGAATAGGATAGAAAATTGGAACTAAGAAATAAGGCTATATTTAGGGAAGTTGATGTTAGGCACTGGGGGGGGGGTCCTGCAGTTGTCAAGGCAAAGAAGTGAATCACAGGAAGAGGTAAGAATGAAAACCCTGTGTAGACTGACTTCATCAACCTGGATCAGACTTCAGGAAGTCTAATGCCAAGTGGTTCAGTGTCAGCATATTTAAAACACAGTACAATTTGTGAAAAGTTTCCAGGCAACAATCAGTCTAATTGCAGGTGCATGATAAAGCTTAAGGTGTGACTACATAGAAACTCTTTTACAAAGTACAAGTGATCATGAAGGTGAGTTCTGTAGCCAAAGGGCCTAGAATCTAGTGTTGTCTCTTACTGATAGCATAGAGGTCAGCAGGCTATAAAGTACATGTGACACCTCCCCTAAGGATGGGTAATGGTTTACGGAGGGAAGAGTCAGGGATAATCCTTCTGGAGAATTTGGGTGAGGTCTGCCTCAGTAATAAAAGGTAGGTTAGGTCTGCCTCAAATATAAAAGGTGGGTGAGGTCTGCCTGCACAGATAGCAACAAGGTCACCAGATCATTAACAGAATCCATTCCTGGCTTTCTGGATGCAATGCAGGTATTTGATTTGTATCTCCTCCATTGAGGAAACACCCTTGTGTGATTAACATTTCTGGTTCTCTTAGTGCTTCTCTGTCAATATAAGAACCTCCAGCCCCCAACAAGGCCCCTCCAGGACTCATGTTAAACTCCTCCCTTTTTGTATACTTCTAGAATAGTTTGTAAGTTAATGTGAATTGAATTTTCCCACCAAGTTTTCATGTCATAATTGAATTACTTCAAAAAGTGCTCAATTATTTTTCAGTCTTTGTTCTTAAGGTACCGAATTGCTTTTAAATATAATTGAATATTGGTTAATATTAAGTTGCAATTATAAGCTTTTCCTGTTACCACAAGAAAAATGAAATTTTATTAAATAATTGTTTATTTTGGAGGTAGAAATAATTTTAATTCTTGAGTAATGGTTTATTGGCATTTATTAATAACATAATACTAGATATTTTGTCAAAATTGCTAAATTTTTTGTAGCTTTATAAATGTGTGTGTTCTTGTGTTGTGTGTGAGGGTGCATATCCATAATTTCAACACTTTGGATACTGAGACAAGAGATGCCTAATAGTGAGTCCTAGACTAGCCTGGGGTACATAATTAGACCTTGTCTCAAAAACATGTAAGCAAGAAAAAAATGTAAAGTGAAGAAGAAAAAAGAAATTCATGTGTTCAGATATCCAAATTAGCATAGACTATAGGTTTTATGCTTAACCTTAACCAACGCAGTAAAAAAAATGTAAATATGATATTAAGAGAAATAAAGGAAATCAAAGTACAGATGCTAGTGTCGTAAGCCACAGCACTCACATACAGACAGTGAACATCTGTATGTGAGTGTGTATGTGTGTGTGCACCTACATCTTAGCTATATTTTACTTACTGAAAATAAAATAAGCCATTTCCTTGGACCCATATGTCAAAGAAATAGATTATGTATATTTTCAAATGTATTTAATTAAAATATGTTAGTTAAAAATATAAAAACATCATCCCATTTTGTTAATTTATATTGCTTGTGTTGTAGAAAAATAGAGAGTAAGTAAAACAAGATACATTTGCAGATCTACTCTCAAGGTTTTTTTTTTTTGACAAGTGTTAGACTTTAAATTTGTTTTTCAGTGTTTCTGTTTTTTATTTGAATAGTCTTCTCTCTAAACTGAACAGCTTTGTTAGAAGGTCTGGTGGGGATGACTGAGCTTCAGTTCCTCTAGAGTACTAGCATAACTTTAAAAATCCACAAATGAACGCACGCGGTGTGGGCATCCCTCTTCTGGGCAAGGCTTGGCATGTTGCATGACCTAACTTGGCTGAGACTGCCTCTAGCTGTGAATTATAATTAACTACTGAGGGGGATATAAGGAGGCCTGGACTTCCAAGCTGCCATTTTTATATCTCAGTATGTGAACCGAAGCCAACTACCTCCATGCTCGCACCGGCAACAAAGCTGAAAATGCAAAATCCGCCTCGTTTATAATCAGAACTGTGACTCAGAGCTGACAAACAGTGCTTATGAGAATGCAATACAATCTGTTCGCTAGGAAATACTTCATTAGTATTGTGGTAACATTGGCAGCATGTCACCCTTACCATGCTGAACTTCAGAAAATTGTACTAATGCATGCCTGTTTTTTAGGCCAAACTTATTATTTTTCACTACAAAATTGCTTGTGATATGGAGAAATCATTTTAGGACAGTTTTACATTTTAGATTAAATATTTCCTATGCATTTGTCTATCGTTACTTAACCATCTGCATCCCAGACTCAGTGGTATGAAATAGTATCCGCTTGCTATTTGCCATGGTTCTGTGAGCTGACTGCTTCATCAGATGGTTTTTCTGCTCAGTTGGAGGTGAGGTCACTCATGCGGTTACATTTAGCTCTGAGCTCTGCTAGGGATGGAATGTCAGGGTGACCTCTCTTTCTCCAGGGTATCTCTCCCCTTGGCCTCTTGTCTTTCAGTAGTCTAACCACACCTTTCTTTTAGCACAGCAGGTGGTTTCCAAGAGGTCAGCTGCCATATATAGAACTTAGGAAAGCTCAGCTTGCTTCACACATGCTAATCATTTAGAGCTCAGAGGGGTGTGGGATACTCTGCACAAGACACAAACACTGAGTTCAGGGCAGTCCACCAGTATGATTGACTGCTCATTTCCTAAAATGAACGTTAGTGGGGAATTTGTGTTGTGCAGAAAAGGTATAATAATAACAAGTTATAATCATTATAGCTTGAACCAGAGCATCTTGCGTGAGTAATTTCACAAAACCATAATAATGAATGACCTTGATTTCATCTGATAGAGGGTGTGAAATGAAGGCGTATGGAAGTAGTAGTTAAATGTTAACGAAGGACTTTATACTCTGTCACGGTTTTAGTAAAGAAAATGCATCTCTATAAGATAATATAGTAGCGTGTTTTTGTGGGTTTAGTGGAGACTCAACCGAGAGTATTGCACAAGCTCAGTATGTTTTATGCCGTTGAGCAACTTGCCAAGCTACTGTTCACTTTCGTCTGGCAAAACTATTAAATATGTGTTTGAGCACAATGGGCCTAACAAGGAACCTTGATACGCTTTCTATTTAGACTAGAGTTTAGTTCTCCCACTTTCTCTCTACCAGAAAAAAATATCTGAGTCATGGAATAATCCGAAGTATAAAAGTAACACTGTGTTAAGGTTTATGGAGTGATACACAAAAAGCAAATATAGATGCACTGGACCTGTGTCTTACCTGTCTTCTCTAAATCTTCAACTGCTTGTCAGCACATTTTAAACTGAAGCTCAAAATGGCTTTCTCTTTCTGTGGAAAATGTTCTTCACTAGCACCCCTTTATTTCTCTAGTCATTGTACTGTTTTCCTTTTTTTTTGTATTTTTTTTTTTTTGCTGCTCTTTTAAATGGCATTCACATTGACCTATTAATTTGCTGCAACATAGTGAGGAGTTTGCTGATACATAAGCACACACATCTGCACACACACACACACATGCACATAAATGTAAACATTCTGAACATAAACACATACACATTAATATATACATAAAACATGTCTAAATACATATAGGTATGCACATGTACACATAAATATATACATGTACACATATAAGTATATAATACATGCACACACAAATGCATGCATGCACACACCCCACATACATAAAAATATACGCATACATACTAACATATACAAACATGTATGAAAGCAGTATACATATAAACATACATGTGCATGCATACAGACACCCCACATATATACAGATACACAAATACACACACACACACACACACACACACACACACGCACACACACACACCCCATATTCCCCCACTACACACATCGTTTCTCATTCTATTATAATATCTGTGTATATTTGAGGAAGTCCACACAGT
The DNA here is from genome assembly GCF_007827085.1 of Peromyscus californicus insignis. Lineage (NCBI taxonomy): Eukaryota > Metazoa > Chordata > Mammalia > Rodentia > Cricetidae > Peromyscus > Peromyscus californicus. The sequence continues at coordinate 103,863,085 of NW_026294617.1, forward strand.
ATGCAGAGTTTGGGCCTAGCTTCACCACATGCTACCATAAATGGATATTTCCTTAAGGTCTCTAATAGTGTGTACATTCATTATAAAAATCCATCACATATATAGTTATGATCCTTGTGTACACTAAATAGAATAACTCTTAAGAAAATCATTTGAATTGTGCCTGACACAGTAAGAACTATAATTATATTTTATCTTTTATTCCTTAAATAAAATTAAATATTAAAATTAGTAGAAAATGTCAATCATATTAAAATTTCTTTCTTCTCAGATCATACAAGGCCGTGGACTGATATGGTCCCTTCCATTGCTCAGCTGGAATTGCATTGAAATTATACAACAACCTAGGGCAGGAAGAGGAAAGAGTAATGCCACTCTGAATGCAAACCATCAACTTTATGCAGTGAGGGAAAAAGAAAATTAGGCCATGAAAAGTATTTTAGCTGCAGTAGCATTTTCCTCAAGCCCCATACTTAGCGTTACAGAGCTTAAATTTTTATTTCCGGCAATCATAATACTGTTTTGCTTTATGAAAACTCATCTATTTATTCTTACACTCAATGTTACATTTGAGAAAATGTCAAAAAGTAGTGATGTATTTTAATCTGTTTTCTCAAATGCTTTTCTCATCTTTAAAATTTCCCTCCTAAAAACATGCAATTAATGTAATTGTGTGCACCCATATGTGCCGCGTATGGCAGCTACCGAGCAGTTGAGGCAAGAATGTGGCACAATCTGGTTCAGCACACAGCCGCCACCCTGCTTTGAGAGCCCGCCTTGTCAGGCGAACAGCTGTGTGAACAGAATGCCATGCAATTCCTTTAGTTGGAGAAGGAATTAACTGTTATTTATAGGGAATAATTAATGTAACATTTTATATGGGTAAACACGTTTTCAATCTTTGCGACTCTGTTAAGTTGTTTTTTTCCTTTAAGTATAGAAGATGAGGAATACTGTCTGCTGACAGCAAAAGCTTGAGGAGAACCAGTTTATGTCTGACTGTAAAATCATGCTGCAGACTGTGGAGACAGGTCAACTCCAACATGAAACCCAAGAGTTACAAATTAGAGAAGAAACCTGACCCATCCTCATAATTGTAAACATGTGAACATACCTGTGAGAACAATCATAGAGTTCTGTTTAGAAAGGAAAATTATGACGAATCCGTATGACTCTGTCTTTCTAATTTCTTATTTTAAAAACAGAGAATGGAAGGAAATTAGGAAGGGCACAAAACATAAGGAGGGCTGTATGTACACGTTAATCCCAGGAAAAGACAATGCTGTTTTGTCTGCCATAAGAGTAAGGCCATTTATTAGCATTAAGCTCCAAACATCAAATGGCTAGGTACTTTGGGCATGTGTGGTGCTAAACACTGACTGTGGATGGTTTGTCTTGATCCACCATCACGTTTGCTGGCTAAATGCTTTGTTATCATCGATTTTATAATAAGGCTTTGAGCTACTTGTGTGACCCAGTCACTTCTGAATAAGGATCCTTTACAATAATTAGATTACCATTAAGATAGTACTAGATCGTACTATGAAAATGTTTTTCCTGATGTGATCAGACACTAGTACTGTTTCTCAAATTGCACCTAAAATAATATTCTATGAATAGTCTTTCAATCATCTGAACGTTGAAGAGCTCACCTCCACTTGAAAGTTTTCCCTGAAACAATGGGAGAAAATAGTGGTGGTCTACTCGTGTGCAAGTTTTGAGTCACTAAAATGCTATTGTATTTTCCAAGGTATCTCTGGTACTTTGTCTTTTAAGGAAACACAGTCGTTGGCCATGGTCTGTCTTCTTTCATTGTGCTAAATAGTCATGAACAGAACATGCAGTATCAAATCAATCTCTTCATTTTCTTTATCCGGGAACACATAAGCAATGGTGCCAGGCATCTTTGATGCTGGAAAATAGAGCACTCCTCACACAATTAAAATCACAGGACTAACACTTTCATACCTGTTATTTTAGACAGACAGATAGGTACATTGAGATTTGGTGACAATTTTTCCTCCCAAATTCTGATATGACTTTTTGAAAGACAGGGAACTGTATGCTGGGTTTCTAGGTGAGATGTAGGGATTTAGGAATATGCTTCCTACTTCATAATACTGATGAGAAGGAAAAGGGCTTTGATTTAGCTGCATCCCGGAATTCAAGAGTGATGACAAACTGCTAAGATGGGGAGAGCACCGCAGTGTGTCCATTAGCTTTCCATGCACTGCAGAGTGAGACGTGTTGGGGTCTGAGACTGAGTTCCTAAGCCAAATCTGTTGTCTCCATTTTAGGCTTCATCATCATGGTAATGACTATGGGAAATCCACATTTTTTTTATAAGTAATCATCTGTAGTAATGTAATGTTGAAAAAAACAAAGTTCCTCTTTCTCTACCTCCAAGGCTTTCTGGAGAGGGATTTAGAAAGCTACAGTGGTTGCACATTGAGACCTAAGGTGGATGGAGCAGTGTTCTGAGGAGTAGCCACTGTAGTAAGTATGTAAGTTAGGAGTTACCCCCATAGTATACAATCTGTATCGAGATGGTGTGAGCCTACTTAAGAACACTTCGGGGTGCACATTTTCCCTGTTGCCACCATCATCAGTGAGACCTGTCCGACGTCTCTTAGTTAGGGATTCTACTGCTGGGATAAAATACCACAACCGAAAGCGGTTTGGGGAGGAAGGAGTTTATTACCACTTATTCTCCCAAGTTACACTCCATTGCTGAGGAAAATAAGGACAAGAACTGGAGGCAGGCCCTGAAGCAGAAGCCATGGAGGAACGCTGCTCACTGACTTACTCCTAATGGCTTCCTCAGCCTGCTTTCTCATTGCATCCAGGACCACCTGCCTAGTGGTGAGCTGAGCCCTCCCATATCAAACATTAGTCAAGTCATACCCCACAGATTTGCCTACAGACCAGTCTTATGGAGACATTCTCAATTAAAATTTCCTCTTCCTAGGCATATCTACGTTTGTGCCTCAAAGTGGCAAAAATCAATCAACCCATTGTGAATGGATGAAGGTAGAAACCTTTATCTTCCCTCATGACTTTTGTAAAATTAGTTGTGTCCGTCACAATGGCTGTTCTCTGGCCCTTTTGCCCTCAATAAAAGTCAAACAGAAAGAATTACCACCAATGAGAGATGAGTGGAGAAAATAGGGAAGACTTTGAAAAAATAGATAAAACAGTAAGTTTACATGTGTGGTTCGGTGTAAATAGTGCTTTAAATTCATAGGATTCGTATATTAGTTTCAGCTAGTTTCACCCACAAGCCTACCACATTGGTAAATTTTCATGGACTGGGGGACTGGTTTATTATTTTCCCAGCAATTTGTCCAGGAGACACTTGTAGCTACTTTTGGTGACTTAAGTAAAGAAGGCAGGCTGGCCAGACAGTGTCATGTAGGAACTCAGGGACAAAGGGAAAATAGAGGCAGGGCGACCTCTTTCTAGACTTACAGTGTCCATCTTGCTGTCCCTGGTGTGGTGATCAAGGCATGGGTTGATGAAGACTGGGAGCAGGGCAACATCAAGAGGAAAGACAGGGAAGTGTAAAAATTTCCTGAACCTAGAAACGTTGGATGTATTTTATAATCACCAGTAACATTTCTATAGCATTTACCTGGCAATATATGGATTATTTTTCTTTTATTTTTTCATTTAAACTCCAGCATTTTAGCCCTTATACTAATGTCATTACCACTTAAGTTATTTTCTTTTCTTTCTTTTTTTCTTGTAGCTTTGCGCCTTTCCTGGATCTCGCTCTGTAGGCCAGGCTGGCCTCGAACTCACAGAGATCTGCCTGCCTCTTGCCTCCTGAGTGCTGGGATTAAAGGCATGAGCCACCACCAACCCGGCTTAATTAATTTTCTTAAACTCAGATAGTTAATAATGATCAGAACCAAAGCCCTGATCTTGGATCTTTCTCCACCCATGCCTTGCTGTAAATGATACTATATATCACAAGTTTGAAATAAGGGGCAGCTCTCATCATAGGATTGGCTTTCTGTAGGCAATTGCAATAAGATTAACACAAACTTTCTTCTCTTTCTTTTCTTCAGTGAGACTTCATGACAGTATATCGGAAGAGGGCTTCCATTACTTGGTGTTTGACTTGTAAGTACATGCTCGATGTTCATTTATTTTTGCCATTTGGTTGAAAACTATTTTGATTCCAACATGATTTTTCTCATTGCATAGTCCAAATTAAGGACTACTACAATATTTTAGATGTTTTTTGAGTGATTTTCCACTCTAATTTTCTAAAAAGAGAGACAGCTGCACAACAGTATATTGTTCACTTTTTGAAATGTTTTGAGTGTGTTCAGCTTTGCACTGCCTATGGGAATGTTTTACAAAAATGGCTGACGTGTACAAAGTTTTCTATTGAATTTTCTAAGAGCTTCTAAAAGGTATCGTCTATAAAGAGGGAAATCCAGAAAAATAATCCTGGTATACAAAGTTCATTTAAACTAATCAGAACTTAAGTCAAGGTTCTGCCAACAAGAGTGAAGTGGAAATATTGACTCGTGGCAGGCATATAGCAAAACAGTCCACAGGCACGACTGGCAGGAGCTGAATAAGGACCCACTTACTTGAAATCACCTTGATACTGATTATTTAAAAGATTAAAAAATAGCTGCATCTTTTGACAATAATTTGACTTTTGGGAAAAAGTCCACAAAAACTATATCCTAAATTCAGGTACAATTTTATGTCCAGAGATGTTCACAGTATCATGCTTATAGGTGTGTAGGAGAGGGAACAATTTAAAGACCCAACCATGAAAAAAGAACTGCACAATTATAGTATACTCATTTAATGAATGTTGGTCACAACAACAACAAAAATTTCATATTAATCTAAAAGTAGCTTAGTAATAGGTTTAATTAAGTAGAATTTTAGCAGTATCATGAAACCATCCTTCTGGCTGGCCTCCTTAACTTGTGGGTCTGTTTTCATCTTAAGCTCTACCTGTCCTCCAGAGCTGACTGCTTTATTGTCAGTTGTCAGACTGACTTCCAAAGGAAGTGAAAGGGAAGAGGGATGCTATGGGAAGTATTTTATCCATTGAGCTAACCTTTCCCAGGAAGAGAACTGACTCCCCCCAGATCTTATGGGATAGGCTAGCACAGAAAAACAATTCATTATTATCGTGATAAAAGGGAAGACTTGATTATGGATGGCAGCCATGCAAATCCATCTGACTTACTGTGATCCATGTGTATCTGAGAAAACAGTAGCCAAAGCCTGCTTAGACACAGCTCTAGAATGCAGGCTTGTCCTCACAGGCATAGCCCGTCCTTGGTGTCCTCACGCTGCCCATGTTGTCCTTTATCCTCTGCCTCTTCTCAAAGCTTTCATTCTTGCCCTTTCAATTCTTCCTTCTGGCTCCCTGCTTCCTCGTGGACCTGAAGCCCTTCTTTATGGTTTTCTTTCTGAATTTTCTTCAGTCATTCTTTGTTTGATTTCCATGAGGCGCCCCGAGTGCTGGTTTGCAGAGATGGGCCAGAACACCTTCTCCTTCAGTATTCCTGGAGAGCAGCATGCTAGCAAGAAATTCTTAGTTTTCTCTTTTTCCAATCTCTCCTTTGTTTCTTCTTCTATGATTGTTGTTCATTCCTTCTCCCCCCTCCTCTCTCTTCTATGCTGTGAATTAAGTGTAGTACCTCATGTGTGCTAGGCAAACATACCCCACCCCCAGCCATGTTTCTTTGCTGATATGCTATTTCCTACTCTATACATTACTAAGGAGAAATCCCGTCATTCTAATAATCATTTCCCTAAAGGTAGTGTTGTTTCTCCCTGGTTGTTTTCACGATTTTCCTTTTATCTTGTTTTTCAGAAATTTGATTGTGATGTGTTTCAGCTTGTATTTCCTAGTTTTTCTTTGTGGTTGATTTCGTCTTTTGAAAATGCAGGTTTATATCTGCCAGATTTGCACATTTTCAGATACTGTTTCTTTGAATACTTTTCAATCTCGCTTTCTTTCTCCTTTGCTCTGAAGCACCGATGACGTGATCGTTGGAGTTTTGGTTGTTGTTCTCATACTCCCCTGGGTTTCTGAGGCTCTGTCCTGTGCCAGCTTCGTTTTCAGTCTGTTCATACACTTGAGTAATTGGTTGTGTTCTGTCTTCAGATTTGGTGTGGATTTTCCGCATCTTTCTGTCATTTTGGTTTTCCTTCCTTCTGTTGCTGAACTTATCAATTGAGTCTTTAAAAACTGCAGTTATTCTTTAGTTCTATGACTTGTTTTGGGGTTTTCTGCATATGCTTTGTTTTTCTCCAGCCTCTTGTTCTTATTTGTCCTGGGCATGTGCTTGCTGGGTCACTAAAGTGCCTTTATTTGGCAGATGGACGATCTCTCTCTTGTCATCGCCAGCATCACAGTCTTGGTGTTGCTGTCTAGTGATGCTTTCTGAATCAAATTGAGCTTTTCTGATTCTTGTTAGGATTAGAAATTTGAGATTATGTTCTCATTTTGTCCTATTTTTACCAGACTGTATTGAGTTAAATCTTTTTAGTAATCCTCCTCTGATACCACAGCAGCAGGAATGTGAAGAGGGTTCGACAGTGGTGGGCAGCTACAGATCCCTGCTGGGCCTCCACTGATACCCTATGACGTAGTTCTTTGCTATTGGGCAGGGATTGTGCCGCAGTAGCATGGGAACAGGGGTGGGGCTAGATTTAATGGGAGAAAAACATCTATTTTTCTTTTTTCTTCCCTCAGTATGAAACGTATTGCTATTTCTTGATGACTTCATTAGTCAATAAACTTGGTTATAAAAGACATGGCATAGTGGTTTTCTGTACTCATACAGTTACTGATATCTGTACTATGTATTTTATAGGCTTTCACATTTTTTTATTAAAGAGGTGATAAGAATCTATTATCTTCTCATAATTTGTTTTCAGAATTCAGAAGAATAACTGACAAAGAACATATAAAAAAAACAGTTCTTCAAAAGAAAACATAATTTACAGCTACATGTTGTCATGAAAAGCCTTTTTCCATTTGTGTAATTTAGTTCATTGCCTGGGAACGATTGGTTTCATAGCAGAGATGTTTGCCTGTGTTGTCACTGCCTCAAGTCAAAGTGAAGAGACTTGAGGATGAACACTTAGGTCCGGAGCGTAAGAGTTTAAAACGTGTTGAACTCTGAGCACTGAACCTCTGAGCACAGGTTCTTTAAAACCATTCCTTAGTAATTAAAGTGTGTGATGTGAATTATCACTAGCTTTCATCAAAATGTTTTGTCAGTAAATAGGATTAGTGAGTGAAGCTAAATACAGCCCAATCAAATACCCAGTTTTAGAGATCTGAAAAAGAATGGTGGAAAAGTATAAGTATTCCTCAGTTGGCTAGAAAAAAATCCATAACCAAATAAAAATTCAAAATGGCTTCAAATTATGTGATTATAGAAATCAACAAAGAAGCAAAAAGGAACACCTTTAGAACAGCATACATTTTCAACATAGTAGAAAAGTATGACCTTAAATTCATTAGTGAAATACAGTGGGGAAATTTGAGGACACGTGGTCAGTTGCAGAATAAAATAAATTCTTGAACTCACATTGAAGGAATGTGTCTTTTGTTCCTTTCCAGCTTCTGGTGCTGTTTGGACAGTATGATTACTGTGAATGCTTTCCTTAGAATGACAGACACCAGATTCTAAGAGGGACTTCTGGCTTTGTGGGTTCATATTTTTAATGAAAGATCTCACATTATACAAGGCAAATGTTGGAAGGAGTTTTGTTCCAGCTATTTTAAATCCAGGGATCTCACCAACATTTCTATCTGCAAAGCATTAGTAGTCTCTTTTACACATAGACTAGGGAACCAGCAACAAAGCCCTCCCAAACCTGAAAGCTAGTGTAACTTCACAGCTCTGTTGATCTGCCCCGACTTTCGAAAGTTGTCCTTCATCATGCTTGATACCCCTATATCAACCATGATGTTCCAGGAACGAGTTAGCAACTCTGAAGGCAGAAAGGGCCAACCTGATAGACATGGACTTATCTGACAGCTAAAGGAAGAAAAGAAAGTAAAGAAATGGATCTAGAAGAGAGTTCCCAAGAAAGAGACCTGCAGGCAGAGATGATGGCCTTTGATAGAGAAGGTGGGTCCTTCCATTTCTACACCTAATGAGAAACAATGCTTGTCACTAAATGTAGTTAAGAAAAGTATAGTCTTAAAGGTACAAGAACTCCTGTGGCATTTTGGAAACCATTTGGGTAGTTGCTTCCAACATTAAAAAAAAAAATCCTGAAGAGGGAGTATGCCTTATGCATCTCTTTTGATCCGCTTTTTGAGGCCACTTGACTACCTGAACGTGCATAATAGCATGGAAGAACTGTTTTCCCTCTACATAATTTAGGTAGATTAATGTAATAAATTACATAATTAATTCATTAGTTGGGGCCTGCAAATTCTACTGACAGAATACAATTTAAAGACAGAAAAAAAAAAGCAAAAAGAACATATATGTCACATGCTCAGAGATGAATAACTTAAATTGTAAACTTTGCTTCCAAAACAGGCTTGTTCAGCATCTCAACATTATAATATAGAGTTTGGTTTTATACAACATCTTAACAAGATAATCATTTTTTTAGGAAGTCACAACAGAGGGACAGAACATCTCAAGGGGCAGCAAATTATAGAAAGTTAGATGTCAGGGGAGCTAATGGCACATAAAGGACAGTCTAGTAAGGTCTGTTAAGTAGATTATTCATGTATAGAGTTCAAACTGATAAGACTGATGGAGTAACCCTTGTGTTACTGGGGGAGACATCAAGGAGGACAACTTCACAAATTTATGTCCTGCTCCTAGGCCAAAGGGAAGGCAGAGACATTTCTTCTCAGTTGCCTTCAATTCAAAGGAATTGTTGTCAGTATTTAGAATACAGTTAGAAATTCTATTTGTTTAGGAAAGTGACAGTAGTAGGTTCTTTGGAGTCTAGGACTTCTCATGCTATGGGTATTTAGCTAAGGTTACAGTATCAGGCATAATTCTTTCTTATGGATCTAGCCTCAAGTCCAATTAGACAGCCGTTGATTACCCTAAGATAAAAGGGTCACTACCTCACCACTGGGGTCTTGCCAGGCAGATCATTATGTGGTCCACAGGCTTTACAGCTGGGTAGGACTATTGATTGCTCTTCTCCTTCAGCAGCTTGCATAGCATCTAAAGATACTATAAGAGCTAGTCCTGGGGGAAGAGGCTTCCAGGTCAGTCCCAGCTCAATTCCTCCAAGTCCTGTGTCTAAAGTGTATGGTATTTTCAGCAGCAGAATCTTAATTTCAAGTTCATCAGAAGTTTCTCTTGGCAACTGATTGAGACTATGACAGATATACACATGTAGATGAAATTCTAAACAGTCTTAGTAAATAAGAAACACAGAGCCAAATACAGAGGTAAACAGCCAAAGAGATCAGAGCAATAGCCACGACTAACTTTAGCTTACCACCAGAAGTAGCTTCCCCAGAGAGAGAGAGCTTCTTCCTGTCTGACTTATCTTTTTATTGCCTTTCTGTTCTGCCTTCTCATTGGCTCTAAACCCAACCACATGGCTTCCTCATCACTACCTGTCTATACAGACCTCCAGGTCTCTATGGTTGGTACTGGGATTAAAGGTTCATGTCACCACGCTCGTCTGTCCTTGACCACACAGAGACTCTGCCTGCCATGTGATTGGATTAAGGGCGTGTGCTACCACTGCCTGACTCTGCTTATGACTGGCTTTAACTTCTGATCTCCAGGCAACTTTATTTATTAACATACAATTAAAATTACATTTCAGCACAAATAAAATTTCACCATATACACAAATTGTCAAAATATAGAGAATAAGTGAATGTTGACCGAGCTCCAATTGATAACATCTGTAACCAAGCCTTACACCTAAGGCTCAGAGAAAATGGTGGAAGAGCGGGTAGGAAGGTTGTAAGAACCAAAGGATCTGCCACTAATCAGTGTCTTCTGGACATGATAGAGAAGCTGTACCGATGACATCTCTGACATCTCAACAGCATGGTTGCCTAAGCAACACCTGCATAATGATAACACCAACTGACATGCTAAAGTGGATGAGGGATGTTTCACCAGGTCACACCCCTCGATGAAGAGCTATAGGAAATCAGTGGCTACTGGGAGAAGGAGAATCGGTTTTCTTCAGGGACAAGTTACGTGATAAAATGGTCAGCCTAAGAAACATCTAAATGTGAGCAGCATTAAATGGACTTAGAAGGTTGAGTGTGTGTTTGTATGTATATAAACACGTACATATCTATATGTAGCAGTAATAATTGAAGAAGAGGTCATGAATGTAAGAGGGAGTATTGGAATACAGGAGGAATAGGAGAGTGGAAGGGAGGGATAGAAATGATGTAGATACCATACACATGTATGAAATTCTCAGAAAATTTTAAATTTTAAATAAAAAAAATGTTATGACAGAGTGGCATGTGTTGGGTGTTATATTTTGCTCTTCTTCATTTGAGACATATGTGCACCAGGAACTGCCAGGAGACACATGTGTTGTACATGCATGAATATACTGTGTATGTATAGATTGGAATACAGATTTGTCAAAGCACTGTAAGCCATAAGTAGATGTATAAGAGAATAGTACTTGGATTGGATATTTGCAATTAAGAAAATAAGAGAGAGAATTGAATAGGTTTATGAAAAAGAGTCAAGAATGAAAACTTTAATTTTCATTCTCAGAGATGCCCATGGCAAAGCATTTAGCATCGACGTTCCTCTAAGCCCCTTCTGTTTTATATAGCATGTGCTGGTGGGACTCAATGAGAATCTTGAGACATTTGTCAAGTCCTTTTTAATTTAGGAGGCTGGGAAGCTAGTTTCATTATTTAAGGCTTGTGGTACAATTAATGGGACTCCTAGTGTCATTTATAAATATGAGAACATTTCTTAAGTTTCTAGACTATTAGAGAAAAGTGCTGTTATTACATATAATGTACAAAAGGTCACTTTCCCCCTGGCAGAAACACCTCTAGGAACATAAAGTCCTCCTTATTTCTCTGTTTTAAAGTGTTTCTATTGGTGTACCCAGATAAGAAATATTCCTCAATATGTAATGGCAGCCTATTAAATGCCTTAGCCTTCCTGGGACATCTATAATATAAGCTCAATTTTCAAAATTTTGGAAAGGAAAAAATTTTAGAGGCTGTGATATATTGCTTCTCTCTTGTCCATTTTATTTTTTGCTATCCAAAAAAATCTTGTGTGGTTTCTAGTTATTAGGAAAATATGTTTATTTTCATTTTTAATAATAAAAGTAATATTTGAGTCACACTCCTTGAGCTTTGGAACAGATACTTTTATTGGTGATATCAAAAATAAGATTAGTTAAATATCATGTTTTTCAGATTTTGTGTACGGCGTTTTAAAAGCAATTAGGCGACTCTTAAAAACCCATAGCACAGGCTTAATGAATATCTGGGAATAAGAGCCACCATTCAGCCAGTCAGTGTTGTTACGGAACAATGGAAGGAGCTGACACTGAGGTGAAAACATTTCTTCATTCAACAAACACGTTCTAAGCATCTCTTGTGCAAAGCATTGCACATAAGTGGCTGAAGGGAAGGTGAGCGCTGTTTTTCAAAGGTACTTTCCTGAAACCTCACCTCCCTGTACCTCTGCACTTTCAGGAGCTATACTGCTTTATCACATGACCATCATGCTGAAATATTTACAAAGCACACGGAGACATTGGGTTAACAGATCCCTAGCTCCATGTTTTAGATATTCATGGTGAAGATGGGGCAATTCTTGTTACATTTTACTGAATGTGAATGCGTAGATTTTTTTTAATGTCTACTCTGACAATTTTTATTTTAATAAAACCCTCATTGACATATAAATGGTTATTAATTTGGATAGTCCCATAACTACATTCTGTTTGTGTCTTCCTTTTGTTCCTGTATCTGCCATGCTTTATTGTTCTTTTGATACTGTCTTTTTTGGTCTTAATGGAACAATTTATGTGATTCTATTTTTTCTCTCTTAGCATATCAATTGTACTTGCTGAAAAGGGGTTTTCAATGGTTTCTTAGAGTTTGTAACAATACATTTACATTTAATTTATGGTCACTTTCAAGTAAGATTTATGTTACTTATGCTTCCTATGTTATGGATTATTTAAAGCAGTGGTTCTCAACCTTCCAAATGCTATGACCCTTTAACACAGGTCCTCATGTTGTGGTAACGCCCAACCATAAAATTATTTTGTTGCTACTTCATAACTGTAACTTTGCTGCTGTTATGAATCATAATGCAAATATCTATGTTTTCTGGTGGTTTAGAGGTCATGACCCACAGGTTGAGAATGACTAGTTTAAAGTCTAACCAATTTCTCACCTTTATCTACAGTCTGAAAACCAGATATCTTTCCAGTGATGTATCCCTGCGCCCTCCCATCCCCGCTTTTGGTGATTGCCACTCCCCATTCCCCATGTACACATGTGTGTGCACACAGTTGGACAAATTCTTTCTATTATTTTGAACAAACAGTTAGTTTAGATCAATTGGACAAATCTTCACTTCTCACCCTTCCCTATTCCCTCTCTGATGGCTCTGTTCCTTTTCCTATGCCTGTCTGTCTTTCAGGCTGTTACCTTGTCTTTCTTCCTGAAGAATTTTCCTCAACAGTTCCTCAGCCCCTGCTGCACCCCACCCCCAACACACACACACACACACACACACACACACACACACACACACACACACACACACACACCCCTGCCCCACTTTTCATCTGTCCTAGAAAGACTTCATTATTTCTTCATTGCTTTTCAAGAGTAACCTAGCAGGGTGCAGAACTCTAGCGTCTTATGTTTATGCCTTCATTTCGTCCTGGCATTCTCTTCTCTGGCTTTATTTAGAAGTTAGAGTACTTCTTAACCTTTGTGCCTATCAGCCGAGGTGCCCACCAGGGTGGGCATGGGGAGGACTTCCTTCAGGCACTTTTCTTTTTTTGTAAGCCGCCATGTTTGACAAGCTGTTTTGGGAACTCCTCAGTCCTTGTTGCTTCGAATATTGCCCCATTGTTTTCTCTCCTCTGCTTCCTCCCTATCTGGACATTATCCATTTCATGGCTGTACTGTGTTTATTGGATATTGTGTTCTGACTTCTCTGTTGTTTTTCTCTCTTCAGTTTTTGTGAACTGCAGTTGTCATATCCCCAAACTCCATGAGTCTCAGCTGTGCCTGGTCTCCCAAGGAGCCTGTGCAGGGTGCTCTTCATGGTGGCCTCTCAAGGCCCATGAGTGCTACCATTTCCTTTTCTGCCTTCTTGGAATTTTCAGCTCTCTGCTTATAACACTCATTGTCCTTGCATGGTGTTCATTTTCTACAAAAGCTTTCATTCATTCATTCATTCATTCATCCATTCTTCCTTCCTTCCTTTTTTTCCTTTTTTTTTTTTTAACTCCTGGCCTGACAATTCCAACATTCCCAACATGCCTGTGGTTTGGGTTTTTGCTTTAGTTTTCTTACAATCATTTTGAAAGGGGACATATGTGCTGGGTTAAAGGACCTGTGGCAAAGAGGCATATAATGGTGTCAAGGAAAAGTGTGGGGAGAGGAAGCATCTCTGGCCTATGATTAGATCTCATCATTGTGGGTGGCCTCTGAACCTACAGAACTGTGAGCTGAATGAATGCCTTTCTAAAGTTACCCAGATTCAACCATTTTGTTGTGATAATGAAAAACAGATTAGGGAAAGGTTAAATCCATCAAAGTTTGAGAGACTCTAAAGATTATGTTCCCATGGAATTTTTAATCTACTAATATTGTCTAACATAAGCTTTACTAATTCATCAAGACTTATGATTTCCTGACTCACTTACACTGGACTTGAGGAGGGCTCTGCCGTCAACTTCTGCTCTGGAAAACTATGATGTGCAATAGCCATTTGCCTTACTTCCCATACAGAGAACATGGGTTTACATTGTAATTTCACCTTTTTGGTATGTCTACAAAGAGTTGTTCATCTCCCAGTGCGTTTAGCTCTTTGCTTGTTATTGCAAAGCGATGGTTTCTGAGCTCTTCACACCTGGCTGAGAAAGTGGAAGGTTTCACAGTGTTGTAATTAGTTAAATCTTCTATTTCATAATTTTTTCAAAACTTATAAATTGCTTTGAGTCAAAAATGCGTGCAAAATGCACTAGCCAGAGATAAGAAATCAAAACCAGGAATTTGATTTTTTTACAGCAAATCTTAAGATAAAGAAGCCTAGCCTATATGTTTCTCATACACTAAAAGTAGCCGGTACTGATATAAAAAAGAAACAAGGTACCTTTTGTATTTCTAGGCAAATAACAGAAACTAATCATATTTGAAAACACACCCACACTGAAATTTGATGCCCGGATTTAATAAAGAGGTTTACTCCTTCTTTGGTTGAACCAGATTTTGAAATTTCACTGTTCTCAAAAAGTTAATTAAATATAAAATCATGGGTGGTTATTATTTCTGTCTTATTAAACAATTTCACTGCAGCTCCTAAATCCGAAGTTTCACCTTGAAATCGGATGGAATTGCTATCATGGGTATAGTTGCCATTTTTTGAGGACAGTGTCTGGGGACTGCCAGTGACATGCTGCTGCTATGTAGAGGATCTGGAAAAGTTACAGTTTCAAAGATGTTGGACTAAGTTTAGCAGACAGCTTCTTCAGTGTGGGATATTTTCTGCTATGTGCTCATCCATTTCATGTCTCAGCCCGGACTCTGTGGCAGGAAGCCCAGCTCCCACCTGATCTCTGCACTTTTCACTTCTTCTCAAGCCACTCAAACTTGGCAGGTTCTGCTCTTGGCTCATGATTAAGCCCCCTCCCCCACCCCAGCCTCATACTTGGGTACTTTAGCCATTCTCCACAAATAGATTTGATATTATAACACATTCATTCAGTGAATACTGACTGAGTGCTAATTGCATGTGAAACACTTTGCTAAATACTACAGATGAAACCAGTGAATAAGACATAGCCCTGCCTAAGAGGAGCTTACGTCTAACCAGAAGGGGAGGCTACAGGCTGTGATGAGCACCAAGCAAGGTGAATGCATGGGCAGCACCCGGCAGCACAGGTGCTAAGAACAGCAGCATGTGGAAAGGACCAAAGAAGACTGGAAGATTCTGGAAACGACTTGGTCATGGTGGATAAACCATTAAGTTTGAAGGTAGAAGAAGAGAGCACCAATAAGACTTTGAGACTCAAGGGGAAGCAGGCTATAACCAGTTCCCAATGCTCCTATCAGATTTACCTCTTCCTGCACTAAATTTCATCCTGACTTTAAAAAAAAAAAAAATTGAAGGTCATAATGCAATATATGTAGGAAAAAAAAATTCTACTTTCCAGTGAGGGAAGGTATTGTCAATCTGATGCAAGTTTCTAGATTACGGGGTCAAAATATGAAAGGAGAAGGAAGGCAAACAGAACATTTTTTGGTAAGGTAGTAGAAAATAGATGTAATGATTAATTGGAGCTAAAATTGTTTCTTTTTCTTTTATTGAAAATAGATTTTTTTAATACAGTATATCCTAATCATGGTTTCCTCCTCCCTTTACTCCTCCTAGTTCCTCCTCTCCTGTCTGGATCTACCCCCTATTCTGTCCCTCCCTAAAAAACAAACAGGCAGCAGGGTGGTAGTAGCACAGGCTGTTAATCCCAGCACTTAGGAGGCAGAGGCAGGCAAGTCTCTAAGTTCAAGACCATCCTGGTCTACGGAGTGAGTTCCAGGACAGCCAGGACTACATAGAGAAACACTGTATCAAAAAAACAAAAATAACCAAACCAACCAAACAAACAAACCAGGCTTCTAAGGGATAATAATAATATATGATAAGATAAAATAAAAATGAACAAATTAGAACAGAACAAAACAAAAAGGAGGAAAAAAGCCCAAGAAAAGGCACAGGAAACAGGTAAGTGCAGAGGCACTAATTCTTTCTTTGAAGACTTGAGAACCTTCCATTCTTAAAGTAGTTACAAAGTTCTGATTGGAGAAAAGGACATTTTATCTCTCATAGAACTTTGGCCAACTCATCTATGGCTTTGTGATTGAGAACAGGTTTAGCGGTGTTTTTGGAATCGTGTTCATGTGAATATAATAAGTAAAGCATCACATTTAAGGAAGATGATGACAACAGATCGCAGGGAAATATATGCCTCCTAACAGTCAGACTCCAATAAGAGCAAGAATGTAAAGTGCACTAAAGCACACCTCGCTTTTGGTAGGATCTACCGGATAAATAACTCGACACTTTAAAAAAGTCAGAAAATGGAGAATCAGTTACAAGAAATGCTTCCTATGAAATCGTATGCACTAATCGGCAATGCACACATATCTTATATCACATGCATCTTCATAGTGTGATGGGTGAGTTCTGTGAGATGCCGATATGCCCACTATCTAACTGAGCAGAGTTCTTTTTTCCTGGTAGTCTATCCAAAACTTATCAAAATAATAAATACCCTTGTAAGTTTGTTTGATTCTAAAGATAGAACCAAAATATGCAAATGAAGAAAAGTGGTTCCTGCTGGTTCAGAAATACCTAAGTGGTAAGTGCTGGTAAATAATAAAATGTAAGTATGAGATGGTATTTATGCCTTTAGGTCCTTTTCATATGCTTGAAAGAAAAACACTTGTATCTGTCTTTTAGTCTACTTGCTTGCTTGGTTGATTACCAGTCTCTCTAGGCGTAGACCAAGCCATTTGTGTGTGTGTGTGTGTGTGTGTGTGTGTGTGTGTGTGTGTGTGTGTGTGTGTGAGAGAGAGAGAGAGAGAGAGAGAGAGAGAGAGAGAGAGAGAGACTATTATTAGTCTGTATGTGTTTGTATTCTTAAAGTTTAATGTTTCAATTGGTGAGATCAATTATTTTAAGATATTTCTTTTTCTTTCAAAGAAGAAAGAGAAATGCTAATTTGATTTTTCACAGATGTTTTGAACTTCATAAATTTTGAATTCTACATTAATAAGGTACCACTATTTAGGACTTTCACTAGGCCTTCAAAAGCAAAGCTTTCAGGAAGTGGGGAGTGGGACAAGACCAAGTAATGGCAGATGAATGTGATCCAAG
This sequence comes from Peromyscus californicus insignis, assembly GCF_007827085.1. Lineage (NCBI taxonomy): Eukaryota > Metazoa > Chordata > Mammalia > Rodentia > Cricetidae > Peromyscus > Peromyscus californicus. Next base: position 103,880,199 of record NW_026294617.1, read on the forward strand.
TATGTTATAAAAGTAAAGTACATGTATGAACTGTCACAGTGAAATCTAGTATTTTATACATATAATAATGAACAATGAAATAGTGCTCTCAAAATAGAATTTTAATGAAAAACCATAACTTTTCTTCTGTTTCATTTTAGCATAACACTGTGTTCATGTAAAGTTGTATGTGACATAGATTTAGTGGGCTGGGATGCATGGCACAATAGTAGAACACTTGGTTAATATGCTCAATGTCCTGAATTCTTTCCCCTGCATATGTGCATCACACAACACACACACACACACACACACACACACACACACACACACACACACACGCACAAACGTGTGCCGTACTATAGACTTTATATTGGATCATGATCCTTCATTGGTTTTCACAATTTTTTATACTATGAAATATAAAGTATATTTTATCTTGTTAAATGAAAAGGTGGAAAATCAGATCTTAACAAATGATACTTAAGAAGAAACCTATCTTTTCCCTAAAAGGACATCCCATTTTCACTCATGCAAAGTATTTTACATCAATTAGCCTGATGCTTCCTTCATAACAAATTCAATGATGTCTTTAAATTCAGTTATTGATTTTTCTTGATTGTTAAGATGCTTAAGCATTTTGAATTTTTTCCGTATTTTAATTACCTGTGTTTAGGGAGTAAGCTAAACAAGATATTTAATTACCCTGAGAGCCTGATATTGGTGACTTTAATTATTTAAGCAATGCAGTTTGCCATTCTGATTGTCAGCCCCACAGAGTACCAGGATATTTGAAACACACAGTGTGAACGAGGCCTGGTATGTTTTCCTCTTTGGTAGCATTTATAATTGGAAAACATGGAAAGAAGGGCACTTAGGGGTTTTTGTTTGTTTGTCTGTCTATTTTTGGCAGCCTTTTATTTTGGAATTTGGAACCTATTCAAGTTTCTCCAGCAATGTTGGCACAAATGAGTCATTTTCATTTCATGGTCAAGGAAGTATTTTGCCTGCTCTTGCTTGAAAGAGAAGCCATGAACATTACTATCAGTGTTTGGTTCCTGCTTTAACATTGGATATTTAATTACTTGTGATATAGGCTTCTTCTGAGCCTCCTTTCCAGTCATAAAACCCATGGGAACTATAAGAGAAGTATAGTGATGACTAGGAAATACAGTACCGGAGCTATGTGTCATTTAGACCCTTAAACTCACGCCATGTGTATCAGCCAGCCTGCTGCTGCTGTGACAACATACCCAACGGAAATAATCAACTGTTAAGGAGGAAAGGGCATTTGGGCTCAGAGTTTCATGGGTTTCAAATCCTTGGACAATTGACTCTGTTGCGGTGTTTCTCAACCTTCCTAATGCTGCGACCCTTTAATATAGTTCCTCATGTTGTAGTGAGCCCCCAACCATAAAATTATTTTCATTGCTACTCCATAACTGTAATTTTGCTACTGTTATGAATTGTAACATAAATATCTGTGTTTCCCAATGGTCTTAGGCAACCCATGTGAAAGGGTTGTTTAACCTTAAAGGGTTGAGACCCACTGCTCTATTTTTGTACTTGATGGAGTTCATTTATGAAAGAAATGGGTGATAATATGGAAACACAATAGGAGGCCAGTTTGCCTCAAGTTCATCAGGAAGTACAGAAAAATATGGCAAGAGGCTAGGAGGCCAATGACCCCTTCCAAGGGTCATGCCAGTGAGCCAATTTCCTTCACTAATCCTCACCTCTTAAAAAGGTTCCTGCCTTTTCAGTATTTCATGCAAAAGAGAATTTTAAGGATTGTAATATAGGGTTGGCCTCTGATAATTGCAAGCCTAAACTATGCAAATGATGCCTAAGAATTAAATGATGTTTGCTCACAGGAAAGTGTAAGTGAATGCTACTGAACAGCCCCTATCAATACATTGTATTATTGGAAATTAATTTCATTTTTGTAAAACATTTCTGGCCTTAATAGAAGCTAACATTTGTTGAATAGCTAACCATGGGAATACTCTTTCCCAAACTGTTATAAGCAAACTGCCAATTTTGTTATTTATAGTAACTCTGTAACATGATGTTGGTATACTTCTTATCTCTGGGGGAGCAATTGGGGCAGAAGAGGTGACTTATATGCTTGAGGTCACAGACCAAGTGGTTAGATGTACTTGGGTTTGCCTAACATGAAAGACAGTGCTGTGGACATTGAAGTACTACTTTTTGTTTATTCCTGACTAAGATTTAGATGGGCAGTATTGTATACTTGCATTTAGTTTGACTGACTTTATTTTTATGGTTTTTTATTTCTTTTTGGTCCAAAGGTGAACAGGGTGGCTTTCTGAAACCCATTATTTTTAAATTCTTTCCACTTTTCATATCCCTCCCTCACTCCATGTGCCTTCCTTCTATCCATGTACCTGAAATGGAGCTAACAGAAGTTCTTTTCAGTTTCCTCATTTTGTTTCTTTCACAAGCAATTGTTCAAAGAAGTTTACTGTAACTTCTGGATGTTACAGACCCTCAGTCATTAGTTTGGAGAAAGCTTCATAACTGATTGAAGGCAAAACGCTAGTTTATCCAAACAAATCCAAATGACCTCCCTAATCAGGTATTTGGGTCAAAGAGAGCAGAACCTCACATCCTATGCTGCACTGTTGAGATACGAGAAACCTTTGGGATTTGGAATGACCTGGTGGATGGACTTGGGGTATGTTTTGATGGAAAGTGATCATCAAAGAGAAGTCAGAGTTGGTGACTTTTCCAGGATTGGTTACAGCACAAGAGGCAGTCATCCAAAATTGTTTTGAGCAAAGGCTAACTTATTATCTTAAATAACTGAAATATACATAACTGTATTTGATCTCTATTGTAGCCTATAGACAAAGGCTATTGAAGTTCAGGCTGGTCTTGTGTGCTTTTCTTAATTTATCAACAGGCAAAGCCTCCCGATCACATATCCCCAGCAGTTCAGTGATTAGGACTTTTTTAAAAATAAATGTTTTCATACATTATATTCTGATTATCGTTTTCCCTCCCTCAACTCCTCCCAGATCCTCCCCACTCACAGCAGCAAGTCCCACAGCAGCAAGTCCCACTGCAAAGAGAATCTGTGTCCAGTGAATGCCAAAAGTCATTAATGCTGACTTGCATTTCCCATCTTTGAACCAATTAATCTGACCAGAGGAATTAAACCTCAGACCATGGAACTAAAAGTGTGCTACTTAATCAGGATGGGCCACATGTGTCAAGAACTGGGGGGTGGGGGGGCCTTGCTGTGAGGAAATGGGGAGCAGTTAACTCAGGAGCCCGAATCCAGTACAGAAGATGAGACGCTGCCAAGAAGCAAGCCGAGAGAAAAACTGCCTTTAAGAAAAGAAAATGGAATTGCCAAGCTGGAGAATCAGAGCAAGGAATGGTGCATATTGGCTTGCAGGTCTATTTGAAACATAATTATTTCAGTTCTAATACAAGAAGCAATATTTAAAAGTTATTGCTACCAAACAATCAAATTTTTTAGTTGTTTTTACTTCTCACGGGTGAGGGTCTTTATGCTCAAGTATATTATAAAGACAAAGCCTTGCATATTTAGTCATTATCATAGGAACTCAAATAATTCCATGGATTTCTGCTGCATGGATTCTCCTCTCCATGTTGTTCTTAAAGTTACTATGGTTATTTCTTTGTGCGTGAGAGAGTGGTTACGTATGCTGGTTAGAGAACTGTTTGGAGGAGTTGGTCCTCTCCTCCTACCATGTGGGTCCAAGACACCATGCTTATGGCAACTCTTATAAAGGAAAACATGTAATTGGGGCTTGCTTACAGTTTCAGAGGTTTAGTCCATTATCATCATGACGGGAAGCATGGCGTCACATAGACCGACATGGTACTAGAGAAATTGAGAGTTCCATATCTGACCCGCAGGCAGTATGAAGAGGAGAGAAACACTGGGCCTGGCTTGATCTTCTGAAACTCCAAAGCCCACCCCCTAGAGACACACTTCCTCCAACAAGGCCACACCTCCTAATCCCTCTCAAGTAGTGCTACACCCTAATGACTAAGCATTCAAACATGTGAGCCTATTGGAGCCATTGTTATTCAAACCACCACAGATGCATACAGTAATATAAAAAATTTATGAAGTTAAATAACATTTATAAATTTACTTATTAATAATAGTGTGTATTTTGTCATATACAAAGTCTATATAGGCATTTATGTATGTGCACCTCTGTAATATGCATATGCTTGTAAATGTGTGTTTGTACAAATGAATATGCATAAGACTTGAGTGGGACAGAGTGATGTTTAAGGGAAAAAAATCACTTTAGAGGTTCATCTTCAAGCCTAAAAAACACTTGTTTAATTATAACAAAATATAATCTTTTTATTAAATGTCCATATAATACTCAATTTTTAATTTTTAAAATTTGAACAGTCTTGGAATTATTTTATCTGTAGATAACAAAAAAGTAAACTACTTAGTTTTATTTTGCCTTTGAATGGAAAATTGTCAGGTTGATTCGTAACTGAATACACCATGTTTAACTAGTTTTTAATTTCCTTTTAATGAGTACTATTTTTGTCATAGAGAATGGTATTATTTATGTTAGAGTATTTTAGGTTAATTTCTCACATGACATATATCAAAATTTGATAATGGAAGCATTTATTCAGATGATAAATTTATTCTCATTGCTTTGTGCCCCATGTGGACTGCATATCACAAAGTGTACACTGGAAGTCACAGCCCCTGAGAAATTCTTATTTAAAACCAGGGGTGCATCTGAACAAAGTGGGCGGAGCTTCAGGGTGACACTTCAGAGAAAATTTAGCATGCTGCTATTTAAAATTAGAAGCCCTTGATGAAAGATGAGACCTGTTTTAAGCCACTTGGTGAGCCCCACCTTTTAAAGGCAAGATCTGACTCCAGTGGCTGGCTGACTGTCACGGGAGAACACTCCGTCTCTGCCCCAGAAGGAATCTCTCTCTCTCTCTTCCTATTCGGTGTGTGATGGAGTTAAATAAAGCCCTGACCTCTGATTATCACCCAAGCACTTCCACTGGCAGAGTGCCATGAAATAGTGCACATTTAATCCAGAAGTTGGGTCTGAATTCAGATACTGTCTGAGCTTATAACACTATCTAATGCATGTACTATACATATAGTAAAAGAGACTGTTGCCTGAGAGGTAAGAGGTAGGAGAAATCGTGATTCCTACACACCAGTGACCTCTTACACATTACTTGTTTCATGAAGTCCTTGCCTAAACTAGTCCCTTCAGTATTTATTTCAATGACAGTGTCAAGGTGGCAATGAGTAGAAACATAATCTAGTTTCTTATAATCACTCAAGTGTATAATGTTTATGCTGCCTCTTAAAGGAAGATTTTTATTTTGAACCATTTTATTTATTTACCTAGGTTCTTATGGGTGACTGAAAGTGGACTAGTGCATCTATGTGGATGTCAGAGGACAAGTTGTGGGAGTCATTTCTTTCCCTTTACAGTGCTGTCCAGGGTTGGGGTGTGGAACTAAGATTGTCGTGCTTAGTGGCAAGCACCTTTACTGGGTGTGCCATCTTGCCAGACCAGATTTTTGCTGTTGTTGTTGTTGTTTTTAAGGAAATGTACTAAAGACAGTACTGGTTTCTGTCTTAAAAGTACAAGGACAGATATTTAAAATATGTGACTTTAAAAACATGTAGTGATAAATTTTCTGATTTGATCACCTGTGATGAACGCACAACTACATGTTTTTCAAAATTCATAGGAATGTACCATGAGAAGACCATGCAAATTGTGCCTCAATAAATGAAGGCGAAAAGATGGATGTGCTAAAGAAAAATCGATGTGGGACCGAAGCATGTGCCTTCGGTTTAAATGCTTTTGTTTACTTTTTGATTTATCAACAAATCTTCTTCCTACCCTCATGTTATAACTCATGGAGAATGAATCTCATTCACACTCCAGAATGGGTGGCTCTGAATGTCACATGATTCCAACCTCTAGACACAGTTTATTGGATCAAATGGGGACAGCTACCTGGCCAGCCTGAATTAGAATTAAGACACAGACTAATGCTCCAAGAGCTTATAGACTTAGGAACAGAGAAAAAAAAAATGTGTCCATGCCCATCATGGCTGAAATGGAAGATGCAGAAAGGGGTTATGCAGAAGAAACCAAGAGGAAGGGAAGACCTAGGGCCAGATCTTCTGGGCAGCTGAGCAAAGCTTTGCATTTTCTTGTAAAAGGAGGGGAGCGGTGTGCTCTCATCACTTCCCAGATTCTCAGAACCTGTGCTAAACTTGGAACTGAATTCTCTGACTTGCCCTTGTGAACCCTCTTTTGCTACTTTTTATAGCTGGTGTGTGTTCTAGTTTTCATGTAAGGAACAGAAAAAAATTATTTTTTTTACATTTTTTCTAAAAGTTAATTTCTAAAGAAAAAATTGGCATTGGATGTTTTTAATCAAAATTTGTAGGCTGCATTAGTTACTTTTCTGTTTCTGTGAAACAAACCAAACTGTAAAACACCATGACCAAGACAGCTTATAGAAGGAAGGATTTATTTGGACTTAAGACTCTATAGGGATGGGGTGCATCCTCATCAAGCCGGGAAACTTGGCAGCACAAAGGCTGGCTGCTAGAGGAACAAGCTGAGAGCTCACTTCTTGAACCACAAACACAAACAAATCTAACACAAACTGTCAGGAGTCTTTAAACTCTCTGTCCACCTCCAGTGATGTCCTTGCCCCAGCAAGGCCATACATCTGAAATCTCCCAAACAGCACCATCAACCAGGGACCAAGTAATCAAATGCCCAAAACTATGAAGGGTCTCTCTCTTTCTCTCTCTTATTCCCCCTCCCTCCCTTCCCCCTCCCTTCCCCTCCCCCTTTCCTCCTCTCTCTCTCTCTCTCTCTCTCTCTCTCTCTCTCTCTCTCTCTCTCTCTCTCTCTCTCTCTCTCTCTCTCTCTTATTAATGTCACCCTTTTTATTCCTAAACTACAAGGCTCTGGAAATGTAAAGAATAGACTCTTGCAGAAATCTAAGCTCTTTCCTTCCCCTCTGTTTTCACATGGCATGTACTCTACTTGTAATCACATGTCCAAGTAAACAGTTGTTATAGGTCCGTTTTACTCCCGAAATGCACAGGCCTGATCCTCCATATAATGATGTCAAGTTATATGGTTGGAGTCTATCACCTAAAGCCAATTTGTTGCATTGGGTTATGATAACTGTAACTAATAGTCACTGAGCCCCTGCTGTGGACCTTGTGTTGTTTATGTTCCACTTTGACTTTAACCTCCCGTCAGCAGTATTTGCTGTCTTTTGGCCACATTATAGAAGTGGACACTGAAGCTCAGGCAGGCACATTTATTCTCCTAAGTCACACTACATAGTTAAGTGACAGCGCCGCTATTCTGATCCAAGTTGGTTAGTCTTAAGTTACCATTCTAATCCATTTCACAGGTTACATTAAAAACATTAGAGTGTGTTAGGGGACAAAATAAGTGTGGCAGTCAGAGGACAAGTTATTTGACTCAGTTCTCTCTCCTTTCACCGTGTGGGTTCCAGGGATGGGGCTCAGCTCCTGAGGTTTGATGGTAAGCACCTTTACCCACTGAGCCTGATTGGCCCGATTTTAACCAATTTCAAATTTTACTCAGAGTTTGGTTTGAGACATATCAAAACAAAACAAAACAAAAACAAAAACATTGACTGTTTTTAAAGTGTTATGAGAATGATAAAGTTACCACGTGCAACTCTTCGGTGGGCATCTGAGATGTTTCCCTCTCTCACAGGATAGTCGATGTGAGATCTAGCAATATCACGGGTGTGTCTCGGCTTTGGTCTGTCTTCTTTGTAGTTTGAATGTCAGTACTTCTGGTTGTGTACTATCAGCTAGGAGACACACACTGATGCTGCTAACGTTTAAACTCTGCAAGCCCTGGTAATACACCACGCTGGAGAGGCTGGAACTGTGTGCCAGCCCAGGGAGAAGGGATCAAGAATAAGGAAATAACCAAATGATTCCACAGAAATAGTTTGGGGTATACCATGATTAATACACCTGCAAACTTCAGGGGCTGAGTAGATGCCGATGGCTGACTTAAAGGGGTGCCAGGAGTTGGTCACCGTGGGGCATCAGTAGCACAGGCCTCAGTACTGAGATCTGTCCATCAAGATTCCCCCAGGGAGAGCAACAGGCGCAACCCAAAGAGGAGGTTCAGTGAGGGTCAGAAGAAAGGCTGGGGTCAGGAGCCCAAATATAAAACTGTGTGAAGCAGGCGTGGGCCGGAGCGCAAAAGGCCTCAAGAGCCAGGAAAGCCAGTTTAAGGTCATCCTGTGTGCTGCGGGAAGCCATGGCAGGCTTTTAAAATGGGAAAGGAAATAATCCGATTTCATTTTTGCAAAGCTTTCTTGTGGTGGTGTGGCAGAGGGATTACAGGAGCCCCAAATAGAGTTGTGGGGGGGGGGTGTACTGCAGAAGTCAAAAACAAAACAAACAAAAAATGAGTGCAATTCAGACAGGAAAAGAGAAGAAGAAAAGGCCGAAACTTTAGTTTTTAGCTTAAGGATATAAACCAGACTTAAAAAAAAAAAATGCCCGAACTCTATGTGCATAACATAGACACTGCGGATGTTGTACACCCAGAGCTTTGGCAGAAAAGGGACTTAAAACAGGCTTTCCCACTCCCAGAGCAGAATTACCAGAGCTGACCCTAGTAATGGCAATGTCAGCTACTTTTCCAAACCTCAAGAGGAAAAAATAAAAAAAAAACAAGGCTGACTCTTTCCTGTACTGTTTCAGCCGCCCCTCTTCAGCTTGATTCTGTCCTCTTCGGGGTGTGAACTAATGATAACATGGGAAGGAAAAATGTCACACCTTCTCTGAATAACAGAGAGAAATTAAAACATATTTGACAGTGAGAAAACAGGCTGAATTTCTGATGGGTATTTCAGTGCGTCAGATACACACACATCTTCTAAAGACCCCTTGGAGCCTCTGATGAACTGGTCACCATTCTGCTGGAAGGCACTCAGAAAAGACACTTAAAAAAAAAAATCTTTTCTTGAGTTCAGGGAAGCTATCCTGTCTCTTCCCTGCCTTCTCATACTCTCAGGAAGTAAGGTGGTTCTTTCATCCTCCAGCATCCTTGTCCTGTTTACCTTCATTCATTTTATGGCATAACTTCTAAGTGAAAAACAGCCCTAATTTTGACCAACATAAAATAAAGGCATGGCGCAGCATTTTAAATGAGCATTTTTAAAATGGGTGATATATTTATAGAATGGCTGCAATCCGATTTCATTCTCCAATCCCGTACTCAGTGTATTTACTCTCGCAAACCTGTACACTCTGGTGTGGGTCAAGCCGATTTCTAGTCAGTGAGCTCATGGCAACATACTTGCTGTCGGAGTGAAGATTCACCACATTCTCTGTGTTAAAGTAAGGTTTTCAAAGACTCTTCTTTTGTTGTTTGCTCTTTTGATGTTATTTTTATGTGCATTATGTGTGTCTGTGTACCTTGTGTCTGCCTGGTGCCTGTGGAGACCCGAAGAGGGCATCAGATCCCCTGGAATTAGAGTTACAGAAGATTGTGAGTGGCTATGTTGGTGCTGGGAATCTAGCTCAGGGCCTATGAAAACCAGTGCTCTTAACCCATGAGCCACCCCTAATCCTGCCTTTGAAGATTCTTGAATTATCCTTAAGATGTTTCAACTGATTTTTGTTCTAATAACTAAATCTTTTTTTTAATTAAGAAATTTTTAATTCATTCCACATACCAACCACAGATCCCTCCCTCCTCCGGCTCCCTGCCTTCCCCCGTCCCCTCCTCCGAAAAGGTATGGCCTCCCTTAAGGAGTCAGCAAAGCCTGGCACATTCAGCTGAGGCAGGTCCAAGTCCCTCCCCCTGCAGCAAGGCTGTTCAAGGTGCCCCACCCTAGGTAATGGGCTCCAAAAAACCAGTTCATGCACCAGGGATAGATCCTATTCCCACTGTCAATCAAACCACTAAACATACAGAATAAAGACAGAATATTAAGAGCAGCAAAGGAAAAAGGCCAAGTGACTTATAAAGGCAGACCCATCAGAATAACACCCGTGTTAACACTCAGTGGAGACTCTGAAAGCCAGAAGGTCCTGGCCAGACATAATGCAGACACTAAGAGACCACGGATGCCAATCCAGACTACTATACCCAGTAAAACTTTGAATCACCATAGACTGAGTGCACAAGACATTCTAAGACAAAACCAGATTTTTAATTGTTTACAATACCTCTCCATAAATCCAGCCCTACAGAAAGCACTAGAAGGAAAACTGCAACCTAAGGAAGTTAGATGCACCATCGAAAACACAGGCAATAGATGACCCCACAGCAGCAAGTCCCAAAGAAGGGAAAAACACACACACTACACCAGAAGAAAACAGGAGCTAATAGCTCAATCTTTATCTTTTGATACATGAACGGATATTCATTTTATAATATCCAATTTCACTGTGTTTTTTTCTAGTCATTTTTAAAGTTAGAAACTGTCACATCCCTCATGTAACATAGGGGTCATGCTATATGAGTGTTGAAAGAATAAAGTTGTGAATAAGCACAAAGGTTAAAATCCCCTCCTAAAGGAAAATATTAATACTGAAAAGTCCCTGTAGTTTCACTTCCCGTTTTAACTCCTTTTGCATTTGCATCTGAACTTCACACTTCAATTCAACCAATGCTTACTGAGCAGTAACTGTGTCTCAGGCAGTTTGTTTGCCTTGGAGGATACAAATGATGAGTCCCTGGCCTGTTCTGATCTAGAAGCTGAATTGTGGCAAGAGGTATATAAATGCATGGTCTCCATGTCCTGTGAAGTGTAAGTCGCAGAAACACACAAGGTTGTGAGCACCTGGGAAACAAAGTAGGCTTTCTGGAGAAAGCCCAGGCTCTTCCTTAAAGGATGTGCAATAACGTCATAATAAGGTTGCTTCGGGATGGTTAGCAGGGAATTGCATTACAAAGAAATACATGAGGCTGGGCATGGTGGCACATGACTGACATGTGCATTCTGCTTCAATTTCCAGAACAGCTTGGTCAACAAAACCAGCCCCTGTCTAAACGGACAAGCAAATGAGTTAGATCATGAAGATGTAGTATGTTGCAGTAAAATTTGTACTGTAGGAAAGTCTTACGCTTTTGAAGGTGAAGGCACTGATGCCTTTAAATTGCACATGAGGCACATAGATGCAAATACACCTTATACTATCACTGACGTAGGAATGAGTATCCATGTAAATGTTTTAAGCAGGACCATGACATGGTCAGTTTGCCTTTTAGCAATAGTAACATGGCAAACGGCATAGACATGGATGGAGAAAGGTGTTTTATAAATGAGAAAATTCATACTTATTCACATTTCCAATCAGATAGATAGATAGATAGATAGATAGATAGATAGACAGATAGATGTACATATATATGATGATATATATATATATATGTACTAGCTTGTATTTTAATACTTGTACTTCTATTGTAAACACATCTTTCATGGTTCTAAATGATCCTCATAATCATGTTAGTGTCAGCATAATGTCTCGTTGTGCTGTATCATAATTACTAAATCAGTTTGCAATGATGAGTGTTTAGCTTACTTCTGTTCTTTCTCTATTAGATGAAGATTGTTTTCCTATACTGTCGGCTGCCCCTTTGCTCGGATCATGATGTCCTTTACAGAAGCATTTTAGCTTCGTAAGGTCCCATTTAATCCTGTTCCACAGATTCTTGAGAGAATTGTTAAATGTGATGTTAGGATCCACCTATAGTGTCAGAATCTGTACTATTTTCAACTCACCCCCTTTTTTTCTCAAGAAGTACTCAAGTTGAAATTTCCTTATGAAAAGCATGAATCTTGCTCCTGTGGACATGAAACTGTGCCGGAATTGTTTGTTCTCATTTGTGCCTCATAGAATGGTAGATGACTACAAGCCACACTCTATCTAGACCTGAACAAAGCAGCTGCACACACACAGCTTGGAGGTTATCAGGTGGAGTAGGGTTCTGCCACCTCCCCGCTTTATAGGTTCATCTTTCCTTATCCAATACTAAAGGTCTGTGGGATGGCCATCATCATCTGTCCATCTGTCAGCCCACCATCTTAGATGTGGAATGTGACAAAGAACTGAAACATTCTGAGCTTTGCTTTATAAGGCTCAGTCACATCCTGTCCCTGTAGGGTTGGACAATGGGAAGACGGAAAGAATGATACAGGAAGAGCCAGGAGCAAGACAGAATGTAACAGCCCTTAGTAAAGTGAAACCCCACACAGGAGCCCTTCAGCGTGCATATCCTGCTGCGAGGCTCACACTGCCATTTGTTATCATGCTGTCTGATTTGAGCTGTAGTAACTTAATGTTGGCATTCCAGGGATTAACTGCTGTCAGTAACAATGACTAAAATACTATGCTCGCTGTGTGAGTATGAATGCATTTTCATTTTTGAACTCATCGCTGAAGGTTATTTTTTTTATGGTTGAGTGGTGACAAAACCACTAATTCTTTGCAGAGTGAATTAAGAAATTGTGTAATAAGTGAAGAACATAGTCGATTTTATAAAACGTTTATTTCCTAACAGAGAAGCTTGTATGTAAGCAGCAATCATCTTCACACACACACACACAAAAACTTAGGAACAAATTAATTGTTAAAACCAAGCACAATTACATCTTTATAACTATAAAAATTTAGAGAAATCTACAGCCACATAGATCTTCGTAAGTAGCAATGGAGTATAAAATCTGTTACTTTTTTCATTACTGTAAGAGAACATATGCTTGGAGGCCTGGGGAGATGATTCCTCGGTCCAGTGAGTATAAAAAGCTGGGCACAGTAGTGCATTTATATGAGAACGGTCAGACGGAGCAAGGAGGTCCTGGTGCTCTCTGTCCAGCCACTCTGGCATCAGTAACAGACCCTGAGTCTGTAGTTTTCCAGACAGACAACTAAAATGTCTTTGAAAACAACAAATCCATTTTCTGAACACACTCAGGCTGCAGCACAGGAAACATGTGGACATATATAAACGTCAATCCTAGAAACAGTTACTAAGTCACTAATTTGTTATTGAGTAAATCAAAAGCTTGGAAATAAAACAAGTGCTCCTCTTGATTGATATTTAAAAATGAAATTGCTCCCCAGGCATCCCTTCAGGAAGCATTGTCTCTGTACTTCTATGTAAAAATTAATCTGTCAATGTCTCGATCGATTTAAGCCTTTATTCACAATAATGAGGAAACACGATACTGAAAACGAGCTTTCTACAGAAGCACAGCTACTTGTACATACTAGGAAAATTGTTGGTAGAAAGTAGGAAGCTGAAAGCATTTGGGAGAACGCAGTTTCTAGAATGCTCTTTAGTAGGAAGACCTCAGAGGCTCCAATTTACAATCGTTTTGTTCCCTTTTGCCCATGTCCTCCCTGAGCTGTTTATGTGAGGCCAGTTCTTCCTGTCTGCGGGGTGGGTCACCCTGGAACAGGGTCACACCTTCTCCTTGAACTCAGACACCCATGGAATAATTCCTTGTTTCTCAGTTCTTCTCTTAGTCTTTGTGAATTTATCACACCCTCTAGGTTGTTTGTTTTGCTTTGTTTCTTTTGTTTGTTTTTGATTATTCCATGTACAGTATGACTTTGAGAAAGTGATGTTCTAGAACCCTCTGCGAGACATTCAAAATGGTGGGAGTAACAAGGATTCTGACTAATCTGTAGTAAGTGACCAAGAGGGACAGGAGTCAGGGCCTTGCTGACTGGCTGGCTTGTCCTTAGGACAGTGTACCAGGTGTTCCTCAGCCTGTCCATGCAGAGAGAGCCACAAGAGGTTCATGGGTGTTCATTTTCCTTATTCATCATGCCAAAAGGATGAGTATTAAATGAGACACATTTGCTTACTGTTATGTATACTTCCTCATAAACAGGATGAATGTCTAATTTGGAATTTGCTAGGCCTTAAGTATTCTGACTTCAGAAACAGATCTTTGCTTTAAATTATGTTCCTAAGAAACATTTGCATTTGTTATTTTTCTCAGCCTCCCTAGGTTTCCTAATAGAATTCATAACTCAGTTCTTGGTGCTCATCCATTAGCATCACCAAACTCCCATTTACAGATACTGTCTAGCAGCTTTGACAGTAACAGAATTAGTGTAAAAATTACTACATATATTTGATAGTAAATTAGAAAAATGTTGATATATAACAATATATTATAAATATGTATATTGTATAACAGCACGTTATAAATATGTAAAGAATAGCAAACTGAACAGTATGTGCAGTTAGCTTGGATAGATGAAGTAGGAAGTTGTGACTATAAATGTTAAGTTTGTCTTAATGGATTATCTATATTAAAAACTAGTGAAGTCGTCATCTCTGCCTTCCTCTCTTCCTCCTTATTTTTGTGGTGTGAGCACCTGCATGCACATGCATGTACACACAGAGATTCATGGGCATAATAATAAATAAGCTAGTAAAAATAAACCTGCTGGGGATGTCGTTCTGTATACTGTGAATATGTGTGTTGCTCTGATTGGTTGATCAATAAAATGCTGATTGGCCAGTGCAAGGTAGGAAGTATAGGTGGGATAAGCAGACAAGGAGAATTCTGGGAAAAGGAAGACAAAGTCAGGAGTTGCCAGCCAGACACAGAGGAAGCAAGATGAGAATGCTCCACTGAGAAAAGGTACCAAGCCTTGTGGCTAAACATAGATAAGAATTATGGGTTAATTTAAGTGTAAGAGCTGGTCAGTAATAAGCCTCAGCAAATGGCCAATCAGTTATAATTAATATTAAGCCTCTGTGTGATTATTTTATAAAAGGCTATGGAACTGTGGGTGAGAGATTTGTCCCGACCACGGGACAGGCTGGGACACAGGAAATCTTCCAACTACATAAACCTTTCTTAAAAGCTTAGTCTTACTAATAGAAAAAGTAACACGTTTCTTCCCTTTTCTTTTGCTTTAATCCGTATACTCTTAATCGTGGTAAACAGTCACATTTTTCTTCTGTGCTCTTTGTTGGACAGAGTCAGAAAACAAATGAAGAAAGTGAACTCTTGGGTAGTGGTCTTTCACACATTTAAGAAAGAGCTGAGATAAGAATTAAGAGTTGGGGTGGGTTGAGAACTGAAGGAAGATACAAAAGTCATCAGAAATATATCAGAATGAAATGAACGAGGGTGGATTGGGTATGGCTGTGCATGCCTGTGATTGCAGCACTTGAGAAGCAGTGACAGAAGAATCCTTGAGTTCCGGGTCAGCCAGGGCTAAAAGGTACATGTCAAAGAGTCAAGTACCAGGCAAGAAAGCAGTAGTAGGTGGCCTAGGTGCCCTTGTCATTTTACTTCACTTCTCTATTCAGCAACCTCAAGAGGGATATATGTATATGCCCATACATATAGCTTCAGCTTTAATTTCGCATAACCTACCCCCTCACCTTGTTGCCTCTCTCCTGGACTAAGCTGGGTGTTTGAACAGAACAACTCCAACGACCCGTATCCTAGTTAGATCACGTCCTCTGTAATTCTTAGTATGGCTCAGCACATTGTGCCATACAAAGATCAGTTAAAAAGGCATTGGACTATTAAAGAAACCCTGTGGCCTTTAAAAAAAAAAGATGCATTTTATTAGTTTTAGTTATGCATATGTATGTCTGTGTGGGGGCATGTATACATGAATGCAGCTGCCCTCAGAGGCTGGAGACATTAGTTCCCCTGGAGCTAGAGTTACAGGTGGCCATGTGATGACCAACATAGACTCATTGACCAACATAGGCTCTGGGAACTGAACTGAGGTCCTCTGCTGGAGTGGTATGTGCTCTTAACCTCCGAGCCATGTCTCCACTCTGTCTCTGTGGCTCTTTTGATTTCCATCACCCTACTTAACGTCCATGATGAGCAGCTTATCTGGACACCCTCAGGTTACCTACTACTTCTGAGGTATGATAGAATGCTAGGTATTCAATTATTAAATATCTTCCATACAGAGCTGATCTTGACTGGGAAAGGCATTGGCAGTGAAGCTAGACCTGTGTGTTCAATACCTTCCCACTTGACTTGTGTGGGACTACCACACCTGCTACTGCAGCTGGTATACTAAGGCAGGCACACTGATTCTGGCCTTGGCTAGTGACATTGCATGATAGATGTGAAAATTCTGATTGTTGACTGAGAACATTGAAACTCTCTAAACATACGAAATAGGCCAAGTTTCAAAGAGTCATTGAGAATAAAAGTATTCTTGCTCTCTGTATTGAGTTATATTACAAGAGACATGGGTTCATCAAGAAATGAAATATAAGCAGCTAATTTTTCCCCAGCATCATAGAACATATTTTCCTCATCTTAATCTGTAATCTAAATATATATCCTGTATTCAATATAACAAATAATTTCTGAATTTACAGTCAGACATGACTTATTCATAGATGAACTTGGAGAGAAAACATGAAATACTTGTCTGACCCTGGATTATTTTGCTCAAGATGATCTCCAGTCCTATCCATTTTTCCTGCAAATCACATAATTCCATTCTTATTATGTCTGAATAATATTTGATTGTGTGTACGCATGTATGCATGTGCACATGCCTGTGTGCCTGTGTTTCTCCATTATTGATCTCTTGACAGACATCTAAGCTTATTCCATGTCTTATCTATTTTGAATATTGTAGCATTAAACACAGATGTGTCTCTGTGATTTTTACTCTTTTGAGCAGATATCCAAGAATGATCTACCTGGATTATATGGTAGTTCTGTTTTTCATTTTCTAAGGAACTTCCATATTGATTAACACAGTAGCTAGACCAATTTAAATTTTTTTCCATTTCAAAATTTTTCTTGAGAAGAATGTTTGGAAAGTATAATACATGAGACATGTGACAGCTGCCTTCAAGTAGAAACTGGTTTGAAGCCACATGCAATGGTTTTTTTTTAATGATAGCCATTCTGACTAGAATGAGAAGAAATTTCAATATGTGTATGTGCATGCTTGCACATGTGCAAATGAAGACCTATATGCTTGTAGAGGCCAGAAGACAAACTCAGGTGGCCTAGAGATCAACAAATAGGCCAGTGTCTCTCACTGACCTGTCTCTGCCTCCCAACCTCTGAGAGCACAAGTGGGTTCTTAGGATGGAAATCTTTTCCACACATTTGCAAGACAAACACCGCATCATCCCTGAGCCACTGAGCCAGCTTCCCAGTCCTCCCTGTAACATTATTTGCATTTCCTTCATGGCTTAAAGTATTAAGCATTTCTTTAATGCATTATTGGCCATTTGTCCTTCCTTTAAGAACTCCCTGTTCAGTTCATTTGTTCATTCATTGATTGGATTACTTGTGTTTTAGGTGTTTAATTTTACATATCCTGGATATTGATCCCTGGTTGGCACAAGTTTTTTCCCATTTGGTAGGCTACCTGTTCACTCTAGTGTTTGTTTTCTTTTCTGTGTGGAAGATTTTTAATTTGATAATAATTTCATTTGTCAACTCTCACTGTTATTATCTGAGCTTTCACCTCTTATTCTGAAAGTTGTTGCCTATTCCTATATATGAAAGTGTTTTTCCTACTAGATTCAAAGTTTCAGGTCTAAAATTAAGGTCTTTGATCCATTTTGTCTGAGCTGACTTTTATGCTGGTTAAGAGGTAAAGATTTCACCTTTCCAATCTACTGAAGAGACTTTCTCTTCTCTAATGTATGGCTTGGTGCTGTCATCAACAGTTAGAACACAGCAGCTGTGTGGGCTTATTTCTGAGCACTCTGTTTCATCAAATGGTCTACTACGTGCTTTTATTTGTGCTAGTACCCTGATGTTTTGTAACTATGGCTTTGTAGTATAATTTGAAGTCTGGTATTATGATACTTCTCATGTTTCTCAGAGTTATTATTTTTTTCTATTTGAGGTCTTCGGTGGTTCCTTGTGAATGTTAGGATTGTTTTATCTCCTGCTGTGAAGAGTTTTATTGAAATTCTGATTGGGATTGAATTTAATATATAGATAACTTTGGGTAAGGTAACTATTTTCACAATGTTAATTCCTCCAACCCACAAACATGGGATGTCTTTTCATCTTCTAGTGTCATCTTCAGTGGCTTTCTTAAGTGCTTGGTAGTTTTCCGTGTAGAAATCTTCCATCTCTTTGGTTAGGTTTATTTCTAGATAAGTTTGGAATATTTGATGTTGGTTGCTGATTTAATCGTCTTTTCAGAGAGTAAGGCTATCATAAATGGGATGTTTTCCTGATTTTATTCTCACCATATTCATTATTGGTATACAGACAAGTACTGATTTCTGTCCATTGGTTGTTTTATATATATATATATATATATATATATATATATATATATATATATATATATTCTGCAACTTTCAGTAAATGTTTATTAAGTTACCTCTGAAGGCTAGCCAGACCCTATGTACAGTGCTGAACATACAATGTCTCCTTTCCATGCTCTGCCTAAAAGATTCTTATTCCAGTGGTTGGCTGGATTTAGTCAGCATCTTAGATCTTACCTTTCCCATTGAATCTCCTCAGACTTTGCTCCCTTTGCTCAGTGGTTCTTTGGAAGTCTCTGGGGGGCCCACTGAGGTAACTGGGATTAGGTGGGATTAACACATTGGTCATTTATGTAACACATGATAGTGTAGTACTGTTGGCACTCAGCGTGGGGAATGGGCTGACAGTCTTGCCATGTTAGGGACAGATGCATAAAATAAACTCTCATCAACTTTAGTCTGACTAGTGACTGTTCTCCAACTTTCACTCACAGTCCAATGAGCTGACCTCAATCAGAAGGTTAAAGGTCATTGAGTGCTCTTCTTAAAATAAAGATTCTACCTAGTCTTTCAAAGGATCCTGTGCACTTCCAGAGATAACCTCCTCTCCAAGTTCCACCCATGGGAGAAACAAACAAAAGAAAACAAGTCCCCCTTTTAGCAGTGTTTTTAGAAAAGGCCTTACTCTTCATTACTTGGTTTTTTTCATTTTTTAAAAGTATAAGCAGTCTCATACCTACCTCACAGAGTCGTTTTGCCATTTGGAGAGACCGAGGCAACACTTTGTCCAGGTAGCTGGGTGGCTTGAACACCAAACATTTTCCTCAGATATTTCTGCAGACAGGAAGTATGAGATCAGGGGCTAACCTGAACTGACTGTGACCCCAGCTCCTTTCATCTTGCATGTGGTTGACTTCTTATTACATCTTCTTAGGCTGAGAAGGAGGGAAAGCTCTGTAACAGCTTTTAAAGGATTCTACCCTGGTGACCTTCTGAATGAATGAATGTGGTCACATAAGGGATTTGGATTTCTCCATACACAAGGGAAAAGATATTTAATCCACTGCGCACAGGGAAGTACCAGTGACTATCCGCTTTTACTGTTCAACAGTGTGGAAGGCAATATGCTGGGTGTCATGCAGACAGAGGAATGTGTCACAGTCACAGCTGCCATGCTCGTACTTCTACAGTAGTCCCTTAGATGAAACAACACCAGACACCGAAGTGTAAGGGGAAGAAAAATAAACCAGTAAACAAAGCTGATTTGTGGTAATTGTTTGTCTCTCAGTTAGAGAACTCAAGTTTGCAGTCTTGAATTTCAGGTTTGTTGGCCAGAACTTAAGGGGGTTCACTCTGCAGCTTTGCACTTAACGTGACTTAACTTCTTATGCTTGGTGAGAATTCTGGTCTGCTTTGACATGATGCCTCTTTCCTGTGCATAGCTGGGCCCTGATGTTTTCCAACTCCAGCCCAAAACTCCTGGCTTTCCCTCTTCCACACTGGGAACCAGTTCTGATCTCTAAGTCTGCCCTTTGGGTCACTGTGGCATTACTTTATCTTGTAGAACCTCATCTTGAACTACTCCAGCTGCCTAACCTCGTCAGAGCTATATTATTCATGAAATTTTATAAATATTTCATTCAGGATGAAATCACTTTTGATCATTTCTAGGTAAATATATAGACTAGAAGCAAAAGAAAAATTAATTCTGAAGAGTAATACAGCATGAACCAAAATCACTATAAATAATACAAATAGCAAATATTTATCTATTTTATACTCAGAACCTCCTATTTTGAGTAGTAAATTATCCTTTTTCTCTGTAAGTCTTAATATTTTTAAGATTTATAAACAATAATTAATGCTTCAAACCTATAATTGATATGCTTCAGATCATAGCAGAACTCTGGCACTATTTTATTCACAAATGTTTAATTGGTTAATTAATCTAACAGTTTATTCATGAAACAGAATTAATTTGTGGCATTATGAAATTTTACATGTCTCCCTAAAATTTTTCAAAACTGCAATAGCTTAATTTTGTGCTCCATTGAACAATAATGTGAGTATGACAACAGCTTTTCGTTAGGACAGTATATTTTGCTGTAACTTCCTTTTTTTTTTTAACTTTTGTAGACATTTGTCATGCATGATGCTGAAAGGATGATGTGATTTCATTTGCAGGAAACTATTTTATAAAGTAGTTAAAGATTGAGCATGGAAAGATGAAAAAGAATGCTATTAGAGACAAGTTAACTCTACGAGCTAAACTCATCATGAAAAGCTCACCATCTGGCAGAGGATGGAAGAATAGTGGAATGCATGCATAGCATGTGCAGGGTGCTGAGTTTGTATCCCAACACCCCTCAGAAACACTCTTCAATTCTTAAAAAAGCTATAACTGCTTAAAGCTGTTATAGTTCACCAAAGATGACCAGAGTGTAAGCTTCTCTGACTCTTTAATATTCCCCTTTAAGTACAGATCCCTTAATAAATAAAATCCATTGCAGGAATTGGCACACCCCATTTCCTAAGCCCATGTAAAGGACTGACTTAGAGTAAATGGCACACAGAGTGTAATCTTCTCAATTAGTTAATTTGATTATTGTTCAAACAGTTATTAAGTAAGCAGGTATTTTGTGTCCATGCTGGGGGGGGGGGGTACTAATGTAACAAATACTGGCTAGATTTTATTAACAGAAACAAGCTTTTTAATTTGTTTGTGCTTCTTGTCTTTCATCTTTTTCTTTTTGAACCGAGGGCTCCACACATGCTGAGCATGTGTCTTACCACTGAACTATAATACTATCTCCTAGATTTTCTAATGAGTGTTTAGATTGTTGATTGTTGCAGCTTTAACAATCAAGTTGTAAGCATAGACAGAAAAAATATATAAATAAAAGTATAATTCTATCACCCTTGATCATAATGCAGGAAGAAATACCACCAAAGATTTAATTTATAATAGTAAAAGATTTGCAAGAAGTGCTTTTGTGGAAAAAAAAAGAAATGCTTTTGTGTCCTATCATTTTATATTAATTTTATCTAGGGCACATTTATAATTGCATTATTATACATTCTAGTAGACAGAAAAATAAGTATGTTAGTGAATTATATTACATGTACCATGGTTCTCGAGGAGAAAAAAAAAAAACTACCCAGAAATTTACATAATCGTTTTCAATATACTTTTATGTGAAAATAGTGATTGGAAAAAAATGGCACTCACACTGCAGGACCTTGAAGAATTCAGAACGCAGTGGAGAGGAGAGAAAGTTACACAAGTGTTCAGACATGCATACAGATTTACTGCCCAGTCTGCAGAGTGTGAGTGCTGCTATCTGGAGGGTACAGTCCTTCCGTGATGTCCTGGAACATGAGAAGCCAAGGAAATGGAGAGAACAAAAGGAAGGCATTATTAGGGTCTAAGATCATGCACAAGACTTTATGCCATCAGGTGATGCCTTTCCAAAGGTTGTGGGCCTATGATTGGCCATGTCTGCTGGAAAGTCTGTGCTGGGCAGTGGCTGAGAGCTTTGCTATGCAGTATGTGATCTGCTCTGTGCTGGATGCTCTGTAGTCACTGGCTTCCATTTTATCAAGAATAAACCTGACTACCTCAGTTGTGAAGCTTCATAAGCTAGCCTAAAGGCTTTTTACACTGCGTAATACACTGTATAAAGACACTAGCTCAGCAGATATTAGTTACAACAAGGAACCCCAAAGCTGAAACAGTCTCTTAAAACCTAAACACAGCATAATGGAAAAAGGAGTCAGGCATAAATACTATTAGAAGACCCACGTCACCAATAGTAAAGGAATTCATATTGATGTGATATAACAGTTTTTTACTAGATAGATATTTTCACTAATTGTGTGTGTGTGTGTGTGTGTGTATATATATATATATATATATATATACAGCAAATTATTGTGTGTGTGTGTGTGTGTGTATATATATATATATATAGCAAATACTAGGAATGATTTAAACTGTGGGCATCTTCCCAATTTGGGAGTAAAACATTTTGGAAGGCAGCTTGCCTTGTCTTCTCCCCACAATTTAAATGGGTGCTCTTTGATCTGGAAATTTTACTGGTAAGAATTTTTCTTCTAGAATTAACCTACAACATGCAAATATGTATGTGCGCACATACACAAATGTAATAATATTTGTTGTATTAAACAAGGGAAACTCTTTCCAATATCAAGAAATGCTCCTGATTTAACATAATATGATAAATTATTTATTAATGTTGTATGATCCGACACTTATTAGAAAATTACTTCTTTGTGTGTCTTTCCAAAGGAAAAAAATACATGTTAATGATAAACACAAAAAAATTAATGCAATACACAGTTTCAGCCTTCAGAGTTTCTTTTAAACTACTTAGTTAGCATTCATGTGTATATCTTTTTGTTCATAAAATGTTGCTAAGGTACGCCATGTATTTTTGTCAGACCTCAATCAATATCTATAAAACTAAAATGAAGACTTTCTTAGAAACCATTTTCTGTAGAAGATTTTGCTGTATATATCTACAGAAAATTTGTGACCTCTGGATAACCATTGATAACACAAATTTGAGTGCTTAGATACTAAATGGCATAATGTTTTAAAATAGTTGGGTTTGACTTATTATTGAAAAATAATGTAAGGAAAAGAAATCGGTATGAACATTATAAACTTACTGATGCCTAATTCTTTTCTTCCTATTTTTTTTTAAATGTGTTTCTCTTGTTTCCACAGAGTTACTGGAGGTGAACTGTTTGAGGACATAGTGGCAAGAGAATATTATAGTGAAGCTGATGCCAGGTAAGTGGCTTGCCCTGAGCGAGATAAAGACTTACCATTCCATCTCTGACACTTGTTCTATATATGTACGTAAAGATTGAAGTATATCATGACCCACCATTATGAGAATCTCATATTACCACCCTGGATTCTCTTTATGATGAGTCCTTCATCACAGAAGTTTCTCTCCTCTAAAGATTGCTGGGATGACTTTTAGAAAAAGGAAAAAGTATAGGTCTGTTTTAAATCTTATTTTTGATCAACCTCCCCTTGAGCTTCCATGTTGTGAAGGCCTGATAGCCACAGTGGCTGTTGAGTACTAGTGTGACAGAGTGCTTCTGTTACCACAGGAAGTTCCATAGTACAACACACTTCTAGTCAGCAAAGAGAAACAAACCGCAGAAGGCCTCAGTGGCCCCTCTAGAGTGTTCATATTAGCATGTAACACTTTGGACATTATATTAAAGCCTTTGA
The DNA here is from genome assembly GCF_007827085.1 of Peromyscus californicus insignis. Classification (NCBI taxonomy): domain Eukaryota; kingdom Metazoa; phylum Chordata; class Mammalia; order Rodentia; family Cricetidae; genus Peromyscus; species Peromyscus californicus. Next base: position 103,903,758 of record NW_026294617.1, read on the forward strand.
AATGCTGATGTGAAAAGCATTTATTTTTCTATTTCTGAGAGTTCACAAGTAACTTCCTGATTTTATTAATTAGCAAAAATTTTCATGGAAATTTTTTAAAGGGCCAGCATTTTAGCCGGGCGGTGGTGGCGCACGCTTTTAATCCCAGCACTCGGGAGGCAGAGCCAGGCAGATCTCTATGAGTTCGAGGCCAGCCTGGACTACCAAGTGAGTTCCAGGAAAAGGCGCAAAGCTACACAGAGAAACCCTGTCTCGAAAAAACAAACAAAAAAAAAAATAACAAACAAACAAACAAAAAAAAAAAAAAAAAACGGGCCAGCATTTTATCCCATTTTAAGTTCCCTACACTACTCAAAGACATTTTTGGTAGTAAAATTGCATTAATCTGCTTATGTAGACCTGTTTAGACTTGATGATGTTAATTTTCCTTCTGTATACTATAGCTTTTACTTACGTTGAAAAAACTGATGAAGAGCAGTTTAACTCATCTGATTAACTCATCATAACATAATTGATGCTATGAAAGTTAAATCATTGGCCATCTGTCCCATCCCGACTGCTTTCCAGGTTTCCCAAAGTTGTAGCAGTATAGGGACCCTCAATGACACTCAGCTGATGTTGAGAGTCCTCATACCTCCAAAGTAGCACATGATATGTAAAAGCTCACCTTTTATGTAAGTTGTGGTACCTCCCTGTAACCCCAGCCCTTTGGAGATGGAGGCCAGAAGGTCAAGAATTCCAGGCCAGCCTGTGCTATATAGTTGAAACACTGTCTTACAATAAAAATAGAAATAAATACATTATTTTTCAAAAATCTCAGCTTTCAATTTCTGATTTTCTTGGTTTTATACCACTACATTTCTTGACTTAATACTAATGTTTATGGTATTCTGTACATCTGACTGTACATGACTATACTTTAATTTGTAGTCTATGTTTTGCTGTCAAAGTCAAGTAGAAAGTTCTGTTTGATCTTTGCTACATCAAGTAAATCCTTAGCTGCTCAGTGTATTCCAATACTCACATTTGTCCCCAGAAAATGGACCTAGAACAGTTCTAGAATAGCTATTTGCCAAGCAGGACAAATAATTTTAATTAAAGAATCAATTAAGAAAGGGAGTTTGGGGCTGAAGAGACAGTTTAACAGTTAAGAGCACTTGTTGCTCTTGCAGAAGTCTGTCCCTGGTTTGGTTCCCAGAACCTACATGGTGGCCCGCAAACACCCCTAACTCCACTTACAGAGATTTGATGCCTTCTTCTGACATCTGTGGGCACCAAGCACACATGTGCACATGCAACCAAACACTTATACACATAAAATAAATAAATCTAAAAAGTAAAAAGACTTTTAAAGGAAATTTTACCTACTTTGCCTTTCTAAGTTATGATAAACATGTTCTGTTTGAAAACTTGTGGTTGAAGTGAGGTAGAGACTATTTTAACTGTTGTCAAGCAGTAACAGATAACAGGACAAAACCCATAGGTTGGGCCGTTTCACAGAATAATTTTTAGGATAGAGATCCCACAAGAAATCAAGAATAATTCTATTCCTATATATAATAAGCATCAAGAATCTATCTCTTCACATTTTTAAACTTTATTTTCTCACTAGCCCTCAAGAGCTCAGGCATGAAATTCATCCTTAATAATAAAGAGTAGTGAAACTAATTTAGCATGAATCATTGCTTCTTAATTTTGACCATAGGCCAAATAAGCTGTTTTTGTAGTTAGATAAAACAGAAATGTTCCAAAAAGACTGTGTGGAATTCACATTGTGATAAAAGAACCACACAGTTAAAAACTTATGAGTAATTATCAAGCAATCCATGTAGTTGACACCTCCAGTTTGAGTCTGTCCTAGTGGCCATATCATTAGATTTGGTACCAACAAGTCACAATGATCATGGGTGTTTTGATGTATGTATCGTTAAAAATTAGACGGTGCTGGGTTTTTTTCAGTTCCTGTAGAGTGTCATTATGTTACACAGCAAGTGACTGAAAATGTTCTTATCAGGTTGTGCACTTTTTCCTTGATTCAGCAAATGCCTTTTGTTTGTGCTCGGGTTTGACCTGTACAGTGAAGGTGTGCAAGACTTGTCAGTATGGTGTGTTCTGCGTTATTGGGTGTCAGGTGGCACCTTATTGGGGTCTTGCAGCTCTCGGTCAAAAAATTTCTTATGTCTGATTTAATTGATTTGATATCAGTAAGCTTCTAATAAGGGTAGCATCAATGGTGCATTTTAACATGGTAATAAGTAAAACTTCCTTCACTAAAGGATATAGAAATAGATTTAACAATTACCAGTCTCCAGGGGATCTTAAACCTATTTGCAAACTCCTTAGCCCTTCCCCCAGAGTTTTCTTACTGTGCAAGAGGTTTATTTTATGTCATGTGTCTTCTCTGGATCCCCCTGCCCTCTTGGAGCTTGAATTTATTTTCTTATTCCTGTATTATACAGGAGGCACCCCTTTTAAATCACTGGTACATGTGTCCTTCCCTTTTTTAAAAATATCCCTGTTTCACCTACCACTTCATCTGTGTTTACCCTCTTGTTTCAACATGTTTAATTGTGACCTCAGACCTTAAACAGTTTAGATTGTGTATGACAAACACATGGAAATTTTATGTCTCTGGATAATCTTCCCAGGACATTTTGGGAACTAAACATCAAATTTTCTTCCTGACTGTGGAGATCCTGGCATCTACAACAGATGACTTAATCTGTAGACTAGCAAGAAGAAACACAGCTTAAATTGTTTTGTCTGAATATGTCACAAATTATATGTTGGATGTCATTTTACTAAAAATCAGAATTAGCTTTATTCAACATTATTTAACCCTGGTGTAAAGCTAAGAAAAGTGTGAATAAATATAATTTCATTTGTTTGTTTTGTTTCGTTTGAACCTTCATTTTATTTTGTATCCAGTGTGATTATGTGCCTTTAAAATGTTCTCCCTCCCATTCTGCCCTTGTATCTTGCAGTCATTGTATACAACAGATTCTAGAGAGTGTAAATCATTGTCACCTAAATGGCATAGTTCACAGGGACCTGAAGGTCAGTATATGGAGTCTGTAAATCGGAATCAAAGACGTTTCTTTGGTTTTATTCTGTTTTGTTTCTCCGGGGAAAGGGCAGAGGTGGGGGGTATTGAACATGGTGTCTCCAATGTCTTTCCCGACTTTTTCTTGACGTGAATAATGAGATGACAATGCATGATGCCTCTTCAGTTTGCTCATCTACAGGCTAAATATACATCATAGCAGGAAGGGAAGAGCAGCGCCAATACAACCTGCTACGTTTCCAAGCAATAAATTACCCAGAGTTGGTTTGAGGGCAGGCTTTCCCGAACTGTCCACCATTGACACCTGGAATGAACCTGGCCTGTGATGTATGTCTGCCTGTAGATTTACACACCACTTCTGTTCTGAGACCATGGGTTGCTGAAGCAGGACAACTGGCTACACATTGCTCACTTGAGCCTGATGAACCCTAGGCGAGGGGTAACAATTGCCAGCTAGTCTACAGCGTAAGACGCCATGACTGTCAAAAATTCACTGTGTGTCCTCATTTAAACCTAATGGTGCCTTGTGTACTAACAGGACAGCTTTTAGAACAATACTGTAAAAATGGGAAAGAGTTTGTGTGTGTGTGGAATAGCAGCAGAGCACAACAACTACAAGATTATATTTGTGTTCCAATTCATTTCCTGGAAGAATTTATAACCAGGAAATGAGCTCCAGAACAAAATGAGATATTGTCCAAATGGATCTTTTTAGAACAAGTTAACACACATCATGGCTCACAGCTGGCAATATCCTGATTGTTCCGTGGTAGTAGTCACTCTTCTTGAGCAATGTGTTACTATGATTGAAGGAGATAAATTCGACACTAGTTGTCCTCTCCCTTTGCTCTTTAACCCGGTCTCTCTGAGGGTATACAGACAGTGAGTGTAAGCTTGGAACTAACACACGCCCCCTGGTGTTTGCATGCAGTCATTGCATTCAGCAGATCCTGGAGGCTGTGCTACACTGCCATCAGATGGGCGTAGTCCATCGGGACCTGAAGGTGAGTAATGCTGTTGGAGAAGATAAAGGAAGAACCACACAGTTCCTAAAGACTGTTCAGCTGCAGTTATACCAGGAAAGGCAAAAATTCAAGTAATACAGCTATGTGGACTCATTCCAACACATGTATCCATGTGCTTCCCCTAATCACAGCCTCTCATTTCATCTCCTAACATATACTTGAGACAGATAAATCCCTATCTTTCAGAAATAGTTTTCTAACATTAACAATAAAAAACTTGCTTTATGTCCATACTCCAAGGAATGAGCATATAGTTTAAGATGACTTTAAAATTTATGATTTTTCCTTTGCTGTAAACTAGTTCTGTAGACATTGATGAAACATGATATTTTACATTTATACTATATACCTAATATTATATAAATAATTTTCAGAATTATAAACATAGGCTTAGCTCCAGTGATTGAGTGCCATTTTGAACTCTAAACTCTTTCCCCTACCAGTAATTCTTGGAATTCTAGGACTGTAGGCTTCTTGCTTCTTTTATTTGTATTTCTAGGGGCCCAGATATTATGATCTATGAAAAAGATTATATCAGATCAAGCATATGGAGCACATATATTTTCTATGGGTGCCCACTAATAGTTGTAAGAGTTTACTCAGTTCCTGTTATCACCCAGAACAAGGAATTTTTAGTTCATTTGGAATGAGATAGTTTGGGGGACTCTTCCATTAATTTCCTGATTCCCATCTGTCATCATTCTAGCTTCACTTGTATTTCTGAAAAACAGAGAAACCTACAATAGCAAATGAAATACAGCCATCGGGTTGGAGGAGGGTAGCCAGTGTGCTTCATGGTTTATTATGGTTTCAATTCTTTGTTGGCAATCCCAGCATTTCCAGGCTTCACTACAGAGGCAATGTAGTGTTCAGCAGAAGGACCTGGACATTCTCACACACACTCTTCTGAGTCTATAAGAAACTGTGAATTTCACTTAATGTTCAAAGGTAGGATTTGTACCAAAACATTGACTTTGTTTTCTGGACTCTTTCAACTTCAGTTGATTCTGAGAATTTTAACTATGAAAAACTAAGCTATGGTAGAGGGTATTTTCTTTGAAAGAGTCAGGATATAATATTGCACATTTCTAACACTTACCACATATATGTATCAGGAAAAAGAAAAAAAATATGTTCCTTTGAAAAGTCCTATCTCGGGAAATCGTGTCAAAAATTCATTAGTGGCCAAGGGAGCAGTCAGAACCCCTTTGTGTTAGCTGTCAGGACCCACGGGACCTTACTTTTCCACTGGGCTTATGTCGATATACACAATATTTGTTCTGTTTTATCAGATCTCTGAGACCCACTTGGAATACTTTACTGCATTTATGTGAGCAAATGTATATTCTAAAGCCAAACATAAAAAAGCAGGAATCCTCTTCCCTCAATTGTATGGGATGTTTTATGGGATCAAGATATGGATTTGCTGTTATATCTCCAGACTCAGCCAAGACCTTCAAAAAGTGGAACTTGAATCAGAGATGGCAGTGGACCTGGGACATTGGCTGTGAAAAAAACAGTTTTCTGATATACGATCTAAACTCAGTTATCAAAAATCCGGGCAAGTGCTTTCTAGTAAGGCTTACTACCAAAAGAAATAGTGCACTTTGTGCCCTGGCTTCTCCATCATGCTTCTCTGATCTTCAGAAAGGATGGAGATGGACTTTTGAGAGCACTTTCTGTAATTTCTATAATTGCTGATGACCTAGTTTTGTCAAATTGATGACTTGGATAGACTCCTACAGAGTCTGCTTCCCAGTGCTTGTCAGTTGACCACTTCCTGGTCATGCTAATAGAGTTAAAAACTTGTACAATAAAGGCATCATATGTACATGTAAGTGTGTTAAACCCCTGACTTTGTTTTGTGCCTTTTTTACCAAATGAATACATTCTATGTGATGAATACGCTACTGGAAGTACCGTGTTTACCAATGTAATCAAGTATAAAGGCATTCATCACCAGGCTTTAAACCAAGTTTTCCTCACGGTTCCTACACCTCCTGTCTTCATTTCTTTATCCTGATTTTTATGTTAGTTCACATAGAATTATTTAGATACTGAATGCATGTGGTTTAGTTCATCTAAATCACTTTGAGGAAGAACATACACAGTGCTGTGTTTATTAACATTATCAAAGATACTTGTGGCTGTTGTACACTTTAAGGTAGACCAACACCTGCCTAGCAAAGGACCCTAACATGCTTGCAACATACTTCTTCAATTCAGGAACAGATAAAATTCAACCAAAAGAATAAATGTATATAAACACATACTTGTAAGAGCAATCATAGTAGATTATCCATAAAATAGGATAATTATATCTTAAAATAACAATGCTCACTAGTTTGAATATTTAATTAACTGCCATCCTCTGGAATCTATAAGATATAAATTTATTGGCATCCAGAACCAAGACTAAGGCACAGCAGGCAAATTGAGGAAAAGAAACAGGACATGGTTCAAAGATTGAGGGAGGAGATCAGTCACCACCAGGCTATTCTCAGTGGACACGTGAACACCAATATATATGTTCCCAGTAATGGGACCATTGATTCATATCTAGGTAGGATTAGAGGTTCTAGCAGTAATGATTATAGTGTTGTTGTATAAGTAGGAAGCTTCAGGGCACAATTGAAGATATTAGCCACAAAAGGAACCTCTGTGTATCCCTCAGCAGAGGATGCTGCTCTTCTATTGGCCACTTTTTTTTAGTAGCATGTAATGGAAAAATCATCATGTAGGTAGGTAAACAGATGGATGGAAGGATAAATGGACAGATGGATGGATAGATGATAGATAGATAGATAGATAGATAGATAGATAGATAGATAGATAGATAACTTTAATTCTGGAGATGTTTGTGACTACCTCATAGAAATTTATGATTGCAGTAGAAAGAAATTAGTTTCCAGAGAGCAGAAGTAACTCAAAGCATTCAGTAAATCTTTGTTAGCTGTGATAGTAGATAGATCATATTGTGAATTCTAAATTTGGAATAGTTAGAAATCTAGTATTCTGTTTTTCTCAGAACTGTCTTTAGATAAAAGCTTAAAGGACAATCATTTCCACATAGCATTTGTCTAGCTATCTAAAAAGGAACGTATGTGAAAATCTAATACGTTAAGGGGTCATTCTGTCATTTTTTGTGTGTCTAGGGTGTGTGAGGTCATAGAGAAGCAGTGACTGTCGGGTAGTCATGATAGTCCACTCTGCTTCTTTCAGTCCACTCAGCAAGGTTTACTTAGAGTATAGAAGAAAAATAAGAGACAGGAATGGGAAGCAGAGTAGTTCCAGTGAATCTGCCTGCCTGGATATGATATCAGAAGTATGGCATCCTGATTGAAAACTCAAGTGCATGCATCAGCCGGAAGCCCTCTGTTCTCAATACATGAAATCAGGAATTCACTCCTGTAAAAAAAAAAAAAAATTAAATGAAAGTTAAAACCATCTCTACCAGTGCACAAATGAAACAAGTGGAGATGGCATTCAAGCTTTTCAGCTTGGGCAAAATTCCATTGAGTTGATTTCCGGGAGCTTTGCTCATACCTTCTCTGGCAAAAGAAGGGTGACTGAAAATATATCAAAGCAGAGAATAGTTAGCTTCTCTTTAGTGTCTTTAAAATTCATTACAAATAATATCTAGGGAAATTTGGCAATCAATGTGTCACAATAAAATCATTTGATACTTTTATAATAAAAAATAAAAATGTTAAAAGTAAATCACTTATTTGACATGTATGTTTCTAATGACTGAATCTTACTATATAGGCAATGATCACATACATGCCAGATAAACCCTGTGACCAATGTTCATGTGATCATTGCCTTCTCCAGATTAACTCCTTAATAATGACAGTGCTAATTAAAGACTCAAGATTAAGATCATGTCTTATGTTTCCTAAGTTTTCCCTTATTTTATTTAGATGTAGGTGGCAATTATTTTTGATTACTTCAAAATACCTAACAAATAGGCTACCTTATGAAAACAAACCATTTCTGTGTTCTATTGCTGTGAAGTGACAGCATGACTACAGCAACTCTTATAAAAAGAAAGCATTCAGTTGGGGCTTGCTTACAGTTCAGAGGTTTAGTTCATTATCATCATGGAAGGGAGCATGGTTGCATGCAGGCAGACATAGTGCCAGAGAAGTAGCTGAGAGTTATACATTGAGATCAACAGGCAACAAGAACAGAGAGGCTCTGGGCTTGGAATAGGCTTTTTGAGACCTCAAAGCCCACCTCTATTGACACACTCTGCCAACAAGGCCACACCTTCTAATGCTTTCAAAGAGTACCACTCCCTGGTATTCAAATCTATGAGCCTATGGAAGCCATTCTCATTCAAACCACTACAAGTACCAAATCTATAAAAGAATAATTATGGGGCTGAAGAGATTTCTCAGTAGGTAAAGTGCTTGCTGCCTAAGCATGAGGAACTGATTCTGGATCCCTAACACTCATATAAAAGTTTGTTACCACACCCCTGTGGTCCCAGATAGCAGGATCCCAGGAGTGCACCGGCTAGCCAGCCTAGCCACTCACTAAATTCCACGTTCAATGAAAGGCCCTGTCTCAAAAAGTAAAGTGGGGCACGATAGAGCAAAATACTTCATATTGGCCTCTTTGTGCACACGTGCATGCACACATATAACCCCCCCCCCCAACACACACACATTTTTGTGCTCCAAAGAGTGGAGCAATTAAGATATCTAGCACCAAGCCCCAGACTCTTCTTTTTGGACATCTCTACCTTCATAAACTGAGGGGCTTGAGATTTATTTTCTCTTTCAAGTCTCCACTAGTTCTAAGGATGGTTCCACAACTTGCTTAAGTACTTTAAGATATTTGAATAATTTTAATAAGTCTTTACATCCTCCTGAAAGCTATTGCTTTCATATCCATATGGAAACACAGAACAAAACTTGTACACAGTTGCTGCTCATTGCAGCTGATATGCTATAAATGGTTGTTGACACTGAGACCAGATGTCGTGGAAAATTCTGCACCATTAGGAAGCAATGGGGTGGGGAAGGAACCTATGTATGAGAATGTCAGGAGACTCTATTTAAAAACCAACCTAAAAAGTGATCACTTTGTAAGCACATAGAGATCATGGCAAAGTATACATGCTAACATAGGGATTCATATGAACATTTCTTCAATTTTAAACATGCATTACAGATTGAAATTGTTTCTGCACATTGAAATGGCCAGCCATGGGGAATGTAGTACCTGATCATCAGCGTGTATATTGTCCCTACAAAATACAGTGTTCTTATGTTGCACATCCACTAGATATTGTCATGAGATACAATTCAGTAGCCTCATAATACCATTTGAGAGATGAAGGAAGTGATGAGTCAATGACAGGGGTCCATGGGTTGCCCAAGTCTGCAGCATCGAAGTGAGAGGACATGAATCTTGAATTCACATTTTTTTCTAAGTCATCATTATGCCCAATTCCCTCATGTTCCTGAGTCAGTGTTCATGTGCAGGTGTGTTGGAAGGTCTCTGCTTTTGATCCTGCCTGTCACGTTCATCCTAGGAAGTCAAAACAATGAGATAGTAACAACTGGAATGTGGTGGAAATTCTTCCTAAGGAGGCAGCCATGCACTCACTGACATTCTAATTGTTCTGCCTCGGTGTAACCTGGTAACAGATGTATTCCTTTCTTAAGCATTCTGAGTTTGAACTCTCAGCAATGGACTTTTATAGTACAATATAGTTTCAAATTAAATGTTAAGAGTGTTCAAGAAAACCCAAAACAGCCGGGCGGTGGTGGCGCACGCCTTTAATCCCAGCACTCGGGAGGCAGAGCCAGGCGGATCTCTGTGAGTTCGAGGCCAGCCTGGACTACCAAGTGAGTTCCAGGAAAGGCGCAAAGCTACACAGAGAAACCCTGTCTCGAAAAACCAAAAAAAAAAAAAAAAAAGAAAACCCAAAACAAATATGCCAGTTCCCACTAAAAGTGTCTTTAGAAATTATTAGTGAGTCAGCCTTCTGCACTCCCCACAGACCATGATAGAAAAATTATTCTAGCTGGCCTTTCTAAAAAGTAGAAAGAAACTCTATGGAAGTAAAATACGTGTGATATATTAAAGGCTTTTATTAAAGCCACTTAAAGCAATTTTCAAGTGAAATATTAAAAAGCAGATTCCTTTATTAAAATCAAAAACTGTTCTAACTTTTCAGTTTCCATTCCATATTCTCTATGTTAGCTTTTCCTAAATGATATACATAATGCAAAGCCATCTCCGTGATTTCAGTTTTAAAATGAATCCCATCCCTTGGAAATAGGCCTGCTTTCTCCTGTACATAGCTGCTGCTGAACAGTCTTATGGATTTCAGGTGAAAGTCACATACAAATATATTCCTATTTTCTTGGATGACTCACAGGTCCTAGAGTAAGGCCTTCTAGATCATCTCTAGCTATGAATACTGCCCCATTCAGAGACTTGGTTTTTTTGGGCATTGTGCATAGAGGCCTGCCTAGAAGCTTTTCAGTGTATTAGTAAGAGTAAAAGCACATTAAATTTTAAAAGAGTTTACTCACTAATGACACTTGCATTTGCTCAAGTAACTTCTATACCATTAGACTTAAAGTGATTGGAGCTCTTTCCTTGAATGAGTCTGTGGTTGGCAAATTAGATTGGATGTATATTAGCAAGCATTTCTAAAATCTCAGTCTTTTGGAATATGAAAGTTCCAAAGAAGGAGAATCAGCTGTTGTGTACAGTTCAGTGTGATTGGTCTAAGTTACTTATTCCATAAATAAGTAGTAGAAAATTATATTGATTAAATTAGAAAATGTATAGGTAGTTAGTTGACCATAAATTTTAGTTGTGAAATTAAAATGTCAAAAGTGAGTAACTTAGCCTGATTAAATATATTAGCACACTGATAAATATCCAGGGTTCCAGTTTCAAACAGTAAGTCATAATGTAAGTTACATCAACCTAAGTGCTTTCATATTCTTGAAACATGTTAATCTCAAACTCCACATTAAATGTCTTTGATGTTGAGGTAGTTCAAAACCATACTTCAACCCCGAAAAGCTCCCAAGGTCCCTTCACATTTCCAGTGATCATGATAGTAGTGGATCTGATGGCAGTGAGCAGCAACCACCTGAAGAAGTCTGGTATTTAACTGAAACTTGCTTGCTCACCCTCTAATTTCTTATGGATTTAACCTAATTTCTTCTAAGTTCTGCTTGTGGGTTTTGCTGTTTTGCATGGCTGGCTTGATTTATAAATACTGGTTTAGGCTGTGTTTACTCAAGTCCAAAACAACCCACAAAACTGACAAATCCAGCAAAGAGAGAGTACTCAAATTGATGACAACGATGAAATGTCTTATTTGTCAACACATACACAAAATCATTTGGCTGATAACGTTTTCAATTTTTCAGAGAACAGTTTTGGTGCTTGGAAGGGCTATTGTTTCCCAACTGTTTTGATGGAGACGTAAGTTCCAAATTCATGGGTTCTTATCCAAAGCAAGAAGACCTTGGACCATTTTCCCATGTATATGCCAATCCAGATGTCTGGGTGGGCTAGGCTTCACTGTACATAATACTCAACACTTTTCCTAACCATATCCCCAGTCTGTTTCTTAGTATCCATGAGGACATCCAGGGAAATTGAAGGCTCTGTCTCAATGCTTGTTTTCAAAATTCCAGTGTGGTTGGGAAACAATGGTGTAGACACAGCCTCATTCCAAGACTGCTTTGTCAGTCCTTGAGGAAGGATCAATACCAAAGAAAAATGTGTCTTTCTCATGGTATTTTAGGTGGGAGAATAAGTATCTGCATAATATTTTAGTCACACTTTAAAAGAATGTAAATTACACAGTAAAAAGTGGCTTATAAATTTTTGTTTAAAGCTAACTATAACATTTGGCAAACAGTATACTCTTTCTGCCTTTAAGAATAAACAGATCCTTAAAGACAGCCATTTTAATACATAATTCAGAGTAAGTCTCTAAAATTTGTGCAGAAATTGTTTGGAAACATTGAGGAATCAAAATCACTGTGTTTGAGTCCAAACTCTTAAAAATCAAGTGGGATTTAATTTGCAGTTTCATTTGCCAAATGTCTGTAGGTTGGTCCAACTCTGGTTATCATTTTGCCAGATTTCCTCCTGCTGAAAATGTCTGTGCTCTGATAGGCTTCTAAGTCCGTGTCAGTGGCCAAGTGTGCACTTTGAGTGGTCCTTGGAGGCATGCGAGCAGGTGAAGCCAGCAACTCGACTAACTGCATCCTTCCCCATTGCCTCTGCAGTGCCCAGTGCATCTGTCTGAAGCCTGCACCCATGGTTGTCCTCTATAGTTTGCTAACCCTACTTTCCCTGGGATTTAGGAATGGAAATCTCCAGGAGAGACAACAGTGCATGAGTTTGTTTCCCAGCCACCCCCTCCCTGTTTAATCTTGTACAAATGTTGGTCATTTTAAGTAGTCACCTAAAATAGATTCTCACTTTAGTCTCTCTCTCTCTCTCTCTCTCTCTCTCTCTCTCTCTCTCTCTCTCTCTCTCTCTCTCTCTTTCTTTCTAAATAAAGCCTGAGAATTTGCTTTTAGCTAGCAAATCCAAAGGAGCAGCTGTGAAGCTGGCAGACTTCGGCTTAGCCATAGAAGTTCAAGGCGACCAGCAGGCGTGGTTTGGTGAGTAGGGCTCCTCTCCTTAGTGTAACTGTGCTCTCCCAGCCCGGGACTCCTGGTTCCCAACACCACTTTCCAGCCATGGCATGGGAGCAATGGTCATCTTCCCTAGTTGTAAGACATTGAACTTGATATTAAATGGGTCGATAATCAGAAAATAAGAGAAAAATATTGCCAAAACAAGTTCGTGTACACCTTTTTAAAAAAGTTTGTGGTAAAATGGATTCTGTTCTAAGAGTTAATAGGAGGGTTTCAGTATACAATGTGACCTCCACACATGTGTTGTGGATGTGTATGCACACTCTCTTCACGGTAATAATAAGTAGTATTTTAAAAATTTAATCTAGAGATGGTAGATGTTTATAACACACACACACACACACACACACACACACACACACACACACACACACACACGTATATATATAGCACTTTTTCCCCTAGTGTTCATAACCCCCACACTAGGGAAAAAGAGACAGACAGTAGAACCCTCGGACTCACTGGCTGGCCACCTTAGCTTGGCAAGGTCCAGACCATTGAGAGACCCTGTCTCAGAGAACAAGGTGGGTGGTACCTGAGCATCTACACTTGAGGTTGTCTTCTGGCACACACATACTAGTGATACTGCAAAACATAAAAACTATTTTATTTTATTTTAATTCTCATTTTAATTCTACATGCTTTGTTCCTTTTATTCACTTTTCACCCTATAACCCTGGTCTCTTTAAATATTGGCCAAAACTATGAGAATTACCATCCTATGTAGCACATTTGATAAAACTGTAAAAAAAATAAAATATCTACATACGTCCCATTTATCCTAAGGAACTGGATGCAAAAGATATCTGCAATATGCTTTTAATGTCTTATGGTTGCTAGGGCAACAGAGGCTCTACCAGGATCTTGCATTGTGGAAGAATTACTTTACTTATTTGCTATTATGTCTCTCATTTTAAATATTAAGTGATTTTTTTAATGAGAAGATTGTCTAATAGATATATTTCCAACAGTTGATATTTCTGTTTCTTTCTTTATCTGTTTTGATACCCCCATTAGTTCTTTGAAGTAAAACCCATGTTATCTATGGAGAGAACAAGTTCTTATTAACCTTGATAGTATATATCATAACAATCCTACATTCTTAGGAGTTAAATCCCTGATTAAGAAGACCTTGTTTACTGTGCTCCAGCATGCTATATTCATGAAGTCATTGTAGAGTATTATTTCTTTTGCATCCAGTTCCTTAGGATAAATGGGATGTATGTGGATATTTCATTCTTTACATTTTTATCAAATGTGCTACATAGGATGTTAATTCTCATAGTTTTGTCCAATACTTAAAGAGACCAGGGATATGGGGTGAAAAGTGAATAAAAGGAACAAAGTATGTAGAATTAAAATCCTTTGGCTTATATTTAATCTAATTTTGATGGAGAAGTAACTCAGCCAATATCTTCTCTCTTATATTTCTTTTTTAATGTAGTAAGTATAATTTCTTTGCAGAAATGAGGAGTAATTCATTTTTGGATACTTTGCCTCCTGGTAAATAAAGACTGTGACTTGGCATTAGTTTATGGTTGGAGGAACTTCTGATTGTGTGATCTTTTAGAGAGACTTTCCAATTTTCCATTTGTTGCCTTTTAAAAGAATGCTTTCAAATGAAAATGATTACCTTTCTTATTTTTTAAAGTGTTCTTTACTTGAAAAACTCATTTTCAGGAGTAGAAAATATTTCCACTGGAGTCTGGTAACAGATGTTATTGTTGCTTAAGCATTCCTTATCGAATTCTGCTCTGCTTTATATAATCCAAGGCTTCCTTTGCTGTCACCCCCTTCACTGTGTCTTCTGAAGTTGGAGGTCTCTTTGGTCAGTGTTCAGTGGTGATTCATCCAAGTGTCCCCAAGACTCCTCTCAGTTGCCAGTTATGAATACGCCCTGGTTATTTATTAGTACACATTGAACTGATATTTTTCTGGGCTTATTTCTTCTCAGAATGAGTCTTTCAGTTACTGGTAGCCCTATCCACCCTCATGGCCCTGTACCCAAAGGATATCTGTTTTAAAAAATATTTTCTGAAAGCTTGCTTTGGATTTGTCCTTAGTGTGTAGGTGTTCCGTCCCCCTCTTTTATAGGTGACTGATTGTCAGAGGCATTTAGGGATCATCTTTTGCAAATCACTAATCTGCCCTCAGTTTTCTAACTATTTCTTTATAGCTTTAGCTTGAACTTCCATATAAGTGATGTTAAAACATCTGAACAAAAGTAGCCCTGTGTCAAAATATCATAGTAGATTGACCTCCACACCTCCAGTGTGTGTGTGTGTGTGTGTGTGTGTGTGTGTGTGTGTGTTTTCAACTAATCTACAAGGTTGGACAGACAGACCTCATCTTCAGTTAAAGAAGCCCCCCTAAAGCATTTTTTTCTTAGTTGTCCATTTCCTTCCGATGTCATCATGACAACCCTGACTCATGAGCATCTGTTTTCCCTAGGTTTTGCCGGCACACCTGGTTATCTCTCTCCAGAAGTCCTGCGTAAAGATCCTTATGGAAAACCAGTGGATATGTGGGCATGTGGTAAGGAATTACATTTTCAAGGCAAATTTTGTAATAGAGCAGTGTCTCTGTCAGTTTGGGATGCAAAAATAAAACACCAGAGGCTGAATGGCTTAAACAACTAAAAAGTATTTGTAATGATTCTAGAAGCTGGATAGCCTATGGTCATGGTGCCTATTGATTTGCTGTCTAGTGAGGGTGTACATCTGGATTCATAGATAACCATTTTCTTTTTGAGGCCACATGTGGTAAAAGAGTCTTTCTTGTCAGAGCATGAATCATGAGGCCTTTTCTCTACCAAAGACTTCACTATTAACTTCTTCACAGTAGCACCGAGGACTTCAGCCTATAAGTTAAGAGAAGGCACAAATGCTCTGTAGCAAGCAGTGTTGTTAGACTTGAACTCAGAACGTCTCGAACTTTAGTCTACTGAAAGGTTCGTGGAGAAGTGGGTAAAGAACAGACCTCCATGTTTTTGGTTAGGTCTGGAGTGGGCAGACTGAAACTTCTCTGGTGACACCAGTGCTTTATCTCGGAACTCTGAGAACAAAGATGCAGAGAGCCTTATAATGTTACACGCTTGCTCTCCTGAGCCAACCAGTCCTTCTAACAGAAACTATCTGCCTAGGATTTCCTTGGCAAGAATTACAAGAGTAAATCTTGAAAACAATGAGTGAATGAAGTCTGATTCCAGCCCCAATCTGCCAACTCTAATTAAAAAAAAAAGAGAAAAAAAAACATCCTGGGCAGACCCAGCACACACTGGGGAGAACCACAGCATCATGTCTAACAATAAAATCTCTATGTGTTGACGTAGTCTTCAAATAGATGGAAGACTGAAATAAGGGGATGCTGCCAGTCATTCTGAAATGTTTTTCTACTAAGACTTTCAACAAAACCTAGTGTTCTGTGTTCCAGTCTCCTTTCTACTGTCTAAAAATAAATGTGAACTGCTACAGTTTGGTTATGGTGGGGGGCTATAGGCATGTTTCAGTGCCGTGTTTGCCGGCAAACCCAGAAGATGTTAATTAAAAATTGATTTATAGGTTCTGGAAATAACTTCTTAGGTTCAGTTTTAGTTTAAAAGAAGTATCGATGTTGGAATGGCAAACTATCCCATACTCCATTCCTTGTCAGCTTTACATCCCTAACAACAACTTGATATGAATGCAAACTGATGGAATCCTGTGTGTTCTGAGTTCCCTCCTTGTCCCAAAAGGCAGCTATGAGGAGCTGGATTTTTGTCATGCCTAGCTACCAGTCTTTGGTTTGCACTGGCTCTAATATCTGAGCTTTTTTTTCCTTTTCCCTGTAAAATAAGAATATTATACCCTCACAGAGCTGTGGGAGGTCAGAGAAGGCACATATTAAGGGAAAATATTTTATAGTGTATAAAGCAGTGTGAAATGAAAACAGCCATCGTCATTCTAAAGATTTAGAAGTGACACTTAGTCAAAGGCTAAGGTCTTCGATAGATCCCAAGCACTCTATTCCCCTGCCTTCCTAAAGCTGTTTTCTAAAGTGAACTCCAAAGTGCCTATGAGCGAGAGCTGGTGCAAACTGTTCGTGTCCAAGTCTGAATTCTCACAAGGTCAATAGCTCGGATATTTCCCTTATACTAAATTAGCTCTGAGCCCAGATCTGTTTCTGCTGATGAGCCTTCAGGCAGCAGATTGGATCAAGAGTCAGGTTGACTGACAATGACAGGTCTTATGGAGTATAGTCATATTCTTGAAATATTTTAAAATATAATAGAGTCAATTTTTGTGAAGTACAGGGTTGTGTAGATGGAACATGATATTCGGATCTTAAACTCTATAGGGACTGTGTGGTCAGTTACTGGTCCAGAACAAACGGAGAGTTACTGAAGTATTAGGGCCAGTGTCCCAGTTCTGGGAGTTCTAAAAAGCTCGACTTGGCCACCCACTCTAAATGCTAGAGACTACTAGACAGAAAAGCAGAGGTTGTCCTCCTACCTCTCCCTTTTATGTCCTCCTTCCCTTTTGTCCGTCTGGTAGCATGTGCCATGGTTAAAAGAACGCTCCCATCTCCTCAGTTTGCTTGCTGTAAGATGGTAGAAATTGTTTGGTCTCTTTGTCTCAGCCTCCTCTTAAAAATGGAGAGAACATAGGACTTGACTCATAGCAACTGCCAAGAGGATGTGAGAAGACGCACTTAGTGTGTGTTAGTTACTAGTAATGTTGTTACTAGGAAGTTATTTTGGGTTTTTCTTTTATTTTGGTTTTTTTTTTTTTTGATGAACTTTCTAGATAACTGATGTAGCCTTATTTTAGAAACAAATTTTAGTAGTTAATTCAACATTACAAACAATTATGATAATCGATTGATTATCATATGATAATGCCCTCATGATTTTCTGGATATCCATTTCTGTGTCTCTCTCCTCTCCTCCCCTTCTTTTTCTCCTCTCTTCTCTCTTTGTCATCTCACAGGTGTCAAGGTCTAATTTTCTGTGCCCAGAGTCCCCTTCTGCTCTGCTCCGTGCTGCCCTTTGCTTCCTTCACCCGGTGTTTTGCAAACAGCAGGACCCCTTCACAATAAGCAATGCTCCAGCTCAAGCATGGATCTGTAGTCAGCTCCAATTTTCTCCAGAGATCATGGACAACCTTTAGTTAGAAATTCAATTAGATACTTTCATGGCACATATTTAGGGAAATGACCACCACTGTGCATAGCATAAGTATTATTTATTATTATTATTATCATCGTCATCATCATTATTATTATTATTACATTTCTGGGTCATTGTTCCTGGTTTCAAATCACTGCTTCACCATTTTATTATGCCCTCTCACTCAGGTGACATGAAGGCATATTAAATTTACTTTAGTTATAAAATGCTGTTTTCTCCTTGCTTTTCTTTTTCAGCTTATGGCTTAACTGGAGGGTAAACATTTCATTCATCAGCTCTTTCTCTCTTGCCAATTCGTTCTTTTCAAAAATAGATACTGCATTGTGTGGTAAGAAATAATGCTAGTCAATTAAAAAAAAAACAATTCCAGAGGCTAAGCTATTATTTTATGTGAACTAAGGGATAAGCATTTGCTATAACAGGGTCTTTGTCATGCTAGCTATTGACACAGAAAAGAGTGTAGCACCATGTGGGCATAGGGACTAAATGATGGCTGTACAATATTAGAAATGTGCACTTATCTGCACTTGGGAATTCTCAAACACCACTATTATCTTTCTTTTAAGATCTCAGAGTATGGCCTGACTGATACCTGGTCTTTGAAAGCAACCAGTCCATTAGTGAAATGTAAATAATAGACATGAAGGAAGCTAGAATATAACTCTGTGTTCTGCCGTTACCAATAGTAAATTGGTTTTAATGGTTTTCTTGTATATAGAGTGGCTTCCGTAATTCCCTACTGGGATGAGCAAATGTTTATAGATATCACTGAATTGCTGGCTTTTAATAGACCTCCTTCTAGAAAAGTTCCTTAAAAATAAAGGAGAGAGGGAAGAGGGGCAAACCAGTAAACAGAGGTTGGCCTCCCAGAATATATTTATGCTTCTTACAACTTTATCTGTCTTATTAGATGTCACTCTGAATGGTCATGAGTAACAGTATATCACTGACCGTCACAGAATGTACCATGACTTTGGCCAGACCTTTGGACTATTGGGGAATATGTTTCTCCTTCTCTTGCATGGTGAACTGTGTTTCTGCAGCCGCATAACTCCAGGGACAGAGCCTTGTCATGCTTTATCTGGAGTAAGTCAACGCTAGGTGCTTTGTTAGTCTGAAATCCCAGCCCAGTTGACAGTATGCTGCTACTGTCAGTTCTGTAGTTCAGTAGCTGCCTGACCCTGGGCCACCACTGGAGAGGTTGGCTGCCCAGCTGTTTATCACTGTCTTCTGCAGTCACCACCCAAGGGGCCTTGCTCTCAAATAGAATCTTTACCAGTGCCCTCCTGCTCAGAACACACGATGTTTTCTTAAATCTCTCTTAATTAAATACATGTAACTTCCCAAATTTGGTGCCTTTCAAATTGTGAACCATATTATGCTTCAGTATGACTTGAAGTCTTATCAATACTTCAGCTTTCTGGGACATGCCCTGGAAGTACTGGATAGAACTCTCTGAGGTCCTATGATCCTGCAGTCCCACTCCTCGGTGTACATTCAAAAGACTTGAAAATAGAGTCCTGAAGAAACAGTGTCTGCCTATGTTCTTAGCAGCATTACATCTTCACAAGAGGGTGATGATGTCTATTGACAAGTCTATCAATTAAGCACAAGGTCATACACAATAGTATAGTATGTAGCCTTAAAAAGAAAGGAAATATTCTCACAGGCGCACATAGATGAACACCAAGGGTTAGTATAATGCACATAGATGAACACCAAGCATTAGTAAAATAAAAGAACAACATAAAAAGATAACCCCTGCGTGATTCTGTTCAGGTGAAATATCTGAAGCAGTCTAATTCACAAAGCCCTAGAAAGCTGCTCTTCTACTTGACACCACTGAACTGAGCACTTGAAAACCGTGCATCTATTTCATTTACTACTTAATGTTCGGTTTTTAAATATAATGCTTTCCTTTAAAAAAAAAAAAACTGTGATAGAAAGGGTCTGTCAGGTAACTCTCAGGATCTTGCGTTTTCCAGGCTTGCCACATGATTCCGATGATCGCCATGTCTGAACCAGCCAGAGTCTCCTATAGGGCAGTGGATGTTAGGATTTGTACACAACACAGCAAAGGCTGCTGCCTGGTGGCATCCAGGCTACCATAAGGAAGCAGCACAGAGCATTGTGTGAACAGCACAGATGTAGAGCTCATAATTCTGGAGGCTGAGAGACTAAGATGAGAAAGGAAGGCAGCATGGTGCTTCTAGTGAGGACTCTTCTCAAAATTCCACACTGCCAACTTCTTACTCTTATTCTTCAGCTAGTGCTTTGACCTGCCTCTAAAGGGCACTCATTCTTTTCCCTAGGACTCCACCCTCATGATCCAGCCACCTTCCACTTCCGCAAAGCATCACAGAGGGGTTAGAAGTTCAAAAAAAATTTTTGAGGGGACTTAGGCATTCAGTCCACTGTATGTGCTCCTCAGTCATCTTGGCCAGATACCTAGACCTTCTATTTGGGGAAATACTGACATTTATTATTTATCTTTGTTAACCCTATTCTATGGCATAGATAGTTCTGTCCTCTGAGAGATGATTTTATCCTGCTAGCTTTGATTTTTCTAGTTCATTCTCAACCCATCATTCCTATATAGCACTTTCCTTCCTTGAACTGCATGCTGATTTTGCTGTTGTTGTTAAGAGCATCACAAGATATGGGTGAATGTCCCTCTGGCTAATTGTGCATTTCCAGATCCTCCTGTAGGTGCGTGGTGTACTGTGTGCCACTTACCACGGCAAAGTAGATCTCTTGGATGACTTCTCCCTTAACTCTTCCCAGCTTCTCAGCTCTCCATCATTTCTTCTTCCATGGCAGCAGTCTTTAGAATGTTTGATCATTTGTGTGATTATAGGCTTAATCATTTTTTTCTAACATTAGCTTTCATTAAAATAAGTTTTGAATGTTCTTGATAATATAGGCTTTCTGCCTAATCAGTAATCAGTACTTCCCAAAATCTTAATTAATCAAGCATTTCTCATATCTTCCAAGCACAAATTAGCACACAAGCCAGAGAAAACTAGGCAGCATTATCTAACAATGTTATATGGAACCAACTGTGCCTAAAACAGCTCTTCTGCTGTTGATTTCAAGAACATTCAAATATACAAAAGGAGAGAGTAGCACAATGAACAGATGGCTAAGGTTGCTTCATCTTACCCCCAATTATTCCCCCATCTGAGATTGTTTTATTCCAAATCTAAAAGTCATGCCAATATATCTGTACAAAAAAAGGAATGCATTTGTAAGTGTGACAATAATGCAACTTACTAAAATTTCATAGTAATGGCTAGTATAACCATCATCACATTTTCTGTTTCACAAGTTTGTTATTAATTTATCTTTAGTCTCTTCAATCTCTTTTGATATGTAGGTTCCACCACCGTATCTCTCTTCACTCATTTTCAACGTATTTGTGTCTCCACAGCGCACACATAAGTGGCCCCCCTTACTCTTAGTATACAGTTGGCCCTCCTATCAACTTGTAGTACTAGCTGATTCCACATCTTGTCAGGGAGAGTACAGGAGTATCTTGTCATTCCAGAAGGAAAGAAAAAGCTACTGGGTTTGTGTTCACAAGACTCTGCAGCCAAGCTATTTCCTCCTGCCAGAGATGGAATAATATAGGATTGATAAGAAAAATAGTACACCGGATTAAAATACGCACACACAAAACTCATTTGTTTCTGTTGGTAAAATCCAAGAGACGTTCTGAAATTTGGGTGATGCTTAAGAGTAAATGAGTGATATCAAAACAGGTTAATGTAAGTAAAAAGAAATGGGCCATTATTCAGCCTTTCCTATATGTACTGTACCTTAGGGTAACTGAGTAATAATTAGAAAGGGTTTTCCTATTTTAAAAAGATGAGATAGAATTAGAGTACCACTAGTGAAACACCCAGGCAGTGATTAGCAAAGGCCACTTAGGTTGTGAGAGATACTTGGTATTTGGAGATGACATGAGCACCCTTGAAATCCTCATGGTGATGGTTCATGCTGACAACTTGACAATATCTGGAATCACCTGGGAGACAAGCCTCCAGCCATGTCTGTGGGGGATTAGCTTGATTAGGTTAATTGAGGTGGGAAGACCTACCAAGGAGGAAAAGTAGCTGCAGGGGATTTTGAAAGTGTTACCTATTGGTAAGCCTGCTAATAACTCAACCTCTTAATCTCCTTGCTTTTATCATAAAATGCTATTAGTAACATATCTACTACTATATGGGATTAAATGGGGTAATGCGTTAAGCACATGTAACAAACAATTCTTATAAAGAAACTTTATGATACAACATTATCATTATGCTACAACTCTGCTAGCCATCCTTTATTTTCAGAGACCAAAACTGTAAGGAAGCATAATTCAGTAGCCCTTGGACTCTAATGAGCAAATCCAAAGAAGCTTACAGAATACTTTAAGGAAGCATTAACAATTTCACCTCAGTTA
The DNA here is from genome assembly GCF_007827085.1 of Peromyscus californicus insignis. NCBI lineage: Eukaryota > Metazoa > Chordata > Mammalia > Rodentia > Cricetidae > Peromyscus > Peromyscus californicus. The sequence continues at coordinate 103,926,160 of NW_026294617.1, forward strand.
GTCAGTAGTACTTTCTTTCCTTTTCGACGCCTTCAAGTCTAAAGCATTTTTTATTTCTAATATTTATACTACCATATCAAAAGTACACTTTCTGTAGAAAACCCTTTATCATTTATCAAATGACTAAATCATGAGATGTGTGATTTTTTTCTGGGGAGATTTCTGGACAGATTTCTACTCACCCCAAATATGGTACCAGTGACAGATAAAAGAAATGATTACACCAAAACCCGGGTTGGTGAACCAGTGAGTTTACTGGTACTACTGACATGGGCACAGATGGCTCAAAAGCATCTGAATCATTAAAATCCCACCCAGCTCACAAAAGCTGCAAACCTGGATCTCTGCACCGTGTGAAGGCAGCTTGACCAATGGGAGAGTCCTCTCCACAGCAGTGCTCACTGCTTATGTAACTTTGGCGAAAGAGGGACCTTGGGAATCTGTTAAGCTTTAGGGACTTCCTCAGATAAGATTTGTGAGTTGCTTTCTTCCTGAGTCTTAAAGAGCCTCTTTCTGGGATGGAAAGTTTTGATATAGAACTTTTTGAGCCTTAGCAAGCCTCCATGCAATGTGGAGTATTTCAGTCTTGAGGAGTTTGCTGCACAGTGGGTGTTTAGTAGGCATTGGCAGCTCTCCTTGGGGCAAAAGGCCTCTCTGAGTTTCCACTACCCAGAGCAGTAATGTCATATCTCAGTTACATCCGAAAGTCCCCAGAAAGAAAAGCCTGAGTCAGAGTGCAAAATGCCTCAGATGTGAGACTGATTAATCATTTTATAATGACCTAACACCATGTTTAGAAGGAAAATGCCCATATAACCAGACACTGTCGCCATTACAAAGCAAATGTTTTTCTTCACTTTTTGAACCATAGGTGAGAACTAAAACTACTTAAAATGGGTTTCTTTTCAACTCATCCTAGAAAAATAAGTACAGTTATTGGTCATCACTGGGACCATCATCACCGTTCAATCTTCGGTTCCATCGGATAATAAAAATAATATGAAAATTAAATTAATGTACATGAAGTCTATAACAGTACAATTTATAAAATAAATTTTCAGTCTTGGTATATAAACCATGGTAGTTTTTTTTTACAATGAATATTTTTTAAAATATTTCATTCCGTATTAGTCACCTTCTCATTACTAAGACAAATTGCCACAGATAATCAGCTTACAAGGATGACAGATTTATTTTGGCTTGAACTTTTGCAAGTTGCAGTCCTTGATACATGGGCCTGCAAAGCATTTGGGCCTGCCTGTGGTAAGCACATGGTGAGCTCATAGCTAAAGCACATGGCAGAACAAAACCACTTACCTAATGACCAGAAAGCCAAAGAGGAAGAAGCAATCGGAATCCAATATACCCCAGTCACTTGGAGATCTCTGCACACCTTACCTCTTCACAATAGCTCCTCAGGGACCAGTACTCTAACATGCAGGCACCGGGGGACTTTCAAGACAAAGACTATCATCCTGCCACATGACTCTGTAAGGGGTTGTTGTTTGGTTAGTTTTGCGTGAGTGGATTTGGTTTTTGGTTTGCTTGTTTTGCAGTTCTGAGGATCAGCCCCAGCCAGTGATTCAAACATGCTAGGCAATAACTGTACCACTGAATTATCCTCTGGCCACAGTCTAGACACTAAAAATCTATTTCAAACTGTGTTCCTGAAAAAGGCTTTGAAAGTTCAAGGAGATTAAACAGTTTCTTCAAAGCCATTTTAATTCAATGGTGACTTTTGTACAAATAAGTCCAGGCTAATTGGCAAGAGCTCTGGAAACCAAGGGACCACAGCCCCCAAGGTGAGGAATGTCTGAAGGCATCTGGGCAGAGGTTCAACTGCCCTACTTTTCTCCCTTGGGCTTCCCAGGCTTACAGACGCAACAGGGTGGAGCTTACAGGTGAGGCAGAGTAACCTCAGACCTTCCTCTAGGAAGTCTGCTACAAAAGAAACAAAGACCTTAGCAGGTTATGTGAAAAACAACTGAAGGATGTTCGAAGGTAAATGGGACCATAGTTCTGTTTTTAGGAGAATTATATACATATATGGCTTCAGGAAAAATTCAAAGTCTATGAGTATATTTTTAATTTAAAAGTTGAATCACATATTGACTAACAATTAGTGAGTTACACTTCATTAGGTGGGTTCTGCATCTACAGACTCAACCAAGCATACATAAAATATTTGAGGGGGAAAATGCAATTGCATCACTGAATGTGCACAGATGTGTACCTCAACTCTAAATGGTACAGCACAATAACTCTTTTAGAGCATGTGTATGGCCTTTTTAGGTTAAGCAACCTATAGATTACTTCAAATGCACAGAATTGCACAGATTAGTGACTTCCACAATTCTATTAAATGGACCTGAGCATGCATACACTTTGGTATCTGTGGGGGTGATCCTGGAACCAGTCCTCTCTGTGTACCAACAATGCCCTTAGTTACATATTTTTGCAGTAAATCTCAAATTGTATTACAATTGTGTGCTTATGACTTTGGATTTTGCATGCAATTTCACCCTCTTCTTCCCTTTCACTTTCCTATAATACATGTGTCTTCGGTGAGGTCTAGCTATTTGATAGAAAAAAATTTTTTAGTATTGAAAACTCAAAGTATTGAAGAGAAGATGGTTATATATCATATTATATTGTATTGTATTACATTATATTAATTATAATTATCTGCATTCCAAGGGACACCGGTTATTTAGTGCATGAATTTGTAACCAGGACATCACATTCAGCAAAGGTCTTCAATGTCAGGCAATAAGGAGTAGACAATAGAAAGTTAAGCATCAACTCCATATAGAATCTATATGGAAAAGAATTCATGGAGGCAAAAAAATATGTCCTCCAAAAATGACAGGAGTATTCCATCTTCAGGTGTTGCCTTGCCTGCCTCTTTACAATACTTTGTTCCATGGGGTTGACTGACAGGTGTCAGAGTGGAACACATGGGAGGGAGTAAGTGACCATATAGAGTGGGGGATAAGCCTCAGGACAGGTCACAGTGTGTCTCTTTGAAGTCATACCCAGTACACTTCCGTCTGTCTTAATACCTTATTGGTCAGCCATATTTGACTTATTGTCTGTTATGATCTCTTCAGGTGTCATCCTCTACATCTTGCTGGTGGGGTACCCACCCTTCTGGGATGAAGACCAGCATAGACTGTATCAGCAAATCAAGGCTGGAGCTTATGATGTATGTAATAAGTATTCATATGTCTTTGGATGAGGGTTGGTTGGTTTACTGCCAAGGACAAGGATTATTGTTCTTATTTTTTTTAATAATAATTTTATATTCTCTCATTTGGCAACTAACGTGAGGTAAATATCTCTTAATGTGTGAAGAACATCATATCTAATACAAAATATACTTATGTGCAAGGAAGAATAATTTTCAAAAATAGTTGTGATAAGCATTGGGTTGGTATAAAAGATTTATAGTTTCAGACCATGAATTTCAAGTCATTATCACTAAAACTCAAATGCATCTTTATTAATCAAAATAGGAGCTATCACAATCAATATTTTTGACAGTGAGAATTAAGTTTATTTCTGTTGTGTAAAAATTCATGTTTCAGGAGTCAGTGAATTTTTGGAAAGCATTTTCTGCATCCTGTTGGTTGTAGTAGTATTTTTTTTTAGATGATTGAAGCTGTGTGGTTGGTTGAAGAGAGGCCAGTTGACTGAAACAGCCCAATTCATTCAACTTTTGAAACATTGTGCTGAGGTGGGGGGTTGTCATAAAGAATCTGGCAGCCATAGGCACCGCTGTTTTCCGTGTATCTCATCAGTTTTCTGAGCACATTTCTCAGATGCAATGGTTTCCTGGGATACCAGAAGCTGTGGTGGATCTGATTAGCATTAGATGACCAAACAGTGACCATAGCCTTTTTTGGGGTGCACCTTTGGCTTTGGGAAATGTTTTGAATCTGCTTTTCGGTACAGCCACTGTTTGGCCAGTTGTCACGTACATCTACCTTTCTTCAGATCACCATATGATAAGAGATGGTTTCCTGTTGGGTAGAATGAAAGATGGTAACAGCTCAAGACAACCCTTTCTCCAGTCAGCTCATGGGGCACCCACTGAGGGTCATGGCTATCTTACAAGCATTATTTCTGGTTAAGTGTTTTAGAAATTTACACATTAATATTTCAGACATGTTCATGTCAAAGCCAGTGGGCCAAACTGAAAATAAACATGACCAGCTTTATCTTGTCACTTATTCTTTTTGTAGCATTAGCCATTGGTATGAATTAATCTATTTTTTATATAATGAAAAATTTCATGAAGCAATGCACTGCTTACAGAAATGAGGAATATATTTGGCTTTTCTCTGTTTGACTGTGTGTGTGTGTGTGTGTGTGTGTGTGTGTGTGTGTGCACTGTTGCTTTTTCAGACAGGATCTCATACATACCAGGCTATCCTTGAGCTTACTGTATAGCTGAGGCTTACCTGGAAGTCCTGACCCTCTCTTTGCCTCTACCTCCCCAGTGTTGGGATTATAGACGTATACCAACATGCTTGGTTTGTGTGTCTACTTTTACAAGCTTTTTACTAATTTCTATCTTTGAAGTTTCCATCACCAGAATGGGACACAGTGACTCCTGAAGCCAAAGACCTCATCAACAAAATGCTTACCATCAACCCTGCCAAACGCATCACAGCCTCTGAGGCTCTGAAACACCCATGGATCTGTGTAAGTCACTTTCCCATATGCCCCAGAAGCCAAACTGAAAAGAAACAAAAAACTTTTAGTCATTTTTTCATAGATTTCAAATAATATTGAAAAAAAAGATAAAACTTAATGCATTTTTTACTCAAGGTATTTAAGAAATGAATTTTATAATAGTTAAAGCTGCCATTGCCAATAGCAAACTCAAAATAGTACAAATAGCTAAATAAGTATTGTCTGCAGTAACAGGACCGAGTAATTCCCATGCCAATTATTGATAAAACTCATGAACAGGGATTAAGAAAATGATACCAAAGCTTATTGCATCCTAGAAGGAAAATTTTTACAGAGTCCAATTATTTATCATTAAGCAGCTTTAGAAACATGTGAGGTCTAGAACCTAGAGGTAGTTTTAAGCCACAGTAGTCTGAATGTCTTGTGGGAGCCACAAGGAAAAACAAAGGAAATTGTAAGGGGATCTGAAAACTCCTGCAAATTCCTAGGACTGAGAGTCAAATGTTAGGAAATGATATAATGCTAAGTAAATGGAAGGTATTCTCATGGAAATGCGATGCAATACTTACTAAAATGATGATCTGAGCAGTTGATGATCTTCATTTCTGTGCCTTCCACTCATGAGTGTTTGATCTCAGTCACTAATAGTCTTTATAAAAATCAGGCTTTTTTTGTAGGTAACTTTGGCAGTTGGATACTTGCAGGTTGACTCTATGCATGCAGGCGCCATTAGTAAAGACTGGATGAGACTCTTTATTGTCCTTGGTAAGCCTTAAGCACCCTCAGGTCACTCTTTGTCCTCTTCTTCTAGCAACGCTCTACTGTTGCCTCCATGATGCACAGGCAGGAGACTGTAGACTGCTTGAAGAAATTTAATGCTAGACGGAAACTGAAGGTAAGAAATTTGACATTGTTGTGGGGAGTGGGGCTGGGGGGTTGATTTGCGGAGGTGAGAAGTACTATAAGGGGAAGTTTTACCAGAGCTTTTACTATTGGGGATCTCAATAGTCAGTCCTCCTGGATCTGAGGGAAATGGAGGGTGCTCCCCAATCAAGCCCCGGATGAGAAGTAGGGCTAGATGTGGCAGTGTGTGCTGTGGTTTCTCTCCTCTGAGGAAGTAACTGTGCTGTTTCATGAGCTAAATCTGGCTCAGACAGGTAGAGCTGTCCCACCATCCTGAGAGCCACAGGCTAGGGCTCTCAGGAAACCAAAAAAGGGGCGGGAGGAGGCAAACAATCTGAAGTCCTCTATCGGAAAATAAAACCGGGAGATGTGTTAGTCCCTGCTACAGACTTTTAGGTCAAGGATGTGTAGAGGCAATTATGATCTTGTTCTCTTATTTGTCAGTGATGTGCAGAGGCAATTATGATCTTGTTCTCTTATTTCTTTGATAGGGTGCCATCTTGACAACTATGCTGGCTACAAGAAATTTTTCAGGTATACACATCTGAACTCTGCTCTTTGTCCTCTGCTTTTCTCTAGTCTTTGTGTGAGTGTGTCTTTAAGGGAATTTAGAAAGTCTAGTAACTACAAATAGTTATCACACACATCATATATATATGGAGAGAGAAAGAGACAGAGACAGAGACAGAGAGACAGAGAGAGACCTTATACTCCTGTGGCTGTCTGTAGGACTCCACCCAGACTTAACACCCACTTGTCAAGTGCTAGGATCACATGTATGATATGTATATCTCATTTTAAAGCTGAACATTTCAAACCTGGAATTTATTATTGATTGACGCTTCATAAATAACCACAAGGGTGCTTTATTTCCTGATTACCATAAGGCACTGCAATAAGAAAAACTTTTAGAATGAGGCATTTTATAGAACTAAGGTAGTGTCTTCACATTCTTTAAGACTCATTATAAGGACTAAAGCTGTCTAATGAGAAATTACAGAGAACTGACCACATGAGCACATGGGGATATCACCCAATAATAATACTCAAAATGGCCGGGCGGTGGTGGCGCACGCCTTTAATCCCAGCACTCGGGAGGCAGAGCCAGGTGGATCTCTGTGAGTTCGAGGCCAGCCTGGGCTACCAAGTGAGTTCCAGGAAAGGCGCAAAGCTACACAGAGAAACCCTGTCTCGAAAAACCAAAAAAAAAAAAAAAATAATAATGATAATAATACTCAAAATGATCTCGTGGGGGAAAATAGTAGGGAAAAGAAGAAGAAAAACTTACATAGGAACTAAATTCAGCCAAGATGTTTCTTTTCTTAAAAGGGACTCTCCAGAAGGGAGTCAAAGTGTGTGTTACTTCCAGAAAATTATTTTTAAATTTTGGAGCCTTCTTTGATAGATTATCTAAAAGCAGTAGCCATTCAAAAGTCAAATATTGGTAAGTGCTAGCCAGATGTATATGGAATGGACTGAAGCAGCAACTACGCTACATTTGATAAATTTGTAATTCGGGGATAGGTCACCCAGTGGTGCATGTCATTAATCCCAGCACTCAGGAGACAGAAGGTGGAACTCTGTGAGTTCAAGGCTAGCCTGCTCTACATAGAGAGTTCTAGGCCAACCAGGGTACATAGTGGGACCCTGTTTAAAAAAAAAAAAAAAAAAAGACAGCCAGGGGGCAGTGGCACACGCTTTTAATCCCAGCACTTGAGAGGCAGAGCCAGGCAGATCTCTGTGAGTTCGAGGCCAGCCTGGTCTACAGAGTGAGATCCAGGACAGGCACCAAAACTACACAGAGAAACCCTGTCTCGAAAAACAAACAAACAAACAAAAAACACCAACAACAGCAAAACAACCTTCCAGTTTGTATGTTTCATCTTAGAACAGTTGTCAAAAATAACACTACTTCTGCTTTTGGGTAGTGATGTGCAGCATTCAGTGACTTGTTCTGACTTCCATTTGCCTAGCCAGGATGTGAAAGTAAAAATCAGGCAGCCATCATCACATGAGTGCCAAACATTCTTCAGCAATTCCTGGTTATTGTTAGACCTGTGTTAACAGGTCAGCCCTCTTTCCCACTTAAAAACAGTATGAAGGGATAGGCTGGTAAGGACCAATCACACCATGCCAGCACAATGCTACACCATCAGGGGCCGTGCTGCCCAGCTGTTATGTGTTCTGTCCAGTGTGTTTGGTCTGATAAGCCATGCTGCTGCCTTTGTGAAGTTACTTGTTTTGTAACTACCTGGTTAATGTGATTGACATTTATGTGGTGAGCTCAATACCAGTTCATTAAGCATTAACCAATATATTTGACCTTAAACTAGATATTTCACTGTGGCCCAGTACTCAGTGAATCACTAGGAATAGGGATTTATATAGTAGATATTGTTAATGAGATAATATATGCTGCTGAAGTTTTAAATACACACTTAAGTGTAAATTGGGTCTTTGTTAATAAATGTTTATACCCATTTATAGATTCTGTAGTTTACCTCATGTGTTTCTCTTCACCATTCTGTAAACTAAAAACCATGACTAATATGTGGATTTTGTAATGTCTCTGAAAGTTTTTGCATGAAAAACAGACTTTTTTACCCATCACTTCTAAATCAACTGATGACACGAGACTCAGTTACATCTTCTAGTTACCATCTTGTAGTTGCGTTTTAGTTTTGAGTATTTCATTCATTCTATTCATTGCCAAAATATACTCTTTAAAGTAACCTGTCCATAAGTATGTGGTTATAAAGTTGTTTTTATTTCTTCTTTTCTCCCTGAATGTGGAATGTATTTCTTGTGAGGTAAGGTAGTAGTCTCACAAAGGATGGCTCTGCATCTTCCAAGCCAAACCGCTTCTTACCCGAAATCATTGTCTTCTTTTTGCTTGCTCTTGCAATTCAAATTATTCTGTTTGCTTTCTAACCTATTAACTGCCACAAGAGTTCATTAGTGTTTCTTTTTAACTACAGGCAAACAGTACCATAACTAAGGCAACTACTGAATAACAGTCTCTATCGATAAAAATTAATAGCTATGTTGCTAAAAAATAAAATAAAATGAATATTTTCATCTTTTAAGTAAATTTAAAATGTTGCCAAATTGAAAACTGAAATAGCATCACAAACCAAAGGAATATCATCAAGTGAAATGTTCATGTAGTTTCATTACAGCTAGGTGATTCATTTCAAATGTCATACTCTGTGTGCTTAAATGACGATGTATATTAACACTGAATGGAACTTTATACTCTGTCCTCCATATCTGTGGGTGTTCTATACCAGTGTACTAATTATCATTATAATTATACTGGCTGTTCTCTGTGTATGTACACATTTTTAAAATGATGCTTTCTACTTTTAATAGACTGAAGAAATTTGGTAATCACACAGGCAATTGCTTAAGCACCCTGGAAAAAGGAAGTTTCCTATGAAAACCTACACCTTCCTTAAATATTTCATTTAATTCTAGATCTTGTTTCAGATGTTATGGTCTTTAATTTTTCAATTCAAATACCTTTGTTTAGGAAGCCTTTGTATTCCGATTTTGAAGTATAAAAGAACATGGAATGCATTTTCAATTACCATATGCTAAATAAGCATTTAAAAAATTTGCTCCTGGTCAATAAGGTACCATTTGATTTTATATAGATATTTGCATTTTCAATCCAACTGAAGTTGTCTGATTTCAAAATATAGGGAAGACATTGTTTAGCCAGAGCAAATTTTTGTGAATGAGATTTCAACCTCTGGAAAGAGGGGCTTCAGAGGCAGAACTGACATGGTCACCAGACATGGTGTGAACATGTAATTGGTCTGTCGGCTGGTGTCTAGAGACTGAAACCAACTTTCTGGATTCTGAAGGATGGTCCAGTGAAAGTTCCAGTATCCTTTTCGGGACCAACAGTGACGTAAAGTTCAATGCGCAGGTGGCAATGTGTTCAATTTCATGCCATGAACTATGTAAGAATTCATTTCTAAATTTGCTGTGGCAAAAACCAGAAAAGTGATACTGTCTTTCAGTGTCCTGTAAGTGTCCTCTTGCTCATCAGTGTGGTCTTGGTGGTTTGGTGTATGTTGGCCATAGCTCAGCAGAGTTGACAGGAGACTTGATTTGTCATCTCACTGTGGGTGTGGGAATACCTCACTGAACCAATTTTCCTCTCATTTTGCAGCAGCCAAGAGTTTGTTGAAGAAACCAGATGGAGTAAAGGTAAGTTAAGCGGCTCTCCAAAACGGTCTCTGACTTTCAGATGCTGCAGAGTTTAAATGTTACCTGCAGATCCCAAGTCTGTAGGGTGCAGACTGAAGTGCAAGATAGCTTAATGCACAAACATGATTATCATTTACATTAAAAAAATGTTCAGTCCTTTCACTAGATTATATTATTAACTATGGAAAGCAATTATTTTTGGTATACCTACTACAGAAACTGAATGTCTAAGTCCCTTCTACTTCTCCACAGTTCCAAGCCACTCTGGTGACCTAAGAATCTGCAAAAACTAAATGCTTTTCCAAATAATTGTGATGTGCACTTGACGCCTACCAGGATCTGGGAACAAACTCAGTTGGTCTGAGAAATCAAGGCATCAGTGACTAAGCGCCCCTATTTGGGCAGGTTTATGTAAAGCTCATAACTTGCTTGTGTTTCAGTCACAAGAATTAGAGATGTAGCCAGGCAGTGGTGGCGCACGCCTTTAATCCCAGCACTTGGGAGGCAGAGGCAGGCGGATCTTTGTGAGTTCGAAGCCAGCCTGGTCTACAGAGCAAGATCCAGGAAAGACCCAAAGCTACACAGAGAAATCCTGTCTTGAAAAATCAAAAAAAAAAAAAAAAAAAAAAGAATTAGAGATATATTCAAGGTTCCTACCCTGTACAGATACTAGGGAAACCTTCCAAGAAAGATGATATCAAAATATTTTTACATTCTTGCATTTCTAACCAATATGATACAACTTACTTGTCACTGATAGTATCTTTAATAGAGTGTAACCTCCTATTTGCATAATAATCTTTATTATCATTCCAGAATATCACCTAAATGTCTTATTAATCATTTTCTTTCTTTTCCAATGGCAGATGCATACATTCCTCCACAGGTCAATACTCTTGGGAATTAATTAATATTCTAATCATTGAACTAGACCCAATCAGGTGGTCTGTTCATATTGAAAAATGTAACATAGAAAATTATGTGTCAGTTGGTTCCTAAATTCATATGGAGTCATCACAACCTGTTTGTGTGTGACTTGAGAATTCCCAGCTCTGAGGTCACTGTGCCCTGTCTTGCTAGGTTGCCATATCCCATTCCTTAAGCTAACTGTATCTTTCTTCTGAGTATTTCACTCATTTCAGATTCCAATAATGACTGTGGATGTCTGTTTTTTCCACGGTGTGACACTGGTGATAATGGGTGTTTTTAAATTTCCAAATGTTTCCTTCTTGGTTTTCTGAACTGCTCAGTGCTGGAGAGCTCACAGGTCAAATCAGCAGTTATTCTCACTACTGCCGTGATAAAAAAAAAAAAAAAAAACCACTTTGAGAACAGTTTCCCTCTTGCCGACTTATCGCACCTTTTCAACAACAAAATTATTATGTATTCCATGCTTTGGTCACATTTTTGTTTTCTCTTCCTTTCTTTTGACTGGTCAATTCAGAAAAGGAAGTCCAGTTCGAGTGTTCAGATGATGGTGAGGATCTGTGTCTGCCAGATTTCTCCTTCTGGGAAAAATACACACTTAGAAACGAAACAGTCTCATTTACCTGAGTTAATGGAAGTAGAAAAAGTGTAAGAGCATCATGGGTCAGCGCTAATCGGCACTCATAACATGCTGCTCCGCTTTCACATTACGCTGTTCTTCTCTGATAGAATTCTTCAGGTGAATAAGAACTTGAACCCTTATCCATATCCTGTTAATGAGTTTCATCATCTCTGAGAAGGGAGCCCAGTTTTCTCCTTGAAAATAAAGAAGCCAGGGCACAATGGATGTTTGCTTGTATTGGAAGAAATGCTGTAGGGTTATTTTTTTAATTGATAATCATAATCGGTAAATTAATTCAGACATAACGTACTATACTTGCCATGAGTTTAAAAGTAATGTGAAAGTGATTTCAGCATGGGCCCATTCTAGCTAAGCTTCTCTAAAAGGAGTATGTGTTAACTTAACGGAATAAATACAGCACCTCGTTCACGCCTCTCGAGAGGGATTCTGTGTCATGTAAACATTTGATTGTGTTCAGGTTTCAAACAAGAAGAATACATTGCTTCCATAACATGAAGTACATAAATTCACATGCATATTAGAAAGACATCTATGGTTGAACATGGTGCTTGGTAACAGACTCTTTGAAAGCTAGTTCTTCTGGCTTTTACTTAGAAGTTAACTCACTATTTTAGAATAATATTAGCTATACCTCCAAAACATGGTGGTGTGTGTGTGTGTGTTGTTCATGTGTGAATGTGGACAGCGGTGGGAGTAGTCATGCACTCTGGCTGATAAGTTTGTGTGCATTTAGATACAAATGAGTCACATTTTCACTGAACAACGGCAGTTCTTAGCAACTATATCCTAGGGGAAATGTCTCTCTCCTCTCAGAAAAGGAAGAAGAGTATTCCAGAGTATTTCTCTCTCATTTACATCTACTGATAACCCCTAAGCACACTAAGTACATGTAGCACTTTAATCACAAGTGTCCTCTTGACTGGACAAAAATTGACAATGCTTCATCAAGCACTCTTGCTGAATAAGAAACTATCTGTGAGCATCCTTCTAATGTCCAATGCAGCTTGTAACAACTTGAGCACATTCTGATCCTTCTGTAGCAGGCCCCCTTACATCATTACCTTCCATCTCTTTTTGACTGTTGCACACATTTTGTGTTGCATTGATTCAAAGAAAAACATTTCCAAAACTATTTTTAAAATGCAGGTTGGTGGCCTAATCTTTAATAAGTTATCTATTTAAAGGGAATTTTCAACACTTTCTCTCTCCCTGCATATCACAGAGCACTGTGTTGTAGCGTATTAAATAGTGCTCATACTGAACCACATGAAGGTGAACATACCTGAGTTAATTTCTGTTCCTTTCTGTCTTCCTTTCAGTGACAGCCCCAAAACAGCCTGTAAGCATAAAGCTAAACTATCCAGTAAGCCCAAATAATGACTGTGTAATCACTTGTAAATAACCATTTGATATGTAGTCCTCTTTAAGTCCATAGGTATATTTACATTCATATTAAAACTATGGATGTATCCCTTTAGAAGATAATATACAGTACAAATGCCTATGTAACTTGATATGAAAAAATGAACGTGAATTTAAGTTTCTGTTTGATAACCATAATGTAATATGTTATGTATGGGTTCCAAATAATGTGGATTATTACCTCTCAGTATTTTATTCTTTACTCCCAAGCACAATGGAGTTCCAAGTTCCCGCATGTCTACACAGAGGCTTCTCTGTGGCCATTGCCATATTTATCGGCTCCATGAGCTTCTTTCAAAACATGTCTCCCACGGTAGTAACCACATCTCCTTTAAGGATAAACTCAACTGTGTTGATGCAAGGGTTCAGTCCCACTGGATGCACTAGGCAAGAATAATGGAACAATCACAAGCTGCTGAGCTGTCCCTCAGGCAACTGTGAGCAGGAAAGTCCTTTCACACTCATCCTACAGAATGCAGTTTGATTTCTCCCACTTACCAAAGAAGATGCATTCCTACAGGAGACCCAAACTTATCATTTTCAATAAAACACTTTAATGCCTGCATTTTGTCAGAAGAGCCAGGATTTTAATTGGATATCTAGTAAACAAAATCATGATAGCTCCCTGGGGAAAGATGGTCTGTGTATGATTTCAGGCTCAAGAATAAAATGAGAAGAAGAAGAAAAAAAGATAATAAAGGAATTTGTTCATAGCAGTGAATAATTGGAAACTTGGAAACAGGATCTCACTTGAAGGGTATGAAAGTGGCTACAGCCTCCTCATACTCTGCAGCTTGGTTTAAGCTCACTGAAGCCACTCAGAGGAGTCAGCACACCCAGATCAGCCACAGCTGACCTCATTCTTGCCACACAGGTCCCAGGCTGTGTGGGACCTTCAGAGACTGGACGTGCTCTTCCATTCGTATCAGTCAATCCAGCCTTCCCCACCCATCTCCAGTGGCTTTTTATTCTCATGTCTGTATTTCCATGTAGACATGCTACTTATAGACATCAGCTACCAAGAAGATTAAGGCATCTGTTTCTGTTTTCTGCATATCCACAGATAAACAACAAAGCCAACGTGGTAACCAGCCCCAAAGAAAATATTCCTACCCCGGCGCTGGTATACCTGGGCTCGTGTGCCCTTCTTAAGTTCTGCACTGTTTGCTGTTCTTTCCTTCATTTGCTTCCACTAAATCAATATCTATGTATCAATACTTAATTTGGTGTTAGGTTGTTTTGTTGTTGTTGTTGTTTTTGTTTTCTTTTCAAAAATAGAAGACGGTTTTACTTGGTTTGCTTTTCTTTTCTTGAGATAGGTGTCAAGCAGTGTGTTTCTAACATGAGACTTCTCATTTCATTGTGGAACATCATGCTTTTTCTCCGCAGTTGGAATCCTTGCATGCTGGCTTGGAAACGCAGTAGAATGCACTTCGGTTACTCTTAGCTCTTCTGGTGATGGTTGCCACTGATCGTGCGAACAGTGGTTTCTCTTTCTGCCAAGAACATGTTGACATCAAGGAGAGCTAACAGGATTCTTGCAAGATGATATAAAAAGTAGACCTTATTCAGAGTTCCCATTTCCCTCTTATTGAAAGACAACATGGCTTTGCAAGACTTCACTTTCTGAGTTAAAGAGGCACTGCATAAGTCAAAGCTTTTTGTTTATTGTCTTTCCATTTAAATTGTCACTGTTTCACTTTCTTCCCCAGAATGAGAGTGTATTACACAAAAGCATAAACTGTCAGTGACAGTTTTGTCCATTTCAATCAAATATCCATAATTAACAACTAAGTCAGTTAGTTCTACACATTGGAATAGTAGTATGTTAAAATTCAAAATCTGAATACTGGCATTTAGTACATAAGAATGTATAAAGTATTCTTCAAATGTTTTCATGATTTGACTTATGATTCCTAGAATTATTTTTACTCATTGCTGTCCCCAGACTGGTATTGTCATTGACTTAAAAATGTTAGGCATTATGTCACTTGGGTTAACCAATAATAGATTCAATTTAAAAAACATTTGAAGGAAAAGACATATCAGATAGAGTATTATCAGGGCTGAGAGCATAGCTTAGTGGGAGAACATTTTCTTAACATAGAAGAAACCCTGGGGTTCAATCCTTAGCCCTATAATGGAAAAAAAAAATGTTTTCTTAAAAATGGGTAAGAACGAAACTTGGTATGTCATGGCTGGCTGATACACATGGGAGGCCTGCCCTTTTCAAGAGAAAGGAGGAGAGTAGATGGGGTGGGAAGAAGGGAGGTTGAAAGGAGAGACTTGAAGCGGGAGTGGGGGGGGGACTGATAGGGCTGGGAAAAAATAATTAATGACAAATTAAAAATTAAAAAAAAATGAGTAAGAAAGAAAAAGGCCAAAAGGATAACAGGTTATGGCTAATAAAGGCAGCGTTACAGCTCAAGCCTCAGAAGGGAGGAAAGAAGAAACAGTTGTGTTTTTCTAAGTACACAGTGCAGGCTTTCCCTTGGGAACATTCCTGTGGAGAAGGCTGGCCATGGTTACAGCTCCTCACAGTTGCTAAAGTACCCATTCATGGTTGCAGCAAGCACACTGTCGCTGTGTGAACACTCAGTCTATTTTTTTTTTACATCAGTATTTGAATACTATTTTCCACTTAAGAATTTTCTCCTAGAAAGCTATGTGAGCTGTGTGGAAATAATAGTTTCTTCATGGAAGAAAGATTACCCAACAGCTTACTGTTCTGTATATGAAGTTCATAAAGCAGAAATTGTACTTTCCATGTGATTAGTATAGGATGGATCAACAGTGTTTCTAATGATAGTGTTTTATGATTAGCTCTAAAACATTTAACTAAACTTTTAAAATATTCTTTAGAATTTTTTATGAGCTTTGAAATGTATTCTTTTGGACAGTCTTATAGGGCTTTTTGTTTGTTTGTTTGTTTTTAAGTGTAGTCCAGTGTTTCAGGATTCTCCAAGGGTATTCAACTATGTGTTGATTATAATAATATCAGAGTCAGGTCCCAAGGTAATATAGCTGAAAAAAATCTTCACAAAGAATTGGATGTCTTCTCAAATATTTCTGTCTGTGGTGTTCTTGGCCAGTTTTTGTGAGACTGATAGCAATGGAGTATTCAGTAGGGAAGAAGGGGCAGCTCTGCCTGGCATAGGGCCTGGGCAAACAGCAGGTGCCTCTTTAGGTCTCCGAACTGCAAAGCCCTGCCTGTTCATTCATCTATCAGGAATAAGGTCTCTTGCATGCTGCTTCTGGGTAGGGAGGTGTGTGATCCCATGGGCTCACCAGGGAGGCCTCCCCAGAGACCCTGTCAGCTGTTGACAGTCCTTGACATGGCTTCAGCTCTTGTCACTGTTTATCTTGTCTGTTGGCTCTCTCTGCTCTGTCCCATAGACTAGTAAGAACATACTTACCAATACGCACTGTTTCTTTCTCTATTTTGTTCTCACTCAGGAGCCCCAAACTACTGTAATCCACAACCCTGACGGAAACAAGGTATTCAGAAAGAATCAACACCATTTGCTTTGATAAGATTACACATCTCATCAAATGCCCTGTATAAAACCAATCCATTATCTTAAATGGGAAAGAAAAAATTGGCCCTCTTTTCATCACGTGTTCTTTGGGGCCTAATTAGTCTAGAATTATTCATAGACTTCTTTCAGACCAAAATGGACGACAGCCTGAGAACGAAATCAGTGATCCCGTAGTGAATAAAAATATACGGGTCAGGTTAAACATTTACACAGTCTTTCTGTTGAGATGACGGTGTCTTAGGCAACTCCGTGTGGTCTTTTTGTTTCTCTGTGCCTGTTTGCCCATTGTGTGATAACCACATACAGCATGAAATTCCAGAATTTCTTGCTATCATTTCATTGTCTTCAACTATAATGATTTTATTTTTCTTTCTAAAACTTGATGTTGCTTTTGAGCTTTTTGGTCTTCTGCTCTGTTGTCACAGTGGTTTTGCTGTTGCTGTTGTTGTTGGCTTGTTTCTCAGTTCCCTGTTATTGATGATATTACTGGTGGTGTTACTGTTTGCCATGAATTTAAAGAGGATTGGGAGTTCTATTTCTTGTTAAATGTGTTTGTTGTCCCTCTATATGAATTATAGTAATAGATATTAAAGTATTATGCTGAATGAAGACTAATGTCTTCCACCTACTATAACTTATGTGTATACCATGTTCATACCACCACTTGTATACATGTCTGAGAGATTAAAGGAGATGTTTTCTAAATGTAGTCTATGTCCACATATAACTTGTTATACACTATCATATCTAAGGGGAGGGCAAAATGTATAACTCTTCTTAGGTACTGAATATAGTCACAGGTCTTTTCCTTCCTGTAATCAACAATGTTAAAGGCTCAGGAAATACATTTCATCTCTGGTTCAATATTTTGTCGACCCCTATTGAAAACAAAGTGTTGTGTGTCTTAATCTGAGATGTACATTGGTGTCATGACATTGGAGATGTTCTAGGTCCCAAAAAAGATTTGAGGTAGTCAGGGCCAGCACCTATGAGAACAGTCCCATGAATGGCACTATCAAATGAAAAGCCAGGCATAGCAGCTGGAGCGGACACAGCCGTAATTCTAGCTCTGTCATTGTAAGAGTTGCTGCATGGTATTTATTGCTTACATGAATCCATTTGTTTTTAAGTGCATGGGTTTAACCTTCATTTTGAGTTTAATTCTGAATGCCACATCACATTAAAGAAGTGCATGAATATTTTTCTTTGGTTATGTATGTGTGGAGACTCTGGACAGTAGCTAGTTTATCTCTTTGGTTTAAATACTACATATGGTATTTATATAAATAGATGGCTTTCCAAAAATACCAAATCTATAAATGAACACTGATGGGTATTATTATTATTATTATTATTATTATTATTATTATTATTATTACCTTCCAAAACCTGTTTTCCTTCACTGAACATACAGATATTGACTGGAATTTTGGTCCTAATTACTTTCAGCTCTGGCCTTTAATCATTCCAAGTGGAAAATGAATCCTTATGAATACTGCAACATGTCTTTGCTAGGAAGTATTTCACTGGCACATTTTAATGAAACTCCTTTAAGAAATGTATCTTACACCAGCAGCCATGCACTTTCACATGTGCTTACTACTCTACCTTAGTTTGTAGTTTTACAAAGAACTTTGTCTTTCCATTGTGGGAAGAGATTTCTCTCTGAGTGACTGGCTGTTTCTGAGTTAGGAAAGGCCAAAAAAGTCTAACTGACCTTGAAAACAAATTATTCATTATGATTCCAGTGTCCTAATCATAGACCTGAAACAGTTTTGACAGCTATTACAGCCTGGCTCAGCTCGATAGCCCCAGCTTCTGAACCAAATGATGGAGGAAATGCCTTTTCTCTACAAAGGTGGAGGGTAGACACAGAGCTGCAAATTCTCTGCTTGACACAGTACCCAACACAAAGAAGATACTCTTTGCTGATTAGTTTGTTAGGGATAAAACCATGTATTCTGTTTCAAGTCTATTCCACTAAAATATTCCATTTTTTCCTCCTAAAAACACACTGTGTGAGGCACTCTAATATGAACTCGTCTTACTCAATTCTTAAATAAACTACACATTTCATCTACTTGTACAAATCACCTGGATTTATCCTGCATCAGTGACTAGGTGGCCAGAGTACTCCCTTTGAAATGTTTGCAGCATATGACATCTTGTTTCTGTTGACAGTCACTTGATATATTTGTCCATTTGCATGTCAGCATATGCACACAGCCTGTGGGAGAAACTTGCATGATATGTATGTACCACCAGCCAAGTTTGTCAGAAGAATCAGCTCCTTGTTGTGGGAAGCTTAAAACTTCCTTCTTTTCTTCTGAACAGGAGTCGACTGAGAGCTCAAACACCACGATTGAGGATGAAGATGTGAAAGGTAAGCTTGAGCCCCAAACTGGGAAGACCCTAAGTTAGAGCTCCACGTCCATCACAGCAAAGCTTGCTCCAAGTAACCAAAAAGTTTAGATTACAAAGAAGACTTTATCGCAAAAGAATTTCATTTTTGTTCTATGAGGACATTATTCTGAATAATGAACCACTGTGAATATGTCAGTGTTTTGCACATTTTATGTGTTTTAAATTTAAACATGTGATCTGTGCAAGCATATTGTTGACATCACAGCTAACGATGACTGATTTTAAACACATCAGTCAAAAGTAGCATAAAATACAGGACACATTTTAGGTATATCATTAAAATTTGTATAGAAGACTGTGTTCAAGATTATATTCAAAGGAGGTGGTATGAAAATATGCTAGTATTTTTTTAAGCTTTTGATTGAATGGCATTCCATGGAATGCCAGTGGAGCTTTATGTTTGGAAGCATTCTGGCCTGGGTTTCATAGACTTTCTTAATATATTCTTGGCATTTGTTTCGTTCTGTTTGCCAAAGCTTTCTAGCTATTGAAATCTCTGCAATAAACGTACTCACTCTGCACTTGGAGTTACTCTACTTCCTTTGACCACGTGCCTGGTTTTAAAGTGTTCATTTTTGTGACAGTTTCTTGTGCAATTTTGTGTCCTTGTCTTAGCTCAATATTTGCAGCCTCACCTTCAGTGAGTCTGCTTGACTAGAAAGTATTCTGAAAAGGGACTATAATGATAAAGGTGTTTAAAATGAAATTTTAAAGGGTAAGCAATATTTTGAGGAATTGAAAGATATGATTCATCAGTCATCTAAATCTTAGCTTGGAAATACCTTACCTATGAATGTCACTAAACGCTGCAATTTTTAAGGTGGCATTAATACAATAAAGTCCTGCAGAAAAAAAATGTGCTTGTGCTATAGGATGAAGAACCATGAAATCTCAGGTCAAAGAGAAATACCGACAAATTAGGAAATAAAAGTGGCTTCAGACTGCAGTTGACAGTCCTCTCTTTTTCTTCTTGGTTTAGTGGAACAACTGACGTCATTATTAACATTTATTCTTTATATTACTAGTGCACTTCCCTACCTCAAGGAACCCCTCATTGTTTCTCAGAGTGCAACAGTGGATAGCAATGTCAAGAATACTATCAAGTCTATTCATCCCACTTTTGCCTCTGACCTAAAATTTGAACAGAAGTAATCTTACAAATATGCTACAGACATTTTTATTAGCCAAATAAACAGATGTGCCATTTAGCTTTTGTGAGTGTTTCAGATTCATTAGCTCTTCAACTAAATGAAATGTTTTATATGATTTTGGTGCCTGCTTATGTAAGTGTTTGGTGGGACTCCTGGAGAGATTCTAAGCTATTATGTACCAGAACAAAGAATTGAGCAAAAGTTGCTGCAGCTGAAGTAGAAACAGTTTATGAAGAAAAAAAAAAAAAGAAGAAGAAGGTATACTTCCAACAGAGGAAGGAGGCCCAAGGAGAGAGAGCTCAGAGCTCAAATAGCCCCGTTTCACAGAAGGTGGGGGTTTGTATGTCACATAGTGTGAGCTTTCTGGCTCATTTGTGTAGCCTGATCTGTTCCACACATGCTCTGTTGCATGCAGTTCTACATACAACTTCATGCATTCCATGTTTCACTAGTGTCTAAAATCTACACTTGAGGAGGGGTATTTTAATATTATAATGAACCACAGGCCTCTTTAAACACTCTGTGGTGTTCTGTGCCTGTTCAGTGTCAGGGTTCTGGTGGACTCAGCTAAGGGTATTCTCCAGCCATCCTCTTTGCCAGACAGTTTTTCTCATATGTTCGTTTTCAGCCTTTGCTGAGGCCTACTAGATCTTAGTCTCCAACCCACTCTTTGGCCTCAATTTTTAATCAAGTGTCTGAAAACCTATCCATTATCCACCAGAGGAACTGAATCTTTAAATAACTGAGTATAATAAAGGGAATGCCAACACCTCAGTGTATGTAGTTCATCCATCTAGGACATTTTCACACCTTGATAATTATGAGAATGGCTTTAACTTGTAATGTTTCTCATCTGAATTTGACTGGAGCTATTAAATACTTGCTCAGGATAACTTACTTTGATTTATATAAATATCAATGTCTAATATGAGTCTCTCAGTTGGGCATGGTAGCACACATCTGTAATTCCAGCACTTAAGAGACTGAGACAAAAGAATACAGAGTTCAAGGCCAAATGTCCATACAAAACAAGTTTTAGACCAGCCCCAGTAGACATAGTGATACCTGTCTCAAAGAAACAAGTCAAAAACAAGCAAACCAAAGGTTTTCTCAGGGATTTGAAAAACTGAAGCACTATTGTTTTAGTTATTAAAATATTAAAGAAATATTAAAGAAATTAAGTATAACATTAAGATTAAAAAGTATAATATAAGATTAATAGAAATGCCTAGTTGATAATTGAACACAGGGTTTCATTTATATTCTGAATCCTAATGAATAAATTACATTTCTGCTTGATTGTACTAGTGTAGAGCTGGCTAGAGTCATAGATATGCCCATTAGGCCACACTGTCTTCTCTCTAAAACATGTGCAACCATTTGATAGCTAGTCCTTTTAATGTTGACAAATTCTGGAAACCTTTAGGACTAGAAGGTGCTTTGGAAGATCACCCAGGCATCATTCCAGATGTAAGGGAGGTAGAAGATAAAAGACTGGACATCATTTTAATGCATTTGTTTTGTTGGTGATCTGGTTCTGCAGGAATCTCTCCCTCTCTCAAGTCACTGAATAATCCCCCAAGAAAGGCCTGATATACCTAATTCATGTGGATAATTTTGCTCTGTTCACCCCAGGATTTGCCATGCTCGATGTAGTTTAGTGGGAAGTATGTTTATTGTTTTGCTCTGTTAGAAGACAAAGTTACATAGATATTTTCCATGTAGGAACTTATAAAGACCATTACATAACTTCACCAACCCTATGTCCTTTATGCATGACCATATCACATCTAGAAAATTCCTTTACTTCCTTCTACCGTCCATGCTGTCTGAGCAAGGTTGTATACAACATTATTACTCAGGTGAAACCCCACACGGCATTTAGATATTTCTATAGCACAGTCCAATGTGCTAACACCTGTTCTCCCCTGAAGCACATCCGGCAGCAGCACCTATAAATATGCTGCTTCATAGAGGCACATGGCCCTTGCTACCATATCACAAGCTTCCCATACCAGTGCCTGTCCTCGCCAGCTACCTGAGGAGTGAAAGTTTGTCTTTTCTCTCTACTGCAGAGAGCATGGGTGTGTCACACATAAAGTGGCCTAATCGAAGAAAGAAATTAAGTACATCAATAGCATGGTTCCTCCTCCCGGGGTCTCAGGGGTAGCTGGAATGTAAACCTCCAGATCAGCTGTTTGCATAAGAAAGTCAGCAGAAGTAGTAACTAGATGAACAGAGCTTTCTAGGCAGAGAATATGGAATTACCCTGGGAACCAGGACTGGGAGAAGACTGTTTTCATTTAGGTCTGCTTGCTAGTTTCCCTTAGTGGCCTGGGTTCTTCCAGGCTCCCATCTACACGTTACTTTTGAACTGCCTAGGGTCAGTTATCTGGGTCTCTTCATTCATTCAGCCTACTTTTCACCTGAGCTCCCTGTAAACTAGTCCTAATCAAGAGATTTCAAAGATTCAGAGCCAAAACCTCATGTATATTGTACGTGAAGCTCTTTTTCTGGAAGGTAGGCCCATTTCTCCTAACTCAGTAAATAGTAAGGGAACACGGAGAAAGTGAGACTCAAGATCTCCCCATGATTGAGCTAAAAATCCTTTGTTTGTTTTGTCCGGGTTTTGTTTTTGTTTTGTTTCAATTAACTCAAGTTACGAATCTGAGTTTGGTGACATCTTCCTATAATCCAAACACTCAGGAGGCTGAGGTTCTAGGATCGCTAGTTGGAGGCCAACCTCAGCCATGTAGAAAGAGCCTGTCACAAAACTGAACAAAACTAAAATATTACGTTGTAGCCACCTGTTCCTTTCCAAGCATGCAGTCATCCCAAGGACATCCCTTGTGTAGTGATCTTAAAAATCTCCCAGAGGTCCCTGTTCTCTCTCTTCAAAGACAGAGTGCTCACTCACATCCTAGTGCCCACATTTTGCACAACTTCCTAATATTAATATTGTCTCATGTTTGGAAGCCAGGTATTATTTTTGATGCTGTGTTGGGAAGCTCAGCGGCTTTTCAGTGTCATGGAGAGTTAGTAATAGTTGGAAAGGTAATGACATCATAACAAAGGACAGTTACTGCCTTACATGACATGAAGTGGTCATGGCCACGATACAAAATAAAATTTCTCCTGCTAAAACTAACTGATTTCAAAATGTAAACTATTAGGCCAAGACTGTTGAACTAGCTGTTTGCATTTTGAATACATTTCTAACTTCACATTAACTTCTAGTTTGATCAGCCGGTGTCACCATTAACCTTTCTCTAGTGGCTGGCACATCTAACAGTGCTCCTTTCTATAGGCATGAGGGTGCGCTTCCACACTGTCTGCATGTGAAGACTGTCCTTTGGTTTGTGGCTGTAGCCACAGTTTGCAGGGCCTGTCGCTGTATGCCACAATGCCTCTCCACCTCCTAACCCACCCAGCATCATTGCTCAACGCCAGCTCCTTCCTGATGAGCACACGTCTGTTTGCTCCACCTGATGCTCTTTCCCAGCATGCCAGAGTTGTGTGTCACCTGTGGAAGTTGGGCTTCTGTCTGTCCTTGTCATCTGTCACTCATCTTGCTTCCAGCATGTCACTTCGGCTCACCACTCCGCAGCCACTCACTCGGATCCCTTGCTGCATGCCCTCCGCCTTGCAGGTCTAGCCCAGTGCAGATCAGCACAACAAGCAGAAGTCGCTAGTTCTGGGGTCAACTGGCCGGGGCTACATCCTTGCTCAACCCTTTCTCTATTGCCTGGGGTGATGGTAAAGAAGCTGTATAGGATGCTTCCAGAAGGCCCTGTGAAAGACAAAGATGCTGGACCCTTATTACCTGCATGGGATCTGGTAACACCCCTTTGTTGGCTCCTGAGCTAATCTAACAATCTCTTGGGGAGTGAGCTTTGTGTACGTGTCTTCTAAATCTGTGTATTAGTGTACAGTGTGGTCACCAAGTACTTAGACTCACCGACCCATGTGGACTGTTGCCTTGAGGAAAATACTCCTTTCTGTATGGGAATTATTGGGGTAGACGATCAGATGCTGCTCTTCTTCAGAACTGCATGCTGCTTGTCACTCAGGACTTCTCTTGCTTGAACCTCCCACTTCCAGAAGACATATGAATCAGGAAACACCTTGTTCAAGGAGTGGGGGTAACAGAACCATTCTATCAGCCTCAAGTGTCCTAGACAGCTTGTCATATACACAATAATTTGTTTCAGATTTCTAACCCACAACTTGATTTGTGATGTTCTTAAAAGAAAATAATTTGTCTGTGTGTATGTACTTACGTGCTAATCTTTAGATTCTTAAAGGACCAGAAACATAGGATCCATGTAGAACTCTAATCTGCAGTGCGTAAGCATTCTCCTTTTCTCCAGCCCTTTCTTCTTTAGCACATTTCTGATTTACCTAAAACAGTGTTGACTCACTGTTTTTCTTGGTACCAGCTGCCTCCTATCAAGCTTGTATCTTGAGTCTGTCAGTAACTGACCGCCTCATGCTTGGTGGAGTAGCCCTTCTGACAACTGTTGCCGGCCCAGTTAGGACAAAGGGAGAGCTACGTTTCTATAATAGAAAAACGAGCCCACTCTGTATTTTAATAAACTGTGGGCTTAGAGGTTCTAGAAATAGCTTTTTTTTTGCAATTTTATAAAACTTAATTATTTTAAAAATAGCTGTAGAGGGCCTGAGGGCTTAATTCCATGGTAGAGCACTTGTCTAGCCTGTGTGAGACTTTAGGTACAACCCCCAGTACTGGAAAAAAAAAAAAAATATATATATATATATATATATATATATATGTAAAAAAAATATAGCACTATTTTATAAAATGTTCCATGAATTCTAAACACATACACAGTCAGACACCACACCCATATAGTCCTCATCTGAAAATTCAACCAATGATACAAAATTTCTGGGGCTGGGGGGACTCCATCCCAAAATAAAAGATGATAAGAAAAATCAGAATAAATCATGGTGAACATGCACGATGTCATCACCCTCTACCAGTAGTTTTCAACCTTCCTAACGCTGGGACCCTCTAATATGGTTCTTCATGGTGTGGTGACCCACAACCATAAAATTATTTTGTTGCTACTTCATAACTATAATTTTGTTACTATTATGAATTGTAATGTAAATATATTTGGAGGTAAAGGTTTGCCAAAGAGATTGTAAACCACAAGTTGAGAATTGCTCAAACAGGACAAGTGTTTGCACAGGATTGACTTTACATCATGTTAGGTATTGTAAGTAATCTGGAGGGGACATACAGTACATTGTAGGTATAGGTAGGTTGCATTTAAAACTATCCTGTGTTGTATGGAGACCTTGAGCCTCCTTAGATTAGATTATCTGCAGAAGTCTGGGAATTCTCTGGATGTGTTTTAAGATTCCATCTACCAGTTCCTAAACTTTGATTAGGTTATGACTTACGAACTTGAACTCATTTTAATAATTCAAAATCTTTAAAATCTGGCATTTATTATTAATTGGTAGTACTCTTTCTGAGTTTTAGAAAGATGCCAGATGTCATGGCATACACCTGTATTCCCAGCTCTCTGGAGGCAGAGGTGGGAGAGTACCAAGTTCCTAGTCATCCTGATCCACATAGGCAGGTCTCAGCTACTCTGGGCTACAAAAGGAGAGCCAGTCTATTAAGAAATAAATAACTGATCAGACTCACAATTCATAGCACCAGACATTCTATAGCTAGCCAGCTTTCAGTTAATTATAATATAGTTGTATAGGTGTTACGTTAAGTACAAAACTTTCTTGGTTCTATTTGCCTATTTGTTTTTCTCACTACCTAATTTTTAAAATGATCCAGTTTAATAGGAGCTAAATTTTGATTATATATATATATATATATATATGTATATATATATATATATATATATATATATATATAGTAACTTCATCACATTCTGGCTTCTCCATCAGTTCATATATTGTATTCTTATCCCTGTTTTTAGTGATGTGAAATATAAAAGGTCAGTAGTAACCTGGCTGGAATCAGGAGTCTGCAGCCTCCTTCTAATGCCATCCTTTAAATAAACTTGCTTAGAGTGGGTCACTTAGCTTCTCTGTAATTCCAGTTGGCTTTTTAGGTACTGAAATCACTAATACAGACTTTTAACCATTCCACCACAAGTCTGTGAAATAATACTGTTTTCAGATTGTTGTAAGATCTATGGTGACACATGCTTTTAATCCCAGAACTCAGGAGACAGAGTCAGGTGAATCTCTGAGTTGGAGGTCAGCCTGGTCTACAGAGTGAGTTCTAGGACAGCCAGGACTACAGAGAAACCCTGTCTAAAAAAAAGAAATCCTATTGATGGAGGGAGGGAGGGAGGGGAGAGAGAGAGAGAGAGAGAGAGAGAGAGAGAGAGAGAGAGAGAGAGAGAGAGAGAGAGAGAGAAAGAGAGGATAAATAGATCATAGATATATAGATATAAAATAAAATATTATAGATGTTAGTTATGTAAGCTACCCAAAATGATCATAGAAATAAGTGTAATGTTAAGCTGTAAAGCACAAAACAATTGCAATAAATGAATGCAATTGTAGAGAATATGTTTATAATTGGAAGAAAACTCCCACTAACATATATACAGATGTCATCAGTTGCACTACAAAGTGAGTAGTTTAGATACATTCTAGTACAAACTCTTATAGGGGCATATTTCATTTTCTAAAATGATCAACCTTGCAAAATTATGACAGCAATATCTAAAGGCTAGCGATTTGGATTAGTGGGTAAAAGTGCTTTCTGCATAAATGTGAGAAGGTAAGTTTGATTTCCCAGAACCCACATGAAAGCAAACACACAGTATGAACATCTATAATTAACGGGGAGAGATGGGGGTTGGAGACAGGAGAATCCCCAGAAGCTCTTGGGCCAGCCAGCCTGGTGTACATAGCTAAAGAACAACGCAGAGGACCTGTCTCAAGCAAGAGAGCAGTGAGGACCAAAGCCTGAGGTCATCCTTTGACCTCACATACCCAACATATAAATGAGACAACTTTTTTAAAATATATTATCTAAAATCACTAGTTGAATTCATTCATTTGTATAGAAATTAAATCTCAGTTATTTGCATTTTCTTACTGTGAATTTTGTATAATTCTTAAGTTACTTGCCATAATGAAGTAGTTACTTAAAATGCCATCTCCTTCTGAGTTTGTACTGTGTTCTGCTAATAAATACATCTGAAAGTTCTGTGAAACTATATGATTATATTGTGATTCTTCCTATAAGTAATATAGCCCCAATATATTGACTACTATGAATTTCTAGAGTATTCTTTTTTTAATTTAATTAAAAATGATTACATAGTTCCCTCCCCCTGCCACTCATCCCTTCTGCCTCCCCACTTCCCTTCCAAATCCAATCTTCTCTTCTTTAACCCTTGCTGTTACGCATGCTTATAAAGGAGTGAACATATACATATAACCTGCCACGTCTTTTCAGTGTTGCCGGCATGTAAATGTTTCTAGGGCTGACTACTCAGTATTAGGTAACCCATCAGGAAACTCATTCCTGGGGAAGACTAATTCTCCTTCTCTTGGGAGTTGTTAAATGCTTATAGCTCTTCATTTAGGATTTGGAGCCCTGACAGACTTTCCCTAACCATTTTAGGGTGTCGACTGGTATTGGAAATATTCCGGTCTGGTTTAGGCAGCCATGTTGTTAAGATGTCATGAGTGCAGCTTTCCTGCTATAGCTAGAAGACACACTCTGACTGCAGACTTCACGATTCTCTGGATATTACAGCCCCTCATCCACCTCTTCTAAGATGTTCACAGAGCCTTTGGTACCAGAGTTGTGTTGTTTGATATTTCAGTTTGTTTTGGTGCCCACTTTGAGCTGGTCGTTCTCTGCATTTTGACTTCGTTGTAGCTTTAAGTAATGGTCTCCTGCTGCTGCAAAAAGCAAAACTTTCTTAGTTCCATTCAGTTATATTTTTCCCACTACCTAATTTCAAACATGGTCCAGTTTGATAGAGGCTAAATTTAGAGTTTTGTATAAATTATAAACTATTTTATCACATTCTGTCTTCTCTAAGTCATTTCATAGTGTGTTCTTACCTTCTTACCATTGCTTTAATGCAAAACCAGCTCCTTTCCCGAGCAGTGGGAGCGACACTTAACTCTGAGCAAGCTCCTTGAAAATCTGACTTCGGAACTGTGTAAAGATAAGTAATTCCAGCCAGGCGGGGGTGGTGTAATTTAATCCCAGAATCTGGGAGGCAGAGGCAGGTGGATCTTGATGAGTTCCAGGCCAGCCTGGTCTACAGAGTGAGTTCCAGGCCAGCCAGAGCTGAAACACAGAGAAGCCCTGTCTCGAAACACCAAAAAAGAAAAAGAAAAAAAAAAAGACAAGTAGTCTGCAAGTTGTCAGGAAGTACACTGTTTAGGAACGCGATGGTAGTTTCTCCTATAAAATCCACATGTAGCTGGCTAGGTTTACAGATGGAGTGGGCTAATTTGGAGTGAGTTCTGAAGACTATAGTCTAGCATCAGTCAACAGAGAATGGGTTGTGATCGGAAGCACTTAATTAGGCTATAGGAGTTGTGTGCAGTTAGAGGAGAAGGCAACTTTCCGAGACACCTTCAAGCTTTAGAACGTTCAGTGGTAATGAGTTAAGTAGTGGGAAGCACAAGTTGTCCCTGAGGAAAAATGAAAGGTGGTGTGCATCCCGTCTCGAGATTCCTGTACAGGGATGAAATTGGTATGGTGACTATTTATCCCATAGATGGCATGACTTTAGAAGCACAGATTTTGTGTTTATATGGCTTTGAGTTTTCCTTTGCAGAGTTTTCTAGTCTGTTACTAAAAATGCAAGATTTTCATAAGAGTATTACTGAGGTAAGAATCAGTCAAAGGAGGAACTGCTTAGTTTCTTGTGTGTGTGTGTGTGTGTGTGTGTGTGTGTGTGTGTGTGTGTGTGTGTGTGTGTGTGTGGTTTTCTTCGGAAAATCGAGTCTGTAGAAAACCACTGTCCTTTGAGGGCATTCATAATTGCTCACTCCTCATTTGTTTATAGTAACTGAGATCTGGTGAAATGTTACCAGTTTTACTCTTGGCCACATCACCTACAAGAACTTCAGCAGAATTAAATTCACCGAAGCTCAATTTCCATCTGACAAAAGGAGACAGTGGCATTATTTTAAGGTGATGAGAATTAGATGAAAAGTGCTTGCTCCTCTTGCAGAGGACCCTGGTTTGGTTCTCAGCACCATGGACATGTACAGCTATCTCTAACTCTAGTTCCAGGGCATCTGATACACTTTCTATCTTTAACCCAGCACCAAACACACATGTGATGGGCATCCATACATACTAGCAAAGTATTTGTACACCTAAATTAAAAACAAATTTCTCAAAAGAAATCTTTAAAACTCAGTCTTCTGCATCTAAGGGGTTTTTCACAGCGCCAAGCCCACCACAGCATTTTGAAGAGTTAGCATCAGTTCTGAGCACAAGGTTCTGTGTTAGTCTCCAAGTGATATGGATGATATGGATGCAGCAGTTTCCAAGGGTACAGATATGGATGCAATAGTGCCACTATGTTCAAGGTCTTCACAGGGGGCCGATGACACACTCTTACCACCGTCAGTACCTTTGTATTATATAAACACAGAACCCAAACTCTCATTCAGACTGCAGTCTTCTTGAATGAGCTCCTTGAGGATCTGAGTCCTGGGCTTAGTTTTAAGGGGTAAGGAATTGTATTAACCAGTAGAAGAGGGGAGAGGGGAGAAATACATTCCATGCAGAAGGCATAGAAAAAGAGTACCATATATCTAAACTACTAGAGATGCTGAGGATATTACCAGGGAGTGAAATTCAAACCCAAACCATAGCAGATGAAACTGGAAAAGAGGGAAGATGTAGTCACAAGAGCACTGGACCATGCTAAGGAATACAGGTGACACCCTATGAAAACGTACCAAGCACCTGGGACATGTCGGGAGGTCCCCTCGGGGGAGTGGTGTAGTCTGGTGTCCATAGGGGGAACATTATGGAGCTGTGCAGCGTGTGTGCGAGGAGGAGAAGGTGGAAGGGAAGAAGGGCACACACAGTCAAGACAGAGCTGGTGTGTTTTGTTTGCAGGATGAGAGGCTGCATCATACTTGTAGGCTGGTAAGAGCAGACAGGCAGAATGAGAGCGCTTCCTGTTCTCTCTTGAGTTTTTCACTCAGTTCATCTTTCAGCAAGTGTGTATTGAAGGGTTCTTGAGGCCAAGCCTGTTAAAAGAAGCAGGTACTATATTCCAAAGTGAGTATGAGTAGGAGCTGCACTTGTATGAAGATTACCCTTTATGAGGGAGGAATTAACAAAATAAAGATGGTTCATTGGTTTTATCAAACACACTCTTGTCATAAAGATGACCGCTGAGTGTCTAGTGACTTTACCTGACATTATCTTGGTGAAAATGCCACTAGAAAGTAAATATTATTAATGCAATTTTTCAGAAGGACACCTTGGAGCTTAGGGAAGTTACACAGCCACGGAGCTACAGTCACACTGTCAACTAATGCCCTGAACCTCATGGTTCTGAACTTCTAGGTTACCCGAGCCCAATACAATGCTGTGTATTTGGAATAATACATGAAACTCTTGCAGGAAACCGGTGGCAAAGATATGTGTCTGGTAGGTTTTCTAAGAAGCATAAAGATTTATAAGAGCAAGTACTAGCCCAGGCTTTAGGAATCTGTGTTTTTTTAAAGGTAGAAAGAGACATGTTAAAACTATTCCTGGTAGAGTAGTCTATAATAACTGGGGTGTAGATACTAAACTGTCTATTAGAACTCTGCCAGGTTTATTACCCTGTGGCTGGTGGAGGAAGCAACTTATGAATGCTGCATTAGAACCCTAACTCCAGGTTGGAGTAGGAGAGGAGGGATGCTTGAGCAGAATGTGTGCATAGGTCCAGGACTTATCTGCTACAGTAAGAAGTCCATGATTGGAAAACCTCACACTGACGTGTTTCAAAATGCCTAAGGATGTGAGCTTCTCAGAACACAGTTCAGATCCTGTGGAATTTTGCTTCTCTTGGTTCCCTGGTGTATTTCTGCCTTGAGTTTTGACATTTTGCTGTTTGCTTTCTAAGGCTTATTTCCGGCATGCAGTTTAGCCTTGAAGGACCCAACCTAATATTAGAGCTCAGAGTCATGGAAGATATAACTGCCCTTAACTATCTTTGGTCTTCTCTCATTTCTGAAAGTGATGCATCCTGGGATGGGACAGAGTGAAATTTCCCTTTAAATAGCTACAGATTGTCTTTTGTTTTCTAGTTCTCGGTTTCTGGATAATACCGAAATAGTTCTAAAACAAGGAATGATACAGGTGTTAAAAGTTTAACTTAAGAAGTCAGGTGTAGTGATGAGCTCTAAAATCACAGAATGTAGAGACTGAAGCAAGACGATTGGAAGTTGGAAGCTAATCTTGAAGACACAGAAAAACTGTCTCATATCAAAAAGCCAAAAAAAAAAAAAGAAAAAGAAAAAAAAATAAAAAGGTCACATAAGGACATAGCTACCATCATGTGTGAAAATTCTAGATGCTTATAGCATGTAATTCCCACAGAGGGACTTTTATTTAAACTATTTGAATTCATTCATTTTTTTTCCAATGACTGAAAACCCACGTGTGGGAAATGGAGAGGCAGGCAGAGGCAGGAGGCCGAGCTGTTTGGTTAGCCCAGCCCTGGGATGACACCCGGTGCGCCCTGCAGTTCCGCATGAATGACTTGTTGTTGATGTTGTTCTGCATTAATATTTTAGTCAGTGTTAGGATTAACTGTTCACCCTGGTGCACAAATGAATGTTTTCTTCCTAAAATTTGTGTGTTATGCAGTGCATCTTCATTTCTTGTCACATGTGGTATACTCTGTTAGCCATTGTTGGGCAGTATTTGCTGGTCTGTTTTATGGGGGGTGGGGTGGCTGTGACTGGCACAGAAGGACTGACTGGCTTAGTGATGAGTGTTGTGAGTCACTTGGCTGTGGTAGAAAGAACATCGCTGCCAGAGCCATATTGTCCCTCTGATCACCTGCATGTGATTACATTGGCACCCAAAAGACACTGTTAGCAACAGGCAAGTTCCTTAGAATGGCTAGTTTGATCTCTTTTGATTAGAACAGAAACTTTTAAAACTATACTGAAATTTGACCATTCCCGAAGTTCTCATTCATTATTTTCTTTTTCTGTCTGTCTTCCTGCCTGCCTGCCTTCCTTCCTTCTTTCCTTCCTTCCTCCCTTTCTCCCTCCCTTTATTTCTCCTTTTTCCAAGACAGGGTTTCTCTATGTAGCCCTGGCTGTCCTAGAACTAGCTCTGTAGACCAGGCTGTCCTCTAACTCAGAGATCCACCTGCCTCTGCCTTTTGAGTGCCAGTATTAAAGGTGTGCACCGCCACCACCACCACCACCACCGCCCGGCCTTCTTACTATTTTCATAGATACATAAGTAAATAGTCAGTGTGGATGCATTTGGCACCTCATACAGCATACATAACACATTTTTAAAGTGTCAGCACACGTTGATACCCCCCACCAAACACTCCTTCTATGAGCTTTCATTTCACTCTCTAGGGTTTTGACCATATTGCATTACTCTAAGATAGTAAGTCTCCAACCTCTTTTTCCATATCTGTGTCCAAATGCATCTATAAATTATAAATTGAATTTGACATAACTGTGTCACAGTCTAGGTCCTTTAATATACCTGAGTCATCATCAGTCTTGCTAATACCCCACATCCAGTCTCTCAGCTGAACCTCTGGTTCCTCCTTCAGGACACATACTGTGGTGTTTTCGTTTTGTTAGCTTGAATTGGCTTTTGTTAGCTGACTCCTCCTCCATCACTCTGGCCCAAAGTAACAGCATCTTTTGCCTGCTCATTGACACAGCTTCCCCTCTGCATTTTCTGTCGGTAATCTATTCTTGACACAGTATTCGGAGTACTGCTTTTAAAATACATCTGTGTTCTGCTTAGAATTCTCCAGTGCTTTACCAAATCCATTAGAATCCATTAAGAGCTTCACCCCAGCAGCCCTCCCTTCCCACCTGACCTCTTCTCTATGACATGTGCCTCAAGGTCACGCTTCCTGGTGTGTGAAGCAAGCTTCTGCCCTAGTCCCTTTGCGCTTGCTCTTGCTTCCTGGTGTGTCCTGATACACATTCCCTTTCTAGTCTCTCATCAGATGCTGCCCTGGGTGTGAGATCTTCCACAGAAACTCTGCTTACAAGTGCATCCCTCCAAAACGCAGCCTGCCTTGTCCCCTTCTCCCTTGCTCTTTCTCCTAAGATGCGTGATTCTCAGAAATACCAGGTTAATTGTTGGCTTACTGTCTCTCTTCCCCATACTAGAATATAAGTTCCCTTAGTGTAGATGTTTGTTTGTTCTTATATAATCTGGGTAGAGTTGGATGGTAGCAAGAATAGTTACTTAACTGATAAAGGAGGGAAGCATATTGCATACCAATTATATCATGTCCTAGCAGCCATTAAAATATCCAGAACTTCTCAACTGTCAAATACACCTAACAACATTTACTTATGTAGGTTTTTGTATACATGGCACTACCCCTCATAATCTTAGAGCTAAAACACAAAATGAATGCTGAGATGAAGTTCAGTGGCGGAGTACCTGCTTAGCATGCTTAAGTCTCAGAGTTCCATCTCAGCATATGCACCAAAAGAGCAAAACCCAGAAAATACAGTTTTATATAATAAGTTTAAGATCTTTTGCTTTGGAATAAAGCATATGCTTTGGTGTCTGTTGTGAGTGTGCTATGTCAGAAACATGGGTGCACGTTTGTATTTAAGAACAATAAATTCACAAGGTGTAGTAAAATCAATGGCAACAGTACTTGCCACATACTCCCACTTTCCTGGCTAGCCCAGAAGACAAACACGGGGTATTTTATTTGCATTTTAATTACTAACGTCAACTCTCAGATCACATGCTATCACCGTGTTATAGCTATGTATCTGTACATGTGTAGGTTAAAGAATGCAAGGGCTAAGAGGTGAAAAGTCTCAAGGCATCTCCCAGAAACCTGAGAGGCAGAAGCTGGGGAACTAATAGAGATGCTAGATCAACTTTTTTGATGTGATGATAAACCAAATCAAGCTGGCGGTCTTGTGGGAAAAGCTGCTGCTGCTGCTGTTGCTGCTGCTGCTGCTGCTGCTGCTGCTGCTGCTGCTGCTCCTGCTTCTGCTCCTGCTGCTGCCGCCATCACTGGACAATAGTCTGCAGTAGAACTGCAGCATCAGGTCCAACTGAAAAGGAGAAACAGAGGGACAGATACAGAGAGACAGACAGGTAGATAGATGGATGGTGTGTTCAGATGAGTGAGCAGGAAAACAGACAGAATGGAGTCCTCATCACTGGGGAGTGAGTGGAGATGAAGCCCTCCACAGACAGAAAGTATACTAGAATTCCTGACCTGCCATATGCATCAGACCTCATTTTTCATTGGTAGGCATGTTTGTCCACAGCCTGGGCCACATGAGAGACAACCTTAGAGGACATTCCCACAGGTTCTCAGAAACTCCAAGTAAGTGTCCTGTCCCAAAGTTCTTTTCCATGGGGGAGTCCAGTTATTACCTTACTCTCAGTTAATGTAAGGTGGACATGAATTTCCTGTGTGGAGTCTTACTCATTTGCCAGACAATGGCAGTGGTGTCTGATGAATGCCCATCCTTTTACATTTTATTTGTTTTTTATTTTTAAACTTTTATGCATTTCTTTGCTTCTTCATTCATTTAGTGTGGAGGGGCATAGATGCCCTGGTCTCACGTAGAGGTCAGAGGACAATCTGCAAGAATCCCTTCTCTCCTTTTACCACACGGGTTCCACAGATCAGGTCAGGTCAGCAAGGTGGGTGACAAGGACCTTGACCAGCTGAGCCCTCGTCCCAGCCCTTGTATTCATCTTCTGAATTCAACCAATAAAGGGAAAATGCCGCCCACACCCACAAATGCACGTCTATCATGTTACATTTTCTGGAACTTTAACAAGTTATGAAAATGTGTATAATGCATGGAGTATGTGGGAATAAGCATACTGTTGTTGACTCTGAAACGCACAATTAACAAATTTAATTTTGATTGTAGTCACATTAGTTAAACCAATAATGCCTTTATTGAGCCTGTGAAATTTGGCCAAGATATCCCAATAAATATTTTTACAAATGTGCACATGTTACTAAGGGTTGAACATGGGCATCACACATGCTAGGTAAGTGCCCTACCCCTGAGCTACATCCCCAGCCTTCTTTTTCCACTGGTTGCTTTATTGCGGTTGTTTGGACCAGAGTCTCACTAAGTTTCCCAAGCTAGCTTTGAACTTGGTAACCCAGCCTGGCCTGTCTCATGACAGTCTCCCAGGTAACTGAGATTATATTCCTGCAGAACAGTCCCACTTCCAATAAGTACTTGTAAATTAATCTTCTAAGCTGAATTTAGAACAAAATGTCCCACTGCTAAATTGGTGAAGCTGTGCCACTGTGGGTGTACTGTGTTAATAAAACATTTGGGTCTGATAGGGCAGTTTCATGTTTCCAAACCAAGCTTTGAAAAATATAGTAGCTAATCAAAGAAATTGTTTTTGTCTGAAGGAGTCTTATTGTTGCTGTTTTTCATATGCATAGAGACATAGAAAGAACTGTAGAAACTCACATGTCTGTGTAAGGGTGTGCCTGTAGTGAACATCAAAAACACAGATAATTTCCCTCTAAACCTGTCTTAGAAGTTGTGACAGACCACTCTAAGTTTTTTTTCAGGCTGATTGCTGCTTTATCTGCTTAACCCAGTTAACTCCGATAATATCAATGTTGACGGATAAACCCATGAACTAACCACATTGAGTCCTGTCCATTGATCACAGTACCATGGACATATGCTACTGTCTTGTCAAGAAGGTCCATAATGTCTTCATCAGTTTACGGCTTAAAAGCGTATTCCTTCCATTCCTTCATCATCTTATTTGTCCTATGAACCTTTCCCGAGCTCCCCTCTAATTGTTGAGAGCAGTTGCTACGGTATTTCACACACTGTGCGGTGGGGGAGAGGATGGATTCTACCTCCTGTTCTGTGAATCAGCCTTGCTGCTTCCTCTTCACTTGGCCTGATTTGCCCTCACAGATTCTCCTTTGTGGACTTTGGAAGCTATACACTGGCTAAGGAAGGAGTTTGTGTGGAATCATAAGCTACTGTTCTTGTAGTTGCTAAACATAAGAATTAACTAAACGAGTGAACGATGTGACTTGGCAGGTAAAAGCACTGCCATGCATGCCTGGAGACCTGAGTGTGACCCCCAGCACTCACAGTAAGTTGTGAAGAAAGAATTGACTCTGCTAAGTTGTCCTCTCACCCCTTCATATGTTCCATGGCATGTGCACACATGCATCATTATCATCACCATCTTCTTCTTTATCATCATCATCATCATCATCATCATCATCATCAAAGAATTATCTGGAAAATATGAAATGGAATGACAGGAGACACCAACATGTGTTCTCTGATCATAATTCACCCCACTATGTTACCTTGGCAATGTCTTACAAGAGATCATGTCAAAATGGGATAAACAAATGTTAAACACTTTTAAAGGGCAAAATGGCATTCCTAAAATTGAAATAACCACCCAAAGTTAGATGTTAAGACTCTTTGACTTGACCCTCATCAAGGCAATACTGGTGTGAGAAATGCTGAAATAGGACTGAGAATTTCTGCTAATCTGGAAATGGGAAGAAAAGCTTCAAAAACATCAGAAGGAACTCAAGAAAGCTCAAGCAATAACATTTTCCAGTTCTCCTAATATAGTAAGCATAAATTATTTTTTTAAAAGCTGTGAAGAAAAATGAAATTTGCAGGTGAATGAATGCAACTAGAAATGTTATACTGAGAGAGATCACCCAGAAAGACAAATGCAGCTTATTTGTGCTTATCTGTGGCTCCTAGCTCCAAACCTTTGTTTGTGAGTATAAAACCAGAGTAACCACAGAAAGGAATATAAAAAGGGACCAGGGTGGCAGGGAAGGAGCTCGAGAGAGCGACAGTAGGATATGTCCCTCTATGAAGGAGGAAATGGGAAAAGCAGAAGGGGGAGGGTGTGGGATTCCACAGTACTACTCCCCATCTTCTGGCTCTTAAATTCTTTTCACATCTTCTTCCAGGGTCTTCCCTGATGGCAAATATAGTCATCTCATTTAGGACTAAGTGCACAGTCTCTTATGTTGAGCAGTTGAGCTGCTCTCCATTGACTGGTACCAACTGGAAGCCAAAAACATCTCTGAGCAAGGCTTTGAGCAACCTGGTCTGTCTATACGAGGATCTGGGTCTAAACTAGAATTTGTCATCTTAAATTCAGGCAGATGTTATAAGTCTTTAGTTTCTTCCTTCCTTCCTTCCTCCCTCCCTCCCTCCCTCCCTCCCTCCCTCCCTCCCTCCCTCCCTCCCTTCCTCCCTCCTTCCTCCCTCCCTTCCTTCCTTCCTTCCTTCCTTCCTTCCTTCCTTCCTTCCTTCCTTCCTTCCTTCCTTCCTCCTCCTTCTGTGTCTTCAACTCTTAAGAGAAAGTGATACTACATCTAATTGATTCATGGAGCATCCTAATACTCTACACACTTGATGGTACACGCAATGTTAGGCTGTTTCCCGGATCTTGAAGTCAGCTCAAGGTAGCAGAGCAGTTAGCCAGTTGCTTTTATGTGATTCATGTTAATTCTGTTATATAAGTGAATGTTCTGAATAACCACACAGTTTCTTTATACCATGAAACACTTGTCTTTTTTTTTCCTGTGAAAATCTCTATCACTATTTTATACAACCCTTTCCTTTGTTTTTCCCCAAGATAAGTCTCACCATGTAGCCTTTGCTACCCTGGAATTTGCTGTGTGGAACAGGCTGGCCTTGACCTTACCTGCCTCTTCTTCCCAAGTGCTGGGATTAAAGGTGTGTACCACCAGACCTGGCTACACATCCCCTAGCTTTTAAAATAGTATATATTCCATTTCATTTTTAGCTTGACAATAACTTTAGGAATTTAAAAAATCTAGGCCTGTGAGCATATACACTAAATAATCTCAGTGCTGGGTCTTTCTGCTCCTACGTGTGCAATTTGTTGATTGTTAGACCATAAAAAGCTAACGGGAATGATAAGCTACTGATATATGCACCCTAGTTAACTAACATTTAGCTTTTGAAACTACTGTGTGTTCTAGAAAAAAAATACAAGGATATTTTGAGTATTTTTTTTTACTATTTTTGGGAGGCTGGAGTGATTGAAACACTGAGAAATTTTAAAATTTATCATCATTGTCATTTTTAATGTAAATGGGTATTTTGCCTACATATATGTCTATGTACCATGTGTATGCCTGGTACCCTCAGAGGCCAGAAGAAGGTATCAGATGCCCTGAAACTGGAGTTACAGAAGGTTATGAGCTGCCACATAAGTACTAGGAATCAAACCTGGGTCCTCTGGAAGAGCAGCCACTACTCTTAACCACTGAGCCATCTGTCCAGCCCTGAGAAGTGGGTATTTTAGAATACATGCCTTCTATAGTGGAAACTGCATAGTAACTTCTGGAAACATTCCCATATATAAATTTGGTGACTGAGTGTTAGTCTTGTGTTTGAATAAAATCTTGCGGATTACTAAACCAGCCAGCCCTGCTCTTTGATAGGTGTTATTTTAAGTGATAAAATAGTAGAAGCTATTCTCTCCAGTGTTAACGAACACGAAATTGCTGAAGTAAGAATAAAGTCACTAAGAAACAAGTTGTTAATTGCACAGAGGATGCTAAGCATAGCTGGGCTTATAGGCACCTTTTCTATAAAACTACCAACAGCGTGA
Organism: Peromyscus californicus insignis; assembly: GCF_007827085.1. NCBI lineage: Eukaryota > Metazoa > Chordata > Mammalia > Rodentia > Cricetidae > Peromyscus > Peromyscus californicus. The sequence continues at coordinate 103,964,953 of NW_026294617.1, forward strand.
AAATGATCCTGATTTGTATATTTACCTAATGTAACTGTTCCCAAGGGTTATTTTTGTTAACGGCAGCATGGAAAAAGACAATAAAGCCATGGGGCTCCCAGATGTGTGGACCTGGCACAGTAATTAATTGCAAACCTGGCCCAGTAATTAAGTAGTCCGTCACCTTGTCAGAGTAAGTTCAAAGGCATTTAGGTGGCTCATTTCGGTTTATGATTTCAAAATAATGAATTAAGCACCACGGGCTCTAAAGAAACAGAGGTTAGCGGTTTGAATAGCAAGCGGTGTGCAGGGGGAGGGGGTGAGCCTCTAAAACTCAAGTTCTGGCCTAGACTGAATTTGCTGGGTGGCTTAGCAAGTCATTCCGTCTCCCTGTCCTCCCAGGGTCTGGGGGCCGAGTGAATTCCCTCTGAGAAATGGAGGCAGGAGTTAGACTAAACTGTAGTATGTGGGTGGGAAAGACTGAGTAGAACTGCCTAGTGTCCTAGAAGAACAAAGACAGCTGCAGACAAATCAGACCACTGTTCCTACTATGCAGCTTTTGATGACTGATTAATCTTTAGACACAGCCCCAGAAAGGATTTCAACATGTAACAGTCTGCAAGCATCCAGGGGTGAAAAGCCACATTGCAGGCAGTTAGATGCCTGGGTCCATTTCCTCAATCAGCTGATTAATCACAAATGTAAGCAAATACAAATCTCAAACTCATATAGTTGGAATATTTCCTTTACACTCTTTCTTTTCTTGAAATGAAACAGCATCTTTCAACACTGCCTGGAAACCCCTAGCTTTCTCTACTGTGCCTGTATGTATTCTGTCTTCTCTGGCTCTGTCATGTAAACCCTGCAGCCTGATCTTTGGTCCTTCTGCTGATTACTGTCAGAGCAGCAGCTGGACATCTTCCAGGGATCTGACATTTATGTAATGATTTTGAATGCACACCATATTTTATATAGACTGTCTAGGTATGTCTTCAAATACACACGCGTTTAGAAACATTGGCTGGGTTCCAAGTGTTCAGAACACAAAGTGGTCACATGCTCATTGGGGAGTGCAGTACACTCACAGTGAGTTAAAAAATAGCCGGGTGTGCAGCTCTCGGGAACAGCAGCCGTGTAGAGGTAACTTATGAGTGGGGCATGGGAGAAGATGTCCAGGCCGAACTTCAAGATGGCAGAAGAAGAAGACACAGTGTCACCAGAGATTAAGGACTCCGTAAAGAACAGAAACCCCGGGGTGCCTGAAGAATGGGTGCTAAGTAGGTCAGAAAGTGGGAAAAGTACTAAAGTGCACAGAGAAGGTTGATCTTTGATATGAGCAGTAAAGGCCCTAAAAACCTAAAGGGAGTGGGACAGATGGTTCTGCTCTAGTGAGGGGCAGAATGGGCCAATGTAGCAGAAGACCCTGGAGATGGGAACTTGTGAGAGCCTAGATCAGATGAATGGCAATAGGCCCTGAGAGAAAGGACTCTCAGAAAGATTCAGCAGTGAGGAGACCCTCGTGAACCAAAAGGAGGCACCAAGGTTTCTGCCCGGAGCAGCTCGGTAGACTGTGTAGCCACTGCTCAAGGTGAAAGGTGCAGAGACAGCAGGTTCAGCCAGAAAGGGCTCTACACCTAGGGATATTTAGAATATAGCAAGCTGACTGGAGAGATGGCTTGGAGATTAGGAGTACTAGCTGCTCTTCCAGAGGATCAGGGTTCAATTCCCAGCCCTCACATGGCAGCTCACAACTGTTCCAGGGGATCCACACCTCACACAGATATACATGTAGGCACAACACCAATATACATAAAATAAAAATAAATGAATTATTATAATATGGCGAGCTGTAAGAAACGGGAACATAGAAACTGGAAAGATGAGGACTCAGTCGTGGAGATTGGGCAATCCTCAGCATGTGGTTAAAACCAGAGAAGTGAATGAAATTCACTTCATATTGCCACGAAATATGAAGGTTGAGAATGTGCCCTGGGAAATATCACAAGTACCAAAGCAAAGTAATGACTCATTATGATTATTATATATGAGGACAAAGGAACAGCAGACTCCAGAAGTAAGCCAGCTGGGAGCCTTGGTAAATTGTGGTTTTATTCGTAAAAAGGAGAAACTATAGAAAAGTCAAGGGGTTTCATAATCATTCCATATGAGTCAGAAGGGAAATTCTCTTCTTTCATTGCACAAAGCAGGTTGCTTCCATCCAAACTCATTTTTATTAGGTTCTTATATTGGGGATTTATTTTAGTGCTGAGGATTGAACCTGGGGCCTCCCTGCATGCTAAGCACATGCTCCATTACTGAGCTACATCCTCAGATGCCACTTTATATTGCTTCAAGGCTCTATCCAACACCAAATAAAGCGGTATTGTGTATTGGAAAGACCACTGGACTGGTAATTATAAGCTGGGTTCCTTATTCAAATACTTATTAGACAGTCCCCTAAGCCAGGAACTATGTTAGATGCCAGTAGGGCAATGGTCCATGCCTACCCTGTACAAAGAGCTGGGAAACTGACTAACTGAATGAGCCTGTAAAGACGAGGACACCAACTGATCTTTAAAATCATGTATAAGGCATGTGTAGCTTTATAATATCCTTCCTTCAAACTTGGCCTAAAATGAAGGCCAAGGAAGGTTTTGGTACCAACCAGCACTGTGAGTACGGTCAGAATTTTCTTTATTATGTAGAATGGATCGTCTTACCACAGTTAATTAAAAAATGAGTTTGTTGCTAAAAACAGGAGACAGTTGCCAGGGTTTCTTTGCAGCTAAGAAAAGAATAGAGTCCCAGAAATGCAAGAATTAAACTGCCTAAAGCTGAAGATGGGTTTGCATGGTCAGATAATTAAATCTACCAAACAACTTTTCAAGAGTCGAGGAGGCTAAAATAGAGTGTGTGTTCTTTCTCACTTTCTAGTAAGCCTGTTTCCCTCCTATGCTGACTTAGAATACTGCTTTGTAATGTGAAAATCTGAACTGTGACTTCTGTAAACCCAGGTCATTTTCCTGCTGTTCTCCTAACTCTGGTCTATAAAAATACAGTCTGCTTTCTGTTAGGTCATGGATGCATCTTTCAAACTGTGTTCTGTATGTGTAATACTGTTCTTGGTGCTAAATATACTCTTTCCTCTGATATTCAGGATGATTTTTCTCTATATTTCTGTTCTTGAAGTTACCTGATTGTTATTTTTAATTAAAAATGCTTAATGTATACTAGTAAAGGTTGCCATTGAATATAATATATATATATATATATATATAATTATATCGTTTCCCTTTTTCCATTTCCTTCTTCCAACCTTTCCCATCCACACCTTGATTCCTCTCGAATTCAGGCTCTTTCCTCTTCACTACTGTTTTGTATACACACACACACACACACACACACACACACACACACACACAGAGAGAGAGAGAGAGAGAGAGAGAGAGTTAAATATGTGAATTTAACCTGCTCCATTCATTTAGTATTACTCGTATGTGCATGATTTCAGGGCTGACGACTTGGTATAAGATAACCAGTTAGGGGACTCATCCCTAGAGATGACTGTTTCTCTCCCTGTCATCAATTCTTAGTTGTTTGTGATTTTTTGTTTAAAGGTAAGACCCTAATGAGATTCTCCCTTCTGTGTTACTGTGCCTGTTGGTACTATTTAGGTCTTTTTAAAGGAAAACTAGTTGAGATCTTTTTTTAAAAAACAAATGTAGAACCATGGATGTGGGAACATTTCACTAAGAAAACAGGACAACCAACACATGTGTAGGGCTGGGGTAGGAGGCGATGTGGGCATTTTGAGTTTTTCTGGGAGCATCATGAGATTAAAGCAGCCTTTGACTAGGTCTGGTGAGATGAGCCGGATCCAGGCTGTGGAAGGTTTCACAGTCTCATTTTGAATGCTAACAACAATGAAAAGATGATAGAAGACTTCAAAGGGAACATTATCTGAAGAGATATGCATGTGTAAACATCGGACTGTCTCATAAGGAGAAAGGTGAAGATCTGATTTGTTCACAGAAACTCAGTGAGGAAGCTTGTTAGGGAACCTGGGCAGGGAAGGGTGCTTGGATTCAGAATAGTGCAGGCATGGACCAATGTGGAACATTAAAAGATGAAAGCAACAGAATTTGATAGATTTGATAGAAGGCTAGGATGTTCCCTCTGGTTCTCAGGCTCTTTCCTGTGTATACATTTGGACAGAGATCCATGGAAAACCAATTAGTTCTGTGTAACCAGAATATGGTGGCCCTATTGCATGCCACCAAAAAGCCAATGAACAGGCAAGAATGGAATCTGTAAGTTATACTTTCTTCAGTGTCAGTGACCTGAGCAGGCAGCAGATCAGTATTGCAGTGACAGCTAGACCTGCCACTGTCTCCAACCAGCAGATTCCATAGGGAAGGAAGAGTTGAGAAACAAGGAAGGAACTCACGGCTAGCTTGTTCCTCTGGTCAGGTGACCGGCCTTGTTTCCGAGATTCCCAACATGGGAGCATCTATCTCATGTCTCCTGCATGGTCCGTCATGTGCTTTCCTTCACCAGTGGCTCTGTGTACTTGGGTTTGTGCTCTCTCTTGAGACCTTGCATTCTGTCCAAGGCACCATCTGGGCAGAGGGTAACTCAGACTGAAACAATCCATGAGCAGTGTGTAGGTACTAAGGTATTTACTCTATGCATACAGGTTTGTTTCCACAATATGAAGTACAGATGTGGTGTCATAATATAAAAACACACCAGCCTCTCTATCCATCCTGCCTGTCTCCTCTCATTGGTGGTGGTGGAACTTGACAAGCTTAGTTTAGGTAGTTGGATTTGAAGTGGATGAAATATTCAAGTGAGGCTTTTAAAATAGGCTTTATGGTACCAAAGGAAAGAACTGTGAAAGAAATCACAGTATCGGAAGTGTACCTGTGATGATGACCAAGGTTCTACACTAGACCCTAACAGACAGAGCTCAAAAGAAGAATGAAGTCTCTCACTCAGGACAGCCTTTCAACCCCTGGGGGTGGGTACAAGATCTTTAGGGGAGCACTGGGAGAGACATTGCTTTGTACCAGAGGCAACATGGGGGACTACCTAGAAGCTTAAGAGTAGAGGAATAGGAGAGATGGCCCCCAGGTACAGCACAACTGAGCTCCTGAAAAGAGACATAGACACTAAAGTTTCCCCTCGGAAAACCAAGAGAACCAAAGAACTCCTTACCCCTGTAGGTTTTCCCCCAGGTGAGGTAGAGAAAGTTCCACCTCACCTGATTCGTCTGGCCTAGTCTGAATGCTAAGAGGCACAGACAAGAAGGTGGGTGCTGGTAAGACCATAGACTTACCCTCTAGTTGCAATGGGGTGGGCCTGCCTTGTCCTCCTCTGCTGGATCTGTGTGCTCTAGCCTTCACGGTTAGGGCTACCAGGATTTTTTAGGGGCCATCTGCCTGGCCTGGTTTCTCACAGGCTGCTGTACCTGGCCTCTTAGAGCATCAGCATCAGTACCTTCAGGCTGTAGGTTCTTTATCAAACAGTAGTGGAATTTGCCCTGCTGTAGTTCTTGCACAGAAGTAACCCTGAAGTAACCTGATGCTTACCAATCTTTTTTTTTTCTTTTTTTCCAGTAGTCTCTTTGTCCTCACTAGACAAGAAAGTAACTTTGAAGTGTTCAGTCTACTCCTTGTATCAACTTTCTTCAGTCTAGGGGTGGAAGATTTTTTGATCTCTAGATCAATAAAAATGTCAAAGGAACTGTGAGTTTGGGTAGGGTAACATGACCAACGTGTTTGTATGCCTGCATGGAAGAGCACTGAGGATGTGGACCATCTTTCTGGCTTGCTTTCCTCTCTACTCTTTTCCCAAGCTCTCAAAACCTGCTTTAGGTCCTGCTGACAGTCTGCTCTCTGAGACTAAATTGGTGGCATCTTACAGGCAAGGAATGCCATAATGCACTCTCCCCCTCCTCCCCCTCCTTGGTGACATTCCCCACCTTGCCTCTGGGACCGCCACTTCTTAAGGAAAAAGGGAGAGCAAAGAGCAGACCCCTCATCATAGAAAACAGCTAGCCAGGGACCTAGCCTCACAGGTGTTGGGGGAGAGCTAGCTGGCACCTACCCCACCCTCACACCCTAGGTCAGATGTTGAGCTTGTGGCAACAGCTCTAACTTCTAACCTCAGAGCACTGTACACAAATGATTCATTTCCCAGCCTTCTGTTTTCCTTCCAAGAGTCAGCTGTCATATGCCAGGCCCAACTGTGACTCACTCACACGCCTTTGCCTGGAGGAAACGAACACTTCAGAGATTCCTGAGTCCCAGGCCCCTCCTAAGCCAAGGCTCATGCTGCCTCCAGAGTGATACAGCACAGAAGCCTTCTGCTTTGAGCCCTGTCCCTGTGTTGCTCAGCCAGGCCAGCTCGAATACCATTGTTTCCGAGAATGAGAACTAAGATGGAAGACCGTTTGTTGGGCTCCGATAATGCAGAAGCAAACTTAAGCCACTGTTAGCGAAACTTCAGAAAGCTTGAGAGTGTTTGGGCAACAGTGGCTCTGAGTGAAAGATGGCCACTCACTGTTGCTGCGCCTGATTCCATCAGGCTGCAGTTGTGAGAGGATGTGGGGCTTTCAGGACCTCGGGAACTGTTCCAGAAGTTTGCACACTCTGAACTGCCCAGCTTCCTGAAGGCACACAATCAGCACTTGACATGGACCTTTATTTTCTCCTTCTTTGTTAGTTTTAAAGGATTGGTGTTGTTTTCGAATTAGAGTTTTCCAACCAGCCATATAACTTACTGAAAAGGTTGTTAGTTTTAAATGAGGGTCCTGTGTGAGGAGGAAGCTTTGGCAGCCACATCCTTACACTCTCCCATTCTGAGCAGCTCTTCACAGATGCCCTTCCTACTCCATAATCAGGTTAGCTGTCATGGGCCTCTGCCAGAGCTTCACACTGCCAAGGCCACAGACAGATGAATCACTTGTTGCCTAACTAAACGGAATGTGCCACTGGCAACATCACTGCTACAGAACTCGCTGCTGTTAGCACTCCATCCAATGTCCTGAGGACAGCTATGTTATTCATGTGGATCAGTCGAATGAAAAGAAAAACCAAATATTATAAGTGTGCAGAGGAGGAGGAATGCCCAGGTTCTGCTCTTACATACAAGAGAGAAGTTACAAACTACTGTGAAGCATCTAACAGTGATGCTTTTATATTGTAAACATTGACATTGTTTGTAGCCATTATAGGGGCAAATCTAATAATCATTTAAGGTACCTGACTACTATATTTGCTATGAGATAGTATCATACAGTCTTAATAGAGTCAAATTAATTTTACAAATTTATTCTTTAATAAGAAACAATTTCATCTAGTTAACTTGGATTTTGAAAGTGAATACACACTTAAAGTTTGTGTTAAAACATAAAGATCAGATTCATTTAAAAAAATGGTTCCTGTAATCAATAAATAATTAAAAACAAAGGTTAGCATCTTCATGATGAGTGATAATGTCACAATACCTCACACAGAAAAATTGAAAATAACTTTGTGATACTGCCATGCTGATTTCCAGAGTGGCTATACAAGATTGCACTCCCACCAGCAGTGGAGGAGTGTTTCCCTTTCTCCACATCCTCTCCAACATAAGCTGTCATCTGTGGTTTTGATCTTAGCCATTCTGACAGGCATAAGATGGTATCTCAGAGTTGTTTTGATTTGCATTTCCCTGATGACTAAGGATGTTGAACATTTCCTTAAATGTCTTTCGGCCATTTGAGATTCTTCTGTTCAGAATTCTCTGTTTAGCTCTGTAACCCATTTTATAATTGGATCATTTGATATTTTGCTGTCTAGTTTCTTGAGTTCTTTATATATTTTAGAGATCAGTCCTTTATCAGATGTAGGGTTGGTAAGATCTTTTCCTACTCCTGGGTAAACTGAGAGAGGGGAATAGAGGGAAGGGGATAGGAGAGGATGGGAGATGGGAACATGAGGGAGAGATGGGGAAGGAGAGCAATGAAAGAGCTATCTTGATAGAGTGTACCATTAAGGGGATGGGGAGAAAGCTGTAGCTAGGGAAAGCCCCAGGAATTCACAAGACTGTCCCCAGCTAAGACTCACAGCAACAGTGGAGAGGGTGCTTGAACTAGCCTTCCCCTACACTCAGATGGGTGTCTACCCTAATTGACATCATAGAACCTACTGTTGGAAGACTGATGGAAGCAGATGCAGAGACCCACAGCCAAGCACTTGGCCAAGACCCTGGAGTTCAGTTGAAGAGAGGGGGAAAGGGTTGTAATAGCAAGGGAGGTCAGAATCATGATGGGAAAAACCACAGAAATAGCAGGCCCAAGCTAATGGGAACTCATTGACTCTAGACTGACAGCTGGGGAGCCTGCATGGGACCACAGTAGGCCCTCTGAATGTGGGTGAAAGTTGCAGTTGCATGGCTTGATGTTTGTGGGGCCCCTGGGAATGAGACCAAGACCTACCCTAGGTACATGAACTGGCTTTTTAGACCTCATTTCCTATGGTGTGATGCCTTACTCAGCCTTGATGCTGGGGAGAGGGGCTAGGTCCGTCCCCAACATGGTATGACAGCCTGTGTTGACTACCCAAGGGAGGCCTTTTCCTCTATGAGGAAGGGATAGGGGTTGGTGGGGGGAGCAAGAGGAGGGAGGAAGAACAGGGGTTGGTATGTAAAAGGAAACAAAAAAAATGAATAAAAAATTATATGAAAAAGAAAGAAAGAAAATAACTTTGTGGCCCCCAGTCTGATTCTGGTGATGTACAGTGATCCTAAAACAGAATCTAGTCAACTTAGTACTTTTAACATAATTTATATTTAAACATAATAAATATTAATATTTAAATAGAATTTCATGAGTGAAAAAAGCAACATTCTGAAATTAAGAAAATGCTGTCAGTAGTTTCAATCAAATTCACGAGTATATTTCACATCCATTTTATTGAACAAAAGTTTCTTAGGCAACACAAAGAAACAGCATAGTCTTTGCTCGTAAGAGACTTTCTATTCAAATAGGAGAGCACAGCCGGCACAGTGAACAGAACTTAATGACAACCAACCAAGCCGTGGGCTCTAACCTAAGGTGGTGTCAGGGAGACCGAGGGGACGGCTCAGCAACTAGGGGTACTCGAGAAGAAGGTAGGCACACTTGAATCAGGTGAAACTGGAAAGGAATTTGCTGAAAGAGTGATGTCCGAGCCAGACCAACCATTAATAATTTTACCAATCCCAGGTGGGAAAAGACACTAATGATGTTTGATGTTTGTCAGCTGTGATAGTTTTGCAAGGGGCTTCCATCTGCTTATTGCCCACATTTGCAGCGTTCATATGTCTCCGTCTCAATTTAGAGAGTTTACTAATGGCCATTTACCTAAAGACAATGGCCTGTCACAGTGCTGATGCCCTCTTCTGGAAGGGCCAGGCAGGTTGACCTGAAGGGTAAGAAATCAGTAGTCACCTAATGTTGGATGTCTTGGAACAACATACCAATCTTCACTCTTAAGCTGGATGTTTGTTCTTTGGTATTTTTACAACCTAACCTTTTTGGTGACACATTTGTTAATAGAGTCAAGGTGATAAGGGTAGCAAAGGTGAATTCAACCTTCCAGGTACCTATAGTTAGTGATCAAATGCAATCTTGCAGTGCCTCCTAGACAACTGAGATCTATGATCTGAGAGCCCTGTTAAAATGCAGATTCTGAGTGGTACACACCTTTAATCCCAGCACTCAGGAGGCAGAGCCAGGGGGATCTCTGTGAGTTCGAGGCCAGCCTGGTCTACAGAGTGAGATCCAGGACAGGCACCACAACTACACAGAGAAACCTTGTCTCGGGGAAAAAAAAAAAAAAAGGCAGATTCTGATTCTTCTGGTCTGGGGTGTGACCTGGATATCTGTGCTTCTAAGCGCTGCTGCTAGGAGACATAGGTGTTGCCGACCTCCCATTTTGAGCTAACAACTGTGCAGAAGGAACAGCCATCTCTCTCTGGGAGAGATGGTTCAAGTGATGCCTTCATTACCTTGTGTAGCCTTTGCCCTTGGTTCTCATCCGACTCTATCTTTGCTTTTAGCTCGAAAGCAGGAGATCATCAAAGTCACTGAGCAGCTGATTGAAGCTATCAACAATGGGGACTTCGAAGCTTACACGTGAGTAGAGACAGCCGCATGGGCTTTGCTTCCTCCCTCTGGGCCAGTGCATTTTCTCTGCCATTGTATTTCTGGAGGTGTCTGAAGTCCTGCATGTTTATTTAATCCCTGCTTTAACAGGTTGACAACATCTTTGTGTCATATAAATGACAATGGGCACTCAAGAGATTTCAGAGAGATGACTCAGCTTCTGATCAACTGGGAATGGCTTTGTGAATGATATTTCTTTGTAATCACCCACAGTTCTCAGTGAAAGTAGGGCATCAGAGAAATCCGTGCAGGCAAGGATTTAAAAAGAAAGAAAGCAGAGAAGTGGGTTAAGAAATGTGTTCCTCTGTAGTTCTGTCAGGGATTGGGACAGAAGAGGATAATAGATGATGTCAAGCATTCTTCCCCCTTGTCTATTAATGAAGTTCAACGTCATCTGCATCTTTTGAGTGTGTTTTTATATTAAGAGGAGTTTTGACTCAAGAAGAAGATTTTATGCTAAATAGTTATAGACTTCTGGATTATATTTTATGCAAAGGAAATCATTTGCTTGAGAAAAATGAAATATTTTATTTAAATAAGACATGAAAAGTGTCATTGTGAAGCTATTTGGGGATGTAATTCCATGTTTTTTCCTTACTACATAATCTCACTGTGTGAAAGTATTAAGTGCAAAAACAAATCAATAAATAAATAAAAAGAAAGACAGAAGGAAAGAAAAAGATTGATTCTAATCTCTAGTTAGAAAAATATTTCTAGGTTTAAAAGCAGGAAAAATGGTCATAAATGAGAAGCTAAATTAATTTCCCAACTGATAAAATTGGCATACACCACTAATTTTAAAAGCCAAAATCAAAACTAACAGAGCATCAGCTTAGAAAAGTGTTTACAAAATGTGTCAAAAGGTAGTTTTTTTATGCTGAGTTTATCAGATTGGAAAGAAATAAAATTGGAAAAGGATCTGAACTGAACATTAGTAGACAAAATCATGAATAATAAAATGAATAAGGCATGTTCATGCCCCTTTCCTAAGTGTGTGCATAAGCAAAGCCTGTGATAAACTGAAGCCCTCAAAAACCATAAGCCCAAATAAATCTCCACCTCCCCTCTTAAATTGTGGCAAAAGTAAGTAACAGAGGGATGTTCATGATCCAAACACACACATAATAGGCAATATAAAATATGGAAGAGAGTCACTAAATGTGAAGACTAAGCTAATATCTTGTAGGTGCATATATACATCCTTGTAGAGGTATGAATATATGCATACAAACATAAGCATATACCTGAACGTATGTGTGGGCATCAGCTCTTCACTATCGCCTAAAAATGTACACTTGATCAAAGAAGCACTAAGGGTTGGAGCTTGGATCCCTATTGTCACAGACAACAGTTCTCTTTTAAACTGCAGCTGATAATAACTTCATGCTGTAGAAATTGCTCTTTTTTATTCTTTGTACCATTATAACCTTGTTAGACCTCTGTGAGTTTCTAAAGAATAGAAAGAGTCTTAAAAAGCTCCTTTTGTGATAGCCGTCTCCTGTGGAAGACAAAAGTAGTGTCTTGTTTTTGTTTTACTGACAGGGTGTAATTGTAGCCAGTAGATATGAGGTATTTCCTGTTTCCATACAATTTTAGGTAAGATATTTAAATAACTCAGTGTCTTGAGAGCACATTACCTCATCTTTGCCTAGAGAGACCTGTCATTTGGTCTAGATTTGTACTTCCAGGCCCCAGGATAATCCAATATTACTTCCTTCTAAAGCTTTTGAAGTTGAAGAATGTATTGGTGAGGCTCTGGCAGCTGGCCTGGAGCTTTGCTCACAGCACCACCCCCAACCAGCATGTCTAGAATACTGTCAGTCTTAGCACCACCCCAACCAGTATGTCTAGAATACTGTCAGTCTTTATTAATTGAAAGCCTGTGGCAAGAGAATGGACGGTAGATATATGGGGGTACAAATGATAGCTGTAGATGATAGATAGGTGGGTAGATAGAGGATAGACGATATAGATAGATAGATAGATAGATAGATAGATAGATAGATAGATAGATGATAATGAATGATAGACAGGAGAAAAGAAAAGAGAATAACACTTTCAAATATATTGTTTCTTTGCAAGGTGGGTTAAAAAGCTTCGTTACAATATGCTATATTATATTATATTATATACCTCAGATCCAATGTGAGGTAGTATGAAATTTGGGTTCACAAACTGACAACTAAACCATATTTTATAGAGGAAATAATAGCACCTGGCAGAATAAATTTCTGTTGCCATAGGAACACTATTCTTCCCACTTCACTCCTTAGAAAGAAATTATATATATTTGACTTGAGCTTAAAAATACATGCCCAGCAGGCAGTCTGAGGCAAAGTTCACCATTCCCCTCCACCACTGCCTTCATCACAAAGGATAATTGCTGTGATTTAAGATCACCACCAGCTCTGCATTCCTTTGTGTTTGGTTTAGGTTTTTGGAAGTGGGGACTCATGTTGCCCAGGCTGGCTTGGGACTCCTGGTGAATAACACGTGTGCACCACCATGCCTGGGTTGCCAGCACCGTGTTCCATGAACTGTACTATGCTTGGGAGAACCAAATTTGTTTTCCTGATGAACAGTTAAGAAAGTTTCTCTCCAGTATTGAACATGTCCATTTGGAATTAAACAGGTTCCCACACACTGCATTTCTCCTTTGAGGCAAATTAATAAACAGCCCAAAGTCCTTTGATTTATACTCAGAGTCTTTGAAGCCTTCCTCCAACCCAGGACCTTCCACATACCTGCAAAACTCTCATTCATTCTTAAAAGCCCAGCTCCAATTTTCTTCCCTTCTTATATCATTTCTGTCCATTATAACCCGCCTTTGAAGCATTTTGCATTAACTTCTATTTTAGTATTAATGAGTTTTAGTTGCTTCCTATTATAGTTCATGTTTAATAGTTCTTGATTGAATAAGCAAATATCTCCAAAGAAATCCCATTGATTTCTTGTGAATACTTTAGAGTTGCGTACCCCTTTGCTGAATTCTGGTTCTAGGATTAAAAAGGAAACTATTATGACCATTTGAAACACCTATTAATTTTCTTTTAAAAGTAAAATAAGGTTTAAACACATGCTTAGTGTAATCTTATGGACATTACCAGGAAATTCAGATTGAATCTTCCTCTTCATGTCAGTTACAATATGGATGGTTACAGAGGATGGAGAAAATGGCTCCCTTAAAAATCATTCTAAAAATTATTTCCCAAGCCAAAGATGGTTTGAAAGGATTTAGAGTATGTCTTCGACTTTGAGAAAACTTCAAACATTAGAAATTTAACTCAAAAGTTAGAAAACTAAAGAACTTGGGGAGTTAAAAAGCAAGAGATGATTGTGCTTGGACCGATTAACTTGGTTTTGTGCCTCTGTGAGTTCTCTACAAAATGACATTTTGGAGTCTGCTTTTTGACTACCTTGTTAAGGTCCATGGTAGAAATTTCCTATTTAAGGTGGCTTTTAGAATCTCTTTCCCTCGCTGACCATAAACAAGAATGCTTAACATGAAATAACAAAACTATTGGCACATTTATTCATAAATTCTTTTTCTTGCTGCAGAAAAATCTGTGATCCAGGCCTCACTGCCTTTGAGCCTGAAGCTTTGGGCAATTTGGTGGAAGGGATGGACTTTCACAGATTCTACTTTGAAAATGGTAACTATTCTATGTTCCTTACCTCCTTCTCCTTGAACTTCCCCCAACCTCCCAGACTCTTTGGCTCTTTCCTGCAATGGGAGTTTTTATCAACAGTATGTCCACTATGAAAACTGTTCTTTTGGGGAACTGAAATGCATGCACTTCACACCTAAAAGTCCTTATGTTTTGAAAAATATGGAAACACCCATTAAGACCAGGCAAATGGACAATATAAGCTCTCAAATGTTATGAACACACCTTACTTTGTTTTTGTAAAGTGGTTAATATGGGGAAGAGAAGCCACAGCCATGATACAGTGGCTGAGCGCTGCTGACAAGTGTAGTGGTCCCTTTCAGATTATTATACAAACAAAGATGAGCAACCAGTAAGTGTTTCCACACAGACTGCAAAGGTCTTAATGTCTTAGTGGCCCAGAGGAAACATATGTCTTTCAGAAAACATTCACATTTACAGAACAGCTTCCGCAAATCAGAATAAATCAATACAGAGAAAACCAAGCCAAAGATCCAGCATTAACCGGAATTCCTTCCATCATTTTACTTAGTCCTCACAGACTCAAATTTTGCATTATATTTCCATGGTGTGTGAAAGGAATTCAATCTTTTTGCCATGAGGTCCCGTTGAATTAAGGAGGAATTAAATGATAGTTAGGGTAATTGGGTTTGCTTCTAGTGATTATAAGCATTGACAAGTCTGCCTTGGCATGTGATTTTAGCACATGAGTTTCTCTTTTTTTGTATGTGTTAGCTGTTTGTAAACAAACAAGCAACAATAGGTAATGGTAAATTAATTTGTGTTAACAAAGCTTGGTTAAATAGTCTCATATTCTGTATAGTTAAGCATTTTGATGGAGGCATCTCATCTCTTTGATCTATCTGTCAATCAACACCATTTTATTTCAAGTAAAGTAGTTTATTAATCCATTAATATTTCAGCATTACACTATGCACTACTATTTTCCATAAATGTGCACTCTCCATAATGGGATATTCTTTTTATGTCACTAACATTTCGAGTAATTTAAATAGGCATTGTCTAAGAATGAGAAGCATGTTTGGGTAGCAGCTAGAATAACTCAGCCTATCCTAACCCATACGGCACCATCAATAGGAATTGTGTTCAAATTCCACAAATCTCTTGATCACGTGATTAGAATGGAATAGCAGTTATCCAAACACCAGAGATTAGAGCCTGCTGAGGAACATCTGTTAATAACCAGCTGTGTGATCAAGCAATGGATTGTGAATTTTGACTAGCTGATCACAGCTACATTCTGACTAAACTGAAGAGTCAGGGATGTGATGCAGAAACATAACCATGCAGAGAAACAGTGATTTTAAAATTGACACTTGCGATGTATCCCTCATCCCACATACTGACTACAGAAACACCACCACAAGTCATCCTACCAACTGCCCCAGTAGGCCCTTCCCAGAAAGACAAGAGTTGTTCCGTGTGCCTGGGCCAGGGTTTCTCTGCCTCTCTCCGTAGGGTGGCTTCTGTTTCTAGCCCTCGCATTATAAGTGCATCTGTGTAGCTCTTCTGCCTAATCAATCAAAATTCTAAAGTAGTACAGATTGCCTCTCAAGGAAATCAAAGAAAATAAAGATTATCTACTTTTGTTTCATTGTTTATACTTTATACAACACCCAGCACTCAGTTGGTGCAAATAGATTAATGAGTTAAGGCAGGAATGAATACCATTCCTCATTTATCCCAACTGAAGTTAATCTTGATTTCAGTTTACTACATGTAAGACCTTAATGTATGTTCTTTTTATATTGTTCTCTTTCAGCTTTGTCCAAAAGCAATAAACCAATCCACACTATCATCCTGAACCCTCATGTGCACCTGGTGGGGGAGGATGCAGCCTGCATAGCGTACATTCGGCTCACACAGTACATGGATGGCAGCGGAATGCCAAAGACAATGCAATCAGAAGAGACTCGCGTGTGGCACCGCCGTGATGGGAAGTGGCAGAACGTTCACTTTCATCGTTCGGGGTCACCAACAGTACCCATCAAGTAAATATCTCCAGGCTGTCATTTTTTTTTTAGTATGCCCATGGTAGTAGGCAATTTAGAAAGCAACATTTAAAAAGAAACGATCAGATGTTGTAGCGTATTCTCAGATCAGTATTCTTCCTTAGATGTCATGTTTAATTTCCAACAGACAGATGATGATAATGATAATAATAATAATAATAATCAGATAGATGACTCACAACACATCTTGGAGGTGCCTCTCCTGTGCTAGATGCAGGGTAAGGTGAAAAGGCATTTTCCATAGAAACCATAAAATCTGATTTGGAAGGCAATTAATCACTGAGACCATGGAAAAACTAAACTACCTACTTGACTTTAGAGTTGGGTGCAATGAACAGCCAATGCACAGAAACGTCCATGCTCTGTATGAGAGACTGAATTCTGAGCAAAAGCTTACCCAAGGAATAGAATTTGGAGATACAGAAATGGGAAAAGAACACAATAGAGAAAGTCCAAACCAGGGAAACATCCTGAAGTTACAATGCTGGAACTTTAGAATCATTAGAAAACGGGCAGAACACTATAGGCTGGTTCACTGGAGTAAGGGGGAATGATGGGAAATCATTTGTATCAGTAAAATGGGATGAGCCAAAAGCAAGAAGAGTGTAAACAAAATCAGGTGAAGCCTGGCCCACTGATCATCTCTTTCCAGGGTGCCCTGTTACTATTTGAAGGTGTAGGGTGTGGAGCCTAGTTCTCACAGCCACTCAACACATTCCAGCAAAGCCATTTGGACTTCTGAGTTTGATGGTAGATTATCAATCACAGTGATTTTCAAAGGTCTTCTGTCATTTTAGTCGCTGTCTAGCACTGTTGGATATACAAAAAGAAATAAAAAGGATCAATAAAGACAAAAATAAATCCCAATAACTACAAAAAATAGGTTAAAATACATTCCAAAAATCATAGCTATGTAACCAAAAGGAACACAGAAGGAGTAGAGAAAAATAAAGTTTGTTCATGGTTCATGTTTCTGTGGTTTTTACCCCAAAGAGGTACACCACAAATTGCCAGCTAATCTAGATAGGATGAATACATTTGTATTAGGCCAGGGGCTAGTTTTCTCTGCAGTTCTCTGAAGTGTTAAGGGATAGAGCCTATTTAAGAAACTTCCTTTTATGCCAGGTGGCTGAAATGGGGCTTCTCTTAATAGGCCACCCTGTATTCCAAATGGGAAAGAAAACTTCTCGGGAGGCACCTCTTTGTGGCAAAACATCTGAAAACCATTCACATTTGGGTCTTGTAAGTAGCATCCTGCCCCACGGTTCTGTGCGATGGGGGCTAATGCTGGAAAAGCTGCGCGCCTGGTGTTCTTCCCCTTGTGGACACTCGCTCAGCAGTCCCTTCAGTGAAACATGGATGAGGTCTTGGAAAATCCATTGTGGCTTTGCATGAGTCCTTAGTTCTAGTGTGCATTTTCTAGCAATGTCACCACCGTTTGAAAGGTAACAGACACCAAGAAGAACCTTTTTCCAACAGCTGGATCACATCACTTCCGCATCCTGGAGCTCTCACACCAAAAGCCAGTTATATCTGGGTTAATGCGGACAACTCTCAATTATCCAGAGCAACTTCTCTTAAGCTTTGAAATCCTTTGGTGTCTTGCTGTCTTTTGGAAGTTGCCATGTCTATTGGCTGGGGTTAATATGTACACGAGCTCACTGTGTCTGACTGAATGTAATGGTGCTAGCCCGGGGGTGGGGGTTGGGGGCTGGCCCCAACAGAAAGTCAAGCTGAACTTGAAACAAACACAAAGGAGGTCGTTCAGATAACGGACAGTTGACCGCAGTTAAATTCACGCCTGTATCGTTTCTAAAGATGTGTGTCTTAAACTGAGAGTAGGGTACAGACATGAGTAGGTGCCATTGTTCATATTTTCCCCAAGCCAAGATGGAACAGAGCCTTCGAGAAACGGTCCTCTCGGCTATTGATTAAAACAAATGGTGCTCTCAGCTATTGCTTTAAAGAACTGAGTAAGAGTAATCATTGTTTCTCTACTTTTTAGGCTGTATTCCTTGTTGAACTGACTTTTAATTTTGATTTCCCAAGGAATTTAAACATAATGAGCAAAAAGCACAGGGTCAAGTTGAACTTTGATTCTGTTTCAACCAAATACTAATATGAATTTATTAAATTTGTCTAGTAAATATGAATACTTAAAACACATATTTATATTTAATAATGTGATTGAAGCCTGTGACCCCTTCTGGTTTTTTTGTTTTGTTTTGTTTTTTTTAGCTTAGCTTTATTTGAACAAATAGATACTATAGATTGCCTAGAACAGTCTTTGTTAAACGTATATTTTATCTTCCAAGGATCACAGGCAAAGATCTCATATAAAGTATTTCCATCTGAACTTTAGTTAAGTTATAAAATTGTACCCTAGTAACATCTATGGCAAAAAGTCTGGAAACAATATAATTTATTTCTTCCTCCTTTTCAGCTAATTGTCAACAGTGCCACTTCTGCATTCTGTTCTCAAGGCACCTGGAGGGTAATCCTGGGACGTCCTCTCCTCCTCTTCATGCATGTTTCTGAGTGCATGGAGTTGTGAAGGTTCTACATGTAATGCATATGTGACGCATCATCTTACCATATATTCCTTCCTATACATTGTTTACACTCCAGCTACTGGATGGGATGCTCCATGCAAACTTAAATTACTGTTGGCAAACTATAGCGGGAGGTCAGACAAGAAAATTCCACAATATTCCAAGTTCAGCTGATCCATCAGGTTTCTCTGTTTATGCCAAGATTTAGAAGATTTAATTAAAATTATTGTTCTCCAAATGACAGTTTGTGAGAGAAAAGTAAATCTTTTTAGAATGCTGCCATTAATCTTTTTGGGCTTTTTGTTGGGATTTTGGGCTTGATTTTTTGTTGTTGTTGTTTTTAAGGCAAATATATATATATATATCTTCAGTTCCTGGTGTGATCCTGTAGAAATGGATGACTTTTCTCTGAAAGTGTTGCTGTTGTGTAAGTGGAATGGTTATGTGGGCAAAATCCTGTGTGATTGTAGGAGTAAGAACCAGTTGGTGTCCTACCATCAAAGCCATGTTGATTTGAATCAAACTGTGTACTGGAAAAGTTTACATCATTTACAAGTTTGATTGCTTTCAGATAGGCACAGTTCTGGTGAACGCTTGATGCTGATTTTGTCTTTTCCTTCTCAAATCTGTGTTCTGTTTTCATTTTATACTATTTGTTTGCTTTTCATTTTTTCCTTTCTTCTCTCTCTCTCTCTCTCTCTCTCTCTCTCTCTCTCTCTCTCTCTCTTTCTCTTTCTCTCTCTCTGTTGGTCTGTCTGTCTTTCTTTCTGTAGCTGGTAGTTCGTAAAAACAACAGTAAAATTTGCATATGAAGGTAAAAATAAAAATCAAGGTCTTTTGGAGGAAGCTAAAACTAGTACATCCTGTCTCTTCAGGGCACGTGGAGTTGTTAAAGATTTTAGATAAAGGTTTTTAAGTCAGCGTAGGCCAGCACTTGTGCATAGGTATCCTAGCTATGTTGAAAGCATTACAATGGTGGAGACTTGTGCTAAGTAAGAGCAGGAAGAGACTACAACAGTGTCCCTGTTCTCTACTGAGCAGCAAAATTGCCTGAAGACCAAGTGGAGGTTGACCAGGGTGGCATGCAGAGCACTTGTTTGGACCTTGTGGCATGTGAGGGCCTTCACTGCCTCACTCTCACTAGCTAGTCACGTGAGGGATGTTCTCCACCCTCACAGGGCTTGAACTTGACCTTTGTGACATATGCAGCTCTGCTTCTCTCCTGAGTCACAATGTCATCTCCCTGCCAGGAGCTAGGGATTTTCCGGATTCAAACAAAGAGGGAAAAGGAAACACCCCAGTTTTCTTTGCGGTTCTCAGTTCTGTGTCGATTCAGTCCCCATGAGGCTGTTTCTCTGCGCTGAAATGCTCTGTGGTGCATGGACTCTCTCTCCATCAGCGTTACTTCAGCCATAGCTACTCACAGTCCTCAGAAGCCTATTTTTAAAGCAGAAGCAAAAAGCAAAAATAAGACACGCCCTCCCCTCTCTTTTCTCATTTCACCTTTCGGTGTTGATTGCTAATCACTTTAGATATTGTTGCTAGTGAATGTATGGTAGATGGGTGAAGCTTTTCTGATAACTACATGATTTAAAACAATATATATTTAAAATGAATATATACAGTCAATGTATTGAGCCGTGTTAACCTGCCAATGAGATCTGTGAAAAACGTAATGGCCTCACTTTTTCCCTTTTTATTTCTTTTATCTTTCTGTGAAGCAGCTCTCTGTGGCATACATGTATTTAAAAACACAAATAGTGGTAGAATGCTTTTTCTTTTATTTTCTTTTTTTTTTTTTTTTTACACTCTCAACTTAGCATGTGGTGTTGAAGTATTACCATAGATCCAGTTTGTCTTCTGCACTAAGATGTGAGGAAATTGTGAATTGTTCTCTCCAGCACAGTGGAATCACACATTCATCATCTTCCATTGTTTTGAAAACACTGCAGTTTACCATGGGACACTGTATATATTTCTTGCCATAATGGTAAATGACCGATTGATATATTTAAGAGTTAATAAATTTGTGATTTCTGCTGACAAATGTGTCCATCTTTATTTCTTAAGAAATTAATCTACACATGTGTGGTGCTGACCACTACTGAGGACATTCTGTCCTGCCCTGGTCTCCTTTTGTAAACAGCTTGCTGTGACAATGTCAAGCTGTGTGTTCTTTGCACTGTTAGCTGAAAGGAAAGGAGTTGATATCCTAAAAGCTTCTGTATGAGCACTGTTCCATCCACCTCTTAGAAGACTGTAGAATGCCTCCCTCTGTTAACACACATCTGACAGTCATTTCCAGCATACGGCACTACCATTCCACAACTACAGAGTGCAAAAACACCATTAAAGCTCCACATACAATTTCTCACATCCACTCATGGGATCTACTTTCTTACCTACAATACTCTTCCTTTGTTCAGTTCACCCAAGCCTAACTCATTCATTGAGGTTCAGAATAGATTTACGCCTCCTCCAGTGAATCTCCTTGGCAACTTCTAGGTTCTTGTTTGCTCTGTTATGATTTGTGTGGTAGCCAGCATTCACTGTTCTGCCAGCCACATTGCTTTGACTGCATACCTTTTCGTTGTCTTTACTGGAGCAGAAAATTCTGTATAGAACTGTACATTCAGCATGAACCCCTCCAGCCAAACCAGGGCAAGGAAGGGATGGCCTATTAATAAACAGTCGTTGAACTAAGGCACACTGTACATGGCAACCTCAAGGTGAGATCAAACAGTCCAGGGTTGAATGCTGGGCTCTGTCATCATTATCTTGATATTCTAAGCAAGTTGTTTCTTCCCTCTGAACTTCAGTTTCCATAATTATAAAATGAGTATAATTATAAAAGTTAAATTACAATATCCTGAGGATTAGAAATAGTAAATACAAAATTCCTAAAATACCATTTGGTGTGTATTAAATGGACATCATTGGGCATAGTGGTATACGGTTGTAATTTCAGCATTTTTGAAAGCTGAGACAGGGGGATTTAGATTGCCAGACCAGTGTGGGCTACATGGAAAGACCCTGTCTCAACAAAGCATACATATAAACCCCTGCTACTCACTAAACACTCCTACTCCTGTTAGCATCCCTTGTTCACATTCAGGTGGGGGTAACGGTAATGCTTGCTCTGCCATGGGCTGCTCTCTTAATTTAGGGGTGCTGCTGTTGCAATAACAGTAGAACAGGGAGTACTTGTATTCCAGTGTCTCAGCAAGAAGATGAGAGCCATGGAGGGAGGTAGCCATCTACCTGAAAATGAGAAAGAGGAGGTGGAGCTGATCGGAACATTCTGGGGTGGTTTTCAAGAATGTTAACTTCGAGTAGCTACCGTTTTGAATTTCTGTGTAAATAAAAGAATTCTATATAATGTGAGGATAAATGTAGAAAACACAACTTTTGAGTTATTTCATTAAATAAAATCCCAGCTTAGAACCTTCCATGTCTTTTGTGGCCTCCTTTGTTAGGTTTTTTTTTTTTTAATGACAATTTTATTTGAATTTTTGTTTTTGTTTTTGTTTTTTTTGGTTTGTGTGTGTATGTGTATATTCACCTGTCAATGTCTAGTAGCTTTCTTTATTGATCTCTGCCCTTTTTTTTTTTTTTTTTTTTTGGTCTTTTGAGACAGGATCTCTCAATGAATACAGCGCTTACTGTTTTAGCTAGACTGACTTGTCATCAAGCCCCAGGGATCCTTCTGGCTCCTCCTTGTTAGTCCTGGGGTTACAGTTGCCTGCTGTCGTACATGGCTTTTACAGACGTGCTAGGGATCCGAACACAGGTCCTCATTACTGTGCACCTAGCTAGCACTTCCCCCACTGAGCCATTTCCCAGCTCGTTTTTAACCTTTTGTAAATGAGCTGCCAACATTTTTAAATTGGACATACCATACGAAAGTCATGATTTGGTCCTTAATTAATTTCAAAAGTCTCAAAGTTCTGGCTCACTGATTAGTGCTCACTCTAGCATCCTCACAGAAGCTGATGTTCCAGTGAAAGGTCGGCCCCGCCCACGCTCACACAGCTGTTGCTCCTCTTGGCCCTCTCTCTCCACCAGCTCCTTGAGCATTGGAAGGTTCAACCCTTTTCTTAAAATCCTGTCGGCTCTTCAAGCTCCAGCAACAGGTATGAACGGATTAGTTTTGGGAGGCATTGCTAAGCATCCCCAAACCACAGATCTTGTCAGGCTGATTCCTCTTAGCCCTCAGCAGTTAAATGCTTGGAAGCATTTGACTTTGTGTTAGGGCGGGGGACGGGGGAGGGCAACGCAGCACTCCCACTTGAATGTGCATGCAAGTAGAGACCAGAGGACAGTGCCTTAGGAACCGGGAACTGTCAACTTTGTGTGTGCATGGTCATGGGAAGGGGGGTGAATGTGAATGTGTGCACATACACATGGTACCTGGAGATTAGTGGTCAGTCTCTGGTGTAGTTCCTCAAGAGCTGCTTTCCTTACTTTTGGGAGAGAGTCTCTCACTGACACTTGGGACTTGCTGCTTCAGCTAGACTGTCTGACCACTGAGCCCCAAGGACTTGCCAATCTCCACCTCCCCAGCATTAGTACCACAAGCCTGTGCCACCGCACCAGACTTTTTACATGGGTGCTAGGGACCCCAACTCAAGTTTTCATGTTTGCGCAGCAAGAACCTTACCAACAGCCCTTTGTCCAATCCAACTTTTTCCCTTTTTTTCTTTTCTTTTCCTTTCTTTCTTTTCTTTCTTTCACTGGCTTAGAGCCAGCCAACCAGGCTAGGCTGGCTAGCTAGCAAGCCCTAGGGAAGTGTGTGTCTCTGCCCGCTTCTTACTGGTATTACAAGCTTATGCCGCCACACCCGACTTTAAGATTTACTTACTTCATATGTATATGTGAGTGTCTGCATGTGTGTTTGTACACCATGAGTGAGAGCCTGGTACCTGTGACTTCCAGAAGAGGACATCAGATCTCCTGGAACTAGAGTTACGGGTGGCTGTGAGCCTCCGTCTGAGTGCCTGGAACTGAACCCAGGTCCTCTGCAAGAGCAGGAAGTGCTGGCTATGACTGAGCCAGTCCTCCAGCCAGCCTCTCTCTGTCCAGGAAGCCTCCACATCTCACACCCAGTTCACAGATACAGCAATTTCCCCCCACGGTGTCAGCATAAATCTCCCAACACGGAACATGTCCCAGTCAGCCACACTTCTTGAAAGCCTGTGCTTGTCCAGACCACACCTAATGTCCCGCATAGCTCAGGCTGGCCTCAAATGTGTGACAAACTCCCTGCCTGTGCCTGGCAATTGCTAGGATTATAAGCCTGAGCTCCCACACCCAGGTCTCCCCTGACTCTTTCTCTCTTAAACATTTCAACTTCCCACCTCACACTTTTTCTTTTTTCAGTCATAGTAACCATTATGTTGTTAAAACGAAAATAAATTTTTGATCCTCCTTTTACTTACTATCTCAGCAGCATCCCACCCAGTGGCTCCCAGTCTCCATTGTGAGACACACGCTGTTTTACACTTGCCTGATGCTCCACCAGCCTGTGGAGATGACACTTGCCTGATGCTCCCACCAGCCTGTGGAGATGACACTTGCCTGATGCTCCACCATCCTGTGGAGACGCTGCTTCTCACTCTTTGGTTAGTCCTTTTTCTTAAAATTGTTTTTTTTTTAATTTCTTCACTTATTCCCAGAATAATTGCATCTAATTTCCATGAATATAAGTTACTTTAATGATTCTCAAACATATTCTTCTCACTTAGATCACATCTCCCAACTCCAAACACATACATATATGAAATCTACATTATAGATCCAATAGACTTCTCAATTCAGCATGTCTACTACTTAGCCCCATCATTCTGCTCAAACCCTCTCTTACTGCTCGTTCTATATCTTAAGAATTGGCAACTTAGTTCTTACTGAGCAGACCAGAAACCTTGCAATCATTTCCATTTAAAATACATTGCCTTTCAAATATAAACAGAATATGAGCACTAACATCTGCTGTCTGCTATCCCAGAATCAAATCACCATCATCTTGTTTATATTCCTGGAACATCATCCTCACTGGCCTCTCAGCTTCGGCTCTTACAGTTTCTCCATTCCCAATGCAGCAGCTAGAGTGGCCTAATTAATAGAAGTCAGAGCCTGTTCCTGCTCCATGCAAGCCCACGTGATGGTTTACACTCTCACTCAAAGTAAATCCCTTAGAGTAGTCCCTACCTGGCATGGATCCTTGTCCATCTCACCACATTCTTCCATGAACATTCCGGAAGGCTCAGCAGTTTCCCGCACATGAAATACTCTTTCTCAGAGATCAAAGCAGGTAGCTCCTTCAGCCCTTTACATACTAAACGTACCTTCTTGGCAGTACCACTGATGATCCTGAGATGCCAAACTCCCTCCCCTTGGACACTTCACATCCTCTTTCCCTGAAAATTTTCTCCTGAGCATTTACTATTTTTCATATTGATTTTCTCATTTGTCTTATGTATCATGTGTCTCCTCTGGTAAAATACGCCCAACACTGAGAACAGGCATTCTCAGTTCCTAGAAATACCTGAAATATAAGAGGTGATCAACAGATGTGTCTTAATGATGAAGTACTTGCCTCCCTCCCCCCATCTTATACTAAATGCTAAGACTCACAGCACATATGTATTATCTCACAGTAACCTCAAGATTGCAGATTGCTTACATCACTGTTAATTGGGATAAAATGGGGGAAAGAAGCTATTATTGTGCAAATGTAGAACACTGCAAAGAACAGAAAACTAACCTGGAAATATCATAAGTCATATGTAGAATGTATTATTCCAGAAAAGAGATTCAGTGACTCAGTAACATAAAAAGGACTTGGGTTTTCCTCTCTCTGAGGCAGGGAATGGTTCCTGTGTATTACATGCTGATCTTAACTCCCAGCAATATCCCTGCTTCAACCTTCAGAGATTCAGATGTGCACACCTCACCACTTGTTTCCATTTTTCCAGAGAGTGTGAACTCTCTCCCTCAGGTGAAGAATCCCCATGGGTCTAGAATGGATCACTTGGTTCTTAGTTTCTTATCCAGATAGGACTCAGCCCTACAAGAGGCCTTCTTGCTCTTCTTCCACATACTTCTCCTTGAGGGAGGAAACATTTTTCACAGCCCAGTGGCCCAGAGCAGGGTTGCAAGCTGTGCCCTATTTGTCTTGGACTAATAAAGACCTCCCATGAACTAGCTGTGCTACTACCCCTGAGCCAGGGATCAGGAAATAGGGGAAGGGAGTCACATAGTCAGATACTGGGTGTACTTCTCCTTGTTAAGAAGAGTATAATAGGGCTGGAGAGATGGCTCAGAGGTTAAGAGCACCGACTGCTCTTCCAGAGCTCCTGGGTTCAATTCCCAGCAACCACATGGTGGCTCCCAACCATCTGTAATGAGATCTGGTGCCTTCTTCTGGCCTGCAGTCATACATGCTGTGTACATAATAAATAAATAAATCTTTAAAAAAAAAAAAGAAGAGTATAATAGGCACATAGAAACAGTCTAGTTTAATAGGCACATAGAAACAATATAGTATAATAGGCACATAGGAACAGCCTAGTATGATAGGTACACAGGAAGAGTCTAGTATAATAGGTACAAAGGAAGAGTCTAGTATTATTGGTACATAGGAAGAGTCTAGCATAATAGACACATAGGAACAGTCTAGTAGAATAGACACATAGGAACAGTCTAGTAGAATAGGCACATAGGAACAGTCTAGTAGAATAGGTGCAAAGGAAGAGTCTAGTGTGATAGGTACATAGGAACAAACAGTCTAGTATAATAGTAACAGTCTATTATGATAGGTAGATAGGAACAGCCTAGTATAATAGGCACATAGGAACAGTCTAGTAGAATAGGCACACGGGAACAGTCTAGTATCTATTATACTAGGTGCTGACTTAGTTCCCTTTCTATTGCTGTGGTAAAGGCCATGGCCAAAATTAATTTGAGGAGGAAAATGTTTACTGAGCTTCTATGTCCCAAGTCACAGTGACATTAAAGAAAACCAAGGCAGGGACTGAGGCAGAGACCAGGAAGGAATACTGCTTACTGGCTTACATGCTCCTCATGACTTGCTCAGCCTGGTTTCTTACACCACATAGGATCACCTGCCCAAGGGTGGCACCACCCGCAAGGGGTTAGGCCTTCCCACATCAATTACTAATCAAGAAAGTGCCCTACTGACTGGCCTCTAGGTAATCTGGTGGAATTAATTTCTCACCTAAAGTTCCTCTTACCAAATAGCTCCAATTTATGTCAAGTTGACCAGAGAGAGAGAGAGAGAGAGAGAGAGAGAGAGAGAGAGAGAGAGAGAGAGAAGCAAATGAGAAAGAAAATTATCACAGGCACATAGAAAAAGTCAGAAAAAGCACTGATTTTATTGCCCATTTTCATTATAAAAACAACTGAAATTGAGTGAATAAATCATTAACTCAGACTCTCCTTCCCTGATGGGTGTGTCCTTCTTGCTGCTTTGGGCCACTCTCCTGGCCTTTGCTAGCAAATGCACTCATCTCACAGACTTTGGTCTAGGAATTTGAGGCATTTGACTCAGTTTGAAGCTATTCCCAGATCCCATCCCAAGCAGAGTCTGTGGTCTCTAATCACACTGTGTCCCTTTGCTGTGTCTGTGTTCTCCAGTCACTTCAAGGGAAGTGTTTTTAACAAAGACCATTTCGTGCCTGAAACTAACACTCCGTGATGGATGTTCTTCACTTCTGCTTTTCTCCTCTTTTTTTTCCTTCTTTTTTTTTTTTAATCAAATGAGTTTTTTGTTTGTTTTGTTTTTGTGGGAGGTAGGGGATTAACAATCAATCAACACACAGATCTCATTCACTGTCCACCTACTGCTTCCACAGACTCAAAGCCCACAAAGAACTGACACTTGGTTCTTCTGCAGAGCTGTCCCCCACCCCTGAAGAAGCATGCTGCAGTGAGGGAGCGGTGTGTGAGGTGGTGTCTGTGCAATGCTTCCTGTGCGCTGTCACTGCCCATCACAGGTGACCCAGAGGCTCCTCCAGGAGTTGCTCAGTCACCACAGTCTGGGAAAAGCAACGGTCATTCTCATAATTGACTTTCTGCTTTCATGTGTCCCTTCAGTCTTATTACTAGCAGACTTTTACCTCCCTGCCAACCCCTACCCCACTCCCACAAAGAATCAGCCACGCTACTGTTTAAACTGTGCCAAAAACTCCCCGTGAGGCACACACAGGCTTAGAAGACTGATCTTCAAAACTGACAATAAGTTTACTCTCCTGCATTCCCTCGCTGCTAACCTATCCATGCTACTAAAGGATAACTTGATATACAGCCATACGCAATCTGAAATGGAAACACAGGAAACTGAATGTTTGGGGATGCTGCACAGGCATCTGGCTGACACTTAGAGATGATGAGTAGGAAAGATAACATAAAACAAAACATCTCTAGTGGTAGGGACCCAAAAGAGGAGGCACTGACGAAGCCTCTATGACAGGTATAGCAAAAATGTATACTATGGGCTCGTGCCTGTCCTGTCCTGTCCTGTCCAAGAGAGAGTCATGCTTCCGCCATGAATTCATTAAGAGCTCAACAGGTAGATAAATTCTGCTAAGGAGGAGTCAAACTCAACCAAAAGAAGTGGCTTCAGGGGAAGTCAAACTCTACCACAGGACCCGTTCATT
This sequence comes from Peromyscus californicus insignis, assembly GCF_007827085.1. Taxonomy (NCBI): domain Eukaryota; kingdom Metazoa; phylum Chordata; class Mammalia; order Rodentia; family Cricetidae; genus Peromyscus; species Peromyscus californicus. Next base: position 103,993,054 of record NW_026294617.1, read on the forward strand.
ACTCATTCCCAAGAGATATTCCAGGGCTTGAGGGAGAGACATCCTAGGCCTCGCACAGCATGAGCGCTCTGCTGATGCCATGATTCCCTGTGGAGGAAGTGGGCAAAGGGACTGAGAAGAGGAACCAGAAATTGAGGTCCAAAGCCCCAGGTTCACGGGAAAGAAACCGCAGTGTGTCTCCATCAGATTAATCTCATCATTGAGGTCCTAACAAAACTTCATTAACTGTTGTAAGGAAGGCTACGCACGTCCTCCTGAGAACAAATCTGAACACTTTCAGCTGACAGGAAGAAGCACTGTTCTGGTTCCTCGTAACCCCAGGGTCTGCTCCCATTGCTGTGCATCTGGTTTCTTTCCTACTTCCCTCCAAGCTTACCAGAAAACCACATTTGGGATATGACTTTTATTATTTATTTTCCAGGAGAGATTTTATAATTTAGGGTAAGAGTCCTCCTCATCAAAAAGGAGAGATAACTATTCTACTCTTCAAGTTATACAACAATAATAAAAACAAGGTCACTCTATGCATTCTTTCACAAGGCCATACTATGTGCATTCTCTTATATATTTTGGGTTTTCTTTTTCACCAACTATATAATAAATTTCAGTTCAAAGAAATTTTGCTTCTGTAAGATCAGTGGTCCCACACTAGCCTATATTTCTAGATGATACATATTTCATTCTTGTTTGTATTTTTATTTTTGTTTGGAGTTCTTTTGTTTGGTTTTGGAATTTGGCATCTTGGTTTTGGTTTTTGGTGATGCTGGACATGGAATTTGGAACGTTGAGCATGCATGGCAAATACTCCAACTCTGAGCTACATCCCCAGCCCTCTTTTCAACTTTCATTTGGACACAGACTCTTGCTGAATTCCATAGGGTAACCTTGAACTCACTATATGGTCCAAACAGGGCTCCTCCTGAGTAGCTGGCATTACAGGTGTACCACATGTCTAGCTCTCAGTTGCCTGTTAAAGATCATTTATGTTTTCCTGTTTTCTTCATACAATGATTATTCTCTCTGTTTTTTTGCACAGGCCCATGATTAGTTCCTTGGGGAAACTACCGGAGGAGAAAACACTGAGAGATCCTTGTAGGTTTAGCCTCTCTAAGCAGTTGTTATCAAGCAGAAATTTATCAAGTATTAGATTATGTACCCCAGCTCACTCAGTAGTAAATCTTTATCTCAAACCTTGGTTTCCAAAGCGTTCTCAAGCCCTGTGTCCACTGTGTTCTCCACAGTTGGGTCATTAATAGCCACTTTAAGCCACATGCTTGACTTGGTCACAAGCACAAGGACCACATTTAGGGAATTCCAATGGTTAGTCTTCATTGCTAACTGGGTTAAGAATCAACCAGGAGAGCAGGGAGGGGAGACTCACACCTTTAATCCCAGGACTCAAGAGGCAGAGGCAGGCAGGTCTCTATGACAACCAGCATGGTCTACATGGCAAGTTCCAGACCAGTCATGGCTACCTAGTGAGATCTTCGCTCATGAAACAAAACAAAACAAAGAGCCAACTGGAAGCTCACCTCTAGGTATGTGTGAGTTCGTTTTCAGAGAGGAATAACTGAGAGGGGAAACTCCCCACGGATCCAGACAAAATAAAGGGGGGGTCAGGAGAATAACACAAGCCCTGCTGTTCTGTTTCCTGTGCTGCCCTCCTCCCATCCCCACCCCCAGTCTTTGTGGTAAGGCTTGGTCTCCTGGGTGTTCCTATTGAGAGAAGCTGGATCATTTATAAGAGGCATTTTGAGTGTTCCTTAGGACACTGTGGATGTGTCCCAGAAAAAGAACTGTGGGACCTCAGCCTCTTCTTCCTTGTTGCTTTCTGAGTGAGGTGAAGGGTTTTGCTTTAGCACACGCTCCCACCATGCCACAGGCCCAAAGCTTGAGGACTTGAACCTGAAAGCTGTGAGTATTTAAAGTAATTCTCTAATTTTCTCAGATTTTTAATAAATAATGATGATGAGAACTTGACTGGTGGAAGTGTCATTATGACAGTGAGTTTTGCTTCACATAACCCTTGACTACATTTCAGGGACCCTCAGGATGTTCTTAGGTCACATTTTAAGACCTTCTTAGAGAGATGTTGTAAGGAAGAAGTGTGGTACACAACCAGCAGAGTGTTGGTGAAGGCTTGACAACCAGCAGACTAAGAGCACTCCACCTTCCTCCCCCATATTCAGAATGGGAGACTGTAAATAGTGACTTGATATTAAATAGATAATTAAATGTAAGAGGAGAACAAAGTACAGGCCACCAACAGTGAGCGGGATTAAAATAGATTTGGAAAGAAACAGGGAGGAAAACACAGTAATTGATTGCATGAGCTTGACATTCAGAAGATGGAAGAAAGGAGACAAGGAAACCAAACATCCAAAGTTCATTTGAAGGTTCCCAAAGTGGAGGACCAGAGGCCAGAGGCTGGGCTGAACTTTTTTTCCTAGAAGAATTTAACAAGCCGACAAAGCATTTGAAGTCGTGGGTGTCAGAGACTGTATGTCAAATGTCCTTGGCGTGCGCTCACTGAGAGGGAAAGCAGGTACTGGAGGGCCCTGGAAACTGTCAGAAGAGAGCCTTACTTCTGTCACATGGGAAAGGAACAAACTCCAGGCATTGATCTTCGGAAAGGAGCAGTTGGAGGTAGGAGAACAGGACAAGATACTAGGGCAGCTGTTCTCAACCTGTAGGTTGTGACCCCTCTAGGGGGAGAGTAACTCTTTCACAGGGGTCCTATAGCAAATACATTGCATATCAGATAGCTACATTATGATTCATAGTAGTAGCAAAATTAGAGTTAGGAGGTAGCTATGAAAATAATTTTATGGTTGGGGGTCACCATAACATGAGGAAGCCTTAGGAATTACTGTGCTAGAAAGAAAATACTGCTCATCAGTGATGGGGAGCTTGAAGAGGGGCCTCCTTGAGTCTTTGGCTGAGAGTTGATGAGGGAACCTTGGCAAAAACATCAAAACATATGAAAGGAAAATATATTCCCTGGGGCTCACAAAGCCAAGAGACAAGTGGTGCTTTCTCTGCCTGAGCAGAAAACACTCTTCTGAGATGTGGAGTTTTCTGTTCACAGGGCAGGGAGATGCCATTTCTTTTCCTCTACTTCATCCTGACAGGTGCCCCTTCCCTAAGGGTAGAAAGTGATAAAACTTTGTTGATTTCATCTTTTACTTTGGGGAACAAAAGTTTACCTAATTCCTTATGGATAATTTCTATGTTTTGGTTAAGCTAAATTAGATAGTATAACTCAGTCAGAGTGAATCAAAAGAGACTAAAATATTGATTTAGGTGAAAATATTAGGGGGAAATTAAGCATAAATGCTACTTACATGTGACACAAAAGTAAAAGCAAGAAAAAAAGATAAATTAGACTTTATAAAGAGTAGTAAACATGTTAGTCAAAGGGACATATGAAGAAAGTAAAAAGGCAAAGCATAACGTGGAAGAAAATGTTTTCAATCTAATGAAGGGCTGGGACACAGACTGTTCTTGTATCTGCACACATATACTCTTACAACTCAACCAACCAACTCAGTTTTTAATGTGGCAAAGAACTTAAATGGATATTGCTTCAAAGAAGAGATCTGAATGACCAGTGAGCCCAGGAGAAGGTATCTTTAGGGAAATACATGTCAAACAGATAAGCTATCAGAGAGTCACAGGTATTGTAAGGATACAAAGAAATGAAAAATCCCTGTGCATCACTCTGGGGATGTAAAATGGTCCAGCCACTAAGAAAGATAGTCTTACAGGTCCTCAAAATCTTAAGATGGGGTTTTATGACTATACTATCCAGTCATTCCATACCCAACTATTTAGCCCCAAGCACTGAAAATATACATACATATAAAAATATATACAAGTGATAATAGTGATATTACAATCACTGTTCAGTAGTGATAGTCTTAGTAGACAAAGTATAGAATCTGACATCATGAACAACTGCGCAGTGTAGCACAATCAACTAAAGACGTATTATTCAGCCATAAGAAAGATTGCATTTGCTATTTCTGTGAAGAGACACCATGAACACGACTATAGAAAGAAGTTTATTCAGAGATTACATTTCAGAGGGTGAGTCCATAACCATCATAGCAGGGAGCATGGCAGCAGGCAGGCCAGCAGACATGGCACTGGAGCAGCAGCTGAGAGCTTACATCTGATTCACAGGGAGGAAGTAGAGACAAAGCTAATTTCAGATTGGCAAGGACTTCTGAAACCTCAAAACTCGCCCCCAGTGACACAGCTCCTTGAACAAGGCCACATTTTCTAAAACTTCCCAAACAGTTCCAATAACTTGAGACCAAGCATTCAAATATGTGGGCATAGGGGCCAATCTCATTCAAACCACTACAAATTTTAAGAGCCACAGGACCAAAAAGTCTGATGTGAGATTGTGTTTCCTAGAAATAACAGGGGAGCCAGGCCCATGATACATCAACAACATGGCCACCTAAACAATGACAATATCAATAGACATGCTAGCACGGAAGGGGGAACTGTCATGGGGTCCCATTCCTAGACAAAATAGCTATAGGCAATAGATTCCTGAGAAAGGGAGAATTAGCTTCCCTCATAGACGAGTTTCCTAGTTGATTCTCCAATACAAAGTGGTCGGCACTGAAAACATGTACACACAGTCAAGAAAAGCAAATTCAGCAGGTTATATTCATAATTTTTTTTTTTTTTGTGTGTGTGTGTGTGTGTGTGTGTGTGTGTGTGTGTGTGTGTTATAGCAACTTCCACAGAGATTGAAACATTCCATCCTGAAAGGGAAGTTCTTTAAAACAGAGGTAAAAACTCAAAATAACTTCAGGAAGTCCCTGAAACTGACCAGATTCACTAGGCACCTCACTCCCAAAAAGTAAACAACAAAGATTGCTGAGAGTCACTCTCAGATAAGCAAGACCTGAAAAAGCAGAAACCAACCCACTTGCCTGGAAGAGGATTGGATCAACTGAGGCACTTGGAAAGGGCATTCTCCAACCTGTTGAGCTGCCTTCTGGCTGTGCAGTGTGCTCCAGATTCCCAGCTTTTGTGAGCTGTCACCCACGTTGGGGTGAGCATTGGTGATGCAGCTGTCTTTGAGTGAGTAGCCTCTCACTCATGTTCCTGTAAGTCACCTCAATTAAACATGGTATTGACTGCCCTGTTGGATGGATTGTGCAGAAAAACATTTAATAACAACCTGTGTGCTTCCCTTCTGTTATACAGAATTATTACTGGGAACTAGCTTCCCAGAAACAGACCACATTTCCCAACTCCCAACATGTGCCGGCAGGGTCTTGTGAACAGTTCCCAGCAATATGCACAGAAAGAATGTGGGTCACTTTTAAACCTTGAATCTGTAAAACAGATGTGATTTTTCTGTTTTTGTTCTCTCAATTTAGCATGAGAAGCAGAGGATTTTGTAACTCTAAGGGGAGGCAAAACCACAAGTGGACAAAGCCTGAATCTACAGACCTCCATGTGTGAAGGTTCACAGACTACAGTGACCCACACTGGTTATTCCATCTTTATTAGCCTCACTCACTGAGACTTTGAAGAAATGTATATTTATGATGGTAAATATCGTGAAAAGTAGAATATATATAAACTAGTCATATAGGCTGACAGTTGATGCAATTGAAAATGCAATATAAAGACATTTCAGAGTCACACTATTTTGATAAGAAAAATATATAAACAGTAGTAATAAAGAATACGTAGTCCAGCCCACCTACAATTCCTAGGGTTTCAGCCTCTTGGTACAGAACCATAGTCCCCCCTAGCTCTTCCTGGAGGCCGCATTCAGCCTTTCCTTCTGGTTCATTTTCATTCCTTTGTGACTCCTAGATGATCTGCAGAGCAGTTCTCTACCAGGAACCCCATAACCACAAGACTTGGCTGGAATGCAGAAACAGTTTCTACCAGGGACACCACAGTCACCACAACTGGCTAGAACTCAGGACCTCCACAACCAAAACACTTGGCTAGGAACCAGAATGGGCAAGGGCAGCCAAAGAATGGAACATCCACCCAACAAGGATGACACCAGATATCTATACCAAGAAACACTTCAAATATCATACTCTAGGAATTTAACTAACCTACAAATACTTACAAATACTTCAGAATATCAATTATGAATATGTTCAAGAACGTTGAAGAGGATATGAATAAATGCCTTAATGAAGACCATAAAAATACAAACAGTTGAATAAATATTGAAAAAAATCAATAAATGAAAGCATAATTTACCAAAGAAATGGAATCACGAAGGAAAATCCAAACTGAAATAAAATTGGAAATGAAAAACTGCTTATGTCAAGCAAAGTAAGTAAGCTTCAGATTAAAAAACATGAAAAAGAGAATTTCAGATCTTGAACAAAAGGTGGAAGAAATGGATAACTCAGCCAAAGAAAATGTTAAATCTAAAGAAATTCAGGCACAAAACATTCAGGAAATCTGGGACAGTATGAAATGGCCAAACCTATGAATAGTAGGTATAGAAGAAGGTCAAAGGCACAAAAAAATATTTTTAACAAAATCATAGAAAATTTCCTCACTCTAAAGAAAGAGATGCTTATAAAGGTAAAAGAAACATACAGAACACCAAATAGACAGGGCCAGAAAAGAAACTTCCATGAAACATAATAACCAAAACACTAAATGTATAGAATAAAGAAAAGATATTAAAAGCTTCAAGGGTAAAGGATCAAGTCACATATAAATTCAGGCCCATTAGAATAACACCTGACTTTTCATTGGAAACTTTGAAGGCCAGAAGAGCCTGTAGGAATGTTATGCAAGCTATGGGAGACCATAGAAGCCAGCCCAGACTACTATAACTAGCAAAACTATTAACCACAATCAACAGAGAAAGACAAACATTCAGGATAAAACAAGGTTTAAGCAATTTCTGTCCACGAATCCCATTCCACAGAAGGTATTAGAATGAAAACATCAGTCTGAAAAGAAGTTTAACTATACCCAAGGGGACACATGGAACAAATAATCCCAAAACAGTTAATTAAAGGGGGAAGAAAAATCATACAATAACAACAATATAATAGAAATTAATAAACACTGCTCATTAATAACTTAATATTAATGGTCTCAATTCCCCAATAAGAAGTCATAGACTAACAGATAGAATTGGAAAACAGTTTCTGTTTCATCCAAGAAATATACCTGACCACCAAGGATAGACATCACATTAAGGTAAAGGGAGGAAAAAGATATTCCAAGAAAATAGATTTTTAATATCTGACAAAACAGGCTTCAAAATAAAAAAAATTAATCAGAAGAGATAAGGAAGGATAACACATACTCATAAAAGGAAAAATCCACCAAGAGGATATTATAATTCTAGAAATTTATGTACCAAACACAAGGGCACCCAAGTTCATAAAAGAAACACTAATACAGCAAAAGTCACAAACTGACCTTCACACAGTGATGATGGGTGACCTTAACACCCCACCCTCACCAATAGACAAGCTATCCAGACAACAACTAAACAGAGAAACACTGGAGTTAAATAACATCCTAAGTCAAACAGACCAAATAGGGATCTGAAAAACATTCCACCCAAACACTAAAGAATATACTTTTTTCTCAGCAGCCTATGGAAATTTCGCCAAAACTGATCACACAAAGCAAGTCTCAACAGATACAAAATAATTTAAATAATACCCTGAATCCTATCTGACAATCTAATATAAAGCTGGGTACAAACAATAACAGAAATGGCAGAAAATAGAAAAAGTCATGAAAGCTGAACAATACCACTCATTGAGAAATGGATCGAGATAGGAATCAAGAAAGAAATTAAATTTTTTTTAATGAATGAAAATAAAAACACATCATAGGTGAGTTCATAGCACTAAGTAAGTATCAACATAAAAAAACTGAAAAGACCTCATATTAATAACTTAACAGCACACCTGAAAGTTCTAGAAAAACATGAAATAATATTACACAAAAGGAGTAAATGGGAAAAAATAAAGTCAGGGCTGAGATTAATGAAATAGAAAAAAATTACAAAGAATCAATAAAATGAAGAGTTAGTTCTTTGAGAAAAATCAACAAGATTGACAAGACTTTAGCCAAATTAGCAAAAAAATTGAGAAAGAAAATCAAAATTAATAAAATCAGGGATGAAAATGGAGATACTGTAACACTAAATATATAAAGAACATCCTAAGGACACACTTTAAAAGTCAGTTTTCCACCAAACTAGAAAACCTAAGAGACAGATAGATTTCTTGATATATATGACCTACCAAAGCTAAATCAGGAAGAAATAAACAATTTAAACATACCTCTAACTCTGATGAAACAGAAGCAATAATGAAAAAAATCTCCCAACCAAAAAAGCCCAGGGCCACATGGATTCAATGCAAAGTTCTACCACACCTTCAAAGAAGAACTAAGGCCAATACTCCTCAAATTATTCCACCAAATAGAAACTGAAGGAATATTTCCTAGTTACTTTTACAAAGCCACTACTACCCTAACAAGAAGCCCACACACACAAAAAGAAAATTATGGAAATATATCCCTTATGAGCATAGGTGCAAAATTCTCAATAAAGTACTTAGAAACAGAATTCAAGAACACATCAAAAAGATTACCCATAATGATCAATTTGACTTTAACACAGAGATGCAAGAGTGGTTCAACATATATAAAGTAATAAATAAAATCCATCATATAAACAGACTGAAAGGTTAAAAAAAATTATGATCATCTCATTAGATGGAGAAAAGGACTTTGACAAAATCCAACATCCCTTTATGGTGAAAGTTCAGGAGAGACTGGAGATACATGGAATGTACCTCAACATAACAAAAACAATTTACAGCAAGCCCAACAACAGCCTCAATTTTTTGAGAAAAACTCAAACCATTTCCACTAAAATCAGGAACAAGAAAGAATTTCCACTCTTTCCATATCTATTCTACATAGTATTTGAAATCTTAGCTAGGGCAATAAGACAACTGAAGAAGATCAAAGGGATATGTCACATTTAATGATGATGAGGATGAGAATGAGGATGAGGATGATGACGACGACGATAACAGGGCCAGCAAAATGGCTCATCAAGTAAGGGCCCTTGCAACCAGGCCTACACATCTGAGTTCATTCCTTGGTGGAAAGAGAGAACTCCCCCAAGTTGTCCCTTTACCTCTACAGGAACACCATAGCATTTGTGTCTAGTTGTGGTTTAAATGGGAATGGCCCCCATAAACCCATATATTTGAATGATTGGTTCCTAGTTAGTGGAACTTGTTTGGGAAGGATTGAGAGTATGGCCTTGTTAGAAGAACTATGTCAATGGAAGGGTGGGCTTTGAGGTTTCAAAAGCCCATGCTAAGCCCAGTCTCTCTCTCTCTCTCTCTCTCTCTCTCTCTCTCTCTCTCTCTCTCTCTCTCTCTCTCTCTCTCTCTCTCTCTCTCTCTCCTCACTCCCTCTCTCTCTCTCCAACTTGTGAATCAGATGTGAGCTTTCAGCTACTGTTCTAGCAGCATGCCTGTTTGCCTGTCATCACCTCCCCCCCACACCATGATGATCATGAACTTACCCTCTGAAACTGTAAGCAAGTCGCCAACTAAATGATTCATTTATAAGATGGCTTGGTCATGGTGCTTCTTCACAACAATAGATCAGTGACTAAGACGTGCTTTCTCATCACCAATAAATAAATGAAATAAAAACTACTAACTCATTAAAATAATAATAACAGAACTCTAATATACTGTATTAGTCTTTAGTTTCCTTGGATTGAGAATGTCATGGAAGCAGAAGTTTTTATTAATGTCAGTTTTTAGAAAAAAATGATACTGTTGCATCATTATAAACTTTCTAAAGCAAGTTAAGTGTGTAGGCTGTAACAGCAGCTTCCCAGACATGACTGACCTAATGCTGTGATTCATAATTAAGAACTGTCTAATTAGGGTAAAAATTGGCTCCTGAAACCACTTGGGATCAGTATGGCATTGCAGGCGGTGGTGTCTTTCCCTAGAGGAAAGCTGAAGTGCCACCAGCTCTGACTACCTGTGCAAACATGCTTTCCGTAACCATGGCAACAAGGCTGATGTCGTTATTAAACAGGTTTCTGCTCTCAGTCCCATAAGAGTAAAATCAGCTTTCCCAGACACCAGATGAGTCATTGCTTTAGCCTCGTTAACATGCTGTAGCCCTTCAGTCTGCTAACAAAAGCCATTTAACCTGATGATTAAAATAATGCAGTCAAGCAGCAAAGATCCCAGTAAGAAATGCCACAAAAAGCTAGTGACAGTAACATTAAACCCTTTAAATGTGCATGTATTTTCTAAGAGCCCAGAACTCTCTAGTTATGGAAAGGTAACACCAGGGTGCAGTGGACAGAAACTCACAAAGAATTTCACTTAGTCCTAAAGAACGGACAGGGTTTCCAGGACAAAGAAACTCCTGATGATTTTATGTGGCTTCTTCAAAGGGCCTTGGAGCCAGAGGAGAAGATGTGTCCTCTCACTGCTGAAACAGAGGGCTGAGTGGACAAGAAGGAGAAAACCCAGTGCCTACTTTTGTGTGGAAAAGAGCAAATTAAATACTTTTGAACCTTCTGAAGCAACGGTGTGGCTTTTGAAACTGTAAACATGTTTTCCTAGAAGACAAAGAGATTAAGCTGGATGCTAAGAATAACATTTGACTGTCAAAATAAGAATTCAGGATCAGATTTTCCCATAGTCACTACAAAGAGAGAGAGACAGAGATAGAGAGACACAGACAGAGACAGAGAGATAGAGACAAAGAGACAGAAACAGAGACAGAGAAAGAGAAAACAGAAAAATATAGCCTCCAAACTAGATGATTACCCCCACCAGTCCCCACTGGTATGGGTAGCCTTTAGTTCAAATACTTGAAGCATCATTTTTTAAGCAACATGCTACAATTTCACAATCTTTAGATAGCAAGTCTGCTGACAGTCTTATGTGAAGAGTCTTGATGAATCCTCGTTCCAAAGAGTCTGTTTGGAATATGGTGCATTGATAGCACTATGTTTCTTCAGCGGCATGGAAGGCAAGGCTAACAACCTGTCACTAGGAATTCTGAAGAGCTGGGGCCAGGGAAATGGCTCAGTTGGTAAAGTGCTTGCTGTTTAAACATGAGGACCTAAGTTGGACCCCCAGTACATATGGGCACAGTGACCACATCTGTAACTGCTGCACCGGAGAAGGAGGGAGGCAAACTGCTCCTGGACGCTTGTTGTGAGCTCCAGGTACAGTGGGAAACACTGCTTTTTTGTTTGTTTGTTTGTTTGTTTGTTTGTTTTAATTAAAGCTGAAGAACTATAGAGTGTCGCGTCCTCCTCGACCAGCAAGGAAGACGCGACACCAGGCTCTTCTCCAAGCAGTTTATTCAGGAACCTTGAACCATCTTCTGATCCCGGGGAAAGCCATCTTCTTCTTCTCTCTCACTCTCACTCTCACTCTCACTCACTCTCACTCTCTCTCTCACTCGCTCGCGCGCGCTGCCACCCACGCCCTTTATAGCCACTGGGCAATCAACCCCGTGGAACCACGTGGACAATGCCGCTAGGGTCAGACATACACAATCAAGCCAGATTAGGTCCAGGTGCTCGGAAGCAAGCCAGATCCTAGCCTTAGCCAAATAAGGAGCATCTGCCATCGGGAAGGCAGAAGCCAGACGCCGCGCCATCTTTGAGGCACGGCCGTGCACGGCTCTCTACAATAGAGGAAGACAGTGCACACACAAAAGGCTCTTAGACACATGCATATTTGAGCACATATACACATACAACACACACATAAAAAGCATTATTAGAGTTAAGAATACCTTCCATGAATATGATTGTCTTGTAAAAAAAAAAAAAAAAGAAACAGCAATTTGTTAATAAAATAGCAATACTGAAGGAAAGAGTTTCATCCAGGACAGAACCCACAGCTGAAAGGCATAACTTCACTTGCAATTGGAGGTCAACTCAGGCTGCTGCATAGGTGCACTGTAGAAGAATGATCATCAGTGAGTCCTGGGTTTCTCTGAGCAATAGTCATCTTAGCTCCTCAGAACAAAGCACTGGAAGAAATCCAATAGAGTAAACTAAATAGTTTTGGGCTCCAGAGAGCTCCTAACCAAATCAGGTTGCTAAGGAAAAGACACTCAATTGCGAATTGTATACTAAACAAGTTCCGGAAATAAAGAGCCAGTGAGCACACTTGGTCTGAAATGTACTAGTCAATTGAATTTCACACTCCCTAATACAGCTTTGTTTTCCTGGCTTAGATAGATACATGATTTTTCACCTAAAGGAGCATGCCAATTGTTGTTAACATAGCTCATAGAAACAATATGAGATTGATGTCAAAACCTCTAGGGCCTATAAAAGTGTCTTTAAAATTATATGATACTGAAGATCTACTAATAATACCTTTCATTGTGTGTGCTAAAGATTGCTGGCTAACCTTTCTCTTATTTCTTTGGGAAATATGCTTTACCTAGGAAATGAATACAGAAAATTGTTCAGCAGTCTCTGTCTCCCTTCATCCCCCTCTTCATCTTAAATATGGTTCCGCTGGGTGGTGGTGGCGCACGCCTTTAATCCCAGCACTCGGGAGGCAGAGGCAGGCAGATCTCTGTGAGTTCGAGGCCAGCCTGGACTACCAAGTGAGTTCCAGGAAAGGCGCAAAGCTACACAGAGAAACCCTGTCTCGAAAAACCAAGAAAAAAAAAAAAAGAAATAAAAAAAAAAGAAATTAAATATGGTTCCTACTCATGTGTTCACAAAAAAAAGCTTGTATGTAAATATTTAAAGCAGTGTTCATTACAGCCCCTAATTGAGGCCAACTCAAATGGCCCTTATCTTATGGGTGGATAAAGAAAATATCCTGTGTCTGCACCCTGAAAGAACATTTGGAGATAAAATGAAGTCTTGATAGAGGAGCATGGGTGACCTTGAAGAGAGTATGTAAAAGACCATGCACTAGAGGATTCCATTAATCCAAAAGACACGTGTAGGGAGGCAGAGAACAGACTGGCAGTTTCCTGGGCCTGGGGTTGGAGTGGCAGAGCAAGTTACTGCTAGTGGATTTGGGGTTATTGTGAGGGATGCGAACACACTCTAAAGGAGTGGGGACACATAACTCCAGATATGATGAAATCATTGAATTATACACTCAAAGTGGGGGAAGTTTCTGGTATATGAAATGGTTCTTAATAAAGACATTCCTTTAAAAAGCCAGCGTTAAAGTAAGGTAGGAAACGGCACTTCCTACTCTGCTCTAAATACGTTTAGCTAATCACCATTATCATTGTCAATGTCATTATCATTAATGTTCATTAGGCATTTGAACAGGGCACTTATTTAAACTTTCTCGCATTGACTGTCTCATTCTATGACCCACTATTGTTATTCCCATTCGATATATAACAGAATATCTGATAGTTCCAGAAAGAACTGAATAATTTGCTTAAAACTACAGTTAATGATATCAGAACTACGACACAATATTTCTTTCTAATTGAAAATTGCTTAATAACTTTATTGTCTGAATTTTGTTTTTATTTCTTTATTTTCAAGGTAGGGTCTTGCTATGTAGCTCAGGCTGTCCTGGAACTCACTGTTTAGCCTAGGTTGGTTTCCAACTCATAATCCTCCTGCCTTGGCCTCCAGAGTATGGAATATAAATATTTATAGTAGCTTTGTTCACAATCCTCTCCAACTGGAAGCAACCTATAAAATTCAAAGGGGAATGGAGAGACAAACTATGGTACATATAGAGAGTGATTTGAGGGAAAAATTGAGTCATAGAAGGTATATGTTCTATATGACAACTTTTTATTACATAATATAAAATTCTAGTTATGGTATTAAAAAATGATTTCCAGAGCCAGTGGGAGGAATTGTTAAATAGGTGTGTGTGTACATATATATGCATATATATGGATTATGATACATGTATATGTATGTATACATAGTGTTGCATGGGATCATGTGTATCTATATTAGGATAAACATAAATGTGGTGATATTTTGTTCATGCTCTAACAAATAAAGCTTGTCTGGAGATCAGAGTGCAGAGCTAGCCACTAGTTAGCCATAGAGGCCAGGCAGTGGTGGCACACACCTTTAATCCTAGCACCTGGTAACATATGCCTCTGATCCCAGTACTTGGGAGGCACATGCCTTTAATCTCAGCACTAGGGAGGAGGAAACAGGAAGTGATATGGCTGGGCAGAGATAGGAATATAAGGTGGGCAGAGATAGGAGCTCAGCCTCCTATTTGGCCAAGGAGTTGACGAGGTAAGAGGTGGCTATGGCTTGCTCTTTTGTGTCTCTGATCTTTCAGCATTTATCCCAATATCTGGCTATGGGTCTTTATTATTAGGACCAATTAAGATTTGAGCTACACATAAATTCACATTGCTGTCTCCAACTCTAATCCATACTGTAATTGCCTTTTCAGCTACCTGTTATCCATTTGCATGTGATTGCATCAGTCTTCTGAGGTATTGTTGATTTATAAAGTTTGCCATATTGGCACTATTGCCCCCCTATAGATTATAGCATCACAAACACACATACACAAACACTAAATCCAATACTCTTATCTTTTGCATTATCATCTAATAAAAGCAATCAGGGGTCCTCAGAGCATTAGTTTATTCCAGAATTGGGGCAGGAAATAAACAAGATGAAAAGTCAAGGAAGTATTTAGAACAAAGACCAAAAAATACACACAATAGCAGGAATATGTCAAAGGTTTACTGGAACCAAATGGAAAAATGTCCAGGGGACAAAGCTAGAAGAGCTTAATTGCCAAAATCAATAGTCATATTGGATAATAACCCAGGGTATAAAATAAGAATTACTGATTATATGCTGATATGAATAACTGAGAAAAAATAGACAAACCTTCTACACACACGAATTCCATACAATGCAAGTAGCTCTCTCCTTCAAAGGAGTAGAGCATTGCTCTCCATTCCTTACATGTGCTCTGCTCTGGTTGCCTTTTTTAAAATCCACATATATGGTACAGAAAGTCACTTACTGGAGAAACCTGTCACTTACTTCCTTAACCAGTGGCTGGAGACTTCATCTCAGTAATAATACCATTGTGATACAAATCACCTTAAACACAATGTTATTACGTATAGCACATTCCCTATGAAGTGTCTCCCAAGCAAATATTACAGTATAATCAGGAAAAAATATCATGAGACAAATCCTAATTCGAGGAAATTGTGTAAGTGGTGCTCCTAAACACTGTCAAAGTTATCAAAGCAAGAAAGCCTGAGAAAGTGCCAAGGAGAGGCTGAGCAGATATGCAGCTAAATTTAATATGCTATCCTGGGACAGTGCTGGTCGTTGGGTAGTGAAGAAATTCTTAATGACATCTGAATTTTAGCAAACACCATGTTGGTGACTTTGTGGCACTAACTGTAATAAATACAACCATATAATATAATAATATAATATAATATAACATTATAATATAATATCAGGGACCTGGCATGTGGGCTGTCTATACACAGTTTACAGAGCTTCTCTAAATCTAACACTGCTTCCAAATTAAAAAGAGTTTCAAATTATTGCTAGAGATTATGAAACTTACCAGTTGACCCAGACACAGAGCCCTGACCCTACTGCATGGGCTTACATATGCAGTTACTAGAGAATGCTGTTTTCTTCTATACCCAAACCAGCGATTCTCCAAGAAGAAATGCTTGTCCCCTTTTCCTGCCCACATTTACTGCCCTGCATTAAATCAACCTCCCTCTCTCATCCCACCTTTCATCTTGTTAATGGGATGGCCAACCCAAAACCATATTTCTTATATCACAGCTCCTAAAAAGTAAGTCAAGACAGGGTCACATTTGGCAGTTTTATCTTTCCAAATTAAAAATAAAAAATAAAGCATTCCATTTGTGTGGTAGGTAGCACAGTTCTTGAGTACTGATCTTCAGTTCTGATACAAAGTTCCTATCCATATTAGGAGACCACTGTATCCTGCATCCACATCCAACAGATCTTCCCAAACATGGAGACCTCACTAAATGGGGCATTGAAAACTCCCTATTGTTGTATAAAATAGCCATCAAGTCGAAGATTTTGAAAGACTCTTTTACATTTTTCTTAATTTTTGAGAAACTCATATACATATACAACGAAATATCCTACCTACCGAGCACACCCCCTCCAACTTCCCCTATATTCTCCCATCAGAAAATATTTTAATGCTATTTTCATGACTTGAAGTCACATTCCCATTACCACTTGTACTATTTAGATTTTTGTCATTGTGGCAATACCTCAGGAAAACAGTTTATGGTGAGAAAAGGTTTATTTTAATTTGCATTTTAGAGTGTGTGAAGAATCCAGTAATGGCGGGAATGTGGAAGTCAGTAAGCAGGGATGGTGACGGCAAAGGACAGGAAAAAGATGCACTCTTCAAAAGCCTTCATCTAGTGACCCTCCTCCCCTTCTCCCAGTAATGTCAACAACTTAGGACCCCATCAGCGGAGTAGCACACAGATGAGGTCAGAGCCCGTAGGATCTCTTACTCATTTCCTAAAAGCCCTATCAACTGGCAGGCAAACTTTAGCACAAGGGCCAGCAGAGGGCATTTTATATTCAAATCATAGCACCATCTACTACTAAGGGAGAGGAAAGAAGAAAGGAGGCAAGGGGAAAAGAAGACGACAATCTACATAAAGTTTCGAAATCCCAGATTGGTTAGCATGTCTGCGGTTGGTTGCAGTTGGTGATTTTTAGCAAGGGACAGTCTAGCTGAGTTTCAAGATAGAAATATTAGGGCTGGGGGCAAGAGAGATGGCTCAGTGGTTAAGAGCACTGACTGCTCTTCCAGAAAACCTGAGTTCAATTCCTAGCACCCAAACTAAAATATATATATCAGGGCTGTTATTCACATTCTGAACATGAATTAAATTCCTGCCCCCTCATATTCTGTCTCTCTCTCTCTCTCTCTCTCTCTCTCTCTCTCTCTCTCTCTCTCTCTCTCTCTCCTCTCTCTCTCTCTCTCTCTCTCTCTCTCTCTCTCTCTCTCTCTCTCTCTCTCTCTCTCTCTCTCCTTTTCTTTCTTTCTTTTCTACAGGGTAGCCCAGGGTATTCTGGAACTCATCATATAGTCCAGGCAGGCTTTGAACTCACAGCATTCCTCCTGCTTCAATCTGCTGAGTGATGAGATTGTACACATGAGTCAGCATGCCCAGTTCACACTGCTTTCTAACACCAAACTTCTCTAGCAGTGCTTCTCAGAATGGTAGGTGTGGAAATCACTGAGAAATTATTATTATTATTATTATTATTATTATTATTATTATTATTATTTATGAATAGTCAAAGGCTCTCCCCACAGACATTCTAAATCAGTAGATCTGGATAGGTCCTAAGGAGCTGTCTTTGTACCAAGTACTCTCTGTGCTTCTTCTGATGCAGCTAATCCTAGACTTAAGAACTAAACTAAGAGAATGCAGACTAATTCCCACTGACGTGACTTGTGTACTATTCATGGAGATGGTCTGATTTTAGTAAAAATTAGGTGCTGCTGCTGCTGCTGCTGATGATGATGATGATAATTTCATACTAAGTACCCCTTTTGCCCTTCTTGCTGTACAGAAACTTGAGTTTAAGTTGTATGAAGTTCATTAGGCCCTGAGAAGCAGTGTCAAGGACTATGGACACTCTCCCTTGCAGTGCAGTTGACCATCAGTTCTCCAAGCTGCTGAAGCTCCCTCTTCCCTCAGTGCACCCAGCCCCCTCATTTCAAGCAAGTCTGTTTCAAACAAAGGCTGTTTTCTCCATGATTAACAGCATATAAATGAGGAAGTGGTTATACACATAAAGATGGACTCCTTTCTTCCTCTCTGTTGCCTGTCATCTCTCTTCATGTTTGTTTCATGTCAGCTGAAGACACACTTAATTCATCAATCACAGCACACACATCTGATCCATTTGGACCAGAGGCACGTACCAAAGGTAAGTAGATATTCACCCCTAAGTGAGGTGTGCTGAAGAATGCTAGCCCACTAGAGTAAAGAGTCTAGTGTGAACAGAGACTTTCTCAGATTCAATGGTGTAGCACGCTATCTACCATGCTCCTTTTGTCCAGGTCACAGATTGTCTTAGTCAGCGTGCTATTGCTGTGAAGAGACACCATGACCATGGCAACGCATATAAAGGAAAGCATTTAACTGGGGCTGGTTTACAGGTTCAGATGTTTAGTCCACTATTGTCATGGTAAGAAGCATGGCAGCATGCAGGCCGATATGGTGCTGGAGAAAGAACTGAGAGTTCTACATCTGGACTGGTAGGCATCTGGAAGAGGAAAAAAAAAACCCTAGGTCTGATTTGAGCATTTGAAATCCCAAAACTCACCCCTGGAAACACACTTCCACCAACAAGGCCACACCTACTCAAACAAGGCCACATGTTCTAATCCTTGTAAATAATGCCACTCCCTCTGAACCTATGGGGATCATTTTCATTCAAATCACCACATAGATCTATAGAGCACTGCGTCACTGACACTTGTCAGGATCCCATCATTCTCTCTCCTGAGAGCTCATTCAAACAATACATATATCTCCATTGCTCTCGGCAAAATGCTTAACACGAATGAGCAATGAAAAAATAATATTCTAATAAACATATCAATAAACTAACCCTCTTGTAGGAGTTTTCTCCTACAAGCTTCAGAGGAAGCCCCTTGCACATATGGTGACATTAGAGCCACACAAGGCTACATCCTAAAGGTAGGTAGCCTCTGTAGTTCAGCCTACATTGCATCTGCCTTACCAGATTTGAAGTGAGGGATTAGTTGAAAGAGATACAGTCTTTAATCTATTTGAGGGATTAGTTGAAAGAGATACAGTCTTTAATCTATTTGTTCGAATTTTGTACATAAGCGCCATATTTATATCATCCTTCCTCCTGCCTATTATTTCTTCTGTACTCCTCAAATGCATGACCTCTTATTTAATTAATATTGCTACACACACACACACACACACACACACACACACAAAAAAAAAAAAAAAAAAAAAAATTAAAATACAACCTGCTGGCTTCATTTAGTGTTACTCATGTATACGTGATTAGGGCTGACTACTTGGGACTGGATCATCTATGCTTAAGTCATAGAGTTGCTTAATGCACCGTCACACTTGAATTACAGGCCCCATCTTCAGCAGCAATGGGGACATTACTACCACAGCATCTTCATGCACCATTCCTGTACGTGATGACTATGGTAGTTGAGCTTTTTTATACCTTTGATACATACTTGGTAAAAAAAAAGAAGATGAGGCTTCTACCTGAGGTTCTAGCTATAAATAGAATAGTATAGGTACAGCAGGAACTAAAATGATTACTCTTCCAATCTGACTCTGACACCTGGTGGTTTCAAACTCTGGTTCAGAAAGGGGAAAAGAACAGGCACAACCTGGAAGAATTTAGAAAATTTTCTGAAGTGTGTTCTTCATTATAGAGTCCCTCTTGATGTTAGCACAGACCAGAGCATCCATACAGGACCCCCAGCAGCTAGGTTTTCTCATACATGGTGTTGTGAAAGGGCTTGGTAATTCTAAGGACAACCTCTAGGGTCAGACAAAACTAGTCAGCTCTTGGAACTTCAGTTTTCTTACTTAGGACAATGTAGATTAAAATACCTTACAGATGAGGTGGAGGAGATCTACATGAACAGCCTGGACATGAGTGGGGGTAATGAAGGGCGAGGGTCGAGGGAAAGAGAGCTTGGGGGAGCGGGAGATCCCAGCTGGATCAACAACAGAGAGGGAGAACAAGGAATAGGAGACCATGGTAAATGAAGACCACATGAGAATAGGAAGAAGCAAAGTGCTAGAGAGGCCCACAGAAATCCACAAAGATACCCACACAACAGACTCCTGGAAATGGTCGAGAGACAGCCCGAACTGACCTACTCTGGTGATGGGATGGCCAAACACCCTAATTGTCGTGCTAGAAACCCCATCCAACGACTGAGGGATCTGGATGCAGAGATCCATGGCTAGGCCCCGGGTGGAGTCCAATTAGTGAGAAAGAGGAGGGTTTATATGAGCAAGAATTGTTGAGACCAAGGTTGGATAAAGCACAGGGACAAATAGCCAAACGAATGGAAACACATGAACTATGAATCAATGGCTGAGGGGTCCCCAACTGGATCAGGCCCTCTGAATGGGTGAGACAGTTGATTGGCTTGATCTGTTTGGGAGGCATCCAGGCATTGGGACCGGGTCCTGTGCTCATTGCATGAGTTGGCTGTTTGAAACCTGGGGCCTATGCAGGGTCGCTTGACTCGGCCTGGGAGGAGGGGACTGGACCTGCCGGGACTGAGTCTACCAGGTTGATCTCAGTCCGCGGGGGAGGCTTTGCCCTGGAGGAGGTGGGAGTGGGGGGTGGGCTGAGGGGAAGGTGAGGGGGGGGCGGGAGGGGGGAGAACAGGGGAATCCATGGCTGATATATAGAACTGAACTGTATTGCAAAATAAAAAAAAAAATACCTTACAGATGAAAATATCTCTCAGTGTAGCAGGAATCTTAAAAAAGTTCTTATTAATAAGATCAAACCTGAAGCCAGGTATTGGGGTGAATGCTGGAAGATCAGAGAAGCAGGACAAGCCACAGCCACCTCACCTCACTAGTTCCTCAGCTGATCCTGTTTCCTCAGACTGGAAACCTCTCAGTCCTCATCCAGAATGAATCTCAGCTGAACTGCTGCTCGAAAGCCTAAAAGCTTAACCAGCCAAATGCTTCTAGTTTCTGGTCTTCACACCTTATATCTTTCTGCTTTCTGCCATCACTCCCTGGGATTAAAGGCTCACTTCTTGGGATTCAAGGCATGTGTCACCATGCCTGGCTGTTTCCAATGTGGCCTTGAACTCACAGAGATCCAGAGGGATTTCTGCCTCTGGAATACTAGGATTAAAGGCGTGCGTGCCACCATTTTCTAGCCTCTGTATCTAGTGACTGTTCTGTTCTCTGACGCCAGATAAGTTTATTAGGGTGCACAATATTTCAGGGAACACAATACCACCACATCTCATATTGTGCCAGCAAGAACCATATATCCCTAGATGACAAACACAGACCAAGAGGCTGTTTAGAGAGATTGTCTGTACAGTGTTCATTGAAAACGTTCCACAAAGTCAGATGCCATTACATTTTAACAAATGCAAAAGACCCAGAATACACAAGGCTTCTGGATGCCCATTTTCCTATTTTATTCCTCTGTGTGTGTGTGTGTGTGTGTGTGTGTGTGTGTGTGTGTGGTGTTTGTGTGTGAGTGTGTGTGGTTTTGTGTCGTTTATGTATGGGGTGTGTGTGTGTGTGATATGTGTGTTTTTATGTGTATGTGGTTTGTGTGTGTGAGTGTGTGTGTGTGTATGTGGTGTGTTGGGTGTGTGTGAGTGTAGTGTATGTGGGGTGTTTGTGTGTGCTATTTGTGCATGGTGTGTATTGTGTGTGTGATATGTGTGTTTGTGTATGTGGGTGCACATGCATGCACAGTTGCACAGAGGACAGAAGTCACCTTTGAGGAGCCAGTGCTCACCTTTCACGCAGAGGCTGAGTCTCCCCTGCTGTTTCTGCTGTTGTGATGTGCACTCCAGGCTGGCTGGGCCCTGAGCTTCCTGGTGATTCTCCTGTCTCTGCCTCCTGTCTCACTACAAGGGTGCTGGGGTCCAGGTGTGCATCAACACACCCAGTTTCGATGTGGGTTCCAGAAACTGAATTGGGCTTGTGCCATTGGGCCATGCTGCTTTCTGACTCCCACCTTATTTTTACAGAACCCTTCCTTTCTGCTTACCCAGGTCTTGGAGGAATTTAGGCCGTTGCATTATTATTCTTTTTTATTTCCTCTAATACTTTCAGTCTTCCATTTTGAGTCAAACTTCATGAAACTGCTGGTATTCCTTCATTTTTAACCTGCAAATATATTGTATAGGGTTTAACCAAATATTTCTGTGTTGGCTAAAATTCACTGTGTAGTTGTGAGATTTTTTTTTTCAGGCAAGTAAACAGGGTGGTCAAATTCTTTTCAGCAAGCTGAAATCATATTATTGTTAGCTCACCTAGTGAGTGGAAATGGTCCCTAGGATATGGCATTCCACTCATGTATAAAAACAAAAAACAAATACAAAATAAAGCTCTCTTTAGTATAATTTTCATGTTAAAGCACCCGTGATTAATCCCGTCAAAAGACTCTTCTGTGCTTCACAGTGGAAGGAAATTATGTGCCAGGTAACTAGGGATTTCAATAACACTTTTTTCTATACAAAACCCCAAACTTCTTATTTTGGTTTATCATCTATGAAATCAAGGCACTGCAAAGAGACTGTTACAGAAAGTAAAACCCTCCCAGGCAGCAATCTTATATAATACGAGAGTAATCTAATGGCAGCAGGAATGGCCCCTTAGAAATAGAAGCTCATTTGTTTAGCATTGTGCTGTTACAGCCTCTGTTGATCAGGGAGTGAGAAATAGGAAGGAGACTGCAGAGAATTCTTAAGGACACACTAGACAGCGCTCACCCAATTAGCGACAAGTCACGTGGTGTAGTTTAGATTAAAAGTAAACACAGTAACAGCCAGATCTTGAAGTCACTGCTAAAGAGCGTGAACTCTGTCTTAAAACCTGACAGATTCCTGAAGTCTCTACAAAGAAGGGAGGCTATTTCCACGCTCTTGCTCAAACAGTAACATGCGCTAAACGTGTTAGAGGGGGAATGGAGAGATTATGAGCTCTTAGCTAGAACTTGGCAGTGTCAAAGCAGAGTTTGAAAGTGTCTGGTGGCTCTCGACACCACAGCTTTCAATGGATGATGCTTCCTCCAGCAGGAGCAGAGCCCCTGAGGTCGGTGCAGAGCTTCCATGTTCGATGCAGAGCCTCCGTGGTCGATACAGAGTCGAGTGCTCTGTCCGATCTGGAACTTTCTGTACATTGCCAAGGCTTTCTTTGTGTTGTCCACTTAACATCATTGAGCCAACTCTTGAGCTCAAAGTAATTAAATCACTGTGTCCATATCGAAGAGTTTCTTGAACTCTTGCTGAATACAGAACATGAACTGATTTTCAAAAGACTTGTGGGTGTGATGTTCCCAGGGCAAACCCGAATAAGTCAGGGTACTTGGAAGACCTATGATAAATCCAAGGGACACTATTTCTCTTTCTGGGCTATGAGGAGTGTTACCAGTGAGTGAAAACAAGCACTAGCATTACAGTTCATTCCCTTCCTGCCTTTTACCACATCTGAGAACAGGATAATGATTATATAGGAGCTGATTATATAGGATTTCTCATGGGAATTTTTGAGCTAGTACGGGTTGACTAGTTTTCCTTATTCACACTAAAACTTACTCAAGTATTTTCTTATTAATAGAGGGATCAAAAAGATGAATTATTTCAGAGTTGCAAAATGAAATTCTTTTGAATTGTTAGATTTGATTAGCTTGATAAACAAAAGTGAGATAAACAAAAGCTGTATGTATTTGCCATTGACAAAAGACTTTTGCCCAAATACTTTGCTGACTGAGAGATTCATATCTTCTTTACATTTCTCTGCACACAGAATCTTTCCTCTGACAACAAAAATAAGGACTCATAAATGGCATGCAATTAAATCAGGTAGTTGTTAAAATGTACTATTTTGTGGTTGATTTTATCTAATGCAATAATGCTTTGCAAAAAAAAAATATCTGTTCATACAAACAAAGCCATTCAGACAAAAGCTCCTGAGAGGTCTTCAGAATACATTTTATTCTGCAAAACCAGTTACCATAGTTAAATGTCCAGGTTTTAATCACAAAGATGAGTAGTCACTAGATAACTAGTGTATACAACACAAGGATGAACCAGAATCAACTGGTTTGTGCATCACCATACTAGCACTAAATCTGCTCAAATTGTCTCCCTAGACATCGATCCCGTCTCCCCGGACATCGTTCCCGACTCCCCAAGCCCCACACACTCTCTGTGTAAAACAGCAACTTAACCTATGAGTTCAGGGTCCCATGGGGCTCCCTTGGTCAACCCATCCCAATAGAACCTTTATCTCATACACTGTTCTATAAGTATAAATTCACTGTATTTATGAAGGTCTCTCCATGAGGAAGGAATCTTTGTTTCTTTTTGTTGTATCTACATTATTTGTAAGTGCCAAGCAGAGGGTAAGTGGTAAATAGAGTCTTGCTGAATAAAGTAGGAAGAATTATGTCCCACAGTTTCCTTTGCAGCCATCTCTGAAAACCCTTCATTTGAATGGAATTAAGTTTATCTCTGGGAAAATACATCATTAAAGACCTCTTCAGGAGAAATCAAATGTGCTAAAATGAATAGTGACAGCGAATGTGTTCAGTACATTAGGGCACAAAACAGGATAAAGCATTCCCTGGGGCAAAAACAGAAATTCTCTGGAGGGACACAATGTCCAACGTGCCTGACAGCGTCAGACACTATAACCTTATACAGTGTGTGACTCTTGAACTATTCTGAATGAGTGTTGGATGCTCCTGACTGGGTTTTCAGTCCCTTCACTAGTAAGGATGGAAGTGGCCAAGTCTTGAGAATTGAAAACAGAATAAAGACGCCCTTGATGAGCTGAGGGGCACTATTGCCAAGAGTTTCAGGTTCCTTAAGGGGAGGTGTGGCAAGAACCATGTAAAGTACTTCCTGTAATGAGTCCATACCATCAGGACTTGCTCAGGGGAACATTCAGGAGCCTAATGGAGCTTTCTAACACTGTCTTTAGGCACAACTGGCTGTGTTTCTGGGTGAAATGACAACCTGGTGTGTGCTCCTTGACCAACTGAGCTGCAGAAGACCAGCAGGATTTATTACAGGGTTTGATGGCAGTGCCTGTACCCTTCCAGGACATTTCTCTCACACACTAAGTCACCAAGGGGACATATGACCTCTCTTCTGTACTGAGGGTGATGGGTGGACAAAGAACATGGCTCCCTCCCCCTGCCTCCATTTTCCTTTGTTCTTAAATTTCTCTTCCCTTTATAATAGGCCAGGACTTATGGGTGTCTAAATTCCATGACATTTTATTGTCTGCATATTTGATGATGGCTATGCAGCGTGTGTTGCTTCAATGGCTGAATGAGCCACATAGAATGAGAGTGGGATCCCTCTCCAGTTAGATATTTCACTCCATTCTGATCCTATGGAAGGAAAAAGAAAGTCAAAAATAACCACTTTTTCAAATGAAGACTACTCTGCTTTCTTTAAAATTTGAGTATGTCAGGCAAGTGCTACAGGGTACACCTGTAATCCTAGCCCGGGGTAGACAGAGGTAAAAGAGATCTATAGAAAAGACCAAAACAGAAAAAGGAATATGGCATAGCTCCTAGGAGGGATCCAGGGCATTTGGGATGGTATGGCCATTGATGTGGCATACTTTTCTTAATGGAAGGATGTATTTGAATAACAGATTGCCACCTCGTAGACTCTGGACTCACTCATCTCTGCCCTGAACACAGCCTTAGTCACATATAAGGCATATGTGTGTGAGTGAGTTAGTAAATTCCAAGGCCAGATTTCAGAGTGATAAAGCATTTACTACTGAGGGTTGTAGTGAGGATTAAATTAAACTAAACACATGAAGGCTTAAAGACCATATACCACACAAAAGCATTCACAATTACAATTACTTCTATAAAAATAATTTTTGAACTCATAATATAATTATATCATTTCCCCTTTTTCTTTCTTTCTTCCAGACCCTCATATATATTCCTCTTTCTCTTTCAATTTGTTTTTATTTAAATACATATATACATGTATATATGTGTGTATTTATAAATAAGTAAATACAATTACTCACTCCAAATAATGTTACTTGTATGTATATTTCCAGGGATGACTATTTGGTATTGAATTGGTGTGCTGTTTTCTGGAGAAGACTGTTTCTCCCAATCTCAGCATTCCTTAGTGGTCTGTAGTTCTTTGTCTGTACTTGAGGTCCTGAGAATTTTTCTCTTTCCATGTTAGCATGTCTATTTTTAGTTAGCCGTGTTGGTGAGATTTCATGGGTATAGCTTCTGACATTTCTAGGAGACACAATCTCACAGCAAACTTTCTGTTTCTCTGCCTCTTACAATCTTCCTAACCTATCTTCTATGATGATCCCTGAGTCTTAGGTGTAGAGGTTTTATTGTAGATGTAGCAGTTAGGACTGGAATCCACAACTCTGCATGTTGATTGTTTGTGATTTTCTGTAATAGTCTCAGTCTATTGCAAAGAGAAGTTTCAATGGATGAGAGGTGAGAACCACAATTATCTAGGCATAAAGGTAAATATTTAGAATGTAGTTATGGGTTATGGTGGCTAGGTAAAGTGGCAGTTGTAAATTCTCTTTCAACATCCGTGGCTTCACTAGCCCTAGGAAGTTAGCAAGGCTTCCAGCAGCAGACATGATTTCTCTCTTGTTGTCTTAAGCCCAGTTACAGAGCTATTGGTTACCACCAAAGCTGTGTGCCACTACTGCATCTTTAAGGTTATCATGCCATGCTGGTCATTGTTGGGGCTCAAAGGCATCATAGTTGGTTATTTCCTTCCTTTAGAAGCTTGCACTGTGCCTTCTGGTACCATGAAAGCTGGTCCTCAGGGAGAAGGCACTCAGATCAGATCCAGTTCCAGGCCTCTGGGCCCTGTGTCCGAACTGCACAGTGTCCTCAGCAATAAGGACTTACCTTCCACCTCCTGGGGCAACCAAGGGCAATAACAATAGCCCAAAATATTTTGGGAGTCTCTTGGACAGCTCTGACAAACAACTCAAAAGAGGGGTTCTTAAGCTTGATTCAGGGGTTTTATTGAAAAGCATTGTCAGTCCAGGTGGGAAAATTTCATTTAAAATATATTACATCTTAAGATACACTACATTGATAAAAATGCATTAAAGATTTTTAATGTGATAGAAAAAATAGATGGTTACACATAGTCTCAACTCCTCTTCAGTGTAACTGATCAACTCTCCCCTCACCATCCTCTAAAAAGCAGAAACAAGCTTGTGTACTTTCCTACATCTCTTTCTTCATCTCCTTCTGCTCCAAGTGCTGGTCAGCACTGCATCTGTTAAGGGAAAAGAAAAAAAATTGGAAAGGAGACACCAGGATTCCAGCTGACCTTGCCCAAAGGAAAGGCTTTGGATCAGTATATGATGGTAAGCCCTGCAGC
Organism: Peromyscus californicus insignis; assembly: GCF_007827085.1. Taxonomy (NCBI): domain Eukaryota; kingdom Metazoa; phylum Chordata; class Mammalia; order Rodentia; family Cricetidae; genus Peromyscus; species Peromyscus californicus. The sequence goes on from NW_026294617.1 coordinate 104,020,272, forward strand.
ACGGTCCAGTCTTGCAAGACTTAGATTTGCTTTGCATTCACTGTGTGTAGCAATCCAGTACCTGTGATAATCCCAAGACACAGTGTGGTGATGTATTGTGTCCCCAATATACTGTGTCTCCCAATAAAATTTGCCCGGAGATCAGAGGAAAAAGCCAGCCATTATATTAAGCAGAAGTCAGGCAATGGTAGCACACGCCTTTAATCCTATCACTTGGCAGGCAGGGATCTGTCTGGATCTCTGTGAGTTCAAGGCCACACTGGGGAACAGAGCCAGGCACAGTGATACATGCCTTTAATCCCAGCACCAACAAAAGAGGTCTGGAGGTCTGTATAGACAGACAGAAAGTGACAGAGCTGGGCAGGAAGAGGAAGTGATGTAGCTGGGCTGAGAGGGCAAACAAGAGAACAGAACAGAAAGGCATATAGGTGTGGTTAGACAGGAGTAGGTCTCTTTGGAAGCTGTGGAGTTGGTGAGGTGAGGTTTGCTGTGGCTTTCCCTATTTCCTTGATCTCTCAGGTTTTCACACCCATATCTGGCTCCATGTTTTTTATTTAATAAGACCATTTAGAAATTTGTCTACAATATTGTTTACCATGAAGTTTTTTTCTTTTCCAAATTAAGTTTTTTGGCTAGGATACAGAGCTCCAAATGGGTTCCATTATGACTTTTGCGTACTCTACGTGATTATGCTTTGTTCTTATTTAGACTGTTCCATTGCTCTCTTCCCTCTTGCTGGATCTTTTCCTCCCTTTAAAAAGCCCCCATTCTGCTTTCATGACACATATTTTCCATTGCCCCCCTTTCCTCCTCCCTCTAAACTTCTTCTTTCCATATCCTGCCTTTCTATTTTCACTTTCTACACACACTTAAATCTAGATCCCACTTAAGAAAGAAAAATGTGACTTTAGTTAATTTTGATTAACTTAAAACAATTTTCAGTTCCTTTCAGTGTTATGCAAATGCCATAATTTTATAAAAATCTAATGTGCATATTTACATTTTCTTTGTGCATATGTGTTTCATATAATTTAGCCTATGACAAATATCGACAAGGATGTAGGACCTAAGAAACTCAGACACAATTAGTAGAATGTCAGTTGGCATTACCCTTTATAAATCTGCATGACAGTGTGGCGGTTAGCTGTTGCTGTGTAACAAACTAAAATTAGTGACAAAATGACAGCCTGTGTGGCAGGCAGGCAACTCTGCTAATGTGGTTTAGGTATAGTTCATCCTACCTGGAATTGGAGTAGGATGATTCACCCAAGATGAGTGTATTCTTCTCATCAGGCTAGCCAGGTATATTTTTAAAGAGAAGCAAGAAAGATAGCAAACCTAGCAAGTGCTTGTATAAACACTGTTTATACCTGCTTTTCTAATGTCCCATTGGCCTAAGAAGTCACATGATCAAGCCCAGCCTTGCATTGCTGTGGCATAAATATAAAGAAACATGATAAATTAGGCCAGTGTTCATTCAAATCAGATAATCATGTGCATCTCTATGACCCCACAATTTCTTTCTCTTTTTAAAATTTTTATATTATTATTGTTATTGTTATTATGGTTTTGCAAGCCAGAGTTTCTCTGTTTAGCTCTGGCTGTCCTAGAACTCGCTCTGTAGACCAGGTTGGCTTTGGACTCTGACATTCACCTGTCTTTGCCTCCAGAGTACTGGGATTAAAGGTGAGCATCACCATTGCACAGCTAACAATTTCACTTTTGAATACCTGACAAAAAGGTACACAGGTGCATGTTTTCACTAGGAGATATATACAAGAATACTCACAGCAGCCCCAATCATAACAGTCTGAAGCTGAAACCCAAATATCCATATCAGTAGTACATGGATAGGCAAACGTGATGGAATAGCACATAATGATGAAATCCCACGCAGACAGAGATACAGACAGAGAAATAAGAAGATAGATAAGGCCAGGCAGTGATGGCACACATCTTTAATCCCAGTACTTGAGAGGCAGAAGCAGGTGGATCTCTATAAGTTTGAGGCCAGCCTTCTGTACAAAGTGAGTTCTGAGATATTTAGGGTTGTTGCATAGAGAAACCCAGTCTCAAAAAAAAAAAGATAGATACACATGTAAAAATGTACCTGAGCAAACAGGCAGCAAACCTATGGGTTAGCAATTGGGGGGCAGCTCCTCTCCTAGGAAAGTAAGGAAGGGGAGGGAGTGTGTGGTTCTGTTTCTTGGCTATATACTGGTTATATGTTCATTCTCATTTTGAAAAGTTCATTAAGAGCTATATTTATATTCTACAGTGTTCTTTATTCATGCTCCAGTGATGAAGTTTAAGTTAAAGCCACTGACTGGAGTGCACACTTTTAATGCTTTTTTGTTTTTGTTTTTGCTTGGCTTGGCTTCAGTTGGTATTCTGTTTAATGACCTCTATTGTTCCTTGTGTGAAGGTGGCTGCATTTCAGAATTAACCAGCCAGTTAGTTGCATTATCGTTGGCCATCGCTTAGTTCCATTCCATTTAGCATAGTAAATGTTTGTAGAGAATTCCAGGCACAATGAGAGATCAGCATTCTTGGTTGCTTTTCAGACCTCAGGATTCCCAGTGTTTTCTTGTTCATCTGTTGATGGATATCTTGTCTAGTTCCTTTTCTTGGCTATTGTGAAAGGTACAGCAATATGCAAGTATCTCTGGGATACTCACATAGAATCCTCCCTCCACTTGTACACCCTGGGGTAGTATAGTGAAATCCTATAATTTGGTTTTAGGTTTTTGAGGAATTTACATACTATTTTCCACAGCTTGCATTGCCATCCCCAGTGTGAAGGGTTTTTCTTTCCCCATATCCATGTCAACATTTGTTATCATTTCTTCTTGACTGGGTCCAGATGGAATCTCAAAACTCATTCTCATGTTCGGTTGTTTGTTTTCCCCCAGAATCAAACAACTATTTTTTAAGACAATTTAGTAGGGCAGCATGTGTTAATTGCCTTCTGTAAAATAGATACTGGGTATTTTTAGTGGGAAGTTTTCCAGTGTCTCGCCTGGTCCTACCACCACTTGGTTCCACGCAAACACACAAAGGCTTATATTAATTACAAACTGTATGACCTATGGCTCAGGCTTCTTGCTAGCCATCTCTTATATCCTAATTCAACCCATTCCTATTAATCTGTTTTTCCATGTGGCTTCGTGGCATTACCTGTTCTCTCACATCTTGAATCTCCTGGTGGCAGCTTCCAGTGTCTGCCCGACTCCACCCTTCTTCCTCTGTCTTCAGTTTGAATGTACCACCTAACCTTATTCTGCCTCATCATTGGCCAAACAGCTTTATTTATCAACCAATGAGAGCAACACATATTCACAACATACAGAAAGACATTCCACAGCACTTCCCCTTTTCTGTCTAATCAAAAATGAAGGTTTTAACTTTAACATAGTAAAATTATATATAACAAAACAGTTATCAAGCAAGAATTACAGTTACAATATCTAGTCTATGTGTATTTGGTAAAATTAAAGAAAATATTCTATCATCTATCCCATATTTGTGAGTCAAAAGTTTTATATCTAATTTACCTTTATCATAACTAATGAAAACTATAACTATCTAGTCTTCAACTCCATCAAAGAACCCAGAAGGATGTAATATTACCTAAGTAAACAAGAAGTGCACTGTGAGCAACTTCTAAAGTTCTAGAAATGATGAGAGACATCTGGTTGCCTGGACAGTCACCCAAAGTTCCTCTGCAATGTTGGGGCATCCATCTTCAGCCTACAGGCCTAGAGTCTCTGGCAGAATATTGTGAAGCAGGGAATTTGAAGGATTGTCTCACCTATTGGCAAAGTTTGTCAGTTGCTTTCCTCTGTGTCCTGCAGAATGTCTGGCAGTATCTTCCATGAAGCAGGAACCTGGAGGACCATCTTGCCTTGTTTTTGCAAAGTTCAGTGGTCAATTTCCCATGGGTCCTGCATGTCCAGTCTATAAAACAACATACTGTCAAGCAGTATTAGCAAGAGCAGTTTCTTACCCAAATGGCCGGTTTTGCCAAGAAGAAGATAAACTCCATAGGGAGTGTCTTCGATGCCCATCTTCCTCTTTGAAGTAAATCAGTGCTGTCAGAAGCAGACATGCTTCACTGTCCACAAAAGTCTGTTTTTAAAACATTAAAACATATTCTGTAGATTTTTGAAGTGTTTGAAGATTACCTACCTAACTGAAATATATCTATGTATACCTTGAAAACTTAACTAACATGACTATAAGTTTGATTATCATAGATGACTGTTTACTTGGGACTGGGCAGCACACAGGAAAACTTCTGACTACAGATATTCCCAGTAATTATTTTTCGCTCTTTGTTTTTCCTTTGAAATGAAGAACTGTGTCTCCACATACTTCATCAAGATTGACCATACTCAGGAAATTCAAGTTCAGAAGGACAGGGAAGACTTCTATTATTGCAGGAGCCAGGGATGAATGGGACTATGAATACTTGGGAGAGGTAGAATGGAGGACCCCTTTTCTCCTCCCATTTTTTGGAGGGTGGGTTATTAGTAACAAGCCATCTGCAAAGCTCTTTGGTACCTTGATTCAAGACAAGATTCTTGTCTTCTCATGGAAAACCCTTGGTAAACAGCAAAACCTGGCTCTCAACACAAAAGCTTGGACAATTACTGAGAATTGCAGTCCAGACACAATGTCACTATACATCCATGTCTCTGTACTGCAGGATTAACATTTATCTCATTCAAGGGTAGCTCAGCTGTCAAATCTTCCTCCAATAGGGAAACAGATGACACCATAAGGGTCTGTTTCATTCATCAATTCCTGAGCCAAACAGGAAGAACAATAGACACATTTGTGCTGGCTTTTTGAATCAGTCTTTATTTTTAAAATCCTCATGACCTCCTCCTTTCATGTTGGTGCTTATTAATTGCACCCTTTCAATCCAAATCAAGAAAACATTAATTCTTTAGTAAAGTATTATTAAAAGAATCATAATCAAACAGACATGGTGGTGCAGGCCTGTAATCTAGGCACTTTGGAAGCTGGGGGAGAAGGAACACATGGACTGAATACACTGGACTGAGTAGTGAAAAGATGTCTCTAAAAAACAAAAACAAAAGAACCACCAGATCATGAGAGACATAATTCACAAACCATCTCATTTTATTTGTAGAGTAGGTAAGGGATACTTATCAGTAAGCATGACATTTACTACTGTGGTAGTTTGAATGAAAATGGCCCACATAGGATCATACGTTTGAATGCTTAGACATTAGGGAGTGTAACTGCTTGAGAAGGTTTAGAAGGGTTAGGAGGTGTGGCCTTGCTGGAGGAAGTATGTCACCGGGGGTAGCTTTGAGGTTTCAAAAGCCCACATCATGCCCAGTGTCACTTTATGCCTGCCTCCTATAGATCGGGATGTAAAGCTTTCTGCTACTTCTCTAGCACCATGCCTGCCTGTCCTGCTGCCATGCTCCCCACTATGATGATAATGGACACTCTGAAACTGAAAGCATGCCCCCAATTAAATGATTTCATTTTATGAGATTTCCCTTGGTCATGGTCTCTCCATTCCAGCAATAAATCTGTAACTAAAAGAGTTACCATCTTCACATTTCCAGATAGATCACTCTTGTTATAATTAGGATAACATAGTAGAAGAATATTCAACTTTATCTCCTAATCCACCTGTAAGCCTATTCTTAACCTTGTTTGCCACAATGAATATGATATCTACTCTAAAATTTGGCTCAGAACATTTTTTTTTTAAAATTTTCCCCTAGATGGCTCACATAATCAGAACTCACAGGATAGGATATATTTATGATCATCTTCAGACAACACATTAGTTAAGTAGAAAAAAAGAACAGCTGGCAGAGGAATAGCAACATCCTTATACATATACATTCAGGTTTAGATTTAGTTTATATGTTTTGAGCTAGGCATGGTGGGACTTGACTTAATTCTAGCACTCAAGGAGCCAAGGCAAAAGGTTTGAGAGCTAGAGGCTAGGCTACAAAGGGAAACCATGCCTCAAGATATCTCCTTTGAAGAGTTAATTTTGAATGTAGAAACTCCAGTAACCGTTTAGAATGCCCTATTGAATTTGTTGTTCTTCAAATTCAGGATCACATCTGTAGTTTGCACACAGTGACAGAGTAGATGGCTGACACCTCAGGCCCAAATAAGATTAAATCCAGAGCCCAAGTCTTATGATGGGGAGATTTTGTTGATGTGTGATTCACATATTTTATTGATATATTTGTGATTCTAAAGGTATTTTGTGATTATTCAGAGAGAAAAGAAAAACATTCAGTAATAATCAAATTTCTAAATAAATATTTATGAACCCAAACCACCTTGAATGCAGTATATTGCTCCAAACTGAACTTCAAACAAAAGTAAATCACATCCTTACATGGTATCATTGTGAAGATACACTGACTTTAATATATAAATGGTATTTACACAAGGTAAAGAATAAAAGTATAAATCATAACTAAGAGGGAGCCTAATGGGCCATTTAAAGAGGAAATACACTTTCTCTGAGAAGTTTTATTAGATTACAACATGAGGTATACACAGTTTACTTTTCTCACAGCTTATTTTATATTTCTTACTGTGTTCTGTATAAAAGCACGATTTTTTTTTATTGATTCTTTGAGAATTTCACATCATGCACCCCAATCCTACTCATTTCCCAGTCCCTCCATGCCTGCCCTTCACTCTTACAGCATCCCTCCACAAAAGAAAATTATATATACAAAACATTCCTCCACTCTTCCTACCTCTCCATTACATCTTTATTCATCTTAGTGGCATTGGGAGCTGCAGTGTGTCACACAATACACCCTTTTGTTCAAAGAGCTTTACCTGCAATTGTTTGTAGCATGAATTGTTAAAAGGTCTTATTAATAAAAACAAACCTGGAACTAGGTATTGGAGTGAACACTGAAAGATCAGAGAAACAGAACAAGCCACAGCCAACCTCACCTCGCCAATTTCTCAGCTGATTTTGTTTCTTCAAACTGAAAGCTTCTGAGTCCTCACCCAAATGGATCTCAGCTGCTAAAAATCTAAAAGCTTAAAAAGGCTCTAGTTCCTGGTCCTCATGCCTTATATACCTTTCTGCTTCCTGCCATCACTTCCATGTGTCACCATGCCTGGCTGTTTCCAGTGTGCCTTTGAACTCACAGAGATCCGGATGAATCTCTGCCTCCAGAATGCTAGGATTAAAGGGGTGTGTGCCACCATTTTCTGGCCTCTATGTCTATCTAGTGGCTGTTCTGTTCTCTGACACCAGATAAGTTTATTAGGGTGCACAATATATTGGGGAACACAATATCACTACAATTGTTCATTGTAGTGAATTGTTGGTCTGGTTCAAGATCTCTGGCTTTTGGTACACCACCAATACTGAACTGTCACCAAAACTCCTCTCGACTATCCTGCTGTTATCCCAGGCATGAAGATCCTGCAGCTCTGATTCCACAGGACCAATCCTTTCACATGCTCTGGCAGGTTACACATAGATAGGGTAGATGTTGGGGTGGGCCAACTCAAAGCACTGGATGTGGGCCTGAGTGGTAGCTGAGTTGATCAGACTGGGCCACTGGGACTGCTCCCCGTTAGGTGAGGGACATAGCCAGCTCTCCTGTATTCAGGACGTCTGGATCAACTTTCCTGTGCCTGTGGTGAGAGGTGGCACCAGCTCTTCCTCTGCAGCAGCCAGCAAGGGGCAGGAATTCAAACAAAAACAACATATTTTAAAGGGAAAATTTTTAGAAAGCACAGAAAGACATAAAGAATTAATTCTTGTGTTCAAAGGATGGACTCTCATCTATTTATCCCTTCTGTGTGCATCTGCATCGTGTGCATCTGCATTGTGTGCAACGTTCAATGGCACTTTTCCTACTACCTTTTTTGGCAAAATAATGTTTATTTGATATCCCAGGAATATTTGTTTAAAGTTAAACATGAGACATCCAAATTGGCCACTCAGATTCCCAAAATCTTTTTCCAAGGTCTAGCTGGGTGAATTTTTCAGATCCCTGCTCCACACATGCTTATCAGCCCCCAGATCTAGCCTGGGTTCCACATCTAGTGTTTAGGCTTCTACTATGAGCTTCCATGCCTGCCTGTCACTGGCCCACAGGCTCCACCCACACCACATCCAACCTTCCAAGACAGCAAGATCCTGCACATCTTTCTCTAGTGTCTGCCTCAGTGAGTCTGCCTGATCCTACTCTCCATATATAGTCAATAACGCACCAAATATCCCCAAATTCCAGACTTGTACCAAGATGTACTGTGGGGGCCCACAGAGGTTCCCTAGTAAGACCTTACTCAAGGTCAGAAAGTCTGAACTTGCTTTACCCAGCAGGACTGAATAATGGGATGATTTGGCCAAGGGCATGGTTACCAGGTGTTTTGAAGGGTCTACATTTGTTGGTACTTTATACCTCGACCTTGGAAGGGGAGGTCTTTTGCCCCTACCCTTGCTGATGGATAAAAGGCCCATTATTATGATCAATCCATGTTAATCTATTAAATGGGTAACAGAATTTATTAAGGTATAAATTGAGGAAATACACTCATGATTACAGAACAGAGTAGACAGCAGAAGTTGTCCTCTGATCTGACCAGGAGCGAATCCACCTCGCAGGCAGGAGCAGGGACCAGGCACATGTGACCCTTCTCCAACTCTTTATAAGAGGTTGTGTACAATGGCAGGAAGCACCACCTCCTTTGGGCTGTATAGCCCAAGGTCATGAGTGGAGCAAATAACACTAAAGCCCATTATGAATAAAGTCAAGGCAACTGAGTTTTGACCCAGGGCCCCCCTGAAGTTATCCTGTGTCTCTATCTTTCTCTCCTTCTGAGCCTATATTTCTATCTAATTGCTGTGGGATGTTCTATATGTCAAGTGTGTTGCTGATTGGTCAATAAATAAATCACTGATTGGCCAGTGGCCAGGCAGGAAGTATAGGCGGGACAGGGAGGAGAATAGAGCTGGGAAGTGGAAGGCTGAGTCAGAGAGACACTGCCAGCCGCCATGATGAGAAACAGCATGTGAAGATGCTGGTAAGCCACGAGCCATGTGGCAAGGTATAGATTAATGGAAAAGGATTAATTTAAGCTTTAAGAACAGTTAGCAAGAAGCCTGCCACGGCCATACAGTTTGTAACCAATATAAGTCTCTGTGTTTACTTGGTTGGGTCTGAGCGGCTGTGGGACTGGCGGGTGACAGAGATTTGTCCTGACTGTGGGCCAGGCAGGAAAACTCTAGCTATATCTAATACTTCCTCATTCCTCTCTCCTCCCCACCAAGAACCCTTTGACAGGTCAGAGGTGGTCTCCTACATCCTGCATGTCCTGCACACCATCCTAGTCCCCTGTATCTATCTGACTTCATCCCATCTAAGCCATATCCAGCCCCTAGGCCCAGCTCGACACACACATCCTCTCTTCTGGCCCAACCTACTCTATCCACATCTGATACAAAACAAATAAAAGAAGTCCACATGCCCAGATTTCATCACAAAAAATAGAAATAATATGAAAGATTAGGCTAGTATCCCATCTGCAAGACCTACTAGTCTTGTATAAATGTTTGACAATGAGAATGACCTAGATGAACTCTGGGACACAGAATTTAAAAGAACAATTAATTATAAACTTCATTAAGGAATTAAAATAATTTAAAGAAAACACAAAGAAATAGCTCCACGGACTTATAAAGAACTTAGTGAGAACAAATGCCCAAGTGATGCCCAAGAAAACACAAACATAAGATTGGTAGAAACAAACAAAACACTCCAGTATTCAAAAAAAGAAACAGAGACATTGAAGAGGACTTAAGCTGAAATAAAGATGGAATTGAAAAACCCAGTAATCCAATTAGATAACTCAACTATAATGAATCAAGCAGAATATAGAATATCAGGACTTGAAGATAATGTAGAGGATCTAAATGAAATAAGCAAAAAATATGAAATATTTAAAAATCACATAGGAAAGGAATATGCAGAAAATATCAAACACTGTGAAATGATAAAATGTTCAAATCATAGGTACAGATAGGGAAGAGAATCCCAGGTCAATGGCATTAGCCAGATCATCAATAAGATCATGAGAGAAAACTTGTCCAAACTAAGGAAAGATACAACTTCACAAGTACAAGAAGCACAAAGAACACCAAGTAGACAAACCAGAAAAGAAAACTCCCACAGCATATCATAGTCATGATACTAAGTTTAAAGAACCAAGGGTATTGAAAGTTTCAAGAGAAAAAAAATACAAGTCACAGGTAAAGAATAATAGCTGATTTCTCAATGGAAACTTTGAAAGCCAAAAAGGCTTGGGTCAATGCATGCCAAGTCTAGATGAAAGAGAAAGGAAAGCTTCCCATAATCTAAAGAAATTATATCCAACAAGCGAAGCTTCAAGAAGACACAGGAAGTAATATTATGGTATAAAGAGAGGAATGAGCAGTGCTAAGAGATTGTAGAACACAAACATCACCGCCAAAATTCAACAACACAATCTACACACATTTCAATAAGAACTTTATATATTAATGGCCTCAGCTTTCCAATCAATAGACACAGGCTAGCTGAATGGATCAAGAAACAAAGACCATCTATGGTTTGTATATGAGAAACACATCTTAACTCTAAAGTCAGGAGCCACCTTAGGGTGAAAGGATGAACAAAAGTACTTCAATCAAATGGGACTAGGAAAGCCGCAATCAGGTATTGCTACCCTAATATCTGACAAAATAGGCTTCAAAAGAAAACTATTCAGGAGAGATAAAAAAGGAAACTTTATTATATATATAAAATATTCCACTTAAACAGCAAAGAATATGCATTCTACTCAATAGCACATTTTAGAGATCATCCAGTCCCTAAAATAAACCATATCCTGGAACCAAAACCAAATCTTTACAAATTCAGAAAGCTTGAAATAACTCTGTGTATCTTATCTGATAGTAGTGCAATAAAACTTATAACATACAGCCAACAAATTTCTAGTGGATATATAAACTCATGGAGAATAAACAATTCATTACTGAATGATGAGTGGGTCAAAGAGGAAATCAAGAAAAACAATTCAAAGTGTCCTGTACTAAATGAAAATGTAAACATACCACAACAAAACCAGGCTAGGCATTAACTCATGATCTTCTTGCTTTAGTGCCCAAGCAGCTGAAATTACAGCTCTGTGCTTTGGCTCATCCCAGTGTCTGCGAGGATCAACTGCTAGATTGCAGTACAGCTTCCTATCTCTACCTGGACCCCTCAGCTCCCTCTGTCTGCACTTTGCTGAGCAGGTTTCTGCACACACATGGACAATCACATACAAACTCTGTAGCTTACCATTCAAGATTTCAAATGATTTGGGAGCTGGGGAAATGATGGCTTAGCCAGAGAGAGTGCTTGCTATACAAACACAAAGAATTTTTTATTGTTTTTTTTTTATTAAGGAATTTTTTTATTCATTTTACATACCAACCACAGATCCCCCTCTCTTCCCTCCTCCCATGCCTTCAGCCTCTCCCCCCCACCCTCCCCATTCCTTCCTCCAACAAGGTATGGCCTCCTATGGGGAGTCAGTAGAGCCTGGTACATTCAGTAGAGGCAGGTCCAAGCCCCTCCCCTTGCATCAAGACAATGTAAGGTGTCCCACCATAGGTGGTGGGCTCTAAAAAAGCCAGCTCATGCACCAGGGATAGATCCTGATTCTACCTCCAGGGGGCCCCTTCAGCAGATCAAGCTACACAATGGTCTCGATTATGCAGAGGGCCTAATCCAGTCCCATGGAGGCTCCACAGCTGTTGGTCTAAAGTTCATGAGTTCCCACTAGTTTGGTTTGGTTGTCTCTGTAGGTTTCCCCATCATGATCTTGATGCTCCTTGCTCATAGAATCCCTCTTCCATCTCTTCAACTGGACTCCTGGAGCTTGGCCTAGTGCTTGGCTGTGGATGTCTGCATCTGGAAAGCACAAAGATCTTAATTCAAATCCCCAGCACGCATATAAAAAGCTGAGCATGGCCATGCAGGAGCATATGATCCCATCAATATAAGGGGCAGAGACAGGGGGATCCTTGGGTCTTGCTGGCTTCAATCTTACCTACAGTTTCAGTGAGAGACTCTGCAGCAAAGGAATAAAGTGGAGAGTAATTGCACAAAACACCAGATATCTTCTTTTGGCCTTCTCACAAGTGCATACAATCACACACACATGTACCTAAAACACACACACACACACACACACACACACTCACACACACACACACACACACACATACACACATATACACACACATACAGAGAGAGAGAGAGAGATTCACACACACATCATTCAAACATACAGAACAAAAAAGTAAATAAGAAAAATAATTCTCATTAATTAATTTAAAAAATATGTCCATATTTGTGTGTATCATACTGCTAAGTTAACTTTCCCCACCAGGGAAAGTGATCACTCTTCTAGGTTTTATTTCTATGATTTCTCACTGCTCCAGGCTCTTCCTGATTATGTACAAATGTTAGCTGGAAATTCTGACATGAATATAGAGAAAGAGGAAACATTTTATGGAGCTAGTAGGTTCTTCTCAAGATTCTGTCAATTTAGGCATGGAAAAATGTAAATATCTTTATAGTCACAAAGAGACAGAGTCATGCTACAGAAAGATGAAAAGAGAAAGGGGAGTTAGGATAACTTACTGTTTAAAAACAGAAAACCAGGAGAGATTTCTTAAAGTAGGAAACTTTGGGGTTGAAGTACTTTTGTGAGCATCATGTATCTTGAATGACATTGTAAAAAGAATGACATTGATTTTAGGAAAAGATGTTTCACAACAGAACACCATAGTTGAAGGAAGATCTAACAACTGGTCTTTATACCAACAAAAGCTGGCAGAGTGGACCCATAGAAGCTGTTAAATAACCAGCACCCAGACATCACACTGTTCACACTCCTTAGACTGTATGAAGACAAACAATCTGGTCATAGCATTAGCAGAAATTTCCAATCCAATAGCTATTCAAGTAGACAACGTGTTAGGAGACTCTAACATCAGTCATTTTCTCAGAAACTGGTAAGGAAACACTGCCCTGCAACTAAGTTATAATTCTGTTTCCCAGAATTGTTTGTTGTACTTAGAGATTTTTTTTATAAAGTATGCAGTATTCATTGATATCTGAGAACAACACTTAAAATGACAAAGAGAAACTGTCATCTCCCTCTGGTACCATAGTGGTACTAACATCATGGGAGTGAGCAATCACTTTCTGATTGTATGTATGACCTAGTCCATAAGATGAAACCCATACCTGGCACCATTATCTGGGCAAGAAGCTGTATCTTTATGGGTCATTGGCCCTAGGGGAGAACTTACTACTATTATTCTACTAAATGAACATCGTATTAAACTAACTCATAACAACTTATTGTTATATCTACAGATTACTGAATCTCTCAGTCCTCATAAGAAAAGCTTCTATTTTTAGTAGATAGTGATTAACACAGAATCTTACAACTGGTCAAAGTACAGAGAATAAGGGACCATGGAATGCCTATCCGTAAATGAAACATATTTACTGCATCCCTCCTCAGAAGGTTCAGGGATCATTGCAGAAAAGGAGACAAACAAATGTAAGAGCCAAACATGGTGAATGACTACAAGGAAAGAACATCCTCCAGACTACAGGGCAGCTGCACATAGGAGATGATAGCGGTTGTAACAGACAACATGCACAAGACCTGTGTAAGCTCAAGACAGACCAAACCCCAACATGGGGGAAATGATGGACAAAAAATCCCACCTTGTGCTGAGGAGCTACTAGCAACTGTTAGCTGCTGGGAGAGGGAATTAGTTTTCTTGAAGGGTGTAGACCCTTGTAGGTCAACCACACTCTAGTAGATGGCAAGACATTCAAGAATGTATAGGCTCTTCCTGTAAGCGGCCTAAGGTGACCAGGGAAGATGGTTCGCTACTCACAAGACCCAGAAAACCCTACAAAATCATGCAAATCAAGAGGTTCAAATCTTCGGGTTAACTTTAAGAACACCCGTGAAACTGCTCAGGCCATCAAGGGTATGCATATCTGAAAAGCCACCAAATATCTGAAAGATGTCACTTTAAAGAAGCAATGTGTGCTTTTCCGGCGGTATAATGGTGGAGTCGGTAGGTGCGCCCAGGCCAAACAGTGGGGCTGGACACAGGGCCGCTGGCCTAAAAAGAGTGCTGAATTTTTGCTGCACATGCTTAAAAATGCAGAGAGTAATGCTGAACTGAAGGGTTTAGATGTGGATTCTCTAGTCATTGAACACATCCAGGTGAACGAAGCACCTAAGATGCGCCAACGGACTTACAGAGCTCATGGCCGGATTAACCCGTACATGAGCTCCCCCTGCCACATCGAGATGATCCTCACTGAAAAGGAACAAATTGTTCCAAAGCCAGAAGAGGAGGTTGTGCAGAAGAAGATATCCCAGAAGAAACTGAAGAAACACAAACTTATGGCACGGGAATAAATTCTGCATAAAATAAATGCCGATAATAGTAAAGGTCTTCTGTCTAAGCATTGTCTCAGCTTGCCTGTCAATCCACCCTGGTGGGAGGGATGTTTATGATGCTGGAAAGGTTTATTAAAATGATCCAACAGTGAAACAGACTGTTGGGAAACAACTAAGACATGGAAAAATGACTGTCTAGTTTTATTTGCATTTACTGGGGAACTGTTGGGTAGAAGACTATAGGACCTTGGTTATATAATAAATCTGCCTTTAGGGGGAAAAAGAATGTATAGAAAGCATAAATTGGACTCAATGGGCATAAAAACAAAAGCAAACAAAAAGCAAAAAAGAGACACAAAGTTGGGTGGGTAGGAAAGGGGGTGTGTATCTGGAAGGAGTTATGGGGGAGTAAATATGATAAAAACATTGTTTGAAATTTTCAAAGAATTAATAAAACTTATTTATTTATTTTTTAATTTTATAATTTAATTTAATTTTACATATCAGCCACGGATATGTCCCCTGTCCTCCCTCCTCCTCCCCTGCCTTCCCCCCAATTCACCCCCCATTCTCATCTCCTCCAGGGCAAGGACTCCCCTGGGGGTTCAGCTCAGCCTGGTAGATTCAGCCGAGGCAGGTCCAGTCCCCTCCTCCCTTCATCCAGGCTGAGCAAAGTGTCCCAGCATAGGCCCTAGGTTCCAAATAGCCAGCTCTCACCAAGGACAGGTCCCGGTCCCACTGCCTGGGTAAAAAGAGATGTGCAAATCATAATACAGAAACTCAAGAAAGCTAGATACGATGGTGTAAAATTCATATTCCCAAACTCGTGAAATACAGAAAAGTTGCTGTATTTCATGACTAGCCTGGTGCACAAAATAATTTTCAGTCCTTGTTTAGGAACAAAAACAAAAGCAACAAAACCCCCAGAAACTAGAAGTACAAACCAATACAAAGAGGCACAGCAACTTGATCCCTCCAAAAATCCACAACTCATCAGTCACTTAAGGCAAAGCCACAAAATGGCAGATGAAGATTTTAAAAGTTTATTAGTAAAAAAAAGATCAATAACCTTAGAGAAATCACAAACACCTGGTTTCAGTATAGGACCTGAGAGGAAAGCTAAGAACCTAAAAGGAAAGGTTAGTCAAGTGGCTGAACAAACACCAACTTGGAAAGAAATTTTAGCAATAAAATTGAGATATGGGGGTGGGGTGGGGACAGAAACATTAGAAAGAAAAATTTCAATAAGTCAAACAAAAAACACAGTAGAAAGCATCACCAAGAGACTAAACCAACCATATAAGAGAATATCTGGAATAGAGGCTGATGCTGAGGAAGTACTGATGTAAACATTAACAAAAATGAGTAAGGAAGTAGGACCACAACATCCAATACCTCTTGAAGTCATCAAGATCAATGCGGTAAATGATCAAATCAAAAGTCATGGAAAATCCATCCAGTGAGCGAGCTTATAATAGAAAATTTCCCAAAGGAGAGGACAGGCGCACAACAAATGATGGGCACTTGCCAGAGAAACTTCCCAATGACACTATAGTCAGGATGACAAAAACACAAAGCCAGGGGAAAAGCTAGTAAGAGCTATTAGGGAAGCGCACCTACTCTTCTAGGAAGGCAAACACTCCAGTTTAACGCCAAATCCCCAGTCAGCAATCCTAAAACCCAGGAAAGCATTCAGTGATATCCTTCAAGCTCTGAAAGGAAATAATTGCTAGTCAAGGTGGCTACATCCAGCCCAGCTATCTGAAAATTGACGGAGAAATACGGATGTTTCAAGACAAACACAACATAAGGCAGTTCGTGGTCACGAAGCCAGCAAGAACAAGAGACTTAAAGCAATGCTATGCACCGAGGAGGAGAGAGAGTCTCAACGTAAAACCACAGGAAAAATACATAAAGAATAAAGAAGAGAAAAATACATGGATAAGGGAAAGCTAGAAATCCATAGTGTCCAACGCAGTAAACTGGCATATTCCTAAAACCAACTGGAGAGAAAGTAAAGAGCAATCATCCAACCATCTACGTGAACAATCAACAAAATTAGAGGAACTGGTATATGTTTCTCAGTGATATCTTAGGTGTGAATTGTCTCAGTTCACCAATAGAGATATACAGACTGGTTTAAAAACTAGATTCAACTATCTCTTGTCTCCAAGAAACTCACTCACTGGCAAATATACTCACAGACTGAGTCAAAGAAAGGAAACAGTCTATGGAGAGAATGGAAGCTGTAAAAATAAAATAAAACTGATGTAGCTATTCTGATAGATGACAAAGTAGACTTCAACCCAAAATTTGTCAAAGTAAGAAAGAAGGCCACTACATATATATCAAAGGAACAATTTATTAAGTAGATATAACAATTATAAATGTGTTTGGCTGAGTTCTTGGGCACCTGGTTTCATAAAATAAACACTAATGGACAAAAATGGTCATACAGGTCCTGATAACAGTTAAAGAGTGTGACTTCATGGTCTACTCATCTTTATACAGTCCTCCAAATAAAAGTTAATAGAGAGACTTCCAAGTCATACTACAGGTCAAGTGGATTTAACAGGCTTACATAGAATATTACATTCAGCCAGCAGATATGGAATACACGTTCTTCTCAGCAGCCCATGCAACCTTCTTTAATGCAGACCACATTCTAGGCCACATATCAAGCCTTAAGGAACACAAAGAAATTTAAAGAATTGTCTGCATCTTATTTGATCATAATTGGCTAAAATTAGAAATAAAAAACTATGGAAACTACATAAATACTTGAGATTAAACAAAATAACACTCTTGAATAACTAGTGGGTCATTAAAGAAATAAAAAATGAATAAAATTAATCTAGAATCAAGAAAAAATTAAACACAATTTGTCAGAACCCTGGGGCACAACTAAACCAACCCCAAGTAGAAAGTTTAAAACTCTGATCTTTGACAGTAAAATATTAGAGATCTCCAGTAGACAATCCAGTCACACAATTTGAATTCTTAGAAAACAAGAACAAGCCAAACCCAAAGCAGTATGTGGCAAGAATTTTAAAAGATCAGGACAGAAATGAATGGAATGATGATTAAAAAAATATTGTGAAGAGTCAAGCAATGAGTTGAGCTGCCAACATTAAATCAGGATGGCAACATTAAAACAGTGGCACTGGAGAAGAGGTATGTCCCAGAGCAACTCGCCTGTGAACTGCACAGAGACATGAGGAAGCAAGGCTTGGGGACAGGGGAATGTCAGGGACACCCCCAGGCCTGACTGTGTGGTGTGGTGTGTGTACATGTATGTGATGTGTGTGGTGTGTATGTGTGGTGTGGTGTGGTGTGTATATGGTGTTCATGTGTGTGTGTGTTTTGTGTGTTGTGTGTGTGTATGTGTGTGGTGTATGTGTACGTGTGTGTGTATATGTGTGTGGTGTGGTGTGTGTGTATGTGTGTGGTGTGGTGTGTGCGTGTGTGTATGGTGTTCGTGTGTGTGTGTGTGTGTGTGTATGTGGTGTATGTGTACATGTGTGTATATGTGTGTGGTGTGTGTGTGATATGTGGTGTGTGTGTGTGTGTGTGTGTGTGTGTGGTGTGTATGTATATGTGTGTGTGATGTGGTGTGTGTGTGTGTGTGTGTGTGTGTGTGTGTGTGTGTGTGTGTGTGTGTGTGTGTTACATGTGGAGGTCAGAGGACCACTTGCTTGAGGAGTTCGGTTCCCTCCTCCCATCAGGTGGTTGTCAGAGCTGGCAGCAATTAGTCTTACTTAACCCCTCTTCATCTCCAATGGAGCATTTTTTTGTTTTAATTAAAAAGAGAGACTAGCTCATCCCAACAGTTTTGAGCTAAAATAACTTTTGTTGGTTCAGTGGTTAAACTTTAATAGTCAATATGTGAGTTTATCGTGTGTTAAAAATACAGCCTGTAGGCAAAGACATTAGAATTACTAGATCTACAGCCCACTCCACATTTCACAGATAGAACTGTGAAATAGAACAGTCTAGCCCCATTTCACAAGTCTGTGTGGACTGAGCACCTTCTACAGATGCCTGGTCGCCTGCTGTCCTCTAGTGGTAGAGCCAGAGATAAGTTCATTTATACAGTGAAAATCATTGTCAGAGGAACTGCTCATCATCAATCATGTTGGTCTCCATAGATTGTACAACAAAGTTACAACTCCTAGTTATCTTGTTATCTATATTCATATTAGCTAACATTCTTTTCATAGAAATCATATAGCATGTGTTTCTCTTTGGGGAAACAATATATTTACAAAGTTTTCCTGTATTTAACTCATCTCTACATTGGTTTAAAACTAAATTATTAGTTATGAGTTAATACCTTATCAACGGTATTTATCTGCTTAGGCTTACTCGTCTATTTAGACACTGGAACGTATTCCCCCATCATGCAGCATGTGATAGGAATGAACAGGAGGAGGGAGAAAGTGATCAGAGGGAGGGAGGGAGGAAGGGAGAGAAGGAGGGAGGGAGGAAAGAAGGAAAGAAGGACGGAAGGAAGAGGGAAGGAAGGAAGGAGTTACAATGACCTGGAGTGTCTCCCTTTCCACAGAGACATGGGGAACAAGTGAAAACAGATTTACCAATCACAGTGACAAGTGTAAATTACATTTTAAAATGATATAGATATGGTTTACCTCCTCTCCTGGCTCTTACTAATTAATACACGTCTTGGTAGTCAAAGCTGCGTGCTATTATACCTCCTATTAAATTTATAAACTATCATAAGGGCTTTTAAACTATTAGTTCTTAAAGATACTGTAGTATATTTCACATGTAGATATCAATGAATTTCTTAGGGTGGAATTGTTGAATCAAAGGGTTTTATATGCATTTAAATATATAGGGGCACTGTTTTTGTATTGTGCCCCCAAAAGGCCTGGAGTACCCCATTCTCCCATACTGGCATGTATGAAAATTATAATTATTTCCAAATTGACAGGTTGAAGATGACCTTATCATTTTAATGTAGGTTTTCTTTAGTTACAGATGGAATGTGCCCACTTTCCCAGGGAAACAAGACATGTGCATCTTCTGTTTTCATTTTAAATTGTTAATGTTTAAGATCTTTTTACATAGCCAGAAAATCTATACTTTTCCATGTGTCTTGTAATTACTTTTCTGTATAGAAATTTAAATATTTAATGGTCAAATGAATGATTGTCTTTTAGGGTTTTTTTTTTCTTGTCTACAAAAGATCTTTCATGATAGAGATTATAACGATTTGTTCCAGCTTTCTTTGATATGTTAGCAGTTTCTAAAATTCAGTCATCTAGAATGATTTTGGTGAAGGGGAACAAATGGAGATTTGGCTTTATTTCCTATGCAAATAATCCACTGTTTTATCTAATGCTTTATAAAGTGGTCTACTCTTTCTGATTGTGTTGAGATGATACATGTGCCATATACCAAATTTCCAATGATTTTGATCAGTTTCTCTTTCTGGATTCCCATTCTATTTTGCTATCTACGGCAACCACACTCTGAACTGTTTTAATAAAAGTGACTGAAAATGCATTTATTTTCTGGTATGATAGCCAGGTTGGACAACAGTATCCTTTATTTGAAGCGTGCAGAGTCTTCTTGATGAATCCGCATGATTTCTTTTGTTTCCCTTCTGTGTATGTGGATGGACTTAGAGACCAAAGGTAGGTATCAGCTGTCTTCCTCTATTGCTCACCTCCTTGTTTTTAATTGTTATAATTCATCTTTTTGTTTCTACAATTTTATACATACAAACTAACCATTTTCACTCCCTCTGTCTCTCTACTATCCCTGCCCACCCTTCCCACAAATCTCTTTGTCATCTTCATGCCTATTCAATTTGTTATATGACCCACAGAGATAACCAAGGCCATCTGTGTGACCCCAGATTTGGAGCTAGCCATTGGATGCTGGAGGGCTCAGCAGTGGATACAATACTGAACAGTGATCCTGCCTCTCCTGGATTCCATCAGTAGCCAATAATTCAATGAAGTGTAGAACCTCCTTAGCTTTCCCCAACCTTGCTTTCTTGATTGATTGTTGATATGACCAGTTTGGGCCAGTGAACAGTTGTGTGTTAGTGATTGCCGTGGATCTATCAAGTCTAGAGGCTATACTGAGTCCAGCCCTTCACCCCATCTTCTTTTACTCACATACGTCCAGCCCTCTCTTCCACAGTGTTTTCTGCACCATGGAGGGGGTGGTATCAGTGACTTGTTTATGGATGGGCCCCCCTCTGTCATTTATTCTTTGCCTCCTGGGAGAAGATTTCTCTGTGAATCTGGAACCACCAGTTGGGCTTGCCAGGTCTCATCCTGTCCCCAACCCCGCACAGCTCCCAGGCCTGGGGTTACAGCTGCTCTACCCAGCTTTGATGTAGGTGCTGGGGATCCAAACTCGGGTCCCCACGCTTTTGTAGCGAGCACTTGAACAACTGAGCCACATTCCCATCCTCTCCTTCTTAGTTTTAATAATATTTTAAAATTAACTTTATAGGAAACACGCAAAGTAATGGGCTTTATAACAGCACTTTCATACGTATTTGTTATTATACCCTGCTCTCAACTGAATACCTCTCTCACTGCCCTCCCCCACACCCATATTTTAAACCATTTTATTGTCTTTAGGGTTTTTGCATTTGTTATTCTCTAATGGGCCTGTTCTTATTCAGAAATATAAACACAATTAATATCTCATTAATCTGGGGAGTTGGGCATTGTATTCAAAATAATAAATCAATATAAATTTCCAACAAAATTCTTTTCATTTTTTTTTTGAGATTAAAATATAATCCCATCACTTCTCCTGTCCCATTTTCCTCCCTCCGACCCTCCCATGCACCCCTCCTTGTTCTCTTTCAAATACATGGCCTCTTTTTCCATTAATTGCTATTACATGCATGTACATGCTGCACAGGGAAGGACTATTTCCCTCGCTTTCATCACTGAATGAGTCCAAGGAGAAAGGCAAAATGCTCTCCCTACTGTGACTCATCCCCATGCAATCAGTAGGGGCCAACATAGGACACAGAGACTGAGAGAGACTCTACCTACCTTATGGTCTTTGGCTTTTCCTGTTGGACTCACTAACACAGCTTTGGGGTGGACAACATCATCAGCTCTCCTGGATCTCCAGTTTGCTAACTGTGGATTATGGAGGTTTCTCAGTCTCCATAATCATGTGAGCCAATTCTTTACCCAAACAAAAAACCAACAATCCTCTTGATATCCTTATTGCTATATATACTTATTGGTTCTGTTTCTTTGAGTTAATTAATGGCCATTGACATTTACTTTTATATGAAACAAAGTCAAGGACTTCTGGAAGCATGAGGCTGCTGCTTAGTTGTTGTTTTGTTTTTTTGTTTTGTTTTGTCTTTGTCATCAGTGTGGCATGTTCTTGAGTCATCTGGGAAAGGGAACATCAACTGAGAAAGTGCCTCTATCAGATTGCCTGTAGGCAAGTCTGTGGAGTATATTCTTGATTAGTGACTGAGATGGGAAGGCCCGTCCCACTGTGGTCAATGGCACCCTGGGCTGGTTGTCCTGGGTTGTATAAGAAAACAGGCTGAGCAAGCCAAGGAGAGGAAGCCATTAAGCAGCTTCCTCCCGGCCTCTGCCTCAGCTCCTGCCCTGGCGTCCCTTGATGATGATTCAACTGTGAGGTGACAGAAGCCTCTTCTCCCTAAGCTGTTTGTGATCAATGTTTTATCACAGAACAGCAAAATGAGACAAGGCTGGAGTCAAGAATTAGGAGGGCAGTTTGAGAACAAGAAAGGGCTTACTTTGCTTTTCTGGGTTTTTGTTTTGTTTTTCGGAAGAAAATTTAGAGCTACTAAACTGGGCCCATTTTCTTGTACAAAAGCTATTTCTTCTGAAGAAAAGTTACTTTTCATTATTTGTGAAATGATTGCTTTGCTATATTCTTTGGCAGCATTACAAATGGAAGAGATGGGGCCTGTATCTTTCAGGAACAGAGGGTGCTGTTGGAGATAAAGACTAGGTACCTAGTCCAGCTTTGTCATTTTATGGCTACATGACTGTGGTGGTTTGAAATAGTGGCCTCTAAAGGGAGTGGCACTATTAGAAGATGTGGCCTTATTGGAGTAGGTGTGGTCCTGTTGCAGGAAGTGCGTCACTGTGGAGGCAGGCTTTCAGGTCTCATATACGCTCAAGACACTGTGTCTCAGACCACTTCTGTTGCTGGCACAAGATGTAGAACACTCAGCTATCTCTCAGCACCATGTCTGCCTGTGTGCTGCCAGGCTCCCCACCACGATAATAATAGACTGAAACTCTGAAACTATAAGCCATCACCTCAATTAAATGTTTTCCTTTATAAGATTTTTTGTGGTCTTGGAGCTTCTTCACAGCAATAGACAATGATCTTACACAAATTATTCAATTTCTTTGCCCCCTGCGTCATCTGTAGCTGCCTGATAAGATTGTGGTGGAGACAATAGACATTTCCGGGCCACTTTCCAGTAGCAAGCCTGCAGTAAGTGTGACTCACCACGAGGATCCTGGTTCCTGCCTACCTGAGCACTCAAAACAGTGGGTGGGGCCACGAGGATCCAGGAATCACCGAACAGAGGAACACAGTGGTTCCCTCTCAGTTCCTGTTTAATTGCTGCCCACCTGACCAGGTGATTCCATTCAAGTCTCCCTCCCCTTGCATGCCATGGGAAAATTTTCAGCAGTTCAAAAGGTCAACTGTTTTGAACTTCCTTCCAGTGCTGGTGTGAATTTACTTCTGCCAGGAGAAGATACTTTATTTGTCAAAGATTCAAAAGGGAAGAGAAGGAAAAACAAAAACAAACACAAACAAAAAAACATTCAGAGGCAGCTGGAATCATATGTCCTCAGCAGAAGACTAACGGAGAGTTTTCAAAGGTGCGACTCAGCATTCCCTGAAGAAACACACACACACACACACACACACACACACACACACACACACACACACACATTCACACACACACACACACACACACATACTGCTGCTGCTCCTCCTGGACTTCTGTGTGCAGCTTGTGTAGACTTTCTCTGAGCAGCTTCACCGACTTTACTCTTCGGGATTTTCTAACATTTTATGCAAAGGTATAATTCCATGATTAAATCCTTCCAGCTTAAAATGATAGACACCTCTATATTTTGGGCAAATCCCAATAGTTAGAGGAGGAATCATTCACTTCTACCCATTTATTGAAGGCCAAATAGCCACGGCCCCACAATGTGACAGCATTTAGAGACCAGGTCTTCCCTAATGAGCGGCTGTCCTCTCAAATCAGGTATCTTCGCATAGTCTTTTCTCTGTACGCACACTTTCTAGAACCATGGTGCCTCTTCCTTTTCCTATACAGGACCCAGTCTTATAAAATCAATATCTCTACTATGACTAATTTAAATTTAACTACACATTAAATGCCAAATCTCTAAGTACTATCACTTTGGTGAAACTCAAATTTGTTCATAATTGTATTTAAATATTTTTTTGTATGAAGTAATGCAAATCATTGCTAGAGCTTGTTCATTGTTTATTATTGTTGTTATTAATTGCATTATACCCCTGAAAGTTTTCTGTCATTTACAATTTTATTTTGATGATTAGTAATTTCTTTCTTGTTTGTGGCTCTTACAGGTCTTTGCTTTAAAATCATTACCTCAAGGAATGGAAAAATACAAACATTACTAATGCTAATAAAAAATACTGAATTATTTGCTGTTATTAAAATGTACATACTAGTCGGGCGGTGGTGGCGCACGCCTTTAATCCCAGCACTCGGGAGGCAGAGCCAGGCGGATCTCTGTGAGTTTGAGGCCAGCCTGGGCTACCAAGTGAGTTCCAGGAAAAGGCGCAAAGCTACACAGAGAAACCCTGTCTCGAAAAACCAAAAAAAAAAAAAAAAAAAAATGTACATACTAAAATAAGACATTAATTTTATAAAATAATACTTTAAAATTAGAATCTATGCAGTTATAGATGATTAGATGCTAATTACTTTAAGATATGTTTTTGCAATATGGGATGTAACAATTCATTAGAAATGACCTATAGTCCTTATAGACAACATGAGTATCTGTTAAAGTGACATATATAAAATATCATCAATAGAGAATTTGTATGAAAACTTACTTTATTTCATGCTTGGAAAGTAGGTGCTTATGGGTATAATTTCTATGAGAAGTGATACATATTAAAATGGGCTTTTTTTTTCTTGGAAAAAAATAAATATTAAGATGAAACCCTGAGGCATTAGGCAGGCCCTAATCCAGTATCACTGGAGGCCTCACAAGAAGAGGCAGTTGGACACCAGAGACACAGGGATGGGTGCACACAGAAGAAAGAGCATGAGAGGACACGGTGTGGCAGCCAGCTGTGAGTCAGGGGGAGGCTGCAGAGGAATCCAATCTTACCAACACCTTCACCTTAATTACAGACATATTTCAGACATATAAGAAAACCGCAGTGGTAACTCTGTCTAAACACTGTCTTGTTAGAAGTGCATATCCTCTAATTGTCCCGTCTTGGGCTGGGGGTGGGGGTGAGGGTCGGTTCTTGAAGGTTCCACCTATTTGCAAGTCACTTGAAAAGGTCATATAAAAGCCTTCTTATCCAGCAGTTGTGGGTCTATGGCACTATGTGAAACTCCATCCTGCAAGGTCTGGGAAGGTGGCTCAGTGAAAAAAGCTGTTGCTGTGGAATCGTGAGGGCTAGCGTTGCGAACTCCCGACCGAACCCATGTACATAGGCTGTACATGGATGTGGTGGCCCACCTGTAAATCCAGGCCTCCAGAGAGTAAGATGGAATCCTCAGGCTAAGTTATGAAAGTAGATTACCCAACCAGCTAGCCCCGGCTTCAGCAAGAAAGCCTACGTAAATAAAATAGAAATCAATCAAAGACAACATGCAAGGTACCCACACATGTATCAACATGCATACATGCTGGGGATGTTGTGAATGTGTTGTTCTGACTGACTGATAAATAAAATGCTGATTGGCCAGTAGCCAGGCAGGAAGTATAGGATAGGTGGGACAAGCAGAGAAGAGAATGCTGGGAAGTGGAAGGCTGAGTGAGGAGATGCCAGCCTGCCATCCAGGGAGCAACATGTAAAGGCAACAGGTAAAGCCACAGAACACGTGGCGACATATGGGTTAATTTAAGATATAAGAACTAGATAGCAAGAAGCCTGCCACGGCCATACAGTTTATAAGGAACATAAGTCTCTGTGTGTTTAATTGGGTCTGAGCGGCTGCAGGAGCCAGGTGGACACAGGAATACTCCAGCTACACATACACATCAGAGACATACATGCTCTCTGTCTCTGTCTCTGTCTCTCTCTCCCAACCTAGATGAGGTCTAGAATCCTCATACACCCCAGGGAAAGGGGCCCAGGGTACATTTTGCATGGATGTTGTGCTTCAATTGTATCTGCATAACTGTAAGGACTGTTGAGTGTATATCGACCTTCAGCTAGCCTGACCTGCAGCTCCTCCCTGGGACGGCTTTGCCAGGCTTATTGCTTACAAAGCATAGCCACTCAGGCAGGAATGTGGTCCAATTCTGTAGTCAGTTTTCAGACAGACAAAAACATAAACAAAAATTTGAGTGTGGGTGCAGCTTGAAAAGGGAACAGAAACAAGAGCTCTTGTGCAGCTTGGAAGAGAACTCTTGGAATCCCTCCCTGAGTACCAGGAGGGTGACAGTGGACCAGTGATTCTGTCGGAAAGGGGTTTAGCATTCTAACCTAGAGCAAATGTGTTAAGGTCTTCAACACTTGCTGTGATCTTGCTCCATCCCAAGTGTGGACAGGTAGAGATCGATTCTGCGGCACACTGGCTTCTGTGGTATCTGGTCATAGCTTGCAGCTCTTGCCTGCATCTGCAGGATGATGCCCCTGGGGCGAGAATTATCTTCTCTTCCTGCTGAGGAAATCATCTTCTAAGAGGTAACTTTCACAAAGGCCAATCAGTGCCAACATCGCTGACTGGATTCCAACCCAGGCCTTACTCAAAGCCACACATTTAACCATAAAAACCCAACATTTAACCATAAAACAACACATTCAACTATTTTTTCATGTTGCCTCTTAGAACTTTCAAGTACTCACTGAATTCAATATCCCAGGAATGCCTGAATCTGTCCACTCTATTGAATTAGTAGAAACTTCACTCCCAATGTGCATGTGTACCATACAGACCCACTGTATCCGAAGTACACCTTTACATCACAAGTATACCTTAATATGCTATTTGCTCCATCCTGTGGCACTAACAAAAAGTGACAGGGAACTTTTACTTTAATATGTGTACAGTAACTGGAAAGCAGGTCTACTTTCTTCCTTAGGTTTTTAAAAGATTCTCTTAAGTGTTGTTTTTACACTGAAATGAAGTTGTATTATGTATTTAGTCACATGGTTCATTGCAAGCCTGTAGCTGGATTCTGTTTTGATTAGACAAGACACAGAAAGAGCAGCACACCCGAAGGGAAGAATGTACAGCTTTTCAGCAGGGATAGCCAATGAAGTTGACAAAAAGCTTTGATTTGCTTTTATACCAATGAAAGCAGCCGGATTATCTTTATTGCATTACTCAAGAAGACCTGGTAGTGATTTGGGTTTTGATTAAATATTTGTGTAGTTTCCCTTCATCTGACCTGTTCTCCTGCTTGATATTTACCCACGAGCAGACTCTCTCCATGCCGACATAAACTGAATCACTCCCACAAGCAGCTTCGTTTCCAATGGATGCTGGCATCTGAGCACTTGCGTGCGATTTGCACCTCTGTCTGACTAATGCTGGTCATTCACAAGCTCTGCATCATCTTCCCTCAGATTAGAGGTCTTCTCCACCCCACTGCTAAATATATTTCAGTAAAAGGCCATGTGAGTCACCAGCGTTCATTTTTTACATCGGGGTTTGCACGGAAGATAATTAACCTGGAGGAAATACAGTAGTGTGTTTCTCTTGCTCTGAATGCTCTCCATCAAGCACCAGGCAAGCCAAGCCCAGTGTGGCAGGGAGGAGGAAACACGGCACAGTAAGCACATGACAGGGATGTCTTTACTGCTACTTTCAAACAGAGAGAGAAAAGCAAAAAACTGTCAGGTAGAATTGTTATGTTAGTTCCAGAAGATCTTGTCAATGAACCAGAAATACCACAGATCTAGTTGGCCTGTTAATGTTATAGTAAGACTTAACAAACCCACTCAGTTTTAAACACTTGCTTTCACTGTACATATACACAAGATACACACACACATACACACACCAACACCCACACCAACACCCCACACACACACACACACACACACACACACACACACACACACACACACACAGAGAGAGAGAGAGAGAGAGAGAGAGAGAGAATGATGAAGCAGTGTTTTTTTGTTTTGTTTTTCTTATTCTTTGTAAACCCAAACACTCCAAAGGATTTCAGTTTGCCGTATTCCTGCCTTGTCTTCATATAAATATATTCAGTTAATTTCCTGTTCTCTGGCTGCCAAAAAAGAAAGAAAACCCCAGGGCTAACTGCTGTTCCCAAAGTCTCTATCTCACGCGCTATCACTTTACAAAAGTGAACCAAATTCCTGTGGCCTTGCCACATGTGTTGTTGACTAGTCAACAATTCCCCAGTTCTCCTGTCCCCCAAGTCCCCAAAAGCTCCCACCTTTCATTTACCAGATAGCCTTAAAATAAACATATATCCTTTTCTTTCTTCGTTGAGTAACAATAAGAAAAAAAATTCCTTGAGACTGTGACACGCTAATCCAGTGCACGCCACCATCTGGCCTCCCAGCGTATTTATTACTAAATAAAAACACTAAGGAGAAAGGGGAGTTGGTGTGTTTCTCTGGTGGCTTCACAGCTACTTCGTTTAGCAGCCTCTGATTCTCCTAAAATCAGACGGGGACAAAGGATGACAAAGCACTGCGGCCACATTTAACACTTGTACAGTTTATTTAGTTAAATCAGCCATTGTACAACATTGCAGCTATGTATTGTTAGTGTTGTATTGTTTTCCATTAACTAATACATGCCCTCATAGATATATTCAATTAGTGTTATCACCATGGGAACAAGATGCTGATTCATCAACTGAAAATTCACTTCTTCTCACAGTATTCAAGTTTTTTTTTGATAACACAGCAAAAAAAAAAAGTCAAAATCGAAAAAAGGTGAATAACCATTATGTTGCTACACAGACAGCATCTGCACTGCAAAGAACACAACAGAAAGGCTTTTCATGAGCTCCGGTGAAGGTCTGACAAGATGGCCATGGCATATCTCAAAAAGGGCTGCCACCTGCCTCTCGTTCTGGGTGCCAAAGAATACTTTGTTTCGACTCAACACCCCCCCTCCAGAAAGTGCTAATGTTGGGGGCTCAGGAGATTTGGCCGATGGGAAGCCTCTCTCCCAAGAAAACTCCTCTCTTGGCAATGCTATTTGAAAGGATGAAGTGCCATTGCTTGTCTTGTTTGTGTTGGATATTCCGAGCAATGAGTCAGTTCTGCACGCAGGAAAAGGCCAGATAGGATCGGAAAAAGTTCAGTCTCAGGAGAGTACACTGTTTTCTTTCTTTCTTTCTTTCTTTCTTTCTTTCTTTCTTTTTAAATTTCATCTTCATTGAATATACTTTTCTTTAACAAATAACTGATTCAAAACGTATACTGTTTATATGAATATATTTGTGAATATATATATATATGTTAAAATGCTACACAGCTTCAACCACTAGAGGGATTAGACGTCGGGCATGGGGAATCACTCAGACTGTCATTGTCCCTTCTCTGAAACAAACAGAAAGTTACACAAATGCACTTCAGTTTCCAAGGGTGTCTGGGTCTCAAATAAATAAATTAAAAAAAATTAATCAAAACCAAATTTTCCAAGGATTTCTCAATCTTGTCTGCAAACTGAAAAGCAGACGTAGCTAGAAAGTGAAAGCCCAGAGTGAAAACCATTAGTGTGATAAGAAGGGCGGTGTGTGTGTGTGTGTGTGTGTGTGTGTGTGTGTGTGTGTGTGTGTGTTTAATGCCACATGCAGGTATTAAGAGATACATCTGGAGGTGGGGTTAAAAAAAAAAAGAAAAGAAACCACTCCAACATGGTGACAGCATTTAACATTGTGTGTGGCGCATAAATCTTGTTTCCATGAATTATCTACAGTGCAGTGGCCAGAAGAACGTACCACCAGTAAGACAGCGTGGTTTGCTAAAGCAGCAATGAACACTGGAAAACTACAGTAGTTATAGCTTTTCAAATACCCTGCCAACGTGTCCAAAATCAAAAACACCTGAAAGTGCTAGAATGCCACCCATGCAGCTTCTAGCACCAGAATACCTCATTGTTTCCACCTGCTCGCCTTTGCGCCCTTCTTCCCCTCCCTCAGGGTGGCAGTCGGAGAGCCATTGGCAATGGCTGACCAGTATTAGAGACAGCTCCTTGGGATCAGTCTTCAAGGTTGTGATCCTGCCTTTAGGAGCAGTGGCTACTCTGGAAGCGCTAAGGACATGTCTAGGTCTGAAGTGTCCCTTCCGTAGAACGGTATTACCCTTCAACTGTGTTAGCAATGTCTTAATTAACCATTGTTCAGCAATCTCGAGAGGCTTTTATCTCCTGATGCCCAGTGTGATTATGACAGGCAGTGGTTTAAACTTTACTCTGTTGTTCGTCTGAGAATTTCAGCTATATACATTATGCACGGATATCCTCGGGAGGATTCCCCTCTTGTCACTTGAAGAAGTCTGCAGGTGAAGTTCTCCTGATTCGTGGATTTTCATGGAGCTTGTGCAGAAGCAAAGAACAATGGAGGTGCCAGTTCCCAGGTTAGCACGGATGCTCAAAATAGTGGATACAGCATCCAGAATGAAGGATGCTATCTTTGGTCACAAATTAGCTTATAGTTAGAGAGGGTAAGGGGAGAAGGAAGCAAAAGAAAATGCCGTGTATTTGCCGAGAGTGGAAATGTCTTGGGATCCCAGTAATTAGGCCACTTAGGTCACTCCTGTGAGGAAATGGTAAGTTGCATATTGAGTGGGTGTATGGTTTCCCGGTGAGAACTGGACAGCTCCTCATTTGGCCTCTTGCTTTGTGCTCTCCTTGCAGAAGTGCCGAAGGAGTTGCTGGAGATCTCTCTGGAGGTCGTCTTGGTCTAGTGCTCCAGGAACATCCTCCAGGTGCTCCAAGTTGATGTGTTTCCCCTGCTGGTCCTTCACCACAGCCCTCTTCTGTGTCCTGGCTTTATTCATTGTTGTCCTACAGGGAGCAGATGAGATCATTAAAGCCTTTGCCCGCATACCCATTCACTTCCTGTCTTATCCTTGCCTCTATTCCTATTAGCTTGATGACGACAGGAAGACAGGTATGTTTCTCACATTTCTCATAAAGGAGGCTCTCTTGTTGGAAATGACTCAGAAAGCTTTAAAAAGTGTATTTTGGAACAAGACACACTCATTTTTTTAAAATCCTTCAGAAATGCTTCAAATAAAGGACACTAGGCCTTCATACATTTTCTCAAAGAGAAGCCAGGCTATGGCTCAGATTTTGGTTAAGTTGCATTGATCCAAAGATCCTTGTTTACTCTGAAACAATGATTCCAAAAGCACCATTGACAAGTTCAGAAAATCACTTAAAATTCACTCACTTCCCCGCCTGAATTTTGCCCCAATTTTGTTTTACTGGAACATTTTCATGAGACTCAGATCTTTAACAATGGAAATAGTCTACCAATAGATGAGAAAGGGACTTCCAACAAGAAGGCCTCAGAAGCTTCTTTGACAGTCAGGGAGGAAAAGGAAATGAGAATGCCTCCCGAGAGCGACACTTTCTGTGTATCCTCAGGACCGCTGGGAGCTCAACTCCGCCTTCACATCCCAGCACACCAGTCAGCAGGCTGCTTCCTTCACAGCCTCCTCACCCCTGGAGCACCTTGAGAAAAGATGCTGTAACTTGCTACTTTATTTCATGCTATTATTTTCTTAGAGTCCCCACTTGAAAATGATATTGTAGCCGGGCGGTGGTGGCACACGCCTTTAATCCCAGCACTCGGGAGGCAGAGCCAGGTGGATCTCTGTGAGTTCGAGGCCAGCCTTGACTACCAAGTAAGTTGCAGGAAAGGCGCAAAGCTACACAGAGAAACCCTGTCTCGAAAAGAAAAAAAAAAAAAGAAAATGATATTGCAATTTGCTCTTTCTCTAGTCTGTCTACTTGTGAGAATAAGGCTTCATTCTGCAAATACGTGTTGAATGTATTTTATGTACTATGTATAGTTATAACAAATAAGAAAAACTGAGCTTAGAGGATTTAAATGACACCCCCACATAAATTTTTTTTTAAAACATTAGCTAAAGGTCCAAGATTCCTGAGTCTGGGTCCATAACCAGGAAGCCATGGATCTTCAAATCCAACAACATGGAGGACGACCAGGCATTTTCCTCATGAATTCCCAGTGTTTTGAAGCCAGAAGTTCTAACCATGGTCTTTCTAACCTGACGCTAATTTCTAAAATTTTACTTCAGCCAAAATAATTCCAGCTTTCCTCTGGATGTCCTTGCTTCCTACCTCTTTCTCTGAGTCTCTTAGATACTACATGCGTTATGTTTTCATTTGATGGTGTGTCTAAATTTGTTCCTCTTGAGGGAATGTCCAAATGTGATCGCTGTGGTTGTAATCAGTTTGTGTATTTCTGGCTGCCCCAGTCATTTCTGCTTGTTTACTCCAGTATAGGCAAATATCTATCTCTTTCCATTAGGAATCAGAAGAAGGTTCCATCATTCTGGTGTCAGGGGGCAGGCCTACAGCCTGGGACATTGTTTAAAAATTTTCTGCAAATGTGTGCAGATGTTCGTGTGTATGCATGTATATGATAAAATGACTTCAGTAGTGTATGAACTCAAGGCTGTGCACCACTGAGCCCCACATTGACTGGCAGTGTGACTGCAAGGTTTCTGTCACTATCTCCAGCGTGGTGTCCACCACTGCAAGGAGACAGGGAGTCAGACTGCTCTCCAGATCTGTTCCAGTTCAAAGATCCCGGGATGCCAAGGTTTGCAGAGGCTGTATAGTTTCATCTGAATGATCGGACAAAAGAGTTCAATGCTCAGAACAGAAGAAGCATTTTATCTTCAATTCACATGGCATTTAGAAGCTCTAGGTGACCAATTATGTTCTTCTAAATTCATAGCTGCTGCTGTTTTCCACATTTGAGCAGAAGGCGGGATGGTGGCAGAAGCTTTAATTTTACTCTTTTAATTATTATGTTCCAGAAACTTAAAATAGCCTGATGGAGTACTATACATGACCATCTTTCTCCAATTTTCAATAAGATGAGAAGCACAACAATAACTTGGGTTCCCATTGTATCTTTCACTGAGGAACTGAGAGGTCTGTGGGAGTACTGATGTTCACAATGGTGCTAGAGGACCAGGTCTGTGGGAGTACTGATGTCTACAATGGTGCTAGAGGACCAGGTCTGTGGGAGTACTAATGTTCACAATGGTGCTAGAGGACCAGGTCTGTGGGAGTACTGATGCTGACAATGGTGCTAGAGCACCAGGTCTGTGGGAGTACTGATGTTCACAATGGTGCTAGAGGACCAGGTCTGTGGGAGTACTGATGTCTACAATGAGGACCAGGTCTGTGGGAGTACTGATGTCTATAATGGTGCTAGAGGACCAGGTCTGTGGGAGTACTGATATCTACAATGGTGCTAGAGGACCAGGTCTGTGGGAGTACTGATATCTACAATGGTGCTAGAGGACCAGGTCTGTGGGAGTACTGATGTCTACAATGGTGCTAGAGGACCAGGTCTGTGGGAGTACTGATGTCTACAATGAGGACCAGGTCTGTGGGAGTACTGATGTCTACAATGATGCTAGGGGACCAGGTCTGTGGGAGTACTGATGTCTACAATGATGCTAGGGGACCAGGTCTGTGGGAGTACTGATGTCTACAATGAGGACCAGGTCTGTGGGAGTACTGATGTCTACAATGATGCTAGGGGACCAGGTCTGTGGGAGTACTGATGTCTACAATGAGGACCAGGTCTGTGGGAGTACTGATGTCTACAATGATGCTAGGGGACCAGGTCTGTGGGAGTACTGATGCTGACAATGGTGCTAGAGGACCAAAGGCAGAGAGAGAGGACAGAGGCAATGCCTAGTTCAGACATCATATTTGCTGTGGTGCAGGCAGCTCACTGTGCCTTGCAGCAAACATCCTCTGACACACAAGGAAAAGGCTGTTTCCTGTTTGCGCATGCTGTTACTAATGCTGCTTTCAGCAACACTCGGTACATTCAGGACCTTCGACATCAAACTCAGACTCTTGTTCCTTGCCACTCCCACGCAGCATCATGGCACTTGTTAACAGTGAAAAGCAGGTACTGTCCAAAGCCATAGAGAGCAAGACTGAGCTGGATATAGTTAGTTGCCAAGTTAATCATTGTGCCATTGATTAGATTTCTCTTCCTATGGTCTCCAAATCTATCGACACAGTGGTATTTCCCACCTGCTTAGCTCCAACTATATTGGCAATTTGAACCCAGAAAGTCAAATTGCACAAACTAATGTCTCACCCTCACTGTGTCTCAGTATTAATTCAAAGCATCAATGGAAACGCTAGGGGCAGCACACTGACACACCCATGCCTGACTCATGCATTCTCACACAGGGCAGCCAGCAGCTCAGAAGGGCTCTACCATTCCTTTTTAGCATTAGAAACTGTTTGTATCATGTTAGTTGGCCAAGCATCACCCAGTGCTAACCCAAACCTCTTAATTATTGATCCATCCTCCTTCAGGATTTCATTCTCTACTAAACTGGGGAAATGGACTTTCATGTGGCTCCCTGTGTAACCCAAAGCCTGAAGTAAGAAAAAGAGAAAAGAAGACTTGACTCATAGACCACGGACTTTCAAGTAAAGCAGTACTGGTTAATCTGCTGCTTTACTGTTTAGTCTACTGCTTTACTAATTAGTCTACTGCTTTACTAACTCCAGTGGTACAGAAAGAGGTCTCCGGGGGCAAATAACTCCTATGAGCTCATATGGGTATTGAGTTTCATTTAACAAGTCTTTAAAATTCCATTTGTGCCCAGATATTTTTATACTCATTGTCGAAAGCTTAAAACTAACATCTATGCTTACCGACTTTAAATTTTTCCTTTTTTTTTCCATACTCCTCTTGATTGTGGAGATTTGAATGACAAATGAGATGATCAAAGACAAAACCGGAAATAGGGTCCAGTGTACAACTTAGACAATTCACTTTTGAACATCTCAGAAGTCAAATGTGTGGAACTCAAAGTAATAAAAGAAAGTTTGCTCTTAATATGCAGATACATTAATCTGCTACTTAAATACAGTTACTAATAATTGTTATTGTTGTGCTGTTATTCTACTACCTGGGGACAAACCCAGTCAGTGTTTTATGTGAGCCACACAGGCACCCTAAAATATAGCTGCATCCCCAGGTGTAATGTGAGTAAGTGCAGTAGAGGGCACAAATTATAGCATTTTACTTTAAGCATTTAAGATAATTCTGCAACTATGATCTACACTTTTTTTTTTTTTCGAGACAGGATGCCACAAAGAAGTCCAGGCTGGCCTGAACTCATTTTGTAGCATAAGCTAGCTTTGAACTTGTGGCATTCTGCCTTAGCCCCTCAGTACCAGTTTTACAAACCTAAGCCACCATATCTAGCTTTGTAATTTTAACAGACATATAGAAATTCATGCCCCAACTCTGGAGACTCAGATTCTGCCCCAGCAGGAATGAATCTTAGCAACCTGCATTTTAAAGAGCCCTTTGGGTGACATGAATGAATACCACTGGGCTGAAGAAATATTACTTCACCACACAAATTGTTCAAGAGGGAAATCTGGTCTTTTGAATTATCCTAACACCTTCCATGAACCTGTGTATGAAATGACACAGTGACAGATGCTTTTCTTTCCAAACACAAAGTAACCATGAAATGCACGTCAAAGGAAAACAAACACAAAATGCTTCTATACCTCTTCAAAGTCATCTTTGGCTGAAGGAAGGTCAGTGGCTAAGCTAGAGTCTCCCAGGCTTTTCTCCATCCTTTCTCCATGTACCACTGTTGTTTTAACAACTTTGCTGACTCTACGGCCTTCTACTGGTTCAGCCTGAAACTGTGAGGTACTGGACAAAATGCTGGGTTCAGACAAGGTCACCTAATGAATGAAGGACATATAACAGACAATTCCCAATGGCCAAAACGGAACAAATGATGACATTTCTGTGAAATAAAATGGTTGTAATGTTACCCTCCAAAAAAAAAAAAAAAAAAAAAAAAAAAACAAGACAGATAAACAAAAAACGGTAACTCAGAACATTTCTCATCAACTGATCTATTGAAGGGTATATCACCACAGCACTGAACCAGTTAATGGGCCATTTGAATAAAATCTTACCAGTCAGAATTCTAAAAGGCTGACAGGTACAATGTAGATTGGCAAACAGGGCTTGATCTCTTTCCCACAATTAATTTATTTCCATTGCAACATGAAGATAAAGTCAGCCCCTGAAGGGAGAGCTTGAAAAGCTATAAGAAATCAAACTAGATGACTAGACGGCTTTGTGCCTATAATCATATGATTTTGAAGATATAAATAAATGCAGAACAGTAATGATTTCAAATTGTGTATTGTATAAGAGAACCAATGTGTGTGGTGGTTTCTTGCCTTCAAACAGGAAAATAAAACAGTGATAAACTGTGTAAAGCTCAGAGTTCCAGATCATAATTTTAAGGACCCTGAGTGCAGAAGTTTCAGACACATATCTAAGTGCCCCTTGGAAGGCTGGTGTGCCAATGAGGCGGCCAAGATTTACAGTATATTTGGACACAGTCTTTCCATGACACATGCCTGGCCAAAAAATAGATATTTTCTCTTACAGTCTGACTTTGGATTCCTACTGTCATCATCTATGAATGAAATCCAACACAGAAATGAAAAGAACCAAAGAGAGACAATGTACAATGACCACATGAAACCGAGATTCAGTGGGAACCGGCACGTTTTTGCCTATGTTCTGTCTTTCTCTACACACAGTGAACTCGGGATGGCCTCACCTCTGACTGCTGGGTGTCACTCTTCAATACCACACGCTTTATCACTTTGGAATAGCTGTCCCCATCCTCGATGCTGACCGGCTCCTGTGGTGTTCCCTGCATCATTATCTCCTCTTTTTCCATGCCGTCAGAAGATACGTACCGCCTGATGATTTTCCGGGTAACCTGAAACACATTGGTGTGTCTATCTTAGTTTTGAGTTAGGGTACCCACATTAGCGATAACATATAAACAGGAAGTGTGAAGATAGCCCTGTCCAGAGCCAGGGGCCAGTACCTTCTTCACCACGGTGTGTCCATTCTCATCAACATATTCTTCTTCTGTGACAGTTTCTGGGGGTATGTCAGGCATATCATCTCCCTAAACAGTGTGAGAAAAGTGTTACTTAGGTGTCTGGCACTGTCCTGAGGAACTAAGTCCAGGTGCTTTTGATGTGAGGAATGTTAGAAAACCAGAGGTCATGTTGCGAAGTATTGCTGAGATGCAAAATCCTGTCAGTTTGATTAATTAAAAAAAAATTAAGCAAGTATATTAAAAAAAAAAACATGCTCAGGAGAATCTCACCAAAGTTAGGTCAAATTTAATCAAACAACAAAAATGAATAAGCAAGAAGAGAGGCAGGTGGAACCCTAGAAGCCAACTCTTTCTTCTGCGTGCTGGGTCTTGGAGGAGGGCCGCAAACATCCTTGGCTCTGCATTCCCTTACAAATGAGAAAGGAAGGCGGGAGCTGCTTTCCACACATGCACTACCTACAGAGCATGCTCAGCCTCTTGTTCCAGGGGTCTCTCAGCGAAGGACAGACTGTCCCAACGTGCAGCACCTTAACAGTGAGTACCTGAATAATCACTCTCCGCCGGACAACCCTGGTAGTTACCATGGCCTCCTCATCAGAGCTGGCCTCCAGCTCCCCTAATTCCTCTGTTAGCTCCTGGTGGAAGCATGTAAGAATCATTGTTTTGGGTTTTATTTTTTAGTTAAAAAAAATTTAATCAAAAAATTTTTATTTGGTTTTTCGAGACAGGGTTTCTCTGTGTAACAGTCCTTGCTGTCCTGGAACTCATTTTGTAGACCAGGCTGGCCTCAAATTCACAGAAATCTGCCTGCCTCTGCCTCCCAAGTGCTGGAATTAAAGGTGTGTGCCACCAACAACTTCAAAAATTTTTTCTTGGAGATAGGATCTCACTTGGTAGACCACTTGGCTTGAGCTTGCAATCATCCTGTCTCAAACTCCTGAGTGCTGGGTTTACAGATGTGTGCCATCGCACCTAGCTGAATCACTTTGTTTAATTTGCTGTTGAGTGACTTTACCACTGTTTCTTTATTTGTCCATATTATATTCTGAAATTCTATGCAGGGAAATGTTGGTAGAAAATCATCAGGGGAAAAAATACATGTGTGGTGATCTCAAGCCTCAATAAGGATGCAGTCTTATTGTTTCCAGAATCATAATGAAATTCTGCAATCTGAGAGTGGTTGGAGGAGCCCCTGTCAAAACTGGTCCCGGAGAGACAGCTTTTCTCACATGAGTCCTATACTTAAAACGATTAATAACAGCTGAGTGAAAACACAGGACCTAAGCAGCACACTAAACACTTGTGATCCATGGATCAGCCTAGACTAGGCAACTAGGCAAGGAATCCTAATCCTATCCACAGGACAGCTCGTATCTGTAGCAGGGCTTTCTCCAGTAAGTCCAATTTCCTGTAGCTATTAGTTAGTAGTACATTTTCCTGGCATCAAACTTTGTAACTTTGAATAATATTAGACTCATTTTTCAGAGACACTGAGAGAATACTCTCATTTATGAGTTTGACCAAACGCCAGAGATGAGGCTAGGAACATAATTTTAGATCAGAAAATATGCCTTAGGAGTCATAAACAGAGTCAGTTTTTCCTAATGGAACATGATTTCCTTCCTCCATTCCACTCTCCTTTTCTCCCCTCCCCTCCCTTCTTCCCTTCTAAGGTTTTTGACAAAATCAAGCTATGCTGTATCCCACACAGGTTTTAAGCTTATGATCCTCCTGCATTGATGCCTTCAGAGTTACTGGGATGACAGGTATGGACCACCATGCTCAGCTTGGCATGACATTTTTTTTTAAGGGAAAGAGTACATTCTATTGGTTTAATGTCTCAAAACACCCAAGCTGTAGCTCTACAATCTTCTTTTCTAAAGAAAAAGATATAAATGAAAAACCAAATTATACATTAATTATACAATCAGGAACCTGCTGCTAGCAATATGGTCAGCCAGAAAAGTAACTAAAATGACATGTTCAGGGTTCTTTTCTAAAGAAAAAGATATAAATGAAAAACCAAATTATACATTAATTATACAATCAGGAACCTGATGCTAGCAATATGGTCAGCCAGAAAAGTAACTAAAATGACATGTTCAGGGTTCTTTTCTAAAGAAAAAGATATAAATGAAAAACCAAATTATACATTAATTATACAATCAGGAACCTGATGCTAGCAATATGGTCAGCCAGAAAAGTAACTAAAATGACATGTTCAGGGTTCACTAATGAAGTGTCTGAGGGACAATTAGAAATTCACTGAGCTAAGAAGAGGCTGCGCAAAGCTAGGATGCACAGTGGCTCAAAACATGTCTGCACAATCCAGATTATATGAAATCTCAGAAGACCTTCAAGTCTGTATTCCACAATATCTATGGATTTTTTTCCAGTTAACTTTGGTAACTTTTTAGCCTGACAGATACACAAAACCTTTTTCTAGTATTCAATTAGGCCAAGAGCTTGAGATGAGAGTTTTGGGCAAAGACAAGCGTGGAATAAAACTTCACTCACTGAATGACCACATTCTTTAAGATAAATGGCAGGAGCCCATGCCCGCCCACCCAGAGCTCTCCTTATTTTAGGTGTGGTTTTAGAGAAAATCTGATCTCAGATGTCACCCTCAGATTCTTTATGATGGAGATCTTAAGTCCAAAGTATGCTGCACTACTTCCTTCCAAATTCAAGTCTTTTCTATAACAAAGTTTTTCTAATAAGCTTTACAATAATTTCTTTTTTTGAGACAGGGTTTCTCCATGTAGTTTTGGTGCCTGTCCTGGATCTCACTCGTAGACCAGGCTGGCCTGGAACTCACTCTGCCTCCCGAGTGCTGGGTTTAAAGGCATGCGCCACCACTGCCCAGCACAATAATGTTTTAAAAGACATTTTAGAACATAAAATACTTCTGAAACTCTTACTTTTCAAAAAGTAATTTCTTACTTTTCAGAAAAATAATTTCTGATTTAATGAAAACTACATTAGGTTTAAGGCAAGCACTCTCACACCTTCTTTGTGGATGAGAGTGAACTAGGAGGTCAGTTAAAATGCAGGCATTTGCTCACACTCCATTTTTCCGGCTTCTTCAGGGAGAGGAGCTGTGAGGAGGAGCAAGCTCCTAGGTCAGGGCTGAGGTCTACGGGCAATCTAGACTGCATTTTGAGAATCCGTGGTTTAAAAGCATCTCTTCAGCCAGCCTGGACCTCTGCTCACAACCTTCAAACTTCACTTTACGACAAAAGATAACTCTCTCATACACTCTCTTGCCACAGGCAGGCATTTGAACAACAAAAGATGTCAACACGTTCAGGCACAATGTTGTTTTCCTAAGTTATTCCTAAAAAAAAAAAAAAATCTGAGGAATCTTAATTTGAAAATTACACTGGCAAAATGGCTCATTTGGCAGAGGTATTTTTGTGGAGACCTGATGAACTGGGTCACCACACTCCATAAGGAAGCAGGAAAGAACCAGCTTTGACTTCCACACTTGCACTGTGGTGTGTACAATGTATACACACACACACAAACTCAACTCCCCCCCACACACTAATTTTTTTAAAGAAAGTTATACGTTTCTCACTGCAGGAAGTTTGGGTTGTGAGCATAACCACCCCAGATAAGCCAGTGAGAGATCTCATCTCCTGACGATGCATACATCCTGTGGGTCCAGCATCACACTGGCAGACTTCCAGTAGATTTGCTCATCAATACCATCACACATAACTCTACTAGTTTTTCAAAGCTCTGCCTCACTGTTGTCTTACTACAGGTCATTTTTCTTAGCAGAAGAATTTCCGTGATGAAATCGGGACTCACAGTCCAACAGCTAACACTGGAACTATGTACTAACTAGTTCCTCTAGATTTCCAAGTTCTCAGACTGTCAAAGCTTAGGAGTTTCCCATGTCCCAGTTTAACTTATCTGATAAGCCTTTTTAGTTTCAAAGTAAAAATATGAAAATAAAAAAATAAAAGAACCATCAATAGAAACAGAAACCAGAAAGCTCTGGAACTTCGGCACAGGGGAGGAAGGACACACACACCAAGGAAGGAAAGCCCGACCTTTTGAAAGGCCACGTCATCATCATCGCGTCTTTCCAAGACCTGTGGCTGGTCATCTGCCGATTCCACTATCACCAGGCTGGTCTTCCTTGGAGACCTCTCCTCTTTGGGCTCGGGAGCCTCCTCGGGTTCTTGCACAATGGGAGAAGAATGCTCACTGGTCACTGAGGTCTGGAGACAAGGCTTTGCTTCCTCAGGAGGGGTACTGACATCCTCAGGAGTCTTACAGAGAGAGCCAGGAACGGCTGTGGCCTTTTGAGTCTCTGCTGCTTCTGTCCCTGGTGTTGTCACGCTGGAACAGAGAAAAGTCCATTTGCAACTCAAGAGCACTGGAAGGGAAAAGGAAATTTCTCTTCGTGATAGCCAAGACCGTATGTACTCAAGCATGCACACAGAGAGAGACGCACATACACGATAAATGTGAAAAAAAAAAGTTTTACATAACAAATATTTATAGATAATGCTTTTGAAGAAAGCAAGAAAATTTATCAGAATGAAATAAACCTGTGTTGATGTAGTTAGTATAATTACAAACATAAGTGAACATAGTTGTACGTCTACTAGTTGATGGAAGGACCTGTTGACACTGGCACTTCCTAGCAGTTTGCAGTAACTCTCGCTCAGCCTTTCACAACCTCAGACTGGAAATAAGAACATCCTTTCCCTTTTCCACTCCTTGCTCTGTATCCAGTAGTTGTCTGTCCTGCCGCTGAAAACAAATGCCCAAATGCCTCTCTGACAGTCCTGGTCTTCCCACATTTTACTCTCTCCATCTTTCTTTTCCTTACATATTTCTGTATGCTCTCCCTCGGACCCTATGGGCAGGTAAAGGAAGAAGGTGCCCGCGAAGAAGAAAGCATTTCATGTCTCTTTCTTCTCATGTGCCAGTGAACAAGAGAACGAAACTCAATGTCAACGGAAGTACTGGTCTGTCAGCTCTCGACGCACTAAGGTTGCTTCGTCTGAGCTGTTTTCCTTTCCTGGATAGCCCGTGTCACTCGGGCAGCTTTACCTTTACCTGGTAAAGTTCTGAGCTAAATGACTCTCTAGGGCTTCTTTCAAGCAGGCAATCCCTCCCTATCCTTACTCTAACTCCACCCTGTCTCAAACTAATGGTATTGCACTCTGTTTGCACGAGTGATACCACACTGATGTTTTCATACTTAGATACTACACAGCTTTGCTGAAGTACTCATGGGCTGCCATTCCTGCACCATCACCGGTCAAACTCCAGGGCAGCCACGGCACCATGTGGAAGCATTCCGATGAGATACAACAATCCTACAAGTAGTGATTATGGCTCACAAGGAGTACACTGCAAAGGTGATCCACTGGCTTATCATTGGCCCCTGACCCTGCTAAATAAGTAACACGTGTATAATGTTTATGGTATCTAGATGTGGAAATGAAGACTTGGAGCACTTTGGAATTGTTCAAGGTCACAGAACTGGAAGCTGGCTCAGGTAGGATGGTGCCATACAACACCATCACAATTATGTATCTTGACTGTTCCGGTTTTTCTATAGCCCAGCTTATAGTGACAAGTGAGTCACTGTGAGATTATTGTTACTTTCCTGTCACAGTAGCTTTTCTTTGGCGTTGCATTTTAACAGACTTTCTTCTGAAACTCACTAGTATTCCTGCTGGTCTTGCATTTTCCCTGAGAAATCTTGTTGAACGGGTTCCTGGTGCGTTTGGGGAGAGAATGTTGCTGCTGGGCTGTCCCCCTCGGTTTTGGGGATGCAGTCCTGAAATGTGGAATAACCGACAGAAATGTCTTCTTCCGAGACCATGGGTGGGTGGTCACTGGCCTCGCTTTCTTTGGAAGCCACCTGCCCCTCTTTCTGCCTGTGCCGGGCAGCACAGAGCTCCTCCTGAAGTACTGAAAAGCCTGAAGGGAAGAACAATTGAACATGTTTAGGAACCTCACTTACACTGGGGGTCTGTTTGGTAAGGACTGCGGTGTTCCGCACGCTGCTGTAGGAGCATTTGCTAGAGAGAGGAACACGATGCCATGCCTGACTTAGCGCTGACCACTGAGAGGAGACCGGAGAAGACACATGGTGACGGGGCCACTATGCTTCCTTAGTGATAATGTGTGTGAAGGAATCCTAAGGATAAGCAGGTATCTCCTGTGACAGTCAAGTCATAGAGTTAAAGTGGAAAGAAGAATCCGTGACACCTTGGTGTTCAGGACTCTTTTTAGGTTGAAGTGTTTACATGGGGCTAAGGAATTTCACTACATCCAGAGCAATGGTGAGTTACTGAGAGACCAAGCGGGGTCAGGGTGAGGAAAGGAGATGAAGAAAACATCTAAATTGAGTTTGAAAAAAAAAAGATGAATTACTTTCATCATATGCTACCAAGGTGTGGAGGAATTTAAACAGAGAGAATTTGGTGACGAGGAAAGAATTACCGCATTTTACAAGATGGACTGGAGTAGCATACAGAGGTCTCAAGAGAAGAGGAGGGAAGAAGAAGCAGGACATTCTAGCCTCTCTCTTGAAGAGGTTTCCTACAAAATGGACAGAAAAACAAAGCAGACACACGGAGGGGGATACCCAGGCTCGGAAGAGCTATTCAGTTTCTTGTTCTCTCAAGGACAGGGCTCTTAAAATGTAATGGCATTGGACACGGTTCCAACTATAAGAGCCAAATGGATATTTGTAGGAGTGAAGCCCTTGATTAGATAGAGGATGCAATTCAGCACAAAAGAAGATGCAAATAAGGGAGTTTAGTGTATTGTGGCAGGAAGAAAGGCAGAGTGTGTATGTATGCTTAGACATCGCATCTTGGTAGATTTTATGGTGAAAAGGTGTAGAGATTTACTTATAATCCTATGTTTCTAGGAAATCTGAAGTGTGCTCATCAAGTAAGATAAAATAAGGGGAAGAGAAATGTTCATGAAGATTCGAAGGAAGACGTGAAAGTAGGAATCAGGGGGGAGGGGTGGAAGTCAGAGTTGGGAAAGAATGGGGGAGGAGAGATGGACTGAAAACAAGTGATAATGAACTCAGTAGAAATGAACACTTAAAGGTCATAGAACCAGTGGCCAAAGGCTCCAGTGGGTCTGAAGAATTATCAGTTCAGAAATAAAGAAGGAACTGGGATGCCTAAGTATTGTAGTGCTTAGGAACCATATAGCTACTGGTAATAATGTCTTGGTGCAAAACATAAAAGTCGGTAAAGTAGATCAAAAAATTATAAGTATCAGAAGTGTTCTTCAAGGAACTGAGGAAAAAGGAACTGGAGGGGCCATCCATGGTAGGAAGACAATGAAGAATGAGCAGAGGCAGTACCAAAAGGACAGGGAAAGAAACTAAGGAGGCATGGAAGTAAATACATCATCAACAAAGGCTACAGTCTGTTGCCTTAAAAAATTTAGGCAGTAGGCCCAGCTCTTCCATCATCCCCTATCCCCAAGAGACATTGCTTGACCTTCACTGTTGTCCAGTACAATGGTCTGCTCCATTTCTGCATAGCTGTGGCCCAAGCGCTCCTGGAGGGGTTCTGTGTTGGTCTCCAGGAGATGTACAATATCCATCCTGTTGATCTTGGTGAGGCATTCAATGAGGATAGCATCTGAGACATTAGACAAAAGCAATCCTTACATGTGAGAGGTACTCACTCTAGGATCTCCTTCATTCAGTT
The DNA here is from genome assembly GCF_007827085.1 of Peromyscus californicus insignis. Classification (NCBI taxonomy): domain Eukaryota; kingdom Metazoa; phylum Chordata; class Mammalia; order Rodentia; family Cricetidae; genus Peromyscus; species Peromyscus californicus. The sequence continues at coordinate 104,064,887 of NW_026294617.1, forward strand.
GCCTTACTAAGTTCTTGGTACTTATACCAGAACCTGGCGAAGACTAACCAGGTCCTTTGTAAATAGAGGCAAATGGCAATGAATGGACTCTACATACTACAAACCCTGAAGGAAGAGTTGCCAGATAAGACACAGGGCACAGCTCAATCTGGATTCTAGGTCAAAACAAAGACTTTAACTATATTTCAAATACTGTGTGGAATATGTTTATATTAAAAGATATTTGTTTTTAAGTTCAATCGAGTACCCTCCTGTTTTTATTGGCTAAGTCTGTCAATGCTGCTAAAACAGATGTGGGAAAAACAAACAGTAAAAGATATGAAGGCAGAGCTTCACAGAGACATGAAAGGAAGGGCTGAAGCTGTGTGGTGGCCATGGTCTATCTCATTTCCCATTTTATTCCACAGGGTCATAATCATATCAGTCATCATATAGAGTATCTACTTGGTTCCCCTCCCCCATTCCTAGAGAGGAATGGGAATGCGAACTGCAGGCAGTACACGACCCATAAATAGTTACAACCACACAACTGTGCTCATTAACCAATACTTAGAAACTGTTAGTTCTCGGTGAACCTTCCATTGGCAGCTGGTGCTGGTATCATTGCCAAACACTTGGCACTGTTCACAAACATACTATGCCGGATTTCTCGTGGGACAAGATTATTCTTTAAAAGGACAGTAGCTTGTTTGCCTCCACTGACAGAGGTTCTTAAAATTGATGGCTTTTGACAATTTGCCTTACTGATTGTGAAAGAACGGGATCGTTGGGTGATCCACTTCCACCTCAGGCCAACATCTCTACCTTAGCATTTCCCACCTACCTGTGGCATGCTTCCCATCCCTCTCCAGCCAGTACTTCAGCAGGGCATGGCTCTGGTCTTGAAGGGAGTTGGGATTCTCAATTCGAATTTGATGAATTTGCTCCTCAGTGAAATCCAGTTCTCTTGCTAATTCTAAAATAACAACAACAAAATGCTACATTGTCGACACACTGACTTCAGGTTTGAGTCCCCACACCTTGCTTCAGGATGTGTAAATAACATGGTCTTGTGCTGATATGAGCATCTGGATTAGAAGTGACCCATACTCACCTTTGATATATTAAGACTAGCAATCTCTTCCCCTTAAAATTGGATATAGAATTCATTACTGCCTTGTAGAAACAGTAAAGGTGAAAGAATGATGATAAAATGTAAATGGAGATCAGATTATTATCACTTGTTTAGATTTTTAATCAAGATAATGAAAAATAAATGACTGAACAGGAGAAACAGAGCATTTCACACTTTTATAGATTTTTAACTTCTACAAATCCTGTTTCTGGAAACATGTACAAACATTTGTAGTTAATTTACAGTGATCAAATACGCTCCTTTCTCAATTTGATGTCCATGAAGGAAAGGTCTGTGAAACATTAAACTGGTGTAGGGTAGAAGTCAAAAAGATTTTTTTTTAAAAGCTGGGCAGAGTGGTGCACACCCTGAATCCCAGCACTTAGGAGGCAGAGGCAGGTGGATTTCTGTGAGTTTGAGCCAGTCTAGACTACATAGTGAGTTCCAGAATGGTCAGAGCTACAAAGAGAAACCCTGTCTCAAATGTACCTCCTACAAAAAGTTTCTTTATTCTACTATTAACATTCTATATGAATATTTGATGCTTGTGCATGTTATTGTAATGAATAGGTATGCATTTATGTGTAAAAGCAATGACTTCTATTGCCCACCTGGTTATCTTTCAATATTAAAAATATCCTTGACCTAGTAATTCTATTTTAGAGATGTAGCTCCTTTTCCTTTGCTCTCATTCTGGTTGGTTATAAGGTTTACATTTTTTGCCACCTTTATACTTAATACACTTAGTATGTGTGGATACATACATATTCAAGGAAAGTAATACATATCTAATATGCCAACCAGGGATATTTTGGTATCATTCTCTCCTCTAAATCCTTGTATCTTGTCTTTCAATATTATTCTAAAATTACCAAATGTGAGAAAATGGCTATTCCTACTGCTTACAGTCATTTATTCAAAATGATCAATCATCTTTGAGAATAGATGGATTCTTATTCCCTTCCCAAACTTTAAGAAACTGATAGAAGAATAATAACTTTGCACTGTTTGTCTCAGTGGAGCATATCCAAGTGATACTTAAGAAAGTAAATCAGAGTTAAAAATAATAAACATGAAAGCAAGCTAGGCTATAATATTGCCTAATATTAAGTTCACAGGCAGATGAAAATAAATTTTAAATTTATAAATCATGATTTGTAAATAACAGTATGGATAGTAGAATTTGCTTTTTTTTTTTTTTTTTTTTCGAGACAGGGTTTCTCTGTGTAGCTTTGTGCCTTTCCTGGAACTCACTCTGTAGCCCAGGCTGGCCTCAAACTCACAGAAATCCACCTGGCTCTGCCTCCCGAGTGCTGGGATTAAAGGCGTGCGCCACCACCACCCGGCAGAATTTGCTTTCTGTTAAAAAATTACTGAACATACATTCTATGTTTCAATGCCCCTACTTCAAAAAAAAAATTGGTTCAACATGTCATTCATGTGTGTTTTAACATTCACCCAAAGCACATGTTTTTACTATGAAGACACCTGACACCCAACATCAAAAATAAACAGCCCTGGTGACATCTCAAATATTATAAAAACTGCCAGGCATAGTAGCTCACACCTGTATTCCCAGCAACGAGGCAGGGTTATTACCATTAGTTTAGGTCAGCTTAAGGTGTATAGTGAGTTCCAGGTTGGTCTGGAACCTGTCTCAGGAAAACAAAAACAAAAGATTATAAAAATTGAATGTAAAATGGTGTGAAACCTGGGCATCTTCCCACAGCTTACTGACTGTAAGAGGATGGAAAAACGGGCTTATTCTCAGCATCTTCAAATCTGAAGTTCTAAATTCCAGAACTGCTGAGAACCCAATGCCCAGGCTGTACCATGAGCCATTGCAGTCGGATTTTTCAACTCACAGAGTTTTCCTCACACTATTCCTTATAGTCTTCCTCAAGAAAAACAATCTTTAAAGGACTGTTTCTGTAGAAAACCAATTACCTGTCCAGCTGAAGCCGAGATGATCAGCAATGTAAGCCAGTCTTTCTTCAATCCGCTCCTGCTCATCTTGGGGATCTACAGAAGGTCAAAAACAGAATGGCCAAAGAGTATCTGGGACAGTCCGGGAACCAAAGTACTGATCATCCGAGAAAGGAAGTCACTTGACCAAATATCTGATAGTTGCACAAATTAGCTATCATAGTTTAGGTCATATGAAGTGGTGTGTTTTCTGATTTCTGTGGGTAGAATGGGGAATGAATCCCATGTGGTGACTTGTGAAAACCACCTGCTTCCACATCCCTTTAATGAAGATTAATCACCGAACAGAATGTCTAGTCATCTCAGGGCTTTCCTTTTACCTTTTTGAAAAAGCTGCATACTTATTTTGCACATGAAACACCAGAAAAATCACACAAAGGGGATATAGAAGTGGGGTAACTGGGTGGGCTCTACTATTCATGCCTGTGGAGGTGTCAATCACTACCAGGTCCTGTCTGAAAGAAAGTACTAAGAATTATCTCAGTCATGGTCAGACTGACCAGCATGGCAGGAATAACACTGTTCTAATGACCTTGGAAGAAGGCAAAAGATAAAGGCGTTTGAACTTTGTATGTCATGCTGGTGTGATATTTGCTTCTGAGACAAAGTTTCTGGTGGCCGGTTCCTAAGTAAAGACATACCAGTTCTCACTCTCACAAACTAGAATTCATCCTATTCCCTTTTAACTACTGTAGATTGATGGGCAGCTACAGGAAATCCTATGTCTCACACATTTAGGAATAAGTCTTCATTTAGAGATAGTGGAAGCCTGCAGGTTACCTCTCAAAGCCACCCATGGTTTCCTTTTTTTTTTTACAATTCCAGGAGTCATCATTCCCTCACATCGTGCAAAGTTTGAGATTTTGTTGTCTGTTGAGTCTCGTCTGAACACTTTCATCATCCATCTACTTCACACATCGAAAGTAGATTTTTACCTTAGGTTTGTTTGCTTAATTTGGTTACCACGGTATCTGAAAGCCAACCTCTCTGAATTAACACAACAGAGCCACAATATTTAGAATTTTAGGATGTGAGCAAACTTTTTGAGCAAAGGGCTTCCTAATCATGACAGAATTGAATGCACTGATTATTTAAAGTTCACAAAGATAAGAAATCAGAGCACTGAGTCCTTGTGCTATGAAACTCAGATGCTCATGCGTAAAAGCAAAAAGTATTTAACTTGAGGCTAAGCCTGGGACTTCAGAACAACAAAACTCAAAGCTTGTATGGCTTTACATGCAGCAGCTAAAGAAAGGCAAAGTCCCCCGTTGCTTGGTTATGTTTATGTTTTTGATAAGCATTCTCATTACTCAATCTTGAGATTGTTTCACAGACAAGAGTATACAGAAAAAGCACAAAACACAAAGGGCTTACACAAACACATTAACCACTACAGAAAGCTTAAAGAAAATGAGACACAAATCACAAAATAAAACAAACGTTACAAAAAAAAAATCTCTATCAAATTTATGACATGCGTAGCACAGGGAATCCCAGTGGCTGGCAAATACCTTCAGCTCGGTCATGGCCATTTTCATCAGGGATGCGTTCAATCATAGTCTCAATGGACTCATCCCAAATGGGCCTTGTGTCAAAGATGTCCTCAGGAACTGAATGCTCAGTCTCAACAGGTGGCAGGTTCTCAATGACTGACACTTCTAGGGCACTACTACTTTCGTCATCTGAAGGTGGCTCCTGCTCCCTTTCTGACTGTGTGAGCCTGTCCACTAATTTGGAAGCCTCGTCACTAATCTCCTCAAAGAATTCTATGGAGTTTCTATAAAGGTCAAAGAAATGCTCCCTACTCTCTTTTGTGGGGCTCATGCCTGTCCTGCTAGAAGATGGGGTGCTTCTGCTCTTAACTGGCAATCGGGATGCAAACAGCTTTGGTTTTGTGGCCCCCTCTTCGGACTCTGAGTCAAACCCTTCTGCCCTCTCCCTGCTCTCTGTTTCTGTCTCAATGTAACTTCTGGCTTTTACTGGGCATTTGGTCTTAGCATCCGAAGGACTAGCATCTGATTCAGATTTGCTTCTACCGTCTGCTGCTCTGCTTAGTGTGCCCTGTCCCTGGGGAACAGCTGTCTTCTGGAGAGATGTGTCTGGATAGGAGAGCTGCCACTCAGGTCTTTGGGTGGGTGCTTTGATGGGGATTTTGGACTTTGGTTTTGCTTCATCATCCTTACTTTCCTCATCCATACCAGATGGGAACTCATCAGAAAATGCGCTCTCATCCTCCACCAATGGAGGGATTGGGCCTGAAGTAGGGAGAGTCCTTACAGGAATTTGAGGTTTGCTTTCAGCAGAAGGCACATTTTCCATGGGTGCAGTAGGGATCTCAATCACAGACTTCTGTTCCTCCGGAGAAGTGTCTGGGGACTCGTCATCCCGATCTGAATGAACAGACCTAGTGACTGTGTTCAAGTCCAACTGAACAACAGGTTGGGGAGAGGCAGGGCAAGGCTTCTGCTTCACAGTGCTCAGAGAAGATGTGTCACTCAACTGCACGGTAGGGAGGTCCTCAACTGCTGTGGATATAGCGTCTCTTGTGGGCGTTTCTGAGGAAGCTGAAATCATCACTTGGGAGTCAAGGTTATGATCTGAGGCAGCTGATTCCTCTATTTCCTCACTCCCATCATCAGGAAGTAATTCTCCCTCATCATCCACGGCTTCTTTGGATTCTGAAAGCTCCAGTGACTCGTGTGTGTTTTCCAGCTGTGGCAGCTCAGCCCCTGTGGCCCCTTCCTTCAGGTCTTCGGAGAGAGTCTCTTCAGTGGAATCTTGACCAATTTGGAAAAAGTGCAAACTTTCATCCGCATAGGACCGTTTGGTCATGTCGATGGCACCGCTCCGGGTCATCTCAAACAGCTTTCCTTCCTGAAAGAGGAATGGGTTCTGTTCACTTGTCGGGGTCCCCTCCTCAGTGGGGGTCCTAGCCGGAGTGGTGTCGGGGGTGGTGCCCTGTGACTGTCTGTCTACCATCAAGCCAAATATCTTCTGCTCTTCCTCTTTCACCCGAGCCTCAAAGGCTTCATCATCCTCACGGATTTCACTCCAGGAGTCAGAGTCCACGTCGGTTTTCGTGATGATGACTTTGCTCACTTGCTCACCGATGACTGCTGGCGCATTTGCTGTAGTGGGGGACACGGATGAGGAAGGTCCATTTGACTGCTGTGTGCCCCACAGGGTACTGTTTTGCTCGGGTTCAGTTTCCAGGTCATGGCTCTCAAAATTCGATTCTTGGCTGGAGACGGTTCTGCTAGAGGAGGCTGCCGTTACAACATCCTCAGCAGAGGATCTGATGACAACAGAATACACTTCAGGTAAACAAACCACTGTGGTACGACACGTATCCGTTTGTATTTTGCTGTCCTCCCCAGAGAAAAATGATGAAGAAGGAACATTTTCATAGGGGCTGGTTATTTGAGGGTCAGAATTTTCATCAGTCTCAGCTAAATCAGACATTGGAACGTCCACGGCAAACCTATCTGTTTGAGTTGTGGTAGATGAGTCTTGAGTGAGACAGTCCTTTGACCTGCTCTCCAAAGTCTGATCAGTTATTGTGACCTCTACTTTTCCAGTGGAAGATGGAGAGGGTAATTTTTCAGCTGATTCCTTTCTTTCAGATACTGCACAATGAGACAAAGAAGACAAGGAAGAGCTTTCACTGGGGAGATCTGCTCGTGTAGATTCTCCTTCAGAAGGATCAAGCTCTCTTCCTTTTGGGTCATTTTCACAAGTATCCTGGGGAGCCAGTGACCCTTTATCCATGGCCAGCTGCTCATCAGCATTGTTAGATGTTGGACTCTGAACCCCTAGGGAGGCAAGGGTGGCTGAGTTGCTAGGACTCACAGCCTCACAACCGTGGCCATCACAGGTATCTGACGGACGAGTCTCTCTGTCCAGATCATCAGAAGACCTATCAACACCATCAGTAGAACGAGCCTGACTGTCTTCAGCTAAACGAGATCCGTAATCTTTGTCTTCTTCTGAGTTACCCGGCTCTTCTTGAGTCTCCTCATTCATCTTGAAAGTGTACTGTTTGGAAACTATAGGCTGGAACTGTGATTCTTCAGGGCTGGAATTAGAGTCTACGCTGGATGGGAGGGGAGACGGAGGTTGCACTCGAATAACTGGCTCTGTCAGAAGTCCTGAGTCAGCACCTTTACTCAGCTGGGTCAGCTCAGGTTCACTTTCGGAGGAGGAAGACGCTTTTCTGCTCTCTGAAGTCACCACGACAGGGACCTCACTCTCATCATCCATGCTCTCCATCTGTTTCTGTTCATCCACTCCTACCGAACAGTCAGCATCAGGATCCGAGGCTGAAGAGGATCCATCTTGCCTGGGTTCTTTTTTGTAATCCCTTTTCTGCTTTGCTTCTTGCTCAAGTTCATCAAATGTTTTAATTTTGGTTACCATTTTGAACATTTCCTCTTCTGGTGTGAACCTCTTTTTCTCCCCGTTTTCAGCGTCCTCCTCCTCTACACATTCATGAATCACAGCTGGCTTGGGGGTACTTGAATCTGAAGCCTTGGGTGTGACCTCATAGCTAACTTCTTCAGAGCTGGGAGTGTCAGGGGAGAGGGGGCTTTTCCCTGAGCTCTCCATGAGTGATGTCTGTTCAAGACTATCATCCTCAGCACTACCATCAGGGTCTCGGAGCAGCCGAGAACGCATGGAAGCCACTTCAGCAACAAGATCTGTTTTGGCAATAGCTGCAGGGAGAGGAAAGTGACTTGGGAGAATTCCTGCTTTCATTTTAGGCTCAACTGGGCTGCTTTCAAGGGAATCCCTGCAAGGAGACTCTTTTAGAGGACTTGGTTCGAGAGAATCGGGAGTTTTATGTGAGGAGTTATCTTCCAGCACAGGGCTGGCTTCTAAAGAGTCTTTGTGGCTCACTGCTAATGATTCATCAGCCACTGGGCTGAGGACCTCACTATCCCGGCTAGGGAGTGGAAGTTCTAACCCTTGGGGACTTCTAATGGCTCCCTGGGGCTTTGGTTCTGTTCCCTCATCTGTCTTCACAGAAGCATCAGATGGTGGGAAGGCCTTTGTCACCTCGGAGGGAGTAGTGGATTCCTGAGTGTCACTCTCTGGTTGTGGCCTAGAGGCTGAACTAACAAGGGGGAGCTGACTTTCATCACAGGACCCTTTCTCAGTAAATGCCTGGCACGTTTCATTTGCTAATGATACACTGTGGCTGCTCGGGCAACCATCTTGTTTGGAGCATACATCTTGGGAAGGGTCTTGGGTGAACTCCTTCTGAAAATGCTCAGTAGAAGGCTCTGAAGCCCCTGTGACCACAGCACCTTGTGTTTCAGGACTATCGGTAATGTCTTCCGTTATAGGAAGCTCTTTTTCTGAAGGAATTTCGGCGGGTGTTTCTGCCTTGGCTTCCTTGATCTCTCCAATTTGTTCCTCACTTTTCTTTGGTGAGAAAGACAGACTCTCTGGACTTGTCTCGGGCGTTTCCGCTAGGCCCTCGTGCTTGTAGCTCTCTTCCGAACTGATCTGAGGGGTGCCTTCCATCAGGCTGCCACAGGGCGAGCCTGCTACCACTTCCTGTTTCAGGCTTTCAGAACTGCCACCCATAGCACCGCTCTGCAAAGACAGAGCTGGAAGGAACTCATCTTTCATGTAATCGAGTGGAAATGTTGTGTTGAAAGGACTCGTGATGACTTGGTCTAAGTGAACCTGAGCCTTTTCTGTCTCCTCAGTGAGGCGGAATTCCTGGTATTTGTCATTGTCTTCTAACTCTTGCTTGATGATGTCAGAAAAGTCAGTGGAGGTTTTCCTGTCTGGGCTGATCTGAAGGTCCATGTCTCCTTGCTCATCTGCCATCTTGTCTTGAAGGGTCTCACTGCCCCGACGGCTTTCTTCTGCTACCACTGATGGAACCGGCTCAGGTGTTTTAATAATGGGGGCTTTCTCAAACTTTTCTCGGACTGGATCTTCTGTCCTGAGCCCAACAGTGATGGTGGAAGAACGGAATCTTCTGGATTCTGAAGCTGCTGCCACTGGAAATCTCTGGCCACGCTTGATTGTCTGATTTTCTACCCTCTGAGAGTCTCTCTGGGTTACTGTGTGCCCCTTTTCTTTCTCTACCCGAGTTTTACTTTTGTCTTGGGACTGTTTTTGCTTTGCTGCTTTGTGCTCAAAGAGTCCTGTTTTGTGTTTAGAGGGGTCCTGACCTGACTGGAACGCTTTCATCAACTCCCGGACAGACATGGTCTCCTCGATTCGTTCTGTTTTGGAGGTGGGAGAGACAGGTGGCTGCTTTTCTGTCTTTCCGGGTGACACAGGCAGGTGCTTTTCATTTTTCCCAGCAGTCGACACAGGTGCCTGCTTCTCTGAGGTTCTCGCAGAAGGTGAAACTGGCAAGCGTTTTTCCGTCCTCCCGGGCGACACTGGAGGGTGTTTCTCTGTCCTTCCAGATGATGGTACTGGTGGACGTTTGTCTGTTTTGCCTGAAGGTGACACAGGTGTGTGTCGGTCCGTTTTTAGAGATGACACAGGGGAATGCCTTTCATTTTTTGTTGAGGGGGATCCAGGTGAATGTTTCTCAGCTTTACCTGATGATACTGGCGAATGTCGTTCGGTTTTTGCTGAGGGCGACACTGGTGAGTGTCTCTCAGTTTTGCTTGACGGTGACACTGGCGAGTGTCTTTCCATTTTTGCAGAGGAAGAGAGGGTAGAGTGCCGTTCAGTTTTAGAGGAAGGGGAGGACTTTGAAGAGGGTGACACAGCAGGGTGCGCCCTGGGCGTGGTCTTTTTAGGCACGTCCTCTTTGCCTTTGACTCTGACCGGCAGCTTGCTTCGACCTTTCTGCTCGTCTTCGACTCGCTTCTGAAGAGCCTTTACTTTGTCCTTTATGGAACCAATAGGAGTTTCTTCTATCAGAGGAGAGGTGGCCTTGGCCGTGGGAAGGGGTTCGGGGGCCAGGCCTCGCTCTTCATCCACCGACTCCTCGGAACTACCTTTCCTGAGTTCAGTTGTTTCTTCGCTGCCTTGGGAACTCTCCTCTTTCTGTTTCTGCTTTTCTTTGAGTTTCCTCCGAACTGGCTTTTTTATCACCAGGCTGGGTTTGGGCTGCTTCTGGGCACTCTGCTTCTCCTCTGCTGGTGCAGCCTTCCCTTTATTACTCTCAGAACTCTTGCCAACAGCGGAAGCCTGACTTGTCTCCCCTGACTTTTCTCGAGCTGCTTGTGGCTTCTTTTCATGAGGAGAAGTGTATGAATTGAGGTCATCTGTAAGGTAGTTCACTAGCTCAGTGGAGTCCTTCGCTGATTTGACCTTGGTCTCCCTGTCTGCTCTGACTTCTATACATGGCTGTTCAGTGATTTCTACAGGTGCATGTTGCTTGGCCTCTTCAATTTCCTCATCACTGACTAGGACCCATTCCTCTTCTAGCTCCTGCTCAGACTGAGAACTCTGTACTCTGCCTTCGTCTCTCCCGCAGGTTCCACTTCTCAGGATTGCATTCACTTTCTCTAGGTCCTCCTTAACCCTCTCAACAATCTCGAACGGTTCACCTGGCTCTTCTTCAGCGGCCTTGGCCAGCTCCTTCACTCTGATAGAACCTGCCTTATCAGACACATCTGTGGTCAAGATGGCCGTCATTTTGATCAAGTCTTGTTTCATCTCAGAAACTTCAGAGAGCAAGTCCGGACTTGCTAAGACAGGAACTTCATTAACCAGGTGGCTTTTCAGGACAGATGTTTCTGATGACTCTGTCCCATCATCTTCGATGTGAATGAAAAACATTGAAAGTAAAATGGAAATCAAAAAAGATATTGGCAAATGCAATCAGGACCAAAACAACACAGCGTCTTTTCCTGGTGGTGGAGGGGGGCAACAGAATGGGGATGGTGGATCCACAAGGTCTCAAGGAACAAGAGCAAAGCAAGGCTAACGGGAAAAAAATGACTGAAAAGGAAAATGAGCAGGAAATAACTTGCTTAATTTTCTCACTTGTAGCACATTCATACATACAACAAAGCTATCACAAATACTCAAGACATACATAAAAAAGTCACAAATCAAAAGGAAGAGCGCAGTGAAATTACACAGAGGTATCTCAAGATTGTCCAGATGTCACAGATCAATGTCAGAAAATAAAACATAACAAAAAACCATGGGGAAAAAAATAAGAAAAAAAAGCATTAGAAATTGCAGAAACTCGATTTCCTCCCTGAGAAAGCCAGTTGGAGCAAATTCAGAATCGCACCCAACTACGTTCATACATTTTTAAATCCCACAGGTCTGGAATTTGGTCTGCATGGCCCGGCCACCATACAGCCATGGCAGAAAACACATCAGAATCAGCTGCAGACTGGCATTTCATCTGAGGGAAATCCACACCTAACGATGACACACATCTCGTGCTGAGAGGCATGGCCCTTTCCTCGGAGGAACCTCCTTGTTCAGAGACATAATAGACAGACCAAGGAGGAGGATAAAGGAAAGGAAAGACACACGATGGAAACGACAGTTGTGACTGAACGTAAATGTGAGTCCAAAGTTAAAACGTGATGCATGGCAACCCAAATTAGAGACAGTCACACAGGACACACACACAGTTGATGTAAGCCAAGTTATTTCCATGCAAAGCAAAGGTGGAATAAAACTGCTGGGCAGGGGCAGCTTTGCAGAAGGGGGCAGGCAGGAGGGTGATGAGAAAGCAGAACAAAAATGCAAAGTGTTACTGTGGTGAAGCATATTTAGCTCCCTACTGGTCCATGCATCAGGTGGTCTGTGCAGTACATTGGAGTCATAGAGGGTGAGGTTTATTTTAATCACTGCAAGTGTAAGAAACCCTCAGGGGTGGCTTACATAAAGACTTCAGTAAAGAGACCTTACGAGAGAGCCCTTCTTTGGATGTTACTTTATAACGCAATGAAAATTATGTAAGGATTATCTTTAAGCTAAAACAAAACCAAACACTTATCTACATTTGAAATCTGGAAGATATTCAAATTATCTAGGTATCATTCAAGAGAATCCATGGCATTATAGCAACATGGGAACATTTTTATCTTTTTTTTTAACTGGCCCAGACCAATAATTTTTAATTCCTATTAGCTTGTACATAGGAGTAAAGGAAGGAACTATTTAAGCCTTAAAGAAGAAAGGGAGAGAAAATAAAAACACTTAAAAAATCAATGAAGGCAATAATAATATGTGGCATAAACAAAACTGCCTTCTCTGGAGAGAATTTGTATTTGTTTAGAGGCTAGCACATGTGAATACACATAATACAAAATATATTAAAATAAATTTGTGGTAGTGCTGATTTGTTTAGTTATATAAACTATTGAAGACGTCAGAATCTCAGATATTTTGATCTTGATTGAGGATGAACATAATGATAAGCCTCTGTCAAAGCCATTCCAATAGGACAGCAGTAAATGACAAGTGCTGAGACTTCAGAAGAACAGGCCTAGAGGTCGCCAGTGTGGTGTTTTAAATGAGATCTGCCTATTAGTCTGGGGTACTTGGTACCTAGTTGATGGCTGTTTTGTGAGGCTTAGGAGGTATGGCCTTGCTGGGGGAAAAGTATGACTAGGGCCAGACAGGCTTTGAGGTTTCCAGAGTGTTCTCTCTGCCTGTTTGTAATTTCCAGTTTCCTACTGCCTCCTACTACCTCTGCTCTGCCATCATGGACTCTAACCCTCAGGAACTGTAAGCCCAAAATAAAACACTTTCTTGGGTAAGTTGCTTTGGTCATGGTGTTTTATCACAACAACACAAAAGTGACTAATACAATCAGTTAGGGCTAAATAACCATGACACAAGGCTCTGTATTCTTTGCTTTCAGGAATGTCGCCCTGGGATATGACGAATCAAAATAAATCTAAATACTTAATAAAATTAAAAGTCAGAATATTTTTCTCAAGTGTTTAAGGCATAAGGTGGAGATCGATCTATAAAATTCCACTTGGGTTTCTTCTACACAAGAAGCCAGATGGTCACAGAGACTAGGATCACAAGAGGAAATGTTAACAGACTATTACAAACCTCAGGTGAATGCAGGTCTCCTCACTGTACTAGATTTTGTTGGGGATTTTGAATCATTCTTTAAACAGCCACACAAGGACACACTGTGATCAGCAATTGCATCCAGTATACTTTAATTTTTGCATTCTTTTCTTTTTGTTTTCTTTCCTTGGAAATTTTCACAGAATTCTGTTAGATCTCACCTAAACACTTAGGTATACTTCACCACAGTAAGAGTGCAAGGACGGTGGGAATGGGGGTTCAAGGGTGTGAGCTTCAGCTAAGAACCATTAGACAGTATCGCTTTTGGAGGCATCCTTCCAAAGGCAAGGCTCTCTACAGAGGTCACTGTAGCTTTATGTGAAAAGTAATACTGTCATGTCAGTGCTTAAAAAAATCATGAGGTGACAAAGTTATGCTGACATATGGACAAAACAGCAGGGCAGCTTTCTAAACAAGCTCGACAGCGATGCCAGGGGCTACAGGGTGTCAAAAGAAAGTGAATGCTTAGATGAACCATCATTGCAGTTATTGCTATTTAGCTCACAAATTAGGAATAATTATGATTTAACTGGCCAAGCCGCTTTTACAGATAGATATTAATGATTAATAAGAATCATATAAACATAGAATTATTATAGTGGTTAGTAATGGCAACTAGCTTGCATTTTAATTCATGCTTCTTTTCATTATAGCCAGCTTTCAAACAAACTCAATTTTATTTAAAATCTTACTTTTTTCTGATGTCATACCGATCTGAAAGAAAAAAACATACACAAATTCAATGGTTACCAACAGCTCTCGGCTCAGAATCCCTCACATGCATAGTAAGATCCTATTTGCGATTATGCACATAGGAGTGACATCACAAGCTAGAAGAAAGTCAGAGGCAGCAGCTACAGTTTTGTATATATAAATAAACTCTATTCACATATCATTTCTAGATACCACAGGAAGAATATGTTACCCCGAGAAGCAATGGCCCGACTGTTTTTGATGGGAGGAATGCATATTAGGGGAAAGGCCCTGAAAAAGGTGAAGTCTGTCTTAAGCAGTAAGTCCCAATTTAATGAGCAAACAAAGAACGGCAAAGCACGCCGGGTGAAAAATTCTATGAAAAAGTCATTTCATAACAACAGTGAGCCACTGCTTCAAAGCTTTTCACCTACTCCTTTTAGGGAGAGCAGAAACTCCCTCAAAGTATTTCACAGGAAAAACAATGTGTCTAAAGGAAATGGCTCCGCTGTGAAAACAGAAAAGTTGGTTTCATCACTTTTATGCTCTTTAAGGGTGGGATGTAGGAGTCACACTGTAAGAGCCAAGGTGATGGGATCACTGAGCACAGAAGGATAATGAGTGTGTCACTGACACACACAAGGAAATGACCAGTCACACATCTGATGGCATGTGTGACTGCCACTCCACATCTGTTCTGTAGCTTCCTATGACAGAAAAGGGAATTTGGAGAAATCCTCTGAACTAAGGCCATGCATTTCAAGTTTGTGGGCACAGAACATTTATTACGTTTTTCTTTGTATTTTTACATGTCAGATGCATTAGCATAACATTTAAAAATGATGGTATATTAAAAAAGTATGCAATGATGATAACTAGTTTGGAAACAGTTGAACACAGGAAGGAAGCAGGAGTTGCTATATTCGTAGATAACTTAAGGAGTTTTCCAATTATTTCTTTCATTTCCATTATAATATTGGGTGTTTTCAGAACTTTGAAAAGAATACCAACATATATTTGCCTTACAAATTGAAGAGGATCTCACTCAGATAATTTGTTTTCTGTATCTGTATGGAACTTCATACAGAAGATAGGTGAAAGAAATCCATGCTGATGAGGCGTGTGGAGCACTTGAGATTTGCAAATATACTTTCTGAGGAATGCTCATTATTAGTACATGTTTATACCATAATCTGGGAGTCTAACGAATGGACTCTGTGTTCCTGAAAGCTGGTTAGTCTTAATGATTCTCAGACTTGGTATTAGGAGCACACAGTATACTCCTAAAAGTTACTAACTTTCATTTATATATTCTACACATAAACAAATCTGCACACTGCAGATCAGAGCTGAGAGGATTCAGGAACCCCACAAATACACCAACAGACACCCTAGTAATTGCCAGAGTGCTGATGCCATCACAGGCACACCCTCAGAAAAACGTTGCTGCTAATGAGGCTATGAGACCTAGAAAGCAAACCACTGTGTCTGACCGCTGTTCCCTTCAGACATCCTCAGTCTAGCCCTGAGTGTCACTGAGACAATGGCCTCGCCTTTAGGAGTTGGTAGGAAAATACATACTATTACACGGAGGGGCTAAAATAAAGAAGAAACTTTGCGGTTCTCTGAATGCCATTCACAAGACAAAAAAGAAAAAGCAACAACAACAACAAAAACCCAAAAAAAAAACATAGGCCGGGGAGGTTGACTAAAGTTCTGCTGGTCTAATTGCTAAGAATAGCTGGTCAAGGTCAAGCACATGCTCTTATTAAGGGCTCCAGAAGTGACATGGCCAGGAAGAAGTGACACTGTTGTAAAATTACCTCTTCCTCCTGCTCTTGATCTGACTCCGATTCCTTCATGTCCCAAGATGCCGTGCACAATGGAAAAAAAAAAGGGGGGGGGGAGGAAGAAAACGTTTAGAAGAAAAGAGGAAATACATCCCTCTACAGGCATCAAGGCAGGAGCACAGTATACACTCAGGCTGTTTTCTTAAACAGTTTATAGAAGACAAACAGTTAAAGAAGATTGATCAAAGTTACACATTCAAAGAGACAAAAAAAAAAAAAAAGATAAATATACTAACTCCTGACCCAAGGTTACCAGCAGCCTCAAAGCTTGATATTTAATATGTCTGGTAGAACTGATTTACAGAAATGATAGTGACACTATCCCACTTACTATGGATCCTGACTGAAAACATCAAACGCCATTGTTTATGTTGAAACTCAGGCACTGTACAAGTTTTATTATAATAAAAAGCTACTAAAGTCTCAGTACATCTTAAATATGCAATGTTTGGCATTTTATGCTTTTCATCTTGAGTTACTAAATAGAAAACCATCCCCGCATTAATAATTTTGTGTGCTATGTCTGGCCTCAAAAGACATAAAATAAAGTAAATCCCAGAACATGGAGAGCTCAGAGACCTGTCAAAGCACAGTCACACTAATATCTCTAGGTGGCCTGTGCATCTCTCCTGTGAGTCTCAGCTGCCACTCTGCCTCCAGAGCTACAACACCAAAGTGCATTTGTGCCATGGGATTGCAATCAGATCACATTTTCTTGGTTGAACTATCTATTGCTACAGTCCAGTTGCATTGGAGCATCGTGCATATTATCTATGGAAATAGATACCCAGTTTCTTTTTTTTGATTATTAAGAAGAACTAAGAACATCAAACATATGCTGGGAGGTTCTTCTATATAACTGATGTCTGTTTCCAAGAATGAGTATTTAAACCAATACATACTGTGGCAGCTATGATGGGGTAAAAGTAACATAGAGGACTCTTGATTTCGCAGACTCAGCCTTGAAAGTTTTAGGCATTTCCCTGCTTCCCCTCCAGCATCCACTATTCACCCCTTCACCAAGTGCAGAGCAAACTGAACACTGTAGCAGCTGTGTGCACACTACCGTCTGCAGCTGGCTCTTTTAAAACGGTATCAGTTTAAAGAAAAAACAATGCTTTCAGAATAAGATTTCCCACATCACTTAACTGATCCAGTTGCCTTCTTTGATACATTCATAATAGTCAAACTATTATGTCATAGAGAATGAGTTAGACAGAAAGTAATATTAGGTAGATCTGTGTCAGAAATTAACAAACCTCTTCTAGTGGTGCATCAGATGTCCTCCTATGGAGAAGATATTTTTATACTGATCATGTTAAATTAATTGAAAAGCTAGTTTAAAATTCTTAAATCACTAAAACAGGACAGGCTGTAAGGTAAACAGGTAATTACTTCAGGAAAAGGTAAAATTCTAGTACAGTGCTCTGAACCTATAAGCTGACCCAGCTCTGAGTGGGTAATGAGCAGGAGCTAACACACTAACATCCTGGTGGGAGGCGATGTACCAAATGGCCTCAGGAACGCACACAGAAACAAGAACAGGGACAATGCCAGTTATTTTTTCTTTACAATTTAGCTTAAAAAAGCATTAAAATTAAAACTCTTTTATTCTCTGCCATATCTATCTAATATATAAAAATAAAAGCCTCCATCAAAGAGTATTAAATGCCAAAGAAGGTGGGAATTGCTTTTTCTTTACTGAAATGAAAAAAATCACTTAATTGGGCAGGATACCAAAAATGACTTGTGCATGTTCTTGTGTTCACAGTCTATTATAAAGAAGTCAAAACTCAAATTCTTTGCTTCCTGAGAACACTACGGTGTTCACAATACCTTTGCATAGATTGGCAGGGTGATGTTTAAGTTGCAAATGGCCTGGTGCACTAGTCCTCTTGTGGATTTTGGTTCCTTCATAAATGATAGTCGCCCGCAGGGTTCCTGAGTCGTATCCCGCACCTTGAACAAGAAAGACAGATGTGCTTCACCTCCATTTGACATCAAATGAGGTTTAAAAGAGGGAAAAAATTTCAGTAGGGAGACACTTCAAGGAGGGACGTGAGATCCACAGACGCAAAGCTGTTCCCTTCTCTACTTTGGCGTCATCATTTACAATAACACTTTGGAAATGTCTTTCAGGCATTGTTGCTTTATGAAGCATGATTGAAAAAATTGTAAATACATTAAGGTAGGTAACAGGATGGTTTGATATGCACATGATATGAAATGAAGCTAACCATCATGCTAATTCACAGGCATTGCCTCACATGAAACTCTCCATTTGTTTGAGGCAAGGACACTTGATCCCTTCCGATCTCACAGCAAATTGCAAATATAAAACAATCATGACTTGTGGTTACCTTCCTGTACACTAGGTTTCTGAAACTAATTTACCTTTTTAAAAACGGTGGTAAAGTATATCTGCCACGAAACTGTACATTTCTACTATTTTCACGTGCCATGAAGCACACTCATGAAGTTGTGCAATCACCACCATGCTCTAGAGCTTTCTGTTCACCCAGACAGTGTCTGTGCCTGGTACACACTCATTTTCCATTCCTTGTCCCTGACCATCTCCACTCCACCTTGTGTCTCCATGGAGGTCCCTGCTTTGTCAAGTGGACCCCCATAGCATGTTCCTTGTGTTTTATTGACTTAGCGTGATATTTTTATGTTCATTGCAATATCAGAATTTCATTCAATTTTAACTGCGGTTTTTGTATCAGGAAACATCATTTTAGGTGTATTTAACCATTTTAGGTGTGTAATTTGGTGGTGCAAGTACATGCACTTTGTTGTTTTGCTATCAGCACCATCCATATGCACACAGAATTGCTTCCCAAACTGAGTCTCCATGTACTAAGCAATAATTTCTCTTTCCCCACACTCTTTTCTCTGATACCCACCCTTTTACTTTCTGTATTCCTGAGTTGTACTTCCCTAGATATCCCTTATTGAATAGACCCATTCAATATCAAACTTTCTATTATGTTGAATTGATGAAAGTATATCAAGCCTATAGCTCTAACTAAAACAATTTCTTATTGTACTGTGAGATTCTAGGTCTTCTGAAATATTATTTTAAAAAGCTATATATGCTCTTTTGGTCTCTACATTAGTGACAGTCACATACATTTTAAAATCTAAGTATGAATATCTAAAAGTAACAGCAGTGAAGAAATGGGAGGGCTGGAAGTATAAGTCACTAGTAAAGTTACTGCCTATTAATAACTAGGCATGAGGCCCTAAGTTTAATTCCCAGACACATACACACACACACACACACACACACACACACACACACACACACACAGTGAGAGAGTGACAGAAAGAGTGTGTGTGTGTGTGTGTGTGTGTGAGAGAGAGAGAGAGAGAGAGAGAGAGAGAGAGAGAGAGAGAATATGCACAAACTTGTCTCCAAATCTGGGAAACAGTATTTAATGTTTCTACTTAATAACTTGGTCATACTCTGGTCTTCAAAAATTAAAAAAAATGTATGTTTTTTGGTAAACATTTGTAAAATATGTTGTAAAATCACTGGAAATGTTTGAAAAGCACATATTCTTATTATGAAAGTAATTGAAAACAACCCTTGCATTTGAATAAATGCATAACTGATTTTTATTTTTTGTGTGTATATTACCTTGACAAAGAGAGGAAGTCTGTTTTCTTTGAAGGCAAAAAAACTGAATATATGATGTTGGCCACTCTTGGTTAGTGGTACCAGGTTGCCAAAACAATCAACATAAATAGGTTTTCCTTCTAATACCTAAAATAAGACAGAAAACCAACATCAGTTAAGATATCTACAATCACTCTTATGTCATTTATACAAACAAGTAGTAGTTGTACTTGGAACCTTCAGTTCTTAGAATATACATATGACAATGCTCACACTGGTGATTGACATCTGTCATATACACAACAAAGCATGTACCAGCATTCTTTCTTGCTACTGAGTTTCTTCAATTGCATGGTAACATTTAATTTTCTTATTTTTGATGTTGTAAAATCATGATTCCACAAAGACCAATATATGTCTAATACCTAAATATAAACTTTGAACTGGATAGCTTTGACATCACAATAAGAACACAGGACTTCAGTATCTAAACCTCTTCAATGATGAAAAAATCTTTATAAAAAAGAAAAATTCGATGTAAAAAAGTATTTATCTGACCTAACACTTAAACAGAAAAAAGTACTTTAAAAGAAAATCCAGGAAGATAAAATCATCAAAATTGCTATAGTTATCACAAACTCACAATCACCTATATACAACAAGTTTATCAATAACTTAGTTTTTCTTCAAATAAATTTTACAGGAATCCTTCTATATACATAAAGACCATCAATTTATGGTCCAAATTGTTAGAAAAAAAATCTCTGATTTGGGACCTTGACCTTCAACTGATGGACACATAGACTGACCTTTCTTTTGTTAAGCAAATCTTCTTCCTACATCTGTGATAGTGAAGGCTCAGGATGCAGCATGTCTATATTCTTACCTCCACATCCCTGCTCCTGGCCACCTCAGAGAAGTTTTCTTGTTGTTCAAGTGTCTTATCGACTTTATCATCTGTCATACAGAAACACCGCAACCTGGCTTCAATGGGGTCATGGGATTTGGCAAACACTACAAATTTGGCCATATATGGTACACAGATAATTTCTCTATACACTTGTGATGCAAACGAAACAGACTCCTGAATCTGTCGACAGTCTATCAGCCAGAACCTAAAGGAGAAAGAAAACCAGACACCTGAAGTTTAAAGTATGCCATTCGAAAAAAAAAAAAAAATCCTTCAGTATGATCAATATGGTCACCAAATGTTTCTTGAAAAAGAAGGAAGTGAGAGAGAGAGATGGTAAGAGGACCCAGATCAAAGAGACATAAAGATGGAAACAGCAAGGAAATCAACAGGATAGAGAGGCAGTCTGGAGGGATCAAGAAAAAGAAATATATCAGATTTTTAAGATTGACTATAATGAAGAGGGAATATGCTCAATGTACAATAATTTTTCTTCGAAGAAAAAGCCATTATGTAACACACCACCATATATAATGAACACATCCAAATAGAAATTATACGCCTCACAAGGCAAAATAAAACAAAAAAATTGGACTTAAATGTTTCTAGCTGTGTTTCTCTTCTTACAAACTCTTCTTCATAACCAATCTCTTGACATCAAATTGATTGCTTTTGGAGTCTTTGGCAATAAAAGCTCAGTATCAGACATTATGATGTAGATTTCTTTGAGTGAGCTCCTATTTTCCTTGATTCCTCTCCTGTTCATTCAATCTTCTGAAGCTCTCAACATCATTCTCTCACTGCATCATCTTCCAGTGGACTCACCAGCCACTGAGACTGAATCAGACCAACCAGAAACTTGAAGATGTTTACATACCCATTAAAGACTATACAAATGAGAACTCATATTAGATTCAGTACTGTATGTAAAAGAAATAACAGAAGATACCTCCATCCTCTTAACAATGTGTACTATGCAAATATGCTGGTGTGTATAACACCCTGTAACTCCTTAGCCACTGAGCAAGCTACACTGAACTGTGTGATATTATTCTATTGAAAAAGCAACTCCTCATGTGTTTCGTTGGATAACAGGAAATTTCTCATTCCTTGGGGACTGTAAACATCAGCAATGGCTGCCAAAGCTAGCATCAGAATCGTGCAGCCAGGGCAGACAAACGCTTATTTTCCATAGATTCTAATCTGACTGGCAAGAACTTGGTTATTGTATTGTTACTATTCATGTCAAAGAAAATGTAGGTCTTACTTAATACTAAACAACAATCAAAATCCCCTTGAAAGAATTAAGAAACAACATCAAACAACAAAAGAAATGATCATTTTGGGGAGGAAGAAAGAAATACAGTGAATGGCCTTTCCTGTGCTACACACACATACCTGGCAGATACGTTGGTTGTAAAGGAAACACATTCATTGACAAATGTTAGTGGCGTAGTTCCTGTGATGTCTTCCCACTGTGCAGGCGTGGTTCCACCTGAAACAACAGGATTGTGGAAGATAATTGGGCAAAATTCTAGACATCGGTTTTTAAATAAACTGATTATTCAACTGTGTAATCCTTCATGCCACGAAAGGGCACAATGAGAATAACATGGACTGGGATACAGATTAGTGATAGAGCATTTGTCTAGTGTGTGCACAGCCCTGTTTTCAATCCTCATTGTCCAAAAAAAAAAAAAAAAAGAAGAAGAAGGAGGAGGAGGAAAAGAGAGAGAGAAAGAGAGAAAAGAAAAAAAAGAAAGCAAACCAAAACAACTTTCAGGGCTAAGGATATGTAGCTCAGGAATAAAGTGCGTGCTTGCCTAGCAAATAACATGTCCTAGGTCCGATTGCCAGCACCACAAGAAAAAAAAAAGTAAATTTAACTAAATCAAAATGAGAGTACAAACTGTCAAAATTACATACTAAGAAATGACACTTAACAAAAAGCAAACACCACCTTAAGATAAATTAAATTTAAGGGAAATTATTTGAATATCTGTTTACTACATATTCTGTCCTTGGCCTGCTATACAGGCTGCTGAGGGGAAAAAAATCAATGGTTTGATCCAGTGCTGGATTCTGCATGCTAGAAGATTTATTGTTGTGCCCAGTGGTACAATTGTGGCAAGACTGTTTATGGACAACCAACTGCTCTCTTGGTTGGCTTGAAGGCTGTTCCACTGGAGAAAATGCATGTGTAGTACCCTAAACATGGTCACAGAGAAGCCATAAACCCTAGGAGGAAAACTAGTGTTGTTTTTGCTAAATTGTCATATTGTCAAACTGCCTTCTAAGTATTTATGTCTATATGCATAGATGTAAACCTCAGTCAGAGAAGCTCCATGTTGATGTAGGTAGTGGTTAATGAAGAGATGCATAACTCTCAAAGTGCTGAGAATAAGAAATTGTGAATTCTCAACAGTAGGTGGGACATCTATATCATCCTGTCCCCTTCTTAAGACTCAGAGAACCAGAAATGCTGTCTACTGGACACGGACTGTTGGACCAGTCAACTCACAGAACTGGGTTACCTACACAAGATCACCAGGGGAAAATTCCTGCATAGGTTGTAAGGAGCTATCAAGGTACCACCCATAAATGAGGAGATATTGGCAGTTGATGTCTGCTGGGGGAAAGAAAGCGTTACTTTTCTTTGAGGGGTAATCACTGATAGATCTGATTGCCCATGTCCACCAGCTGGTGGATGGTCCTACACTATGCACTTATGGGGCAGCACTAATAACTTAGTGGGTTAAAAAAATAAAATAAAAAACATTGATTTTAAAAATGACTATGCATATACAGTATATAGTAGTTTGATATACAAACATTGTTTATTAAATAACTTATTTTTCACCTTTTGTTCACACAGTTAATTAAAAAATGCTTTTCCTGAATTAATGTATCTAACTCCACAGCTTTCTGATACAGGGTCTTGTTATGCTGTCCAGACAGCCCTTGAACTCACAACCCACCTGCTTCAGTCTTCTAAACACTGGCTTACAGATATCACCTACATTCTTAGCTTCCAGGGCTACTTATGGCCAAAGCGACTTAATTTTTTTACTTTATTTAAATACCTTCTAGAATTTTCTATGCTATAGTCACGTATGACTTACCTGTTATGCTACATAGTAACCTTAAGGTTGGTGCGTCTCCCCCAAAACCATTCAGCATGACATCACTTGAAGCTTTGGGGACAGGAATTGTCATAGTAATAGGCTTGTGAAATTTTCTTCTCCTGGGTTCCAAAGTGACTATAGGGCTGAAGGTTGCTTTGTTGCCTAGGATCTTCTTCACCAACTCGCTGTGCATAGGTTGAGCCTTTCAAGATTAAAAAAAAAAAAATGAAACTATATAGTACCATACTTAATGTCATCTGTCATATCCAGACACACACTGTTTTTTTTTTTATTTCACAAGTGAGTTTAATGGATTTCAAAAGTGGCAGCTCTAAATTTAGTACTATTAAGCATTCACAATTAAAAATAAAGAATTTATTACTTATTACATTTTATTTTTTATTTATTGTGTGTTAGAAGTGTGTGTGTGGCTGGGTGCATGCTACAGCATACATATGCAGGTCAGAAGACAACCCGAGGAAGTCATTTCTCATCTTCCATCACGTGGGTTGCCAGAATTGAACTTAGGTAGTTCAGACTTGGCAGCAAGCCCCTCCACCAGCTGAGTCATCTCACGGGCCCCACCCTCAAAATTTTGTGAATCTTTAGTCTCTCGTGTTAGCCTTTGTTTACTCAGGAAAACTTTCTTTAGCTGACATTTCAACTCTCGTTTGGAAACCTAATTGTCACCCTGGCAATGGAACCCCACAGTCTCACCTGCTCCTTACAGGGACATACCTGCAGACCTACACGGATGCGCTTGGTGAGTGCACCCTCAGGGAAGACAGCCTGCACCTGGGACACCACAGTGCTGCTCAGAACTCCGCCCTCCGGGCCAATCAGGTTGCTGTCCTGTTTGATGCGAGACACCACCGCAAAGTACTGTGGGAAGTCTCGAGTGATGATGCGGCAGATTCGTTTCTTCTCCAGGTCCTCGGGACTGTCCAGCACTGAGACAAGAAATGATCCATCCTCTTAAAGCCAGTGACTCCTGAGAACATTCTAGCAGACTCACCGGCACAGTTAATAGTAATCAGGGGGAGCAGCAAAGCTCCCCTTTAGTTAATGCTAAAACACAAGGCCATCTTGACACCAAATAAATAAATATCAGAGTCTTTCATCAGTTGTCAGCGGTTTGCAGGTACGCTTTGGGGGGAAACCAGGCCGTTCTAGAGCAGTGTGAAAGAAGTGCATCTCGGGGCAGATGTGCCTGTGCAGTGCTGTGTAGATGAGGACATTTGAGGGCAAACATGTCGTGGACATGAACATGTGCTATTCTTGGTTCATATGATGAAGAGGAAACTGCATGGAAACTCCTTTTCTTTGCAAATTTCCAAGTTAGCTCAAAGAACAGTTATTGTGGTCTTAAGAAATCATATGGTTCTTTAGGTTCCGGGGGACCAGTCCAGTAATAAACTCTGGGTGAATGGGTAAGGTATCTGTTTATGTATTCTGTCTCCTGACATGGTTTGTGTCTGTAATCGACATCAGTGATTTCCATCTGGGTTTCAATATCCCTCTGATGCCAGTGACTTACCAAATGCATTACCTAACAGCAGAGGGTGGGATCATAGACTCGACAAGTTGCTCTAGTGTAGATATTTAGAGAAATACAGGAAATTAGACTAAATCTCCATATGAATAACTGAATGAACTTAATGTTCCTGTCTTATTAATAATAGAAAGTTTAAAAGTAAATTAAAAGTTTTGTGCAGCGTTATTTGTTATGAAACAATATCCACTCTACTATTGGTTTTAGATTCAATTAGTTTGCATTAAAAGATAGAATCGTACTGGCTATACTTGTTAAAGTAAGATATTTAATACCTTAAAGGGCTTTGTTCTCCTGAATTTAACACAAACACAATTAAGAAAATGGATGGATTGTGTATTGAAACCTAATGCAGTTGGAACACAACGGATAATGAGCTGGAGTACAACACCGCAAGAGGCACACATGTGCACACAAGTACTCAGACAGCTAAAGGATCTAAAAGCAATGCATAATTCATGTCTCCACCTGAGATTTCTTTTAGACCCTTAACCCGAAGGTACCTTCATCCATGCCATTCAGGATTTCGTTCAGTTCGTCTTCAGTGTATTCACAGAAGTGTTCTTTCCAGCTGTCCCCGTTTTCACTGCGCAGAACCACCAGTTCCCTCTCCTTCCCTCGCAGGGCAGCGAAGTGAGGAATCTCCACGATCACGGGCCTGACATAGCAACGCAGAACACTCAGTGTAGACGGGATAACCAATCCCGAGACAAGCCCCTCAACACTGTCTGTTGCAAAGTGACCTGGATTTCCGCTCATTCTGGGGACAGGGACACAGTAGGCCTTCCTCCAGAGCCCAGTGGCTAACAGATGGTGACACAGTGGCACTCCACCTCAGGGGCACTGGTCCTCAAGTACATGCTGCTACCTTAAGCCAAATGATATTTCTCTGTGAGTGCATGTGGCATTCTGGAACTTCTCCTTTGAGAAATGTAGGTGTGGCACATTTAACCAAAAGAAATGTACATGCATGTCTATGATGTATGCCAATCTTCTAGAACATGTTCTACAGGTGCAAAATGACAACATGAGTTAAGGAAGAAAATGGCTCATACATTGCATAATTCAAAGTGTTATAAATGAGATGTCAAAAAGGTCGACTACTTGTGCTCATGAGCCATGCACGTGTGGCTTTTGCTCATCCTGTCTTCATTCAAGAAAACAATAGGCATGTGCACACAATGTGGCCCTAATGAGCCACTTAGCCTAGAGTCCAATAGTGTCCAATGCCTATTATGTTCAGGATCCAGAACATGCACTGTCCTATGACTTTTAGGTCACATTCATCCTCAACATAGACAGAGGCTTTCCATTTTTTGAGTCCAGGTTGCTTTGAGACAGACTCCAAACTCATCATAACCACATCATGACTAGCACAAAGTACAACTAGGCAAATCTCATGCTTGAACGAAAATGAAGGTCACAGCACTTTAAAGGAGAAGATATAAAACGTCACTCAAAAATAAAAGTCACATACCACAAGGGTCAGAAATGGTCCACTAAAGATAGGTTATACAGAGTTTAAATCATAGAGAGGGACATGTCATGGGCACAATGACGAAAAGAGAAATCATATCGCAGAAGAAGGAGAAGAATGGGGGCCAGCAGCCATCAATTTGTTTTAAGTCGCTCCTACCCAAGGAATTTGGTTCCAGGAGGCCCCAGCTGAAGGATGCGGCTGACCAAACTTTCTCCCTCATTAAGTGGGGGAGGAGCCGTTGGCAGGTGAAGTTTACTGAGCACATCCAAAGCAGCAGTGAAAGAAAGAACAGAAGTAAGCTTCAGGTACCATGTCCACAGAACCCCAGCATCACAGGGTGAAGTTTGGTTTCACACTGCGTTTGGTTCTGCCCCCTCCATTGGTCACAAAGAGCAAGGAACCAGGAACTGAGACCCAGAGTGTACAATGGAGGTGCTTGTGTGCCAGGGAGCACATGGCTGTCAAGTCTGTTCCTACTTAGGTTCACTGCCAGGGCACTAGCCAAAAAAATGGAGGGGAAAAATTGCTCTTTGGGAAAGACAAGACTGTTGGGAATATAATAAAAACTCTGTCCACCAGCCAGCGTTTTCATAGATATTCCGCAACAGATTTGAAGGTTATTAAAAAGCCTACGGCTACCTGAGCAGGAGGGAGTTAGGGTCTGAACTGAACATCAAGAACGTCAAAAGAATCCAACCATAGAGGCATTTTCTGAAGCAACCCAGAACTTCACAGGCTCTTTCCAAAGCTCTGTCTGATAAGACATATGAGAGGTGGTTTCTACAACTGGGAACACATCCCTTCCTAATTTGGAGCAACCTCTTAACAATTTGCCCCAAATTACAGGCTTTAGAACATTTTCAGAGTTCTAAAGCAAGAAATCCTCTCCCCAGTATGACATTAACAGCAATCGAAAGGAGTCCTAACTAGGAAGATTTTTCTCACAGTTTTAAGCACCAAGACTTAAATACAATTGATTTGTTTCAAACTGATTCGAAACTTGTTCCCCCCTCCAAAGTCTCATCTTTCGTTACCATTCAGTGGCAACTTTTCACCTTTTGACACACTGAGGTGCCACTTACTATGACGGTAGCCTTACAGACAGACAGAAGAAAGAAGAAATACTAATTGTTGCTCAATATTGCCAAAATGAGAATAGCAAAAGTTAATCTCAGTATTTTCATCTTACACTGTGGCTTAAAAGCTGGAGGTAGCAGAAAAACCACAAATTATTTAGACTACATTTTAGACATTCCAGGAAGGCAACGTTGTGGTCCGAAGGGAAGGCGGCAATTGGATTCATAATCACACAAGGTGTTAAATTTATGTTTCAAACAGAGCACATTTTTTTTTTCCTTTATACTTTGCATTTTAGTCTCAGACAAGAAACAGAGATACTTACCAGTGTCTAAAACACATGGTTATCCCATTGGGAATCTGGCAGCCATTCCCACATCCAAGAAGAAAAACCACTAGCAACCTGCATGTTTTACTCACTGATGCCTTATCATGGGAGCGTGGAAGTGAAGTCAGGTGTCAAGGCACTATTTCCCATTTTTAAAAAAAATGTCACAGGAGCCTATCCTTTTTCAAAACGGCTTGACGTACCTTTGGCGTTCCATCCCATTGGTCTTGGGTAGAGGGCACAAGCCCATTGGAGACTAAGGAGGAGGCTTATGGGAAACCCTTACCCAAGGAACTGAGCTCCAGAAGGTCCCACTTCAATCAGGCGGCTGGCCAGGCCTTCTCCTTCCACCATTGGTGGCATCGTCGCCAGTCTATGGCGTTTCACTAGGCGGCAGGTGACTCGGGTTGGCGCTGTGCATTTCCGAGGTGGGATAATGATTCTGAGCCCATTGTGTCTGCATCCTCGCATGGCACCACCACGGGCATCCACCATAAAACTGACCAGGAAGCTGAAAATTGGAAGAGAAGATTAGGCATGCTTCAAAGCAGTACAGCAGATAAACAAATTCTGTGAGGTTAATTTTTTTTTTTCTATACTGTTTATTTCTTCTCAGAACAACTCTTTTAAATGGAAATGCCTTGTGGGAAAATACTTTTAAATTTTATACTAGTATGTATGTGTGTATTATTTATTTTGTTTTACTGTATAATCTTCATGTGCTACTGAAGAATAATTCCAATTTTTGTTAGTAACTGGAATGAAATTGCAAGAATGTGGGCAAGCCTTCTGTCTCCTTATATGCCCTATGTAATTCACATGTTCAAATAATATAAGGCTAGATCACACAGGAAAGACCAGATGGCATATGTTTTAAGTTAATTCAACTTAACTTTTCAAGATTACATCTGTCTAGCTCATTTTAATATAATCTCATGAGTGAAAAGCAACCTTAAAGACCTTTTGCTAAGGTCAGATCTGTGCCAATGTGTCATCATTCCAGGATGCAGATTTGTAACTGGTTACAAGATGGGAAAACTGGAATAGAACCGATTTTCTGGTTAAAGTGATATTTGTACTTTTAAGAGGTCTCTGCACTAACCCATTCTAACTGCAACAGAGGGTGAATAGTGGAAACAAATCAAGTGCCCTCTGCTCTGTAAGACCAGCATGGGAGGCCTGAGCTCATACTGATAGAGAGGTACTTGCATAGCATGATTTTCCCCCATTATAATGAACTGGAGGTGAAAAAAAATCATTTAAATTTGCAAAAGCATCTTGGTTACTTTTGCTTCTTTATTGCTCATCAGTCGTGATGAAAAGAATGGTAATCTCAAGTGGCTAGGGTTGTTGAGTGTGCCAAGAGAAAGTATCTAAACTTTGGAGTTTCTTCCAAATCCTGAAGCAGCTTAGCTAGAACGCTTATGACTGCATTAGTCATGACACTCACCAAAGTCCCTTGGGCACGCACCTCCTACAGGAGCAAAAGTTAAGTAACACAACAATCTAGCTGACCAGGACACATACACAAGGACATGTATAAACAGTATGCAGGTTCTTCCACAGTCACTCCAATGTTCTCCCATTTTCATTTCATTTGCAAAGTTTTTATAACAAGTCAATGAAACCAACATATAGGTGTTTCATAGATCTGCTGCTAACTGCACCAAGCCAGATCAACACACCTAGATATTGCCTCCATGACAACACTGAAAACGTTTGAAAGGTATTCCATCAAAGTAAGTTGTGGGATAGAAACACAATACACTTATGTTATTTTTAGGCGAGTGAAGTATCATAGCATCCTCTTCGCGGCAGAACACAGAATGCATTAGACATGCCATTAAACAGAAAACCTGTTGCTAGTAAGAGAAATGAGTGCGGAGGAGCCCAGAGTACCCTCTGAAGCACGTCATGCAGCATGAGACCACAGGAGCCACAGTCCTCCCACATGCAGTAGCCAGGCTAGGCCTACCATTCTCCCCTAGCTGTCGAGTTTTCAGGAGGGGCAATAGCTGCTACATATAAGCAACAGTTCATACTTCATTAACTGTTGATGTTCTGGATGTTATCAAAACGCAATGGGAAGAAGGCTGTAACTTTTCTTTAATATGAATTCTGAAATGTTTTCTTGCTGACTTTTAAATCTACACATTCACTCCAAAGAAGAACTGTAAATACTTCCAGATCTTCCTTTATTATTCGGGGTTTTTTTTTTTTTTTTTTTTTTTTTGGTTTTGGTTTTTTAAGACAGGGTTTTTTTTTCTGTGAAGCTTTGCGCCTTTCCTGGAACTCACTCTGTAGCCCAGGCTAGCCTTGAACTCACAGAGATCTGCCTGCCTCTGCCTCCCGAGTTCCTCTATTATTCTTATTTGAGTACATTTATATTGATTTCCACTTAAAAGTAGGAAAATGCTGCTGTTTCAACTAGCAGGGTTTCCAGACTCACTGTAATATTTCCAACTTGTTTATAATTAACATCACTATTTCCTTTGACTTTTCCTCCCTCATCAACACTTTGAGATAGGATCTCAAGTAGTCCAGACTAGCCTTAAACTTTCTACATTTAGGAAATTAAGTTTGTACTCTTGCCTTCTTGCCTTTACCTCTGAAGTTCTGTGATTATAAATGTATCACCATACCTAGTGAATTTTTCAAGTCTAGGTTACTAAGAGCAAAAAAAAAAAAAAGAAAAAGGAAAAGGTGCTGAAACTAGGAGGGGCCATTATAACATGTCTGTTTAATGTCACGAACCCTCATAGTATCTATGTCTTTTGACGACAGTAACAAAATTCCTGCACTCATGGCCCAGGCCCTTATATTGCCATGGTTTTATTCCAATTCTCTACCCAAAAGAACATGTAGGAGACTCTGGTGGTCTACCCTCAAAACAGAGAATCAGCAACTATGTCCTTAATGTATTCTATGACTTTCCCTGGCATGGCACCACTGAAGCCCTCTTTTTTGTGTGTTACTTCCTCCCTGATTTCTGCTTCCATGATCCTTTTGTGTGATCTGTTACCCTACCATAACTGTCAGGAGCTGTGCCAAGAATCTCACACTCTATGCCAAGATGTCAATCTACGCGTTCTTCCTTGCTTGGACCTGCTAACTTCCCTGGCCAATGAGATGCGACCTGTCAGCTAACCAAGGTGTCCTCTAAGAGCTGTTGTCACAGTAGGGGATGCAGTCTCCGCGCCCCCCCCCCCGCCCCGTACTCGGTATAGTATGGATTCAGCACACAGTAAGGAGTCAAAACTAATTTTTGAAAAGATGAATCAACCTTAGAGTGAAAAGGCAGGCTATGACGAGTTATGTGTACTTACCGAGATCAGAGAGAGCAAGGCACGAGGCAAGGGAATTCTTTGATGTCTTGCCAGTTATTACAATCAAGCCTCACTCAAATCCCTACATTTGGATGCAGCAAAGCTGCTGGATAATACTATGTCTAATTTTAAAGGGTCTACCCCACATGTCAATGCTCAACTGGGAGATCTGGTGTATTTATCTCCCTGGGTAGAGGATTAGTAGAAAATGGGAGATTGTGAAAACCAAGACTTTGAATCTAACAAAACAATATTTTTAAAAGTGATAAGATTGTATGAAGAAAGACTGAAGAAGGAGAAATCAAAATAGCAGAACTTAAGGACTGAAGCAGCATATAGATATACTGCCCAGCAATCATTCCCGTATCATTAGTGATCGGGAAGCCAGTCCTAAGTACTGAATCAAATACAAAGCAGACTGGGAGAATAAAGTGCCCAATTCATGGGAAAATGGCAAAGTTCAGGAGAGGGTAAACCTCCGTATTTTACCAAGTGACTTAGGACAAGACACAGGCTACCAGAAAATTACAAATTCCAGTGGAGATATTTTCCTTAGGAAGTGAGAGAAAAGAGAGAGAAGGAAAGGAAAGTAGCAAGATGCCAAGAGAAAGAAAGGGCTGGAAGACACGACACCTGTCACTAGTCAGAAGGAACAGAGAGTAGCAAGCTCAGCCTAGCAGTAAAACACTCCAGGCAAACTTGACTCATCATGGAATTATCAAATGACTAATAAGACTGAACTTCACTGTGTACTCCCAGAGCCTATCCTTTATGTAGAAGGAGCAGGAGAAACTGCCTGCCTGGACTTCACATCTCGGTATCAATGAAGCTGACTTGTAGATCGAGCAAGCTAACCAGTGAATCCCAACAGTTTCTAGTACAAAACTGGGGAAGCATTTGAAGATTTCCATCAAGAATGGAAGAACACCAAAGGGTGCCACTACCTGGATGGCAAAAGGGACTTGGGAGCCAGTCGCTCGGCAGTGTATAAAGCAGCTGCTAACTCCACAAGAGCCTTTTCACTGTAAGGACTGTGGGGGAAGGAGAGAGGATGAACGAGTGACTCCTGCAACACTGCAGTGCGGCAGCTTGCCTGCCAGAGTGAACAGAATGAATCTAATTCTCCACTCTCCATTAAAAATGAGACAATACGGGCCCTGCAAACATTTACAGACAATGAGAACTGAAGGAAACTGAAGGAAGGAGGCAGCTCTGTAGAAAGACTATGGCATGTGAACTGAAGTTCAGCTCTGCCGTCTGCAGTGTTACATGGAAGCTTCCTAGTCCCTGGGTGCTGACCCTGTCACCATTTATAGATAAATGGAGAGATCAATCATGTGTGGGTAGAAAATATAGATGCAATAAATGGCTGCTTCCATTATCTTCTCTTTCCTGCCTTTATCTTTTTAATGTCATGATCATTAAAATATATATCATACATCACCTAAAACAGTGAAAAAACTTATTAAGAACCTTCAATGTACTCACATTTGTGCTAAGGAGTTTACTATTATCTGTAGAGTTATAATTGCCTTATGAAATTGATTATTTAAATAGGATGTGAGAATTCTGTTACTCTACAGCACAGGGTGCTGTGGTACCATGTCTTTCTAAGTCTGTTTTGAATTATTTCTGTAACCACAGTCAAGTAACTTGACAACTTCATTAGGTTTTGTTTTCTTATGCATGAATTAAGAGATTTGGGTGAATAAACTCTGAAGTTACTGCCTAGTATTACAAATTTGTTGCAGTTAATGGCTAACTAGATTAGACAACCTATCTAAATATGTGATTTTAGATGCTCTGGAGGAATTCCTAATTGGAAAGCAAACTGTTACTACTCCAATAAATATAGTTTTTGACCCATGGTCAAATCAATACTTTCTTGAAAATGTGTAGGCATACTGCATTAGACATTGACTTGAGACTACACGGGGGTGGAGGGATAACCAGGGGACATTGGCTCTGATGCATCTGACTCTTCAAATGACAGCAGTCATGCAAAGTAGAAACTCTGAAGTTTTCTAAATTGTGAGATACCATGTTTTCACAATTTAAAAAGGAATAAAAGCAAACGCAATTCACTTTTATTAGGCAAAGGACTTGTTGATAAATATGCAATTTGATTAGCTAAACGGGTACATGCTTCAGAGGAGACAGTAGAAAACAAGGATTTGGACTTTTAAAAAAGACTGTACTGTCCACCCCCAAAGTTATTGATACTTAAAATTTCCATTTAATTCATCTAGGACCATGGGCTGGGAACAGGGAGGAGACTGCAGCATTCGGAGTTAGTCACTGGGTGAAAGACAGGAGAAAAGACTCATCAGGGTGCTTCAGTGATGCCAGGCACACAGCAGAGGGCTGACATCCCCTCTGACTCTTGGTGTTGTTTGAAGCCACACCAGCAGCTTCCTTATCTGCCATTCCCCAGCCCCTTCCTAGTTCTCCAAATCCCACAAACGAAAGCGTGGATAAAAAATGACACCGAAAAGGGTGGTTCAAATTTGTTCAAACCATTCAGTAATTGTTTACCAATCACCGTGCTCATGAATAGAAATACAGTGTTTAGAATGTGACTGAGAAGATATAAAAGGATGTTTAGAACATTAAAAAATGAAAATATAGAATTGTCTTATTTTAGAGGGATAACCCATATTATCATAATGAATGGCCAAAGAATAAAAATACTATAATCAGTAGCCCAAAGGGAACTTTAAAAATAACTTCATCTAAATAATACAGAATGATTGCTATATTTAGACTGAGGATAAGTCATTCCACAGCACAATTCCAAAATATCAAAAGGTTGGACTTAAAACAGAGGTAGCAAGGATATGTACTATTAATAAGCCCTTAGCCATTGGCTCACCTAGAATACAGCAAGATAAAAGCAAAATAAAGAAGAAAAGGTCTGGGTGCTACTAAAAATCGCAACCTTTAATAAAAACTCAAAATAGCTCTTCCAATTAGCATAATCATGGGGGCATAGGATTTAAATTGGATGTAGCACTTTTCCTCACAAAAGAATCTGAGATGTGGAGGCCATGACCAAGACAAGAGTCCATTTAATTTTGATCCAGCTAACCTAATACCTACTGGCATTAAATATACCCATTTTCCCTTTACAGGGAAAGTGAGCATTGGCCTTGATTTGGAGAACATTAGCCTCTGTATATGTTTCACTAGACATCATCAGCACTAAAGCATCCTGAGGTGGAGCATATGCAGAAGGAGATGGTGAAGGAGAGGAGAACAGGGACATGTTCAGAGAAGGAATTACGCAGAGGTTCACCTGCTGTTGTCACGATCAAGACATGGAGAGGTGCGGCTGCAACAGAATAGATACTTTAGCACGGAGAAAGAGCGGATAAGTGAAATATAAAGAATGAAATCAGATGTGACTTTGATTGAAATCTTTAATTCATATACCCACATAGTATTCACTGAAAAAAAAAGATGGAAATACAAATAAGATATCACTCTATGCAAATACAACCGAAATGTCACTCTGTACAAACTGAGAGAAGAACGAGCTTTGGGGCCTTCGTGGCTCCTCCCAGGTTAGGAACCTGGGGAAGTCACATAATCACTCGATATGGAAGTGAAGTCTTGGTTAGCATTGGCTTGTGGGGACACTTAGCAAAGACTAAGTGTCCAAGAAGCTAGAAAACACCAAGTGATATTACAATGACAAATATAAAGTCTTGGATTCTGTAGATGTAGCTTTGATTCAACTGCTGTCCACTTGTAATTCTTCTAATGCTTTTTTGGGTAAGATAATTCCCTGTTGGGCTATAGCAGAAGAAACACAAACAGGAATGGAACAACTTAAACGATAGCTTCTGTGACAGATAGAGCATAAAGTCGACTGCAAAGTAGGTAACATTGATCAATGACTAGCGGGTAATAAAGAACTCTGCAAACATGGTCTTAGTGCTTCTCCCCAACATCACTGTCTGCTTTGAGCATTGTGCTCTTCCTCCCCATACCTAATGTCTAGTCCCACATTATAGCCCTACTCTTCACTACTCTTTGACCCATGGTGTCTATGCTTCCTTAACCCCATCCCCTCAGGGTTTCCTAAGGTTCCAATGTTTCCTGACATACGTAAGTATATTTTATTCAATGAACCAGAAATCCAGTCTTCCAGATCACTTGATTTGCTACTTTGTAACAATCATCTTCATCTAAAAGAATTAGCCTTTGTGAATCTAAAGGAACTCCCACGGTATTTTACAAAACATGAACAGCTAAATTAAACACTGGAAGTGTTTCCATAAGCATTTACATTATGTTGTCCCATGCAAAAGATACTTAGCTGCCTTCTGCTTCAAACATTCTGTGATTTGAGCAAACAGTTTTGAATACATCTTTCATGGCTTTTGTGTGTGTGTGTGTGTGTGTGTGTGTGTGTGTGTGTGTGTGTGTGTGTGCGCGCGTGTGTGTGTGTGTGTGTAGTACAAGGTTCACAACAAAATTGTCTTCAGCTTGCTTTAAAATATCACATTCTTAGGGTTTTATTTTACTGTGGCATATTCTAACACCTCATGAGTTGGTATTTAATTAATAGCATTTGGCTGTCATTAAAACATTACAAAGACTTTCAGAGTGACAATATATAAAGTGAGTTATAAAACTAACTATTGGCAGAAACTGACTTATATCAGCCAATTCATTATCCACACAGGTAATTATAAAGAATCATGAAGTTCATATTGTTGCACAAACTTTACTGTTATGATCTTAATTGGGAGCCTCTAAGAATAACTGTTTCTTAGATTCACTATGAGTCAGTCAGGCAACTCAAATAATAATAAGTCGAGCCTCTCAATTGTCCAGATACTGAATTTACCTATGCAGGAAGCAGAGTTTAATCACTGACTTAGTCATTCTTAGCCAAGGACATCTTTTAAAAATGAAGTAGAGGGAAAGGAAACTACCAGTACTGATTAGTGGTAGAAGATGCAACTTGAAGTTAAGACAACTATGAATTTAATGACAGCATTATCCTCACGTAGTCTAAGGTAGATACAATCACCAACTCTCTTCACTATCCCCTTACCTAAAAGTCACCTTTTCCTTACACTTTAAGTGGATTCAAACTCAGACTCTTGAAAAATATCTAATAGCTACTACTTAGGAACTTGATATATGATGAGTGGATTAATAAGAAATCAGTGTCATAAGATATGATCAACATTACTCATATACATGAATATGAATGTCACTTTCAAACATCACAGCTCTTGGAATCCTAACTTTTCAAGGGTAATTTTCCTTCTCACTACAGTCATCTGTAACCCCATGCTTGTGTGATCACTATAGTAGAGACACCAATAGATGATGCTACCTGGTAGAAACAAGGCCATATTGGCATCGTGGATTGAATCCACTTATACTGTCATCCGGAAGACTTGGGGCACATTTTGTTTAACTGATTTGGAGTTTGTGACAAATGTGGAATGTGTCCAGGGAGAATGTAGAAATGGTAAAAGCTATATTCTGTTGAATACTTATTGTTTCTAAGTAGAGTCTGATGATATTAAAAGCATTTGCTCTTTAAAACTCCCCAATGGAATAAATTTATAACACTCATTTTATAGAGAAATAAACAGAAACTCAGAGATTTTTTTTCCATAATGTGCCCACTGCCACATAGAGAGAGTCAATATCAGGGTCTGGGTTCAGATCAGTCTGATGCCAAGGCACAGTGTTACCCATCAGATTTCTCTAGGCTACATGGTCTTTTGACTCCATAGAACACTACCCAGAAGTGTCCCTGGAAGGGGTGGTACTAGGTTTTCTTCATCTGCTTTCCTTGACAGTTGACAGGGAGTCTAGTGCTTTGTAGAGTTCGGCATATGTGTGGAAAATGAAGATACAAGCGGGTGGAAGAAATAAGGAACATTCCAGAGAATCAGGTATGTACTAACTACTCTCCCTGATAATAGAGGCTTTACTGAGCAAAGTTTCCCCAAACCTGGACTCACAGAAACACCAACGCAAGGAGACTGAGAACAAAAATGCAGTCATCGTCGGTCTGAGATGTGACTTGGACATCAATGTCTTTAAAACCCCACAATGATTTCAATATACAGCCAGTGTTGAGTAACTGAGATCAGTATAACAAATGTTTGAAAATGGCAGAAAAGTTGGTTTGCTATAGACCAAATTTTATAGGTGCATATCTTTTTTTAAAAGGTGCATATCTTAACTAACTAATGTTTAGCTGTTGGATGCTGAGGCTTCAATACCAGTAATCACTCACGATGAAGCCGTTATCTAGTCATAACTCATACATGTTACTTAGTTTGGTGAAACAGATTGGATATTGATGTACTAATATACTTTTCTGACCTTCAGTAAAAAGCTTAAGAATTCCTTTTTTTAAGTCGAATAATTAATTTGAAAACCAAACTATTACTGTAACATTTACTCTTTTAAAAAAAATTCAGCTTTTGGTAGATTCTCTTTTGTCATCAAGCATCAAGGTCCAGACCTCTTTTCTCCCTTACTCTTCATGTGGGGACCTCAGTAGCAGAAGGTCATGCTATTGGTTTTTTTTTTTTTTTTTGACCAATTTATAATAGAGATTTTAATTTTTTTCATTTTACATTTAAAATATTTAATTAAACTTGAATGGAGTTTAATCTTTTTTAATTCCTCAGAGCAAGTCTTGCTGGACCACCAACTAGTCACAGTTACTTAACAAGGAAAATAGGATGCTTATTTCCAATATCTGTCTAATTTTACATTATAGAATTTAGTAGACTATTAGACTAAAAAGTCCAAAATGTTTATAGTGTCATGGAGTACTTTCCTGGAAGGAGGTTTATTTTAAAATACTAAGAACAAGAAAGGGCCCATGCTCAAAACAGTTATAGGGATTATACATAAGGAGTTTGGGATGAACATTGAAGCCAAAGTATTCCATTTTGTTACATAAAATATGGGCAGAAATTTCACTTAAATAAAAAAATGAGGATTTATAGGTAATTATAATATTACTAAAATGTCAGGGTAAAAATAATTCAGAAAGTATTATATTTAAAATTCTTTAAGAAATGTGCACTATATTTAATTGAATTCTTACACCCCAAGAAATCTCTAAAACTTTAAGAATGCTGGGGAGTGCTTTTCGAAGTGTGGCCCAAGCAGGCCATGTTGTATGCACTGTCATTGAAAGGACATTGAAAAAAGGGCATTGAAAGGACAGCTGAGAAAAATCACTACTTGGATGTGAACTCTTTTGATTTAGATCCCTAACAAAATGTATGGATCCATCTGTGTATGTGTGTGGCTGTGACCATTATTTTCACTGCATCAATATATGACGGAAGGTATTTATTTCAAAGACCAGTCATTCAATTTTAGGGGACTGAAACTTTCAAACAAGCAGCTGGCCCAGCCTCTTTTTAAAAGACGGCTTCAAGGACTGCACAAAATCAGCGAGGAGGCCATTCTATTCCAGTCAGTTAGCAAACTGCTGCTACACGTTATTTTAAAACACTAGTTGTCCATGCTGAATTCAACCTCATTTTGCTGTCTCATTGGTGCAGCTGGAACCACGGCGGAAAAAGCAATGTTATTCACAAGTTGAAACAAAGGTCACCTCCTGGGTAAGCTAACCATCCCCTGAAGCCACTGGACAAAGCTGTGACTTTTCTCATCTCTTTTTACCTCTTGATCTGGATACATAATATTGATTCACTCACCCTGAATGAATAGGACTGGAAGAAAGAGCCACGTTGTCTAAGTTCTCAGTGCCCCAGCTCAGACGATAAGAATTCCTTTCTGCCTCCTTGGCTAGGGCCGACACCTACATACAAAGGACGTCAGATTTAATGCAAAACACAGCTTCAAAATTCAAGTCTAATACAATGGATTCCGAAAGAGCACCAAACAAGAGGTGCCATGGCAGACAATTTTGATTTAAGGACATAAGATCATCTCTTCTAGTGCATTCCCTTCTGACTTATAGTATGATAGCAGAGTACTTTGAGGCGAATCACTGTTCGTCTATTTCTCTATATCCAATCCATCAGGAGCAAGAAAGTTATACCTAAAGTGAAAAGATTCCCAAATAAACTTTAAACCTTTTCTCATAGCTACTTTAAATACTGCAAACAAAATGTATTGTACAAGGTACCATTCATCATATAAACATGTCCTGCTTCATTTTATTTTCTCATAATGGAGATAGTATTTACACAACACAAATTTTTACATAAAATTTCCATAGAGGAACTCAGGACGGCTAAAGAAAGAAGCAGTATATTATTTCAGAGGGGAAAATGCTCAGTGAAAAAAAATCTAGTGAACATTTGCCACATTGTAGGACACCCTCAAATCTCTTACCCTAATTTTTTGTTGTTGCTAAGAATGAAGTTGGTTTTTAGTCATTCTCTCTTTCTCGCTCTCCCTCTAACCCCCCTACCTCCAACCGGTTCCCTCGGGATATTTTGTGGTATTAGAACATTTGAAAAAGTTGTCCAGAAAGCAGACATGAAGGCAGAAAGTCAAGTACCTGGTGGCTGGGAATCACAACCGTGTCGTCAATCATGGCACTGTCCCTCAGGTAGGATGCGTGGCTCAGGGTGTGAGACCTGTCGGAACTGAAGGATCGGAGGCTGGTAGGTTGGCAGGAGGCCATGATCATAAACCAACAGCGGTGGAGGGTTGGGAAGATGAAATAAGCCGAGCGGGAGAGTGAAAAAAGCGTGCTATTAGCTACCAGTGCAACTTCCAGGGGACACAGGTCTCAGAGTGGCCCTACCTCTCTGCCCAACAGCTAAAACACATCCTCAGACTGGGCTTAACATTGAATGGCAGGGCACCCGGGGATCCACAAGTTAAATTTGATACTCCTAATCTGATTCGTTCTCTTTCCAGAAATGTTTGAAACCAGCGACCGCCACTTATTTGCCAGTAGGAGAAATTTATACAGGCAATAATTCTTAAATCTGGGTTAAATAACCTCCCTGCAGCCTTGGGAAAATATTTGGTGGAAGGTAGGCAGAGCTCAGAGAGCAAAAGCAAAACGAAAAGTCAGGTTTCGGGTCCCCCCGCCGCCCCCGCCCTTTATTTTCCATTCTCTTCCCCTGTCTCTTTCTCTTCCGCTCCACATGGTGAGTGGCCGAATGTCAGCGTCCTCCCCTGGAAGGTACAGAGTGAAATGAACTGTGGTCAGATGTGTGCTTCCTGTGGAAGTAGAGTTCCTCTTGTTTGTCTCTGGAGAGTCCAACAATGCTGTTATTTCAGAGGAGAAAAGAGTCCCCTTTGCCTGCCCTGTGTGTAGTGCAGGAAGCCCTAAAGAGTGCTGGTTGCCATGGGGATGAGAGGCGAGAGCAGGAGGAACTCAGCACCAGCCCAGAACAGACGCACGCACGCCAACACAAGGACAAATCGCCAAAGGACACTGCCCAAAAGTGATGTTGCACTTCCAAATGGAATGAGGGCCTTGCTATTCAGCGCTTTAGATTTTTGATAAATCTGAATTTTGTTATTCAGAATTATAGATGCAAATGCAATGGACAAAAATTGTCCTTTGCATAATTCATTCATTCTAATCAATCTGTACCGTCAAATGGCATTACACTGGTGTTATCCTTTTTGTTCTCCTGAGACAGGGTCTTACTATGTCACTCAGGCTATTCTGGAACTCACTATGCAGCCCAGACTGGCTTTTTGATTGCCCTGTCTGAGTCTCCCAAGTGCTGAGATTACAAGTCTGAGCTACCGTGCTCAGTTTATAGATTGATATTTTAAATAGTGTATCATATATAGATTTTATCCATAGTCCAGGAATTAACAGTTTGCATTCAAACTCTTAGCCAAAAACCACAAATGGGTAAAACAAAGGATAAGCAAGCTTTCATAAAATTGTGGAAGCGAACTTTCATTTACTTTCCACCTAGTAGATATTGGTCCGTGAAGCACTGTAGAATTATGGACTGAATGGAAAACTAACATGAAAGTAATTAAATGGAAAATTAACATGTGGATTAGTAGAAACAGAAAATTTAATGTTGCAAATGCATCAAATTTTGTAAGCCATGTGCTCTGATACATGTGAAGTGTCCATGATAAGCGACTATTTGGAGACGTTAACACATGAAGGATTATTTATAATAACATTTTCCTGTGTTTTGTCAGTAGTAGGTTTTTAGAACCTCACATTTTAGAGAGCAAGTGATATGACAAGAAGAAATTAATTTTTGACCATATGAACTCTTTCCTACATAAATCTATGTGTTTATAATGAGATGAAATAAAAATATAATTTGAGTTCAGCTGTCCTCAGTTCTACAGGCCTCTGGGATAGATTGAGAGTCTCCACACAGGGCACAGGCAGCCTGGATGCCTTGGCAATTAATCAGCTGAG
The DNA here is from genome assembly GCF_007827085.1 of Peromyscus californicus insignis. Lineage (NCBI taxonomy): Eukaryota > Metazoa > Chordata > Mammalia > Rodentia > Cricetidae > Peromyscus > Peromyscus californicus. Next base: position 104,106,372 of record NW_026294617.1, read on the forward strand.
GTTTGAGCTCTATCAAGAGGCAGCGACTGAGATTACAGCTGACTTTGTAGCTGTGGAATTGATCTTGCTGAGATCTTGAATTTAGGCTGAGATAGAAATTCGATCGTCAGGATAATAATCTTTTAATTTAGCAAAAGTGTATTTCCACTGGTGGAAGGATGTATTGCCCTTCCTTTCTTAAACCAGAAAGACAGCAGCGATACACTGGAGTGTGTTTGGTATCTGGCAGCACATCAGTATGCTTAAATTCTACTTTTTATGTTGTTTTGACTGTGGCCAAATGCAGAGGGCCAACCTCAGGAAATGATAGAGTCTGTGGGCTCAGTCATTTTCTTTTCCCATCAAGTGCCTTCTACAAGGCCCAGATTTATTAGTTATGTAATCTCTTGCCATGGTTTTATAATCTAAATATTTAGACTCTAACTTTGCCTAATAACGATGGTAGTTTATGTAAATTAATACCACAAAAGACGTGAATCAGGTTAAGAACACTTGATTCAAAAGGCCAGCCCATTTGCTAGGTAAAATTGACCTTTTGATACACCCTCAGTAGAGAAGAAACACTGCTTTAAAATGAAAATTTATACTGATGAGAATAAACAGTGGTAACTAAAGGCATTCCATATAAAACCTGTGACAAAGCTATCAGGATTGTATTGTACCTAAACTTTGACAGAAGGTACTGGTTCTTAGTGACAATGACTGATTGGCAGGTCTATCTGGCCCTAAGTGTAACATCCATTCCCCAGTTAGCACCAGTAATGAAGGTGAGTTTGTGACTGCCATGTTCCTGATTCCTGGGTCTGTCTCTCAACTGGGTTGATCTAGAAGAGGTAGAGAGAGAGATTCTGGTGGTTTTATTAATTTTTTTCTTGCCTAAAAACCTAACAAGGAATAAAGAAACTTTAGCCACAAAAGGTGATTACAAAAGAGAAGCACAGGTATGAGGATATGTAGACAGTGAGTAGGAGAGGGGAGAGGGCCAAGGTCACTATCTGAGGGCTCATTTCTTTGAGGATCTATGAAGCTGTCCCTGGTGCCTGCCTTCTAAAATGCTGACTGGATAGTGAATCAGGCTTTATGTTTCCTGACTGTTCTTTTCTTCCCTGGTGTTATCATAAAAATCTGCTTAAATGAAATAAATATGGCTGGGATATTCTAACAGCAGAGATGTATTTCTCTCTGATAAAATAATAAGAACAATAAACTTTTGGAATAATTTGAATCACTGGATCATAAACTGCCCACATTTGGTGGGAAACATTACAGAAAAGTTATAATATTTTACAACAGGCTTACTATTAAAAAGAAATTACTTTGGGAGTGGGGACTCCTTCAGTTCATACACCAAGAATAATATATCCAAAGAAATGATATTTTACTGGTTCAGTTGGGGGATCAGCAGCTATAGACACAAGAAAAGGCTCAATTCACAATTCATTTCATGGATAAGTTAGTTGTGTGAAAGGGGGAAAGCGTGAATTGAGTCCTTTCTTGTATCCATAGCTACTAGCTTAGTAAACTATAAATTTATTAGACACTCAACTTACGGAGTTTGAATCCCTGTTGAACAAGTAAATACACAAAATGTTTACTGTGTTGAAGAAGCTTCTGTGGTTTTTCTGTTACTTGGAGTTTTCTATTTGAATTTGGACAGTATTTTTAAGTTGTAAGCAATAATAATAATAAATGGGTTAAAATCCAACTGACTGTGATTTGACTGTGTTTTTGCTCAATGTGCATTAAATCGTATGTGTTTTCATCCTTCTGTGTCTATGCTTATTTGGGGCACCAGAATGTTTTCTTCATCTTCTCCAAGTGTGTATAGACAGGCTGCTTAGTTTGTTTGGGGGAAGCCATCCCTCTGTGTTGTCAGCCACAAGGTGGCACTGTGGGAGTTAGAGTCAGGCCTGGTTCAGACGGCAGGGTCATTCCAGTAACAGACCATCTCTTCTAACTCAGGCAGTTACTGAATTTAGCAAAAAAGGGGGGAAATCCATAGTTCTGGAACGTAAACAGCTCTTGCCAACACACACACACACAAGCACACGAGCGCACAGTGAGCAGGGAAATGCGGATGTGCACAGGAAGGCCATGGTTTCATGCCATGTCATACCTACCTGGGAATGGTACTATTGAAAGCATGCCAAATAAAGAAATAATGGAAAAGGAGAATGGTTACCCAGAAAGTGGCGTGTGGAACTGCTCAAGCAAAACAGAAATAGTAATTAATAAAACATGAAAATGAGATGCTGCCCGTACTCCGTTAGGGGCTTGTGTGTACATGTGGTGGTCGAGAGATGCGGGTGGGAACCTAGGAACAGAGTGTGCAGTGTTTGTTTCCGGCCTCCCTTTCCATGTGCGGTAAGTTTCAAACCATTCATCCCCTTACTCTGTAGAAAGTACACGGTAATTCTCGACTCTTAGTTTGGAAAAAGGAAATATGACTGAATCAGGCATTTTTTTAAAAAAAAAATTAGTAACTGATGAAAATGAATTGTTCTTTGGTCGAGTGTAAGCAAGTGCAGAATATTGAGAATTCACACAAAGTTATAGAGAATTTCTTATGTTGAAATGTAGTCTTTTAAGTATCTCGAATTATAAATCTAAATCCGTCAGTGGACGAGAATTTCATATGTGGAACACAGGTTCAGTCACCTCTTCCCCACACGCCCCCCACGGGCTCCTCCTTCCTTACCCTGGCCCTAAGAGGCACCCTCTCTCTAAGCCACCAATACCAAGAAGTCACCCTCCTTCCTTTTCAACTGCCCCATAAAACTCACCATCAAATCTCACTACTCATGTTTCAAAATTGTCACTGCTGATGTCTTTCCACAACTGGCCCTGAGTTAGAGTTTCCTAGTGTCATAGACACCCAGTAAATAGCACGTTGCAGCTGGGTGGTCTAGCCCTGTGGCCACTCTCCACTAGAACGACCCTCAGTGGACCAGAAAAGGGATTTTTACAAAATACAGGTGTGGCTCCCTCCCTCCACAGTCCCGCCACAGCCTACTGTACCAATGTGCCACCACTAACATAAGCCTTTGCTGTCCCCACAGTTAAGGTGTTACTATCCCCTGTCTTTCCCAGCATCCCTGCTCAGCATTCTACCCATGTTTGGGCTTCTGTCTGTCAGGAAGCTTCAATCTCAGTGTGCAGAGGCACTCTGAGCTCTTCTGCCCTGGCCTTCCAGGGTCTCTCTGAGGCTACGAATTTAGTGGACATACTTTAATCAGGTTGGTACCTCCAGGACTTATCAGAATGCCCAGCTCAAGAAAGAACTTACCACAGTAAAAAAGAAAGGAAAAAGTGTGAGAAAAACAAGAGGGGAAAAAATGAGGTGGGGATTCTGGTGCTGAAGGGAAAAACCCCCAAATGGGTTGTCATTCTAGATTATCAATGTAGAATTGACAATTCTTCCTTAAGCTATAAGCACATGGGAAATTCATAATGTAGTTGACAAAGGAGTCAGTTTTGTACTATGAGCATGTGACTGTTGATGGGTAGACATGACAGTAACACAGACAGGCATATGTGTGACCCAGGCTAGCAGCCATACTTCTGAAGAAGTATCCAGAATCATCTTATTCATCTTGCTGTTGAGAGTAACAAGTACTCGGTGTATTAGTTAATAATAGGCAACATAACATTGAATCTCACAGTTCAGAATGTTAGAAAGGCTCCTCAGATTTGCCTATAAAGTCAGGTCCTTATGGGCTCAGATCACCTCATGAGATCATGTCTTCTTCTTTTTTTTTTTTTTTTTTTAAATGAAAACAAACTCCAGGGCATGCTGTGGGATGTTCTGTATGTCAAATGTGTTGCTCTGATTGGTTGGTAAATAAAACACTGATTGGCCAGTAGTCAGGCAGGAGGAAGTGTAGGCGGGACAAGGAGGAGAATAAAGCTGGGAAGTGGAAGGCTGAGTCAGAGAGACACTGCCAGCTGCCACGATGACAAACAGCATGTGAAGATGCCAGTAAGCCACGAGCCACGTGGCAAGGTATAGATTTATAGAAATGGATTAATTTAAGCTATAAGAACAGTTAGCAAGAAACCTGCCATGGCCATACAGTTTGTAAGCAATATAAGTCTTTGTGTTTACTTGGTCGGGTCTGAGCGGCTGTGGGACTGGCAGGTGAGAGAGATTTGTCCTGACTGTGGGCCAGGCAGGAAAACTCTAGCTACAAAGGCAATTTCACTTTGTGCTTGTTTTCTATTATTCTACATAATTTCGTTCACACAGAAATTACAGCACCAATAGTTTAGTTAGAATTAGAAGTATGTGGAGACGCTGAGCACATCTGCCTTAGAATTTGCCTGATTAAATATATCACTTCGAAAGTCAGGGACTCCTGCTTATCTTTGCTCTGCTTCATAGTAGTTGAATGATTGTGCTATATGATTTGGTGTCTCTGGACTATTTTCCTGTCCTTCAAAATGGGTCCTACTTAAAGTGTTAGAGAAATGAATGAGATAACCTGCTACCTGACAAACACAGTGAGCTGCCCATTAAGGGTTCAATAATAGTGTCTACATTTTTTATCACCATAAAAAAAAAAGATAAGTGGTCAGCCAGGCATAGTGGTTCATGCCTATTACGCATGAGCAGTACTCAGGAAGCTAGGACAGGAGGGCCAGGAGTTTGAGGCTCATCTGAGAAAGTTCCATGGCATTCTGGGCTACCCAGTAAGTAAGACCTTAACTCTAAAAACCAAAAGAAAAGGAGAAAAGGGGGCGGGGGGGATGTTTAAAAATGTGTCATGCGCACTTCTCTCTGACATTCGATGGACGTGTGGCGAATACCTGTCAGATCTCCCTCCCTCCAGGCTGTACCGAAGGTAGTTCATGCCATCCAGGAACTGACTGCTGGGCAGGGAGTCATCGCCGAGTTCTTTGAGATCTTCTGGCCTTAGGTACTCTCCTCCGTCCCCAGTCATGGTGTCATCGCCTTCATCAGGGGACAGTGAGGGAAGTTACTTGTTGAATTTAGTACCAGCACCAAAAGATGCCCACAGTTATGAAGTACGTTCACACGACAGCTTGGACGACAGCGAAACACTGCCGGGCAGAGAGACAGAGTCCATGCACATGTCTACAAAGGGCTAAAGCGAATGGAGAGAGAACTTGATCCATTTCCCTAAAACGCACTGAGAAAAAATAATTCTCTGAGTTGTAACCCTTTGAATACCTTTCAATGGGTTTTATTCATTATATGTGTCAGCACGATGACTAGTTTAGCTTAAAGATTAGCCCTGTGTGTAGACTACTAGAATTCTTGAAGTATCTTCAATAATTCTGTGCATAATCCAGTATTAATAGTTTCTTCATGCCATTGGCAATATGCTAAGAAATGTCTATTGTTCTATAGAAATGAGAGATTTTTAAATTTATTTCTTTATTGTGTATGTGTGTGTTGGTGTGTGTTGATGTATCATGCTTGTTTGTGTGTCTGTGTGTATCTGTGTGCATGTGTGTGTTTGTTTCTGTGAGTGTGTGTGCACGCCTATGTTTTTGTGTATAGAGACACATATGAAGGAGGTCAGAGGAATATGGTCTCTCCTTCCACTGTGTGGGAAATGGGATTAACTCAGTTTGTCGGGCTTAGTAGCAAACAATTTATCTGCTAAACCATACTGATGGTCGTAAATATGATAATATATATATATATATATATATATATATATATATATATTTTGGTTTTTCGAGACAGGGTTTCCCTGTGTAGCTTTGCGCCTTTCCTGGAACTCACTTGGTAGTCCAGGCTGGCCTCGAACTCACAGAGATCCGCCTGGCTCTGCCTCCCGAGTGCTGGGATTAAAGGCGTGCGCCACCACCGCCCGGCTGATAATAATATTTTATAAGACTGAATATACACACTAGCAAAAGAGCACTAAAGTAGAAATAAATTCTAAGAACAGGACTACCAAAATCTAGGCATGCTCTGAGAGAATTTTATTAACATTGGGAGGACAGTCTGTGACCTGTTTTCATGTGTGAAAAGGTGATGTTAAATGCAAGATCTATCATATAACAAAAGCTGTATCTTCTATATCCTTTGAGCGAGAAGCCCATCATCACCTAAAACTCAAAAGTTGGCTTGTATGCTTCCTCTTACCCCTCTTTCCTTACCTCACCCCGAGGATCTAACACCACTGAACTTGGCTTAAGTCCCTACTACCACCCAAATAAGGGCACCCTGTGTCAGTTAGTTCTCAGATGCCAACCTGTTTCTCCTGTTTCCAGTTCTGATCCCAATCGCCCAGCAGCCAAGATGGTCACAGGGAACAAAGTTAACTCAAAATAAGTTTCTATTACTTGTGCCTTCAAATTTCTCAATACTTCTTAATAAAACAGGGGCCACAGTTTAGATTTTCATATTCAACCTCTTTCTTGTCACATGTTGGTTGAGGGAAGAAGGTTCATAAAGTGGGGAGGAAAAGGTCAGAAGGGAAGGCAGAGTCTAGCTAGAGAATTCCAGTCTAACAGAGCAAGGCACTAGGGTACGCAGCTGGATCTTGTAGAACCTGGGAATGAACACATTCCTAACCTTCCTCTCTTAGAATTATGAAATTGTGTTACAATAGAGAACAAGCCATATGAATATTATATTTAAAATAAAATATATCCTTTAAAAAACTCTGGTAATGAGCCAAGGCACAATTGAAACCCTCTGATCATATTGAGTTCCTGAGACAGTAGCTGTCCTCACTATTCTCCCCAATTCTCTGTCTTCTGATGCTTTTGTGAGGATGGTGTCTGCCTCCAGCAGCTCCTATGCTCAGTTTATTAAAAGCAAGGCTTCAGAGTTTTGGAGATACCTGTGGTAAGCCTTGGGAATAGATCATGATAGCATGATTATGACCAAAAGAATTCAAGTCCCTAGTGATAGTGACACTGTCTACAATGCCATCTGATACTGCTAATATTAATAGGAGGGCCAAATCTTCTTGATGCTGTTTACAATTTCTCTCCAAGTTAAATTTAGACATAAAAATACTATTGTTCAGTATTACTTATCAACACTGAGTGGTGGAAAATATGTACCAGAAGTAGAGAAGTTTAATGCTTATCTACCTCCATTTCTAGAGCCTTATGCTTCCCATCTTCTTGAAAACCTGGTCTAGACACTTATCTATAATCACCCTTCCCTGCCACCAACCCCATGAAGGACCCTCCCTCACCACAGTAAAGCACTAACCTTTCTTTAGCCAAGGTTAGCCCTTTTCTACGTCATGGTTCGTCTCCACTTCCTTTTCTAATAAACTAATTAAACAGACCCTTGCTATTGTTAATTGATTTTAGTACTTAAACAGTGACCAAGAGGTGACTTCTTTGAAAAACAATCTTCTATGATATCTCCAACAGAAATCTCTTTAGGCCTTTTTCCTATTGCTTTGAGTCTTTCTTCTCAGGCTCCCTTGTCTGAAATGCTATTCCTACATGCCCTCTGCTATGTCCCATTTACCACACATTATTAAACAGTCAAGGATCTCATAAACTACATATAATGGATCCATACAACAGGATCCATCTCAGATCCTTGTCAAACTCCACATCCATATTTTAATCTCCTCTAAGAATTCTGCACCTGAGTTTTCTGTAAGCCCCTCACGTTTAGCATGTGAGAAAACAGAACACATCTTATCTACTTAATCCCCTGTCAACATGCTTCTCTACAAACTCTCTATGAGCCAGTAGTACAGCTGTTTCCATACTTTTAGTCAGGGAGATGGGAGAGTTGAAGGTCTTTTTTTAATATTTATGTATTTATTTGTTTGTTTGTTTATTTAATGGGTATGATTGTTTTGTCTTCATGTGTGTATATGTACATGTGTAGCTGCTGGATCCACTGAAACTGGGTTTATGGATGTTTGCGAGCCACCATGTGGGTACTGGGAATCAAACCCAGATCCTCTGTAAATGGTTAAGGGCTCTTAATTGCTGAGCCATTGCTCCAGCTCCAGAAGGTCTATTCTACATAACTTAGCTATTACAGAATAATTGTATACTGACATACTTTCTTTTATTAACATACCTGGTATAGAAAGGTCAAACTCAACTATTTTCCTGCAACATATAAGAAACTCAATGAGAGCTTCCTTCTTGTTTCATGTACTTGGAACAATGTCTTCCTAAATTATAGATTATTCATTTAATAAAATAACGACTTTCGGGTTAATGAGTTCACTTTTTTTGTTGTATTCTCCAGATTTTCCAGACACTTTGGGGGCAGTTCCTTCCCACTAATTGTAAGGCATCAGCATACTGTAGTTTTGTTTTATGTTTTTGTTGGAGTTTTTTGTTTGGTTTGTTTTTTGTTCCTCCCTCCCCCCATCCTGAGACAGGGTTTCTTTTTGTAACAGCCCTGGCTGTCCTGGAACTCGCTTTGTAGACCAGGCTGGCCTTGAACTCACAGAGATTCACCTGCCTCTGCCTCCCCGGTGCTGGGATTAAAGGCATATGCCACCACCACCAGGCTCATACTGCAGTTTTTTTTTTTAAAGTAAGATTGGTTTTGGTTATCTGGAAGCTACAAGATTCCACAGAGGGTGGTGACTGGTATATCAGCCATGCCAGGAACATAGATATAAAAAACATGGAGATGAATTAAGGCTAAATGGCGTGGGTCACCTATCTTGATAACCTCTGTGATGCTCAGATAAAGAGACTCTCTGAAATGTCATTGAACCCCTGCCCTTGCCCTTGCTACTGAACTATGGGGCAAGCTGAAATGGGGATGGGGCTAAGTGTTCATGAAAGGGAGCATGGAAAAGATGAAACTGGTTCCCCCGTTTTTCTTCTCAGCCCTCTGCCATTCTGAGGTTCTCTTGTCTGCTGGATCATGTGGATCCAGGGCACTTGTGGAGAAGTATACAGGAGTTGTTCACTAATGATGGATGAATCTCAAGGGTAAGCCATTTGCACTTGCCATCATACTCAGTAAACTCTTCTTCTACCCCCAGATACTTGACTTCTTCCGGTTCCCAATACAACATCCTCTCCCTGTGGACCACTCCCGGATTAATATTTATAAAAGCAGATTTCTTTAATCATCAGTTGAAATCTTTATGATATTCTAATTCTCTAGAATCAGATAAGAATTCAGATGCTTCACAACTAACCCCATAGTTGTTGTGCAGCAGAGTGAGTGACTCAATTATTTGCCCACTCATTGGCTCTGCTGCACTTTTCCTACATTGAGACCCCTACACTGACCTTTCTCTACTCCTTAAAGCCTGGGCCACCCTCGGATTCAGCTCTCACTTCTTGACAAATGCATCAGATTATGTGGGTGGCCCCGGCTCTAGATCTCAGCAAGCAGATATGAAAACTGATGGTATTGTGCCTTCACCTATAGCTCTTCATGCATTACTCTTCATATATGCTTGTTGAAGGCAGGCCCTGTGGTCACCTTGGATTCCCCATGATGGGAACTATAGAGCTCTCCTCATCATAATATCATATTCATCAGCTGTGGTTTGGATTCATAGGAGGATAATGCCAACTGCTTTACCACATACCAAGTTAGTTGGAGCAGGCATCTAAACTCATCTTATAAATACCCTTAGGTGTTTGTACATTGTTACCACCAGTAGATGTTATAGAGAATGGGGATTAGCTGACACCTTCTAAATACATGTGGCTGCACTGTGTCCATGGAGATGATAGCAGGTCCCATGAAAACATTTAACGGCACAAAATGTTAAAGAGTTGGAAGTGCAGGTCAACTAATGTTACACTGACTCTTGGCATAAAAAGTGAATTTGCACAACTCAAATATATCATTCATATAAAATTTATCATACTTGAATTCCCTGCTGGCAATAAAACGCTGTTACATTTTTGGTTATTTCTAAAAATAAAACATTTCTCTTATCACAGATGTTCTTGTTCACTAATCAATATTCCTCTCAAATCAAGAGTTTTTATCACTAACAAATGTCACTGTTTAACAGTTTTAATTTTAAAAATTATATATCTACATCTCATTTTATATATTGGGCAGATATGACGTTTCCAGAAATTTCACAGTAAATACTTTAATTGCTTTAAGTAATAAGTCCCATTACCAATTATTTTTAAAATAGTGATCTGTTTTGAAATCAAATGTATCTAATTTATACACTGGGTTTTCATGTAATAAGCTTGCTATGAAGTGATACCACATCATCTCTGGAAACTGCATATCCCACAGACTATTTTATGTCATTCATTTTCCCCCTAAATGCCAAGATTACACTGAGTGCAATTTTAAAAATATGTTTGTTTTTATGTGTGTGTGTGTGTGTGTGTGTGTGTGTGTGTGTGTGTGTGTGTGTGTGTGTGAGATGAATATATAGTTGCCCAAGGAGACCAGAAGAAGGCATAAGAGCCACTGGAGCTGGAGTTACAGGTGGTTGAGCTGCCTGACATGAGCACTAGGAACACTTGGGTCCTTTGTTAAGAGAGCAAGTGCACTTAGACACTGGACAATCTCCTCACCGCTAGTCCTCCCCTCCCCGAATGATATTTACAGATCCTTCTTTATCATAATGACTTACCTCTACTCTTGACTATCTTTTAAATAACAATCACAGTATGACTCCTAATTACATATTTGTTTTTAAAAGAGGGTCCCACTGCATTCCTAAGGCTGACTTTAAAAAAAAAAAAAGACAGATCCTCTCTACATAGCACAGCCCTGGCTATCCTGGAACTCACTACATAGACCAGGCTGGCCTCAAACTCACAGAGAACTACATGCCTCCACCACCTGAGTACTGGGACTAAAGGGTGTGCCACCATACTCAGCCCAGGCTGACTTTAATGTCTGCTGTCAAGTTATTATCCAGCCTGTGCCTCCTGAGCAACCATGACCACAGGTACATGCTACCATACCTGGCGTCTAATTTAATATATTTTTTGCCTCATCTAGAAGAGTAATGTGAGCATTCACCTCAAGTCATCTTAGTTGAAAGTATAGATAGTAACTAATATGCAATGCTAACTTTATTATTAAGTTACCAAAGAATTACTTTTTTAAAAAAAATCTCTATCTTAGCTGGGTGGTGGTGGCGCATGCCTTTCCTCCCAGCACTTGGGAGGCAGAGTCAGGTGGATCTCTTGTGAGTTTGAGGCCAGCCTGGTCTACAGAGCGAGATCCAGGACAGGCACCAAAACTACACAGAGAAACCCTGTCTCGGAAAACCAAAAAAAACTCTACCCTAAAAAAATAGATACTCCTCTGGGGAAACAGTCTTATAATGTGCCTCAGATAAGGTAATTTTGTTCAGTTGGTCTTCATAATAGTTGCTGAATTATTACCAGAATAAGCAAATCGCAGCTTTAAACTTACAAGTTAATCCAATGCACACATCAAAAGCACACATGCACAATTCTATCCCCATTATACAAGCTGTTTCAAAAGAAACATTAGTATCAAGCACAAAGACTTAAGAATTAACAAGTTGCTTCTATGTAGTTAAGAAAACTTAAAAGCAAAGAAAAGCAATCACTCTGAGTCCCTTGAAGGGTACCTGAATCACTAAGCGTTTCCCCATCAATAAAGTGGTCACCAAACTGTTTAAGAGCTGCACGACATATGAATGAAAATGAGCAAGAAAATCCCACCGAAACATGGGGTGCATATACAGATGCTCGAACTCAGCTGGTAGATACTAGAACACAGCTCAGACTTATAATAAACACTCAGAATGACAGCCTTTGGCAGTACTTTTAAAATTACTCATCATAATACATTGATCCAACATTTGTCCACTCTTGTCATAATTCTTATGCAAACTGACACAGCTCAGCGCCGATTGCCAATAACAAAACAAACCGGTTTCAAATAAGACTTAAGAATGTAAAGCTCGGCCTTGAGATTCCGTGTCAAGGAACCTAAAAACATATTTAACATTTTCTATGGAGTCTATTGCTATCAAGCCTAGCACCGCCTTTGTGGCAATGATTTTCCAAAGGTCTGCACGAATTTTCCATGTACACGTACATGGCAACAGGCTTTTAAATCTCATGCGCTGGTTTTGCTTTTGAAGCTTCCAAACTCTGTGTGGTAATTCTGTGATCTTAGGATAGTAGACTTTTTTAATTCAGAAGAAACAATACAGGGAAATTTAAAAATGTGGAATAAAGAAAAGTCACTGGGGAGGTAAAAAAAAGAACCTCTCTGTGTTAAGCATGACTACTTCTCACCTCTACCCCCAGAAGTCCCTAGCACACGTTTAAGGAAAACAGTCTTTATCATGACTTTGAAATGCACTGTCTAGATCAACAGTTCTTAACCCTTGGGTTGCAACTCCTTTGGCAATCATGTATCAGATATTCTGCATATCACGTATTTACATTATGATTCACAACAGTAGCAAAATTACAGTTATGAAATAGCAGTGAAATAATTTTATGGTTGAGGGTCACCACAACATGAGGCACTATATTAAAGGGTCACAGAATTAGGAAGGTTGAGGACCACTGGTCTAGATAATTTTTATCAACTCTAAAGCCATCATGAAAGTACAGATCTTTCCTGGCATAAAGAATGACTTACTCACGTTGCAACTGTATTATTTTGTGTGAGGTCCTTTGATGCCTTTTCTAAGGATCTTTTCTTCTGGATTTGATATATATTCTGTACATTTGTACTAACCAGACAGCAGAGACTTCTTAATATACCGCTAATGAAGAACAGTTTAAAGTCTTTCAAGGCATTTGAATATAAAATGTTTTGGTATAATTAGTATGTGTTAGTAATGACTATTATATCTGACAGCTCTTTTAGGACATGAATAATTTCAAGTTTCTTTCTCATTCCCCAGTCTTACTAATTATCAGAGATTAAAGATAATAATGGGAAAAAGTAGGTAGACCAGACTTGCCTACTTCTCCACTGGCAAGAATAAACACAGTAGACTATGGTTGGTGACTGGGTTTTCAATATGAGGAGGCTGTCATCAGAACTACCACCTTTATCTCTAAGGACACTTTAGTTCCCTAATGTAGAAACTTGACAGCTGTCACAACAGACCACAGGGAAGACTTACCCTCTTCATCAGAAACATCAAGGACCTCCGTCATCGTCTCAGGAACATTCAGCTTGTGTTTTTCTGTGATAGTCTGGAAAGACAAAATCATTAGTTACAAAGTTAAAATCAAACAAAACATGAACAGAGTCACAGAGGTGCCACAATCTACAGCAGCAGCAAGCTATCAGACCCCAAACACCCCCACCTTATCCACATAAGCATTTTGGAAACCTACTCCCTTTCGTGATAACTCCTTTGTCCATTCTGAAGATAAATGCCCAATGACTCCAGGAACGTTGGACAAGAGAAGATTCATTACTGCTAGTTCCCATGTGAAAAATGAAGTCTTTAGTAATGGCGTTAGTAATTAGTCATATTGAAAAAGCAAACTAATGTCTTCAAGATGTCTCTAAAATGAACTAAGTGATGTTTCCAGAAAAACTTTACAATGAAGTAATAAACATGCAATGTATTAAAAGCAAAGCCCTCAGAAAGATGCTGTAAACAATGTAGGTCGCATACATTATATGTGACATGTGTTGTCAGGGGTTAGAGGGCCAGCAGTAGAGAATTAATCATCTTTATAGTATTCACAGTCTACAGCTACGGTTTATTGCTTATTGGCCTTCTGTGGTTCTCCCCAGAGTGGCCAAATCCAGTGATTTCATTCCTGATACAGAATAAAAAGTTGAGAGACCAGGCTCTCATCCGGCTGAATGGCTTCCAGTTCTAGACTCAGCTGCAAGGCCTCAGCAAGTCTTTCAGCCTAGCTATGCCTCAGTTTCCTTGTTGAAAAACTACAGACTGGGGTTTTATAAAATTGTAATGAATATTAATACAGGAACTCTGAGAACAGTCCTTGAGATAGGGTAGGACTCAGTATGCATCAGCTGGAATAACTGACGGTTGTAATTAAAAATTACCTTCATGTTAGGAGTGAAGGGCCTCCGAAATTTTTGTCACTTGTGCAGCATGGAACAACATGATAATTATACCCCAAACACACCACAGTGATTTTCAAAATGAACAAAAGTCGGGCACAGAGAGACAAATGTCCTATGAATTCACTAATTGGAGAAGTTGTTTAAAAGTCCAAATCATAGAAACAGACAGTAGAATCATGGTTACTAGTGGCTGGCTCCAGGCAAGGGGGGGTGTGGGCTGGTTCTCAAAGAATACAAAATGTCAGTCAAATGGGGAAGAAGTTCAAGAAAGGCATGGCACCAATACCGCAATGTACTGTACACTTGAAATTTTCTCTTCTCCATTATTTTTCTGAGACAGTGGCATGTGCACCAAGCCGGCCTCAAACTCAAACTCACAAATTTGCTATGTGCAAGGACATCCCTGTACTTCCAGCCCTTCTCTCCTCACCTCCCAAGTGCCTGGATTCCAGGTATGCACCACCATAGCTTGTTTAAGAGGTATTGGGGATTGAGCCCAGGGCCCTGTGCATGCTAGGGACGCCTCATATTAACTGAGCTACATAGTCCAAGTATACTTGAAATTTTCTAGAATTTAGATATTCTCATCACACCCACACACAAATGATAAGTGTGTGAAGCGGTGGTGGACTAATGGGTTCATCTAGCTATTTTCACAATGTATATGCACCTCAAATCATCACATTGTCCATCATAAATATGTAACATGTTATCAGTTTAAAAATGTATAAAAAGGAAACCTTACAGCTTTAAATATTACCTCAAGCCCATCAAGCCTCAAATTTATAACTCTAATTCCTACATTTAAAGTGCTTTGAGTGTACCAGTTGGCCATTATGAGAACATTAGAAGACTAAACTCTTGACATAAGAGGTAAACCCTCAACTGAAACACCAAAGGACAAGGAGTAGGCTGTCTAGACTTCTGAGCTTTGCTTTACAGGTAATAAAAACTTGTTTCAAGGAGTACAATGGCTGTCACAGGCTCTGTCCCAAAGCAGAAGAGACCTCCCACAGATTGCCAGGAGCTCCGAGTGGATATACTAGATTTGTGCTAAGAGTGACGAGACTGATTCAGTCACAACATGGTAATGCACAAGCCTCTCACCGACTGCTTTTTAGTGGACTTTGTTTGTTTTCAGAACAAAATGAAATAAAATGGCTCAGAAGACCTATTGTGAGGCAGCAAACAGGGACAGGCATGAAGGCTTCACATCCAGGTCCCTGCTAACCTCGTGCTGAATGGTGTGTTTCACTGTCACATGGGTCCTGTCTCTTATACTATGGAGATTTTCGACACATTCCTTTCTTTATCAAGCACTTGGCTTGGACTATCGGATGTGATTTCCACAGAGAAATAATTCCTGATGTTCCAACAATAACTTTATTTAACTCGGTTGCATATATTACACACAAAACTGTGTATGGCTCATCTATTTATCTACCTCCCACAGAAGAGTGGGAGCCATTTCAGCGGTAGAGTGTTGAAATAGAGCCTGAAGCAGAGAAGGTGCCTCTCATATACATATACTAAAAATTTGATGCTGTAAAATTATGTTAACATACACTTAAAATTCACCAAGTGACAAAACAGATTGTCTTTTGAGTGGAATCTTTGTTTAAAGACAAAGTAGAAAGTAAAAGTCTAGAGAATGCTGTGGTGTGTAAGTGACGGCACAATTGAAGCCCACGTTAATAAATCCAACTTGCCTACCTGTCCCTGGGGATGTTTATGTAAGACCACAGGTTTTGACTCAATGGAAGCAAACTAAATGCTGCAGGAGAGAGATCTCACAAAGACTAGAGAACAGATAAACATTTGTGAAAGGAACAGATTTAAAGGACTTTTACAATATATTACTTTATTATTATTTCAGTATTTCAAATTTGAGTTAAATTTAGCTCAGTTAAATTATAACCTATATATCGTAGAATTCAACTCTAGCAGTACATTAGAAGTACTAGAAGTATTTTTAAAATGTTGATACCCTGAGCTGAAAATATGGCTCAGAGGTAAAACGCCTGCTGCATAAACATGAGGATCTAAGTTCAGACCCCTGGCCCCCATGTAAAAACCAGGTACAAGTGCACATAGTTGTCACACCAGAGTTGGGAAAACAGGGAGATCCCTAGAGCTCACTGGCCAGTCAGACTAGCTAAACCAATGAGCTCCAGGTTTAATGAGATCCTGCCTGAAAACCTATGACAGACAGTGATGGAGAAAGACACTAGATATATGGACTTCTGGCCTTTAAATGCACACACATACACACACACACACACACACACACACACACACACACACACACACACACACGCACACACGTACACACACACACACACGCACACACGTACACACACACACACGCACACACATACACACACACACACACACACACACACACACACACACACACACACAAACACTGCTGCTTGAGTCTCAACACAGAATAAAAATAAATCTGCATCCTGGAGCTAGGGTCCAGCTAAAAGTATTTCAAAAAAAAAAAATCCACATTTAGTTTGAGGCCAGCCTGGTCTATATAGTGAGTTCCAGGACAGCCAGAGCTATACAGTGAGATCTAGTCTCTGGGGAAAAAGTTCCATTTTGTTATATCATACAACTCAACTTGAGGCTCATTTTTTAGCCTTAGGGAGACCGCCATACTATAGCATATCCTGTAACACTTTTCTGAAACATTTTAAATAGGTATCTAAATGTAAATAAAATGATTTAATAATGTGACTATGTCTGTTGTCGTAGACAAACTAGGAAGTCTATTTCACATGAGAATGTTCTAGAGTAGTTGCTTTTCCTGCCGACTCTTTCTACACAAAGATGTGTCTCCACTTGAGAGTACATAACTGTGTGGCAGCCTGTTGTCCATTCTTAGATGCTGGTCGTGTGAGCATACTTTCTTTGTACTTGCAAGAATGAATAGCCAGGCTGCTTTGTTTGGGATTAAATGCTGCTATATGAGAAAATGTATATGGCAGGATAAACAGCAGCACACAATGATCATTTTGCTCACAGATGCCTCCCTGAATAATACTCAGAATGCCCTCAAGGTGCAATGCAATATGGAGCATGTATTTGAATTTGATGTTTGCCTAACCTTCACAGGGCATCAGTAAATGTTTGTTGAATGAATAACAAACAAATCTTCCTACTCATGAGGGATGTAATTAGATACAATATGCAATTTTCTTTTTAAATGAAATATTCTTAAGATATTTAGTTTCTGAAACACAGTTTTTTTTAAACAACTGCATTTGAACAATATATGGAGAACAAAGCTATAATTCAATGCTCATGTACTTCTCTTTTTGCTGTAGAATCTAAGATGTCATGGTCAAGATCTGAAACTACTTTAAAAGTTAAATAAGGAGTATGCTATGCACAAGATTAATGAGATATAATTAAGTCAGACGATGAGTTATTCATCATAATATGGGAAAGCATATAAATTAAATATAAGCTTTATGTTTTATAAATAGTGGATAATATCTGGTTTTCCCTTTGTGTGGGGGGGAGGGAAACTGCATGGTTAACTGACCCCACTTAGTCAACACCCCGCCCGGAGCCAATCACTCCCTTTATTCATACCCTTCCCAAGCCGTCACAGCACCGCCAATGATCTTGACCATCATGTCACCTTTCAACACCCTCACCCGTCAGCTGTCACCAGGACACTTGCAGGCTACACTTGTTTTGTTAATGTCAATCACATTTGTCAATAGAACTTTTGTAACTAGATAAAATATTAAATGTATAATTGCTTTTGTTTTTCCCATAGACAAAGGTGAGTACTCTGAGAAGTTCCAACAAAGATGTGTCCCCCCCCAAATAACTGCTCTCCAACTAGGTGTGGGTGAGATAATGATAAATGATTTGAAAAAAATATATCAGAAAAATTTAAGGGTTCTGTACTCTGTATGTATCTTTAAGAAAACACACAGAATGCCTAAGTGTTATATAAACTTTTGAAAAGGATTTCTTCGTTTATAATGTGTATGAATGTTTGCCTTCAAGTATTTACACTACACACATGCCTGGAGCCTATGTAGGCAAGAAGGGGGTTTCAGATCCACTGGAACTGGGGCTATAGGCAGTTGTGAACTGCCATGTGGGTAGCAAGTGCTAACCACCAGGCCGTCTCTTCAGCTCCACTAAGTGTTATCTAGATATTACAAAGCACATACACACACTGTGATTATTGACAGCATTTATGCAAAGATGACCATTTAGTCAGCTGATCACGGAACTATATTCATAGAAGAAAATGGTGACCAGACAGTGTCAAAAGACATTATCTGTATTCATTGTATTTTCATTTTGATGATTGATTCCTTTAATAGACATGGTATCAAATCAAATTTAGGACTTAGATTTTACATTTTCTTCATTTTTTTTTAAAAACCTTCCTAATGAGTAAAGGATAATATATCTAATATGATTTATGTGTGGTAATTTTGGATAATTTATTAAGTAATTTATGTTCTTCTCAGCAACGATTATTTGCCATATAATACATTATTTCAATATTACACCACTAATAAAAAATTAGCTGATGATGGCAGACTGACAGGTAGGGGAATGAGTCATTTTTCATAGTTTTTCCAATCTTAATAGACTAGGGCTGTTGGCTATTGCTGTTGGGAATATGCCCCCAGCCCTCTGATGGCCATTCTGGCAAGCACACAGAGACTTCATCCTAAGACAATGCTGAGCTGTCTCGCCTCCCCTGCGGCAACTCTCAGTGTAAATTTAGAAAAGCCAAGGTTAGGGAAACAAGCCACGATTCCACAGTGTCTGGGCAATCGCAGCCGCACCAGCCTCTCCCTTACAATCCACTGCCTCGATCTGCTCTCTCACAATGCCTTCATTCATGCCTTGGGGTAAAGAACTTGGGAAAGAAGTTTCTATTCTTCAAGAGAACTCACAAGGCTGTACAAGTGGCACACCCTATAAATGCAGCGGATGGGAAGTGAGACCATCACTTGTGCAGCGATAACTCAATGGCAGCATTTAATGGTAAACCTCATCCTGTGAAACGTTATTCCCTTTGCCTCAGTATAAAATGCCTTGCACTGCATGCTATCACCATAGTGCTGGCTTTTATTTGTTTGTTTTGGTTTTGGTTAACCAGTAAACTTTAGGACATGCCCACTGAAATCAATAAAGTATACTTCTTGTGTGGTATTTTTAGTTGAAAACGAGGCAGGAATAGTTCTTCCACAAAATTCTGCTTAAGCTACTTTTCAGCAAAACCGAGATTAATTACAGTGGAATGGTTAGGAAAGTGGGCTTTGTGATCCAGCACCCTAAACTGAATTCCAGATGTGTCCTCCAAAGCTAGCACATTACTAATCTTACATATTAATTATTTGCGATATCACAAATAGCACCCTATGGAGAAAAGAAAATATGGAGGAAAAAAATGACTGAACATCATTTCCCAAAGGGAAGTATACTGTCCGAAGATTTCCACACTAGAAGAGAATGCATCCATGCTTTTTAGCTCCAAATTCCATGTCTCAAAACAAACTCACAATTCTATCAGGAGCCAATTAGGAGAATCAGAAAATAAAGATAAAGCAGAATTGAAACATGTAGCCATTGAGATAGAGAGATGGCCCAGTGGTTAAGAACATTGGCTGCTCTTCCAGAGGATCTGGGTCCAATTCCCAGCACCCACATAATGTCCAACTCCAGTTCCAGGGGATCTGATGCCCTCTGTGGACACCGGGCATAGACAAACATGCGAGCAAACTACAAATAAAACAACAACAACCCATGACACCACTAACACTACCCCTCTACATAAAGGGGATTGTGGGGGATGGGGGTTTATTTAATGTGAATGACATACTGTAGCTGAAATCTGACATTCTATGTGTTATTTATGGTTTATTGGATTTTTCACCTAGAAATTTGAATTCCAAATGGGTGAGTTTTTTCAAATAATGCTCAAATTATTTAAAATGAACATAAATAATAATATAGTAGTGAATAAAATATGATAAAATATGAATAATTAAAAAGCAAAAGCTCATAAAATGTTCCAAAAATAAGTCCCTTGTATTAGAGCTAACCGTCAGAGAAAAGACCTTCCATTTTCTCCCTGTATATCTGGTTTCTGAGAAGCCATCTGCCAGCTTACTTAGAGACAGTAAATAGGAATTTTTAAAAATCAGCGTGTGTGTATGTGTGTGTGTGTGTGTGTGTGTGTTCCACCAGAGTGAATGCAGAGCACCCACGCCAAGGTGCATGTCAGAAGGTGAGAGGACAGCCTAGGATTGTCACTCGGAACTTTCCACCTTGTTTTGAGATAGGATCTCACTGTTGGCTGCTGTGAAGTCCACACTAGCTGGCCCTCCAGCTGCCGGGAATTCTCCTGCCTCTGCCTCCTCTCTTACCACATGAGGACAGTTACAGATGTGCATTACCATTATGTGGTTCTGGGGGTCCAAACTTAGACTCTCACACTGGCAAGGCAAGTGTCTTAGCCACTGAGCCACTTTCCAGCCTAGTAAACAGAACATTTAGAGACAAATGAAGGAATGCTAGGTGCTTCTGTTTGAAAATACAGACCTTTGTGTTTAAAATCGCTTGCTCTAATTCATATTTATGTACTAGAAATCTTAGAAAGGAGATGCGTAATTTCACAATGTTGTTGATGTACAAAAAAAAAAAAGAAAGAAAGAAAAAAAGAATGTATTTTCCTCTGGTCACAGCTCTCTTCTCCCCTCCCGCTACACATGTGCAGAAGAGCTGTTAGAACCAGGGATGCTCTTCAGCCTGTAGCACAGGGGCCCCACACATCTTCCCTCCAGTCAAGAAGAAATGTTACTTAGCAAAAATGAATGAAAGTAGGGCCAGGAGAGGAAAAGAGCCACAAGCTTGCCATCTAGTGGCAATTTAGTAAAAATACAGACCCGTGATTCCCAGTGTGGAAAAAGTTAAAAGTTAACAAAAACCAGACTCCAACAGCACCCATGTTCAGCCAACCTTGTCACTCAAGCCTTTGTGAGGTCATGCTGTTCTGAGGTGACATAACTGTGGAGGTCTTCATATGAAGACATTCCTGTTATGAAAAAACATTATTTTTTTTTAAAGCAACTAAGGTTCAGCCATACAGAAAGATTTTAAATATTCTCACCACAAGGAAATGAAGGTTTGAGGGGATAATACATTTATCTTCATTTGAGTATCACATAATGGAAACACACACCATAATATCTCAAGACATTGCAGAAGGATGGGCATTTTTCATGAATTGATTTAAAATGTTTAAATAGAATATATATAAATATTAAATAGAATATATATATATATATATATATATATATATATATATATATATAAAGAAAGAAAGGCCTTGGCCTTATATAATGACAGATAAATAGGGTGATAAACATTGACAAGACGTTTTCTCGCAGATCAAATCTATACTGTATCTCTTTGAAACTCCTGTGTGAGCTGGCTAAAGGAGATGGGCTGCGGGAAAATCGAACAGTGCAGCTGCCTCCCATCGAAAGTGCAGTCGATATTGTGCAGCTCATTAATCATTCATAGTTCGCTCTATTTAAAACTGCATGTCACATCAACTGTATTCCATCTACCTCAATGGCTGTCAACAGGGACTTTCCGTCAGCCTATGAAACAAAATTCCTTTCTCTTCCCTCCCATCTATTAACAGAACCAAGTGTTCCCAAACACTTTATGTAGCAGTTCGAGCTTGGAGCGGTCACTAGAACCTTGTTCCGAATACTTTATTTGTTGATTTGTGGTTTTATTGTTTCCATGGAACATCTCAGGTTTTGCTGTTTCTCTGCTTTACCAAGAGAAATTAAAACGCCATTGTTCATAGAACTTGTGCTGAAATTAAAGTTTAAAAACTCCTCCCTGGAGCCTATGCAGAGATTAGTATGTATCACTGTCAGGGTTTGCTCTTGGGACTTCCTCTGGCAAAGGCAATGACTCTTACTGGTCCCTCCTCAAGAAGCATTAGGCATTTTAAAGCAGTTGGAAAGAAAGGATTTTAGGCACACACTGAACACCTGCAATTTTCTTTTTATTCTAAAAAATCATCAGACATAAGAAGGAAAAGAAGAAATTTAAGGATGCATTGTTGTCTTTAGAAGTGCATTTGACCTAGACAGGGTCTCTTTTGAGAGGCTGCCTGAGCTCTAGGCCAAGTTCAGGTTGCCTGCAGAATGTGGTACCTTTCTGCCGGCAGTAAGTGTCACACATAACTAGAGGAACCAGAGACAAAAAGTCATAGGGAAGAGGTACTTTTCTGTAGTTATAAGGCTGTATTCATGTTTGATTTGGTATTACATTGAGTTAAAGACAGAACCCCTGTATCCGTGGGTAAACACATTTATAGCTGCATATTCCTCGGTCTATTCTACAAGGCATTCAACAAAAGAAGCTCAACACAGAAGCTGCAAAGGCAGAGCATACGTGGCGGGAAAACCAAGAGGACAGGAGCTGATCAGTCGCCAGCCAGTACTCACCGTGGTGGTGGTGGTGACCTCTTCAGTCACAACCTTCAGGGTGTCAACCACGGAGATGTAGCCCAGCCGCTTAGCAATCGCCAGGGCTGTGTTACCATTCTGAAGAGAGAGAAAGAGGGAAAGAGTAAGAAAGGCTAGGGAGGATTGCCTTGTGAGCCAATGAGCTCACTCTTAGCTCGGCATGAGCCAGCACTTCCTTCCAAAACAAGGCACAGCTCAGGAAAATCACTAGTTTTTACCATTACATCTAAATCTGTCTTGGTAACTTCTGTAGACTATAGCCCAGGTCACCATGGTAACACAACAAGCTTGCATCTGCCTGTGCTTTTTAATAAGAAGCACTCGATGCTTTAACCCTGAGGTTGTCAAGCGGCTCCAAATGCTGCGCGGGCCTTCTAAAGCCGCCTCTGGGACCAAGAATGGTGTCTGCCAAAATTAGAACCTGGTCCACTCATTGCTCACCAAGGGTCAGGCCATCTGCTGCAGGTAAGACGCTAGCTACCATAGGGACCCAGTGACTGATTTAGCTTCTGCTCTGCAGGAGCTCCAGAGCTGCAAGAAGTACACAAGCCAGCAATTCCAGCGGCCTCCGTCCCAGGCCACTGGGGACCCCGTTTGTTTAATTACACCGCTTAGTTTACATTTCAATGGCTCCACATCCCAATGAGGCAGTTCTAAGCCAGCAGCTCTGAAACTGGGCCCGGTTAAGAAGACAGGGAGGAAGGGGGAGGGGTAGGCACTCACATCTGAGAGCCAGCTGTAAGCAAAGCCCTGCCAGCAGCCCAAGTGGAGGCCCCCACTCCCCAGAGACCCAACTGACTTCCTTCCCGGCAAGCACTCCCCAGAAATCACAGACTTCTAGAAAGGATTTTCCCGAAGTTTGGGGCTTTCCGCAGGCTGGGAGTTTGTTTGAGGAGGATGTGTCACACTTAATCTCTGACAATCGGACACCAGGGCAAGAGAGGAGGAAGGGAAAAGAACCGGGAAGGGCCGCACGCCTCCTTACCGCAGTGGTGGCATTTGGCTTGGCCCCGTGCTGGAGCAGGACATTAATGATGTGTGTGTGTCCCTGTTGGGCAGCTTGGTGCAAAGGTGTGTAGCCATTCTGTGGACCATGAGGGCGCCGATTTGCAGAGAGAGAGAGAAGAGAATTCGGTTAGTCTTCACTCTTACTTCACTTGTCTTATTTACAGCTGACCCATTAAGCACCTCATTGTTTATTTGGAGCACAATTTTCCCAGCAACCCATTTCTCAGCAACAAACACTCCCTCACACCTTATGGCGGACTAAACAAGAAGAGATTAGATTATGAAACATGAGATAAACAGACTCCAATTTATAACTGTCATTATATTTTAAAATGCTGACATAGAGAGGAGATTTAAAATGGGAAAGAACAATAGAGCTGTGATATTTTTCCTTAGGAAAGATGAAGTGTGAGTTGATGCTAAGCTGAAGGCTGCCGAGGGTCACACAGGCCACTATTCATCATGACCATCCTCACAACCCTTGAAGTTAGTTTTAGAAGATCTACAACAATGAAAGAGAATTGAATCTCATGCTTAACTCAGGAGCTGGCTTTGGTTCTAAAAGATTGCACGCATAAACTTTAGAGTAGAAAACTTCACTGGCAGTCCAGTGCCCTGCCCCAAGAAAATGTGTCTTTAAAAACTAGAATTTTGGCCGGGCGGTGGTGGCGCACGCCTTTAATCCCAGCACTCGGGAGGCAGAGGCAGGCGGATCTCTGTGAGTTCGAGGCCAGCCTGGACTACCAAGTGAGTTCCAGGAAAGGCGCAAAGCTACACAGAGAAACCCTGTCTCGAAAAACCAAAAAAAAAAAAAAAAAAAAAAAAAAAAAACTAGAATTTTGACAGTGTGATCAAAACTTTCATGGAGATGAAAGCCCCTGACTTGGAAGGACTCGCTGTTAGGATCAGTATGAGACCAGTCTTGTGCAGAACTGTAGTAGTTGACAGGGGTAG
The DNA here is from genome assembly GCF_007827085.1 of Peromyscus californicus insignis. Classification (NCBI taxonomy): domain Eukaryota; kingdom Metazoa; phylum Chordata; class Mammalia; order Rodentia; family Cricetidae; genus Peromyscus; species Peromyscus californicus. The sequence continues at coordinate 104,130,843 of NW_026294617.1, forward strand.
CACACATTAGTTATGTATTCATATTAACTCAAAATTTTTACTGGATTTCTTGATGGTGGAATGGGAGTCATTCCCTGGGCATTCATTGTGTGCTAGATGCTGGACCTTAGAGTGGTGTCTCTTCTAATCTTCATGCTCACTCTGAAATGACTTGCAGTGTTTAGTATATGAAAGGTATTTTGTAAATAATAGTTCACTAAATGAATAGTGAACAAATGATTCATAAATAAATATTGTTTTCCCCATTTCAGAAACCATGAAACTGAAAATAACAGGGTTAATAAATTTCTCCACAATCACTTAGGTTTAGTTTCTATACAGAAGATCATGGAAATCAGTAGCTAACTGGCAATTCCCTGCAAAAAAATATTTATTTATCTGTATCAGAGCCCAAGCTGTAACTTTTGAGTGATATATTTGTATATATATTATGCTGAAAAGAATATGCACACACGTGTGCACATTTCATGCAGTGTCAGAGCAGACTCAAGGCCAACATGCATATTTTGTCATTTTGACAATATGAAATGTCTGGTCAGATTGGTGAGTGTCATAAGACCCCTTCTATATAGTCACAGTGGCCTTTCTATGGATGGGAATGTCATCATGTAGGAGTGTCTTTCTGTCCAGGTGTCCCTAACTCTGTCATGTTAGGAGTCTGACACCTGCTATGAATCCCTACAATAAAATAAACCCAATGCCCTGAAACTGCAGTTCATTTAAAAAGACTCTGAGAACCCTACGGTAATTATAAGACCCTGCTCTCAAATCAGGCAATCTATGGACATTTGAGAAGGTCGAAGTAAGTAATACTTATTTTCCTAAAAAGTCTTCCTTTACATTTTATTTATAATATTCAGTCAAATGAATTTTACCTTACTTCTTCATTATCACTCAAGCTAGTTCATTTAAGAGGCATTCACTAACCATGTGCTATGTGCTAAACACTTTAGTATATAAATAGCATTCCATATACTAAACTAATATATATTAATATACTTTAAAAGATAGACTACCTACATAAATAGTGCTAAATATAATTAGTCATGGTTAAGTAACAGTCTGGCCCCAATGTAGACCATATTATACGGAGTGCTCAGTGACTGATCCCTATGGTCTGGAAAAAACGACCCCTGGGTGTGATTTAATCTAACCTTCACCTGAAGCTATAATGAGTGAAAATATTTACCAGAAGTTTGAGAAGGTCTATAACTTTATATTGACATTGGCTTGACGTTTATGTGACTCTCTAAGTCATTGGCACACCAGCCTCAAATCTACCTTCTACTGAGGATGAGCAACGCTCCAAATCCCTTACACTTCCATTTTTCTCACTCGTAATACAGAAGTGGCTGAAGCTCTATGCTTTAAGAAGGACCAAATAAATTCTCCATGAAGTTATGTGTGACTCATAGGATTGTATGAAAATGCTAGCAAGACGTGTCATTTCTTCATAGACAATCTTTGTATCCTTGCAGTATGTCTGATCAAAGAAATTTCCATTTTGTACTAGAGTTTAAACCCCTTTCACAAGTTCAGTTTGTTTCAATCTAATATGACAGGGTTTCATTATAATTCTAAGCAAATAATGATTTCATTTTTTAAAGTTTACATTTCTTAATCTTTACGCCAAGTTTTATAAGCAGTTATGGAGTAAAGGCAGTACACATTCTAAAAGCAATTAAACAATTCTTTAGTAACTACGGTTACACATAAAACATCAGGAAGAAAATATAATTCCTTCTGCAAGAGTATCATTCCATGTGGAAAAAATTCTGAAGAACTTATTAACAGATAGCCTATAAAGACATGCATCTGTCTACTGCACTGAAATATACAGCCACAAAAGTCACAGTAAAAGTTATATAGTTCACATCTCTAAAACATTAAAAGGAGATTTTGTTTTCATCTTAATCAAATGTTTGTCTGGTGCAGATCTAATTCCACAGAGGCCCAGACAATATAATACAGTGCTTGGCATCTAAATATTAAAACCATCTCGGTGGGCAAACACTCATGAAACCACATAAACCTTTGCTAATACTGCCGGTGTCTCATTGCCTGGTGCATTTGTACATTTCTGTCTGTTGTGACTATGTATATGAACCAGTTCAACAAAAGAGGGCGCTAGGAACTACAGCCTGAGGAGCCATAGGGAAACTCTTCAATACCCACCAATGAAAGTTTCATAGAATTGTGGAGGTCAGAAACTACACAATGGCCATCATAGGGCAAGACTGGGAGTTTGAATCTTAAGTGTTATAGTACTATTTACAGTTTTCAAAATACAGTATTTTTTTAGATTAGTCTATGAATATGCTTTTGCACAAAAATGATTTTGCTTGTTTCTAAGAGGACAGAAGAAAAAACACCGATTTATAAAACATCTAGTATTGATTTCTAATTAGTACCATCTTGAAAAGATGGCTCTGAAACCGCTGAATGTTCTCTTGTGGATGTACCTGGTCTGTGGCAGGTCTTCCTGATGTGTGAACTCAAACACACCATGCCACATTTCGCTGTGGCAATGAGTCGCAAAGGTATAGCATCCATCAAGAGCAGCAGTTACACCATGCTTCTCTCTTGAACTTGGACTAATCTATGTGCACTGAGATATTGGTGATATTCTGACCTGTGCTGTCCAAATTGGACCTTTGACCTATGTTATACAGAACTGTTAGGGACATGTCATCTCTGAGTTATCCCTAAGAACTTACAACCCAGGCATTTGACACTTTTGTCTCTAAGCCTTACCACATGAGACAGTTTATTTAAAATGGGATATATACAGTGTGAGCTGTGCAGGTCTGTATTTCCACAGGAGGAGATATGGGGTTGGGGATGGGACCAAGGGCCCAATACTGTAGAGGAAGTCTGTCAGGGCTTCAGGATGGTCTCTGAGGATCAACTATATCCTGCAGTAAATTGATAAGCCAAAGCAGTTTTAATTTTATAACACAAGCAGTTCTGAAGCTGACCTCCATGGCCATCAAAGGTTTATCAGAATGGAAAGCCCTAAACCATCAGAAAACTACACTGCTTCTTCAAAATTTCCTTGGAAGGTCGAGAAGGCAAAATTAAATTTAAACCAAAAATCAACTTACAGCTGTTGTAGAGTGTCCTCGTTGTACCCTGGGCAGGATGCGTTTCATTATCAAAAGGGAAAATGAGCATATATGTTTACCTTGGTTTTTGCATTGACATTTGCTCCCTGTTTCAGAAGAAAGTTGACCATTTTCACATTTCCATAGTGACAGGCCACGATTAAAGGAGTGTAACCAAGCTGTAATGACACATATTAAGTATTAGCATATTAAGTACAAGTATTATACTTCTAGTAGTTAATCAACAAAGGTAAGGTTTCAGTTACTGTACATGGTATCTCTTGGGTGCAAATACAGGATGAGTGGTCCACTAACCACACAGAACTTTACATCCGCAAGGGAGACAAGACACACAGGTGACTTCACTTAGCTATAATAACTGACAAGTGCAAAATGATAGGATATGTCCATGGGCGGGAGAAGACTCTACTAGTAGAAGTAGGTGGAGATGAGCGAAAGGTGGTAGGAAGAATGGGAAGATGGGAAGATGTACAAAAAAGAGATGTCTTCCGGACATGAGATACCTATTGTACTCATAAACTCACTGAGCTGCTGTAGCTGCACAAAACGTGCACAAGATTGGGCTCATCCATATTTTATCCTGAATGAGAGGGGGAGCCCGTGAGGCCCCATCCCTCCCAGAGGGGCTGTCAACATTAACACTTGTCTGGGGAGAGTGCCAACGTCCTTAGTAGTGTAGCTCTAGATAAACTGTCCTCACTTCATGGAATAACTTCCTACCTACGTTCAGATAAGTAAGACTATTTAAACTCATTGGTCCCCACACAGAGAGAAGGCAGTAGAGCTGGAGGGGAGCATGTTGAGAAGAAGGGTGCTGGTGGGAGAGGGTGAGGGAGAGGAGAAGGGAGGGGGATGAAGGAGTGAAAATTATTACCACTCATTATCTAAGTATAAGTGACACCAAAACAACAACAACTACAACAAAAAGAATGGGTAAGAGAACAACCGCACAGAGAGAACCAGCCCTCCTCAAGACCAAGGGCATGATGCAGAACAAGGACAGGGGCAAAACACTGAGGCAGACGCAGGAGTTGAGGCTGAAGTGAGAGGGTGGGCGACAGCCTGCAGAACTGGAGTCTTAGGGTGAGTCCTGAGGCCATTGTCTCCACTCCGATCTGATTCGGGCAGACACAGGGAAGCATGAGGTTTATACTTGAGAATGAACTTTTAAAAAGAGGGACCCCGGGCCTGAGCTGCCCTGAACGAGGCCAACCCAGAATCAGGCAAACCAGAACTGACGATAGCATTGAGCAGAGATCTGCCGTACCTTCGTGGAGGCATCCTGGTCAGCCCCGTGTTTGGTGAGAATGTCGGCAACGTTCACTTTATCCTCTTGGGCTGCGAGGTGCAAGGACGTGAGCCCACTCTGCAGCCAGAAGGGAAGCAAGGGAACACATCAGAGAGGGAAGCACACTGTCATCTACAGGGTCGTGTCTTGAAAGGAGCTGGAAAAACATATGGCCTCTCTCCAGACATCCCATCTTCTCACATGTCAGACAAATCCTTAGAGTAAACATGAGTGTTCAACCAAGATATATTCTCTGCAGCAAACTACATTTTCTGTATTTGATATTTATGATTTGAGTCTTTAAAATAGTTCAGCTAATAAGCTTCCAAATAATATTCATTTCAAACCTACTTACACCTCCTCATGAGTCTACTTATTTACTTAAATTTATGGACCAAACAAACAGTGCTGCAACTTTATAACTTTGGCAATAATCAATATTATCATCAATAAAGTATCATATTAATGTTTAAAATATATTGAGTTACTGGAAGAAAGCTCAGAATGTTTTTTTCTAGCACTCAGTTTATTTTGGAGTGTAGGGGTTGTCTTTTAAATGGTAAATTTTTAAAAATAATCCTGTCATTTATATAGCACTGTAAAACTTGACCAATTTTATGGGGGGAGGAGTATATCCTTTGGGTATCCAGTAATCAATGTGTTGATTTGAATACATGGATAATGTACAGTCATGAATAAAAACAATCATGGAATAGAGAGGGGAGAAGAAGTTTATCCAGCCAATGCTACACCCTAGCAGCTTCACTACATATGAGTAGCTCCCTTGAGCAAATATAGGATTTAAGGGTGTCAAATATAATTTTAGCAGGCAATTTTTGAGTACTTTTGTTATACTAGGAACAACTCACACAATTTGGACATAGATATGAGCCAAGTGTCTGCTTATGGAGAGCCCATAGTCTAACTTAGAATATATCCATGCTATGTCTTCCACTCCTCCGACTAGCACTCCAATATCCTTAGGATTTTCCATCTTCTACTGTTTTCAGTGAGTACTGGTGAGTGCACCTAGGACTTCAGGCATAGCATACAAATACTTCACTGTTGAGTCACAACCCCAGGTCCCTTTTTCCCTTTGATGATAAAACAAGGTCTCACTAAGGGGCCCAGACTAGTTGTAGATTCACTAAATAGCTCAAGCAGGTTTTGAGTTTATGAGTCTCCTGAGCCTCTCAGTAGCTGGGAATACAAGCCTATGCCACCAAACCTAGCTATGTTTCTACCTTGCTCAACGTCAGTTAGCATCCTGGCTAATTGGCTAGCCCTGTTGACCATGGCTGGAAGGCTCGTTCTCCCCATTACCATTGAGGCTGAGAAAACTGAGCATGGCCTTCAAACACCATTGCTTCCAGCATGGCACTATTCCCAGAAATTCACAGCCACTCTGACCATTGGAAACATGGGTGGCACATATAGAGAAAAGATCATCCTCTGACTCTATAGGGGGCTTTTCATCTGAGGGCTTGGTGCTTATTAATTCTTGAGCTAGCTGAGCTCAGCTGTGAGTTACATAAAACATCAGCCTGAGAAAGAAATCTTTTTGCATTAAAACTCTGTCATTTATGAACAAATATTATTTAATCCTACAGCATAAAAGTCTTAATATTAAGACAAAACAGAGGATACTTAATAATATGAATATAAGCAAAAAAAGAAGCAAAAAAAAAAAAAACTTCCTCAAGTTGATTGTTTTTCTTGTGTTTTCTTGAGGGAGAGTTGGTAGCCCAAGTTGGCCTCAAAGTCAGGATCCTCCCAATCTGAATAATTTTCTTCATGACTGCATGCCAGTTAAAAAGCTCCTTAAATATTTGCTAGCTGGCTGCTTATTCTTTGAAAGCAGGTAGTAATACATTGAAAAGGATACCATCAAGGAGAGCAGAGTAAATCCACTCTATATATTTTGAAAATTAAAAACCATACCATCAGAAGCATTGTGTGATTGGTTTCATATACTGTCTGGAATGTGTTGTCTCTTTGAGTTGCTGGTCAGAGCTGACCCGAAGACACCCTAAACAATACAGGATATTTATCTTGATTGATCATCGGAACTTGATGATAAGACCCTATCCTGAAGACACTTTGTCACAGGACATGAGTGGCCAGGAAGCCTCCTCCCTGATAGCTAGTTTTCATAGTACTGAAAGGTGCTAAGCAGGCTGCTGGGGGTGGGGGAGTCATCAAAAGTCATCTCAGCCAGTTGTGAACCTGTGAACCACAATAATGATTGGCTTGACTAGATCTGCCCATGGCGCAACAGTGGTACAAGTGTTACCAAGCCCACCAATTCATTCTTTGCTTTATGAATGGATTTCAGGCTCAGTCCATAGGATAAAACATGCAATCTTAGTGCTGATAATCTGGCTAAGAACCTGGGGCTGGGTGGGGTTAGCTCACAGGTCCCAGGAGTGACTCCACTACTATTACTTGGCTAAATGGACATGATATCAAATATCTACCTATATTGTAAGTGCAGCTTTCTGATCTCACCACAGAAGCTTCTTCATGTAATGGATAGTGGTTAACATAGAGAATTATAACTGGTTAAAGTACACAAAATAAGTATCTGTGGATTGCTCAGCCACGAACAGGACATTGATATCATCCCCATCTCCAAGACTCGGGGACCATCATGGAAGAATGAACAAAAAGATTGTAAGAGCCAGACGTTGGACAGGAGCAGAGCAAAACAACATCTTCTGGAGATGACAGGTCTGTTGTCCTCATGAACTCACAGCAGCTGGGGTTGTTAGCACAAGACCTACACAAGGTGTAGCTAGCCAATATTCTAGCATGGAATGAGAAGAGGGGCTCATGAGTGTCTAACTGAGGAGATATGGACAGTTTATAGTTTCTGGGGATGGGTGAGCCAGTTTCCATTTGGGGGTATGCTCACTGGTAGGTCAACAGCCACCAGTGGATGGTGCCACACACAAGAGTCTATGTACAGCACAGATTGGACTCCAAGGGTTATTTTATTTTTAAAGAAGACAAGAGATTAGAAGGGGTTGGAAGAGGGGAAAATAATGGGAGGAGAGTGAGGGGTGAATATGACCAAAATACACTGTATGACATTCTCAAAGCATTAATAAAATATTATATATAAAAAGATTTTAATCTATTCAAGATGGTACTTAATATTTAAATAAGTTTCTCCTGATTGTTTTCAAATGAATATATTTTTAGGTAGACAATAAACAATTGCATGCCCCCTTTGTAAACTGATATTAAATAAAATATTTTGTATCTCAGTGTCAGGATTTCCCCACCTGGGCAAATGACCACCTGAAAGGCAGGATTTAAATGTGGTTCAGACTTTCCCTATTGTCTGGATGATATTAGCTTTCACTGTTAGATTTTATGTACACTCTTTGTAAAATGCAAGTCTGGGAAGACTATACTAGCTCCACGTTGTGGTTTAAACATATCTGCCAAAATTTCAAGGCAAAACTAAATCTCCAAATTCACATATTGATGCTACTTGAAGTTGGTGTCACTGGGTGGACTTAGAATTCTAGGAGTCCATGAGGGTGAAGCACCCATTTCCTATTTGTGATGCTCTCCATTATGTAACAAGAAAACCCTCACCAGATGCCAAAGATGTGCTAGTGCCATCCTGTTGGACTTCTCGGCCTCCAGAACCACAGCCAGTTCAAACTCTTATTCTCTATAAAGTTCTCCGTCCCAAGTATTTTGTCACAGCAAAAGACTAAACATATTACACTTTAAGAAAGGATCTGGAGCCGGGCGGTGGTGGCGCACGCCTTTAATCCCAGCACTCGGGAGGCAGAGCCAGGCGGATCTCTGTGAGTTCGAGGCCAGCCTGGGCTACCAAGTGAGTCCCAGGAAAGGCGCAAAGCTACACAGAGAAACCCTGTCTCGAAAAACCAAAAAAAAAAAAAAAAAGAAAAAAGAAAGGATCTGGGAGGACTTTTGATAAAAAAAGGACTTTCAACACAAAGTTAAGAATGCGATGGGTCACTTCTGAGTGATAAAGACAGGGACCAGAGCTCTAGATACAGTTGAGCCAATCTACCCATATCACAGTTCTTCTAAAGAGTGCATGTTATCCCTGGTTAAATGTTAGTAAGCCAGTTTGAACTTGATGTTCCAAAAGTACTGGTTAATTTACCAGTCACATGTTGAAAGCATAGTATTTGTGGAAAATCCTAGGAAGCTTTTTTTTTTTTAATCTTGCCCAATCACATGGTACAGACAAAAAGCACCAAGAGACTCAAATGGTTAGTTAATAAGTACAGACTGTAATTTTCAGTCTCTCAGCAGGTGGCCCCAGGTTGATATAAGTAATTAAATCTGTAGTAGGCATACATTTTCATGTTTGAATGATTTTACCTTTATATCCTTGACTATTATATTATAATTAACATGGTCATTTACAAAGGCTATTCACTGGGAGAAAACGAAAATTACTGTAGGGCTTTCTCTAAAAATTATTTCTAACCAAAGCCACTACCTAAGGTAGGCTGAAGGTGGCTTAACAATCTGTATTTCACTAAGTTCTCAGGCCACAACATAGAAGTAATGCTGTTTGGCTTGGGTGGTAGACACGACATGCTAGGTCAGGTTCACCTGCAGAAGCCCAACCTCCAGCTGGAACCACTGTCTTGTCTGTCTCTGTCCCTGGCTCCCTAGTCACTTTCTTACCGCGATTTGCAATCACAACCAGCAGAAACTAAGGCACTGTGGCTGCTGAAGTACAGTGATCTTAACTCCTGGGGACTATGGGCTAGCCTCTTGAGATGCTCACACAGCACTAAGAACCTGAGAATGCAGGGCAGCACAGAGAGATAATGAAACTGACTGGAGAAGAGAAGACCCACAATGCAGGCTTATAGAAAGTGAACCCATGGGAACCATTGGCGCCATCCCCTGGCTTTCTAGCTCTCATAATTTTGCCTTCCTTACAATCTTGGGGTTTCTGACAAGCCCTGCTTCCTTTGTATGTGTGTGTGTGTGCGCGCACACACACACACACACACACACACACACACATACACACACACACACACAACTTTTTTGTTCCAAGTAATCTTTGCTTAGTTTCTATTTTAATTTTAAATTTCTCTGATTGAGGCCAGAGTCTAGAAAACAATACCTTGGTTGACATGTGGATATTGGCTCCTTTTTCCAGAAGCAAGGTGACCATATCTGTGTGCCCCTCTTGTGAGGCCAGATGCAGTGGAGTGACCCCTTGCTTCGTCACAGTGCTGGTCTCAGCTCCATAGTTCAGTAGTGTGGAAGCTATCTGCATCTGATTCTTCTTGGCAGCAATGTGTAAAGGAGTATAACCATTCTACAACAGAAACAAAGAGATGGATATGACACACAAAGCACACACACACAGCTCACACACACATATCACATACACATATCACACACACACACACACACACACACATACACATCACACACAGAGAGAACAAATATTTATCTCCAATGTAATAATAACGTATAATCAGCCAGAAAAGATAAACCTAAGCTGACAGTCAATTCAAACTCTTAGTTATGACATGCTTCCATCTAACCATACCCAATCTTTGCAATCAAAGACAAAATATCCCCGAGTATACTCTAGAACAGATACAGACATAAAAATATCAAATCTGAAAGTCTCTTCATAATTAGATTCTCTCCCAAACAAGAGAAGAAAGGACAGCAGCCACCTCTTCTGTGTGATAGTCCTTAAGTACCTGGTGGTAGATTTCATCTCTGTCTAAAGACTTCTCTAGAATCTTCTCTCTTCAGGCGAAGCATCCCATTCCTTCAACTATTCCTGACCCTTTGATCCAGTGCTAGTCCCCTCTCCCTGAAAGATGACCTGCTCTGAGCTGGTGATGACGTGTCCATAATGCTCCAGAATCATGCAGTCTCACACCACTGAATTCTACACATCAGATACGACTGTAACCACACAGAATCTAATTGAGTAACTCCTATGGTATCGTTGCAATACTTGTACTCAAATGGTTCTAACTGGAGTGTTCTTTACACTCCCTGAGCAAATGCTGTGGAAGTCCTAGAATAAGCCAGGCTCTGTGATGGGTAAAGGAACACAAAGGTAGACAAAATTTGTGTTGTTAGGAATCTAATATAACATTACTATTTTCTAATCATGACAAATATTTTAAAATATGATTTTAAATGAGTGAGGGAAAGATGTGACATTCATGTATCTTTCCAACATAAAAATATATTTGTAAACAGCATAAACTAAGATAACCTGTTGATAGGTAACCAGGCTAGGTAGGAGCTATGTTTGATTATAGATGAAAGATATACATCAAGAAGGAATTGGTCATCTAGAGACCCAGTTAAAAGTATCTACAATGCAGTTGACCCAGAAGAACATTTAAAAGGTAAAGAAACAAGAGATGTTTGATGTGAGAAGGAATGAGGGTATGAAAGTTATGTTTTAAAGGCAAGAAGGAAAAACCTATAACGCCTTTGTCAAGTTACATTTCTCAGTATCTAAAACACTGACAGCTCGGAATAAGATTAATCTCCACAAGCTCATATGCATAGTCTCAATTGATAACTTCCAGCTTTAAAAATTGCAAAAAAGTTTTAGACAAAGCGATTGGTAGAAACAGTTAAAAAAGAAGTTACCAAAAGTTATTACTGTTTCAGTTATTTAAAAACAAGGCCCTGTATACTCAGATTATAGCTACAGGGCACTGGGAATGCTAGGCTGTGGTCCTCACCTTGGCAGTGGCATGAGGGGAAGCACCCTTCTCCAGCAGCAGCAGCGCCACCTTCTGGTTGTCATAGTGAGCAGCAACATGGAGCGGGGTAAGGCCATTCTGTAAGGGTGGTGTTTAAATCTCAGCATTAATACATTAGCGTTAGCTGCTCTGAAGCTACCAGGATGCATGGACGGTGCTATCAATTAATTACATGTTAATTAATTAATTAATATGGTCAATGGAAAGAGGCACAAACAGGCACATGATAATTTTCATATTAGAAACAAAACTCAAATTGAGAATGTTTGCACTGAAAATTAGCCAGGGGCAGTTTTCGGGTCACAGTGAACAAAAGTTCAATTTCTGTGTACATCACAGGATTCTTCTTGATACAGAGAAGCTGTGGGCGCTTTAGGATAAGAATACATATTAGAGGTACCGCAAAAAAAAAAAAAAAAATGCTTTTCAACTGCAGTGTACATCAACAGTGTACATCAACTTTTGCCTGGAGCATTCATCTTCATTTCTGATGTGTGATAGAAAGGAGTCAACAGAGTTGAATGATAAAAACATACTATGGAAACCACTTACCTTCCCTGCTGAGTCTGCGGCTGCGCGGCGCTGCAAGAGAAGTTTTGCCACATCCAGGCTTCCATACTTGGCTGCTACATGCAGGGAAGTGAAACCCTTCTACGGCGTGACCGAGAAATGTGAAAATCAGTTTGTTGTTTGTTTAATTCAATCCCTTACAACATTTTTGCTAACCCATCAAGCAAACATTATTGATTCTCCATTTGTGAAAAAATGATGGCATGAAATCTGTTAGTCATGGATAAGTAAAAGGGTTAGGAAGGAGACTTAACCAGAACGGGCAGGAGCTTTGCTAGGCTTGATGGAGTTCACAACAACACATGTATGTGAAGTCTTGGAGACTGAAACTTGACATTAACAATTTGGGATCCACAATCCACTGGTGTCAGTATATGGCCCTGATTTGTGAATGGAAAGCAAAATACCCAAAGCCTGTCTTTCATCTTGCCTCTGAAACAAACACAACCAAGTGAACAGCTAGCTGCCTTTGATTTCTTATAGTCTTTTTATAATACTTTTCATTCAAAATAGTCTATTAAAAATATCTTTTTAACACTCTGAAATTTATCCCCTTTCCCAGAAGACCATGCTGTCCAAAAGCCCAAATTCTCTAGTCAAAGCCATTGTCCTGGTGTGCCATTGGCTGACTAATACTAGATAGTTAACCACACTAAAGCTTCAACAATGTGCTTTTAAAAGACGCCTGTCCCAGTCTGGACCCACAGCCAGGAGCCTGCATGGGATCAACCTAGGCCCTCTACATACATGTGACAGATGTGTAGCTTGGTCTACTTGTGGGACTCCTAGCAGTGGGAGCAGGGTCTGTTCCTAATGCTTTAGCTGGCTTTGGGGAACCTGGGCTGCCTTGCTTAACCTTGGTACAAATGGGGAGGGGAGCTTAGTCCTCCTGAAACTTGATAAGCCTTACTTTGTTGATACCCATGAGAGGCCTGCATCTTTCCAAACAGAAACAGAGGAGGAGTGGATTGTGGGGGTGTGGGAGTGTGGGGGTGGGGGGATGGGAGGGTACAGAGGAGAGGTGGGGAAAGGCCATGTGAGGGGGGAGGGGAAACTGCAGTTGGGATGCAGTAATAAATGAATAAATTTAATTAATAATAAAAACATGCCTGTCCTACACATTGTATATGTACACACTCATTGTCCCGTGAAACTAACCAAGAGCAGTACTTCAATGAGCAGAGTGCTATAAATAAAGTGAGTCCCAGTCCTGAACCCTCCAGGTGGTACAGATCCCGCACTATGATGTCAAAGCATCCTCCAGGACAGACACTTTAGCCACATGCTTTTCTGGAACAATAGTGGGAGTTGGAGAATGCTGACACTGACCAGAGTCTAGAAAATAAACCCAGCAAATACTTCTGCACTGAGTACTATTTAAGTCCCTGTATTGGCTGGTTTTGTGTGTCAACTTGACACAAGCTAGAGTCATCAGAGAGGAAGGAGCCTCAGTTGAGGAAATGCCTCCATGAGATCCAGCTATAAGGCATATTCTCAGGTGGTGATCAGTGGGGGAGGGCCCAGTCTATGGTGGGTAGTGCCATCCCTGGGCTGGTGGTCCTGGGTTCTATAAGAGAGCAGGCTGAGCGAGCCAGGATAAGCAAGCCATTAAGCAGCATCCTTCCATGGCTTCTGCATCAGCTCCTGCCTCCAGGATCCTGCCCTGTTTGAGTTCCTGTCCTGACTTCCTTCAATAATGAACAGCAATATGGAAGTGTACACCAAAAGAAAAACCTTTTTCTCCCCAACTTGCTTTGAGTCATGGTGTTTTGTTGTAGCGACAGAAACCCTAACTAAGTCCCCATCAAAATCACTATTCAGTGATTCAAATATTCATCTCCCAACCAATATTGCCCTTTCATAGTGTCACAAGACAAATTATTTTTAATTAAGATGATTTTCTTTCTATTAAAAAAGGAACATTTGGTTTTAATAGTTCTTGGAAGAAAGTGACTCCTTCGGCTTTTTCCCTGTGTGAGACAAATGTAGGAATTATTTCTTCCTCCAGCATCCATCCACAGAAATTCAACTGCTGTTGAGGCTCTGTTCCCTGCACTCCATGCATACAAGGGTTGGACAGTGCTAGATTTCTCTGACACAACCTCATAGGGAGCAAGAAAAATCAACCCCCTATCCTTACAATCCAGCTGAAGTAGTGCCGGCCCCTTGGTACAGTCGGAAACCCTTATTAGACAAAACTGCATAGTATTTCCATTGCAGAGTGACAGAGGCAGGGATAGATCTCTTGAGTCACGGGGCCACTTCTTTCGATGTGAATCTCATCAGCACATCATCTTCCTCTGCTATTTATAAACACTTAACGGCTTTAATGATGATGAGTCACCCAACATTCAGCTGGCCTTGGTCGCTAAACTGTTCTGTTTAAATTGCTTCTATTTTATCACCCTACCGCACTACGGAATTGGTTATTTTTTTTCCATCCTAAAAATCCTTGAAAGACAAAAGACTATTTTCCATTCCTTTACTTTTACATGTATTAATTCCTCATTCATTGAGATTGTTGCTCAGTGCTTAAGATCTTTTTTTTCGAATTTGTAAAATTCATTCACCTTTTCAGGTGTCATAATTTGAAAATGTATCAATTTATTATGTCAGAACATTTTAAAAGATGAATTTTTTTAATTTTATGTATAAGAATATTGCCTGAATGTATGACTGTGTACCACATGGGCAGTAGAAGGCTTTGAATTCCCTGGAACTGGAGTTACAGATGGCTGTAAATTTCCTAGTGGGTGTCACATCCTCTGTAAGAGCAGCGGGTGGTCTTAACTACCGAGCTCTCTCTCCAGCCCCATGTCGGAACATTTGTGACAGCCACGTTCCAGTAGGCTTGTGCTGATGGTAACTAGCAGGCTGCTCTCACTTCTGAGGGCTCAGAGGCCATACCACCACTTCAGTCCACACTCAGTAACTTCCTTCCACCCAGGCATAGTATTTACTCCTATTTATTGAGTGATGGCATTTTAATTCATCTGAACTGCTGTTGCACATGTGGAAAGTACGTTGCCCTGTGACAAGTTCGTGTATTCTGAATTCTATTTGCCTTGCCTTTCTGTTATTCTGCACTAGCTCAATCGAATTTGCTCCAGGAATTCTGGCATGTTCATGCTTCATTGTAACTCATCTCCATGTAGTGAATTTCTAGTGGAATATATCCAAGAGAAGGATAGGTGGCCCCACACTACCATGGAACTTTGAACACAGGCTAGGATATTAGTCTTTGCTTGGTGTTAATGTAACTCATGAACTGACGTGCCAACTTGTTCTGTCTAGATACTGCAAATAACCGGGAGAAAGGTGCAGCTGGTAAAGTTTGCTGTAGTGGTTTCGATAAGTGTCCCCCCATCGGCTCAGGTATCTGAACACTTGGTCCCCAGTTGGTGGCACTCTCTGTGGCAGTTATGTAACCTTTAGTAGGTACAGCCTTGTAGGAGGAAGTATATCACTGAGGATGGCTTCTGAATGTTTATAGTCTTGCCTTACTTCCCATTTTTTTTTCTCTGCTTCCTGGTGTGCTGGTAAATTGTGATCACCCAGGTTCCTTCTCTGGCTACCTGTTGCCATGCCATCCTGCCATTAAAAACACTTGCCTTCTGGAACCATAAGCCAAAATAAACTGTCTCTTATACGAGCTGCTTTTGGTCATGGTATTTTATCTTAGCAACAAAGAATTGACTGATAGAGTCGGACACTACAAAGGAAATGAGATGCCAAATGAGAGGTGATGGGGCTAGTACTGGGAAGGCAGGATGGATCACAGGGAGCTGTCACTTGGCTCTGTCACCCAGCAGATAGTGCTGCTCATTTAATGCAGTATTTTCTACTTCACCAGTGATGCCAGTCAACATGTTAGGGGCCTCGCCCTCTCCCCCCCACACACACTTTTTTTTCTCTAGAGAATATGTTTTGTATTAAAAAGGAAAGAAAGAGTGGACTTTGCTTTGTGATAATAAAATCATGATAATTACATTTCTGGATGCTTATACCAAAAGGAACTAGCACTTCAATTAGATGATGGGAATGTAAGACTCTTCCTTGAAGATGTTATGTAAAATTTTGCAATCCCTTCTCATCACTTAGATCATAATCTAAAATACTCAGCAAAGAAACAAGTCAGAGGCCTGACAGAGATTTTTCCCTTCCTGAAACTCTTCTGCAGTTGAGCAAAGCCTTAACTTGGTACTTGCAGTCTCTTAGCCATCCCTCTTACCTTGGTAGCTAAGGAGTGTGCTGCTCCGGCTTCCAGGAGGACAGAGGCCACATCCACCTGCCCTTCCCGAGCAGATATGTGCAGTGGTGTGTACCCATTTGTAGTGGCTGCATCTGGATGAGCCATATGTTGGAGAAGCAGCTGGACAATTTCTGTCTTACCCAGTCGGGAGGCAATATGTAAAGGAGTCTGTTCCTCCTACAACTCAAGGCAAGAGATCAGTTAGCTCCGGGCAAACCCAATCTTACTAGGAATGTTGTGCTTCTAAACACTCCACAATACCTTCTTCGAACCTCTAGGAATCTCTACTCAAAAACAAAAACTGTTACTACCCTGTCATGGCTTTATTTGTATTTGTTATAGAGTGATCTATTTGGCCACAAAATCTCCCTTAAAAATTGCAAAATGTTTTCTATGTTTGTTTGTTTGTTTGTTTATGTGCATGAGTGTCTATGTGTAAGGAAGTGTACCATGCATGTGCAGTTCCTGTGTAAGTCAGAAGAGGCATCAGATCCCGTGGAACAGGAGTTATAGACTGTAGTGAGCCACTATGTGGGTGTAGAAGCCAAACCCAGTCTTCCACAAGAGCAGCAAGTACTCTTAACCATTGAGCCAATCCCTCAGATTTTTAAATAGAATGTATATTCATAAACTTGGTCATTGTTTGATGAACACCCCAAAAAACATCTCTTTACTCCTTAAGTCTTCAACCCTCTCTTGGGCTTACTTATAGGTGAACCCGTGGTTTTGAAGGAGAAAGCAATCCAGTCCAAAAATCCTCAGACCTAGATTCTCTTCCAAGAGCTTTCACTGAGAGGCAGGATTTATTCTGGGAACTGAATCAAGAGAAAAGACCCAAGGAAGCTGGAAAATGCTACTCCTACTTCACTCCTGAGCCAAGGACACAAATGCTGGTCATTTTGTTCTAGGAGAACCGTGGATAAAGACTACATTGTAGTATGATTTCAAGAGAGGCTGTTCTAGGAAGCGCTTGCAGATGGGTCTGCGATGCATATCTAGGACGTCAAAGATGAAATAGAACTCTGGCAAAACGAAAATGGAACGAACTCTCTGCCAAGTGTCTTTGCTCTAAAACCAGAGAGGATAGCACTGAGAAGAAGGGCCAGGAAGAACATATTCAGCAGGGCTCATAAGACCACCTGACTCCAACGTGCAGTCACGAATAATGTTCTCAGGGTTAAAAGAACTAAGGAAAACCACAGTCTCTTATAAAAATAAAATTGAGTATACCCTTAGGAATACAAAGGGGTGTATCTTTATAATCTTCCCCAGGGTAAGTCATCATAAAAGCAACAGGAATAGCTGGGAGAGCTGCCAGGGATAAGAATGGAAGGAGAAAACATATAATAGTTCTGTCTAACTAAATATAACACTTTAACATTATTTTTTTAAACTATAGGAAGAGATGAAATAGCATCACACAAATTTCAAAGAAGGAAGAAATTAATAAGTTATAGCAATGTAATTATTTTACCAATGGAATTCAAGTTCTATAAAAATCTGCAACTTATAAATTTCTTTCATGCATGATGCACATATGATTTGTAGACACCAAAAGAAAGCATAAAATGTATTATTCCATAATTTTTCTAGATGAAGTGAACAAGAATGTAATGAGGTCTCACAGACTGTTCAAGGTCATTAAGACAGACACGAAAGGTAAACACAGTAAGATGGCCAAGAAGTAAACAGTCAGGACAAGGTGAGCAGGGATGAGC
The DNA here is from genome assembly GCF_007827085.1 of Peromyscus californicus insignis. Taxonomy (NCBI): domain Eukaryota; kingdom Metazoa; phylum Chordata; class Mammalia; order Rodentia; family Cricetidae; genus Peromyscus; species Peromyscus californicus. The sequence continues at coordinate 104,148,557 of NW_026294617.1, forward strand.
AGAACAAGAGTAAATGGTGAACAGCAGTCAGCATCAACTCAAGACCTGAGAAGAGCCTCAGTACTGTCTGCAGCTGGGTGCTCCTTCAGACCTCCGCCAGCAGAGCCCAACTGAGGTGGGTACAGAAAGCAATACACTCAAACGCAGATTCAAAAACTATTTTTTTAGATTATTGGTTTTATTTTATGTGTATGGGGAAACTGTGGACTTTAGAGAGTGGGGAGAAGCTGGGGGAACGGTGACCTTTGGAGCTCTAGTCAGCGAACAATCTCTAACTGGCTGTAGTTACTGGGTTAGTGATACTGGCTAATAACCAGCAGTTACTGGTTAAATGCTTGACTATAGTTCCCTAGTGCTCAGACCGCAGAGCGGTAAGGAATTTGTTGGTTCAACTTGTTTGTTTGTTTAAATAAAAGATAATGATGTTTAGCCGACTTTAAAAAATATTTTGATATATTTCCATCTGAAAGTGGAAAAGGAAATAATATAATTTTGCTATTATGAAAACCCTTCAATGTTTAAGCAGGCATATAAGGTGTTTTCAGGCTTGGGCATTGATTTCTTTGTTGAACTGCAAAACTTGTATGTGCTACCCCAGGATAAAGTTAACAAAATCAAGGCAAAGAAATTGGGAAAGTGGAAAAGCCTCATGAGAATGGGTAAAATTATGGAGGAGTTCCGGTTCCCTGGCCCTTTCCAATACAAGGCCTTCCCACGAAGCACAAGTGACTGGGCCATAGCCCAGGCAGGAAGCAGGTGGTCTCTGCTTCACTATGGAAGCCTACTGTTTATTTTACTCCTAGGTAACCAAACTTAGAGAGACTTGTTGAACCCCAACTTTTTTTTTTTTTTTTTTTTTTTTTTTTTTTTTTTTTGGTTTTTCGAGACAGGGTTTCTCTGTGTAGCTTTGCGCCTTTCCTGGAACTCACTTGGTAGTCCAGGCTGGCCTCGAACTCACAGAGATCCGCCTGGCTCTGCCTCCCGAGTGCTGGGATTAAAGGCGTGCGCCACCACCGCCCGGCCCGAACCCCAACTTTTTACAAAAAGACAGAAAGAACAGCAGCTGGGCCAAAGTTTAAAATTTTGATGCGATTCCTGCTACCAATGTCCCCCCAAACAATGTCTGGGGGCAGCTGAGCAAAATTTTAGGAGTTAAGTTTCAACTTAGCTTAAGCTTAAGGATCCTGCCGTTGCTCAAACCTAAAAGCAAAGGCCAGGCTCACAACTGTGCCAATGGAGCAAGCCTCTAAACCAAAGGGATTCCAGAGGACAGACCTTGGTAGGCTTCTAACTTAAATCCACAGAAGACAATGGACAAATGGGGTGGGGGGTGGGTAGAAGGGGAGCTAGCAAACAGGGCTAGCTTTCCACCTAAAAATGAGAGCCTTCGATAGATAACAGTTCACTGATTTCCTCCAGAAAGCCACATCCCAGTCAGTGGACTTTATTGGGGAGGAATTACTGTCTCCAAGCACAGCCAATTAGGAGAAAAATCTCAGGGTTATGAAAGGTATCCTGTCTACTCTAATTCTATGACTACAGTTCATGAGTGAAATCTTGATTTTAGGACCCGAAACCTTCCTTTAACACAAGCTTCCCTGCACATAAAATAACCTGTGCCAAAATGTTTTATGAATTATGTAGCATCAAACAATTGTTAATGAAATCACAAAGTTCCAGGAAAACACTAAAGGATTCAATTAAACAAAAGCCAAAACTTCCTGGCCCAAATGCACCTGAAAACATGGCATGAAAAGAAAGTCCTGGTTCAGAGTTGCTATAAATATCCCGGGATAGGCGTCATTGGCACTGCCTGGGCACTTGCCAGAAATGCAGAACAGTGTCCCAGCCTGCAATGGACAGGGTACCCAGGTGGCTGTAACACAGGCCGTATTTGGAGAGCACTGCTCTGCAAGGAACGGTCCTTGTTCCTCACAGAGGAATATCAGGCTGAGGGATTTCAAGTGCATCTGGGATTATAAATGATAGAGCCGAAAAGAAAAAGAAATAATAGCACGTGAAACTTAAATTGAAAAAATACAAAGAAATAGATGTTGCTTTATGAAGAGGAGTAAATGTGACTGCAGAGGAGGAAACACAATGATGGAGCCTCCGTGGTAAATACATAAAGGTGAGTGACACCACAGCATTCCAAAGGAAAGAGGCCCCCATCAGCACACACATAAAGTGTTCCAGACAGCATCCAAAAGTGTCCATCTCTTAGCTAGTTAGCTTCAGCGGTCAGCTTCACACAGCCCAGAGTTATCTAAGGGAGTCTCTCGTGGGGGACTGCCTGCATCAGATGGGCTTATGGGCATGTCTATGCAGTATTTTCTAGACTGTTGACTGATGAGGGAGGGCCCAGAGCACTGTGAGCTGTGCGGCCCCTGGGCAATGGTCCCGTGTGGATAAGAAAGTCAGCTGAGCACATATCAGAGTGTGCCAGGAGCAGTGTTTCTCTGCTTCAGTTCCTGCCTCGAGGTTCCTTTCTTGAGTTCCTGTCCTGACTTTTTCCCTCAAGGATGGACTATGACCTGACAATATAAGATGAAATAAACTCTTTTCTCTCCAAGATTTTAGTCATGGTGTTTATCACAGCAACAGACAACAAACTAGAACACAGGGACAATAAGAGTGGATCAAATCAACGTACAAAAACTACCGAGAGATAAAGAAATGATTAAATACTGTTTCAAAACATAAAAAATTCAGTTTGATAGAAATTTAATTAATAATATTAACAGATTTATTTTTAAATAAATGGAAAAATCTTATTATTAAATGTGCATTATAAAATGTTTACCTGAAATATTATCACAGTTTCTAGTACAATTAAAGAAGTATGTGACACTCAATATGGATGGGTTGACCATGGAACTGTTTCTTTCAGTGCTGGAGTTTGAGCCCAGGGCTTGGAGCATGCTAGGAAAAGAACGTTACCACCTAGCTGCTCCTCACACCCTCAATAGAACTATTTCTTTTCTTTTTTTGGCTTTGGGTTTTCGAGACAGGGATTTTCTGTGTATCCCTGGTTGTCCTGGAACTCACTTGCTCTGTAGACCAGACTGGCCTCGAACTTAGAGACCCACCTGCCTCTGCCATCCGAGTGCTGGTATAAAAGGCATATGCCACCTTTGCCTGGCTTAGAACTACTTCATAAATACTGATTATCTAGGCACCATTAAATGAAAATAAGAAAAGTCATGTCATAGAATACAGTTGAATAAACAAAACTCTAAATATATAAAAACATAATCTAATCTATGATTTTTTAAGATTTATTTATTTTACATGTATAAATGCTTTGTATGCATGTATGTATGTGTAGTATGTATATACATCACATGCCTATGGAAGTCAGAAGAAGAACTGGAGTTACAGAGGATTGTAAGTCGCCATGTGGGTGCTGGGAATTGAACTCAGGTCCTCTGCAAGAGCAACCAGAGTTCTCAACCACTGAGCCATTCCTCCAGACCTAATGGTGATTTTTTTCTCCAAGACAGAGTTTCTCTGTGTAACAGCTCTGGCTATCCTAGAACGCACTCTGTAGACCAGGCTGCTCTTGAACTTACAGAGATCCATCTGCTTCTGCCTCCTGAGTGTTGGGATTAAAGGTGTATACTGCCACCACCCAGCTCCCAATGGTGATTCTTAAAGATATAAACTGCACTACTTATGAGAAGGATAGAAAAGCAGGTGAGATCTAAAACAAAAGCCATATCAAAGCTGCCTGTGTTCTGCTGATTCCCCATGACTGTGGAAATCATCATAAAAATGTGCCTGATAACTCCACCGGGCCAGAGAATACAATGAAAGCCTGAAGAAGATTGGGAGTTTCTGAGTCTAAATCTCATACTTCAAGGATAAAGATGTAGAGGTAGAGTCGCCTGCATTGGATCGTTTACAATCTTGACCACTCATGTTTTGACTCCAAGAGAGTCATTTTCCTCATGAGGTCATATGGCATGGTTCAAGATGAAGTGAGTTCTAATGGAGGAAGAGAGAGCATGTCTAAGTGGTCCCTGAGAATCCCAATGATGTGACTGCAAAAGTTCATGGAATAATATGGAAAGGGAAATAGAACATACAGCAGGGCAAGGAAGCTTGGCTACATTTAGGGAAGAAAGATTGCTACACAAAGGGAAGGGGATTAAATTCTTTAAAACAGGAAGGAAAAAATCAACCTGTGAGGGAGTTAGAATTGCCTGGAAACAGGAGTGTCATCAGGTGTCCTCCAGTGCCTATTATTCTGGGATAATAAATATGCAGAATATTCAAATATATATACACCAGCATAGAGAGAAAGTAGACATCATAGCAAAAAAAGGGGAAATCAAACAGGGAAAGGGAAAGCATTAGAACTTTAAAGACATTTTGTTTTTAGGTAACTTGGAAAGAGTCAGTATGCAAATCTGATTGGTTCTGGTAGTAAGAAATGACGTTTAGTATGTATAGCGCCATATAGTTCAGGCAAGACTATAAATTTAGAGAACAGATAAATGTGAAAGTGGTTTTCAGGATTAAAGACTGATAAAATTAAAGTCAATTCTGTATTTCTTGTATGTTAAATTTATTAAATATAGCTACACTCCACTCAAATGTTCCTATAACTTCAGTGTATTTTCATTGCATACACTTATATAGCATTTCTTTATTCTAAAGCATTATTGATCTGATGCTATCAGTTTAATATCCTATGGTAACGCCTACTGGCTATCAACTTGACAGATTGAGAAACACCTAGGAGACTGGTTGAGCACACTTCTGAGTGTTTGTGAGGGCATTTCCAGAGATGACTAATTAAGGGATGGGGAGTAAATCTTCCCTAATTGTGACCATCACCATCCAAGTGACTGGGGTCCTGGGATGAAGTACACCAGCAAAGGCACACACCCTCTTTGCTTCCCAGCCACTGTGAAGTGTGTAGCTTAGCTCTGTTGTGCTATTTAGCCTCACATCAAACCCAGAAACACAGAGCCATCCAATCATGTTCTGAGACCCCTGGACCAGCAAGTCCAAATAATTCTTTCCTTCCTTTAAGTTATTTTCTCAAGTATTTATCACATTAATGAAAAGTTGATTGATAGGTACACTGTGGAATTTCAAAATCAAGGAACTAAAGAAGACACCTCATCTTATAAAGGGGGTGTGTGTACTACAATAGGAGAATGCTGGAGAGCTAGCACCTACCCTGGCTCTGGCATCCACAAGAGCACCATTCCTCAGGAGACATCGGACCACTTCCACCTGCCCAGCCCGGGCTGCCATGTGAAGTGCTGTTTCACCACGCTGCCAGAAAACAAAGATTGCCCAGTCATAAATAAACCCACTGCTCTGGATAGCAAAGAACAACGGTGTCCTTTTGGTGAAATTCAGCAAGATATCCAAGTGTATAAGTGATCTATGAGAAGGCATAATTGTTCAGTTTAGAAAAACGTAGTTTTGCATCTTCTCTATCTTTAGAAGGACAAACGTTTGTAAATGTTTTTCCATTAATGACAAACCAGTGAACTTACCCAAACGTCCAGGACACCCTATGGTTTAGCTTCATGATCAATCTTGTGTAACTTACATGGAGTTGGGTGAAGATGTGATCTTTCATCCTACAAACCTAAAATCTGTCATCCATCCCGTTCAATGAGAAACTCCAGATGTCAAAGGTCAAGTTGACACATTGCAAAAAATAAATCACATCACTTACACCATACATAAATAACTTCTTTTCAAATTGCAAACCTCACTTCTGGACAAAATCTTATGTCTGATTTGTCTATTTGTTGTGAAATTTGACCATAACTACTCATAGAAGAAAACTAATTTTTCTACGAGATACTGCTTATTTTAAAGACTGTATTTAATTAGAGATGGTGATGCAGAAGGCTACTGAGAGGTAGTATAGTTGCTGTTAACAGTTTAGTGAAGTAGCTGTTAACAGTTTCCTTTGCTGCATGGGCATCTTGTCAGTCCTCGGCTGCCTACGCCATACTAAGGTCTGACATGCTAATCAGGAGACCATGAAGAAAATGGTTAGAGACAAAGATTACTCTCATAGGGAAACCTGTTATCACCGAAGGGGGCAGGGAGTTTGTCATTCCAATAATCCCGTAGTTAGAACACAGTATTAGAATGAAACAAGTCTGACTGAGCGCAACTGTTCTGAAGGGTAAGCTGACAATAACCAAGCAGGCGGGCGCATCCCACAGGAACCAGATTGACTTCAAACATGCCTATGTTGGGAAGGGATGCTTCTGGAAAACTCCTGTGAACAACATCTTCTGATTCCTTGCATAAAATATTCTTAAAAGATTTAACATGAAATTAGTGGGATTCTTTGCTCACAGTTCCCTTTTCTCACCATGATGACATCCATCGCTTTGGGAGTTATGAGAAATGTGTGCCAAGCGATGTGACTAGAAAGCACTGACCTAGATGTTGACTTGAATAGTCTCTTCTCACTGGCAGCTAACTTGTCCTCTAGTGGCCTTAGTTTTCTGATGACGAATTTTGACTTTGTAAAGCAAATGTATATGAAATGTGTTTTATAGAATGACATTAGTCAAGTTTGTCTTTAAGTCCCCAGATGTATGGTGAGGTTTTTTTTCCTCTTTGGGCAACCATGATTTTATCCTTTTTTCTTCTGTAGTCCACATGTCTCTAAATAAATGAGACTGGCATGTTATGATTACAGGAAGGAGAAAAACTCAAAATTTCATTTCTAAGGTTAGCTATTTCAGTAATTTTTTGTAGAAATAAAGGCAAGATAATTCTTTTTAGCAATTAAGTCAAAGATACCCCTAGGAATTTCTATGTAATGTTGAATTTACATGCTTATTTTTAAGCCACACTTTATTAGTAAGTTTTCAAAATATAGAACTATTTCTATACTAGTTTTAATATTTAAAAAACCTTTATTTTTTATCTATATTGTTATCCTCTGGTGTCTACACATTTGCAGTGACGACATACATCTATATATACATATATATGTATATATATGTGTGTGTGTGTATATCAGGCTTTAGATTAAGCATACATATTAAACATGTATATATAAAGCATATATTAAGCATGTATATATATATACACATATATAAAGCATATATATATATATATATATATATACTTACTCTAAAGCCTGAGCTTCCTATTACAAGAACAGTTGATTTTTATACTCACACCTGATCACCCTACTTTATAAGGATTTTCTTGTTTAAGTCTCATTTAGTGACTCTGGGGTAATTGACATTTACTATAAACTGTGGTTACCTTTTTATATTTACATTCCTATTGTTTATGCAGAAGTATAAGGAAAAGAAACTCAGCAAATATTGCATATTGCCTTATTTGGGATCTTCTGTTTCCTGATTGTTAGGCATAGCCTGATATCCTTATTTAAACAATTTAACTTTAGAGACTGGTAAAACATTTAAACATAACATAAAGTGGGAACTTAACTATTAATCTGCTAATTGGTTATAAGAAGATAGAATTTCTCAATGACCCGTGTTGTACTGTCAAGAGCCCTTGAGTGCTCGATGTTCTATTCTCACAGTTATCAATGAATATGGTAGAGGTGTATTATAGAACACAGGTCACCAGCTAAAGTCCATGTATAAGTTTTCTGGGAAAGGAAGTTGTCTGGGAAAAAAAAATGTGTCTGCAAATGTCTGAGTTCTTGGTGCATCTTACGCTTGGTGTAGATTTTCAGACAAAACAAAACCGGTAGGAGAATGCGCATGTTCATGTACAAAGCAAGTACCAAGTCATGCCCCTCTTTCACAGCTTTAAAACTGGCTCAGCAGACAGCTACATGGACTCCCACTTGGGTTGCATCTAGTTGGAAAGCATCAAAGCACAAAAGACAGAATTGCATTCAGAATGCAACACGATGTCAGCAACACACAGAGGTGCCAAGGGTGGGTGCATTGGGGTCAGGACATGACTGGCACTGTCACAGCAAGCAGGCAGTCCATGTCCACACAGCTTCGTAATTAAATCCCAAGTTCTGGACCCAGTAGCAATGTCCTAATATCTTGAGAACACACAAGTTCACAGGCACCACACTGCTAGAGAAAGTTATATTACTCTAAATGTAGGGTTGCCGGATTTAGCAAATAAAAAGTTCAAGTGTCTGTTTCAATTTTAATTCCAGACAATCAAGTACTTATTTTATCATGTTTCAACCGTTGCATGACATCTACTTACATTCAAAGGAATTCAGTGTTTATCTGGAATTAAAATTGAATAGGGAATTTTGCATCTTGACCAGTAAATCTACACTGTCTCTTATCTGAAGGATATAGCTTTTAAAAATAAAATGAACAAACAAACAAAAAAATATCCAGGGATCCTATTGAGAAGGATTGGTTGACTGGAGCTTTCAAGTGCTTGTTTGGAGAGGGCTGAAGGAAAACAATGTAAAGGACAAGCAGATGAAACCAATGAGTAAATTTAGGACAACTGCCATGTTGGAGCTAAAGATCAACACAGCCATCACCAAATCTAAGGTTCTTTCGAAGCCTGAAAGGATGGGAATACTAGAAACCTACGTGCAGTCTAACTCTCACCATGTTCCTGAGGAGACCACACAACAGTTAAGAATCAACAAACTATTTGGAATTGGTCACTGAAGTGATTGGTTGTGGATTATTTTTTGAAGAATTTTCAAAAATGTCCACTAAAGGAAACTTCAGCTAGGTATGGTGGTGGGGCAGACCTTTAATCCCAGCACTCAGAGGGCAGAGGCAGGTAGATCTCTGAGTTTAAGGCTAGCCTGGTCTACAGAGTAAGTTCTAGGACAGCCAGGGCAACACAGAGAAATCCTGTCTTGAAAAACCAAAAAAGAAACAAAAAAAGAAATTTCAGCCAAGCTCCCCATTTAGTACAATTACACACATCATTGGGGAATATGATGATATATTTTAACATATTACTGTTGCTTCTGTGATTCCTGTAGGTATTGGAATGCAAATAAGGAAAATGGGAAAATAGAGGAAAACAGAATGAAAACAAACGGCAAAAGTAGGTCAACACACAGGAGTGCTTTTTTTGAAAGTTACTGCCCTGTGTACAAGAATATTCAGCTTCAATTTTTTTTTGGTTTGTTGAGACAAAACAAAATGAAATAAAAATTTAAAAATTGTAGGAAATGACAAATCCATGTAATATATTGTTTAAAAGGGATAATTTGATATTGAGTAAAGTATTTCCCACTACTGATCTGTCTGTTAATCTTTTGATAAGAGTTATTGAAAGCAAAAGATTAATAAGAAGCAAAAAGATGAATTGTTTTCTTTTTTTTCTGTGTGTGTATGTGTGTGTGTGTAAGTCAGGGATTCAGATGACTTCCTCAATTGCTCTCCACCTATTTGTTTGAGGCAAGGTCTCTCAGTAAACCTGAGTCCCATCAGTTTGGCTAGACTAGCTGGTCATAAACCCAGGGGTCCTCCTACCTATTTCCAAAGGGAGCACTGGAGTTGCAGAAACACAGGACTTTATGTTGAGTGACAGGGATGAAACTCGGGTCCTCATACCTTCACAGCAAGTACTTTAATGACTGAGCCGTCTCTCCAGCCCCATGAATTCTTCAAGCATTCAAAAATGTTAAACTCAAGTTGGCACATTAGGAAATGACTCCTGTACTTGGTGATTAAGAATTGCCATGTAATGTTATATTAGGGCCAATATGCTATGATTAAGGAAATATAAATACAAACCTGAAATTCTTTAATGGTTTTATGCTCTCACTTTTGAATAATATAAAAAGTATATTAAGTAAATTGGGTTCTCCACTGGACTCTGTCCAAGCACCAGGGCCTTCAAAAACTACATAAAGTACAGAAAAATGAGAATGTGGGAAAGAGCACAGGTAAGAGAAAACCTGGGCATTCTGTTTCACAACTTAAATAGGGAGAGTTATGCCCAAATTAGCACATGCTGCAGTCAACAGCTACAAGTATGATCACTTTAATAATGACTGCTAATATTCACGTAGGGAGAATTATTTTGTTGCATGTGCTTTTTAAAAATTTAATTCTCTTGTAGTCCTGGGAGTGTCTTTTATCTGAATAAACACATACAGTGGGTTCTCTTTCCCTGGGGGAAAATTTGTATCAGATTATTTGCAATGAAACAGTGACCAGAGAGAGATTTTAAAGGGTGGTACAAGACAGTGAGAGAAAAAGTATATCAAGTAAAAAATCCTAATTTAGACCAGACAGAATTCTGGAAGACTCAGTACTTATTAGCAGAAAGAAAGGGGCCCAGGGACCAGCATTCATTGCATAATACTGTTGATAACTATATCAGGCATGAGGAACCTCCACTGCATATATGAATAAAATGGAAGTTAAAACTCAGTAGGAAATATCAAATGCAATGTAGAATAAAGGATACTGTGATATCAAAAACAATTATCCTCACTGAAGCCTATATCTGGCTTGTCTTTGCCAAGATTGATTATGGAGCTTATTTTAATGGAAATTACCTGGAATACAATGCATTCAAGCAAACTAGAGTGAGCCCTGAAGACTGATGTACAGCCCATCGGTCATTCACTTTCAGAGCCGTGTGTTTGTTTGAAGCACACTGTCAAAGCTGGCTCAGACTCATAAGTCAGTCACCTGCCTAGGCTTCCCAACAGCTAGAGACTGCAGATGAGTCTGACCACACTCAGCCTCAGGGGACTTTTAAAAACATATTCTGTTTTACTACACGCATTAGATGAATGTTTAATCCATCTGCACAAGGAAGCCTAAGCCAGGTCAATCCCCAGCTTCCATTTGTTTTCTGCCACATGGATTCTGCATTCAGGAAAGTTCCAAATATTATTTTACAAAAATGCTGCTTCAGAGGCCCTTCTCTGAGCTCTGATGACACACGCACACGCCCACACACACCCACTCTTGACTCTCTCACTCTTTCTCCCTGTGGTTATTCTGACCCAAGCCATACTCACAATGTTAGTGACATCTGGAGAGGCTCCGTTCTGCAGCAGAAGGAGGACAATGTTCAAGTGGCCCATGAAGGCAGCCACATGTATTGGTGTGAGGCCAGACTGCGGAACAAAGCAACAGCAGTTTTACTCCTCTGCACTGGGGGCTTTGGGGCTTCTTCAGATAAATAAGACGAGTGAAGAGGACAGAGGATGGGTGAGAGGAAGAGGAAGGCATCAGAGAGGAAATGTTTGGTGAGAAGCTGAAACACTTTTCTACCTCTGTTATAGCTTGGATTGAAGCCCCATATTTCACCAGCAGTTCCATGACTTTGATGCGGTTTTTCTTGCAGGCAATGTGCAGTGGAGTAAAACCATTCTGTGCAAAAGACAATCGAGTTAGTTGAAAACATGCAGAAACAATTCTCACGCAACTCCATGCTGGCACATCACAGGCGATAGTGTTGTATCGTCACATAATGTCACCGTCTCTTCAAGCCCTACAGAGGTGGAAATTTGGGAAGAGAAGTGGTGGGGTGTGTGTGTGTGTACGGGAACTGAATTTTACTTCTGTCATTCTGAGTGCATACAGAGAAGACAAAAACAGAGAAAAGTATGTAAGCCTACTTTTCGTAGGAGAAAAGGTAGAGGGCAATTATGTTTTAGAGAAATAGGCTGTCTTGACGGGTCAGGTGATGGAGAAAAAGATGGAGTGAATAGAAGTATATTTTGATGATGGAGGGCCAGTTTCTCAGAGCATAAGAATTGTTCATCTCCTTTCAAAAAGCTAGCAATATGATGGCTTTATAAAAAGTGTTTCAGCTTTGCTATTATTTTCTTAGGGAGAGTTTCAAATTAGCAGAAATCATTATGCTGACAATCTTTATAAGAAAAGTTAAGTTTTATATTATAACATGTATACCAATCAGATACATTTGATTTTACAAAGAAACAATTAAGTTCCCAGATATATTTTATTTTATGTGGAAATGATTACATTCCTGAATATTTTCAAGAAAGATACGGTAAATTTCTGGGATGGCTGCTGACAACACCTCTAAAAGCTAAAGTTAAGTGGAGCTTCTGGAAAGTACTTGCAATTTGGTAAACTAGGTTACTATTAAGGAATTGAGAAATCACATAAAAATTTACCTAGCCTCTGCTAAATTGTTATGTATTATATATACCTGTTGCCTTTTTATTTGAACAATTGATCTTTTACAGGATACATACCTTGCCAATTAACAGTTTTAAATGTCCCAGTGGGAACTGAGTGTCATGTGATAATTTTGTATGTTACCAGTTCTCAGGAAAGCATACGGTCTCACATAAGCTGGTGACTTTGTATTCTTTACAGTGGAGTGATGAACATAATTTGTTGAGTCATGTCCCCTGATCATAAACTATGTCATAAGCTGGAGATAAGCAACATGTATATGTGGCATTAAAATACATGCAACTAATCACTTGTCATAGTTTATAAGCTTATTCATCACTATCTAATAAAAAGTGTTTTCAACATCTTATGAGGAAATTAGTATAATCACTTCCTAAGTAATTAGTAATAGGTGAATTGTACTGAAATTTCTCAAATAAATCAATATGCTCAATATTTAATAATTTGCTTGATTTATTACTTTGCTTATTGATCAAATGATCGACTGACTTTTGAGATAGGGTGATCTCATTTATCCCAGGCTGGTCTCAAACTTGCAATGTAGCCAAGGATGAACTTGAACCTTTGATCGCCTACCTCCACCTCATGAATGCTAAGATTATGGGCATGTGCCATCATGCCTTACTTGTGTGGTGCTGGGAATCAAACCTAGGGTTTCATACACACTAGGCAAGTATTCTACAAATTCGGCTACTACCCTAGCCCAGTACTTAATCATTTTAACAATAGATTCTCAAAGCTGTTTGAAGGGAATTTTAATTGACATAAACCATGTAAACATATAGGAAGACAAAACAATGTGCTCTTAGAGTGAGAATTAGAAAACAAATGCCATCAATTAGTACCTGCCTAACGTACTAATTAGTTAGGCCATAAGTGAAGCAAGAAAGATTTGTTCCATATTATTAGATCATGGGAGACACAACGCTGCCCTGGGGATGGCTTCCAACAGTTTCTCTTGAGCGGGTCCTGGAATGCTTTCTTTAAAATGCTTTGCAAAGCAGTAATACACCAAGCATCACCCAGCCCATGGATAGGTAGTCAGTCCATAAAGGAACTCTCACACCAGCTTCTGTCTAAGACCTTCTCATGGAGTCAAATATATTCGCCATTTTAATCCCTTTATTTTCCTCAAGAGATTCATAAAGATCAAACTTTTCTTACCTGTATACTAAATCTATCTAGTATTTAGAGGTACCTAGAACTAACTTTGTTATTTCTTTTTTTCCACTGAGACAGGGTTTCTCTATATAGCCCTGACTGTCCTGGAACTAGCTCTGTAGACCAGGCTGGCCTCGAACTTAGAGATCAGCTTGTCGATGCCTCCCAAGTGCTGGAATTAAAGGAATGTACCACCACCACCTTCTGTCTCTTATTTTTTTAAAGCTAGCCTCTACTTTAAGACACTCATCATCCCAGAGTTTCATACTGTTTACAACCCACAGGTTTCAGAAATAATAATCTGGTATTCTCCTAAATCTGCTCATGCTCACGTCCACTTAGGAAACAATGAAAGCATGAAGTAGGCTGCCAGCTTTCAGAAGGGTGACAAGCTTGGCAGCTATTAACTGTGGATCTATAACCATGCATTAGTGTAGGTGCCATTGGCTAATCAATGTGGTTTTGCTTTCTCAGGCTATATTTGGTGAATGTGGATTGGGCCAGGTTTACCAGGGCTCTCGCATTCGGGTTGGCTCTCTTGTCCAGAAGGAGTTTGGTGACACGGTAGTGGCCACAGTGTGCAGCAACATGCAGGGCCGTTAGGTAGTCCAGGGTGACATCATCTACAGGTGCCTTGTGCTGTAGCAGGTGCTTCACACATTCCACGTGGTCCCCCTGGGCAGCCATGTGAAGTGGAGACAGCCCATTCTGCACATCAAAACAAAGAAGAAACAAGTCCACATTTTGTTTTTATTACCTTCATGTTTGGGGGCCTGCAAAGGCAGTCCTGATCCATAACACAGCTGGAGGCAGGAGAAATAACTCTCCCTTAATATCTGAATGTAGAACAGATTATGTTACGTAAATGGGGAAGGAAAGGGTATATTTAATTTTATAACCATAGTAATCTTTAGCAAAAAGCATTACATGGTTTTCATAGTATGTGTCAATTCAGCTTGATTTTTACAAATTACGAGAAAAGTATTAGATATATAGGAATGACAGCTTATGCATAAATCATTTGTATCTAACACTATACATAGTAATCTACGTTAAATTATCTCTCTACCTGCATTTCTTTTCCTATAAACAGAGAAGTACTTGGGTAAAGGAGAGAAAAGTGTGTGAATGAGTCAAGGAAATAGAAAAAATTTCACTATATCTTAGGTTCAGGCTTCAGAAAAATTCTGAGATCCTTTTTTCCAATAAAAATTCAAGACTTACTTTAAAGTAGGAGGGAAGAGACAAAGACATCCACCCAACAAAGACAAAATCAGATATCTATACTACGAAATAACTCAAACATCATTACATCAGATGCCTAGATCCCAATGCAAAAATACAAACATGAACAGCCAAGACAGAACATCTCCTCCAGAATCCTATAATAATAGCCCCCAAAACGTAATTTAGCTGAAGCACAAGATAAGGACTTCAGAATAACAATTATGAATATAATTGTTTAAAGAGAATATGAATAAATGCCTTAAGGAAGACCATGAAAACAACACAAACAGTTGAATGCAATAATGAAAACATTTCAAGAAATAAAAGTAGCAATAGGATCACTAGAGAAAACCCAAACTGAAATAAAACTGGAAATGAAAAATTTAGGATGTCAAAGAAAAGCTCAGAGGTAAGCCCCAATAGAGAATACTAGCCATGGAAAAGAGAATTCCAGATCTTGAAGACAAAGTAGAAGACATAGATAGCTCAGTCTAAGAAGATGTTAAATCTAAAAAATCCAGGCATAAAACACCAGGAAATCTGGGGCACTATGAAAAGACCAAACCTATAAATAATAGGTATAGAGGAATAAGAAGAAACTCAGGCCAAAAGTACAGAAAATATTTTTTCATAAGACTATAAAAGAAAATTTCTCCAGGCTAAATAAAGAAAGATACGCCTATCAAGGTACAAGAAGTACATAGAACACCAAACTGACAGGACAAAAGAAGAAACTCCCCATGACACATAATAATCAAGGCACTAAATGTTCAGAACAAAGAAAGGACATTAAAAGCTTCATAGGAGAAAGACCAAGTCATATATAAAGTCAGACTAATTACAATAACACCTGAGTTTTCAGTGGAGACAGTGAAAGCCAGAAGGACCTGGAATTATGTTACACCATCTCAAAGAGACAACAGATGCCATCCCAGACTATACCTTATAATTTGGGGAAAGAGTCTTAAATATTATATATTTATACACACACACACACACACACACACACACATATATACACACTGGATATATATGAGCTATCCATTTCTCTTTTCCATGGCTTGTATTCTCTAGTGGGGCTTACCTCTGAGCTTTTGTTTGATATCCTAAATTTTTCATTTCCAGTTTTATTTCAGTTTGATTTTTCTTTAGTGATTCTATTTCTACTTTTATTTCTTGAAATGCTTTCATTATTTCATATACTTATATACATAACTATATAAGACAGAAGAAAAACAAATGCAAGCACTCCCTATTGGGACCACACAGGAAAGACCTCAACAGACAGTAAGGAAGTGTATCTGTCTTTAAGTAAGTAGATTAGGAGGGTGAATAAGGAGAGGGGTTCAGAGGCATAAGAGACTTTGTGAGAGAGGTCGGGCATGGTTGGAAGGGCTGGGACAATAGGAATTGCCTTGGGTAATGTGTTTAGAACAGCTGGGTTGCAGAAAAAGAGAACAGAAACCAGTTAGGGGCCTCCTGTAGCCATCTAAGTGGGATACATGGAGGCAATGAGGCTGCTCAACAGCTTCAAGTTTAATGATGTCTACAGAAGGAAGCGGCGGCACAATGTAGAGTGAGAAAAAGAAGAGTATAGCATGATATGAGGTATCTGAGACACTGAAAGAATGAGATGCCTGTAAATGAAGACACAAGACTCAAAGAGGGTTATATTTAGGGGTAGGCAAAATACCATAAGCTTGTTTGTAAACTTGGAACTGCCCAGTAAATATCCAAGTAGTCATAGGGAGCTGCCATGAACATATAGAATTCTAGAAATATCCACATATGTGTCAGCAGAGCACAGGTACTGTTTAAAGATGAACTTTAGGAAATGTCAGAGGAAGTGAGTAGGGAGAGACAGAGCAAACAAAGCATGTGGCCTCTAACACAGAATTGCTAACAGCCAGAGAACTGAGAGCTGAAGAGGAAATAGTCACGGAGCCTGGGACGCAGATGCTGGAGATGCAGAAGGAATCCAAAGAAATATCACGTCCTAGAGGCAAATGAGGAAAGCGTTTGGGAAGGGAGGGATGGGACGCTGTGCCAGGGGACAGAAATAGGACAGAACACAGACTCCGCAGGCTCTGATTCACGGAACCAGATAGCTATGGAAGTGGGAGTTTGTGGACATCACCTCCTGCTTCCTTCAGTTTTTCTCAGTGTTGTATGAAGAAATAAAGACATCCAAACAATTTAAAGAAAAACTAGCCGGGCGGTGGTGGCGCACGCCTTTAATCCCAGCACTCGGGAGGCAGAGCCAGGCGGATCTCTGTGAGTTCGAGGCCAGCCTGGGCTACCAAGTGAGTTCCAGGAAAGGCGCAAAGCCTACACAGAGAAACCCTGTCTCGAAAAACCAAAAAAAAAGAAAAACTGTGGCTTAGTTAGGTAGCAGGGAGCAACGTGAATCACTATGGAAACTGCAGTGTAATTTGTCAGTCAACACACTGGGCTAAGCTAAGGTTAGTGATCAGGAGTCTGAAGGCAGCTACATCACTGTGGCCAGGCTCAGGTACAGGACTGTGACCTGGACTTAGTCACCAGAGGCCATAGGGAGTTGTGATAGAAATGGAACTTTGTTGTTCAGAGGTAAGGGCCCAGGGTGAAGATAGAGACGGTGAAACTGCCTGGGATCAGATATGTAGATCGAGTGAGCTGAGACATAGAAGGGGTGGTTGGGGAATGTGAGGTTAAAGATGGGAATCACGGAGTTCTTACAGTCAGTACACTGAGAATTCGCCATGGAGTATGGTGAAGATTCGTTTTGCTGAGAGTTCCAGCTTTCAAAGAATGAGGGGATGTTGCTTCAAGGAGGAAGACTGGGTGAGTCAAAACTGAGAGCTGTAGCAGGGAGAGAGAGGGCACTATGCCACACACATGCTAGTGGCATTGTCCTACAACAACCCAATCAGTTCATCTGCCCCGAGTCCTTTACCCTCACAGAGCTCTGCATTTCATAATCTTCTTCCATCTCTCCTGCCCTGGAGATTTTAAGCTTCTTCAAGATACCTTCTGATTATTATTCATCTTGCTAGTTCCTTGGTAACCAGAGCAGTACCCAGCACGTTGTGTCTTCTTCAGACATGATATAGCTGGATGCTGGACTGAATGGGCACAACCATGCGGTCACCAATGATCTTTAATGCTAGACCCTTAAATTTAAATGACTCCTCACTAGACAGAAAAGCCACCTTAAAAGTCACACTTAGGTAATCCATATTCTTGCTGGTTATGAGTCCATTATAAATAAAGTGTAAACAAAGTTATTTGAAAATTTCTTGGAAGATCACACAGGCCTCAGTTTTCTAATTATTTAAAAAATTCGGGTGTAACATGATTGGACTGAAATTTTATTTCCATTTAAATTGAAGTATATTTCTTCAACAAGCTTTCCACAATTATCTCTGCATAACCCAGTCTAAACCGTTGCATATTTTAAAAAATATTTTTGCAACATTCACAACACAGAATGATAATGAACACAATGCAGATAACTTATTTCACAATATCTATTTCTTGCATAAAGTCAGTTTTTTTTTAATGGTTGGTGAAACATACCTTTCAGAGAATGATTGCATTCTCTATATATGTTAAGTGTGTGTGCTGGTTTGCTCCAAATGATAACAATGAAATTATCAATTAAAACAGAAATTGAGCCAGGCGTGGAGGCATATGCCTTTAATCTCAGTACTTGGGATGCAAGGGCAGGCTGATTTCTGAGTTCGAGGCCAACCTGGTCTACAGAGCAAGTTTCAGGACACTCAGGACTGTACAGAGAAACCCTATCTCAAAAATCAATGCACTATATATATATATGTATTTATGAAATTATCTGTCAAGGTAATACCATTAACACTGGAAGATAAAACTCTGAGCTTCTCTAATCATTTTCTTTTGGGTAATACTAGTTAGAACAATTACTTATTAGTAGAGTTGGTTGACTACACTGATTATCTGCATTATTTCCATTATCATTCTGTACTGTGAATGTGTGTGTGTGTGTGTGTGCAAGTGTGTGTGTGTGAGGCCAGTGTCTTTTTTTTTTTCATCTTTCCCTATTGCTAGCATCGGGGAATATCAGCATTATTAAAGTGTGAGAATAGGGTGAAATCAGGAGAAAATATAAGAGGTTCATGTAAGAATTTTTGTTGTATTTAAGGATCTAAAAATTGTTGCATATCCCATTAAATAATTCTGGGTGATTAAATGTTATTTTATGTTTTACAGTATTTTCTGATAGATACTGGAGAAACACTCAACAATAAAGTTTACAAATATTGATAATGAAAACCTCCAAACAATTCATTTACTGTGTGATTTTTATTCTCATGGAAATGGATTTGTTACATCTACAGATTTTCTTGTTTGAACACTTGATGAAAAAAAGAAAATGTTCATTGTATTTATTATGCCATAAAGGGCAGAATGGGTGCTTTAGTTTGCTTTGTGGTTCATTATAGGTGACTGACCTTAAGGTATGCTGTTCCTAACAGCTTTACAAGTCCCTAATATAGTCAACCAATTCTACTATGAAGTAATTACTCTAATTAACATTACCCAAAAGAAAAAGATTAAGTTCAAAGCTCTATCTTCTAGTGTTAATGGTATTACCTTGACAGATAATTCCACATGTATTGTATAGTTATCTTAGAAAGTAATAAAAAATCTTAGCTCATGCAATATAATAGTTTCATATACATTAATATATTTAATATTCTTATTTTTATGTAATATGGTTAGTCAAGTTTTCATCTACAGTAAAAATAGGTTTAAAAACAGGGGGAACCTAGAGGTATTCATTTAGCACATCTTGATGCATATATTTGCTCATTTTAATAATTTTGCAAGTTTGGTACTTATTTCTTCTTTCTAGCACATTGAATAAGTAAGAACATTTTGATGGGTGTTTTAGCTTTAAGAAGAGAGATTACCCAAAGTGCCTTAAGTGTCCTTGGATGCCATCTTACTCATAATGACTCACCTTGGTCCTTGCCAGCAAGGGAGCACCCCGTTCTAGCAGCAGCTCCACCACCTGGTCATGCCCACTTCGTGCAGCACAGTGAAGTGGTGTCAACCCATCCTGACAAGAGAATCAAGATACTAAGCCTAAGTTCACACCTTTAAAAACAAACAAAAACAAGATTATGTCTATTGCCACTGACTGGAGATAAGCTTTGAAATTTGATCCTGGAGATCTGATAAAAACACAACAAAATGCTACTTACCTAACATACATACATACAGAGAGAGAAAGAGAGAGAGAGGGAGAGAGAGAGAGAGAGAGAGAGAGAGAGAGAGAGAGAGAGAGAGAGAGAGGACAGAAAAAGATTATAACATAGAATAAAAACGGGAGAAACAGAGGCTTCAGATACAGGAGGACTGAACATGTTGACTTCTGGTCAAATGTTTACATATTCTAGGAAACGAACAGACACAGAGCACATTGATGACTGTATCATCCTTCTCACTTGGAACCAAAGCTGTGGTTGTACTGTTATGTCCTTTGATTTTGGTTTTCTTTGCATCACTTTTATTTAAAAATTCTTCTTGCTCTAATTTGTCCATGAATATTCTCTTATGACTACGTTCTTAAATTGTCCAAAAGTGTTTTGTGGTGCTCTGAATTTTTTCATAATCTTTTTTTTTTTAATTTATTTAAATTTATTTTGCAATACAATTCAGTTCTACATATCAGCCACGGATTCCCTTGTTCTCCCCCCTCCCGTCCCCCTCACCTTCCCCCCAACCCCCCCCCCCATTCCCATCTCCTCCAGGGCAAAGCCTTCCCCACAGACTGAGGTCAACCTGGTAGACTCAGTCCAGGTAGGTCTAGTCCCCTCCTCCCAGGCCGAGCCAAACAATCCTGCATAGGCCCCAGGTTTCAAACAGCCAACTCATGCAATGAGCACAAGATCTGGTCCCACTGCCTGGATGCCTCCCAAACAGATCAAGCCAATTTTTTTTTCAACATTTAACAAAAATCATACCACTATTTCAAAGATGAAATTTATTATTAACAAATAGAATTAAAACTATAAATTTTATAGCTATTTAAAGTGAACTGGTATTATCAACGTCTGCACCATACCTGACTTTGATGTTTGGGTTCTGGCAATTAAACCCAGGTCTTAATATTTTGTAGCAAGCACTTCACCAAAGGAGCTGTCTGCCCAGCCCCAAATATAGACTCTTTAAGACTTCTAATTACCTTATTAAATTCGAGTGCCCCACCTATTTTTGGCTAGGATTTTGAGTGATAATGACTCTTTGCTTTGTCAAGTCTATTTAGCCAGTGAGAAGATACTGAATAGCTAAAAAACACACTTGGGGCTTGGGGTGTCAGAATTAGCATGAAAAGCCTCCAATTTAAATAAAGCATTTAGCCACAACTGTGGGGGTTGCCACATTATTTTTAAGATTTCCCAGAGGAGCTGAATGGGAGATTGTGCTGGGGGAAAAAATGGAAATTATAATGCTTTTCTGTCTTCATACCAGCACCTTGTAGTAATGAAATAAGTTGTGTGGTAAATGAAATAGCGTGGTTTCTCCAATGCATGCTTGGTGGGGCTTCATCAATCTTTGGTTTGAAGAATGTCAGGCAGTAAGCAGAGGACTGGGGTGAATGGAAGATCAGAAGCCTTTGACCAATCTCTATGAGGTGAGGCTCCATGCTATGCACAAGAGGATGAGTTTTCTTACAATGTCTTACAGCCTTAAGAGAAAGACTATGGGAGGGATGATGGCTTACATGGCTTCAAGTAAAGGGAGATAATATCATTTTGTATGAATTGCCTGAAATACTCTCTCTGTAATCATGGTAAAACCACAAAAATACCCTTCAGGTAACAATAGGAACCCTGTAAAGAACTTTTAGCATACCCATAAGAGCATCAAAGAACTAGCAAGGACTAAGTTCTCAGGCTTACAGTTAATGATGCAGTGCGCCTGCCCTTATGAGAGACCAGTGACTAGTGATGCTAAATTCATTATCTGACGAGCTCAGCCTGGCTGGAATTTGAATCTTCACTACGAAGCACACCATCAAATTACTGTCAATTCTTGTCCAGGTTTTATATTCCAGGACCCCTAAATTATAGTTTGAAGGCTAAATTTCTCTGCCCTCCAAAGTTCCCTTCTTCATGGGTCCTTTCTTCTTCACTAAAATATAGACAGACACACAGACATGCTGTCCTCTCTGCTGTAATTTAGCAAAGGCTACTCAGTTAACTTAAGAGAGGCATCACCTTTCTTCTCTTATCTCCTCCTTCCTTGCTCTCTGACTTGTTATTTTTCCAGTAATGGATGCTGAAATCAGATCGTTATTATAAAAATGCTGCATGTCCTAGCTCATGTTACATAATTGTGCCAAAATCCATTTCACCCTTTTAGCAATCTCATTTCTCAAATATGAAGACCTTCATATTTCTCAAGAAAATAATGTTTCCTAAGTTGTTAGGAAGAGGAAATAAGATGATATTTCTAGTGATTTAGCTGGTAGCTGGTAGCACTCCACTAATTACCTCTTCTAATAAATAGAAAGGGGGGATTCCTTTTTTCTGATGTGTTTTGTTCAACATCCTTTAGCACTTCTGTGTACTTTTATTGTTGGCATTGAAATATGTGTTTTAATATTTTAAATATAGTCCTCCTATGGGGTAGCTCTACATTTAAATAATAAATAAGTTTTAAAACAGAAAAGAGTAATGACCTTAATAAAACCCAAATTAATAGTCTCATTTTAACTAGCTATAAAATTTATAGTTAAACATTAAAGAGGGGAGTTTTAGACATTAACAAAAGGCTCTGATTAAAATGTCTCAGAGTCTCATACTAAAGCCTGCCAATGATGAGGCTTCCAAGATGCCAAATGCCTTAATTGTTACCAAAACAGAAGTGATGGTAGGGAGGAAACCAAGGCACAGATTCACTTTTTTAGTCAAACATAACCTCTATAAATTTTGCTTTTCTCCAGATAATGGAAACCTCAAACATGTGAAAAAGAATGAGCAGATGAGGGAGAATTCTAGACAGAATACACTATATTCTGATGATTTGTGGATATCTTGATTGCTAGAAGTAACTGAACATAAAGATAATTAAGATTTTGAAAATATGTGTATAGAAACCCTTTTATATTTAATAGTCAAAAATTTAAGCATTTTCTATTTCAAATATGCTTTAAGAGACCAGAAAGCAAAATCGATTCCATTATCTCCCATTATCTTAGTAATCAAGAATTTTAATTCCAGAATGGGCTTCTCAATCCCAGGTCACAAATCTTGAGTTCAGGTTTACCAGATATTTTGTACATGGTAAAAGGAGCATGACCCCTTTAGCTGTGGCCAGGGTATGAGAGTCTACCAATGCTGTAAACCAGTGCTGCTTAGACATGAGGAATGTTTAGCTCCTGAGTGGAAAACTTACCAGCATGTATACCATCCGACATGGGCTGGATGAAGCTAGCCCACAAAAAAAAACAAAACAAAAAAACAAAAAAAAAAAAAAAAAAAAAAAAAAAACACAGAGCACTCACTTTTGCATCCCATGCCGATTCTGCCTAGAGCAACATCATGTTAGCATCCCTCAGCAGATAATGAAGAGAATATTTATACCACAGAAGTCAGCAAAGGGAAAGCCTACAAACCAAGCCATTTCATTTTATCTTGTTTTTAAAGAATTTATTATCAAATATTCACCAGTACATACAGTATCCCTTGGGTACCAGTGGTAAATCCTTCCTCCCACTCTGCCCTTGTGTGTGTGTGTGTGTGTGTGTGTGTGTGTGTGTGTGTGTGTGTGTGTGTGTGTGTGTGTCTGTGTGTGTCTGTGTGTGTCCCTGACTCCCACATCTGCTCTCTCTTCCTCCCTCTCCACAGTACTGAGCATCAAGTGTGGACTCAGATAAGCTGGGCAAGCGCTCTTTTACTGAGCAATGCCACCAGCCCGTGACTTGCTCTGGGAAATGGAGAGCTGATCTGGCTCATTCCATGTTGAGTCCCCCCGAATTCACAGCACACGCAGGAACTCAGCAAACTGCTGAGGGAAAGAAAGAGCAGGATGTCCAAACTCCATACGGAACTAGAAAATCTACTCTTTGTGTCTTAACCCTTGATTGAAACTTAACTTACTGTCTCTGTCCAAAAGCTACAGAGTAAAATAGTGGCCCCACATTCCCTCTCCACTGCTTCCGTTTGATAACTTTCCTAAGAACAATTAGTTAAAGGTAAGACAGGCAGACGAGTCCATATCTCTTTATTTCTGAGTACTTTGATTTTTGAAAACAGTGCTCTCAGTGCTGGGCTTTTTATTTGCATATGCAATGCATGTGAACCCTGAAGACAAGAACATCTTTGAAGAACTCAAGAAGTAGTATAATGGCAAATGAAATCAATTGCTCGCTAATGAGTACCTGCTCCAGAACAGCATTAACAAAAGCAGTGAATATCTGTAAGACACCGGCCAAGATTTTTAAAAATTATTGCACTAAGGTTTAAAAACGGGGTGAACTAGGGGGAGAATAATGACAGTAATTCAGGGAGCAGGAAGCAGGCAAAGCCTGAGCATCCTCAGATTCTCAGATTGCCCTGTTGCCTATCCATAGCACAGCAGGGGAAGAGCCATGGTTACAGGGCAAAGGTTGAAACTAGGCAAAGCTGCTATGCAAGGATGGGACAGACAAACAACTCCCAAATAACTCTGGACAGACAAACAACTCCCAAACTCCTACATGGCGTGATACTTCTACCCTGGAACAAATGTTTGAAGAGAAATGAGGTTTTGGGGGAACTTTTTAAGCACCACTTTGGGAGTTATTGAAAAAAACAGTACTTGTAGTCTAGGACTGGTACAGAGTCTAGAAGTTAAACAATTTCTAGCTTCAAGATGGATGTGTGGGCTGGATTTGACCCTTACTGTTTAGACTGTGAGAATATGAAGTCCTAGAATGTAAAAATGTATAGAGAAAATGCATGTTCTATCTTCCCTCCTCAATAGACATTGTTAATCTACCAGGGATTTTTATTTTATTTTATTTTTTGCTTGCTTGCTAGCTTGCTTGTATAGGTGAGTGGGGTTTTCTGGTGTGTGTGTGTGTTTTTTTAAGAGGCTTTTAAAACAGTTTTTAACTTAAAGCTTTTCTGAGAATTTCTTAAATGCCTGCTATACTTCCACCCATCCCTTTCCCTACTTCAACTCCGTCTGTGACCACTCCCTCAAACTCATGACCTCATCTTCTTTGTTATTGTTACACACACACACACACACACACACACACACACACACACACCCTGCTGAATGCATGTGGAGCAGCTCATATGCACCTGTGTTGAGGGCTTACCTCTTGGGATTGGATAGGATCAGGGGCTTGTCTCCGGGGAAGACTGATTGCCGGCCCCTCTTTCAGCAGCAGTTCATGGCATGTGGGTTTTCATCTACACGTAGGACCCTTCCAAATTTCCCCCATCTGTGTTGCCATGACAACTGAGGTTGTTGATACACAGCTCTTGCTTACAAGACCATAGTTTTAGATTTCATGGGTGCAGCTTCCCTCTCATATGTAGAAGATTGTAGATCTGTTGTCAAATAGTTTTGGGGGGGCTTCTTCTTCTGTTTGTTTTTGAGACAGGGTCTCTCTACATAGGCCAGGCTGGCCTCAGTCTCACTCTGTAGCCCAGGCTGACCTCAGAATTATAATCCTCTTGCTCTCTTCTGTCTGAGTACTGGGCTTACATGTGTACATCATCATACTGGGATTATAGATGTACATCACTATGCCTGGCTCAATTTTGTGTTTCAAAAATACTTAACATTTTTGTAGCCAAATCTACTCCAGAAAGCTGATATTAAAATACTACACATATATATTTAAGCAAAAAATGCATATAATATCCACACTATTATAAAAATATGAGTAGCTAAGTAATTAATTTACTCCTTTTCCTTCCTTTCTTTCTCTTTTCTTTCTTCCTTTTTTTTTGGGGGGGGGGGAGATAATGTCATGCAGCTCAGGCTAGCCAAGGATAAATTGAAACTTCTGATCTGCCTGCCTATACCTTATGAATGTTGGTATTATAACTGTGCTACAGATGTGTACTACTACACTCAGTTTATGTGGTGCTGGTCATCTAACCCAGGGCTTCGTGCAAAGTAGGCACAGACTATACTAACTGAATTATCTCTCCACTTTTTAAAGGGAAAGAATACAGCAATGAGTTAGGCCCCATACAACCGTATAAAGTTAGGGGTACTATCAGCAAAATTCCGAGGCCGGAAAAATGCCAACACCAGCTTAATGAATGACACAAATGGGATTTGAAATCTGGCAGCTTGCCTTTAGAATCAGTTTTTAACATATTAGTTTATTCACTCTGTGTGCATCAAGATGTTAGGGTGCCATTTTACTTCCAAAGTCTGAAGAGAATGAAGGGCTCCACTTCTGCTGAGATGAAGGTCTACCTTGCCAACTGTCTGCTCTTTCCGTCAGCATGACAGTGAGTACAGTACAACTTCTTAAGAAAATGACCGACGGGTTCAACAGTTAGAAGCACAAAAACTGTCAACATGCATGAAAACCTTTTATGCAAAAGTCACAGTTTTGCAGCTTAAATGTGCCGATCAGTTTGCCTTCTTGATCACCACCCAAAGGAGAGCTGTAGATGTCTAGTCTTTGATCTTGGTTCCCAGAAACTGAGCAAGAAAAACAACCACACTGAGGGGCTAGTAGTCTGTTGCTCTAGGCATTTATGAGCAAACATTAATTTCATTTTATTAGTTGAAATCCTTAAATGTTGTATAAGACTGAAATCAAACCCAAGAGCAATCTTCTTGAAAACATACTGCTCATCTTTGCTGACTAGTGCTACAAGGTATGGGATGAGAGGCCCCCGGGCTTAAGAATGGCAGGGAATTCAAAGTCCAAAGATACTCACTCTAGTTTTGGCATCAATCTGGCCACCTCGATCCAGTAGGAGCTTCACCATGTTGGTATTTCCCCTTTTGGAAGCCACATGCAGAGGAGTAATTCCATTCTAGAGTGTGGAAAGCCAAACAGAGTAGGTTGGATATAGCAGGGTGTGAAGGCAAGACTTCCTAATAAAGACTACCAAGGGGTTATGACCCATGGTATCTACAGTTCAATAGTTTCGATCATAAGGAACAAAGAAGCCCATAAACCATGAGATGCTAATTGCTAGAAAACGAAAAATGGAACAAAAATGCCTGTTAGTCAAGAACTACAACATACATGTGGAATGTAAAATAACTTAAGAGATAGAAGGAGGACATCTGTGTGGTAGAAGCAAAGCCTCAAATTCTAACATAGAGCCCAGTAAAATGTCAATCTATCGTGTACTATAGAGTTTGAGATCTCAAAGTTTTATGTGTTTAAAAATGGAAAAAAAATACACGTATTATTATCAGTGGTGATTTTCTTTAAAAACTCCTTCAGAATAATTCACAGAGAAAAACAACTGGAAAATATTACAACATAGTTTCAGAACAAAGGATTTTTTTTTTTCCCAAATAGGATTTCACTACATAGCCCAGACTAGCCCAGAACTTGCTATACAATGTAGGCTAGCCTTAAACTGGAAATCCTCCTGCCTTGGCCTCTAGATTCCTAGGATTACAGACATATGCTACCACACATGGCTTATACAGAAGACTTCCAAGGATTACAGCAGTACACATAAAACTTAACTTTGTCTTATGAGATATCAGGTTTCATGGCATGGATATGTGTCTGTGCTGTGGGATGGTCTGTATGTCAAATGTGTTGCTGATTGGTCAATGAATAAATCACTGATTGGCAGTGGCCAGGCAGGAAGTATAGGCGGGACTAACAGAGAGGAAAATGGAGAGAACAGGAAACTGGGGGGGAGAGAGACTGCCAGCCGCCATCAGGACAAGGAAGATGTAAAGTACCGGTAAGCCACAAGCCACGTGGCAAGGTATAGATTAATAGAAATGGATTAATTTAAGCTGTAAGAACAGTTAGCAAGAAGCCTGTCACGGCCATACAGTTTGTAACCAATATAAGTCTCTGTGTTTACTTGATCGGGTTTGAGCGGCTTGGGACTGGCGGTTGAGAGAGATTTGTCCTGACTGTGGGCCAGTCAGGAAAACTCTAGCAACATGTCTGAATTTGCTGTGTGTCATAATTTTCCAAGTATTTAAATATTGTATCAACTGAATCATGTTAAATACCATCCCCTATGTGAATTTTATACTATCATGCAAATGAATTTTTCTAACAGAAGCAGACTATTACATGCATAATTCCATGTGCTATCTTCCTGTGTATTTTAGGAAGACATCAGAGTAAATTTTCAATTCATTAAAACAACAGAGAAAAAAAGATCTCACCCACTTGTGTGCCCACTTGTTAAGAAACACTCCCTTCAGAGTTTGTGCTTACTATTTTAACACTGTCATCTATGAACTGGAAGTTGATCATTCATGATTCTTTTTGCATTGTTTTATAATCTAACAGTTGAATGCCATGTCAAAATTAGCCTCCTCAACTACTGACACAGTCCTCACTTATTTTCATTTTATCTATGTTTGAGTGTTCTGCCCTCAAAGGACAAAAGAGGGTATTGGGTCCCCTGGAGCTAGAACTGAAGGCAGTGAGCAACTCAACAAGGGTAGGAGTCCAACTCTTGCCCTCGGGAAAAAAAATAAGCTCACCCCGAGCCATCTCTCCAGCTCCCAGAGTCTTGCTTTATTTATTGGGTTATGATGTCATCCTGTGATTAAGATAGTGAAAACTTCAGAATCTTTAGGATGGCAGAATGGGGTTAAATATAAGATCTTAATGGAATCCATTAATGTTCATATTTACTTTCTTAAAATACATGTATTTTACCACATACCCTAGCCGTGAAGTCCACCGCAGCTCCTCGGTTTAGAAGAAGAGTTGCCACATTGACATTTCCATAGTGAGCAGCTATGTGCAAAGGGGTGAAGCCGCTCTAGAGAAAGAGAGAAATAGAGGGTAGGGATGTACCTCACACTGAGGAAAGCGACCATTGATTAATTAGAAAACTTACAGGGTAACCACCTGCCAAGTACATGAGTGATGCAAATCATGTAACAAATGCTTTAATACAACTCTATAGCTTAGTGTTATAAGAGAGAAATAAATACCCTATACTTGCAAATTTATTTTTAATTTATGAGGCTAGTTATCTATACAAAACTATGTTTCTTGAGTTTGTTTAGCTTATTAGAGAAAAACAGAATATGACAAAACCAAATACAGTTTCAAACACAGGATTAACAGTTACCAATGGATGTTTTAATCAAAGATTTTTTTAAAAAACAGCGTTTTGGTTTTGATTTTTGTCTTCTATTCTCATGTGAGGGGGTGGGGGTGTGTATAGCTGTGCGTGCTGGAGGTGCACTAGGTCCTCTGCTCCAGCACCCTTCAGCTTATTCTCTTAAGACACGGTCTCTTCACAAAACCTGGAGTTAGCTGGCAACCAGTAAGCATGAGCAATCCTCGGTTTCCACCCTCTTAGCAGAAGGGTTGCAGGCTTGCACATGGCCACACCCAGCTTTTTTATCTAGATTCTGGAAACTGGAACTGGGGGTCCTTATGCTTGCACAGTGAGTGAGCTTACCCACTGAGCCACCTTCCCCACCCCTCGATCACATTTGTAAAAGAGCGCTGGTTGGCATTTTATCCTCAGGACCGTGAACATTTCTCAGGAAAAATGTCTAGTTTTTTCCACAGCATCCACACTGGTTTTCTATCCCTTTCACAACTGCTTAGACTGTGATTTATAGTGAAAAAGAATTTAAGAAACAATATTAAACAACATTTTCTCCTATTGAATTGCCTTTTCCAGCTTCGATAGGAGGACTTTTGCCTTGTCTTATTGTGTGTTGTTTTTTCGTGTTTGGTTGTTGTCTCTTGGAGGCATGCTCTTTTCTGAAGGAAAACAGAGGGGGAGTGGGAACAGGAGAGGGGAGAGGTGGGGGAAAGATTGCGAGGAGTAGAGGCAGGGGAAGTTGTAGTCAGAATGTATTGTATGAGAGAAGAATCTATTTTCAATAAAACAAATGCTTGGTATCAATATGAATATGAAATAAAGAAAATGGTTAAATTGAATCTAATTTCAAATATGAATTAAATATAATTTTATCACTAAAATAAGATATAGTTAAAATAACCACATTAATGAATGGATATGGGTATCAGAGAAATATTTTATTTCCCAAATGCTTCAAAAACAAAGTCTGAGAATCAAATGAAGAAATCATTTCTTTTTCTGATTTAGATGTAGTTAGATATTTTTGTTGTTCTTCACAATAGATGCATATTAGCTCTTTTCCTTATTGAAGTGCTTAAAGAGCTGGTAATATTCCTTACTCTATAGTTTTCATAACTTAATAAAAAATACGGGGAAACAAACAGCATTCATTGGCTAACACCCCCACAGTTTGCAGGTTATTTCCTATTCTCTTTTACTTGGAAATGGATTTTAATATGGAATCTATTGCTTTAAGAAATATTCTACAAGCCACAATCAGTTTTATTGACTTTATGTATAGAATTTGGTGATATTATTTTCAAAATACTAAGATAAACATTTAGATGGCTTAGGTAACTGAAGGTTGGTGATATATTAAGCAACATTAATTGCAAATAATTTTTAACTGTAGTGAAGCAAGATATGAAAATGAGAATAGTAACTGTGAGTTCAATTTCCACAATGTGTTCAAGATTATTTTACTCTGCATGTAGGTGGTATATTCACACCAAAACTAAGCCATGAATTATACAACCCATAATTATTTTATAAAATGTTAAATTTTTTCTATTTTCATCTTTATCTCCTGTCACCCAGACATAGTCCAAATATATGCCTATTATTATTTTAACAGTTTTCTCAGAAATTGAAACATTTCCACCTGCACGGGAGCTCCTTAAGAGCAGGAAGGTAAACAACTCAAAAGAACTTCAGGAATTCCCTGAATCTGACTTGATCCACTAGGCCCCTCCCTGCCAGAGTTAGCAATAAAAGCTGAGATTTCTCTCAGAGCAGACAAGCTGCCTGGAAGAAGCAAAAACCAGATGAGCTGACTGGAGGAATTGTAGACCAGAGTCACTTGGAAAAGACACTCTCCAATCTACTGATCTGCCTGCAAGCTGTTCTGTGTTTTCCAATCTCTCAGGTTTTGTGAGCTGTCACCCATGTTGGGGTGGGCTCTGGTGATGCAGCTGTCTTTGAGTCATTTCTGTTCCTGTAAGTGACCCCTCACTCATATTCTTGTAAGCAACCCCAGTAAGACTCATTGGTTCACCAAGCTGGACTTTGGTGTTGTCTGTATTTTGGTGTGTTGTAGGCTACTTGTCTGGAGTGAGTAGACATGTGTGCTGTGTCTTCCCAGGAAAAGTTTTGTTACACAAACAACTACTCAAGTCACAATTTAATTTCAAAAAATTATATTGATTGCTGGAAAATGATTTCCCAATTATTCAAGTCTAATAACATTTTTATCATTTATAATTAATTAATTAATTAATGCTTT
This sequence comes from Peromyscus californicus insignis, assembly GCF_007827085.1. NCBI lineage: Eukaryota > Metazoa > Chordata > Mammalia > Rodentia > Cricetidae > Peromyscus > Peromyscus californicus. The sequence continues at coordinate 104,179,591 of NW_026294617.1, forward strand.
CTTATTGGCTTTAATGATCATAATGTTTCAGGCTATTATATTGCACAACTCGATGCTGGTTTACACCCTCACAATGTATAAAAATTATCCACAAGGAGTACCTAAGAAATTAAAGTTATTAAAATTAGTAATTAAAATCAATTTGCATAATTCCAGTTCTGAAGAATTTTACTAAGGAGTTGAAGTTCCCTCACCCTCAGTATCGTGCACAAAAAAGGGAATAAACAAAAAAAGCAGTACAAATAAGTCAAGTAAATTGCATCGCAGTAGAGGAATGTGTTAATAAAGTGTTGAAAAATATGACATTTTCTATGAATGCCCAAAGATCTACACCTTCTCCAAGTTCCCAGCTCAATGGTGAAGAAACAAAACAAAAGTCAGCCTTTGTAAACAGTCACTTGCTTTTGAGTGCAGATTAATTTTTATAGCATACTTTCAATAATGTTTATGTTGTGACAAAGGAGAGAAAACAGACACTGTGGGCTTCTGAACTTAATGTTCTTATTTATAATGACCTATTTTATATGTGGAAAACTATTTAATGGCAAATATTTTAAGACTTACAGGAAAAAATCAATTGCTTTGCTCATGATGTGCAGAGCCATTATTGATTATAAACAATGTGGTAAAGAAAAAAAAATGCAGAAAAAGAGCTTCTGCTATTAAATAACAGAGAATCCTCCTGCACTTTTATTTCCCTAAATTCTAATCTGTACATTCTCATTAAGAGGAAAAATTCGTATCTCTTTGCAAAAGTTTCAGAGTAAGGCTCACTCACTAAAATACAAGCAATGGTAGTGTTTTATTTCATTCTGGACTCACAGACTATTTAAATAGTTGGTTTAATAATGCATGTTGTATCAAATAAATGTTGCATCAAATATATTTGAATTATCAATCTTTCTTAATTCAGGATTTTCCCCTAAACAGTTTCCCACTAATAGAACTTTGATCATTAGTATGAATTAGTGAGCATTTATTCTATCTGGATAACAACTAAAAATAAATCAAAACAAAGTAAATGTTGGTATAATGGCAATACTGTACCTCAGTTGTCCTATTCACCATCATCTGAAGCAGTGTTTTGTGGGAAAAAGAGGGAAGATGTTACACAATGCAAAATTCAAGAAATAGTAGATCTGCTCTCTGCAACTGAGTATCCTTTTCCAACAAGACAGAGTAAGAAAAGCCAACTCCATTACACAATAGTCATTCCTTCTGACTCTCTCTATAATTAATGGTGTAAACAGAACGTCCAACTAAATGTTTCAAAGGTGGAAACTGGTCTTCTAAAGAAAATCTTTTAGCCTTAATTTTTGTTACTGTCTGCCAACAGCTAGTCCCCTTCCATCTGAAATACCCATGGAAATGATGTATATGTTTTCCTGACCAGAGTGCTGCATTATCAGCAGAGAGTGGTCCTTTTCATTCCCCAGGAGGATGCTGGCAGTCAGAGGGGACCTCTCCACAGACGCATGAGCTCTTACCTTGGATTGTACATCAGCGTTGTGGTCGTTCTGAAGCAAGAGGGCAGCAGACTTGGTGTCATCTTTCCGAGCCGCAATGTGCAGAGCTGGCAGCCTCACCTTCCCTTTGGTGTCATTCTCCAAGAGGATGGCCACCGCCTGGTTGTGTCCCTGCTGAAGTGCCACAGCGAGAGGAGTAAAGCCATCCTAGAATATAATTTACAGGAATGAGGGAGACTGGCAACCAGGACAGGAAAATCACCGCGAGGAGCAGAAGCAGAGTGGATTCTGCACTTGCCCTGCAGTGCAATGGCTTCATCAGATTGCTTTCTTGATTTCCATTCTGTATCTTGACAAAGCCTGCTGATGATGGGATGTGGCCAGTTTACAGGAGTGGGCCAAATGTGTGTTTGGAAAAGGAAAATAAAAATTAGAACAAACACTTAGCTATGCCTTCTAATGTAAAGGAAGAAGAATGGAATCCAAATCTAACTGGAAGTGAAAAATACAACGATCTCTAGAGGAAAATGAGTGTCCATCAACAATGCAAGATGGATGAGTGTCTCTGCATCGTCTCCTGGAAGGTGATAATGGCTGTGGATAGAGTAATTGATGTCATTTATATTAGGATGTTGGAGCTTTAATGTGACCTAAAGCTGTTTGGTAAATTAGACTAGTCATTAATTTTGCAACTACTTGCATTTTAGATTGCTAAAATCATTTCAGTATAAAGTTGTACATACTAGATAACATTTCAAACCCAACCTCTCAATTGTCAACTGAAAGAGAGAGAGGGAGGGGGGAGATCAACAAACAACAGAGCAGACAATGCAAACTTAGAAAGGTCTCCAGAATGAGGTAGAAAGCCATGCTACAAAATTTGGAAAGTCATCTTTGCATCATCAGAAGCCAGTATTTAGGTCCTGGAAAGACGGCAATGTATCCCTCCTTAATTCCCTGAAGTTTCCAAGCAAATCTTAGACGTCCTATTTATACAGCAGGAACAAGGGCGGTAGGTTGTACAGCTGAAAATGTCATTCCAGGATTAGGAGAAATTCACCCAAATCTCACTACTCAATTTGTTTTCAATATTAATTCTTTAAGTGATGACTTGGGGTTTTTTGAGGGAAAATATTTTCTCATGTATCATACTATATATGCAGCATGAACTGTGTATGCAGCATGACTGTGCTTATTGTTTATTTTTTTTTGAATAAGCTTCCATTTTAAATACAGCATACTACTTGACAGAGTGGAGGAGCAGAGTGTAGCATTGTAAGGTAGAGAAGAGCAAGCAGCTGCTGTATAAAGGTGTGTCAGGAACAAGGTCCTTTGTGAATGAAGGACACTCCCATCATCGTGTGCATATTTGGATTTATTTCCCCTCGCACGATGCAGCAGTCTGTATTAATGGCATATGGACTTTGTTTTCATTCTCTTTCCTTAGAGACACAGCCTACAGAATGGAACCCCAGTAAAACGACTGTAGCCTTCAATTTTGGCAGAATTCAGGAGGAAGGAAAGGAAAGGAGATCTATAAAAATGGTGCTGGCCAGACAGGCAACTCCCTTCGGAGGACTAAAAGCTAGATTCCAAACATGCAGAATTCATTCTGATCTGTATTTCAAGGAAGAAGGCTAAAAATGTGTAACAATTTGTTCAAATACCTCAATGAACACTGTGATAAAGAAAAAAAAAACCAGCTAAGTTGAGCAGTTTCGATTTCATCATTTATTTATTAATCCTATATATGAGAAATTTTAGAATTAAGCATCTCTTCATGTGCATGCATTTCACTACCATGTGGAAGGATTGTGTGATTATCTAATTTTTTAAGTGGCTATAGTGCTTGGTTGGTAATCGACTTTTACACATTGTTGCTGCTTGTGAGCCCAGAAGTGCTCCTTATCCATATCACACACAAATAGAAATGAAACCAAAGAAGATATTTCATGATAGAGCATGGGAGCATCAGTTAGTCATCCCTGCAACAGTATTATTTGTTACAGAATGATACAGTTAAAAAGAAGTGTGCAACGGTTTGTCCCTGTGAACCTTGGTAACTATTGGATAGGTGGTGGGTTCAGTATATTAAGTTTATAAATTTCCAATCATTATAAGAAAGTGGCTTTAGTTATTCAATGATATCTTTTTAATAAAATATAAGACAAACTCATGGCCAGGCTAGGCTTCAACACCACCCCACCTTGTTTCTTTTGAAAGCATTGTATTTGGTTAGATAATAGAGTTCAGCAGGTCACTGGGTAGCATGCCTCTGCTGATGCAGTGATCACTGAGGGCTATTTTTAGGGTCACACTGCAATACTGTGATGATCAACTAGACCAAAGGAGTTGCCAATCTGCTGAGAACATCATGAACTGAGTTCAATGAAAACCCACATTAGACACTCTAAGTCTCCTAGATGGATGAGAGAATTCTAATGTGAAGGTTTCTTATGATTAAGGATTCAGCCTTCAAGGAAAAGGAAAACAGATGGGTTCCCTTATGTCGGGACGTTTCTTTGAGAAACAGGCTCTTTGTTATCTGAGCATTGCCTTGAGATATTCACAGTCTACTCACAGACAAATTCAGTGTCTTGAGGAACAAAAAGACCCCAGGTTATTTAAAGAAAAAAAAACATTTTTTTTTTTAATCTATGCTGCAAGTACAAAAATTTTGTCTGTTACTGAATGCAGAACAAAGAAACATGTCATAATGGGCAGTTGTATTTTCTAGTTATAATCAAGGCATATATGATATAACTTACTTATACATAACTTACTTAACATTGATAGTGACTGCCTCTATAGAGAGAATAAGCTGTCAGAAAGTAATGGCGAGTGGTTCCATAAAAAGTTAGTTTCCCTCCCAAAGAATTGTAAGTAGCCTTAATACATTTCAGTGACCTTTCCATCCAGCACAGCACGGAAGGAAGTTTGTGTTCACTTTGCCTAAAGATTTAATTGTCAGAAAGGAAACTCTATTGGGCACTAAGAAATATTAAGATGGCTTCTAGGTACCAGCCATGTTTTGCTGTGGGCCAAGAGATGGGTAATAGACAGGCATTTCTGCTTCTGAAGAAGGTGTGCATGAGACGGGAAGTGGGGGGGGGGGGGGTGATGACCTGAGTCCCTTTCCTCTAACCCCTATGTCCAAATGTGCTGAATCCTCTGAAACTGACTTAATGTCAAATGTTCTTGACATTAGTTGCCAGGATCACAGCCTCACACCTGTGTCATAAATAACATTGTTATGATAAAAGTCCTTAGAAACTTACACTAACACAATAGCAATAAATTATTTTTGATGGTCAGAAATTGTTCCTTCAAGAAATTGCTTTGGATCTTAAGATAAAATATGGACTCAAAAGCAACAAGGATAACTTACTGTAATCTAATTTTAGAACGCTGTAAATCCCAAAAGCAAGTCAGGACACATTGACAGAAGTATGATTTCATGATGTGCATTCCTATAATCCCAGGAGAATTGCGACAAATTCAAGGCTGACATGGGTTCCAACAACAACAAAAAAGCCAAGCTTAATGATGATGGAAATCAGAATGCATAATCATGAATCTACAATGAAGGTATAAACTCATAGTGACCAGCCCAAGTCACTCACTGGCCATTACAATGGATTATAATAGTAATATGAACATTCCCAGCATGCTTTAGACAAAGAAGTAGAGATCCTTTGCAATTGGACCTTAAAATAAAAGAACCAGAGACCAAGACTTACCTCTGTAGCAGTGCTCTGATTAGCTCCATTTTCTAGCAAATATTTAACAACATCAATATGATTCTCCTGGGCAGCCATATACAAAGGAGTGAAGCCATTCTGAGGACAGACAACAAAAACAGAAATCTCAATCACTTGTAAAGTTACACCAATAATGAGAGAATTCACACACTCCATGAAATAATGCCTATGTAATCTTTTGTATTTATCAGTTCATAAGTGAAGTAAACAATATGAAATATTCAAACTGCTTAAGATATTTAAAACATGAACTCTATAGAACACATTTCTATAACCGATTCTCATTAAACATACATAACAGTATCTATGTACTCTCTTCTGTATTTATCAATCCACAAACCATTTAAACAAGACTACCCTTGTCGTGAATATACATACCTACCTAGCATTCTTGGTGCTACCAGTTATTATTCATAACAGATCAGGCTAGAAGATGAGGAAGTCTATACTCTGATTACAGTAGCTTTGGTAATAATGAAATTTATACATTATTTTTAAAGCCGCTCTGAAATTGTATCATTCATTTGCTCATTTACTCACAGAAGTGCAGCCCTAGGATAAAGTGACAGACAGGACAAACACATGTGCCCTCATGGAGTACATACCATAATAACATTCATTATTATGTACTTATAGAAAAATCAACAGAAATGTTACACTGTGAGTTTAAAATTAAGTTTAATTGTCACATTTCTTTTTTATTTCTGTATGCTTAAGAATATACTAACTTTGTTGAGGGAGAAAAAACACATTTTTTTAAAAAAGCTTGACTCAAATTCTCAAAACAATTGAGTAATTCTTATGTCAGTATATCAAACGTAGATGTTTACACTCCCCCTGTATTAATGAGAATGAGCAAAAGTGAGATGAACACTTAGAGATTATTAACCACGCCCAGAAGGAAGAAAAAATAGGTTTTAAACTACTTTGTTGAAATGAAATTCCTTTGCATGCAGTGTAAAAGTGGAAACATTAGTCAAAGTGACCAATAACCAGCAAAATATAAATACATGTTATTCAAGTACAGTAAGTAAAGAAATTAAACTTTTGTTTATGAAATGAAAAATACAGAGTCCAAATTGTGAAAATAATTTTGAATCTAAAATAGAAATCATCTAAGAAGAGTAAATTAACAATGGTGTTATGATTTGTGAATAACTCCTGCTAGCTGAAGAGTGTATTTTCAAAGGCTTATCAAGCAGGTGAAATCTGGTGTATTTTAAGAACACTGAAGAGGTGGCGGAAGGATGGAATTAGAGATTCGAAGGAAGGGAAAGCCAAGGAAGACTGTTCAAAACAACGAGTGGGTGTGGAATGAGGATCTTTGGAGACAAGGAAGAGGTAGGGATGCAGTAAGAGAAAAAGAACGTGAACAGAGCACAGCCATTGCTAACGGTTTGCCTCTGACAGAATTCTCTAGGTAGATCAAGAGAAAAAGAAACAGGAAGAGGTCATGAATTCCTCAGAGAAAGATATACCATGCTTAGACCTTTGCCAGTAAGAGACTCAACCCTGGGTCTTGAACTGTAGAGGGACTTTTTCTTGCTGAACCATTTGAACTGTTCAAACTACCTAATTTATAAATATTAACTCAACAATATAATTTTATGACATATAAATTCTCAGTATATATAGGACCTACAGAAAACAGTATCTATGTAATATCTTCTGTGTTTATCAGTTCATAGACCATTTCAACAGACCACCATTGTCTTGAGTATATATAATATACAGGACACTCTTAGTGCTTCAGATTCCTAACTCTAACACATTAGACTAGGAGGGACTATACACCTGACTGAAAATGAAAAGTTTCAGCAGAACCAGGAGTCCCATGTCTCCTTGGTATCCAGACTTGGTGCAGTTGACCTGACCAGCAGACTCTACCTAGTGTTCCCAAGCATGGTCCCCTTGCTCAACTCCTCTAATGTCTGTTGTGGAATATTCCTTTACACTGTGTGAAGGTATGCTGTTGTGACTGGTTTCATAAAGAGCTGAATGGCCATTAGATAGGCAGGAAAACATATAGGCAGAACTTCTGGTCAGAGGGAATTCTGGGAAGAAGAAAGGCAGAGTTACCAGCGAGACACAGAATAACCAGGATGGGCATAATGGAGATGAGATAACAAGCACATGGAAGAACATAGATTAAAATTTATGGGTTAATTTAAGTTACAAGTGGTAGTTAGAAACACACCTAAGCTAAAGCCAAGCTTTTGTAATTAATATAAAAGTCTCTATGTCATTTTTTAGTGAGCTGGCAGCACAAAGAAAAGTCCAACTACAGTTGTCCACTCAGACATCCTTTGGCCAGCACAGTGATGGCCTTACATTTATCCATACCTGTCCATATTATTTATTTCTAGCTGACCAAATATATGATAAGATAACTTGAGGGATTTGAAAGGGTTTGTTATGGTTCAGGGTTTTGGGGGAATTTCTGCCCACCATGATGGGCAAGACATGGAAAGAGAGGCAGTCATGTCCAAGACAGTGGGAGCATGAGGTATTGGGCATTGGCATGTCTTTGGACCAGGAAGGAGAGAGAAAGCTGTTCTGGAGCCAGAGGCAGGGATAACTTCAAAGACCTGTCACTAGCAACCTATTTCTTTCACACAGGTACTTCCTAAAGACTCTATATAAAATAGTGTCCCAACAGAGCACCAAGTATTCAAATGGCGAGCCTTTCAGGAACACTGAAAGCATGACATCATCCTAATCATTAGACTCTGTGAATTCTACTTTGTATGGCAAAAAGAACTTTGTAGATGTGATTAAGTAAAGGTATTGAGAAGCAGAGATGGTGATTCTGTGGGCTCAATATAACTATGAGTACCTTTCTAAGACTTGTAAGGCAGAGGCCAGAGACCAGACAGGAGGGTCAACTCCATCTGCTGGCTGTAATGATGGAGGGAGGGACCATGATCCAAGCAATACACCTTTAGAGGATGAAACTAGCCAAGAAATGATTGTCACCAAAAGCTTCCAGAAGAAAACAGCCTTGCCAACATCACAGATTATTAATTTGCAAAACTAGGGAAGAATAATTTCCTGTTGTTATTAGCCACTGATTTTGCTTATTGTGTCTGTTAATTTGTTAAAACAACAACAAGAATCAATGTCTTGGCTTGGGGTCGTAGGAGACCAGAACAGACACTGGCCTTTGGTCAGACTTTGCAACATCTGCAATAATGTATGTTAAAGATGGAGAACTGTAGCCATGGTGCTTCCATGGTTATGAGATAGAGAACTGGAGCCATGTTGCTTCCATGATTATGAGATGGAAAACTGGAGCCATGGTACTTCCATAGTTATGAGATGGAGAACTGGAGTCATGGTACTACACTGCCATGGTTATGATGTGGAGAACTAGCACCATGATAACACCATGGTTAAGAAACATCCCACTTGGGAATAAGGACTACTCCTCTGAGGAATTAGGAGAGAGCAATACTGACACCATTGTAAACTGTATAGGAAACTGTTCATCTTCACTCAAATATTGTTTAACATAGTATTCCTGGTCTCCTCATGCATACATGAAAGTGCTATTAAATATATCATGCTCCTATGGTTCTCTAAAGGGGTTTAAGCAGAAATAGTTATGAAGGCATATATAACTTCTCATTGCTAATATAAAAAAGTTCTTGGCTTATCCTAGGTGCAAGCAAGGAGAGTAGCAGGCAGTAGTTCTGGAATAATGGATTCTTACCCCTAGAGTACAAATGTTTTCAATCCGTATTATTTTCTAATCATTGTTCGGGGTTCTCAGATTAGTTATAACTCTTTTTCAGACCCAGAAGTCATGCTGAACTTTGGAGAATTCAACATCAAATAGGACTCTCATCTAGAAGCTTTACTTTATGCTATAAAAATGCCTCGCCGCACAGGGATTGGTGGATGGTTCAATGCGTAAAGTGCTTGCTGTGTGAGCCTGAGGACCTGAGTTCAAACCTCCAGCAGTGATATAAATGTGGGGTCCACCTCTGCGCCTCTGCTTATCTAAATACTATGAATAGCACCTCTGTCTATAGGAAAATAACAATTATTTGTCATTCATTTATATTTATTTAACAAAAGGAAAAAATATGTTTGGTAGCTATTTACTGCTTAGCACTGTACTCAAATAGTGACTCAGAAACAAACACAAAACCTCTTTGCCACATCCAGTACAGACAGGCTGGTCCTGGAAACCAGACTGAGGTAGAGAGGGACTGAAAAACAGATAGACGCATAGAAACACTTACAGAAGAGCTGCAATCAGCTGGTTCATGCTTGCTCTGATGGCGCAGCACCAACTACACAAGCAACCCACAACCTCAGTGGATTTATGATGTACAGTCAACATCCTCACAGAGACCAGAGAAAGACTTGGCCAGCCCAAGGAAGGCTTTACCAACTCCCATGGGTCTGAGTCACTGTACCGGCCCTTGATAATAATACACATTCACTAGAACTTTATCCACTCCTTCACACCTGCACTCAAGGCTTCCTCTGCTCTCCACACTTCTCTCCAGGAGAACATCCAGTCCAAAGCTGAGATAACCAAGCTTAAACTACGATAGACAGATTGAGGGACATATCTAACTATCTAACTACTCTACTTTTTTTTTTATTATATGTTATATAAGGAGAACACAGATGAAGGACACGGAACTCAACTGTGTGAGGAAATTTTGCCGGCAGGATGTCACTGAAGTGACTCAGTGTAAAGAGCAGGGGAACCACGGAAATGCAAAAGCAGAAAAAGCTTTTTAGATGGAGATGAGAAAAGAAAGGACAAATGGGTCTTATGCATCCACCACTCATGCCAGATGGTGAGGGGATTGGGTTCGGCAGGACTTAGCCCTATCTGCCTCATTAAGGACCCGGCACTTTGTTTTAAATGGCTTGAGAGTCACTCGGGTTTTTTAAAAAGGGATTTGGCATGAATGCATGAATATATCTGCATTTTAGGAGATTATGATGCCAAGAATAGAGAGGAAGAAACGGAAAACACTCTGACTAGAGTTACTGGGAATGAAAGGAAGGTTTTTGTAATAATCTTGATGAGAGTTGAAAAGGGAAAATACTGAGATAATTTTGGTTCATTCAAAGGTAAGCCAGTATTCAGATACTTATATTACACTCTGTGGACTAGAAGGAGTACAAGTGGTTTCAATCCATATATTTATTAATCAGTGTTGAATAGTTCTCAGTTATAACTCTGTTTCCAGATCCAGAAATCATGCTAAACTTTGGAGACAACAAATATCAAGTAGGACTTGCATCAATAATTTTTATTTTATGCTTATAAAAAATGCCTTGTACAGGGCAGTGGTGGTGCACGCCTTTAATCCCAGTGCTTAGGAAGCAGAGGCAGGTGGATCTCTGTGAGTTCGAGATCCGCATGGTCTACAGAGCGAGATCCAGGCCAGGCACCAAAAACTACACAGAGAAACCCTGTCTCGGAAAAAAAAAAATGCCTAGCACAGGAGTGAGCAAATGGCTTGTTGGGTAAAATGCTTGCTGTGTAAGCATAAGGACCCAAGTTCAGATCCCCAGCAGTGAAATAAAAGGGGGTTCACCTGTGTGCCCTAGGGGTGTCCAGACAGACAGATCTCTGGATGCCACAAGCCAGCCAGCTTAGCCTATTGGGGAGTTCTGAATTCAGTGAGAGACCCTGTCTCAAATATGATGATGGTGATGATGAAGATGATGATGATGATGATGATGTGGAGCACAATAGATGAATACACCCAATGTCCACCTCTGGTCTCCACATGAAAATACTCCCACACACAATGCTTAGCCCACAGCAGGTGTTCAGCTAATATACCTTAAATAGCTGGATGAATAAAATTAACAATCCAAATATCTTTTTACAGCTGTGTTATTTTTAATTGATGTCTAAATTATTATCAAACACGTAAGTCTGGTCCCTCCTTTTTAAATGCAGAATGTCTTAATGGTTTGCTCTTAAGGCATTGATTGGAGGGTTTGATGATGGATGGCTTCTAAGTCTAGTACTTAAAAGTACTTAAAAGCTGTTGCTTTCCAGCCTTGCACCATTTTTTAGGTCACCTTCTTTAGGGAGAACAAGTCTTTGTCATGATATCATTCAAGCAGCCACATGAGACCCACAAGAGAAGGAACTGAGATTTCCCAACAGGGCTATCTTGCTAACCATTTGAAATGTACCCAGAGAATATGTACCTCGACCAAGAAATGCCTTCAGTGATTGTAGCTCTGGGGATCCTCACTATGACCTCACAAGGGACTCTGAAGCACAACCACCCAAACTAAGACCCTGATCAGAAACTGAGATGATAATGCATGTGTGATGTTTGACGTTACTAAGTTTGGTCAGAAAACTATTTTAGTAGCAACAGTTAATAAGCACAATGCCCAGTGAGAGATGTCCTACACGCTCAGCCTGTGTCTGTCTTACCAATTATATCTCTTGCCATTCTTATTCATAGTCCTTCTTTTCTCTTCAGGAAAGAAATTATCTTAAACAGGTGACTTCAAATATTTTAGACATATAACCCTTTAAATGCTAAAAATAAAAATCTAAAGTCACTGCTCTTCTTGAGCTCAAATGAGATATAATTGGCCCTCAATGTCCACCAATCCCCTAACTATCAGGACAATGGTATTTAGCTGTGCTGGATTCCAAAATGGCACATGAAGGATGCTTCCTGGAGAACCCTGGGATCTGGTTTAGCTATGAGTGAAAGCACTATGACCCAACAGCCATTGCAGCCTGTTACCATATACAGAGTACTTTGAAGTCAGAAAGGATTAGACTTCTGCATTGATAAGAAAGAATATATGGAACAGATAGCTAGTGTAGTTGTCTAGGTCAAACCACACATAGTATGAAGCAGTATTAAAAATAAAACTATAGCTTTCCATACTCATAATGTCCTAAATTCCAATGTGTTCTTTGGATTTACTCTCCATTCTTACAGGAAGATTCAGTGAACAAATCTTATAACCATCTGTAATAATAAAAAATGGGAATGGTTACACACAGTCTAGAGTCAGTAAAAGTCAAAACCTCCTTCTGAAGAAGTCGCCTGTCTTTTGTAAGCAGGCGAACATCAAGATTGAGAGTTAGGTTTTACCTTTTGCACAGAGCAGAATTCTTTAGCAGCCTGATAGTCTACCAGCTGACACACATTAGGACTAGTTGGTAGTTACTACCTTGGTCATCATTTTAGTGCCTTATATAGTCCTCTTCCATTGAAGTAGATTATAAGATGAGGTAGGAAAGAATCCTAAAATTATCAGCAAGCTTGAAGGTCAGGATGATTCAAATCCTGTCCCTAAATACACCATGAACACCCAGCTGTGAAGGATGCAGGAAACCAAACTGGACTAATTGTAATCATGAAACATAAAGCAGATTTTGGGTATTCTAGGGGTCTGCTTAGGGAACAAGAAGGAAAAATAGGATTGTGAATTATTTGGTAGCTTAACTGCTCTCCTCATTTTGTAGATTCAAAAGACTTGCAGATGACTGGAGCGAATCAACTCAGGACATTCTCTAGGACACAGTGGCTTCAAGTTTGCATAACACATTGAGCTCCTCCCCTCAACCAAATCCAGGGTTCTTTTTTTTAAGAGTCTGTATGATAATGAGTATTCAGAGATGGGTAATGCCTGGGGGACGTTCACCAGCCTAAAACAGAGCACCTGTGTGACCTGGGCAAGCATCTTCATGATGGGTAAGGTGACCTGCTGATGTCCCATGCAACCTAAGTCAGAAGCTCATTTTCTAGTAAAAGGGGGACCTGTAGGTCCCTGGCCCCCCTTTTGGGTAACTGTTGCCTTGCTTGCTGACCCTGACCTTGATATCCTCCCTATGCTAATTCCCTGCTGGGTTCCACCCTCCTGAATGCTTAAGGGAAGTTCCTTGTCTGTGTATCCTGCATAATGGGCCTTAACAGTTTAGATGCAAGATTGTAAAACATTGGTAGCGAACTTCTGCCCTCTGGGGTTCTCCCATTGTGTTGTAAGCCTGTATTTAAGACCTCCTCCCTCCTTCAATAAACAGCATTCAGCAAAAAATAAAAATAAATAAAAATAAAAAAGTAAAATAAAATAAAATAAGAAAAAGAAAAAAAAGAAAATTGGAACAGAGAGACAGACATTGTCTCTTCTTATAAACTGTAGACAACAAAAGTGTAGCCACCATCATAGGTCTACAGTGAAATTGTCTAGAATAAATCAGATGTTACAGGAATCACAGGAGTGACAGAGAAAGATTCTGAGCCTTTGGTTATGGAGAAATCATTCAACAGTGGAGCTATCCTGAAGCTCATTGACCTATCTGAACTTTATATCAAGAAGGTCAAGAAAGTTTTTCTTTTTTATTCAAGAACAAGGTAATCTATTTTCTTATTTGCAATTGGAAACATCCTAATTAATATGACATCTGAACAAAAACGCAGTTTTCAGTATCACCATTAGTTAAAAATAAAGCACCCTCGGCTGGAGACCTGCCTCAGCAATTAAGAGCACTTGCTGCTATTCAAAAGGACCTAGGTTCCATTCCTAGCACTGACATGGTGGCTCACAGCCATCTGTAGCCTCCAGTTCCAGGGGCCCCAATACTCTCTTCTGGACTCTGCACCAAACATACACATAGTGCATAGACATACATACATACATACAGCAAAATACCCATACACATATAATGAAAATAAATTAAGCTTTGAGTTCGAGGCCAGCCTGGGCTACCAAGTGAGTCCCAGGAAAGGCGCAAAGCTACACAGAGAAACCCTGTCTCGAAAAACCAAAAAAAAAAAAAAAAAAAAGCTTTAATTTTTTTTTAAAAAAAGTAAAATAAAGCACTTTATTCTGGAAATTTGAAGAGTACATAAAGTGCAATAAATCAGCTGGTGCAAGCCATGAAATAGTATTATTATTTCTTTTAGATTTGAGATTAAAATATAATTATATCATTTTCCCCTTTCCTTTCCACTCTCCAAACTATCCCATACACTCCTCCTCCTTATTCCCATTCAAATTCATAGCCTTTTTCATTAATTGTTGTTAAATAGATATATGTGTGTGCACACTGATGTATATATATATATATTTTTTTTTCTTAAATACATAGTGACAACTTGCTTAGTCTGTAATGTTCCTTGCACATATATGTTTTCAGGGCTGATGATTTGGTAATGGATAACCAATCGGTGTGCTGTTTCCTGGGGAAGACTATTCTTCTCCTCATAGTATTCCTCGGTTGCCTGGACACAACCTTCGTAACTTCAGAAACCAGGAAAGTACAAAGGGGCCATCTCAGGGGAAGAGGAGTAATAGATGGCAACAGCAGGGTCCAAGTGCTCTGAACGGGGGAATGGAAAAAACCAGCAGGTTCTGATGAGGGGGGAGGGAGATAAATACAGGAAAAAAAGAGAAGGGTAAACAATAGTAGGGATGCCTGGAAAAGTCATAAAGATCACACTATTAGCTATCTATCTAAAAATACCTATAATATACATAAATTTGTATGTAAATATACATATAGTTTAATATTTATATTTCTATACAAATATGTATATGTATCTATAAATACACATATATAGCGAAAGTTTCCCATCTGTCCTGACAATGCTTCCTCCAAGAACCAAGAAAGACCGCGTAACAAAAGCCCAATACCAGACATGAAAAGCCCTCTTTTGAGTTTTTGTTCAGGGTTGCCCAAGAGACTCTCCAAACATTACAGATTATTACTACTGCCCTTGGTTTCTCCACAGAGGTGGAAGGTAAGTCCCTATTGCTGAAGACACCATGCACTTCAGACACAGAGTCCTGAGGCCCCTAGTTCTCAAAGCCTCCTCTCTGAGAACTAGCTTTCATGGTACCAGAAGGAGACATGCAAGCTTCCAAAAGAGTGAAGCAATGTTTGGTTCTGCCAGCTATGATGCCAATGAGCCACAGCAACAACCAGCGTGGCATGATAACCTTAAGGGTGCAGTGGAGGCATTCATACCTTGAAGTAACCAACTGCTTTCTAAATGGACTCAAGACCCTCTCAACAAGAGGGAAATCATGCCCGGCACTTGAAACCTAGTCAGCTACCCAGAACTAGTAAAGTCATGGGTCTTGGAGGAGAATCTGCAACCGCCACTTTACTAAACCAGCACAATACCTAACTACATCCTAAATATTTATCTTTATGCCCACAGATAAGTATAGCCCTTATGCCTCATCAAGGAAACTTCTCTTTGCAACTGCTGGAGACCATTACAGAAAACCACAACCAATCAAAATGTAGCATTGTGGAGCCCCGTCCCAGATGATCTGCAACACAATTCCTACGCCTGAGGCTCAGGGATCATTGGGGAAGAGGGGGTAGAAAGATTGTAAGAGTCAGAGGATCAGGGAGCTGGCTGAGAGACTGTGTCTCCTACAAATGTCAGAAGCCACACTCATAAAGTCTCACCAATCAGACTGCCACCAGGCCTGAGCTGAACAAGGGCTACTCCAACAGAAATGCTAACATGGAAGGAGACAAGCTCATGAGGCCTCAACCCAACATGAAGTGTGAACGTTTAAATAAAGCAGAGAACACAAAATTCAGTGACAGGTGTGTTTCCACTGTCATTTTTGCATATATATAAAATACTAATTTTTATTTAAGTTGTCAATGGTATGTTGAGCTTGGGCAGAGGTGGTTTAGAGGATAAAGGCAATTGCTGCCAAGCCTGAGTACCTGAGTTCTATCCTTGGAACTCACATGCTCTCAGGCGGAGACTCATGCCTGCACATTCATCTTCTCTGACCTCCAAGCAAGCACATGCTCACACTCTCACAGCCCCACCTCCCCCTACACACATACACACTGAGTGAATTTCTTTAAAGAAGTGTTACATTCATCCATCTTGGAGTAAATCCCTGTCATGAAATCACATTCATCTTTATAATCACATGGATAAATTCCTTTAGAATGTGTATAGAATAAGTAGTCTTAAAGATATAAACTAGAAGGATATCTTGCAGATGTTGAAATCTGAGGAATGATGAGAGGAGCAATGAAAATGTTTGAACGTGAGAAATAAAATATAATGACGTCACTAAATGTTTGAATATTGAAACTGGCGGCCATTTATCACCTGGCACATTTTCTGGATTTCCAGATAAACACTATAGATGGTAAGATCCAGGTTTTTGGTTTTTGGTTTGTTTTGGGTTTTGTTTGTTTGCTTGTTTGTTTTTGTAGGCAGTATGCTGCCTGGTATTGTAGCAAGACCTTTAAAATGTGTTTGTTTTTTTTTTTAACAACATCATAAGTGACCTAGTAACCTATGCAAGAAAATATGTTATATTCAAAAAGCAAAATAAATATGGACTGCTCTGCATATGCAATGAGAAAATTAAGTCAACAGCAATCACTGCAGGGTACTTTAATTTTCCCTACCAGAGCAAAAACCCATTGGCCTGGCGTCCTTACCTTGAATTAAGTCATTGTGCTAATTTAATCAGTTATCACTGTATTATTTTGAAGTTGATTGAATGGGCATCAAAAATTTAACTTCAAAGATTAAAATACTCAAAAGAAGCTATGGCCCTTTTGCTTCTTTCATCTACTACACACACACACACACACACACACACACACACACACACACACACATACACATACACACACAGAGTTGCTTCTAATGAGTAGCTCCTAAACTTGTTTTCTATTTCTACTGAGCTGCCTTTGAGAAAATAAAATGCTGGTTCCAGTCTGTAGAGGCACGCCCAGCATAAAGCCATTATAGGATTCGTGGAGAACAGCCCACAGAAAGGCTCATTTTTTATTGTGTTGTAAACTGCAGATAGTAGCCTGGGCTTTGTCAGATGGTAACAGTGCAGCTTTTTTTCCCTGAGACATATCCAGAAAATCAGAATCTTCAATCAAATAAAATTATTGCTTCTTTCCATGATGTCAATCATTTTGTCACTTAATGATTACTATCAACCTGAGAGAGTGCTTGCAAATCAAAAATTACAGTATGTGGTCTAACACATGCAGACACACAAATACACTGTGGATTCAAAAATATCCTTGAATTTCCCAAAATAAAAACTTCCATTTTATTTGCATAATATTGGCTGGATGCTTATTTTCTGAGAGTAACACAAGAGTTGGCAGAACCATAGAGATATTCTTATCCCATGCCTGATATTAAATAGCTTGGGAAGGCTAGGATTGTGGGGCAGTGGTAGAGGCACATGCCTAGAGTGAGGTTCTAGATTCATCTCTGTACTGAGCAAAAAAACAGACAAACAAGAAATCATTTTTGAATATTACTAAGGTCCCATTTTAAGTCATGTTCATGTATTAGAATACCCGAGGATATAAATAATACAAATATGCTCAGTAATGTTTTGAGAAACGCCATAGTTTAAGGCGAGGAGCCTTAGTGGAAAGCTTTTCCCAGGGGCCAGTACTAGGACTGTGCTGACTGACCAGCTCAATTAGGTGGCGCCATCAGAAGCACAGAAGTCAAGAAGAGCTATAGAGGATACAGTATTTTCACAGCTGTTTAACCTGTTCTGCTTTTCAACTTGTCACAGACAGACCCTTCAAATGATGGATATTTTCACTAATAATAATCCAGATACTCTGGGGCTGGAAAGATAGCTCAGTGATTAGGAGCACTGGGTGCTCTTTCAGAAGACCCAGGGTTGGTACCCAGCACTCACATGACAGCCCACAGCCATCTGCCACAACAGTTCCAGGAGATCTGATGCCCTCTTTGGTCCTCCATGGGCACTGTACTCATATGGTACACAAACACATATGCAGGCAAAACACTCATTCACATAAAAAAAAAAACTAAACAGAAAAAAACCCAATATTTTTTAAGTCCAAAAACTTATATAGAGAATACACAAATCCAGCTATGTACTCATACTTCATACCCTTTGGATTATTTATTCATAATTTACAATTTGAAATATATTAATAAGGGAGTTAAAGCTCCTTAAAGTATTTTATATATACACATAATATATGCTCATGTACACACCACATACTACAAACACACACACACACACACACACACACACACACCCCTAAAATAAGGTCATGAAGGTATATGTTAACAAATTTTGTTTTAAATTTTTTAAGCTGATAAGCTGAGCCAGAATCATGCAAATACAATAACTGAATAACTGGAATTGGTCAATTACAAAAAGACAAGAATTGTGATTGATGGATAAGTTAACAAACTTCTGAGAAAAGAGAACTTGTTTTCCTTCTAGAATGTTGATTTCATGTGAAAGAACACACAGAATCTGTGGTACTAAGTGTCCCAGGCTACTCCCCAGAAGAGCCCCCTTAAGTATGTAGGTGAAAACAAGAATCCTGGCTGGCCAGGGAGGTAAGTTCCCTTTCCAGGACAATGAGGTCAGGTTAGCATGGGAGGTATCAAGGTTGACCCATGGTAATTATGATAACTGTAGAGTGTGCTGCAGCCTTCCAGAGACAGGCTGTCTCGTTCCAAGGAGGAGATACTTACAACAACCTGCTCCTTTAGAAAGTGCTTTATTTACTTAAAAAAAAAATCTGGATATACAGAATCCCCAATCACAATATAGAAGCTACAGCTTGGGCCTCAAAGTCTAAGGAATTATGTTCACCTCTAAAGTTCATCCATGAAAGGACATACTTATACCTAACTAACATCACATCTCTTCCTTGAAAGTCAGAATTTTAAGTCTAACAAACATCTATATTGATTGCCCTGCCACTAGCAAAAGAGGGTTCAGGGTGGGAGGTGGGAGGACTCCTAACAGATGCCCAAAACAGGACACACAGAAAAATAATTGATAGTGGTTAACTCAGACAGTAGTTGGAAGGACCAGATTAGTCCCCAAGAACACTGGGAGTCAACTCTAGCTGTGTCAAACCAGCTCCAGGACTTCCTGCCAGGGGAACACAGGGAGTGTCACCCTTTCTCCTGGAGAAATTTTTAATTTTAAGATTCTTCAACTCCCATACATATTCTTGCATCTCATACCTCTAAATATAACAGACTGAATTCGAGGTAAAATGGGCTTCCAAGAAAAGCATGCCCCATTCCTGAGAGAGAGAGGGATGGGAGGGATAACATGGGGAGAAAAGATGGGCCCCTGTCTGCTAGAATCTGGCTGCTGCTGCTTGCTCAGCCCACTCTTTTTCTAAAGAGTGTTAACGAACTCTTCTTTTGGGAAGCACACACACACACAAAAAGAAAGAGAGAGAAGGAGAGGGAGAGGGAGAGGGAGAGGGAAAGGGAGAGAGGGAGAGGGAGAGGGAGAGGGAGAGGGAGAGGGAGAGGGAGAGGGGAGAGGGAGAGAGAGAGAGAGAGAGAGAGAGAGAGAGAGAGAGAGAGAGAGAGAGAGAGAGAGGTAGAGAGAAGAGAGAAAGAAAGAAAGAAAGAAAGAAGAAGAAAGAAAGAAAGAAAGAAAGAAAGAAAGAAAGAAAGAAAGAAAGAAAGAAAGAAAAAGAGAAAAAGAAAAAACCAATAATGCTCCTGAGGAAAACAAGAAGAAACTAGTGACTCCCCATAACACTGCCTGGATATACCAATTCCAAAATGCAGCCGCCCAAACACATACACACATGCACAACTAATCTATTTAGGTGTATTTTCTAGAACATGGCCATCGAAAACAATAGTTGTCAAAGCCAATGAGATGATAATTATTACACTTTCAAATGATGATGCCTGCACAGGACCAGTTCACAAGGCATTGCCACCACTGTATAGCAGGATTTTGATCATGGACTATGTGAATACGATGAACACTGGTTCTCCTAAGAGATGACTCTGTTTTGATGTAAAGTACTTTTACCAATCTATAGTTGGAATTTGATCTGTCAATAAACAATGCTCCCCTGCCCTAATGGCATAAACCAGGCATGTACACTCTTGGGAAAAAAAAATTCATTGTCTGAGACTGTGGTAGAATCCTGCAGCAGGGCCACAGATTCTGCCACAGAAGCGGAGGGAGACAATAAAAAATGATTTTCAGAGATCTACACCGTTTGAGTTGTTTTCTCAATAAACTGAAAGATTATGATATTAGTAATGAAACAGTTATCAGAAAATGTTTGCTTGTCAAATGAGTTTAGCAACTGGGGTTAAGAATGGAAATGTATCTAGAAAATCTCCAGGAAGTAATCTGGGCTAAGAGGATTTTCCTCCATAAGTAACCTTGATTTACATGCAAAATGTACACTCATGTGGAGGAGACCAGGGTGTCTTCACTCCCATTGCCGGACATAAGCAGTGTGGCTGCATACATACGAGGATTAAAAACCCCTTGTGACCAGTTCATAAAACAAATACAGATGGCATGAGAATAGGAGGGGGCCAGAGGGGGCCATCGAGAGACTAAATGGAGCAGCAGGAGAAGAGAGAGACACAAGAGGGCAATGGGCTGAATATGAGCAAAGTGCAAGATGAAACTGTGTGTGAAGAAACCCACTCTTTTATGTGATGACTTTTGAAATCATGATAATATTTAACAAATAAAAACACAGGTTTTGAAAAGTGATAGAAATTTTTAAAATTAGTTATTAGACATAACAAAATTAAAAAATTAACATTTTTTTGGATCTCCTAGTTTAACTACCAAGAGTTAATTAATAAAGGGGCTAGAGAGATGGTCTGGTGGGAAGAGAACTTGCTATGTATGAGAATGAAGACTAGGGTTCAAATCCTCAATAACCATGTAAAGAGCTGGTATTGCTGTACATATACCTATGACCCCAGTACTGTAGGGGTGGAGACAGGAGGATCATTAGAGCTACCTAGCTGACAGCTGGATAAATAAGAGACCCTCTCTCAAGGGAATATAGTAGAGAATGATACAGGACACCTAATGCTCTCCTCCAACTTCCATATGTGCATAAGTTTGCATACCCACATGCATGGCACACATGCACATATACCACAACTTTCTCTCTCTCTCTCTCTCTCTCTCTCTCTCTCTCTCTCTCTCTCTCTCTCTCTCTCCCTCCCTCCCCTCCCTCCCTCCCTCCCCTCCCTCCCTCCCTCTCTCTCTCTCTCTCTCTCTCTCTCTCTCTCTCTCTCTCTCCTTCTCTCTCTCTCTCTCTCTCTCTCAACCAGATGGAGAACAAAACTAAACTAAAAGAAAAAGGTTAATAAAACAGAGATTGTATGCTGTGCTTCAATGGTGCAACAGTTCTGGTCACTTGCTGCACACACTGTGTTCAAATTTCTCTCTGCCTGTTTGTACCAAGTCCTTTTTCTGAAGCTTTATGGCCCACATTTCCACAAGGAAACTTCCATACTCCTAATTACTGAAAAATAAACTTCTACAGAGCTTTGCCCATCCTGCCCCAGAGAAGAACAATCTTTCAACTCCAAAGGACAATTAGTAAAAAATTACACATGGCATTGTCCACAATCCCAAGGCACTGATTATCTCTTTTCAATATGGAGATAGATAATATGATATGCCTAATACTTAGAACTGCAGATGACATTTATTCTGTAATCACTGTGGGCCAGGACTTTGTATTGATCTCACGTTTGTAGCAACTCTACATAACAAGTATTATTACTTCCCATAGATTAGAGATGAGACACAGAGCCACCGAGAGGTTAAGCAACAGGCTCAACCTCACATAATACAAGCAGGTGAAACCGCGGTTCTCAGCTGCTGGACCACAGGCACTTGCACAGAGTCTCTAGTGCCACCCTCGTGGAATTGGCCTTGCTATTGTGTTTCTCTCCCCTCAGTGATGCCGTTGTTTTGCTATTCTCTGAAAAAGGCACCTGCCCACTCTGATGTTGCTGTCCTGCACATGTTTCTTTCAGTTTCTGCCTGTGCCCGAGATAAAACCCATAATGGCTCATGCCTGCTAGCCTAATGCTCGCCCACTGAGCTACACATTGTGGCTGATTACTTACCCCAGGTATCCTACTTTACTTGAACCAAGGCTGCATGCTTTAAAAGATTGCAAATTTTCATTATTTTCATAAAAGAGTTCTCTTACCATGCCTTATTATCTGGAGGAAAATAATCCAGTTTTTAGATTGATAGTAGTCTACTTTAAATGTTTAGAAAAGAGCTTCACTTGGGTGTACCCCTGTTTAAAATCCAAATTCCGCCGGGCGGTGGTGGCGCACGCCTTTAATCCCAGCACTCGGGAGGGCAGAGCCAGGCGGATCTCTGTGAGTTCGAGGCCAGCCTGGTCTCCAAAGCGTGTTCCAGGAAAGGCGCAAAGCTACACAGAGAAACCCTGTCTCGAAAAACCAAAAAAAAAAAAAAAAAAAAAAAAAATCCAAATTCCTGGTGCCCAAAACAATAAAGCTTCTTCCTGCTATGAAAGAGAAAGGAATTCTGTTTGGGTCCAACCAGTTGGATTATTCTGTTGATAGAACAAACTAAAGGCTTTGGGAATGCTGTGGCGCACCCAGCCTCCTGCTCAGCCTTGAGTGAATATGGCTCCACAGTCTCTTGCTGCTGACACCCAAATGTTTTTAATTAATTCTTTTTATCCAAAGCATTCAAAAAAACAGTCAGTCTCCAAGGACAAGAGTTGTGGTGTTTCTAACAGCCTGAAGCTAGGATGAGGATACCTCCTTGGTGAAAGCTGCAATCGCTGGAAACCATGAAGACATCCCTTACCAGGGGGCTCGTGTTCAAAACCAGGACATAAAGAAACAAATACTACTCAAGAACAGAGCGAACCTAGAACCTAAGAGACCTCAAGAGCCCTGCACCCTGGTTAAGAGTCATCAAGGGGTCTCATAGTACAGCTAGCCAGGATTAGAAAAATACTAAACAATGCTCATGTTTTTTGTCAATGTCAAGTAGATGGGCAATGTTACAAAATGGTTCCTGTTAGCCTTTCATTTCCTTTCTGCTTTTAAAAACAGGAAAGGAAGGAAGGAAGGCTTTGATTGGTTAAAATATTTTGTCTTTTGAGACCAGGTTTCTCTATGCAGGCCTGGCTGTCCAGGGAACTTACTGTGTAGACCAGGCTGGCCTCAAACTCATGGATCTACCTGCTTCTGCCTCCCGAGTGCTGTGTTGAAAGGCGTGCGCCATCACTGCTTGACCTAAAATACTATTTTTGAAGGACAATTTGTAGCATGGTTGTTTTATCTTTAGGGAAATATGTTTATTATATGTCCATGTAAATATTACATCAAAGGCTGAGGGAGGAAAATGAAAACAGAATCAGACAGGTTGGTTAGGAACATCAGGATGACCCAGGGACTTCCCCCTTAAAACAAACAACTGGCTTTACCAGCTGGTATCCGTCCTGAAGACTACTTCTCTGGCTTTTCAGCCTCATCTTTATTAGATCCTAGGGATGAGCCTTTCCAGAACCACAGAAACATAAAGCAAACATGGGACCTCATCATGCCCAAATGTGATACCTGAATGGAGAAACTGTAAAGTAAGACACCTGACACCTTCCATCCCATAGAAGCCACACCTGCCTTAAAGATCCTACAAAACAGAATAAATAGTTAGATCTTCTGATAATGGAGAATTAGAATGTTGTGGATCAAGAGCCAAACTGTAATGGGCTATCTTTATTTCCCTACCAAGTAAAGTATTTAAAATTGATTCTTAGCAAACTATTAGCTTCAGCCAACCAAGAACCTAGGGATGTCATCAAGTCTGTGCTCTTCAGAGATGCAGGCCCTGAGAACCATCTGTGCTCTATTAGATTATCAAATGGCCATGCACCACACAGGCGGAACTGGATGAAATCAGCTGAGCATTAAACTTCACTAATCATAATCATAATCATAATCATAGCACTTGAACTGGGAGGAAAAAGCAGTAGTGGGCATAGGGAGGAACTAGGGGGTGGCAACAGGGGTGGATTGGATCAAGGCATTTTAAGTACAAATGAAGACTAAATAAAACATTTGTTTAAAATACAGATAACAGTGATAAAAATAAAAAAGAGACTGTCGTGAGCTAACATCTGGAACCTACAGAAGGGTTTTCAGCTCTTTGCTGTGCGTAACTCATCAACCAGTGACCCCGCCTACGCACTTGGTAAGGCATTAATTTATGACTCTCTTTTATTCTGTGATGATAAAAGTCCATGTAAGCATCTCTATGGTATAATGTATTACTGTATGGGTTGGGGGCAACCTAACTCTGTGGTCTCAGGCCACAGTCACTCACATTTCACTTGCATTTGATCTATTCATCCCCTTGAGATGAGACCTGTGCTTTGCATAAAGGAAAGTGGAGTTATAGGAACGATGAAGAAGTACCTGGAAGAAGACTGTGGGCATGTAAAGGAATCCTTTGAGTCCCCATTTGTCATCAATAATGACAGAGCAAATCAATTAGGATTATTACTTGTATTTCTATTATGTTGCTATCGACTGTTAAGAGTGACTAAAATACACAAGTTAGTTACTATACATGAGAAATGGACACACATGTTCAGCTTCCAGTCTCATATACCCAAGGTATTACACAAAAATCTCCAAACTTTAAAGAGGTTTGAGGAAGAATATCTGTTCCCAAGAAACTGAACACCTTGGAGAAGACAAGGACACATAGTCAAAAGAGTAACAAAGAGATAAGGAAATTTCAGCAGGCAAAGTCAATGCCCCATATTTAAAGGAAATCATGACTCAAGACATTTAAATATTTCAAAGAATAATTTCTATTGTAGTGACAGAATTGTGCAATTTTAAAATCATGTCTCTGAATCTAGTAGATTTATAAGGTACAAAAGTGGACAGACAAATGTTTCGAATAGACAGATGGAAAGCTCAACAACATCCCTGGTACAGGGCTGTGCACAGAATGTGAAAGTGCAGAGTGGAGTCTGGGAAAGTGTCTGTATTTCAGAAATAAGGCAGCCATTCCCAAAGCCAGTAACATTTCTCATTTCATTTTGTTTTGACTTTCAGCCCCATAAACCCCATCAAACAGTCATCACTGAGTGGACCTCATGCCACAGAATCACAGGGAAGAAAGAAGCGAGCCTATTTACACTGACAGCTGACTCAGTTTCCACCATACTGATAGACCCACCAAGCACAGAAGTGCAAATAAATAAACACTGGCTCACTGTTACTGGGCAGGTACTCACTTCCACTTAACACACAGATCAGCCATCACGGTGTTCCAGACTCCTCGTGAATTAAAGACACTGCCTGTCATGATTGACATTGTGTCTTCTGATAAATGTTGAAGATTCTCTGCCTGGCCAAACATCAGGCAAGCTTCTGACTTTTTCCTAGCCCCATCTGTAGTTGGATTTTTCTTTAGGCCACCAGCTCACTCCCAAATAATGACATGGAGACTTCTTATTAATTATGAAAACTTGGCCTATAAGTTAGGCTTAGTCCTAACTAGCTCTTATAACTTAAATTAACCTATTTATATTAATCTATGTTCTATCATGTGGCATTACCTCTCTTCCATCTTGCACATCCTGTTTCCTCTCCATGTCTCCTGGCATCTCCTGCATGCCTAGATTTTTCTTCCTCTTCCTTTCTCTCCCCAGAAATCCCACCTATATTTCCTGCCTAGCTATTGACCATTGTAGGCAGAAGTTTCTGTTCCATCAACAACTCCCAAATACCAAGAACTCACTTCCCAAATTACCACACAGGAGCTTATATTAATTATAAATGCTCAGCCATTAGCTCAGGATTATTATTGACTACCTCTTATACTTAAATTAATCTACAATTCTTATCTGTGTTTAGCTACGTGGCTTGGTACCTTTTCTCATTTCAACATTCTCATCATGCTTCCTCTGCATCTGGCTGGAGACTCCTGACTTCTCCCTTCCTCTTCCCAACATTCTTAGTTTGCTCATGCTGCCTATACTTCCTGCCTGGCTATTGGCCAATTAGCATTTTATCAAATCAATTCTAGTGACAAATCTTTACAGTGGACAGGAGCATTATCCCACAGCAGGTTGTTCAGCTTTTTATTACACCAATCACAGCAATACACCTTCACACAGTATATAGATATCCTACAACATTTCCCCCTTTTTTGTCTCAATAAAAAGAAAAGGTTTTAACTCTAACATAGTAAAGCTATATACAATAAGAACAATTATCAGGTAAGAAT
This sequence comes from Peromyscus californicus insignis, assembly GCF_007827085.1. Classification (NCBI taxonomy): domain Eukaryota; kingdom Metazoa; phylum Chordata; class Mammalia; order Rodentia; family Cricetidae; genus Peromyscus; species Peromyscus californicus. The sequence continues at coordinate 104,205,899 of NW_026294617.1, forward strand.
TACATTCACAATGTTTAGTCTTTATGTATTTGGCAAATTCAGAGAAAGTACCATATTATCTAGCCTATCTTAGTGAGTCCAAAATTTAATATCTAAACCATTTTCTATCATAACTTGTTTACCGTCCTAAAAATCTCCTTTTAGACCTAAAAACATCTTCTTAGATAACAACTTAAGCTTTTTATGTTTCTCAAACTTATAAACTTCATATCTCTTATGTAAGTTGATTTTCATGAATTTGTTAACAAGGAAAATTGTATACTAAATAGTCTTTAATCCCCATCAGAGACCCAAGAAGGATATAATATTACTTAAGTAAACTGGAAGTGCAGAGCAAACAACTTTCAAAACTGTAGAAATGGCAGAAACAGCTGGCTGTGTGGACAGTCACCCAAGGTTCTTCTGCAATGTTGGGGTGTCCATCTTCAACCTACAGGCCTAGAATATCTGATGGATTTTTCTGTGAAGCAGGAATTTTGAAGGATTGTCCTATCTTGTCTTTGCAAAGTTTGGCAGTTGCTGTTTTGTATGTGCATCCTGCTTGTCCAGTTTGGACAGCATACTATCAGCAGTTGAGGCAAGGGCAGTTTCTTGCCCAAATGGCTAGCTTTGCCACATTGAAAGCAAACTCCATATGGAGGTTCTTCAATGCCTATCATCCTTTTCTGAAGTAAATGGGTGCTGCCAGGAGCAGATGAGTCTCACTAATGTGAAAAGTTTTATGTTATTAAAACATTTTAAATGCCACATTTTGTAGGTCTTTGAAGTGTTTGAAGACCATCTATCTATCTAAAATATATTTCTGTATGGCCTTGAAAACATAGCTAAAATAACGATAAGCTTGATTGTTACAAATGACTAACTACTAACCTGCATTTCTTAATTATCCTAACTGGTTTATAATAATAGCTTTTAAGGACTAGAACTTTATATTACATTTTTAAATGAGCTGCATAGGTACAATATCTTAAACAAGAATAGAAACATATATATAGTATGACAAAAGTAACCTTAAATTTGTATTAGTATATAAAAATCCATACCAATGTAAAATATTTGAGAGTAGTGGTTGCTCAAAAGTAGACTCAACAATCTACCCTTTTATCCCATCATTTTATATCCCCCTTTTTTCCTTGAGAAAGAGATCCCTGAATCTTTTCATGTTCAGCTCTTTTCCTGACCATGACTAACAACAACTTTTAACTAACCCCCCTAAATAATGATAAACATCCATAATCCTTGAGTGACCAAAAACCATCCACCCCAATTTTTGGGAATTAGGGCTTCATGTTCTCTAGATTGCTTCCTGTTGTCTGGGGGTGATGGCATCTTTGGGATAGCCTGAGAAAACTGGGATAACGGTCAAGTCCTGGGAGAGCTGGCTGTATTATTTTTTTGTTTAGTCTCTGTGTGATGGGAAAATATAGAGCTTATCTGAAGTCTTGGATAGTCTGTAAGGTTAGACCATCTCAGCTAGAAGCCTTGAAGTTGTTCTGCATCCAGAATTTTGAGAAAACTACAACAGAGGCATTCTGAGAAGCTGGATCACCTGGGCTACTTGTCTTTATTGGTACCTTGTCCTTTTTTCTGAAAATACATAAACTTTTAAAGGTAACATATATATCAGTATTAACACAAGTATGGAATGTGCAGTGTATACAAGTCAGCTAAAGATGATTTTTTGTTTAATGTTTGAATAGGTAAAAGGGGTCTGTCAACTTTATAAGTCTGTTTGGACTGTGTAACCAAACCTCTATCCATGCCATAAGAAAGGATGACATGTAATAATAAGTCATGAAGATTCTGTAGCCAACAACATATATCATGTTTCATCCAATCTCAGAGCTGTTCCCATAGTAGAGGGATCAGCATATACATCACCTGTCCTGAAGTCTTTCTTGGTTTCTTTTTTCATGTCTAGAGCCAAGATTTTTAGGATGTCTGCCCCAATCAAATTTGATCTTCATTAAATTTAAAGAGAACCATAACTTTTTGTTTCCTATGGAAACAAAGGCATAACCTCTCCCCCAACGTAACATATTTTCTGACTTCCATTTTGAAGTTAAGACATTTTAAAAATATTATAGGTTGGTTCAATTTAGCAGTTTCCATAATCCAATGTCTCTCTCATCATCTATTGCTTTTTGTACATTAGCATTTAAAAAATTCAAAGTCAACAAAGCACCATACAGGATCCAGATGCCCTGTGTATTTCCCATCTTTATGTGGCTTTTTAAAAAATATTATTTTACTCTCTCTTTAAAGACTTCACTATTTTTAAACTATTTACTTTTTTCTATGACTGTCTTTACCCATTTTCTTTTCTTTCTTCAGTATCTAAGCATACTTTTTGAACATATTGTACCTATTTAGAGGTTTTCTGTGTCTGGATCTGGCTTTACAAAGTGCCTGCAGTGTTCTCTGACTGCATTAGACAAATCTTAAGCTGTCTTGTCAGCTGCCATGTGGCTCAACTTAGCACACGACACTAGCTAGCACATGATGTTGGCAGCTGGCTCCAGCCTGCAGGCAGTGGCTGGCAGCTACACCTCTGTACGCCATCTAGCACCAACCCAACTGAGAGACTGCAGGTCTAGGAATCCACATCCGGCTCCTTGTCCAAAACTTTCCTTAGCTTTCTCAGACCCTATGTTTGGATATTCAAGCACCCACAGTAGGTGCTATATGTAGCTGGATTTTTCTGTGGGCTGCCAGCTCACTCCCAAATAATGACACGGAGAATTGTTAGTTATGAAAACTCTTATAACTCAAATTAACTTATTTATATTAATCTATGTTCTATCATGTGGTGTCACCTCCCTTCCATCTTGCACCTCCTGTTTCCTCTCTGTGACTCCTGGCATCTCCTGGGCACCTAGATATCTCCTCCTCTTTCTTTCTCTCCTTGGAAATCCCACCTATATCTCCTGCCTACCAATTGACCATTCAGCTTTTTATTACCCCAATCACAGCAATACACCTTCACTCAATGTACAAATATCCCACAACACCCACCTGTGAACTGCCTTATAGAATCCAGTTTTACCAAAAGACCTTGTAAACCATATCAATTTAAACTCCCATCTTTGATATCTCCCCACCCTCAGTAAACAAGGAGGTTATTCACCCACCATATCTCCACATATGTGGAGGCCCTGGCTTCCTTTGGGAAGAAGCAAGCTAGTCAGTTTAGCCGACCTGTCCTTTACTGATTACTTAGTAATGATCCACCTACCAACCACATACTCCTTCTTGTCTGTAAATTCTCACTTTCCAACTGATTAATTCAAAGTCAAGCCATTTCTCTCCTCCATTATAGAACTGCATTGCAGCGATCCCCAAAAGTTTGCTTTACCATCCATTGACATAATACACATGGAGGTGTCATGTGAACCTCAGTTTACATGATCAATGCAGAAAACCCCACAAATGCATACTTCTCCATAACTTATGAACTCCAGGAACTTCACCAAATATTGATTACTTGGAGCTTTTTTTTCCTTTCATATTTCAAAAGTAATTTTATTAATCTACTTCCAAATAATTCAGATGTTTGTCCCCTGAATTTCAGACTGCTCTTTATTTCTGTATTTTGGATTAAGATATAGAAAAGAGTAGAATTTGAATATACAATTTAGGATTTGTGCTGTGAATCTGGCATTCCTACATCTTTTTCATGGTTCTCAAAAGGAAGTGACGATTCTTATTTCCCTGAGCATGCCCCCCCCCACCCGGTTCATCTAACACCAAATGTTGGGTACATAAATCTATGCCAAGAATAAGTAAGATAAGACTGAAGAAAATAGAAAGTGAAGAAGAGTTCATATAAGCATCCATGGCCTTAAATCCATACCTTTTCATATTTGCTAAGACGCATCAGCAAGACAGTTAACTTGCCTGCATAAACATCTATTTTTAAATCAATCCTAAAATCTGAGTCAACTGATAATGGTGGCTATCTAAATTCAGTGACACCATTAGCCTCACTAAATGACTGGGGCATTTAGATAAACAACTCTAAATTTGATTAAGTCTTCCCACTCATAAATTTTCTCACAATATAAGAAAAAAAAGTTTGACACAGTTTGTTAGGATTCCCTGCCTTGTGAATCTTACACTGAGTTAAGAATGTGCTGTGCAAACAAGGATTATTTTAATCTCCTGATGACGACATCAACCTTCCTTTAAGAGCTGTTATAAGCTGATGTGATTAGGACCACAAGGAAAAGCTTCAGTGACTCTGAAAATTAGTGAATGGTGAGATGGTTTTAGCTTGTTATCCTTGAGTTGTCTCCTAAGCACATAAACCACCATGTAATAACTAACATCACAGCTTCAACAAGCATTTACTTTGCAACATTTGCCACAGGTCAACATCTATCACATCACTGAGTCCAATGAATCATTTGGAGATACAATCCCGTTTGCGCTTTTCATAGACTGGAATCTCAGCACTGCAGGGTAGTGTCCTGCCACCCAAGGGAAACCCCCAGTGCCCATTCAAACAATTTGCTTTCGGCTCCATGCTTTCTATATTCATTACTGACTGAGACATAGTCTGGGGTACTGACACACTGGGCTTCTTCCGTGCCCTCTGAAGCAAGTGTGCTTGGCTCCCAGACTGGCAGCACCCACATCATCTGAGAACTTTCTGCTCCAGCGCACCTAGAATGTATTTTAGTGAGCTCTGCAGGTGACCAAAATTCAGGTGAACATTTAGAACTCCTGCACTAGAGTAACAGGATGTTATTTTGCTATAAACAAAAACTTCTGTTTTGCAGAACTAGGGAAAGAGCCCAGAGCCTGACTGTAGGGCAACTCTTCTGCCACTGAATTGACGCTCCTACCTCACACCTAGAAGTTGTTATTGGAGTAGTACAGTTTTTTAGCATCCTATGTTTCCAAGCTGATGTATCTAATGGAACATATCAATGTTATTTACAATGGTACAAAGCTTTAAAAAAAATATTAAAGGTTTACGCTAAAGTATGTTTCAATTCTTAGTAAACCATTGATGCAGATTTAGCAGAAAGTTTGAGTTGCAAACAAAACTGAACATGATTAATTAAAACTTCATATCATTATACAGCCAAAAATTGATCTCTTAATTGTCATAAACAGATTTATTAATCTCTGTAATCAAAATGAAAAAAAACTAAGCTGGTTCCCTGATTTATTTTTATTATTTCCTGGTCTGGAATGTGTGTCATCTATGCAGTCATACCTGTGTAGACATGATGAGGAATGAACAGCTCATGGATGAGAGCCTGCTACACAAGGCAAACTAGTGGGTATGTTCCAGAGAAGGGATAAAAATGAGCTGCCAATGTCTCCTGTAGTACAGCCTGTGTGATTAGCATGCTAAAAAGAAAGCCTGATAAAATAGAAAGATGCTTGGTTTTTTGTTTGTTTGTTTTTTGTTTTTTGATGTGTTATCAACCCCAGGACTTCCCACACGTAGAAGGAATGAATTTTATTAGAAAGAGACATAGTTCAATTCCTGCACAGAGACATAATAGATATCAAGAGTAAAGTGAGGGACAAGATAATATGCATACACACTTTCTACCAAAAACAATACAGGAATCAGGTTTATTGTGTGATTTATATTGTTTCTTTTTTCTTAATTTCAATAGGATGATGAACTTCCTTTCTATGATTATATAGATCATAAAACTGTAGGGTTAGAATCTGCCAGTGTCCCTCAGTATTTTAATATAGCCACAGTTGGGTATGAGATAAGAAAAGTATATGGAGTCCTGTATGATAGCAGACGCCTCCATTTGGAATGCTGGGTTTTTGATAAAAGTTCAAATTTATAGGAAAAGACACCATCACAGAGCAGCACAGAATTTTCCTGAACTACATTTCATGGATGTCACTGTCATCAGCTCCTCTTCTTTTTGACATAGACAATGATGGACTAGCATTTGCCAAGTGTTTGGAAATAAGAGATTTAATTACATGAGGTCATAGAAAATTTTGGTTAAAATAAGTAAAAGAATTTGGAAAAAAACAAACCCATTAAATCAGTATCATAAAACCATACTCTCAACTTATTCCCAGCAGAGAAAACACAAATGTAATCAATACCTGTGACTGCGCGTTGATATTGGCTCCTTCTTTAACTAGCACCTTGACAACTTCCGCTTGTCCGGCCAGTGACGCAATGTGAAGAGCAGTATTTCCCTTCTGTTTGGACAGAGCAGATTAGAAAACGTTACAGGTTTCCAAATTGTTGTAGAAACCAAAACGTACAAGCACTTTCAAGCTTATTCATATTTCAAATTATTACAATCTGGTATTTTGTCAAGGTAAACCATTCACTTCTATCAAGACCACCTTGTAAAGGATTTTTTTAACATCTAAAAGTTGGTAATCTCCTCCAGCATCTCACTTCACTGCCTTTTGTAATACTGGTAAGGACTGAATTTTAACAAAACCAGTTTGTGAATGTTGTGCCTGTGACAGTTCCTGTAGAATTCAAGGGATTTTACAAAAAAAGCAGGGGAAGGGTACTATTAAAAAAAATACAAATTTGAAAATGTTCCTTGAAGCATTGCTTTTTACTTGTGCAAGTAAGTAAGGAGGCTGGAGAAACGGCTCAGTAGTTAAGAACATGTGCTCACAGATACCACACCCACATTAGGTGGCTTACAACCACCTGTAACTCCAGCTCCAGGACACTGGGTGTCCTGATCTAGCCTCCTCGGGCACCTGCACATATGTGCAGATATGCACAAGATGCTTGTGCATACACACACACACACACACACACACACACACACACACACACACACACAATTTATAAAATAAATCTTTCAAAAAAGCAACTGGGGACTCTGAGAGAGTGGAGAAACTTTTCTCAGAGTTATGTTTCTACCTACAAGGGCATACATTTTTGCTCAAAATACTTCAGAAATTAAAAAGTAAATTCCATATCAATGATAAAATTACTTATGATTTCTACCACTTGCTACATCAAAAATTAATATAAGTCAACACTGATCAAAGAAGATAAAAAATGTGATTAAGAGGAATAATGAAAAGAGAAAAATTAAAACAGAAAAATAGATTTTTGAACCATAAAGTTCAATTCTCTTTCTCTTTCTGCTACCAGATCACTGTAAAGCCACTATCCACTCAATATTTGTGGGACTCCAGCTCCTCTCTTAAAAGATTTTTTTCTTTCTCCAGAAAATTCTACAGCTCTAATCTAGGATTAAAAGTAAACCAGAGCTGGGTGTGATGGCTCACACTTTTAATCCCAGCACTCTGGAGGCAGAGGCAGGCAGAACTCTGTGAGCTCGAGGCCAGTCTGGTCTACAAAGTGAGTTCCAGGACAGCCAGGGCTACATAGAGAAACCTTGTCTCAAAAAATAAAACGACAACAACAAAAAACGTAACAAAATCAGAACTGGGCATGGTAGAGCACACCTGAAATCTCTGTACTAATGAGGCAGATTCAGGGACACCCAGAGCCCCAGAGCACTTGGGATCCACAGTTGAGATCCTTGTTTTTAAAAGGCAGGAGATTGGTGATAGTGCAGCTTCCTGGCATGTGCGAGACCCTGGGCTTGATCCCAAGCACTCCACTAACCCCCCACCCCCACCCCCAAAAAACAACAGAATACAAAAGAAAAGAAAAAGGAAGAGAAGGAGAAGGTAGTGGAGGTGAGGTGAGAAGAGAAATAACCTATAATTTTATAATGCCAGCAGACTTCACTTTAGAAAGAAAAAATAAAAGTAGTAACAAATATTTAAGCAACCAAAGAGTGGTGGGTTTAATAAATATATTATGCTAATATGGGCGACTCAAGGGCGGGAAATACTTTTATCTACATTAAAATCAGCATTCCAATAATTCTAGTAATTGAATCCATGACTCAAACGACCCAAAAGTTGTCTCACAGTAGAGCATAAGGGATCTGGCATATTCATATCAAACAGAATGAATACAAGAAAAAACATATCAATTTAACCAAAGCATGAAAATGATCTGTTCATTTCATTGAGAAGAGTCATATCAGTTGAGATGTTTGTTTTTTAATAACTTGACCTTAGGAAACAGGTACAAGTGTCTACAGAAGATCATGGTGAGTTAGGCTTCTTTGTTAATCAAAGGAAGAAAGATAGTACATTAGGAACCAGATCTGGGCTTCCAGACTTCCTAAGTATCACATCCAAGTCCTGAAACAAAGCGGTCCAAATGCTGCAGGGTAATGAAGAAGGTTTCAATTCTATTTCTGAGTTGTCAATAATCCACAGCAAACTTGTGAATAACTGGAAAAGGCTTTAAACCTCTCCCTCTTCAAAAACCAAACAAATTACTATAAATTAAAAACAAACAAAAAAACTCTTCCTCATTGTTAAGAAATAAACTCTATGGGCAGGAGCGGTACCTTAGTGGCAGAATCCACGGAGGACCCTCTTCCCAGCAGCTCCTGCACGAGGCCCACATGACCTTCCTTGGCTGCCAGATGGAGAGCATTGAGTCCATTCTGAGAGAAGAACAAGTCAGGCTTAGAAGCGGAGAAATGAAGAGGAGACAGTGTGCTAATCATACTCAAACCCAATCCAGAACAGACGCACGCTCATGTCTTCTCTACTTTTCTTTCTTTTTAAATTTGATTTATTTACTTTTTTTGTATTAACTGGAGTCTATTTCCATTCAGAGAGATGAATTTCCAGAGATAGAGGTACAATGATAATTGCACATTAGGAACAAGGTTCAGAGAACTTCATATCAACAAGCTTGTACTTCTTTAATTAGAAAGTACAAAAATATGGGGCTGGAGAGAGGTCTCTGCAGCAAAAGCACTTGCTGTGAAAGTTTGAAGCTCTAAGTTCAGATCCCAGTACCTCAAGCTGGGTGTTGGGGCTGAGGACATGGTTCGGTGGTTAAGAGAAAGGCTGATCTTCCAAAGGGCCCAATTCAGTTCCTAGCACCCACATCGCAGCTCACAACTGTCTGTAACTCCACTTCCAGGGTTTCCCATTTACTCTTCTGGCCTCTGTGGACACCAGGCATACATATAGTGCACAGACACACACGCCGGCAAAGCTGTATAAAATATTAAAGTGATAACTAACAATAGGTATTGCTACATATCATCTGAAGCCCAAGAACTCACAGGGAACAGGACAAGAAGACCCCTGAGCTACCTGGTGAACAGCATAGCCCCTGCTTCAGTGAGAGACTGTCTCAACGGAATACGGCAGAGAGTGCTACAGCAAAACACCGCAGGGCCTTCTTTGGCCTCTGCATATGCACCAGCGTGTACAGTACACACAAATGTGCACATATGCCACACTCATACACATACGCACACATATACAAAACATACACACACATACACATGTAAGTGTTTTTCTAATGAGAAAATAAAGAGAATAATTCCTAACTATTTACTGTGTTAAAGTCAACACTCTGTCCAATATTGAAGATATGGTTTTTCAATAAATCTTATTATTAATAAATGATAGAAAATCCCTTTTACAAAGTGATTAAAGGCCAAAAGTTACTGAACTCTACAGTGATAGTATTATACTTAAAATAAATTTAGATCCCAAGAGCCTTTTCTTTAAAGAAAAAAAATTATCTTAGAATCTCTGATACTGTCATATCCAGCTTCCACCTACCTAAATTCCTAAAATCTAACTATGTACTACAGCACTGGGGGGAAGAAAAGTCACCTAATTTGACCCATAAATTCAATGTGATATTTGTTAAAGTACCAATGACATTTACACAAATCTTCTCCTAAAATTCAAGAAATCACAAAAGATCCAAAATAGCCAAAACTGATCTCAAAATATAGAACAGAGTTTGAGGAACCCAAATAGCATGGTGTGGACATAGAAAGACACATGGATTTGCAGGGTGAATAAGAGCCCAGGAATGAATCGATGCACTTACAGTCAGTTGATTTTTGACAAGAGTGTCAAGAATACACATTTGGGAAAGATAAGCCTTTTCAAGCAATAGAACCAAAAAGATTCAAAAATACAAAAGAGAGTGAGGCAAGTTCCAGGTATCTCACCAGTTACCAAAAACAACACAAAATAAATTGAATTATAAGACCTGAAACTATAAACCTATTGGGAAAAGTGTGGGGAAATGCTTCATGACTTTGGACTGGACAGGAGTTTTTAGGATTAATCTCTCAAAAGTATAAGCAACAAAATCAAAAATAGAAGAATGGGATCAGTTCACACACACACACACACACAAAAAAAAAAAAAAAAACAGGAAACAACCAATCAAGTGAAAAAAAGTTGAGAAAATGTTTGAAAAACACACATCTGAGAGAGGTGATTTCCAAATGCATGAAGAACTCAAAGAATTCAATAGTAAGACAAGCAAGCATAAAAACCTGACAAAAATGAGCAAGACACTTAAATGGACAGTTCTCGAAAGCAGACATACAATGGGCAGCACATATGCGATAAAATTCTAACTACTAGAGAAATGTGAATCCAAACTATGGATATTAAAGTATTCCTATCAGAATAACCAGTGCCCATAGGAAGAAGACAAAAATGGCATGTCAGTAAAGATGTAGGGAAAAGTGAACCCTTACACGTTGTTGTGAGGGAGGAAAATCAGTGCAGCCAATATAGAAAATGGTATAGGGTCTTCAAAAAGATTAAGAACACAACTATTGAATAACTCAGCAGTATCACTACTGAGGGTAACAAAGGAAATGAATCAGTATGCTAGAAAGATCCCTGCACCTCTGTGCTCCGAACAACATCATTCACAGTGTCTAAGAAGTAAGAATCTCTCAAGTGGTCATAGTGGAAGAATGGGTTTTAAAAAATGATACGCAATAAAATATTACTCACCCATAAAAGTATAATGATCATTTGTGACATGAGCAAAACTGCAAAGACTTGTGTTAATGGAAATAAGCTAGGCACAGAAATATAAATGCATGTCAGTCTCTTGTAGAATCTGGAGATTGACTTCATAGAAGTTGAGTAGAATGCTGGTCACCAGGGGTTGGGGAGGGTGGAGAAGAGGGCAGGATGGAGACACACTGGCCAATGGGCACAATGTGGAGTTAGAGAGAAGGGATAATTTCAAAATAGCCAAAAGAAAGTATTGTAAGCATTCTCAAAAGAATAAACAGTCATTGTTGGGGTAACAGATAAGGTAATTACTGTTATCCATCATTACACAACTATACACATGTTGAAACCACTTCCTGCACCCCGTAAATATGTACAATTATTGTGTGCCAATTAAAGATAAAATAAATTACCTAAAAAGAAGAAGAACCATTTAAAATATCACTAAATATACTGTGTATTAAACTGACAAAGTTTGGAAGTAAACCTTATCAAACATACAGGAGAACCAAATATAAACAAACATAACATGCTTTAAGGTAAAGATGTGTGGTCACTACATAAGAATCTGTAGTCGAGATATAATATATGAGAGATGGATAAATAAATAAAATTATCCCAATGGGTTAATTAGGCTTTGTGCTTCATTAAAAATAAAATAACATCTGTTTTGTTTGTCCTTCCAAACAGACTCCAGGTATCTCCCTTAGTTTAACTTTGAGTAGCTGGTGAGATTAGGACCACATGGCTTCATGGCTCTGGTGTACTCACTGACATCTAAAGAGGTAAGGGGATTTTGGAACCTGTGACCAGATTTTTATAAAATGTAACAAAGGAGCTGACAACATACTAAATATCTGAAACAGATGGGATTTTCTGACCCACTGAGTTCACTCAGTATACCAAAGATGTCATTCATATTAATTGTTCATTAGTTACTAAACAAATTGGGGATTTTTTCACTCTTAGGACCACATTAAGGAAAGTGTTGCATTTTAAATTTGTTTTGCTCTTTTTATTCAGTGTCCAGACTCTAGAATAAGAGATGGAAATAAGTACAATCTACTTCATAAATAGTGCTCCTATTCTGAGGACAATGGAGAGAAAGCAATGTTCCCATAGGTGGGGCTAGCATAAAAATGCAATTAAATACAATGATATGTAAGAGCTTTTCATTTCTCTAGTGTCATTTTCTGGATATTTTGCATAGCATTTCATTGTTTTTCTCAAATCATTTAATGAAGAGTTTTATCAGGAATAATAACCCATGATCATTTACATAATGTAACTATTTTGAAAACTGGGCCAGTGTTATTTTTAATTGTGCAGTGTTGTATTTGGTGTAAAAGTGTAGGTGTGCATTTGCTTGTTCAGGTTCCAATGAATGTATGTGCGCTGAGGCCAGAGATCGAAGTCTGGTATATTTCCTAAGATGCTCTCCATCTTTGTGGGGTTTTTTTTAATTCTTTATTCATTTTACAAACCTATCACAGTTCCCCCTCCCATTCCTCCTCCTGCTCCCCTGCTCCTTTTCCCTACTTCTCCCCCTATCCATTCCTCCAAAAGGGTAAGGCCTCCCACAGGAAGTCAGCAAAGTCTGGTACATTCATTTGAGGCAGGACCAGACTCCTCCCTGCTGCAGCAAGGCTGAGCAAGGCATCCCACCATAGGTAATGGGCTCCAAAAAGCCAGCTCATGTACCAGGGATAGATCCTGATCCCACTGCCAGGGGCTCCTCAAACAAACCAAGCTATACAACTGTCTCCCACATGCAGAGGACCTAGTTCGGTACCATGCAGCCTCCACAGCTGTCAGTCTAGAGTTCATGAGTTCCCAGGAGTTTGGTTCAGTTGTCTCTGTAGATTTCTCCATCATTATCTTGACACCCCCCCCCCACCCCACCTTGTTCATATAAATCCCTCCTCACTCTCTTCAGCTAGACTTTCAGAGCTCAGCCTGGTGCTTGTTTGTGGATCTCTGCATCTGCTTCCATCAGTTACTGGATGAAGGCTCTATGATGGCAGTTAGGGTACTCACCAATCTGATTACAGAGGAAAACCAGTTCAGGCACCCTCTCCACTATTGCTAGTAGTCCTAGCTGGAGTTTTTTGAGACAGGGTTTCTCATGCAACCTGAAGCTCTATTGACTCAGCTAGGCTTACTCACCAATGAGCTTCGGCTTCACCTGGGCTCCACATGCATCCCTTTGCATTTAATAAATAAGTAATATTTAAATAAGTGTTTAAAAATTAAACATCTAGTGCCAGGCGGTGGTGGCGCACGCCTTTAATCCCAGCACTCGGGAGGCAGAGCCAGGCGGATCTCTGTGAGTTCGAGGCCAGCCTGGGCTACCAAGTGAGTACCAAGCAAAGCTACACAGAGAAACCCTGTCTCGAAAAACCAAAAAAAAAAAAAAAAAATTAAACATCTAGTTCCCCAATAATCGGGAGATGTCTAGATGCCCTAGCAACATATTTTTCAAACATAATACATTGAGATGATTATCAATATGCTCTGTTTAAAAGAGAAGGCTCAAGGAGTCGATAAGTGGGAAAGAACTTGCTCAGCGGATGTGACACAATTGGATACATCGCTGGGGGTGGGATCACATTTGAGTACATCTTTATTTGGAAATTGTCACTTCTATCCTTTTGCTTAATTCTGACCTCTCACTCCACCTAAGGCTACATACAGAACCTGAGAGCTTGGAAGGACCTTTGACTTTATCTAGCACTGTAAGGTGCCACCAATGTAACCCCAGGCCTGAGACCCAGTCACTCTGATAAATACTGATGGATGAATGAATGAAAGACAGCATAAAGAGATTGTTTTGGTAAGGATTATTTTTTGTAAATATTGAAAACTGATGTATTTGAAGTAAAAAGATAATAGACATTATAGTGAGAAGATTTTGTATGCCAGGGTTTTGTCTAAATAGGATTAGAGCTTTGGGGTTTGAAGATATTTTTTCCAGATGTTTTAGGTCTACTAATGAAACAAAGACTTGCTCTGCTAAAGACATCTCTTCTCTAAAGCATGAGGTCACATAATTCAGTAAGCTTCTTACTCGAGGCCAGTGATTGGTGTATTAACTCACAGATCTCTCTGTGCGACTTTCTGTGATGCTCCACTCTGTGAACTTCTTTCGAAGACCAGAGAAATGAGGTATCACTTCACTTTGCTTGCTCTCCTGAAATTCTGTCTCTTTTGGTTTAAAAATAGGATCTTCAGACTAGAGAGATGGTCATGCAAGTATGAGATCCTTCATTCATAGCCTGAGCATCCATGTAAGAAGCTGAGTGTACCTGTAATCCACTGCTGGGGAGACACGGTGGACAAAGGAGGCTCCCCGGAGTTCATAGGCCAGTCACCTAGTGAAATCAATGAGGTTCTGTGATAGACCCAGTCTCAAAAAGTAAGGGGGACATCAACAAAGGAAGACAACTGATGTAGAACTGTGGCCTCCACACATATGTACATATACCACACAAGTGTGCACACACACACACATATATATACATACACAAGATCTTTTTGGTAATCACTTGTACTGCACTAGAATTTTCCTTTTGATAACTTTAACTTTAATGTTTTCTTTAAAGAAAAACTTGATGCCTATCTTTATTACAGGTTAAAACAAATTTAAACTTTTTTTCTTTTGAAATTTTTATTTATTCTTCTGTCATGCAAAACATCCCAACTGCAGCTTCCCCTCCCTCTACCCTTTTTAAATGGCATTACCAGCTGAGATAAAATGGGGGAAGATTTCTCACCACAAGTTCTTAATTTTTTAAACTATAGCAAATACATGCTAAAAAGCCCTTACACTGATCTCTTAGCATTGGAACTTTAACTAAAAATAGAATTAGTCAGAAACAGCATTTGTTCAATACATGTTGTCATAAACAGTGACTTAGCACATGGCCATGACTTGGTGAGTTAAAGTGCCTACCACCAAACTTGACAACCTGAATTTAATCACTGGGTTCTATGTGCTAGAAGAAGAGACGCCTGAGAACTGTCTTCTGACCTCCTCGGGTCTGCTGTGGCACACTTGTGCTTGTGCGCCCATGCACACACGCGCGCACACACACACACACACACAAATAAATAAGTAACATAAGAAATGGCTACTTAATATTAATTGATTTAACTGTTTTATCTTGTGAAGATGAAGTAGCATCGAGGTTATCAGAGTGCACAGTGATAAATTCCACTTAATCATACAACTCAGGTAATTTATTGAGAATACATTCACCACTGTTATTTTGCTGGTAGGTCCTGTGGATCATTGTCCTGAAGATCAAACTTCCCACAGGCACCTTAATGATACTGTAGTGCATCATTGACACCTGGTAACACTGGCCACATTTCACAGGATTTTTCACTTTTGAAAAATATGTTTCACATTGCTCAAGGACCAGGAAGGAGAGAGGCCCAGAGACTGGACAGCCTTCATGTTTGGGTGGAAACACAAGACAAGCCCTAGAACTTTCCCAACGGGGGTTCATTCACATGTTTGAGGACTAATTGTTCTTTCCACATCAAAACATAAAACATCAGTTTCTGTGTTTACTAGAACTCTTAACACATGCTTATTGAGTTTAGCTGAAACAAAGAATTTTCTGGGACAATTTACTTGAGACATTCAAGATTCATTCCCCAGATATCAGTATAGACACATAGTGAGATCATTAAAAACCTTTGCGTCTGGAACATGTTATCTCTATTCCCTGCAGAAAGGGCTTCACTGCATTATGGGATAACACTCACTTCACATTTGGTTTTTACGTAAGGTGGATATGGACATCCATCTGAGCAACATTCATGGCTTTGTGTGCACAGCCCATTCTCTCAGTTAACTATTGCTGTTCTCTGAAATGAGAACAGAAGTCTCCCTGCTTCTTCTTACTGTCCTTTAATTTTGAAAGAGAAGCATAATTCAGTGTTTGTCTTTTTTGCTAGTTACCAGGAAATGGAATAGATTCAACCTCTGTCTGAATTAAGGAACCAAATTTCCAACCCTTCCTACTTCTTCCTTTGTTTTGTGAGTTTCGTTTTTAATGACACCATAATCACAATACCTGTGAGCATGCATATATACATACTGTAAGCATGCCAATAATTTATTGAGGACATTTTGTGTTCCTTTTTCATCTCAGCACAGCACTGTGCTAAGTGCTTTCACACTGATTTTGTTATGAGCCCTGCTCCCTAGAGTTGATAAGTAGAAAGTAATTATACTTTATCAATACGATGGTTCCTTTTAAAGAGATACTAATGACTCAAGATGCTAACAAACTCTAGCTTTAAAAAAATCCTTAAATTTTTAATATAAAGAACTAAAAGTAAATATTTAAAACATAAATCTAATACCACTTAAACTTGAAAATAGTGGACTAAACAATGAGTTAAAATCATGAGTACACCAGTGTGTGTGTGTGTGTGTGTGTGTGTGTGTGTAGGGGGGAAGAGATACTGTACTGCAGCAAATCTGAAAGAAAAGAGATGAATACACAATAAAAGGAATTTCCAAATAATGATTGAAAGTACCAGCTGTTACTGAGATCATAGGAAAGGACAGGAAGTCTTTCTGTCTGTGTGTTTGAAAGGACAGAGTTTTTCATTTGTGGGCAACTATTAAGCTTTTCTCTTTTTTTCTATTTCCTTACTTTTATTTCCTTTTTTTTAGATTATGGTTAATTTCAAAAGTATTAAGATGTTGCTGGGGTTAAAGCAAGGTTGTCGTCTGTCACGACACTCCTGCACACCAGCACTGTGGCTTTGGGCAGCTCACTGGCCTCTCCACCCTCTGACTGCAAAGTCTCTTGTCACATCTGAAACAATGACAATGGAAGCGTCTGACATAAGAGACGCTCTTCTGAACAACAGGATGATAAATATAAAAGTGTAAGGCCACCAGTTACAGGCTTCATATCCATTGTTTTGGTAAGGGAAAGATGCAGGGGTTAGGGTCCCTTGAGCTGCCTGTTGATCCACACATTGCTGGACAAACGCTAGTTCCTTCATCCTCAAAGCTGGATCAGTCGTCACTGGACACTGTAGTGCCGCTTAGCCAGAAAATCAAAAGGAAAGTAACAGCTGGGCAGATGGCATGTGAGGTCAAATTTCAGTGTCCATTTCCCAATTGCCTTAGGATAATAATATCATAATATTTACTTCAGTGATACACTTTTATGAAAATATTTCTTGACCGCCAAAAGACTAAACTTTTGCTGGACTTTGTAGTCAAATTAATAACAAGTTTGGAGATCAGTTATGACTATGTACTTCACCTGCTGTAGTCATCCCATTTAAGTTGAACCTGCCTTTAAGAAAACAATGTAATCAATGTTATTATGCCTTGGATTTCCTATGCAAACAGCTTTTATAACCCCAGTAGAGCTTTAAAAATTTAGATTATGTACTCTTCCATGCCTCTGACCCATTATAATGTATGTATGCATGTTGTGGTAATCATTTGCTGAAGGCAGCCAACACGATGAAAGCCATCTCAAAACAAATATCTACCGGAAATGTTGCACACAACGTGTGACTGTAGCTTAGTGACTTCTGTTCTCAGTGGTGAGTGCTATCCGGGGTCAGCTGGAGTCAGTAAAACAACTACTTGCCTTGTAAAGCTCTGGTAAAGACTTCTATACAGAGCCCCTCCTCCCTTTCTCACAGCACGTTTTCTGTGGTGTTCAACAAACACGGAAGAAAGCCTTCGGTTAGGGAGGGGCATGGCAGGTTCCAGACATATCAATCAGGCCACAGGGACAGAGAGAACAGACACACACAGCAGAGAGATGGCAGATATGCCAGCAACCACAACTACAGACAGAAGGCAAGGCGGAGCGGAGAGAATTCAAACCCGGGCTTGCTCTTGTTTAAAGTAAGCCCAAGGAGAAGTTGCTTTATTTTCACTCTTTATGTCACATCAACACACTCTGGTGCCCTCCAAGGTTACCTTCAATGAGTAATTGAGGCAATTGACAACAAATAAGTTTTCCACACATAAACTGAAACATTGTTTTTATGTAAATCATGCAAACCAAGCAGGCTACAAAATAATATTTCAAAAATAATCTGAGGCTGAGAATAATTAATTTTGATAATGGAATGTTAAAAATGACATATCAACACATGTTCAAGAAGTACTTATTTTATATACTTTATCTTAGAGATTTTTTTTTAAATGTTGTGTGTATGTTTGTGTGTCTGACTATATGTGCACCACGTGTATGGGTGGCCCCAGAGGCTGGAAGAGAGCATCAGGTTCCCTGGACCTGGAGTTACAGGCAGTTGAGCGCTACCTGACATGGAACTGAGCATTTGTCCTCTAAAAGAGCAGCAAGTGTTCTTAACCACTGAGCCATCTCTTCTGCTGCTATATAATTTATTATACAAGAATACTCGTATGAATGGTTAAGTGATATTCTAAATGTACAAAGAAAAAATGTTCTAAACACAAAGGCATTAGGAGATACTGTAGCACTAAATCCTAACAAGGGCAATAACAGTCCATTCTTAATCCCAATGGCCCGGTCCACCAGGCAAGAGACTAAGTCTTAGGATGCTGGAGTCAGGGAAACAGGATAGTCTTAATATTTGTGAGGAGAACTACAAGTTTAAATGTAAAAAATAAAAAGAAGCAGACACTAGCATGGTGACTGATCAGTGTGCGTGAACCTAGTGGTGATATCGACGAGATTCTTGTTGAACATACACTTATAAGATTGTAACATGACTTGAACACACCACATCAAGGTGTAGACGCACTTCAGCAGTTACTTATTCACCTGTCAGTTTTACTGCGTCAAGTATAGATTTATTTCTAGCAACAGTTTGAGCATCTGTCAATCACATTGAACAGGCACAATGAAGCAGTGTTCTCAAGATAAATCTTTGATAATGGTTTCATGTATGTCAATGTTGATAAAGTAAAATGAACTGAGTTTTTGAAACCATCAATGAATATTCACCAAGGTCTTATTTTAAGTCATTGGGTTCTGCAGCCCTTTGATCACCAAGAGAGCTGTCAGTTTTGATACTACAGTTTTGGAATAATGCTATTTCTATATATCATTTAAAATGCCTAAATATACTGTTGATCGTTTCAAAATGAACTAGTCTATTGCTTTTCTGTGTGTGTCAGAAATGTAACTAGCACTCAATGGCTCTGTAAAAAAAAAAAAATTATTACCATCTATTCTTCTTGAGGTTTCATCCACCATTTCATATAAGCATATAAAAGCAGTCCACAGACAAAAAGCTCATGAAGTCAGGAAGAGAAGTAGTGAATGGGGCACAATGAAAACCCAATATCAAGCAAACTGCTGCCTACTTTTTAATAGAAATTTGATGGGAGTTCTAAACAAGAAGACAATATAGCATAGTTTCTATCCCCTGGTAGCCTATAAATGTGGTGCTTAAGTAATAAAAATCAACTAACTACTACATAGACATCAATAATTTCATTTCCATATCTCTGGATAATCTACTTTGCTAATCCTACAGGCCTACTACTCTGACTTTTACATATCAGAAAAGCTCAACTAATTTATATAATTTCTTTAACTATAGTAAATATAAATTTTGGTGGGAAGCGATTAAAATATATGAGTTCAAGGGAAAGTTCAGAAGAAATGGTCACTTCTTTTTCTTTTTTTGTTTTTTGAGACAGGGTTTTTCTGTATAGCCCTGACTGTCCTGGAACTCACTCTGTAAACAAGGATGGCCTCGAACTCAGAGATCTGCCTGCCTCTGCAGGACAATAATGGAGAAACTTGGCTCCCATGCTCCCCAACTATGGGAATGGTGCCTTATCTGTGATAACGAAGCTCTCTCAAAGCTGCAATGCTAGTTTCCATTATGATGAGTTGAGTTGGGCATTTCCTATTCCCAATTTATGTTTACTAATAAAAGTATTTCTTTATACAAAGATTTATTTTTTTAAACTATTTGAATTCCAACTTTGGAAGTCTGGAACTCTGGAAGTTAGTGTATGAGAGAAGCCTGGTTCCATCAGTAGTCACCTACTCAATAGTTCAGAGTTCTGATGCTTGACTCTGAAAATTTGAACTCACTTCATTTCTTTGATATTTTCACATAGTCTTACTCCTGTGGTTAAATTAATTTTATGAGAAATTAATTATCGATAGATTATTTAGTGAATAACTTAGTAAGTGTTAAAATAAGATATTCACATAAATCTCAAAGGAAAACTACTTTATCTACTTATAATTGCCATATTTTAAAGAGGTTTAACTATTTGACTTAAAGTGGACTCAGTATTTAAATAATAGCCAAAGCTTACTCTAGCTTTTTCCTATAATTAAGCACACAATTGCGTTAATTCATCTAATCTTGAAATTAAATCCATAAGATATGAACTAACTGGTGACTGGTGGTGAGAAACCACACTCAGCCTGCCCCTCCCTGGTGTAATCCTACTCTACTCCGTAGAACTCCGCTTTCCCTCATTCTTATTTGCAATTCTAATTAGTAAGAAATAGCTCAGACTCTGAAAATTATTTCCTAAGCTTTTAGAATTACATGGCTCAAATGTGTCAGTGTGATAAAAAAGAATATTAAAGTGGATTACAGAATTCTGTGGTATCAAATGAATACTAAACTTAGCTGGTTTTCATTTAAAAGTAAAAATGAAAGGATGATGTTACAGTGGCTGATCGCTTAGGTTTCTTACAGTAATAAAGTACTATGGTTCAAAGGACAGATGGTAATCAATGACAACATGCTTCTCCACTTTTTTTTTTAATTTTATAAACTGCGTTATTTGAAAAACTTGCAAATAAAGACACCACACACCAAATCTAACCAGTCCCAAAGACTATACAACTCAAGGATCATACAAGTAGAGCAAGCATTCAGAATGGAAGCTGTAGAGCTTCACTTAAATTTTATGCATTCACTGTTGAATATATTGTATTCACTTGTTCTACACCAAAAATGAAAAAGCCATGACAGAGCTGATACTAGAAAACAATTAGCTATTTGTCTTCCTTCACAACTCATGTCCATTACCAGCATTTGATCCTTCCTCATTCCCTAACATTTAGCCTTTCTTGGTCTTTTGTCTACATGTTCCATTGTACCTTTTTATAGACATAATCCATTAAATAACCTTTCATATTTGTGTCACTAACTTTTAATATATCGAGCGAAGTATTTAAAAGGAGGGAGTTAAAAACCTGAATTTTCTGAAGAGAATTTTTCACAGTTGATAATAACAGACCGTGTATCTGCCTAGACCCTTCCTATTGGTGGGAAGTTTTACCACATACAGCAGAATGACAAGATGTCTGGAAATGAGTATATTTATTAAAAATATTTTTAGCAAAATTCAGAGGCAAGTATGTTAGCATTTGTCCGGAATCTGTACATCAGTAATTCTAGAATGAGTGCACTATCTGTCCTCAACCACCACAGTCAGGATTTGTTCTCCCAAGTGAAAGTGATTACAGCGTGAGGGGTTATAGGTGATGCATTAGAGGCCTGGCCATCCTTTCTTTAAAGTAGAGCAGGATGTTGTGAACAATTTGTACTGTGTACAGTACAGTAATGAGTATGTAGTTGGCATGTAATAAAAGTCAATAGCATTTGATATCAAAAGGTATTATTGATTCCCACTCCATAGCTATCTAATTTACTACTCAGAATGAGTTAAGCAATTGGTCCAATATCCAGTGTTCACTCAATCATGTATTTACTGAATATTAATTGGACACATGTCATGCATAAATTCCTAGGTCATTTAACAGTATATTGCATACTAACAGTAACTTCTAATGTGTAAGTTTTAGTTTATTAGTCATTGTGACCTGATTCATGTAAGTCAGTGCTAGCCTCTCCCCACAAGCTTCACTTTACCCATATTTGCATTGGTATATTCCAGAACTTGTCTTCATCAATCTCTTGATCTTCCTGTGTTGCTAAGGTTTCCTGTTCCCATTGTGAGGCACTTATATTCTTTTCTGCATATTTCCAAAATTTTAACAGTGTGGGGTGAAGAGATGGCTCAGTGATTAAGAACACTGCTCTCCCAGAGGACCCCAGTTTGATTCTTAAAATCTACATGGTGGCTCACAACCATTTGTAGCTCCATGGGATCCAATACCTTCTTCTGCCCTTACAGGCACCAGCCATGTACATGGTACACAGATATATGCAGACAAACACTCAGACACATAAGATAAAAAATAATAACAATAAAAATGAAATATAAAATTTTAGCAGTGATGAAATTTGTTAATAAGACTCTAACGCCTTTTGTATAAACATGAAAGTCTCACTAAAAGTACAACTGTTTGAAAAAGAAAAAGAGCCAGGCGGTGGTGGTAGCGCACGCCTTTAATACCAACACTCAGGAGGCAGAGCCAGGTGGATCTCTGTGAGTTCAAGGCCAGCCTGGTTTACAGAGTGAGATCCAGCACAGGCACCAAAACTACACAGAGAAACCCTGTTTCGGAAAAAAAAAAAAAAAAAAAGAAAGAAAGGAAGGAAGGAAGGAAGAAAGGAAGGAAGGAAGGAAGGAAGGAAGGAAGGAAGGATGGAAGGAAGGAAAAAGAAAAAGGGAAAGAGATGTGTGCTTAGTATCTGAATGGCTAGTTCTAAGGAACTTGAATAACACATAATTTGAGAAACTCCTTGCTGTCTTGGATGGGCAACTTCATTCCCAGCTCCCTGATAATATGCTTCTTTTTCTTCTTGCTTTCCTCCTCAGTCTCCATTGGCACAAGTATACACTTTCCCTTATTTCTTAAAGGAAATGTTATGCTATAAATTATCTAACAAGCCTTTTCCCCCAGGGCAGAAACATCATTCATTCAGCCCACCAATGACTCTGCACATCCACTAAGGTTCAAAGATTTGTTTCAAACCAGGCACAACCTAGGACCTCTATACAAAGAACTTCCTTAGGGTGTGTGTGCACACACACAGGCATGTGCACACCCTTATTATCCAAGGTGTTTCCTTAGGGCCTCTTGCTTCTCTGAGCTTTGGGCTCTCATTCTATCCTTGAAGACCTTCCATTTCCGATGGAGGAAACTGAAAGGGAACAGTGTCTTTGCCATTCTTTTCACTATCCCACACATAACACACATGACCTACAACAAGCCATCATGTTACATACATTGTCATCTAGGAAACCAAATTATCACCTTGATTTTTGAGATTAAATAGAATTACACACACACACACACACACACACACACACACACACACACACACACACACACACACATAGATACGTGGCTCTGGATCATGCTCATTATCAGTGTGATGGCTATTTCCTAATATGAAACCGCCAAATTATCTTTAATATATACATTTCTTTAATTTCTAGGAACTGGTTCACCACAACTTGAAGTGGTTAGCATTAAAAACAAGATTATCTTTTTATTTTCTGTTTCTTGTTCTGGGAAACAAAATGGCTAGCAATGGACCACCTTTGGAGAGGAAAGAAGTAGAGAGAGGAGGGAGAGAGAAAACTTCTTCAGAAGGGTGGAAATATTCTCTAAAGAATAAGAAAGTAGAATCTGAGTGGGCAAAATCTCAGCTGCTAAAAGGCCAGATGGCTGCTAAGGGCACAAAGGAAATAACCAAGGAGAGATGATGATGGACAGGAATGGCAGCTTTACCTCTCCTCATGCCCCTCCTGCATCTGGTTGTAGCTCCACAAGAATCATGGTTAGTACATGTTTTGATCCATGTACTAACATCCAACAGCAGAGATCAAGATGGAACTCTATAGAGATCTACAAGCAAGCCCTGGTTAGACTCCCCAACTCCTCCTCCATCCTCTCTTCCACTGTTTGTTCAGAACCTACCTGGAGTAAAACTGTCACTCCATTTCCCTCTGCTGGAGCCAGTCACTAGGCTAAACAAACAGTTCCTGTCTGCCTCTGTGCAGTCTTTTTCTGATTCTCTCTCTTACCAAGTCCCACTCCTGAAGCTTTATCCCAAGCCCTTTCACACACAAGTGCCCTGACCAGTAGCATCTCTCTATGCTAAATGTCTTCCCCAAACAGTCCTCTAAACCTTGTTCTAGCTGAAGCCTGAAGACACAGCGTTCCTGATGCTGCCGGAGCTAGGAATGCTTATTTGCCCACATTCCTACTTACTATCCTTGCTCCTTATTCTATCCTATCTTCAAACTCTCCCTCCTTGTTCACAAGCCTTCTACTATGTGCAGCCTGTGTCCCTAGCTCTCATTCCCCATTGTTGGAAGAGTTTAACTTCACTTCACCTCCGTGCTTTCCCACTTACTCATAGGTAAACATATCAAAATCCTTTGATTCCAGAATTCTTCTCTGCTGATAAGTGTTTTTCTTTACCTTGTGTACTCTCTCCAAGGTCTAGTTCTTGCCATTTCAGAAGATGAGGCCTTTCCTTCAAGATCTGTTTTACCATCCAATCCTTTGATCACCACTCACCCAAGGCCAGCAATCCTCCCACCTCTGATATCTAGAATCCATCCACTTATTTACCTCAGTGTTCTCCTGTCTCTACTCAGGACACATTCTGTGCAAGCTCTTTGTAATGATGTCGTGCATTTCCTTCCATGTATCCTAAGTTCACTTGTGTTTCTGTACCTTTCCCATAAATGCTTACTTAAACCACATTCCCAATTACATGCAATGCCATCTTCTGCCTGAACCTGACTTCAGAAGAACTCACATACACGTTACCTAGACTCACTAAAAATGCATGCTCATGAGCCTCAAGCAGGTCCTTAACATTGCTTGGCAATCACAATCATCACAGTGACCCTTGTGCATTTTCTCCTACTTTCCTGAATCAATCATTTCACACCTTTCTCCGTAACCTCCATCACCTCTCTCCTATAACTCAGCTAATAACTTTGACTCATTTCACTGAAAAACAAAGAAAGAAGGCAGTTAAAAGCTCCCACCCTACACCCACCTTTCTAGCCCCATCCCTATTCTACTTCCAACTTCACCCATATGCCCTTTCCCTCCTCAACTAGCTACAGCCCTAGGAAAGGACAACTTTCCTTTGTGTACCAGACCTGATCACGTTATCAGTTAATCAAGGAGTCCTTGGCCATTCTCCCATCTCTCTTTAGTTCCCACTCATCTCTTCCTTAAATCATTGGTTTCTTTTCTTTCCTTGATGATCTTTTCCATCAATAAAACAAAAATACCATCGCTTCTTTTACATAAACAGGAATGTGTCTCATGATCCCGTTTTCTCTTCCAGTTACTCCCTTGTCTCTTCTATGCTTTATAGAAAGGACAGAGTATATTTGGTCTGACCATTGTCCAGTGGATGAACTCCATCTGACTCACTCCACCCTCCACTGAAATTACACTGAGATCATCTCTTACTACCACAATGCTTCACATATTAATCAGTTCCTCTGCTTGTTTTGTCAACAACATGTTACAAAGTTGATCATTTCATAGACCTGAAAATAGCTTTTTTATTTGGCATTCAAGACATAAATCTCTCCATGTTTCCCTCCTACATCTTTGAGCACGCTTGCCCATTCTCATCTCCCTGAGTTCCCTGAGGTTCTGTTGTCAAACTCCCTTATTATTCATAGATACTCATAAATACTTTTTTTTGGTAATCCCATCCAGTTTGATAGTTTGAATATTGTCTATACACTAAACTGAAGTTTATATCTTTGCCCAAAGCTTCTTTTAGAAACTTCAGACTGAACATGTTTAACTACCCCATTTTAGATACCACATAGACAAACTTAAAATGTGCAAAATTGGCCATTCCTTCAAGCCTGCTCATCTCACAGACCTCTCTAACACAGCTCATGAAAAACCAACCCTCCTTTTTCCCATGGCAACCCCAAACTTCATTCTTCACCCCCTCTTCTCCCCCCATCCTGTATCAAATCCATCCGGAGGGCACAAAGCCCTCATGCTTACAGATAAGCACTAAGGAAACCAGGAATGTTAAACATGGGGATGTTGTCTCTTCAAAGGAAGAGATGTTTAACCTTTTTATCAGCCCAGAACGTTGGGAACAGATGTGGTTAGCAGCTTAATGACCTCTGTGCTATCGCTATTGCCAAGACACACCTGGCTCCCTCATACTCTTATGTTTACCTCAGTCTTCCTCCCTACACCTTCCTATTGAACATTGTTTCTCAGCTAATAGAACCCATCTTTACAGAAAAGGCCACATGTACTTTGAAAGGAATTTCAATGCAATGATGTCTTAAGCTTTGCTGTACTCACAGAATTGAGTTAATTATCACCAGGAAACATTTTTCCAAAACTGTGCTGTGCTTAAAAGGCCTCAAATAAACTGCCCTTGTGTCAGACTCTTGAAGTTTGAACCAACACTGGCTACTGAGTTGTGTTGAACCAGACTTCAATCTTTCTTCATGTGGGTCAACACTCTGTTGGCCATGATGTTTGCAGAGACTCCCACATCCATCAACAAACAGCTCTATCTTTAAATTCTACCTGGAAGCCAAACAGGGCTCATCACTTCTGCCTGTTGTCTTAGTGTAAAACAACACATTTCTCACCTAAAGCAATTTCCCTAGACTGTCCTTGCTTCCTTCTGTCTGGGTGCTAGTACTGGACCTTAGGTAAGCCAGTTTCTATCACTTCTTTCTTAAAAACTCTAATCACTTTTCTTATTTAGAATCAAAGCCAAAGATTATTTCTTAAATTAACCTACAAACATTCAATGCTGTAGCATTCTGCTCTCCTCCAACCTCTTCATGTTCTCCTTCTCCCTCATTTTATTTCAGACAGGCTGACCTCCCTGCTGATCATTGAACACATCACCATGTTCTGTGGGCTCTCTCATCAAGAGTTGTAAAATGTATTTCTTGGGAATGTTGCATGGCTTCACACTCAGCTCTGTTGGGTATTCATTGGACCATCTTGTCAACCATGACACATTGCTCTCCTTCCATTCTCTCCTCTTCTACTGCATGTTTCTTGTCCATGCCTTTTACTGCTTTTGTTTTTCCTTTCTTTCTTTCTTTCTTTTTTTTCCACTATGGGTCTTATTATTTATTTCTAGTTGGCTCTGAATTCAGAGCTATCAACTTGCCTCTGTTTCCTGAGTGCTAAGATTAAAGGTATACCCTAGCACACCCAGTGACTGACTGCTTTTCCTCTTTCCCTATGTATTAGTTACCTTTCTATTGCTGTGAAAAACACCATGACCAAGGCAACTTGTAAAAGAAAGCATTTAATTGGGCTTATGGTTTCACTGATGATAGAGTAAAGGCATGAGGCCAGAAACAGCTAAGAGCACACTTCACCATCCATAAAGAGGAAGTAGAGAGAGGGCACACTGGGAAAGGTGCAAGTCTTTTGATAACTTAAAGCCTGCCCCCACTGGCATACCTCCTCCAATAAGGCCACACCTCCTGATCTTTCCCGAACAGTTCTACCAACTGGGGACTGAGCAGTCAAGTATTTGAAGCCCCTGGAAGCCATTCTCATTCAAACTACAGCACTATATATCGTAGTAACTTCCCTTGCTCTTGTCTCTCTCATTTGAGGGTTCAGATTGTAAACTACAAGAGAGCAGAGGCCGTGCTTCCCTCTGACTTACTGCATCCTCAGCACCAAAAGTTTGTTTGAGCAAACAGATGAACAAGTGCTGTGCCTGACATCAGACTGGAAAACAAAAATACTGTTGTTTTGATAGCTGAAGCATGTTAGGGAGAAGGGTAGCTGCTGGGAAATCAAGCATTACAATCTGTTTCCTTGGTCACAGGAAGAGAGGACTCAAGAGAATTCCCAGAATATAAAGTGCTCTGTTCCAATCTAAACCATGCAGACAGTACTTAAGAGCACAGCCACAGAAATAATTTGAATAAGGTCACCCCTGCATTTCCAAAATGAAAGAGTCATCACATTTCAAACCTCTTTCTCAATTCCAGTAGGTACAAATACAGTCAAAACTTTTTAGTGCTGGGGATGAGCACTTAATGAATGTCTGGTAGAATTGCTTACCATGGAATAAATATCAATACTGAAATTCAAAAGATTAGACAGGCCATATTTAGTTTGAATTTGAATTAAAATCATCTAATATAAGGCAGGAAGCCTTTGCTTCTATTAAATGAGGCATCAGCAAGAAACAGTCCTGGTTAGTTTTTGTCAGCTTGACACAGCTAGTCTCATCTAGGAAGAGAGATTCTCAATTGAGAAAATGCCCCCATCAGATTGAGCTGTACCAAGCCCATAGGGCACTACCTTGATTGATGTGTGAGGGCTCAGCCCACTGTGAGCAGTCCCATCTCTGGGCAGAAGGGCCTGGGTTTTAGAAGGCAAACTGAGCGAGCCATGTGGAACATGCCAATTAACAGTCTTTCTTCACAGCCTCTGCTTTACTTCCTATGTCCAGGTTATTCCTGCCTTGAGTTCCTGCCCTGACTTCCCTTCATGATGTACTATGATCCAGATGTGTAAACCAAATAAACCCTTTTCTCCCAAAGTTGCTTTTGGTCATGGTGTTTTTATCATAGCAACAAAAAGCAAATTATGACAATCATATTGATAGCTAGCTGTATTTTACAAATATGTTTATGACTAATTTAACTAGTTACAAAACTGTAGTTTATTCCATTGTTCAATGATTCCATGAATTCAATTATTTTTAATTCATATTTATTGCCCTTATTATGTCCCAGACTAGTATTACTGTTCTTGGCATTTTTAAAGACAGATCTACACCAGATGGATCCAAATGGTATTTGTGAGAAAGATTTTAGTTGCAGAAAAACATTTTAGTTTAACACAATCCAGATAAGTAGTAACTGTTACCAAATTACAATTAAGTATAATCTTTCCTCTCTGATGACACAGGCCACGAACATGCCACTTAAGAGTCTGTCCTACCTATGAAAATAGTACTGCTTCTACCAGCGGGTAAGTTAAGAATCAATATGAGAAGACTGCGTTAGTTTAATGCAGATTGTCATGTTCAGTAATAACTATGGAGTGTTGATTCTATAGGCATTTTCCAAGCATTCCCTCCAGTCATAAACAACCCTGACTTCAGGTGGTTATGATCACTGAGGCTGAGTAAATTCAGACATGAGGGGGTAGCTTGCCCAGGACCCCTTAGCCTGAAAAAAAAAATAAGAAAATGGATTCTAGCACCCACATTTTTAACTTGACCTCCCAAAATGGTCAGAGTCACATGAAGAGAACATTTGCTAAAGTTATTGTTGAGTTATTGTATCATCTTGTTGCTGAAGGCTTGTCCTTCTAGAAACATTACTGTTGCCTTAAAAAAGCTGTTTTAAGATGGCCCTCTACTTTGGGAAAAGGAAACATGGGGTTAAACTTATACGTTTGTATCTCTACTGTTAAAATTTGGTGGCAGAGATTCAAAACACCAAATGAAGTCATTTTAAGAACTGTTGATCTTTAGTGTAAGATTACATTCAAGGGGTGCCAAACAATAGTCCTTTATTTTGAAGTCACTGTAGTGAAATAAATAAATTTGATATGTGGTAAAAAAAAAAAAAGTATCTAAACCTTCTGGGACTTTTGTTGACATTTAAACTGGCTATAAATGTTGATGAAAATATTACAGAGTTTATTTTTACTATCTGGGTGTTAGCTTTGTTTGCAACAGTATAAAATCAGTTCAGACACAATTACTAAATACATTTTTAAAGGAAACATTTATATGAGTTTCAATAATGGAGTGAATGTTAAGGTTAATTGTTTTCTTAACAGAGAAAAACTAACAAGGGTAATAAATTCTGGTCTAACTTTTAAAGAAAACAAGTTAATGATCATAATTACATCATTAGGAAAAGAAAAAGGAAAACTTGACGTTTTAGGACATTTTCTTGTGCCAAATTTATTCATTTCCTCCATGTCCTTTAAGTCCATACTTATCACAAAGCTCAGCTCCCAGCCTTCCAATTCCTTTAAAGTATTACAAATTATGCTATATTTTTAACTAAATTTCAAAGTGCATATGATAGTTATAAAACCAATTCTATTTTTTTTTAAATCTGATCCTAATTTCAGCTTAAGGACTCTCAGCACACCAACACATGTGATATTTTTGGAAAGCTGGTACAGCCCAAATTGTCTTTCATTGAGAAATACAACAGGGTACAAAGAGTCCTGGTTTTTATATTGTATGTCGCAATGCTCCCTGGGAACCCCGGCTTAGAAGAGAAACACAGAATATGCTTTCTTCCCCTTGTCCCTATACCACAGTATTTGAATGCCACATGATTAGAAATAGGAATACCTTGGCTTCAATAGCTGCCTCTTCCATCCTCATACATATTTGGAAATTATTTTCAGTTCTACATTTTATTTGAATTTTAGTTTAATTCTTAGTAACAGTGGTAGAGTTTCTGGTGATGATTTTCTCTGATTTAGGAGTTCCTTTATCTATTATATTAACATGGAATGAATAAATATTCTTTTCTAGGAGCAACGGTATTAGTTATTAGTATGGTCCAAGCTTCAGGATAAAGGACATTATCACTGCATATTGTGAAAGGGAGGCTCAAACATCTACTCAAGATGTCCTGCAGTAGATAAAACCAAGACATGACACACAGATGTGTGTCACCCAACGAATATCACTTAACCATGAATTCATTTTCTGCATTAGTAAACACAGGCTTACCCACATCTCATAAGGTTTTGTCTCAGCTGACCGATAAACATCATATATAAAACTCAGGGCACAAACTTTGATACAATAATGACTTAATTGATATTACTCACTTTAACTCTACAACTTCTAATTAATGTACATTTCTTAATAATAATGATATTAAGGAATAAACAGCAGGCATCAACAGTTGCTTTATAACTGTTAAATCTGAGTGATTCAAGAGAATCAATCTCATAGTTTTATGGAAGTCAATTAAAATTTTTTGATTCTTCATTGATTATGTACAGTAGTAGTAATTAGACTGTAGGAACCTTAGAAAATCATGTTTCAAGTTTCATATTTCATAGTTTTAACTTTCACTGCATCCCTGGGAGAGAAGTATTGAATATGTTGTTATCACTCTGATTAGAGATTAGGGAAATGCCACTTTCTGAACTGAAGTAACTTGCCAAAAGTTACAGAACTTGACTTTGGGCCTATGGCTTATGACATCAAGTCTCAGAGAAATAAATATTCTTTTAAGGTGAAACATTTGAGAATAGGTGACTACTAGAAGAAACAAGCTAGCCTGGTTAAAATTTTTCAAACTAGCTCAAGAAGTCAGGCTTATTATTTATCACTCATGGATAGAGTATTTACTATTGAGAGAAAACTCTCTCCTAAAATGGTACCTAAAAAAAATTAAAAACCTTTAACTTATCACATAATTAATTACTTTAAGATGACCTGAGCTTGGTATGAAATAGGTTAGCTTCATTTCACTTAATGCTCTTTTAACATTATGAAATGTTTATTTAATTCTACCTAAGTGAACTAATAATCACATTTTCTATTTATTAACATACTGCCAACTTAGAAGATGAATTAATTGGTATTAAAATTGGGGAGTGTATTTAATTTACTTAATGAACCTAAGGTAATGTCAAAATTAGAGAACATTTCAAATTCAAACTCTTGGGCATTTTATTGAGTAAATATGCATATGTGTACATATATACATTGGAAGCTTGGATTTCCTTTCTTGATATAATTAATGTACTTTAAATTCAAATTACATGTTCAAAAGAATAATAGAAGCATATCAGATAAAATTAATGGAAAATACAATAGAGGGAAGATACATCTGCAGTGGTCTTATTCCACCTATACATGGAGAGGAAGTTATTTGGTCTCACTCCACTTGTTACTATATCATGATGTTGGCAGAAGATCCAAGTCTACTGGATTAGAACAAAGGACCTTATAATCCACAGCAAAGACAGCGGCTGAGTGTCACATGCTGCTGGTGCCAGATCCTCTCACCAAATGCATCGTAGTGGACATAGAGGGTAATGATGAAGTCCTTTTTGTGTAGGCTAGGTTCGAGAATGCAGACCTGCGGAATTCACATTAGCCAGTGTGTGGTCTCAGGGTTGGTGTTACTGAGTCCTAGTCTTCAGGACTGCTTACTGCAAACACTACCCCAAGAGATGGCCCAGGATTATATAATCCAAGTACTTTATATTCTTATTATCCCTCACAGTATCTGCAAAAGCAAATAAGTCTCATACTTTCGTGTGATAAGAGACATATCCCCCTAAAGAATGAGAAATCCTGCCACTGGTGACAATGTTTCTCCCACCAGTGAGTCTCAAAGGAAAAAGAGAAGTCACCTCTAGGTGACTGTAACATGATGGCCCTACTCTTACAGGTGTTTCCAGCCACTGGAAATTTATAAATAGGAGAAGCGCCATGAATATGTTTTTTTATTTTAGAATGGCAACATAAAATAACATAAAGTGACCCAGCTGAATGCATGAGGTTTTTGTGGTCACTTTGCTGAGTGGCCATGAAGATACAGAATGTGAGTCTGGACGGGGAAGATCCACAGTGGTACACTCTGGAGATGCATCCTGGAAATGGGCCATCACTGATTACATGAAAAACTGACTTAGGACTGACATAGTGGTATAGTACAGAAAGGAATCTACCTCTGTGTGGAGATATGGAATGGTCTTCCTCCTTAAGAGCTGACCAATCTCCCAGCCAAGGGGCCAACCCTCAGGAGGGCAAAACCTCCTTGAGCCAGGCTACACAGACAGGAGGGTTAATGATCTTTTAAACAAAATAATGTGCTATTCCTTCCCAGAATCCCCACCCAGACAACCTTGTAAGTCTGTCCATTTTTCTGAATTATTTTCCCTTTTTTCTTTCTGTCGTTTTCCTAAGGATGCTTTCCCCAAATGCTTTGGGCTTCTCTCTTTCTCCAAATCTTTCCTCTTTTCGATGTCTCCTCCTTGCCAAGATCCCCTGACTGCCCACCATGTGGCTGACCTCCATGCCAGCTTAACTCAGCATGGCCTTTTCTCTTTCTCTGAACCCCTTCCTCCTGGCAGCTGTCAGGATTTACAGCTTGCCCCCTGAGCTTTGCTTTTAAATTGTAATAAAATTGTCCTGGAGCTGTTGTTTGAGTCTGTTCTCAAGTTCTTTTACTAACAGGACAAAGACCCACTAGAGGACACTTGGATTCCCTGGTAACATGTGGCGACTCCCATGGACTCTCCAAAGTGTTTAGTAACACAAGTGGGTAAGAAATGAATAGATATGAATTTAGGACAATAATAACTTGGGAGTAATAAACAACCAGGCTGCATTTTGTAAAGTATTCAAGAGATTTACTGATTTCAGTAGTCTAGAGCAAGATTTCTTAAGCTTCTTGCACTTTTGACCCCTTTCCACTCAAGTAATTTTCATGGAACTCTGGGCATATAGAGAAATATAAAATAGGTACATAAATCAAGCATTTTCTAATAATGAAACATAAGAAGAATTGATTTTAAAGCAGGTTTTTTTTTTTTGGCTTGGTTGGGGTTTTTTGGGGGGTTTTTTTGTTTTTTTTGTTTTTTTTGTTTTGTTTTGTTTTTTTTTAAGACAGGGTTTCTCTGTGTAGCTTTGTGCCTTTCCTGGCTCTTGCTCTGTAGCCCAGGCTGGCCTCAAACTCACAGAGATCTGCCTGGCTCTGCCTCCCGAGTGCTGGGATTAAAGGCGTGCACCACCACCACCGCCCGGCGCAGTTTTATATTTTATCATTTACTAAAGATGAAAGTAAACATGTGTACTACTGAGACAGATATTCTTGTCTGTTTTACATGAACATTAAGTCTTCACTGTCTACTTGATGACATAGAGATATTTAGAGTTGGTAGATACTCTGATTTTATTTATTAATGTGTTTATTTATTAATTTGTTGGGTTTTTTTGAGACAGGGTTTCTCTGTTTGGCCATGGCTATTCTGGAACTTGCTTTGTAGACCAGGGTGGCCTCAAACTTAAGAGATCCACCTGCCCCTTTCTCTGAGTTCTGGAATTAAAGGTGTGTGCCACTATTGCCTGGCAGGTACTTTGATTTTATAATCAGCATTTCTGACAATGCCATTTCACATGAGTATTTGAAAATAGCAGAAATATGTTTGGTATCATTTCTGAAACCATTGAAAATTCTGTCCCTAATCACAAGCCAAAAATTCACTTCATGTTTTTTTTTTTTTTTTTTAATGAAACAGGTCAGGAATTCACACAGCAATTTTTAAAATCAAGCATTCTAATACAACATAATCCAAAGACATACTAATTTGACACTAGCATACTGAGGGATGATGGTAGGGAAATATTTAAAGTTTTCCTTTTTGTAATTAAACTATTGTATTTCTTTGTGAGAAGAAAGCTTTGCATATGTTCAGAGATGCTGCATGCTGTGACAGTCCCACAGGCCAAAGCGCTCATGTTGTGTGTCTAGGACGACGGCTGAAGTGAAGCTGTGCAGGGTAATAGAAAGCACTGAGAGAAAGAACTTAGATTCATTCTCATTTGACTTCAAATCAATGCCGGTTGTTGCATATTCTAAAACCTTTTCTTGTTACTATTTTTTTGTGACACCCACATTCAGTTCTACAACCCCACATGGGTCCCAAGCTGCAGCTTAGGAGGGTTGGCTCTAGAGATTACAGAAAGGTGAACTGAATGTATTGGAGGATGCAGAAACAGCATCCAAGCACTCCTAGGTCAACTGAAATCGAATAACAAAAATTGCCTCACATAAACATGATATTAATGCTTTGTTTTTCATCATACAATCCGTCACACACACACAAAAACAACAACAACAACATTTACAAACTATAGTGATTACTGGGGTCTTCTAGACACTTTAATTTATGGTACAAAAATCTTCATCAAAATGTCAAGAAAATATCAATACTCTTGAAGGCAAATAATATCAAAAATAAATAATTTTCTCTCTAATGAATAGGCCAAACACTTCATTTAAACTAATATAGGAATTTTTCATATTCTCAGAATTAACCATATTTCTAAACCAGTGCGAAGAAAGTGTTGCTTCAAGTTTTTTTGTTGTTGTGTGATTTTGTTTATTTGAGACACTATCTCATCTTATGTAGCTGAGGATGACCTTGAATTAAGTCATAATACATCATTCTTGACTAATCAATATACCAGATCAGGTGGTTCACATCATTTCAGTGGAAGATAGT
Source organism: Peromyscus californicus insignis (assembly GCF_007827085.1). Lineage (NCBI taxonomy): Eukaryota > Metazoa > Chordata > Mammalia > Rodentia > Cricetidae > Peromyscus > Peromyscus californicus. Next base: position 104,240,917 of record NW_026294617.1, read on the forward strand.
GACATTCAATTTATTTTATTTTTTTCTGTACTTCACCAGCAATAGCAATTTTAAAAGCCAACACTAACACTTCAAAGGTTGGTAAGGTGGTAAAAATTGGGTTGCATCAAGATCAACTTTCTCCCCCCGCCCCCACTCCGACAGGGTTTCTCTGTGTAGCTTTGCGCCTTTCCTGGAACCCGCTTTGTAGACCAGGCTTGGCCTCAACTCACAGAGATCCGCCTGCCTCTGCCTTCCGAGTGCTGGGATTAAAGGCGTGCACCACCACTGCCCGGCAAGATCAACTTTCTAATACCTCAGTAGATCAATATTAACAAAAAATAGTGCTGGGCTCTGTAACTCTGCCTGGATATGAGGTGCTGCTCGATTCAGGAGCTAAAGCCCCCCTACTCTTACCTGATTGCAGGTGTTGATGTCGATGCCCCCCTTCAGATATTCCACAACTTTGTCCAGGTTGCCTGCTCTGGCAGCGCGGAGGAAGCTGGCATTGCTGTCGGACTGCAAGAGAAAGAGAAGGCCTTTGGTGAATCCTGCAGAACACCAAACGCACCAGATACAGGACGACAAGAGTGTTAACACGACACATCAGACACACTTTGGCTGGAAAATGCTTCAGTACAGGCTTTAAAACACCCAGCTTTCCTCCACAGCACAAGGCAGTAGCCAACCATACAGTGGTTTATGGATGTTGACGTCCATGGGAAACACACTCTGTCCATACAAGAATACAAAGGAACCATTAACATAAAAATGGCCGATACTACTTTATTCCAAATCTTCATCCAATTTAAGGATGAATTTACACTACGCAAAATTCTACTGTTCCTCATTTTAGATTTGTTTTCCCCACACTCAAGCGTTGTGTGCAATGGTGTTCACGTGTGTATGGGTGGACACGTGAACAGGGATGCATGAAAACGTGTGATCATGGAGGTCTGAGGTTGGTGTGAGGTGTCTTGCTCCATCACCACTTTACTTCCTATGTTATTTATGGAGGTAGAGTCCGTCCATTGAACTGAGAGCTCACCCATGGGTTCATCATGCAAGCCTGCTTGCCTCTGGGCTCCTCTGCCCCTGCCTCCCCAGTCCTGGGCTTACAGGGGCCCTCATTCCTGCTAAGATTTTTCTGTGCGTTCTGGGGATCCTAGTTCTGGTCCCTAGCTTGTGCAGCAAGTGCTTCATGCATTGGGCCGTCTCCAGAGCCCCTATGCATTTGTTTTCAATTGGGTTTTTAGAGAACTGACACTGAGCCTAATGGCAAGTCAACGAAGAAAGAAAAAAAGAATTTGAAAACTAGATGAAACTAAAGCTGCCTGAGTTCCTCCTTCTCTTTCTTTTCTGCCAGTTTTCAGATGACTCGGCTGAAGGACACCGAGTCAGGGTCACTACAGTCATCCAGCCTCATGGGGAGAGAGTAAGAAGCTTTGAAGATAGGGAGAGCGTTAGTTGGCAGGTGTGGACTGCGCTGATGCAAATTTTGTACTCCTAGTGATTTGGGGAAAACATTATTAAATGTAAACCAGCTGACATAATACTAGACTGAAATATCTTGGTAAAGTCTCTCTGGATAGAGACTTTGTTTTAAGTTTTCCATCTTCCCACAGTTTCCACAAATCTGGTCCTGGGAAAATCAGCTGTATTTGCCTCGTGAAAAGTCTAGAGGACTGTTCCAATGGCAGAGTTACAACCATTGCCCCAGGCTTGAATAAATATTCTGACTTTCAAACCTTAACATAATAATGACAATAAACTTTTGTTAGGGTTAAAGACACTTATATAACTATTATAAATTTTCTTGTAGTATAATATCCGACCAAGGGAAAAAGGGGTCTGAAGAGGGGGATGTCATTCACATATCTGGATATGAGAGCTGAGTTTGATAACTTCTGTTTTCTTTCAGGTTTGACAACATTCCCCTCAGTAGATTGCATAGCCTCCTTCCCTCGAAGAAGACTACACTTGGCAGGGATTCTTGGCAAACTCTGTCAAAGCTGTTTTTTAAATTTGTGATGATGGGCAGGTAATAGAAATGGGAATATTTTCTCAGGGAGTTTCAAATAAATGATTGCTTGCACATCGTTAAGTGATTTACACTCAGGAACCCTGAAAACCTGAGAACTGAATGATTTCACATCAGTCTGAGTACTACATGGGTTACAGGCTTCCAAGCCAGACAGATGCTTAAGAGGTAAAAGGCGTGGCTGAAATCTAGACATCCAGAATCCATGTTCTGTTTCTTTGAAGAAGCCTCATGGTGTGACTAGTGTGGGAATGTTGTCCTTCCCAGGATGCCTCGGTTCTCCTTCACAGGATGCCTTGATTCTGCTTCCCAGGATGCCCCATTCTATATCCTTCCTGAAAGCCATGCCCATGGCAGAGTGCCCTGATTCCATCTGCAATGCTGCAGAAACTGAATTATGACTCACTTCAAAATGCTTCTTCTATGAAATTATTTTGCTATTTTTACCTAATGTTAAACTCCAGTGGGGTTTTCCCTGCTGGGTTTCTTGCTACAAGACTTAAGTGAAACTCGATGTTCCACATGGCACTATGAAGAGCACACAATAGATCTTATTTTTTACTCTAAATCAATGAAAATAAGATAATATGAAGTCCCTATATAAACTATAAAAGTATTATTATGTAAGCACAATTTTTCCAAAATAGATTCATTATAAATTGTACTAAAAACTGAGCCAAGGAAATGCTTACAATTTGTGCATGAAGCAAATAATTGTAGGTAATATTTACTGAGTGTTTACTATGAGCCAAGAAAAGAGCTAAGAGAGCCATGTGCGTCAGATAATCAATATTCATAGTAAGACTATAAGGAATGGTGTGTCATTATGAGGGAAGATGCCTAGAAAGTTTCTTAGGTCATATGATTACTTGGGGATGAGGGAAGATTCAAGATCTATTTCACATTTATCAGAGTCAGGAACTTTCTCTGCCATTCAACTTCTCAAATGATGCAAATTTCCAAAGTAGAAAACACTACAGATTTCCCACTGATAAAGTGGGTTCATTTCCTTTGGCATGACCACACATGTGCCCTTGGTCTACAAGTTCTGCACACCATGCCATTTATGATAAAAGTGCCACACAGGGCATTCTTACTGGTTTTCACCTGCTGCTGTTTTCAACTAGCAAAACTTTAAGATCTGAGTGAAAAGAACCCAGAAACTTTTTTCATTTGGGAATGAAGAGGAAAGTGGTAAAGTGTTCACAACATTAAAAAGCCAGTCAAGGGGGCCGGAGAGATGGCTCCCTGGTTAAAAAACATTCACTGCTCTTCCAGAAGACCTCTGTCTGGTTCTCAGAACCCCCACAGGGCAGCATGCAACCAACTGGACCCCCAGTTCCAGAGCACCGCACACCCTATTCTGGCCTTTGTGTGCACCCACACATGGCATACACTCACACAATACACACATATACATAAATGCAAATTAATCTTTTATTTTTAGGAGACAGTCTATCAACATGTCCCTCCATGCCTCCAGGGCTCCAACACAGTCACAGATCAATCTGCTTTCTGTTCTTAGAGGAGCCAACAACAAACACAATAAACAAGCAGGGGTAAAGGGAGAGACCATCCACAAAGGATGCCTAAGACATCAAGACAGCCCAGATAGTACACTACGGCAGCGCCAGAAAGTCCACAAGGACCTCTGCCAAACTTCTCTAAAGAATGGGCAGGTGGCAGGTGCTTTTGTTCTCACAGAGTATCAAGTTTTCTTAACTGGTTGTCTCTTTTTTGAGTTACATTTTTAAAAATGGATCCAAGTTCAAGACTTAGAGCAAAACCCTGGAACTCTAGCAAATAGTATTCCTAGTGTTATAGTAAATGTAACATTTGTGCCATCCTGCCAGGAACCTCGTAGGCAGTTTAATATATGTGAGATTCTTCTTCAACCCTATGAAAGAACTTAGTTTTCCCCAAGTGAGGAAATGCAATAAATGAAACAGATATTATCATATGGTTCAAGAACATGAATTTCCAGGACAGAATTAAAATAAACTCCCAAAATGTATATATAGAAAAAAATGAACTATTATGAGGTTCAAATACATACTCATACTTAGAAATATATATCTCTTTCATGCACAGACATTGACAAATACACATGTCAAGACACTGTCCTACAATGAGGTCAATCTGTGATTACAGCTCTTGACAAAACAGCTTTAGACAACAGGAGCCTGGTTACCTTTAATCAATAAGAAGATAAAAGAGGATTCACACACACAGGGAGAGAGAAAGAAAGAGAGAGACAGATAGACACAGAGAGAGAGAGAGAGAGAGAGAGAGAGAGAGAGAGAGAGAGAGAGAGAGAGACAGACAGACAGATAGACAGACAGAGATAAGAAAGGAGAAGACAGAAGGGGAGAGGAGGGGATGAGAGGGAATGGGAGGAGAAGGAGATTTTTGTCAATCTATCTTTCCCTCCAATTATGAAAACATAAAAGTAGAGCTTTTAAGTCAAGGATGATCAGGAGGAAGGCACGCCTTCAAAACCGTTTTCTTTACTCAGCCAGGAATGTTCTCACATCAAAGCTCAATAAAGAAATAAAAGAAGCAATGGTAACTCCTTGGGGAGAAGGTCTAGACAAACCGAGGACTAACCCCTCTCTCTGCTTTGCTACTTTGTGTCGGTCCCTAGGACCCTCAAATCCTACAGCCAACTGTGCTTCAGCCTGTAAAGCTTCGTTCTTGGGAAGGAATTCGAATGCTCAGCTCTGCCTGAAGATTTTAATATGCAACATATGGTTCTCATTAAGTGCACCCGCTTTATAACCCTCATGTGACATCTGCAGCCAAAAACGAAAAGCTTCCTCTTCAATTTGTCTTGACACAGTTCCAGTTTTGTATCTGAACATCAGCAAAATAGGATTTTTCTCGCACCCAGCATGAACATGAAGAGGAATGTGTGTTCCCAAGGCCCACTATAGCCTAAAGGAATGCTTCACCAAAGGCTTGGAGCCCATGACTACTCAGATTTAAAAATAATTATACTTATTATTAGATTATTTCAATACTAATCTAACAAGGAAAATAAAGCAAGCTCCAGGCCATGTAGCTGGCTAGCCTATGATAGAGCACAACCAAATTACTTAGTATTTTGTGCTTCTAAATCAGTGTCTAACAAGTGAGGTCTAGGATGTGTGGATGTTTGTGTGGATGTTGTTTGTTTGTTTGTTTGTTTATTGTATGTGTCTGTGTTTGTGGGGGTGCATTCTATGTAAAAGTTTTGCATAGAAGTTTTGAGACTTGGCAGGATAGTTATGAACCTGACCAAAAAAATAAATACATAAATTAAAAAGCCTAAAAGACAACAGTAAGTGTGCACCAACACCCGATGCTGATGTCATCTTCGCAGGGTCAACTTGCAGGAACTGTCAGCAGTGAGTGTAGCAGCAACCCTCTGAGAAACAGTTCTCAGTTTGACCTTGTACTTGGATTCAACTCTAGCTTTACGTGGGCTGAGTATTCCTATCCATCAAACACTAATTTCATGTCAAGTCAATAAGGAGAGTTTGAAAAGATTGCCGAGTGGTGTGCCATCAAATTTCTTTAATTGCTTAAAGTTTCATTACCCTGAAATAGGAGAGAAAAACTTAAACATATTAATAATATTGTGTCGAGGTTGATTAAAAAGGTACACCATCTTCTTGTGGGACTCCTAACAGTGGTAGCATGTGATGTCTCTGACTCTTTTACTACTGACTTTTGGGACCCTCTTCCTCATCCTGGTCACCTTGCCCAGCCTTAATACATGGGGAAGTGCTTATTCCTACTGCAACCTGATGTGCCATATTTTGTTGGTACTCAGGGAAGGCCTGCCCTTTTTAGAATAGAAATGGAGGAAGAGTGGATGGGGGGGGCAGGAGGATGGAGGGAGGGACTGGAGGAGAAGAGAGGAGGGAGGAGAACCTGCAGTCAGGATGGGATGTAAATAAATAAATATATTTTAAAAGGTATTCTATATACTGTTTTCATTGAAGTTGATTTCAGAAATATAGTAAGCTAAATGTGGGATTTTCAGGCCATCCCTTATCACTACTAATCTGAATATTTGTGCTTAGCTTTAGACATTTTTATCCATTCTACTGAACTAATGTCATTTATTTGAATGCTATTAGGAACACTCAATTGTGAATGTAAGACTTCCATTTTAGCAGCAGTATAATATAATGGGCCCTTAGAAGATGCTTGGGGTGAAACTCCTGCTTGAAAGGTGTGATACCCATTCTCTGCTCAACCAGTCTCTGCACACAGCTATAAGTAGGCACTTGGGTTCTAGAACAGCCAAGCCTCCCTGGATGGAACCTCCAGAAGAGGGCAGTGATCTGATACGACAAGAAAGCTCCCAGAACAGAATTAGAATGGATCTCCTCAAGCAACAGCAATGACAGTTTTTGAGCCATCTTACAAAACTAGAACCAAGAAAATGATCCATGAGACCATGCCTTGACCAACACTGCTTAATTATGCAAACCTCTTGCCCCAATATGACCCCTATTTAAACATAAAACTCATGTTAATACCTTGAGGATGAACTTGAGATCACTTAATTTTTTCTTATTCCTGAAGTATTGAAATACCTCTCTCTCTCTGCTTTCACTCTTATTTGTTTAGTTAGCATATAAGGGTGGGTACCTAGGCCTAGAAATGCAGGAGCTCAGGCTTTTGCCCTAAATTCAAGTTACCATAGAGTTTAAGGAGTTTTGTGGTTTTAATATTCAATTAACACTGAAATAACACTGGGGGTCATAAATGGTCCCTTATACTTAAATAATGGATTTATTCATTTTAAAGACTGAAAGACACTGGGATAAAGGTGTGACTCAGCTGGCAGTCTTGGGCCTTAACAGAAGGACAAAGAACATCCCCCTCCCATCTCTTTTAGGTACACATCCCCCCCCCCCCCCCATAAGTCTGTGCTGACTGAAGGAAATCATGCTGTTCCCTGTGGAATTTCACTTACTGATTTGGGAAGCCATTACTGCTTAGCAGAAACACAGTCATTTACCAGTCAATGTGGCAAACTGACCTGCAGTCAATGGCAATACAAAGTCAAGAAAACTTGGTGAAATATACTGGAAGGTGAGGGATAACAATGTGAACACTGGGGAAATGAACTGTATGATTAGGATTTTTAACATTTTTTTAACTTTCTTTTTTTTGTTGTTTTGTTTTTGTTTTTTGAGACAAGGTTTCTTTGTGTAGCTTTGGTGCCTGTCCTAGATCTTGCTCTGTAGACCAGGCTGGCCTCGAACTCACAGAGATCTTCCTGGCTCTGCCTCCTGAGTGCTGAGATTAAAGGCGTGCGCCACTGCTGCCCAGCATAGGACTTTTAATTGTAGGTTCTTGGAACTCTGCTTAGAAACAGGGTAAGCTAAAACCCACATTTAATAAATGATGAATTGTATGGTCTTGGTTTTTTAATATATTTATTTTATGTGTATATGTATATGTGCCTGGATGTATGTGAGTGTACCACATACATGTAGGAGTCTTCAGAGGTGAGGTCAGAAGAGGCATCAGATTCCCTGGAACTGGAGTTACAGAGAGTTGTGAGGTGCCATGTGGGTGCTGGGAACCTAACCTGGGTCCTCTGAAAGAGCAGTAAGTATTCTTAACCACCGAATTCTCTCTCCAGCTCCATATTGGTTCTTTATATGTCTCAAGTTCTGATCAAAAAACACTTCCTAGAATTGCTGGAAGGATGTAAGAGCACATATTCTGGTTACCGGCACGGAGGATACCTGCTAAGTTTGCTTTGCAATCTGTGGCTTTTCTTGAAAGGGATGAATGTAGAACAATAAGGAATCAAATCATAGGTGTGCTCACATGTGTACACAACTCAGAAGGTTGTTGCCATAACCCAAACAGAGAACTTGAAGATACTCTGAGGCATACGGGTACAAAAGGACAAAAGGGGACCCAGAGTATCTGTCTCCAGTAGTGAGGATTCCACACACTCTCTTCTCAATACCAGCATGATTTGATTTAATTAGTCATGCATTTACACAAGGATTATCACTAGATCAAGCTGCTATTTTATATTTTTAAAAATTGCGAGCAATCAAGATAAGTATCATGCACGTTTAACTCCTTATGCAACACTTAAAAAAAGTTTGACTGAACTCAAAATGATGTATAGAGACAACTGAAATATTATACAAGTCCTAAACTTATTATCATGGTTTTCCTATAATACTCTCTAATAGTTTCAATAGTTAAAATAACATGGAAATATGTATTTCATATATGAACACTATAAAAAAAATATAAACCTCACTTTGGAATAATTTTTTCTTCTCTCCTTTCTCTTTCTTCCTTCCTTCCTTTCTTTTTTCTTTCTTTTCTTCTTTCTTCCCTCCCTCCCTCCCTCCCTCCTCCTCCTCCTCCTCCTTCTTCTTCTCTGTCTCTCTGTCTCTCTCTCTGTCTCTGTCTCTCTCTGTCTCTGTCTCTCTCTGTCTCTCTCTCTCTTTTTTTTTTTTTTTTTTGTTTTGGTTTTTCGAGACAGAGTTTCTCTGTGTAGCTTTGCGCCTTTCCTGGAACTCACTTGGTAGACCAGGCTGGCCTCAAACTCACAGAGATCCGCCTGGCTCTGCCTCCCGAGTGCTGGGATTAAAGGCGTGCGCCACCACCGCCCAGCTCTCTCTTTCTTCTTTAGACAGTGTCTCCTTGTGTAGTTAGCCTTGGTTGGCTGTCCTGGAACTATCTAGACAAGACTGGGCCCAATATTAAAAGCATGTGCTACCACACCCAGATGGAAGGACTTTTTTTTTGTAAGATTTCTTTTTATTTCAAATGTAAGTGTTTGCCTATATGTATGTTTTTGTAGCACATGTGTGCCTGGTGCCCAGAGGGCAGAGAGGAGCATTAGAGCCCCTAGAACTGGATTTTCCAACAATTGTGAGTTGCCATGTGGTTGCTGGAAACTGAACACAGGTTCCATGCAAGAGCAGCAAATAGTCAGAGGTGGTGACATTCACTCGTCTTTAATCCCAGCACTCAGGAGGCAGAGGCAGGTACACTTCTGTGAGTTCGATGCTAGCCTGGTTTACATAGCAAATTCCAGGCCGGCCATGGCTACCTAGTGAAACCCCGTTGTGGGAAGAGAGGGTTAGTCTTCACCACTAAGCCATCTCTCCTGCCCCTACACTGAAAGTTAATTAACAGGTCTGTCTACATTCTATTGAAGTCGAAACAGCGCTCAGACGTCAACTGAGAATCTTCAACTGATATTCTTTGGATAATAAGGAAATGTGTCTTTTTGTTTTGTTTTAGGATCTTATGTATTCCAGCTTGGCCTCAAACTTATTTATGCAGTCAAAAAACAAAGATTTTGGCCTCCATCCCAGCAGGGCTGGAATCATAGGTATGGGCCACCTCACTCAAGTTTATGTGATTCTGAGAATAATCCCATTACTCCATGCACATTAGGCAGTCTATTAACTGACCTATATCACCAGCCCTCGAAATTATTTCAGCACAAATCCTATACTTAATCATGTCCTAATTTCTAACAAACCAGGTACCTCTGCTAAGAATGTTCTATCTTCATCAACTCAACATGCATGGGATAGATGAACAAAAGTGTTCACCAAACTTTCACAAAATGTACACAAATTCAAAGGAATTCTCTTTTGGATCTTTACTAACCATAAATAGTAGGTTTTGGAAATGAATAATAATCAATTCTAACAACTTCTGGTCAGGGATAAAGAGAGAAAGTTATGCTACAACATTTTGTTTGACAATTTAAAATATGTTGGAATGAAATGCTTTTCATTCCCTGACTAATCACTGTGTTAAGATATTACAGCATATCTTCCAGGAAAGACTTTAAAGTTTACCCCAATGCAATACTTAAAGATGAGGCTAAATGGACCTTAATTAAGTTTTAGCTCCCTTTATGTTTTTTACAACTCTCATGATATGAAAAAACAGACCCAATCAAGTGAAAATATCCTTCATCAATGTTTTATCATGTTAGATGTCCTGCAGTGTTAATTCACTACTGTCCCCTTGAGACAGGCAATGCGATTTTTATCCCCATTGGTCTGATTACTCTCCAGCTTCAGAGACCATCTGCTTGAAAGTAGACATCCATCAGTCAGAAACAGCTTGGTGGTGCTGGCCGTGCCCCACACATAGCTCAGTCTAACCTAGATTGCTTTTTTCACATTGAATTATTCAAGGTTGAACCAAGCATCAAGTCTTGAAGGAAAGTTTCCAGTAATTTCCCTGACATTATAACCACTATTTTCAAAGAAACTGCACAGGTTTTTCCATTGTAATGCATTTCCTTAGGCTGATGATTTTGTGTGGCCCCAATGAGATGGACATGGAAATATACACAGTCTGAGGTCTTTGTTTATAACACTTGGGAATCTTCCTGTAATTACCAGTGAGATTGCCTTTTCTTGAGGGTATCACTTAATTACAGCCAAACAAGCACACATTATGATATCAGGACTCAAAAAAAATTCTGAACTCAAATTTTAGTCTTTGACAATATTAATGTCTACACTGGACTAACATAAAAACTCAAATTCATTATGTTTATAATACCATGTCTTATTCCAAAATAATATTTTATTTTCTAGAAATAATGGGCTCACAAATTATTTATGCAATTCTTGGAGTTCCTGGTTTTTTTTAAAGTCTTTCTAATTATTAGGTGTCTGAAATTTCAGTAAGATAATTACGTTGTTTATTAGAAATCATTTATTTGTCTCTAATCCCATTCGTGGAACTGTTATTAAGTTCATTACGCCTATAAAATGTCAAGAGCCCATCTTTCTAATGTTCATTTAATTGTTGGAAACATATTCATTTATCCCATTTTCTGAAGTATGTGGGCTTTACAGGGGAATGAACGGCTCTAAGGTGCCTTTACATATTTGCATATTACTGGCCACATGGATGCTAAATACAAACAATGAAACTTAGAAGATAAAAGCAGAATTCCAGTGCGCCAGAATTATGGTAAATTAAACATAAAAAAAAACACCTTTCCATTTGTTTCTTTACCTTAACCACATCACTCCAGTATCAAGAAATCTAATGTTAAGTTTAAAACAAAAAAGAAAATCACATATACATGTGTACCATATGGAAAGGGAATTACTCCCTAGTGTGACTAAGTTAATGTGTGTAAAATTTCTGACAGGATCCATAATTGTACCAATCTAAACGTACGCACATTGGAAAATGGAAGTTTTCCATTTATAAATAGAGGAATTAAGTTAGTTAAGTATTTCCAGAGCAAATGGTTAAAAATAACCAGTTACTAACAAAAAGTTATTTTGTTGATAGCTGATTATTTTTGAAGCACCTACTCTGTGCCAGTTACTTGTTAGAGGCTAAATGAAAAACCAAGAGGATCCATCCCTCAATGATCGTATTTTCACATAACAATAGGGACAGAATATGAACAACAGCAGCATATTTGATTGAGGGTTCTGAGGATGTTGGGTGAAATCATGGCTGGCACAGAACCAGCAGGTGCAGTGTCACAGGATTAAGGAAGGACTCACTGTGCTGCCTCTAAAAGGGACCAAAGATGACCTGCCCATACCTATAAGAGATGCGGAAAGCTCTGATTGACAGAACAGAAATTCTCCACGTGTCTGTGTGCATGTGTACTGAAACTGAAACCCGCTTCTGTGCGGGATGTTTACCACAAGTAGAACACACTGAGATGCCACAGCTGTCCTTTCCCCATGAGGCCAAGACACAACTGAGAGACCACTTCCACCTCACAGGGTGGAGCCTGCTGACTTTCCAAACTTAACCCTTGTGCCGTAAATTTCAATCGTGGGGAATGGCTTCCACAATTTAAATTTAACTCTATGTCGTTCCTGGAAGGACGGGGGTATGTAATCTTATACTCAAAGTGTAAAGGATAAAATAGGAAATTGGTTTAGAAAAGAATGTGTGTTTTAAAGGACAAGATATAACACACAGCAGTTGGTGAAAAGCTTAGAAAATCAAGTATTCTAAACTCACAAAGCATTCAGCTTTACCTTTTAACATCTGGCTTACACTACAAAGTTAATTCTGTTGGAACTCAGTAAAAATCCCCAGTTACCGTTGCATTTCATAAGAAGGTTGGGGGAGGGGGTACCTGTTTACAACTAGTAACAAGCAAAACATTGTAGCCAAATTTGACCTAGTTGAAATATCCCATTTTCACTATTGATCATTGATGAAGAACAAGATAGCAGCTCCCCTTTGCCCCAGTAATTACATTTGTAAAGGTAAAAGATACTGAGAAGGTCACGAAGAGAAGGCTGCCATTCTGCCATTTCTGGCTGGCATTGTGTAAAATGGGAAAACACTGTGGGAAGCACACGGGGCCATACTGAAAGCCTGTGGACCGAGGCATGAACCGCTTTCATTTCCTAAGTTCCCTCACCAGTGGTGTGCACTGTGCTGGTAACTGTTTCCTCGCCAACACAGCTATGAAGTTACCACTGACTGTGTCAAGTAGACACCAGCATTAGTAAGATTTATCCTGGCTGGTGCCTTCTTCTTGTGGTTACGATTTCAAGCAAGAGAATTAATTACAATGTGTTTTATGTACTGCACTTGTTTTAAGGTAGCACTTGCCAAATAGCACATTGAGCAATCATGTTTAATAGTTTTACAAGACTCGTGTGTGTGTGCGTGTGTGTGTGTGTGTGTGTGTGTGTGTGTGTGTGTGTGTGTGGTGTGCAGATATAGAAATATAGATATCAATGCAGCTTTAGTGATTGGTTCATGTTAAGTATTTTTTCAGCAAATATCACATCCTGATAGGAGTCTGTCTTCCCTCTAGTCCACTATCTATTCATAAGATTAAAGATGCAACCTGTTTTGTGTACATGCTTAGGCTGTCCCACTAGATTCTCAGAGCCTCGGGGGAATAAGCAATGTGCACTTATGCTATCTCTTGTACCTTGTATGACAACATGAGCAGCTAGCCTCACTATATGTCAAATACATTCATAATCTTATTTAATCCTCATAAGCTTCTCAAATGAGGAAGCCTGGCTTCGGTGGGATTGTGTCACTTGCCCGTGGATTTGGGGGTAAAAAAGTGGTAGAACTGAGAGTGAACCCAGTCTTGCTGGAGGGGCCCCCATTCATCATCACCTGCCCAGATCCCTTCAGAAGTACTGAATATTAGTCATCTGTTGACTGGGGGACAGGTGGCTACTACTGCCACATTCCTGGCCCAGCATTCATTCTGATCCTCTGGTGCCCAATTCCCTTTCTTGTCTTGGGGCAGAGCCAGCAGTTTGAACTGCATCCAGAATGAAAAGAAGATTTCTCTTTGGGGATGAGGCTAGCACAAGAGTTGTAAATCCTAAGGACCCAACTGCATTATTTCAAAATGCTACTGCACGTTGCACTCAAGACATAAAACTAGACTATGTTACCATCACAATTGTCATTACCAACATGAAAAGTAAAAGGCCTTCCAAGCCTGCTTCTGAGGCAGCAGGATAATTTCCAATGTGTGCACACACAGGAGTGTTTCCCTGAGTGGGACTGCTTCCAGAAGCTTCCAGAACCTCTCTCAGCTGTTCTTAATTAACCACTCCACCTGCTGCTTAAAGGTTGGTCACATTCAAGAAATGATAGTAGTAAATTTCCTTTTCTTACTAAAAAGTAAATAGTAAAAATGTACTTCTATTAAAGTCTTTCCTCCAAACCGACTGAAAGTCTAAACAAAGGTGACATTAAATGAAATGGCTTGTTACAAACATAAAGAAATATTTAAAGGTATATTCTAAGAGAATATGTGTGAAATACTTTGTTTCTATGTTCTTTCACTCATTGTTGCTTTTAATAGTATCCCATACCTCAGAAATGACAAATAATTATAAACACACACACACACACACACACACACACAGCTCATAGTAGAATATTTAAAAACTGAATTTTAAAAAATGGCTGAAGTCATAATAGTCCATTACCTAAATTCAACATTCTAAAATTCATGTGGTTTTTTGAGAATTTTCTATATATGTATTCTATATGTATGTAGAGATGTTTTCAAAAATTTGGGGTGGCCGGGCGGTGGTGGTGCACGCCTTTAATCCCAGCACTCGGGAGGCAGAGCCAGGCGGATCTCGGTGAGTTCGAGGCCAGCCTGGGCTACCAAGTGAGTTTCAGGAGAGGCGCAAAGCTACACAGAGAAACCCTGTCTCGAAAAACCAAAAAAAAAAAAAATTGGGGGTGATAATATTGTCTTTTACTTCAAAAAATAACTTTACCAAATAAGTATTATATCTCCTATGTAAAAGGTTTGGAACATATTCTAAATCTCACAGATAAATTTTTTTCAGATTATTTTTAGCTTTCTGCAAACATTTATAATTAACTGGTCTCTTTGACTTATATTATTTTAAACAATTTTGTGATTAAAAACTATTTATAAATTTCTGTCCCTGATTGGCTGTCGGCATCCTTAAATTCCTAAAGATGCAATAATGATATCGAGGGACTAGGGATGTGCACATCTCTGACCTGCCTTGAGCTGGTCATAGGTAAGGCAACTTCAGTTCAAGCACAAACTCATGTCTGTCTTGTCCTGCTGACATCACAGTCTTGTGATGCTGACACGGCCCTCTTATTATTGAAACATTAGTCACGTTGTAGTTATTGTCAACTGCATCTTTGTTCTTTGACTTTGTGTTTTCTTAAAGAATTTAAAATGTCTTTTGTTTTGAACGTATTTACACAGACATTGTAAAATTCTGTCCTTTTTTTTCATCAGATATATCTAGTATTTTTTATATAAATTACAAAATGTAAACTTCTACTTCTATGGGAGTTTATTATTTTTATATTTTACAGACCTGAAATCAGTAAAATACTTCTCTGTTTTCTTCTAGATTAATTTTTCCTCATTTTTGTTTCTTTAACTCTTGGTTGTGTGTGTGTGTGTGTGTGTGTGTGTGTGTGTGTGTGTGTGTGTGTGTGTGTGTTGGGGGAGTATGACTAACATAGATGCAATTTTTCCAGTGGGTAGAATTTTCCAGTGCCCACAAGCTTACAATGTGCTGTCTACTTTCTCTCATGTCTCCCTTCTTGCACTGTTCTTTGCTTAGAGGGCCAGCACAGCAGCAGGACATGCTGAGAACTGTTTTCCTAATCCTGGTTCTGTTGCCTTCCACGAACTGTGTGACCTTAAGCAAGTCACCAAGTTCCCATTATCCTCATTTGGTTTGTGTATAAAACAGGTGGACTGTGAGAATTAACCTAGCTGATATATGTAAATCCTTGAGAATGTTGTCCGGGCATAGTAGAGAACCAATGAAAATATGGTTTAGAACACGACTCAAAGAGCTTTTGTGAGGAGTTCTGAAAATGTAGACTTGTTTAATGCTATACAGTATACCAGAACAGAAACCAAGGATAACAAAGAATCAATAATACATAATTCATATGGTGTCCTACACACATTCCCACATCTCATGTTTTTATAATTCTTTTCTTTTTATTATTCTTTTACTATTTTCTACCTCTAGGTCACCTTGTGATTCTGTGTAGAGTAGATAAAGTTTCAATAACATATCCAGTTGTTAGACACAAAACAGATGAGCACACTAACGACTTGACTGACCATGCTCATGGCTGGGTTCTGGCACATACTTGTAATTGAATGACTAATCTGCAAAAATAAGAATGGCAATTGGCACGTACATCTGGATTACCATGTAATTCCTTAATCATCACCAAAGCCAAGATTAGTTCTTTAATGTATGTCTGTATGCTAGATAACAAAGGGGAGAAAGGAAAGAAGGGAGGGAGGGGGGGGAGGGAGGGAGGGAAGGAGGGAGGGATGGTGGGAGAAAGAGAGGGAGGGAGGAAGGGACAGAGGGAGGGAGGAAGAAAGGAGAAAGGGAGGGAAGGAAGGAGAGAAAGGACACTTAGACTTAATAGAATTCAATACTTATTATTTTGTAATGCACTGATTCAATATTTAGTTTTACAAATAAATAAAATATTAAATTATACAGACAATTTAAAAATATATGGAATGGAGAATCAAATAAAGAGGGAAGGGAAGAGTGAGGTAAGGGAGGGAACATGAAAAAAGACAGCTAACATGAAGGGCCATTTGAGGGTCATATGTAAACATACTAAAATAGAAGCACCTTAAAATATAAACATTATGAAGGTGATCTAAATAGAATTGCCAAATAATAGAAGAGATGGTGCCCTAACTGAATATCTCTTGCCACCAAACAAAACCTTGAGTGCCAGGAATGATTTACACCTAATCAAGTTATTGGCCAAAGGAGCCTGGAAACTCCCAAACAACCTAGACTATTGCTCTCCACAAAGGGATGGTGAGACTCTATTGCTGAAGGTAACACCTACATAACTCACTGAACACAGAGAAGTTGAGCTAACGCCTGTATAGAACCTTTACCCTTACTGACTAGTGTTCATATTACTGGAAGGTATTCTGTACACTACCAGAAGAGAAAGAGAAACACCAACCCAGCTACAAACCCTATCTACAATGGTCACGTGTATGCAAGATACGCTCGTGTAATAGTGGCACAAAAGTTGTGGAAGTAACTAACCACTACTTGATTGGATTTAAGGCCCACTCCATGAGATGGAACCCATGCCTAACAGTACTAGGGTGAGCCAAAAACCTGAGACGAGATAGGTCAGAGACCTAGGAGAAAAACCAAATACTACTGCTCTGCTAATAGGAACATAGCAATAAAATGACTCCTAATGACATTCTGCTATACTCATGAGTATCTAACTCAGCCATCAGAGAAGCTTTCTCTTGCAGTAGATGTGAACAAATACAGAGACGCACAGCTGAACAATGTGCAGAGTGAGAGATCTCTGAATACTCAGTCATAAATAGGATATCTCCATCAAATCCCTCTCCCCAAGGCTTAGGGAACTCTGCAGAAGAGGAGGCAGAAAGACTGTAAGAGTCGGTGGGGATGGAGGACACGAAGGCAACAAGGCCTTCTCGACGCAACAGGACTGGTACACAGTATGAACTCACAGAGATAGAAGCAGCATGCACAGATCCTGGACAGGTTCAACCCAGATGGGGTCCCAGCACGGAGAGGGGAAGTGGACACCTGTCCTCATCCCTAACCCAGAGTTCTCCCCAACTGGTAACAACCCCCAAAGGGAAAATGAATGTTCTCCAATGGAGTTTTACTGGGTATACAGTTGCTCTTAAGGGCAGGCCCCAGCTCCAGCAGTAGATAGCCAACACGAAGCAAACTAAATGGCAATTTTAGGGGGTATTGGTCTCATAATACTTCGTGTTGGCTTTTTTTTAACCCTATAGGTCATTTGTTTATACATTATGGTTTCCGATTTTATCTTTTTATGGAATTTCTGTGCGTCTCTGTGTCTGTATGTGTTTCCTGTGCTTTTTCTTTGGCTCTTTTTCTTCCCTTATTGTTTGTTTGGTCACATACAGGTCTGTTGATGTTTTTATTATTTTTTTAGGTTCCCATTTGTTTTCTAATGATACAGAGGAAGAAAGAGTATGGATTTGGATGGGTGGGAAGGTGGAGCGGGGGTCTGGGACGAATTGGGAGAAGGGAAACCCTATTCAGGGTATAGTTTAAAATTATCTACTTTCAAATATATATATGTGCATATATATACATACATATATATATGGACTACTGGGTATTTTCTATTTCATATTATTTATAGCAAATCAAGTACAATTCACCCAGAAGCTGTCTGACTCTGTACCATGAGTCCCTCTGTAGCAAACTGGGACCTAAGGTAGCACACAGATAAAAACTGCAGCTAACAAGTATATTCTTAGCACAATTGCTGAGCCAGGCCAAAGAACAGTTGAGCTTTACCCAGTCTCGGGCCACTACCTAATCAGACCACAGCCAGACGAAGCAAAAGGCTCCTCACACCAGACTCCAAGTAAGGCTAATACAGACTTGTAGCTGTTCCATGAAAGGACCTCCTTTTTCTATCCATACCTCCTGCCTGCCCACTGCTGAGCCCAGTCCTGGCTCAGGGTGGACTCATCAGCTGTCTTTTGCAGGAACAAACTGCTAACTCTAATTTGTCCATGGTTTTGCTTTTAGCAGTTGATGTGCTAAGAACTTTTAATGAGGCCAGAGATAGTTGTTAATCATCTCTCATGTGCTGCGTGACGCTTTAGGCAGAAGTTTAGAATGCAGCCAGGATAATGGACTGGACTTCAACTATGACGGAATAACAGACCATTCTGAGCAATCTTGTTATTCAAAGTGCTCAACAGTAGAGTCGAATTCTGATTTTTAAAGCTTGGGGACACATTTTCATAACCTCTCCAGTGCTCCTGTGCCTGGACTCCTGGTGAGAGCTGACGAGGTCAAACAATAAATAAAAGGACACTCGGTAGGTACGCAGAAATGACTTGCTTTTGAGAGTGGGACTTAAACGTCTTCTAAATGCTGTGGCTTCCAACTCCACGGCAACACAGAACAGAGCGTTTCTGACTGTTAAGGTGATGCACAAACCCACAGGGGTCCAGCTTGCTGGCAGAACATCCTCTGTTCCCACATGCCCCGTGTGGTCTTGGCTTCTTTAATTACCGATAGAGTGTTGCCAACAAGTTGGACAGGAAAGGCCTATTAACATTCTTGTGTCCTTGTGTGCTGACAGTACACACCCAGCCTTGTCTCTTCAGGAAAATCAACCCACCCCACTCTCAACACAAAGTCGTAGTTATTCTACCGGATTTCATTTATGAGCTAGTTAGAGATCGTGTTTAATCTTGTTAAACATATATTCCTGGATAACACCTGAAATTCACATCTAGGAGGTCTCAAAAGGTTCTGCTGTTCTCAAACACCACAGGTGATCTTTCAGATATGTTATTCATAGAATCCATTTTGAGAAGAGCTATCTTTAAAAGACTAACTAGACCTTTCATGCTATGTATTTATCACACCATGCCAAATACGCTTTATCAACCACCAAAAATTATCATGTAACAAAGCATAATTAGTTGAATACTATATGTGTCATTTTGTTTTGTTCTGTTTTGTTTTCTTTGATTGAAATAGGGTCTCACTATGTAACCCTAGCTGTCCTGGAACTCACTCTGTAAACCATGCTGCCCTCAGTCTCACAAGTGCTGAGGATTAAAGGCATGCACTCACTACTACACTTAACCCCCATAAGCCACTTTTGAAAAGAAACAATCACACAAAATAGTTGTCTGGATGAATATGTAAAATATCCACATTACTAACAGAAAATTGTCGACCCCCTTTTATTCCTAACCAAGCTGTGGAGGTTTGAATGAGTATGCTCCCACAGGCTCATGTATTTGAATGTTTGGTCCCAGGTGGTGGTGCTGATGGGAACGTTTAGGGGTGTGGCCTTGCTGGAGGAAGCATTCACGTGTGGGCTTTGACAGTCTGAAGAATTTGAGCCACTCTTACTTCGTGCCTTCTGCTTCATACTTGCAGTTCAAGATATGAGCTCTCAACACTGAATGCCTGCCACTTACCACCATGATGGACCCTTATCCCTTAGGAACTGTAAAGCTAAACAAACCCTTCCTCCTATAAGCTTGCCTTGGTCACGGTATTTTATCTCAGCAGTGCTGTGGATGGTTGCTTGATAAATAAAACACTGATTGGCCAGTAGCCAGCCAGGAAGTATTGGCGGGACTAACAGAGAGGAGAAAGAAAAGGACAGGATGGCAGGGAGGAGAGACACGAGCTGCCGTCCAGGGAGCATCATGCAGAGACAACAGGTAAAGCCACGGAACACGTGGCAACATACAGATTAACAAAAATGGGCTTAGTATAACATTAAGAGCTAGACAATGGTAGGCCTGAGCTAATGACTGAGCAGTTTAAATAATATAAGAGTCAGTGTGTTTATTTTATAAGTGGGCTCTGGGACTGGTGGGGCTTGGCGGGAGCTGGCACTCAGGGAGGAGGGGGAACGCCTCACTCTGGGATTTCACTGGTCTTGGGGCTAAACTTGCTGTGGAACTGAGACCAGATTAGCTCCTTTTCAGGAATGGAACCATGTAGGTTTTTCCTGGTTTTAAGAAGCTGTGGTACCCTGCAGCTTCAGGTACCCGCCAGCCGGGGAGGAAGCTGAGGGTGGGAGCCACCCAGGCCTTTGGAATTTGCCCCATGTGAGTGGCCGGTAGAGCATGAGACTCTTAATCTCAAAGTCGTGGGTTCGTGCCCCACGTTGGGTGCCAGATATTGGTGAAATTATTAAGGCCACTCCACATGGTTAAAAGGGAGGTTTATTTTGTGGGGTAACTTACAAGTGAATGGATAGTTTACAGAGTCTGGGAAAGGTATGGTGCAGTCCGGCAGTGCTCTCTGGAGAACTCTGCTCGGTCTACCTCCAGGGTCCAGGGTCCAGGAACTAAGAGAGCCGGCGCATCCGAATCTTGGGTCTTCAGGGTCCTCTCTTGGCCCCACCTTGTAGGCGTTACAGTTACTGAAGCCTCAATGGGGGTTGGAACTTCCAGATCAAAGCTGGAATGGCTACCCACTACACAGCAGTAAAAAAGTAATGAGTACACACACCTTTTCCTATATAACTCAGAGGCTGTGTATAAAGGGGCCATACCTAGCAACCAGGGGTTTCAAAAATGTTTCACAAATTCTCCCAGACATCACTGCCTGGCCAGGTGCCTCACTGGATGCATCCTTCTTTATCTTAGGAGGCCAACTATCTAGCAAGGTAAGCTACTAAAACAGCAGATAAAAGAAACAATAATACATTATTTTCATCATGGTGGAATTCTAATTTCTTGTATTTGTCCATGATAAAGTAAGATTTCCAATCTTAACATTTAAGTCTAGTGCCCTGTGTGTTTATTTAATAAAGGCAACTGTTAGAATATGGAGACTCCTACACTATCAGGCAAAAAAAAAAAATCTAAGTTTATTTCAAATGCCCCTTTTGTAACTCGTTAATGTCAGGTAGGTAGAGTAGAAGAAAGAAAATATATCAGCAACATTCATAATTCCTCAAAAACCAGTTTCGATGAATAATGTCTATTACTAACTACTCCGCTTTCACTCAGCTTTGATATATAATTGACTTACTTGGGAATACCACTGCAAATATTTCATGTCAGGTAGTCATGGTGACGTTTGAGCTCATAAGAAAATAATACAGAAAGGTACAAAAAAGGCTTTCCTTTTCTTACATAAGCCCACACAAACACAATGTGAATATAAGCATTGAAAAGTCAAACCCCTAAGATTTTTATAATCAAATGTGATATAAAATGGCATAAATTTCAAAGGCACTCTTAAGTGAAAATAAAGGAATTACAAAACAGGTGGAAGTTTCCTGTGGCATAATAAATTTAACGAAGGCATTAAGTCAGGAACTGGAAATGAGTAAGAATCACAGCAGATGTCTGCCTGGGAAGGAAGCAAACGCTCAAAAAATAAGAGAGCTTTCTCTCCCGTGAATTCTCAGCTCTATCCCAGACGTGCGACCTTGAAAAGACACTATGTGTATTATGTGTGTACTTGAGTTCATCTTATGAAATACAGCAGAAGAAACGGTGCTTTAAAACCAACACACAGTTCAAATAAACACAGATGTTTGGTTTGGATGTACTCACTGTATGAAAGATATAGAGGAATGTGCCAGATACTGAGTTAGATATCACTGTTTACATTAAATCATTCCTCTTATAACAATACAATCATTTAACACATGTCTGGAAAATGCAACTATTGATCTTTGTATACAGTTTGTCGCATGGATGAATAGCTGCTCAGGAAAAGATCTATTCTTTTACAAAATAATAGGTAAATTACAGAAAAGTTCATTCACCTTTTGAACAGAAGTTGATGACAGGAATTTCTTAGTCCTTTAAATATTTTTTTAAATACCATTTTTACCACCTATGCTAGATTGGAGGACATGCTACCTGCATCCAGAAAATGTTCACAATGATATTTGCTTCTTTGGGTGACTTCCTAGTTAATCCACTTATCTTTTCCACAAAAGTTCACTAAGCACATAATAAGTAGGTGGTAGGCACTTTGTTGGGCATGTCAAAGAGAAAGCAGTTCATGATATAAACACAACCTAACCAAATCTCCAAAAATGCCTTTGGTCTGTGGTCTCCCTCTAGTACACAGTCTATATTTTAAATCTTGACTTATATATCTCTTAATAATCCAATCCTATGCTTTTTACCCAAATTTCATTTTTTTCTGTGCCTGACCAGCAGATGTTATAGCTGGAAAGAGGGTACAGGGTATTTCTAGATCACTCTAATGTCACACCACTGACTCCAAGATTAACTGGATAATCTTCACAAGAGTTAAGTAAACTTGGTATTTTTTTGCAGCTCTTATGGAAACTGAGTTACCAATCTCAGATGCTCCATGACACCCTGAAATCTACCAATGAAACTTCTACTTCATCCATCTTAGGACATTCCTTCAGACCAGTGCCTGGCTCATTCATGCTTACTGTAATTTCTTCCACACAGCAATCCAAATCCTACTTTCCAGCAGCTTCCAAGACTTACTTCAAGTTCCACCTTCTCCATTAGCAGATGTGACATTCTGACTATTAAGAGGTAACTCCATCTAGGCACCTGCCAATCACAGTGGATGCCGACTTCAGGGCTGGGGCTGATGGCCCTTGAAATCCAGGTGTCCTCCTGCATGCTTATTTGAAGGATGTAGAAAGGCTGGGGAGGCCGGGATTGGATCCTGGGGACAAGGATCTGGTTGGCATCAGCTGAAGGTCTAGGTTGACAGGCTCTAGCAGCAGCTATCTCGTTAGCTCATTTGCATGAAAGCTCTTCTGTTACACAAATTTCTGCTGAATGTCCCTGTCCATGAGTCATCTAGGACACCAGGCCCACAGTGGTCCTTCTCTTTATCAACATCCAATGAGGACCTATTTCATCCCTCCTGACACCACTTAATTTTGTCTTATACTCTGATTTTCGGTGTCCAAGTCCTACTTCTAAAACTAGACAATGTCTGATCTCTATCATTAAATAAAGTATCCCAAAGTACATGACCATGCTCTATATCATTTATTATTCTTTGAAATGCTTTAATGGAATGGTTTTCACTATATTCTTAGTGCTTATTAGAGTTACTATCTAACTACATAAATAACTTTTCTTATCTTTTAAATAATTTTAAGTTGGCTGTTTTATACCTTTAGTATAAAAAAACCCTGAAAAGTTCAACTCTCTTGACATACTGATAGGATTCACAATATTCTCTCTCTCTCTCTCTCTCTCTCTCTCTCTCTCTCTCTCTCTCTCTCCCTTTCTCCCTTCTTCCTTCCCCCTCTCACACATATACATAGACATATATATAAACACACACAAAGACCCCCCCACACTTTGGTAAATACTACTTATCTTGTGTCTAGTTGCTTAAGCCAACAAAAAGCCTATATAAACTAACACAAAGTTTCAATAGAAACAAAATACATTTTGAGTCTGATCACTTCTCACTTCCCCAGCTTATACACTAAGCCAGCCCTCCATTATTAAATTTCTCACTGCTTCCTCTCTTGCTGGGGGTGTATGATGGGAAGAGGAAGAAGAAGAAGGGAGGGAGAGGGAAAGATCCTTTCAATCTAAGTAAAGTCCTACCATTTGTTCAAGACATCCCAGTATATTTTGAATAAATCCCATTATCAAGGTAACCTCTATGTTTAAAAGACTACAATAAACTTCTGCCAAAGTTGACCACTGATTCCCTCTCGTAATTCATCTTTATGAATTCACCCCGAGTTCACTGTGCTTCAGTGACACCAGCTATTCTCTCTCTCTCTCTCTCTCTCTCTCTCTCTCTCTCTCTCTCTCTCTCTCTCTCTCTCTCTCTCTCCCTCTCCCTCTCCCTCTCCCTCTCCCTCTCCCTCTCCCTCTCCCTCTCCCTCTCCCTCTCCCTCTCCCTCTCCCTCTCCCTCTCCCTCTCCTCTCTCTCTCTCTCTCTCTCTCTCTCTCTCTCTCTCTCTCTCTCCTGACCATACTGGCTCATTCACTCTCAGTGAGGCAGTATGCTTGTGTCTTCCTGCTTGGTTAGAATTTGCTCCCCATACTGCAGGATTCCATTTTGTAGTTTCTTGGCCTGCCCTAGAACTCTGTCTCCTGTAGGAAAGAGTCATTGTTGACTTAGCTTTTGCATCAGCCTAATAGAAGAATGTTGACTTGTTTTTGTAATATCACAGGGCTCACTGCTCACAGTCCAAGGCAAGAAGCAGACGTACAGAATAATGAAAAGAGTAAAATAAAAAGCTGAAATATTTCTACTATAATTGGGGCAAAGTATGAAAATAAATGAAGCAAGAAAATGAAAATCTCTGAAAGGGAACTCACAAAAAGTGAAGATGATGATTCCAAACTCAACCAGGTTGGATAATCTAAGCAACATTTGTGCTGAAGTGCCACATTAATGGTTTGTTCTTAGGATGAATTTAAAAATCAATTTGATATAATAAGGTATAATCAAAAAGTGATCATAATGTGAAAAAATAGAGTATATGTAGACCAATATGCAAATTTATAAATGAGAATATAAGCCAAAGCAAAGACAGTGTTCTCGGAAGGTGTTCTAGATGGGCCCTTAGCAGATCATGTCAAATCCCATGAAGCCCACATGGATGCTGCAAGGCCTTCAAGTGATGCCCCAGACAGAAACATCCTGGGTAGGGGACTTGCTACATCTCTCACAACTGAGATTAAAAGATGCAAAGGTCATCTAAAAAGTGGAACTAGAGATGTATCTGAGAAGTGATGCACTTTCCCCTTCTGTAATAAACATGAAATTAACATGACACAAAAATGATATGAAGAATTAAAAATTCCTACAGGACCGACTCTGTATAAAATCTATAAGCAGTTGGTTTTTTTTTTGTTGTTGTTGTTGTTGTTGTTTTGTTTTGTTTTGTTTTTTTCTCCACTCTCTCCTGCCATGAATGTTTTCTTTTAGGAGCTAACAAGACAATGACGAAAATAACAGATCTTTGAGTTCTTTGTGGACTAATGTAAGCATCACTACATAACTGAAGAAACCCCTGACACAAGCTAAGGAAGGTGGGGACGTTGTCATTAGGAAGGCAGACATGTTCTCAGGAGATCTGGAGTGACACTTTCACAGGTGGACATTCCCTTGGGCCTTTGCAGGATGAGCAGCTGTGTGGCTCTACACCCTGTTAATGTGGAGTTATTCAGATGTGGTGCATCTGAATAACAGGTCAGCCTGCCTCCTTTCTCACTGCAAATACCTCCCTCTAATAGAGTCCTAAATGGCATTGGCAAAGTGAAAAAAGGCATTGCAAACAAATTTTGGTACATTTTCCCAAGTAGCTTTTAAAATAACTGCTACAATTTATGTACCCAGAATGCTTATGAGTCAGCACAATTTTCCAAAATTGAAGACCATTAGGTTATACATCTTTGTTAAAATAATAGATATATAATAACTTTTCATTTTCCTTTATAAACTAATAGTAACTGAAATCATTAATTAGTGATTAAATCATTTAGCAACTAAAACTTTCATAATAGAAAGACTTTGTAACTATGTGAATAGAGCTAAGCTTGTTTGTGTATCTGTCACTATAGCTACCAATGCAGAGAGGAATAGCTATAATGAAGACCCTGCGCCATAGGACTAGAGAATTTACTCACTGGACTGTTCCAGAGAGAGTCTGATCAACTGCACCACAGACTTAAGCTTCAATGTATGAAGACCTTCTAACAATAATATACTGCTTCCCTCCCAAATACAGTAATTTACAATTACTGTATAGATGTTCATGTTTAATTACACACAGGCATCTGGAAATTATTCTGCTCTGACTCACCTCCTCTTCCTTAAAGCCTATCTATGAAATCTTAAATGTAAATGGATAATAATAGTATTGAAGAAGAATGTCTTGCTTTTCACTATCTCCAATATTGGAGGCGGGGGGTGAGGTCAGCCTGCATCAGTTTCCTGAGTTGGGGGATCACAGGTATGTACCAACACACTCAGGAAAAAACACAACTCTGGAATACCATTTTTGATGACTTTTTGGACTCTGAAGCTCTGAATGAATTTCTCATTCTAGCCCTGGGGCTTCAAGGTCACCTTGTCACTTCCTCTTTACCTCAAAGAATATATCAGCTCCATAGAAACTCAGGAAGTCATCCCTTCTGTGTCCTCCACATTTAAAAGGTTACCTTGGTTTCACTCTTGCACTTAATTCTTAAGGTGCTTCCCACTTCCTTCCGTGCATTATTTTACCTGAGACATTTTTCCCAGGGCTGTTATGGAACCCAGAGCCTAACATGTGCTAGGTAAGTGCCCTATCACTGAATAACATCTCCAGCCCTTATGGATAAATAAATGGCTTATACATGTATAACTTAAAGCCATCAATATAATTATTAACTAATATTTTTGAATGTCCTAAATTCCGGACAATTTTTTAAAACCTCATGAACACACAAACAGTTTTTAAATAAGGTAATTAATTCTCACACAATCTATTTGTTAGCCTGCAATGGGCAGGCATGTGGCTGCTTCTTGCCCACCATGTTTTGCCCCCTACCTCTGGTTCATTAGAAGAGATCACTGTGATATCCTCAAGGATCTCTGTGCGGATGTGGCTAATTTAAACTCTGACCCCAAAAGAGCAACGCCCTGCTCCTGGCTCCACCTCACCGAGCAAACCTCAGGCCACTCTTCTCCTTGGAGAAGTGGTTTGCTTCCCAAATGTTTCACTTCCTGCAGCCTGGGTAACTCCGGGCTTGGAAGGACTGCCTCCTCTCACTCCAGGGCTTTCTGCTCTCCTCTGCCAGATACAGCATTGCTCTGCAGATTGTTTTCAATGACAGGCTCTAAGTCCGGCTCCAATGTCACTACAATCAGACAGTTCCAAAGGTCCAGGTGAGAGGAACAGCCAAAGAGGACAGGCACACCTCACAACCTGTGGTCACTCCTGGAAACAAGAGCAAGCCCAGGAAGGCAAAGCCCTCGATGTCTGACCCATACAAGCACTCCTTGGGCCAGTTCACTATGAAATTCCGGTCAACTTCTGACTCTTCCCATACATATGAAAACCTGGGTCAACACTTACATTTAAGTCACATTAAATCTTTGCATATGTTAAAGAACCATTAAAATCTAAAGGCCAACTTAAAATATCTGTCTTCTCAGCATTTAAGACTTTTCAATAAGTAGTATGATCATAACTGGACCTATATCTAAAGGCCTCACTGAAATTACTCACTAATGACATGAACAATGCCTTTATTGCTAGAGCTGGGATTCTGAGTTAGCAGAGGCTTGCAAAATGCCCTCTGGCCTGATGAAAGAATGAAATGTACAATATATAAATAGGGAAAAGAATTTGGCAGCCTGAACATGAGTCTCTACAATACTACTGAAACTCACTCTATAATGGTGTATGTGTGCAAGCACACGCGCCGCGCGCGCGCACACACACACACACACACACACACACACACACACACAAACGCATGCACGCATGTTCAGCCTTGCCAAAACTCCCAGCTAAAGAGACAGTGCAATGCTCCTCCTCAGGAGTCAGTTTGTAACTATAGAGAAGCAAGAAGAGATAAACACACTGCATTCAATAGCGTTCAGACCACACAGCAGCAGGCCACTGAATCCCAGACAGTCACGTGGTGAAATCCCAATGATTTCACGTCAGCTTCCTTCCAGGAAGTGAAGAGATTTGACCAACGAGCACCACTGTTGATTCTTAGACCCATATCCTCCGAACTTTCCCATCTACGGCCTAACACTTACCCGGAAGACAGGTTCTTTGACATGGTCACTGTTACAGCCATAGTAGTCTGGAGTCGTATCCAGTTCCAGCATGTTCCCCTGTGCTCTGACGCTCTTGTTCGCATGGCAAGACTGGCAGAGAGCGGCATTCCCCATCTCAGCTCTACAGCTGTGATCAGTGGGCCTGCCCTGGCCCGGTGCACGCTGGCCTGGGCTCCCAGGTACCCACTAGCAGGGACAATCCATTACCCTGAACTCCTCTGCTCAGTTCTCCAACATAGCCCTCACCAGGTCTCCCCACCTGCTGCCCGGTTTGCTGGTGTCGGAGAAAACTCAAAACCCCAGCAACTGTAGCCTGCATTCAGTGACCATGTCCAGTTCAGGGACTGCCAGTCTATTTTTACACCTACCAGGCCAGCTATGCATGTCAATGGAGTGAGGGGGGTGAAGCCGACAGGGAGGAGGGGAGGGGGCGGTGCTGTTTTGTTTTTCACCATGCAAGCAGCCTGCTTCACACATGGGCTGAAGGTCCTGCTGTGTGAAATGTCTCTCCATATGAGAAGTTTTGCATTCCTCAATAAATTCCTGGTAATCCTTTGATTTTTTTTCCTCTGCAGTCTCAGACTCACACAAAATACAAACTCTCTTAATAACTTTGCTCCGTTGACATAACAGACAACTATTATTTTGCGATTGCTTGAGCCAAGCTGCGGCATCCAAGGTGGCTGATGTCCCCTCCCTTTCAATGCCAATCACAGAAAAGTATTAGCTAGCCCTTTAAAATATTCATCGTAAACGTATCAGCCAAAATGGTTCATTTGAACCTCATGTGGAAGTTTTAATTTTTATAAATTATGCACAACTTGTTATTACCCAATAGTGTCTGCATAAGAGCAAACATTTTGATTCATTTGTAATTCTCGTTAATCTTTAATATTTGAAAATATGTTCACAAACTGCATAATAAAATGTTCAACATGGCTTTCACCATGGCCCAATTTTAGAAATCACATTGTAGGTTTTTGAAATATTTATTTTGTTTCTCACTAAGATAAATACTGTAAATATTTAGGAGGATTTAGGAGGCCAACTATGATAGAATATGAGGGCTTGTTATTGATTACCATGGAATGAATACCACTGACTCCATTAGGACTCCCATATGTAATGATCTGAATGAGGCCTCCCCTTTCTTGTTTGTTATCTGGTAAGTCTGTGCATACGTGTGCGTAAAAATCATCTTCTTCAAATAGTTGTAAGCTATTGCAACTGAGGCTTATTGTTTTGCATAGGACCTCAAGCCACCTTATTCCAGAGACCATGGTGCTAAAATATATTATGTATTATAAAGATCTAACCGCTATACTCCAGTTACTTGGAGGCATTACTATTCAATGAAATTTCCTTACTTTTCAACTATAAGAGAAGGTATCTTTTAAAGCCAGATTGTTTTTAACTGCTGACTGATGCAAAAATACTATTAACAATCTGTGGGTCACATGCTCCACTACATTACAGGGAAGCAGACTCTAAACACTATCAAAGCTAGAGGGTTATGAGAACAGATACCTGAAGACAATACCTTGGTTTCAGTAACAAGGTTAGACTGAGGGCTGAGCCGTGGCAGACAAAGGCTTTCGTGCTGGTTGGATAATTTTATACAGTTAAAATGGCTGACTCATTACAACACTGATTTCTCACCAAATGTTCCACATACTTGAGGCACAGGCTACAGGAATCATGCAAGCTATGATGTTTAATTATGTGTTTCAATTCTCTTCTCCAAAGATGTATCTTTAATTTTTCTTTTTCTCTAAGGTTCTCAGAGCCTGGGGAAGATCCACAGTCAGTCCACAAAGGCTTACAAGGGCTACTTCTTAAATATGTATGAGCAATTCCAAATACACGCCAAGATTTTTCTAGCTGCTAAAAGAGATGTACTCCCCCACACTTTATAATTAATTTAACATTTTTGAAATATAAAAATTCAACATTTGACCTAATGTTTAACATAGAATTATGCAACTTACAGGGCTGGAAGGAAATTCTACAAACCATCTCTAGGTTCCCTATGATGTTCTGAAGCTGAGATCTGGAAGTGTACTTCTATAAATAAATGGGACATTTAGCCACTCCAGAGAAGGGCATCGTTCTGAGTTTCTGTGTGAACGATTGTGCTGTGCTTTGCCAGCATGAGTTGTTCCCTGGTATTTCTCTGTCTCATCGATGCTGCCCAACCCACCTCCAAGCAGCATGCCCTCTCCTCCACCAACCCATGTTCACTACACCTTCCTTCCTCCTCAGCTTACAGTTCCCATTTGCCTGACCTTCCATGGTACACCTCTGCACCTGTTTGCTTACCATTTGCTCTAACATCTTCTTGAATATGGCTGGAACCGCTATCAGCTTTGGCTCCTTTTCCTATAGGTCTGCTCTCTCTCACTGACCTCTTCCGACCTAACAAAACACATGAATGCTAAGCGTGAAGCAAAGAAAACAGCACAGCCTCATCATATCTATATTTAACTAAGCTATACTGGCCTCAATTTCTCTTTTCCGTGTATCAACAGTAACAGACTGAATAATTTTAAGCTTGACAAAATTTTCAGTTCATTTCCTGACTTAGCAATAAACACCCCTTTTAGTATTTGAAAAACTATTAACACTGTATGGGGTAAATTTTACTAGAAAAGAAAATGTAGTACATTGTTGAGTTTTCAAAAGGCAGGTGGACACATAGTAAAGGAATTTTTAAGTAGCATGTTGCCAACTCTCAGAAGATACTTTCCCACAGAAACCTTTTTTTTCTTCAACAGAGAAACTTTCTGCTCTGCTCATTGAGTATCTACAGTCCTATCAGTAGGGTCGCCCCAAAGACAACATATGCTAGTCCCCAAATCCCACTGATGAATAAGAACGGGCAGAGGAGAGGTCAATAGAAACCCTGATGTTCTTGTCATGGCTGAAATTCCCCGGTTCTACTGACCAGGTTTAAATGATCAACCGAGAGGTTCTCAATGCCTGTGAAAACGGAAGTGCAAGTTTCTATCTGAAATCACTTAAAACTTTTCCCAAAACTCAGTACTTTCTAAATGACAATGAAAGTGTGAAGGGTCTGCAGGAAAGTTAAAACTTTTAAGAAATTAAAAGAGCTCTCATTCTATGGTTTGGTAGCTAATGGCTAAGAGCCAGGAGGGTGTGTCTCCAAAGTGTCAGGGATATAATAATCTACAGAGGCAACATTTTGTCAAGTTGAAGACAAGGTTAACCAAAGCAGCACCATGTCTTAAACCATCCTGGTGGACTGTTTCCATCTCTCAGGACATCTGACAAAGGATGTGCTTGCTGCCGGGGCCGAACAATGCCACCACTGTTCCTTAAAAATGCTTCAAAGTCATTAGGGCAAATTACTCAGAAAGCAAACATTTGCATGTTTGACCACGCTTGGAGAAGGATACATGAGCTTGATACATGGTTTTGAAGGTGAAATTCAAATCCTTCGTGACATGACATCTGCAGTCTCTTCTCGCGTTTTCGGGCACTTTACAGTTATTATTTCAACTGTATTGGTCTTTTGATCCATTACAAGAAGAAAACAACTACAGGCTGAGAACAAAGGCTGGCTTCTTCGCTGAAAAAGTCTTTGCTCAAGGCCCTAAAACAGCAAATCTGAAAAACAGCCACTGATGTTTTCAATTTCACCTTTTCAGTAAGGGGGTCACAGTTACAAAAATCATCAGGAAAGTCACGTGTTGGAGAAGAAATCATTGCCTCGGTTGTATCACTTGACTTAAAGACTTCTGCAGGGGAGTTTTAAAAAACTCTTGGCAGGCATTACTCATTGAAGTCTTGGTTCGACCACTAGCTGACCTGTGTGAATTTGTAAACCATTATCAAATCTGCGCTTCAATTTTCTGCTTTGGGAAGTACATGGCTCCAACTAGATGCTAGCTCCCTCTAAGCTCCTGAGGTTTTTGTCTTCTAGGGCACAAAACCTGTAACCCTGAACCACTGTTTAACACGCAGTGGTAGTTGAAGCTGACCATCTTCTATTTAGACTATTTCATGGGTGGGGACATCAGGTGCCATTTCTATGAGTTCCCTTTAGTCACTCTGCTTTCCCCGGAGAACTGAAGAATAGGATAGGACCATAGTGGAAGAGGAAGGAATCTTTCCGGGGTCCCAGGAGGCTCCTCTCAAAGAGAGTGCCCTCTCTTCCTGCCTTACTTGAACATTAGCCAGACTGATAATTTGGCTACAGCTCTCAGAGTCCACCACTCTAAAATAAATGGTTATACTGGCCTGGAGGTAGACTTCCTCTTCCAGATTGACTACAAGACATTACAGGACCCGGTAATCCAGGTCTCCAAAACCTGGTTAGGCTAAGAGGGGCCTTGGTGTCCCTCAAATGTTTTGATTAACTTGTTCATAAAGTGGGAGTACTATCACATTAAAAATATTTCTTTTTTAATTACCACACGTCTGTTTAGGAGCAAAGTAGAAAGAAAGTGTCTCTCAGAATCATGGAAGTTATTTTTTTCTTTCTTGCTGCTGGAGAGATAGCTCAGCAGTTAAAACCAAATCCTGCTCTTTCAGAAGATATGACCATAGTATACACACATGGACACACATGCATGCAAAGCACTCATGCACATGAAGTATGTAAATCTTTCTTTAAAATATAAACCTTTT
Organism: Peromyscus californicus insignis; assembly: GCF_007827085.1. Lineage (NCBI taxonomy): Eukaryota > Metazoa > Chordata > Mammalia > Rodentia > Cricetidae > Peromyscus > Peromyscus californicus. Next base: position 104,273,407 of record NW_026294617.1, read on the forward strand.
TAAAAATCTGCTTAGATTACAATCTTCCCCTTATCATTTTTGGTTATACTTTGAAGCTGTTTTCCTCAAATGATTAAACTAATATTTTGTTATTTCACTGCATGCAAATTCTCCCAAACACTATCACATGAAATCAAGGACAAGTTAATCCAACTTTCTGAATCACTGAACTATGGAAATAAGCTGGTACATTCTGTGCAGGAGCCCAGTTAGTATGCTGTTTTCTTCTATGTTTCAGCTCATTTGATATAATTTATTTGGCTAAAAATGAAACATAATGATTTTTGTCAGCCGCATCTGTTATGTAAATTGATCGATACGGAAAAGAGCATAATGTTTGGATTTCCATTGGATTCTCTGTAGCAGTGGGCAGCTCCATTTTCTCATTGAGGTCAGTACAAATGACTTCTGTTTGCGCTTAACACACATTAACCAAAATGAGTATCACCAAGCTATTCCTGGGCCTACAAACATCAATTTGCCAATTTACTTTTACAATCCTTCCAGCTATGATTTCATTCCAGACTGCTGCCTCCGGACTTGTGGCATATCAAGGACAACATTCCTTAAAAGAGAGGCTAACAACTCAGGAAGGTTTCCAAAGGGCACTCCACTCTGTGCCCAGTACAAAGTGGGCTTTCAATAAATGTCACTTACGGACATTAAAGAGTCTGTGAGGCAAGAAAGGTAGGGTGTCCAGAGAAAGTTGTTTGAATAATTCGGTTCTGTGAAGGGGATTCTGAAATGCAACATGAATAACAAAGTAACCATTGTGCACGCCTACTTGATCTAAAGGGAAGATATGTACAGACAAGACTTAGAAAATAGCCTGACATGCCAGTGTCCTGTGAAGAGCCCCACAAGTGTCTGTCACAGTATAGTTTTAAAAGTTATTTTTGAAAATCAATCCTGTTTTTCTTTTCACTTTACTAACCATTTTGAACTAAGTAAAAGAGCTGAGAGGAGTCATCAGAACTCTATTAAATTAAAGTAAATTTAAAATGAATAGTAGATGGCATTGCTCTTGGTCAGTTCGTGGAGAATGCCGGACACCCAAAGGACCATCATTCTTAGACAAGGTGACCGCTACTGGGAGTCTGGGGAGAAAGCTGCCCAGTTGTACTCTGTACCTGCATGTCACAGTTGTCTAGTCTTTCCCATCAAAAAGGAAACTAGAAAAATACACACAGCAGTAGTTAAACTCAGTGTTTCATCTAGACAGGATAGGTAACAGTTCTGTATTAGTGAGGGTTTATACAGAATCCTGGAAATAATCTCTTATTGTTATGCATGCAGCCTAGTCTGCCTTACCCTCAACTCAACCGAAGGACCCATCATTGAGACCAACAAATGAAAATCCACTTTAGTTCTACGCTATCCATTCTCACTTCACTTAGTATTTGCTTTCTTTCAAAGGTTTCCAGGCATTGAGCCATATGCACCCAAAGAGTCAAGAGAGGTCATTTCTGGTATCCATTTGGTATTAATAAAAATTTCTTTTAAGTGTAAATTCTATTAAATTATACATCCAAGTATTTTAATCCAATGGTTTCAAAGTATTTTTTTATTTTGTGTATGTGTATGTGTGTGTGTGTCTGTGTGTGTGAGAGTATGTGTGTATATTTGTGTGTGTGTATGTGTGTTCATGTGCATGAGGAAGTGAGAGGTCAGTATTAGGTGTCTTCCTCTACTTCCCTCCACCTTCTTAAAGATAAACTTTATTATAAAAAAAATGCAGCATTTCAGAGTAGGCCTCACGTTCAGGAGTAGTTGATCAATATATAATGGACTCCACAAGTTTTTTTGTTTTATTTTATTTTGATGTATGTGTGTGTGTGTGTGTGTGTGTGTGTGTGTGTGTGTGTGTGCGCGCACTTTTATTTGGTTATAGTTTGGTGTTGGTTTTTGTTTGTTTTCTTTTTAGGTGTTATTTTATTGGTTTGGGGGGGTTCTTGCTGTACTAGGTTTTTGTTTATTGAGAAAGAACTTCAGGCTGGGTGGGTAGGGAGGAGAGAATCTGAAAGGACTTGGGGGAAGGGAAGAATATGATCAAAACATATTTAAACATAAATTGTTTTTAATGATACAAATATAATTTTTTAAAAAAGAAGAAAGTCACAGATAAACTAACTTGAAATTAAGTACATCTAAAATCTGTACATCTCAATGGGCTTCTACAATTTGAATAACAATTCTGAAGCTGTGCAGCTTCACACTGAACGTAACACTTTCAGTATTGAACATACTTTATGCACCTATCCACCACTGGAACCAAAAAAGTCCATAACAGAGTTAGAACTAAAACAACCAATTAGCTCAGTAGAGCTAATTGGAGGGTTTTGTTTTGTGTTTGGAGTTTTGTTTTTTCTTGTTGAAACACTGTTACTCACCGAACCCGGACCTCACTGATTAGCTAGACTGGCTGGCCAGTCAACTCTCAGGAATCTACCAGCCTGCACCCCTTCCCCCAAGTCTTCGATGAGTATTGGGAATCCAAGCGTGGGTCCTCAGGCTTGTACAATAGGCACTATACCCACTGAAGGTGCCACCTCGGCCTTGATTTTGAAGTACATTAAGATAATAATTCCCAGCAAAATACACACAAACCCACATTTGAAATCAAACAGAGGATACAGACATTTGAAATATACAGCCCTGTAAATATGGTGTCCTTTATTTTAAATTGTGCGTGGAGCCTGAACTTGATAAAAAGCAGTAGCGCTGAGGCATGGACTGAGGGACTAAATTCAATTTATTCCAAACCTGAGAACACAGGGTGTCAAAAAGAACCTGAATCTCATGATCCAACCAGTAATTCATTTAGCCCCTGGTTCAAGGTCTCTTTAAAACAAATACATGTTGTGACTCTTGAAGTATAAAGAATTATTTCTATTCCTTATATATTATTCATTGTAGTATAACTATCATGATTACATATTGTTTGTTCTCCCCGGAGAATGGCAGAATTATTTTAAGTTTTCAATTACACTCTACTTTTCTTCAGCAATGGAGTCACTTTACAAGCAATCCAAAACTCTGGGAGTATAAGCACAAGACATAAAAAATTATAAAATCAATACTGTCAAATTACTCCTCTAAAACTGTTGCCAGTGAGGTCTTCTGGTCTCTGAGCTAAGATATTGCTGGGTATATGCTGCAAGGGGATGCATTTTGCATTTTAGTGTTCCCATCTGTATAATAATGAGCCATAATAAAAACGACTCATGCTAATGCTTGTGTTTAACCTTTAGAGTCACACATTTATAAATCATGCTATTAGGTCAGCTTATAATATATCTTCTCTATAGGAAGAGGAAGGAAGGAGAAGGGGAAGAGGAGGAGAGACAGAAGGAGTAAGCAAAATATAAGAAAACGGAGAACTAGCACTAAAAATCAGGGTGCTTGTGTTTTAAGGGTATTAAAGAATACTTTAAACTAAATGTTTTTCCTTTCTGCTGGGCTTTTAGAGGAGTATCTAAACATGCTATGTGCTTTCGTGGGTCAGTAGAAAGCCTCTCCCTTAAACTGGACTCACCCGTTCCTGGCACAGCCTCCTCCAGCTGCAGAGGCAGTACAGCATCTGTCTCGCTGCCTCGGATGGAGAGTCTTCCCCACATATCTGGTCCTGCAGAGTATAAGCTTTCCTAGCCCACTGCTACTATTTTAGGTCAGTAATCTTCCCGACAGAATTACCGGGACCACCACCTAGACAGTTTCCTGTTGTAGCCTTGCTGTATTTCAATCCACCCCCCCCCCCCACTGTAGCCAGATTGATCTTTCTAAGATTCAGCAGTGTGCAGGACACCCCTAAAATCTTTATGGTAAAAAAAAAAAACTGGTCCCCAGTTATCACACTGATCCAGAACCCCTGTGCCTTTTCTTCCTTACAATTTGCTTTTGGGACTTTTATTAATAGTCCTCCATCTGGACCCCTTCCTCCTTCCTCCTTCTGTCAATAGGGACTTGACTTTGAAGTCCTATCAGGCCAACAAGATTAGGGGTCAGCTGTAGACATAGGGACAACATGGTGATTGTTAACCCACAGGCAACTGTTTCTTGATGTGCTTGGCTGCTTCACTAGAATACGGACTCATGATGTACAGACATCATATTTTATTATGTCTGCTTGTGACAATGCCTCTACATAGCAGGTATGCACAATTACGGTAAAAATGAACGATAAAAATATTTCTTAGCGGGTTTAAATTGATTGATTTCTACAAACATTTACTTCATTTATCCATAAATATTTATTCAGCACTGCATGCTAGGTCCAAACCCATCATCAATAAAAAGATGCAATGTGTGATATTAATGATGTGCACACAGAAACGCTTCAATGGGTCTCTGAGAATAGCAATCTGCAGTAATTTATCCAATTACCAGTAAATGTCCCTTAGTTCTGTTCTCATTACCATCCTGTCAGTTCTTGTATGGCTATGTTTTCAGATGCTTTATTTTGTTATGAAATGGTCCAGGCACTGAATCTATTAGTCATCATCTGAATATGAGGAATAATGAAAAGATCAAACATGTAAATGACCATGAGAGCCATACTAGCCATGATGAAGGTGGTTCATTAGATAAGGATGGGGTTGCTGAGTACATGGTGGCTAGCAGGGTAGCCTCAATATGCCCTGGGGGAAAATGCAGTCACTGTTGCTAACCCTGGAAATACAGGGTTTGCTCTGGAAAGGTTTATGGAGTACTCCTACATAAGGGCATATACATATATATATACACACACACATACTTTTCTGAGGATTGGCCATCATCTATAAAGACATTGTGTACAGTAAAAACTAATTTTCACTCTATTCTTTCCTTTGTAGAGCTGTTCTGTGCTCTTTTACTACTGGCTCCCACCACCCATCACACTCCATTAGATCAACAGGTCCTTCCTTACTCTTTACACCCAGCCCTCATCCCAGCCACCATCTCTGTATGACTGTCACTTCTCTGAGATAGCTTCCAATTCCTGACCCTTGTCTTCTCTCCACCGTTTTTCTTTGTTTCACATATTTCTTTACTTCCAACGTTTCACCTTCCATACAAATGTTAATGGCTTACACACAGCCACCATCAATTGTGTAAGAAATGCACAAATACATCATACTCGTGCAATTGCTGGAAGCGCCTATAGAAAATAAGAACCTTTCTCATTTTCTCATGGACCAAGAAAGTATTCACTAAAAGTCTTCTCTTCATTCTACTATTGGATGTCATTTAGATGTCTACCTGTAGTGACTGTCCCTCTGAAACAATGAACACCAGAAAAAATCAGTCTTACTTCCTTTTTATGATGATATATAGTTTGAAATAAAAGTTTTCAATTTCAAAATACCTATGTTTATAAATTTTACTTTTAAAATATATAGTATTTGGGGGAGGAGGGATCTGTAGCCTAGGCTGGCCTTGGCTTCACACCCCCCTCCCTTCAACCTCTCAGAGAGACTGGATTACAGGCATGCAGCACCCCACCTGGCTTTCTAGATTCACATTTGATAACTCAGTTGTTCTAATCAGATTTTGTCCATTTTTACTAAACACATAGCTTAAGCTTGATCTGGTTGACCAAGAATATCATGGCTATTTAATTTTCCCTAAAAGGAATCATCAATACAAGTGAATGTAGCTTCCATTAACCACTGACATTTTAAAATACCAATTTCACCGAAATGTTCTATTCTAATAACATTGAGTTGTAGCTGGTTGGGGTATCAAATGTTACAACCCATTTCTGATCAGGTGCTTCCTTCTGCTTGTTCTGGAACCTGATAGGGCATGGTCTATTATTATCTCACTTTATGATGCAGGAAGGTTATCTTTCCGTGGTGGCAAGGTAAAGACAGATCCCTGTCGAGCAAAGCTGAGGTGCCGTTCAGATCCTTACAAATGGCCCAGCATTTTGTATTTATACCCAGCGGCCTTCCCTTTTCTGTTTACTTGTCTGTGGTTCTCTCTAGTTTCAACAACAAATAAACAACACTGATGGTCAAACCGCTTACAGGAACGTTTAGAGCTGTGTCTATCTGTAGTGTGGTGAAGTGTCTACAGACTAACCACTTTCCCCTTTTGTGGCTGGATGACTGCTTCACCTCTCTCCAGCTCCTCTAAGATTCCTGTTGAAGATTTCTAGAGCTTACACACCTGCATGGAAGCTGTTTAGGTCACTGGAGGTGCTGGTAATGCTGGCCCCAGAGCTGATAATTCTGAGTGTCCTATACTCCTTCCTATGACCTTATTATTGGAGACCTTGCTGTAGTATAAAAATACATGACAAATCATGAGACTGTCCTATATTCTGTTTGCTCTGTTCCTTGAAATAGTGACAATACTTTGGTGTTTACTGATACACCTTCTCTGTTTTATCTTCTTTCCTTGAGCAGTGTAAGGTCAACTGGAGAAGTACAGAGGCAAGCTGTCCTGAGTCTCATTATGTTCTTCATCATGAAATCTCACTTTTTGCGTTTGACTGAAGAGTTGCTACATTGGAGTCACTGAGGAGTGCAAATAACTACCATGAGCCCTTCTTGTTACTGGGCCTGATCCGTAGCACTTCCCAAAAGTTAACTCGGATCACTGCCCCTCTGCTTTACCCTTCATTCTCTTTTGGAATCAGGTGACTCCAAAATTTTGTTATCTTTTCTGCAAGTAATAATTTTAAAATAAAAAACATCCTACATTCTTGTGGTGATATATTGTGCAGCCTAATAAACTTGCCTGAGGATCAGAGGACAGAGCCAGCAGAGATCAGGCAGTAGTAGCACACACCCTTAATCCTATTACTTGGGAGGCAGAGATCTGTCTGGATCTCTGTGAGTTCAAGGCCACATTGGAAACAGAGCCAGGCAGTGGTGGCACACACCTTTAATCCCAGTACTGGGAAGCACACATGCCTTTAATCCCAGGATGTCTGGGCAGAAAAAGGTATATAAGGCATGAGGAAACAGGAACTCACTCTCTTTAGATTTTGTAGAGGTAAGAACTAGTGGCTGGCTGTTCTGCTTCTCTGATCTTTCAGCTTTCACCCTAATATCTGGCTCTGGGTTTTTTAGTAAAAGACCATCTAGATTCGAACAACATGTTCTGTCTTCACGTACTGGCATAGTCTGGAGAAAAGGCACAGACTTTCAATCCCAAACCTGTGGTCTGTCCTTTAAGACATTTATTTGAGATTTGGGGGAAATGAATCATTTTCAGGCTCATTTTCCTCCCCTCCCCCCACCGCAAAAAAAAAAAAGGAAGTTAAAAATATCTGCCTCGTGGTGAGAACTTCGTGATACACTCAAATGCACAGTGCCAACATCTGCACCCAGATCTTCTGTCCGGTTCTCCTGATGCATCCCACTCACCAATCCCATCACCCCTGATTTCAGAATAAATGGGTCAAAGCTCTTCAGGCTTCTGGCTGGTAGTGACTCACAGGGGATTCATCTCCGGATTCAGGGCCCCCTGCTTTTCTATTCTGCTCTCAACCATTTAGAAACAAGTCATTGTACCTTTGCCTCTATCTAGGGACAACCAATAATTAAGTTGCTGATTCTCTTTCCTTGGTGCTAAGGAGGATTAACTGGTTTCTAAATTCGGCCCTACCCTGCTGGAGGGCTGCCATCGTGAGGGCTGTGGGGAGTATGACCCTTAAAGTAATTCAGCAGTGTGTTTTCTTTCCCAGTACTGAACCTTATCCCATAATAAATATAAGTTAGGTGTGATTGGCCAAGAACAAGTATGAAGCCCCTCCTTGTTGATATCCAAATGTTGCTGGAATTCCTGATGCTGTAGTCCCCCTGCCTGAATGAATCCCCAGTGTCGATTACTTCCAACAAGGAGAAGGCAAACACAATGGTGAATGAACATCCAGGACAACTATCTCCTCTGGGTCCATTTCTTCACCCTGTCCACAGAGCTAATGCCAGGTCCTTGATGTCCCTATTCATGACACAGAAAATAGTTCTGCTTCCACACTTTAAACTGTGATACTTTTTAACTGAAAAAAGTTTTCTAGGTAGTGGTGGTGGCACATGCCTTTAATCTGAGCTCTCAGGAGGCAGAGGCAGGAGGATCTCTGAGTTCAAGGCCAGCCTGGTTTACAGAGTGAATTCCAGAACAGCCAGAACTATACAAAGAAACTCTGTCTCAAATAACCAAAATAATAATAATAATTTAATAATAATGATAAAAAGTTTCCTTCAATTGCATGTATTTATCAAAAGAATCATTCTCATTTATAAATCTTATTAAAATGATCATACTGATAGTTACATTTGAAATACAAACTATAATAAAACTGCAATATTGCAACTTGAATATGCTGAAAACTTAGGGAAAGAACTAAAAGGAGAAATATAATTAAAACACATATTAAAAATAAAATATAGGGCTGGAGAGATGGCACTGCAGTTAATAGCAATGGCTGCTCTTGCAGAGGACCTGGGTTCAGGTCTTAGGACCCACAAGGCAGCACACAACCTTATTCTAAGTTCAGTTCCAGAGGATTCTGATACCTTCTTCTGGTCCCCTTGGGTACCACACTCGTGGTGCACATACACAAATGCAAGCAAAACACTCATGCATAGAAAATAAAAATAAACCTTAAAATAAAATGCATTTGAAAAATACAGACTACAATCCATATGAACACATACATGCATATATCCACTACACCGTATGAACAGAACTACAAAGATTTTTTTTCAAGAATCTGCTCTGATGTGAACTAATTAAAAAAAGAAAAGAAAACATGTAATCAAGTTGCACAAAGCATTAACAGAGGATAGTTGAGACAGCTAGGAATAGTTTTCTGTTTTCTCTTTTACATGCTGAAGGTCTTTTCCCAGTCAACTTTATTATTTTGCTTGGTCAAATTCTTGGGACCCACGACATTAAACGGTAACTGAGCTCAAAGAGGAAGGGGCACAAAAATGAAAGAAAAAGCCTTTGAACCCTTCTTAAGCCTTTGTCTACATATGTCACTTTAATATCTTGCCAGATGTTTGTATCTCTTCATCTTCTATGAAAATGCATATAGTTTCACACAGAGAGAAACTGCTCCTTCAGGATGCATGGAATCACAAAGATCCCATTGAAATCCACTGTGAGGAATTCCAGGGCCAAGGCGTTGAAAATTCAGTCACAATACACTGTTTGTTGCGATGCAAGTGTTCCTTAAGTGCTCTCATTTACAGGTCTATCTTCACTTAAGAGTCTATAAAACACCAACACACCATAGCCACAAAAACCCCCATAAGCTCTGCACTCCAATTCCTTAATTCTCTGTCGCATTCCAGTGACGTGCATGCTCTTTAGCAGCTTTCAAATGAGAGACACTGCAGCCATCAGGGACTTGAAAGTTTCAGAATTTGGAACACGGATATGTTCCACAAGGAATGAACTTTCAGTATCACAGCCTACCCTCAGATTATCTGCATGCCTGGGTCAAGCATGCGCTGCTATTTCATGACAGAAGCTTAAGTAACATTTATCAAATTAGAGCAGAGGGAAAAGAGAAGTTACAGATCTTCTTAGCAAAGCTTTAGGGCATGTAAACATGAATTGGCAGTGTGGCAAATAATCAGGATTAATGAGAAAGGAGAGCGAGGCAAGAGGGTGTGAGGAGAGAGAACGGTCAACCTGTGGTGGAGGGTTTCATGCATCCCAGAAGAGAGTTTCATGTCCTACAGAAATGGGATTCTTATCTAAAATTTATAAAATGAGCAAAAACGTTAGTATTTTTACACATTAGTGTGACTAAATGCAAACAGAATACACTACATTTAAGCCAATGTTACAAACGAACACAAAAATAGATCTCTAGGAAAGTTTTGTCCCAGCCTTCAAAACATCTTCAATTTCTTTGCTGATTTATAATATCAAGAACAGCTTTATAGAAACAACTTTTAAGCCCTGATCAACGTTGCTTATGAATAATTATCTATGCTTATTATTATCTATAGGTTGCCTAGGAACACTGGAATACTTTTTTCTTCTGATTCAGAAGATTAGCCCATGACAAATTGGAGCAGAACAGGTAAACTAAACGTTTAGGATCAGCAAGGCATCTGGCACATCTTAGGCAATGCTGACATGATATGGGGGAAATTGGTGGTCACTGAATGGTCAGATCTCAGCACAGCAAGGCTGCACATGGTGCTCTGGGCAAGCACTTTCCCCTGGTACATTTAACCGTCCAAGGACACAGGCTCAGCGGGAATACCTAGAGGCCCTCAGGTAGACACATTTAGCTGTCACAGTACCATCAGTCATTTAGGTAAGGAACACAGATGGAATCTTAATATAGGTTCAACGGATGTTAGAGTGATGTACAGCATATGCCCAGCTTCTAATATCATAATACATTTAGTTATAACAGAAATTAGGCTCCAACGTGAATGAACACAGCATATCTAAATATCTTACAAGAAAAATTGAGATGGGCAAGTATAAATTGATATTTTAGTACTTAATAATACTTTATTAGTTATAATTTATATATTTTTACAGGTTTGACTATTGATACTCTACTATTTTCCTTCCCATTAATTTATTTTTATTCATTTATTAGTTTACTTATATTAGGAAAGAGTCTTTTTAAAAATATGACTCATAATTGTCTATTTGTGAATTTGCTCAGATTTATCTAGCATCACATCGTCAGGTTGATGTGTCCCATCATTTTCTCTGGACTTTCTTACTTGAATCAGGCATTTAGGAACCAAGGCTAGGACGAGGTGGGCTCACTACTGCCGTCATATCAATACTTCTAAGTCTCTGGGTGTGCACAGTTAGGAAAACAATGTACACACACACACACACACACAATCTACATGTTTCCTTTATATTTATCTGGGTAGAGTTTTAAACAGAAATTTCATACTGATTCTTCTATGGACATTTTTAATCTTTTGAAAGACATTTCCTTTTCTCTCACATAAAAGGGGGAAAAATCTGTTGACATAATAAATAATATATAATTATGGTGCATAGTACTTTCAACAACACTTTCATTTCAGTCTCTATAATTGTTCTTTTTTGAAGTGTGAACCCACAAAAGTCTATTTAGTAATTTATTAAGAGGTGCCATGGAAATACAGACTCACTACTACAGAGCAAAGTGGACGCCACTGCTGATCGGTGCCATTCTACCCAAGGACGATGGGAACTGACTGCAAGCAGCTCGCTCCCGCCACTTGATTTGGCTCTGACCACCCAAGAGAGAGCCAGAACCCCTCTCTCTCCCTGAGCTCTTAAGCAGTCATGTATGCAGACAAGACCACATCGTAGAGCTTGTTAACTCGAAGCCATTGGCTGAACGGAGCGAATTCCCACAACACTTTTTCATATATATTTCATTCATATGTATCAAATATCATTATCATTTATTCACATGTTAATTGATAGAAAGTTGTGATCAACAATCACACATCCAGAATGTGGTGTAGCTGAGACCTGAGTTAAGGACTTCCAACGCTATACTATTTCTACTATGCCAAGCAGAAACACGAAACATTTTTAACTGTTAGTCATTTATACGCAAAGTCTCTGCCATTTAAGCACTGTCCCAGGCACCTGCTCACTCTCTCACTGTATGAGACAACGTGTTCTTTATTTTTCCCCTGCCATCTTTCTGAGGTTTGTTTGGGCAGATGATTACCACTTCTAACATCACTGAAATGTAGAGCCTCGCCATCACATTTTTTATTTAAAATTTTTTTTCATAAAGTATGTTTTGGCCGGGCGGTGGTGGCGCACGCCTTTAATCCCAGCACTCGGGAGGCAGAGCCAGGCGGATCTCTGTGAGTTCGAGGCCAGCCTGGGCTACCAAGTGAGTCCCAGGAAAGGCGCAAAGCTGCACAGAGAAACCCTGTCTCAAAAAACCAAAAAAAAAAAAAAAAAAAAAAAAAAAAAAAAAAAAAAATAAAGTATGTTTTGATCGTATTCTTTCACCTCCCCCAGGCTTTCACTACCTCCCCACCCATCCAACTAGCATGTTCCTTCTCTCTCTCTCAAAAAACAGAAATAAAAACAAAAAACTAAAATAAAAAAAGAAACAATAAGACAAAAAAAAAACCCTACACACATACAAACACACACACACAACAAAACAAAAACAAGAGCCTGTTTTGTATTCATCAGTTATTCCTGGACATGGGCCTGATCTGGAATGTGGTTGATATATCTACTGGAGAACACTGATTTTCCCTCTCTAGCAGCCACAAATTGAATATCTTATTGGTTAGGCATGAGACTTTGTGTCTACCTCCCCTTCTCAGTGCTGGGACTTTGTCTGACTTGTATAGTTGGAGTTTTCCTGCTCCTGCCTGGCCCACAGTCAATACAAATCTCTCTCACCCGCCAGTCCCACAGCCGCTTAGACCCAAGTAAACACACAGAGACTTATATTGCTTACAAACTATATGGCCGTGGCAGGTTTCTTGTTATCTAGTTCTTATATCTTAAATTAACCCATTTCTATTAGTCTATAAGTTGCCACGTGGCTTGTGGCTTACTGGTACCTTACATCTCGCTTGTCATGGCGGTGGCTGGTAGCGTCTCTCTGCCTCAGCCTTCCACTTCCCAGAATTCTCCTCTCTCCTTGTCCTGCCTGTACTTCCTGCCTGCCTACTGGCCAATCAGTGTTTTATTTATTAACCAATCGAAACAACACATTTAACATACAGAACATCCCACAGCAGGCTTGAACCTGTGCGGGTCTTGGGCATGCAGCCACAGTCTCTGTGAGTTCACATACGCATCAGTCATGTTGTGCCTGGAAGATGCTGTTTCCATGGAGTCATCCATCGATTCTGGTCCTTATCATCTTCTGCGTCCTTTTCTGCATAGACCCCCTGAGCCTTGAGGGGAGAGGTGCAATAGAGAGATCCCAGGCAGGACTGCATGCTCCCAGGTCTCTCACTCTCTGTCTTGCTGTCTCACCATCATTTTTACTCATCTGCTTATTTTTCCTCCTTCCAGGTTGCATTTGCAGCCATCTTGTTTCCCTCCTTGCTGATCTTGCTGTGTAGCCATTGAACCCCAGCTATGTCCATCTCTTAGATGAGTCCAAGACTTTCCTGGCTGGCCTTACCAGCCTCGCTTCTCCCTGTAATTGTTTCCTATAGCGGTGTCTCTTTTCTATTCCAATGAGTTTAACTGCCTTTAAGGCTCAGAGTGAAGAAACCCTTCACCTTAACAAGCCTGAGCCATCTTTCAAGTCCAGCTTCTTTGCAAAAATTACCAACTATTTGCTGGGGATATACCCTAATGGTGCAATGTTTGCCTAGCATGTGCAAGGTACTAGGCTCAATCCTCAGGACTGTAATAATAATAACAAATTATTAGACCTAACTAATAGTAACCCTAAATAGGTTCTTGAGAGGACATTTTTTCTCTCAGTTGTCTTCAATGTAATATTTGGTGCACAATGGTTATTCATTAATATTTTCTGATCCAAGGGATGGCCACATCCTGAGCTATACATATTATATACATTGAAATCCACCTTGGAAATAGAAAGGAGACTTGCTGGACAGGGATGCAAGGAATATTTTTATCTAAGATAAGAATGAAGAGAAATAAAACAAATACAAGTCCAAAGAATTTCTGGTCACCTTCAAGTGAAACATGATTAAAATTAAAAAACAGAATTTTATGGAATATTGAAGAGCTCTAGTGTCCAAAACGTTCCATAATCTCTTTCACAACTGACTATGAGGCACACAACATAATTTTGGAGGTTAAGCATGCATACATCTTAGAGATTTTCTTCCTTTCACTATAAGAACAGCTCTGAAATTAACTTACTACAGATTCTCCTACCTGTCAAGGCTGCTTTCTGGTATGAGGCCTCACAGGTGTGAAACACTGGCTCTTGTGTGGAATGACTATGCATGCTCTATTTCATGTCCAAAGCCCCTGGATACTTCAGTACAGTGATACAGTGTGGCTTTGGTATCTTCTCTTTGGTCCTTTGTCATCCACCTTCTTCCCACTCACAGTAATGTGTACTTTTTTCCTCTCTCACCCACATCTGGACCTTGATGACAGCTCCTCTGAGCCCACACGAAAGCCCTGTGATTAGTAGGTGACCTCCTCAAAAAAAAAAAAAAAAAAAAAAAAAACGCTCCTCGTTTCCATCCCAAGTGACTTCTATCCCAGAGGAGTTGCAGCTTCCAGGCTGCCTGGTCCACTTGCGCTTCACAGACTGAAATCATTTTAGGATATGGCATGGTTTAATTAAGGATTCTGGCCCAGTGTGAGCTGGGGGCCACAAGTAAGGAGGGGGTTGGTGTCACCACCCTAGAAGAACTGGAGGGTCGTTATGCTCACCACGTGTACAGTTGAATGGTTCATGCATGCTTGAATTTCTCTTCAAGAGCTTACTATAGATGCTGGTCAGCTTGGTGTCATGAAAGTCTGAAGGCAGCCGCCATTCCTGATGTAGATCTTTGTGAAATAATTGACACCACTCCAGTGATGTTTCTCTGTGGGTTTTTAGCATTGTTGGCTCACAGAGCCTCTAATAGAAAATAAAAGAACCACAATCCACTTCCTCTAAATGACTCCAATCAACACAGAAGACACAAAACAAGAACCGCACACTTCATGGGATGACCTCATTTTCTAAATGAGGCCTTAATAACTTTCAGAAAATGCCAAACACCAATGGCAGGAACCACTTCTTCCCACTACATCAACTGCCAGGTAAGACCTTTTAAAGAAAATTTGCATCATATATACAAAAATAGACAATCACAAACCCAACTTAATGGCCCAAATGACGTTCTCCTTCCTGTGTTTGTAGAAGGTCCCATCACCAAGGTGGCCTGTGGGATCTTCCAAGGACAGTAATTCTGTCTGGGACAGAGAATTTGCTCAAAAAATAAAAAGTCATATTAAATGAAGAAAAGCTTTGAAATGCCACCAAACGATCTCACTTACAATAATGAAAGGAGACAAAGACATCATCAAATACGGCACAGAACCACCAAAACCCAAAAGTGATCCTACCAGGGGTCTCAGGTCCCCAGCATGCCACTGTTTAAACTGCAATCAGGTCACCATGAACCAAGGTCACCACTGGTAAACAGAACTGAGCACAGGTTCCCCAATTTTGCTTTTCTGGAGCTTTTTGGTTGGAAGCTTTGTTTGCAGATCAGTCATAAAATTAGTAAACAGTCAACTGGTACAATGTCTGTTCTGTTCACTGCTTTTGTTTTGTGTGTATATGTGTGAGTGGGTGTGCACATGTGTGCATGTGAAGTTGAAGGTCAAAGGTCAATGTGTCCTCCCTCAGTGGCTCTCCACCTTAGTTTTGGGGACCGAGTCACTCATCGAACCTGGAGGTCACAAGCTTGGTTACACCAGTAGGACAGCATGCTCCAAGGATGCTCTTGTCTCTGCCTCTCCAGTGCTGGGCTTACAGGCATGCACTGGCTCTGGGAAATTCAAACTCAGTTCTTCACGCTTTGAACAAGTGCTTTACCATTGAGCCATTTCATTTCACAAGCCCCCATTGCCTAGTCTTTATAATCTTAAAGGCCACATCCATCTCTTATTTTGAGCTGTTTCAGAAGGGGTAGTGGCTAAACTCTATTCCAAAAGCCCTTAGTATTTGATCTTTACTAATAAAAGCAGATTCTTAGTCATCATTTTTGGGATGTTTATACACATTTAAAGTGCCCCTGAAAAACAGAAATTCTGGAAAACAACCTCATTGATCAATGGAAATTAAGAAAAGAGTCGGGCCTTAAGGTGCAGTGCTGCAAGCCCGCTTGCTGGGGAGACTAGGAAAGAAAGACTATAGGATCAAGGCCATTTTGAGCTACAGATGAAGTTCAAAACCAGCCTAGGCAATTTGGTAAGACCCTTTCTCAAAATGAAAAGTAAAAAGAAAGATGGAGATATCTCAGTGATAGAAGTCCTTGTTCAGAAAGCATGAGACCCCAGGTTCAATTACCAATACAGGGAAGAAAAAGATAAATTATTATATATACAAAAAAAAGTGTTGCTTTTACTTTCAGCTTTTCTAACAGATATGAAAGAAAAGTGAGATAAATTCGTAATGAACAAGTGTGTTTGCAAGACATACACATACATACATATAGCCAAGAAATGTATAAAACTATGAGCAACACCATATTCCTAACCAAATATATTGATTAGATTTGGAGTGCTTATAATAATTGTTCCCTGATGATTCTTTTCCTTACTGCTGCTTCTGTTGAAATGCTCCCCATGACAGAAACAGCACAGCAGTAGCAAACAGTGGGTGAGGTAGGAGATTGTTTTCCTCTGGCAGAAATGCTAATGACAGAAAATAGGAGGTATGATTCCAAGTGAACCTGCCCAAAAGGTACATTCCAGAAGCCTGTACAACCAAGTACAGAATTCCTTTCTGGCTGCCCTGGAAGCTGTCGTAGCCAGTAAGAGAATGAGAGAGCAGTTGAGAAGAATATTCATGAAAAACACTAAACCAACAACCAAATGAGACCCCAGCATTATGAGAAGCTAGTGAGAGGGTGGGGCTGAAGCTGGAGGAGGCCCTCCCCCAAGACACCCATCTCTCCCATTTCCTATGATTTCAGGATCAGCCCAAGCCCAGCACAGGAAACAAAGGGCAGTTAGTGACTTGTGGTAGGAGCTGGAGGAGTGTCAGTGCCTCTAAATATTTGAGGTCTCCCAGGCTGCTAAGTTAATGATGAAATCCCTAGGACATTCCGCTGAGTTCCTTCAACACAGCACCAACTGCTGCACACAGAACATTTAAATCACCTTTCAGAGCATTCCTTCAAAACTCTCTCAATAGAGAGATATTGAATTATACATCTCTCAGACACACATACACAGTTTGGTCCTGAAGACCATCTGATTGTGGCAAAAATGGGTAAACTGTGGACCCTGAAGCCTTCTGACTTACCTCTTAAAAACTTGTTTCTTTCTCTCTGTGCTGAGAATTAATTGGTTGCTCTATACACTAATTAGTCTTATTAAGCTTTTAGAAGGTCTCCTATTACACATGGAAAAATTTTCTCAATGGCAATTTAGAGCCACAGTAATTATTAGAAGCAAATGGTTGCTGATCTAGATTTTAAGATGAAGAACAAAGGTTGGTGGAGAAATGGAAATGTTGATTCTAGTTGTTTTAGCCTTGGTTTGCTATCACTGAGGAGCTCCAAAAATGTATCAGTTATAAGGCTGGAAAGATGGCTCCATATTAAGAATTCTTGCTGTTCTTCCAGAGGACCCAGGTTTGGTATTCAGCACCTACATGGTGGCTCACAACCATCAAAAATTCTACTTCCAGGGGATCTAATATCCTCATCTGGCATCTGTGGGTGCCATACACACACAGGGTGCACAAACTTACATGCTAACAAAACACTCACACACATAAAATAAAGATAAATATTTCTGTTGTTGTTGGTTTTTCAAGACAGGGTTTCTTTGATAGTCGTGGCTCGTCTTAGAACTAGCTCTGTAGACCAGGCTGGAGTTGAACCTACAGAGAACCGCCTGATTCTGCCTCCTGAATGCTGGGATTAAAAGCATGTGCCACCACTGCCCAGCAATATTTTAAATGGAGGTTGTGTTCTGTCTTCCCTCACACCCAACCCCCAGGATTCTAAGTTATT
Organism: Peromyscus californicus insignis; assembly: GCF_007827085.1. Classification (NCBI taxonomy): domain Eukaryota; kingdom Metazoa; phylum Chordata; class Mammalia; order Rodentia; family Cricetidae; genus Peromyscus; species Peromyscus californicus. The sequence continues at coordinate 104,291,040 of NW_026294617.1, forward strand.
TATTTATGAGATAAAACCAGAGGAATGTGAGTAGATACTCACAATAAACATTTTAAATCATATTCATCTCTAAAGCAAAAAAGCCACATTCAACTAGCTAGCAACTTACACAAGTCTCTAGAACGTGGGAAGTGCTTTCTTAGCTATTCTTTATTTTAATATATAATATCTCTCACTGAGAATAAAGCCAAGTGTTCTTTGCAAGGAATTTATTTTGAGAAGCCTAAATGAAAGAGAAAAAAAAAAAACAATCTTGAGAGATGATGTGAACAGAAGTCTTAACTTCCTGGTGTTTCCACAACTCAATACCTGTACAGAATATGTTCCATGTCCTGTTTGATGACAAAATAGTTTTTCTTTTTTTGAGCTAAGTTTGAAGCAAGCTTTATTAAATACTGGTCATGACCATGGATACTGGCCAAGTCCATATCCAAGACCCATGCTCAGAAGACAGCCCAAAATTACATTAGTCAAAGGCTTCTAAAGACGAAACCCATAAGGCTACACACTTTCCACCAGTGTCCAATCAGAGGAAAGCATACATCCTGATGTACTTCCTGCCTACATACCTCCTGCTTAGGTGTGATCAAGCACACATCCTGTGACATTGGGGCAACCAAGCTTGTTTACAGAAGCAAAAACACTTGTTATCCTACATGAACAACAGCCCCCAGCATTCTGCAAACCACTCAGTAACCATTAAAGATAATTTGGCCATACTAAAATAAAAGGGGGGGGTCTGAGATGAAATAAATGACTGGTTCCCAATTTTATTTTTGGTCTCTTCCTGGATAGTAACTCTGATGCTATTTACTGTTGTCCTTGCATCATTAATATTTGAACTAGACACAAAAACTCCTTTCTGTGTGCCAATAGGCTGATGGTCATTAGATCCCAGTATAAATAGGTACCCACCTCAGAGTCAATGATTTGACTCAGGATACAACTCAAAGGGGGAATGTGATGGCTAACATTATGTTTTAAGTTTAAATCACCGTGCTTAAGAGATCTATAAAACAAAAATACTAACCTATAAGTTCTGCTTTCCCAAGAACTGATTCTCTCTTTTTTCAATTCTTGAATTTTTTTATCTCAGGCCATAAAATTGCGACTATTTACAACCACATGAATTTGACAGCTGTAACCCTAGGCTGGTCACCCACTCAGTGATGGAAGGAGGTTCGTCATAATTAAAACTAATAAATACTCAAGATTCACAGTGTTGATGAGAGTGCCACTCATTTGTAAAGCCAAGAAGGGGTTTATGAATAGGCAAAGAGAAAGGTATAGGATGAATGTCACAGAAGAAAATGTGTTTTAAAAGCATGGATCTACTGAAGCTTCCACATTTAAATAGCTATCTCTGAACATTTTTAGTTAGACTCCAATGGGAAAGTAAATGAAACAAGACTTTCCAATATTCATTTACAAGCGGACACTAGACATGAGAATGGCATCTGATCAGGCAGAGTTCAAGGCCATCTCCAATCCATCTTGCATTAGTTTCCAGAAGCACCCACATATTGAAGGGAGTTGTAGAAAGTTACAGAAAGATTACTGGATATAGCTCTTTAAAAATGTTGATTGAAATTTCCATGTGTGGAGAGTCTAGAATGTAATGTGCCAGACAGGGTCATGTTGTTCTGTTGTGATTCGAATCTTTAAACCCATGTTTAGTTTGGTGTCCAGAAATCTCTTTGCATTTCCAGTTCTGGACTAAGTATTGCTGCTTCCAGAATGCAGCTGCCCTTTGGAATCTGGCTGCCTAGCGCACAAGCAGAAGGCTCAAGGACAGGAGTGATGACGAGCTTCCCCACTCCGGTCCTACGCAGCAGCTCTCGCCCACAGACAGCAAGGAAAAGGCAACAATGCTTGTCACTACAGTTTATGCTTACAGTCTCCCATGATCTATGGAGGATACATTCCAGTGGAGACTTGAAATGGGGAGAGCATTAAACACTGTGCACACTGAAAATGTCCTAAACATGTAGACCTGGAGCAATGGTTGACTTATGAAGGAGGATCACTAAGAGACTAAGAACAATGAATGATAAAATGGAAGAGTTGTGACAATGTTTCAATGAAGGTATATACCTTCACCATTTTCTTAAAAGAACTACAGCATATCTGAACTGTCAGCATCACTACTATTGCCCTTTGGGGTCATTATTAAGTAAGAAATTGACTACTAAACCCAGATGTGTAATACACTGGCAGTCATCTAACAGCCAAGAGGACTATCACATGGTTCACAGGCAAGAAGTGGATAATAGGTGGACGTGGTAGACGAAAGCATTTTCATCCCAGGCAGGACAAGGCAGGGTTGTAGAGGATTTCACCACATTGATCAGAATAAGCGCACAATTGACAATTTCTGAGCTGTTTGCTTCCAGAATATTTTCAAGTCTTATTTGACCTCTTGTAACTGAGACTGTGGCAAGCCAAAATGGATAACTGGGGACTACTGAGTTCCAATATATTCATGCAACATACTTCAGAGTTCTAGAAAATATTCCTCTAGACTCACAAATAAACAAACCACATTTCCATTTAAAAACATCCCAGCACACCTTTCAGAAGTCTTCCTCTCTCCATATTACTACACAACCTGATGATTGATCCATTGCCTACACCTATTAAGTACCCTCATTGTCATCAAGTGTATCGCCAACTGGAGAATATGGGGGAATAGAGACATTCATTGGCAGGGGTGTTCCCCTAAGGTAAGGCTGCAAACAGCAGGTCTTGTTCCTCCAAGACAAGAACTAGGTATACTCAAATAAAGCTAAGAATTGACCAGAACCCCTCTTTTTTATGAAGAATTCTTTGAAAAGAACACCATTTTCAATTCTCTTGTAACCTGTATAATATCACCTTGGAGTTTAATACATATAAATATGCAAATGCATTTTAGAAATCCTGACAAAACAACACAAAATGATGGCAGAGGTTTGCCATGGGCTGCAGCTGGCCACAATTTAAGGTAAAAATCCTGACTTTGAAAATTTAATCCTCAAGAAATTTATGAAATGTTAGGATAGAATTATAGTAAAAAACACAACCTTAAATCTACATCATTTCCCTCAAATGCACTGTTTAGTATATCCTTGAAGTGCTTAAATTTCTTTCAATTGCAGAATGTCATTTTGGAGATGAAAAAATACAACATCAGTAGATCAACGGTTTACTTACAATCTTCATTGTTGGTATAATCATACTATCTCTTTCCCCAGTGAAATTTGGACCCAGACAGATCTGAGTTCAAATCCCAACTCAGCCACCTAATAGCTGTATATGACTAAAGAAAGTCTGCTTCTGAGTCTCAGCTTCCTTATCTGTGAAATCAAAAGGATGACTAATGTATACAACTTCTATTGGGGTTAAATGGCCTAATAAGTATGTGTCCAATATAACGTCCATTGATACTTAATAAATTATGTTTTAAAAGTCTACAAGGTCTAGCAGTTTTAACAATATAAATTAATAAGCTACTCATCAAAAATAAATAGATATCTGGGTATCGTGGTGCATGCCTTTGATACTAATACTCAGGCCAGGCAGAGGTGGTGCATGTCTTTAATCCCAGCACTCAGGAGGCAGAGCCAGGCAGGTCTCTGTGAGTTGGAGGTCAGGCTGGTCTACACAGTGAGTTCCAGGACAGGCTTCAAAGCTACACAGAGAAACTCTGTCTCAAAAAAAAAAAATATTAGCACTCAGAAGGCAGAGACAGGTGGATTTTTGAAAGTTCTTGGTGAGCCTCGTCTCCATAGTGTGTCCCAGACTAGTCAGAGCTGCATGGTAAGACAAGAAGAAGAAAAAAGGAGGAGGAGGAGGAGGAGAAGGGGGAGGAGGAGGAGGAGGGGGAGGAGGAGGAGGAGGAGGGGGAGGAGGAGGAGGAGGGGGAGGAGGAGGAAGAGGAGGAGGGGGAGGAGGAGGAGGAAGAGAATTTGATAAAGAGAATGCTGTATATTTACACAATTGAGTTTTTAGTGTGTCTGTGTATGTGTGTGTGTGAGAGAGAGAGACAGAGAGAGACAGAGACAGAGACAGAGAGAGAGAGAATGTTGGCAGATGTACATCTCAGGGAGGGTGTCATTATACAAGCAGAGGCCAGAGGGGGACAGTAAGTATCCTTCCCTGTCACTCTCTACCTTATTTCCCTAGGACAAGAGTCTCTCGCTAAACCTAGAGCTAGGCTGATCAGCAGCCCTCAGGGATCGGGGATCCTCATATCTCTGCCCGCAACAGTGCTGGGTTTACAGGTGCACACATGGCCAAGCCTGGATAGTGAGATCAGAACCCAGGTCCTCGTGCGTGGACAGAAAGATGCTCTTACCCTCTGAGCCATCTCTCTAGCCCCTGCCATGGAATTTTATTCAGCCATAACTAATAAGTTGGGCCAGGAAAAGGGATAGAATAGAGATCATCACTTAACAAAAATAAACTAGACTAGAAAATACAAATACTTTTCTTTATGTGAAAGCTTGAAAAATAAAGTTATGACAGTAGAGGGTGAACTATGAGGCAAGGGGAAGGGACCAGTCAGAGCAGGAACAAAAGAGGAATGGGGAGGAATGACTATGATCAAAGTACATGCTAAGCATGTATGAAATGTCATACATTATGCCAGGGAGCAGGGCAGACATGATGGATTGGAGACCCATTTGTCCATGCTGAGAAACAGGAAATACAAAAGCTTCTGTGAAAATTCACAATGAACTTAAGATTTAATGAAAAAGAGTACTTAAGTATATATACTTTGCTTTTAGAAATGTAACCGTGTTGTCACTTCTACTCATTCCTTATAAATTATTTATTTTCAAAATTTAAAAAGTTCAGATGGGAAATACTATGTAGCTGTAGAAAAAATAATCTTACACTTGGAATTCCTTTCTAGGGCTAGGGCTGTCTTGCCAGCATGAGAATTCTGATCTTTCACTTAGTTCCATCTGGCAGCTCAGGTCTCAAATTCTAGATTGCTAGTACAGGAACTAGACTTTGTACATAGAAAGATTACTCAGTTAATACTAAGGTGGTAATTAGAACAGAATAGTCTCTTACCCCGTGAATAGCAGATCAGTGTACTCTTTTTGAGCAAACGAGTTAAAGTAGTTTGTTTCAGCTACTCTTGAACTCGGTTTGTTTGCTTAAAGCTCAGATTCATTGTAACTCTACTTATTATTCACAAACACAAAGGACACTACATTTAAATATTATATATACTATATAGTATAATACTCAATATTATATTTAAATAAATATAATATTAAATACTATATTTAAGTATTAGTTCCTCAGACTATAGCCAAAGAAGGCTGAACATTTTGCTTATTATGAGGTTGAAATGAAATTCCTTAATATACAAACAGTTGCCTTTTTAAAAACATACAAATAGTAAGATGGTTACAATAAGTGTTATAGTCAAGAACATAGTACAACTGAAGTTTACAAAAAGTTAAAATTTATTTTTAAAGTTTTATATAATACAAAGTATGTATTCTTTTAATTAAGAGCAAGTTTACAAAGGCATATTAAAATGAAGCCCAAATACAAGGCCACCTAATTGAATTACTTTAATAATCAATAACTGTACCTTATTAAAATTTCCTTTTCAAAATCAGTGTATTTTTCCCCCAAGCTCTGTAGTTTTATCGGCACTAGGGATGGGTCTTCTCTGAATTGTCTGCATAAAGAGGCTTATAGGCAAGAAGCCTTCCATAGACACGAAAATGATACTCCATATACTCTTAGACCTACAACTGATATATTCCCTTACAGTTATGAAATTGCATCAACTTGCATGCAAAAACATGATCATTGTGAAATGATTCTCTGAGGATGGTGTTCTAGAATCCAGGTAGGCATTTTCTCTCCTCCATGAGCTGTCATCTTCTACATCTGAAGAAATAATAAAGAACTAGGGCTGTCGTCTTTCCAATCGTATTTGAAAACCAGGTTGGGTCAGAATGAGTACGTGGGGGAAGGGAACTTGTCTATCTAGGAAAGAAATATGATACAGCTCAAAAGTACACTCCATCATTTGGTAAACCTTTATTGTGCTGTGTAATCCTACACACACATTTGTCATAGAAGTAAGTGTATATGAAAACAGAAGAACTGGGACAAACACTAATCAGCTACTCTGGTTCTAGGGTAATGATACCTAAATGTGCCCAGATGAACTTGTCCTATGACATTACTACCAGGGATCTTGCTGACAGTGCTGGATTCGAGCTGAAGCAAGACAGCATCAAAGCAACTGAGATTCTGGACAACTACTGGCACTTGCCATTTTAACAATGTAACTTTTCAGGCATAATATGATTTAGGAAAAAAATAGCATGGACTCCATAGGGAAACGTAGCAAAGGTTCCCAGTGAATGTAATGCATGGCGCTTGGGCTAAGCAGTATTACTGGGCCTCAGCTGGATGTTATTCAAGCAGTCCTGGCCAAGAAACAACACACTGTAATTGAGGGAAGAAATTATTTAAAAGGATATAAATACAAGAAAATGCTTTAGACAGTGATATTCTATTTAGAGGATTAAAAACAAAAGCACAAGGACTGTAGAGGAGGAAGCCAACCTCAACAAAAATGGCCAGTAAGACTTGGCTACTGTAAAAGAATCAAAATACCCTTGAACCAAGGCATTTTAAAGGTCAGATAAACAGCACTAAATTTTCCCCAGAAGGGAAACCCTTCAATACACTAATTTTATTTGTTTCCAGATACCAATCCGTTCATCGAACTAGTGGAGAAGTAAAACAGAAACAGGATGAACCTCTGTGCAGTGAGATCTCAACTCAGTGTGGCTCCTTAAGTGTCAAAAAAAAAAAAAAAAGACAATGCCTTTCAAATGCAAGGGTGACTGTGGCTGTTATGGGAGAAAAAGGAAAAGGTCCATGGAGCACATGCATTAGTAAGCATGTGGGTCCCCGAGCATCTCTAATGCCAGGGCTGCTTTAAAACAGTTTGTGTACAAAGCACTATTCTGACATTCCACTAATGTGAAAATACCATTTATCATCTGAAATTATTCAGTGTCCTACTTCGTTAATTGAAGTGTTTACATACAACAACTTCCTTTACAGGTCCAGGCCACTGGCTGAAGGAGTATTTCATTACTGTCAGCTTGTAAGACGTATACTTTGGGGAAATTTAATTTAAAAAACGTTTAAGGGAAAGACAGCCATTCTATAGTGTAGTGTTAGGAGAACTGATGATTCATTGCCTTGGTTAGCTAGATATTCCCATTTAATTACCATATTCAAAAAGTAAATTACAGATTAATGACAGAAACTAAAACAGAATCTAAAAATGCAGGAATAGAGCTCACTCCACCAATGTTTTTAGTCTATTCTCATGTAGAATAATGTCAGCCCTCAAGAGGTATACAGATCCTGTGGCTTACTCCCAATCAGAGATCTTTATCGAATCTACAGTAAGTGAGGAAGTGTCAGCGGTCCAGTGGTGGACAGAATTAGAAGACAACCCTCCCGCCATACAACAACCCTTCCTTCTGTGTCAAGTGCTCAGAGTAAACTGGAAGGCTAGAGAACCCGGCTTTGAGATGGAATAATCTGAGGTTAAAAAAAAAAAGAGAGAGAGAAAATGAAGTGAAGACGGATTTTGCTTTGCTTGATCAAAGCAAAGGAAATCCATCCTGCTCAGGCATCTCCTCCCAATGCAGCAAATTCAGGCGAGGGCTCCGAGCTGCAAACTGAGCTTGGAAATGGTGCAAGGGAGTGATGGAAAAAGGGAGGAGGAAGTTGCCAGTTCTAAAGGCTGATGATTCTACACCGCGCTACGAAGTGGGGGGGACACGACACGAGGCTTTCCATACCTTTCTTTTCCGCTCCATTCGCTCCCTGGGGATTTTCCGTTGTTTTTTTCTCTCTCTCTCCAGATTTTTTTCCTTTTCATCCAGATCAGCCTCCCGAACTTTTTTGATAGAAGCAGCAGCGTGAGCCATTTTTTGCAGACGAAATCAGCAGAGGATCACTTTCCACTCCCCAGCAATACAGGTGATTTTACTGCTATGTGGAGATGTGGTTTTCCCCAGCAGAGCAATGGCTGGCAGCCAGAACACTCACAAAATAATCCACTCCGCCCCCGAGCTAGGTCATAATCTTGCTCCAGCCTCTGCAGCACCCATAATTCACTGGAGTGTCCCCCAGGTTGCCAGCCGAACCCCTCAGTAGCACACACCTGCACACAGGCATGCACAGGTGAGCGCCCACGCTCAGCAATGGTCCCAGGGGAGGGCGGAGCTCTGGACCCGGAGCTCCTCAGCAGTTGGGTGGCCCCGAGCGCAGACCAGCATCCTAATAGTTGCAAAAGCCTTCCTTAGGCTCTCATCACCAGTTGGAACGGTCTTGGGGGACTCCTCCAGACAGTCTGTCTTCAGACCGGAGCCAGGAAGAGGCCACCTCGGTGAAAGTCCTAGGGGGTGGGGAGTTCGCTGCCGCTTGCAACCACACCTCTATGCAGGGCGAGAAAATGGTGCAGTCTCGCTAAGGACTCGCCGCCGCCGCCGCCGCCGCCGCCGCCGCCGCCGCGGTTGCTACGGGCAGCACGTGACATGGATCCCTGCGTCTTAAATCTCTCAGCCCTTCCCTTCTCCAAGGTACATTTCAAGAAAAGAATCAACGCTGCGGGGCCGAGAGGACAGGAGCAGAGCTAGAAGTGACTCTCCACTTGCAAGGCAATGATGGGCAGAGCCGGTCTAGAAAGGGCTGGGAGTAGCCCGGGCTTCCCGGTGCGGTTTACAGACCCACGTGAGGCCGCCCGCCTTAGCAGCTTGCTTAGGCAAGGAATCAAACCCAGCTGTACGTCAGTGAGCACCCTATGATCCGGGTTTGGCGAGGTTATCCTGGGGGGGGGGGGTGCAGGGGTAGAGGAAAGTAAAGAGGAAAACAGGCACCCCGAAAACCATCCTCCATCACTCTGAGAGGCACGCATGTACCCTATTAGGCGACTTTGGAATTTGCAAAGGTGTTTTAACCTACACGTTAGTATGAAAGGCAATGGAACAAAATATGTAAAATTAGACTTTCCGGATGTTCTCTTCCATACTCAGTAGGAAATACAGTGGAAGAAGACAATGTATAAGATGTAGATGTTCCTGTTACTCCCAATAGGGAGAGAGGAAGAAGACTGAGAACATCACCTGTAAACTCAAGATGGAATTCTCCAATCACAGATACCGTCCAATTATCAGAAGTTTGCTAAAATTTTATCAAGGGCTGACTGAGTACTAAGAGCGCTCACTTCCCAGTTCTCAGTTTTAACTGGACAGAGTCTCAACACCGCCAATCCAAGTGGATTGTGAAGGCCTTTCCTCTACAACCTTTATATTTTAGAGGAACAATCATGACTACTATAGCAAGTGAGAGTAAAACCGTATAATCTGATCGTATGTGTATCCTATAAGTAGAGAAAAATATTCAATGCGCTTTAAAAATGTTTATAATGAAACTCACCACTGTGCTACCTTAAATTTTTAAAAATAAATGATGTGTTTATATTGCTAAATGAAGACTACAAAAGCCTCATTTTCTCCACTATATGAAGAGAGTATAATAGTGAAGGTTTTTTTGGGGGGGGTTGTTTTTTTTTTTTAACAAGAAAGTGCTAGTTTTTTGTACTTTGGTCTTACATGTTTTAGCTTATATAATTGGCAATTTTTGTTTTAAACTCAGTTGAAGGCAGCGGTTGATAAATGCATTCCGCGGTAGTACAGAAACTTTAATTCTTCATCTGATTCAAATTTTAGCTCGACACAGAGAATAATCACACTTGCATGAGGCCACATGGTATTAGTGGTGCGGCAGTCCCAGGGTCAGCCAGCTTACAACAGATTAAGTCATTAAGGTGTGTGTGTGGGGGTCAGTCCTCTTACGTAAGAGGGGCATCATCCCTTTTGCACCCACAGCTGAGAATTCAGATCTGCAAAACACAGAAAACCTTACTCACTTCATCATGCCTTCAGCCTTCCTAACCCTTCCCTGGGAAGTCTTTTACATATTGGCGTAGAAACAACACGGCTGTCCAGGCTTCTTGGGAAGTTAGCATGGACTTGGGGGAGATCGTCTCATCGGCAAGGGTGGTCATGGTTGCCTCCTAGTTACATCACACTCCACACATGTCCTCTACTCTGTCGTGAAATCAAAGCCATCGTTACTCAAGGGTACTTCTGGGAAACAGCAAGAACAGAGCACTGGCTGTTCCTGGAGCCATCTGGCATTCCCTTTTCCTCCAAATCCTAGTTTTAAAAAGAAGGTTTACAGCAAACCAGCCACACCTGATTCACGGATGTTCTTTTAGCTTAATAATCTGAGTCCTAATGGGATGCGACTGAGCCTCCTGCAATGATCTTCCTGTTCGTGAGGGTAACTGAGGATTCTTCTAGGACACACCTTTCCCACTGCCTCGGTAGAATCTGCTTCTGTCATAATATCCTCTCCCACTTCAGACTTCTCAGTAGGAAAGTAAAAATCACAACATGGCTACAGCAGAAGGTGAACAGCTCCTGTTGTCAAAACCATTTGCTTACTTCATTAGTTCTTCACAAGCTCACTACAGACCCACTTGGAAAATTAGCCAGCCTCAGTTTCACTATGCTGTTCTCTTATACCAGGAAAATTTCACATTTTTAAGCTTCAGTTCGGTAACTAAAAACAAATCTCAGATATAGTTAACAGTTTAGTCTCCAGAACCCTTTCAACTCTTATACTTTGTCTCATCAAGAAAGAGCATGATCAGATGGCCACTAGATGTTAGTTTGAGTGACAGAGACATTACAGAAAGAATTGTGTTGGCCAAGTCTTTAAAACCAACAGTGACAGGACTTTGCTTATGTTTTTCCTGGTACCTTTGTATGTGACACCAAGAAGCAAAGGTACTGTGCCTTTGCAGAGGAGACTGGAAGACAAGTAACATATTCTAGATAGCTTTTCTCAAGACAGCATGCAATAATAGCAGGAAGGCTACAGTGCAGGGCTCTTGACTGCCAATCCACCTCAGGGAAAGGAAGCACTGAGGAGCCACCAACTTCCAACCACAAAACCAGAAATCTCAGACAATTAGTAAACATGTTTTTAAATAGAATTGATCACAAGTCTTTTTTGTGTGCTATGTTCATTTATCTTTTTCCCAATTAAGAAATTCATTTTTATTTCATTTTAAATTGCTCCCATATGAAATGATTAGCAGAAGACAATCCTTTCAAGAAAGTTAAGACAATCAGACATTTCTACACCGTGCTATCTACCTACAGCTGACTTATTCAGCAGTGAACTGTTGACCTCTTAAAGACATTCCTTCTTGTGGACTTGTTACTGTTCAATCTTCTCTATGATTTCTATGGGGGGGTCCATCAATTTTCCTAGGAAAGGGAGTAGTGCACACTCACCAGCTGACCTCTGCACAGACAGGGCACCAGGTTCCAGTCCCAGGAGCTCACAGCCATTTAAATGATGCATACACCACATTAAATGGGATCTTCCCCTCAAGCCTCCAGCAGAGATATAACGCTGGCTGCGTTTTGAGTTTGTACCAAAAGCTGATTCCTTCCACAAAGCATCTTGACCGGTAATGAGAAATGCTGGTGTCTTGCCATCAAAGGTGAGGAGCACACAGTAGCCCTGTCATTTACTTTTGAGAAGCAGAATTGAGAGATTGCCCTTCAGAGAGGGCATGCTTCATTTTAAAGACAGGAGAAAACCAGCCTTTTGCTGTCCTTACTGTACAGTCATCCATTGATCAGAATCCAAAGAAAATTCTCTGCGACACCAGGCATCAAGTAAGGGCAGCGTTCAATATCAACTGAGCTGGCCATATGCAACTTAATCCCTTATCTCCCTCCTCCCTCCACAGCTCCACCCAGGAGAAGCAGTCATGCAACTGAACAGCATAATCACTCTATACAGTCCAATTGTGGGAGGCAAGGGGGTGTGGTGAAAATGAACCAGGTAATCAGACTGTGGTGGTGGTGGTGGTGATGGTGGTGGTGGTGGTGGTAGTGATGATGATGATGACGACGACAGTGATGTGCCTACTTGGGCTGTGATCCAAGAGTTGATTCTTAGCAAATTCATGGTGTTAGTCCATATTTAAGAGTCTATGTGTTTTCTGAAGATGCTGAGTGATTACAATAAAACAAAGCAAACTGAATGAGTGACTTCAGTGACACATCACCTTCAATTTGTTTTACCTGAAGCCAGAGTCAAAAGCCAACTTGATAGTGCAAGATTACTAAGGCAATGTTTGCTGATAATATAATAGCTCCTATTTTGGATAGCAATGTTTCTCTAAGAAGATGATTTGTGTAAGGTCACAATGCCCAGGCGGTACTATTTTCTTCTATTTCTGCCCAAGGGAAGACTCAATGACTCTAGTCTAAATCTAGGATGGAGAAGTAGCTGACTCAGGCTCATCACCATTCTGCGTCAGAAACACACTCCAAATGCTTCCAAGTTACACAGAAAATTTCTAACTAGTGATATTAGTCAAAAGACAAAGCTGAAAGAGTTCCCCACCAAGGCCTTTCTATAAGGAACATAAAGCCACATGATCTGGGTCATAAATAGTTACTGTTCTGTCACCACAGACCTTTCTCTTCTCAGACCCTGTCAATGGTCTCGGTTAAAGGCTAGGGCTAAGTCTGTAGGGGACAGAGGGAAAGAGAAGGAGACAGAAGAGAAAGCCAAGGAAAGGAGATTGCTAGGCAGAGCATCTCTTCCGGCACACTGTCAAGCTCATCTCCAGTGCCATTCCCTCAGCCACAAAGTGTGAGCCTCCATAGACAAGGAGCAAGGTCCACCTGTCTGTGGAAATAGGCTCCCTAATTAACAGCGTGCGTGCATGCATGCGTGCGTGCATGCGTGCGTGCATGCGTGCGTGTGTGTGATTTTGACAGGAAACAAATTCATTTAGCAGTCAGAAAACATCTACAAGTAGGAAATTGATCTCTTTCTCCTGGCTTTTACACTGAAAACTTAGGAGCAATCGTATAATTTTTTTCCAGTAACACTCTGTGTTTAAAATCAAAGCTTTCTCACTTTTCCTCTCCTCACTGTACAGTTTCTAGCTGTGCTGCTGTCTTTAATCAAGTATTGTCCCAGGAGGCCCACAAGGAGGTATCTTCATTGCTGTAGAGATGAGCATCCAGCCTCCCCGGGACAGGGCCTTCCAATCTATTGCGAGCAGAGCTCACATGCAGATCTTGGACGGAATGCTGCTTCAGAGTTTTTAAGCATCTGGACTCAAGTTTCAAATTACTTATAAATATCTTCAAATGTTCTCTGGACTTCTCTCTTCCCAATATTGACATCTTACTCTATGACTCAGAGACAAATAAATATCCATATGTAAATATTAAAAGATGTGCTGATTCTGAATTTTAAAAAAAAAATGTGATTGTGATTATTAAAGGATTGAAACTTTGACATGGACTTCAGCTCCTATTGGGGATTGACTGTCACACCTGTTTTTGGTTTGTACAAGATTTTTCTAAAAGCTCTAGGGTTTATTTTCTCATCCTTTCACTTGACCAAATAAAAATCACCAGGGCAGGCAAGATGGCTCGACAGGTCGATGCTCTTGCCACACGAGCCAGGTGACCTGAGTTCAGTCCCAGAGATCCGCAGTGGAAGAAGAGAACTGACTCTGGAGAGTTGTCTTCTGATGTCCACACCCCCAGATCCCATGTAAAAACCCAGGCAACTTCCTATCATCCCAGGACTGGAGAGAGGAAGACAGGTGGGTCCATGGGGCTCACTAGCCAGCCTAGCTCACTGGCCCAAAGCCAATGAGAGACTCTGCCTTAAAACACAAGCTTTTGAGGAATGACATTCTAGGTAGATCACAGATATGTGCTCATCCCCGTATACATACATCACAAAAAAGAAAAGAATAACTTTAGCATCTCAAGGGGAATTATTGGTAAGGGAAAGAAAACATGATCAATACTTGCATGTTTTAATTTATAAATCAATCTAAAGTATTATTTGGATAAATAGCCTGCTAGAACAACCACAGAGAAAATATTACATGGAGCAAAGATATTTTAATTACTATTACTTATGTGATATTAAATTTAAGTCATATATGTCTTATAATTTTGTGAGATCTAAACTGGTAATATTTAAGACCCACTAAGTAGAGATTAGAATAACTGAGTTACTGTGCTATGTTTTATAGAGCATAAATTATAACCCTCTAACAATATTCTGCCAGTAAACAATTAATAGAAATATTTCAATCTTTTTCAAAATTAACAATAGGCACACAAAAGTGTAATTTTAGAGTATGTTTGAATCTATTGAGTTAACATCAACTGAGTGGTGGATGTCATCAGTCTCTGGTGTTTTAATCCAATCTTATATCCTTAAAATATAGACATAAATATTTTTAGCAATTCTAGGAAAATAACTCTGTACCTAATAGATTCTCTGTCTAGTAGAGACTTCAATAAATGTAAAAAATTTGTAAAACATATTTTGATTACACAACCACTCATAAGCAACCCCCTTGAAGAGGATTGCGCTACTGTTGATACCAGAACAATTATGTAATGTCACCTGGTCACATTTTGCCCAGTGTAAATGACTGTCATATCCATGAGGAGTTAGTAACAAAGATATGAACATCTCAATTATTATGCTTCTGGGTTCTTCATAATCTATTTCCACCCCCAGAAAGTGCTTCCAGATCCATCTTCATTTCTTTACCACCAGACAAAAAATATTTTTTCTTGCAACCATGTTCAATTAACTTACAAATAAAATATACTGTTAGCCATTCATCATTTCTATTTTTTAGATATGACAAGCATTTTTATTTTATATATTTTATGTGAACTCATATTCCATAGATATGGAAACCAAAACTCAAGTCTTTTTTGGAAATTACATTTTCTGAGAATGGCATTTTTGAGTCTTTCTGGTCAATAATCAAAATAAAAGCACTAACATGCATCATGTGTGTTTCCAGCTACTGGGAGACAATCTAGTCAAACATCACTATCAGTGAAACGAGCTAGAAATATAGACAAACCATAAATAATGTTTTTAATCCGTTTTTATATGTGTGTGCCTGCAGAGACTAAAAAAGGGCATATGATTCCCCTTGGATGTCAGTCACATGATATGGGTGCTGGGATTTGAACTTGGGTCCTCTGGAAGAGTAGCACGTTCTTTCTTAACCTCTAAGCCATCTCTTCTGTGCCCTAAAATATAAGCAACTTCTTGAGATCAATACAAAGCTAACATGATAACTGGGGATTTCTAAGCAAGACTGAAAGAAAGTGGACCCACTAAGAGATGAGCAAGTACAGACAGTGTGTTTGTTTCCTGATACACTTTCCTAGCAAAATCTGTATTTCTGGGCAAAAGGGCAGAAACCAACAGCCAATATCTACACAAAGTGCACAGCCAAGTGGCAAGGCCCCTCCACAATCATCTGAGACTATGAAGAGAAATATTCAGGCTGAGGATAGAATTAAAGCCATCCCTCCAGCAGATCAACAGTCACAAAGCCGACCTGAAGTCTCTGCACATCTGCTCTGAAGGAATTATTATCATCCGTTCCCTGAAATTATCGGTTTAAATAACGCCTTAAGTACAGTGATCAGTATCCAAAACTACTGGGTGTACATCAGAAACAACAGAGCAGGGCAGGGCAGCAGATCTGTGAAGACTGCCAGTGTTTGAGTACGGACAAGACACCATCACATGAGGGACACAGTTCTGACTCCCACCGGAGCATTACTCACAGAGGAAGGAGAGGCATCTCAACTCTTGGAGTGCAGACTGACTTCGTGAGCCTTTTCCTTCACTGTTTCTAACAAGCCACGTGACTTTCCATAAGAACAGAGATTAAAACACATAAGCAGCAGAGGAGTAAGTGAATGGTGGAAGCAATAGGTACCATTACAGAAAGCCCTTCTCTTAATAAAAGCTTTAATAATGATCCAATGAATCTTTTCTATTGACAGCTGCTTGTTAGTCACATACTCGCTGCTCTGGGAAAAGAAGATGCTGCCATGTAACCATTTGGGTTAGTTTCAAGAATCATGTGACCAGCTATGGGAAGCAGGCTTTGGAATTCAGGAGGGCTCTCCAAGACACCTAAAGGAGAATATGACAGCTTTGTCAAAATAATGCTGTGGATGGGCAGGGGACAAAACCCACTACATGAGCATGAACAGGAACTGCTCATGGCTCAGATATGGAAGGCACTTAAATAGGGCACCGGTTCACTGCAGTGAATGGGCAGAACTTCAGATTGTCAGGTAGGTGCCTCTCAAGTCACCAGATTCCAAAGCGGCACATAAGATTGAATCTTACCTTTTGGCCTTATGCTATGGCAGTCCATCACGGACTTGCCAAGTCAGTGGCAGTTTTCCTTCACAGGGATTTAGATGTCCTCTATAAACCATTTGTTTTTGATCCACAACAAACGAGAGAGGAAAGCCAACAGAGGTAGAACATTGCCCACTCCCATAGGAGAAGCTTATTCTTCTCCCACACAACAGTTTCAGGATGGTAGACAATTGATTAGGACCAAAGTCAGTTCTCAATTACAAGCTTGCTATGCCTTATTCCTGAATTATCTACCAACTGGTCCAGCCAGCCAGCCATCATCTCACTGTCTCACAGTATTTTAAAATAAACTGTGATAGGTTCCCAGCACTGTAAGGAACTCAAGTTTATCCAAAGGTAAATATGAAAGCAATGGGGGGGGGGGGGGTGTGGAAAGGAATTACACTTGCAATATAAAATGATGACTTTCATTTATTTTTTAGTATTTTAATAAACACATAACTATACATATTTATAGGTTAAAATCTATACTTAATATAACAAATTTTCATAGAAAAATTGAAATCTTAAACCTTTCAGAATTCAAAAATTCACTGAGCTCTAATAGATAAGCATGAAGTAATAGAAATAAAATAGACCTTTTTTCAGAAATTGTAAAGTTTATATGAAAAATAAGTGATGAACTAAGTGGAAACCCTGGTCAATATTTGACTCAACTAGCCGTCTAAACTAAAAACATCAGTAGAGTCCTTTTCTGTTTCTGGTACTTTAATACACATAGCTTCCAATTCTCTGACTTCACAGAAAATGATTGGCTCTTTCCTCTCCAATTTATAGGAAAACAGAACAAAAGCTTTGTCAACAAACTAACAAAATGTCCCCATTTCCTCTAGTGTCTGCACAGTAAGAGCTTAGAGCTTGCTAACTACTATATATTATGTGTATATTTTTCTCCCACTATTAAGTTACAGGTTACTGTGAGTCTGGTATGTCTATTTAAAAATCTATTTTTTTCTCCACTGTACTTCTTATTTCAATTTCATAAGTTAAACAAGTTTTCTATTACCTAAAGAAATACGAGAGGCAAAAATGTTCTTGTTTCAGGGGCTTTCAAGATGGCTCAGCAGGAAAAGGTTCCTGCCACCAAGCCTGTCGATCTAAGTTCAGTCCCTGGGACCCACACTGTAGAAGAGAACTAAACTCCTCAAGTCATCCTCTGACCTCCACACAGGTGTCATGACATGCATGTACTCCTGCACATGTGGAAAGATATAGATAAATGAATAAAATGTCTTTTAAGTTGATTCATGAAAAATAATACAAACGTTTTGTAAGGACTTGGGAAATGTAGTTCCCTTATAATGAAATCTGGGTAAGGGTGAAACAAATGTAAAATACAGAGGCAGAACCACTAGAAACATCTAGAAATTCTACAATAAGATTATTTTTCAAATATCTTAATACTTTTACTGCATTTAATAGATACTGAACCAGAAAAGAAGCAAGGTAAGACCCACCTGTCATTGTTTGTCTAAAAGGAAGACAGTGCCACACGCTAAAGAGGAGAAAATGCTCAAACATTAGGTGTTTTCACAGAACTCCTGATCTCAATCATCACTGCAAGATGATGCAGTGATATGTGTTAGTAAGCAAAATGCTGTGTTTTGTTTTCAGACAGGGTCTCATGTATCCCAGGCTGGCTGGCCTGGAACTTACTCTGTATCCAAAGATAGCTCAAACTTTAATCCTTCTGCCTCTGCCCCCTGAGTACTGACACCACAAGGGTACACAGCCATGCCTAATTCTGCATTTGTTGGGGACTGAACCTGGGGCTTCCTGCATGGTACGTAAACATTCTACCAACTGACCTACATCCCTGGGCCTGAAATAAAATATTTACATGTATTATTTTTATAATTTTCCCTTCTCATCATTCTTTTTATTAGTTGATCATAACAGTTTGATTATGTTGATTCCATTATAAAAGCAGAGCTTCTTCGTGCAATGAGCAGTCTCATATCTCAACTTGAGCCCTCTGTTGAGTGTATTTCCTATCCTTTGTGAGTTTCAATGTCTTTTTACCATTAATGGGGATAACATCTAGTTAATAGAACCAAGTAAATGGGATGCTTTGAACTCAGTCAGTAGAAACTACAATCATTATTGTTTAGGGAAAAACATAATATATAAGAACATAAAAGGGGGAAAAGCCAAAGGCCCACAGTGAAAGGACCAGAAACACAATAGAATCATAGCCCAAAATAGTCTGTGAAGAGACTGCTGACTGCTAGCCATCATCGTTATTCCATTAGTCAACTGCTTTAAACTATTGGGTAGAGAGGAAACCTAACATGAACCTGTCCTTATAGCATGGTGGAGTGAGTCTTACAGTAAGGGGAACATAAGTAAGAAAACAAACCACTCAGCCCTGATGGAACATAGACCCTAAGACACACAGGACTTAAGTGGCTTTAGAATCGGAGATTCAGAGTCAGCCTCAATCACAATAGTCACATCACAAAGCTTTGTTTGGAGTGCAAAAAAAAAAAAAAAAAAACAAAAAAAAAACAAAAAAAAAAAAACAAAGAACAATTGCCATTTGACAACCACATAGGCGTAATTCCAAGTGGACAGTTCTGGAACAAGTTCTTTTACAAACAATGACAAAGAATCAGGCAATGGAAGTCCTTTTCATTCCTATGATTGATCCCTAAACTCAAGTTTTAGTAAAGACCAGAAGCTCACCCTGTGGTTGATATATTGTGTACCCCAATAAACTTATCTGGGGGTCAGAGAACAGAACAGCCATAACATTAAACATAGAGGTTAGGCAGTGTTAGCACACACCTTTGATCCTAGCATTCCAGAGGCAGAGATCCATCTGAAACTCTGCGAGTTCAAAGCCACACTGGAAACAGCCAGGCATGGTGATTCACATCTTTAATCCCAGGAAGTGATGGTAGAAAGGTATATAAGGCGTGAGGACCAGGAACTAGAGCTGGTTAAGCTTTTAGGCTTTTGAGCAGCACAGTTCAGCTGAGATCTATTTGGATGAGGACTCAGAGGCTTCCAGTCTGAGGAAACAGGATCAGCTGAGGAAATGTCAAGGTGAGGAAGCTGTGGCTTGTTCTGCTTCTCTGATCTTTCAGCAATCACCCCAATACCTGGCTCCAGGTTTGATCTTATTTAATAAGACTGTTTAGCATGACATCTACATCACCCCTTCATACAGGCTTCACATACACACCTATGATATATTGTGAAGAACTTTTGTTAAGATGTTTCCCCCTCATAACACTAGAAATAAAATGCCACCTTCCTCTAAATCACAGCATAAGCACAAAATGGTTTGAGCCACAAGTATAGTTGAAATCAAAATCCAGCATGTGAAGCTACTCTATTTATGTGCTTGTCTGCACTGTCAGCATTAGGACATTGACAGGAGGAAAAACGTTCACTCCTTGGTCCACGAAGAGCTGACATTAAATCCGGGAGGGTGTTTTTAGATAAATCAGAGCAGAAGGTTCCTGTCACCCTCCACACCTTGTGGAATCTTCTGGAAAGGCAACTCTGGCCTCTTTCCACTTAAAGACACTGGGTTGTGGTTACAGATTATACAACTTCAATGAAAGGTTTTCCAAAAAAAAAAAAAAAAAATCTGAAAACTGGTGAATAACCCCCATAGCTCGACTATCATGTGTGATCTTGGAAATTAATGGAGGTTGATAGCCCTCTACTGGATGAAAGATATTAAAATCCAGTTGCTCTAAAATGACTTGAGAAATCATACCCTAAGGTTTAAAGGAATTCCTTTATGCTTGCTACATATATGTTTGTTTAGTGGGTATTTTCTTCTCTGTTCTACAGAAGATAGGCAATGTATTTTTCAACAAGCCATACAATATGACATTAAGCTGTAAAAATCTTATACAAAATATAGATTAAATACCATAATTTTCCAAGTAAACTGGAACTTGAAGCACAGTGAAACATACCAATGCAGTTACATGTAGTTACGAGATCTGGGGTATCATATCTCCACTTAAGATCTCTTTGATCTCATTTTAGGTTACATCAAAATATTTACATCTAATTTTAAAGAGAGCTTTGTTGATGAAACCTCCGACTGTACACTCATCTACATAACATCAGGCTGCAAGTGTATACCAATGTATATAGAATACAATATGATCAGACTTCTTTAGAGTAAAAATGCCCAAACATCATGAGAGAGTTACTCTAAAATATTCAACCCCGAATTTGCATGCACAGACACAATTTCTGAAGATGTAAAGTCCTCAGAAATAGTCTCCATGAAAAAACTGTCTCAGCCGGGTGGTGGTGGTGGCGGTGGCGGCGGCGGCGGCGGCGGCGGCGGCGGCGCACTCCTTTAATCCCAGTACTTGGGAGACAGAGCCAGGCGGATCTCTGTGAGTTCGAGGCCAGCCTGGTCTACAGAGCGAGATCCAGGACAGGCACCAAAACTACAGAGAAACCCTGTCTTGAAAAACCAAAAAAAAAAAAAAAGAAAGAATTGTCTCACACGTGAGTCTTGGAGCTTATGTCAGACCCAGTGGAGAAATTAGTCTCCTGACAGTCTCCAACGACATAGATCAGCTTGGGGTGAAGTTTATTCTACAAACATAATTGTCTCAAAAACTTACCTTCTGAAGTGTTTCAACTCTTACTTTGGACCATTTTCCTATTTTTCCATGCTTAGCCTTTGTCACTGTGGCATCTCAAACCAATCAATATGGCTTACCTAGTTTAGTCCTTCAACTATCCAATTCTCACAGCAAAGCTGACTTGATACTCACTTAGGAATTCTGCTAAATGATTAAGGAATTGTTTTCGCAGTTTCCTAAATGCAGGACCCACTCACAATGGAATCTGTCCAGATAACTGGGTTACACTTTGTGGTCAAGACTTAATTCCCCCCTGGGGTTAATAACACTCCCAGCACTCCCCCCGTTGATACAATTTGTCTACGATCAGCTGCCAATAATTCTATGTTTTGCCTGTCAGCTGGGACGACCTTGTCCTGTGTGTTAGAGCTTCTCCACCTGACTTTGTTAGCATCTGTTTCTTGGAACCATTTCCCCCCAGCCACTGAGTTCACCAGTTCTAGAGAGCCCCATTTCTGCTGTTCACTGTAAACTGATGCTGCCAGGAGAGTTCCCAAGGTTGGCAGAATGATGTCCCTTGCCCTCATCCATCATCCATCACAAGTCACAGTTTACTTGCTCTGTTTCCTTCTCTTTGCCTTCTCTTTCAGTTTATACTCAAATTTTTACAGTTTTACAATCCTTCCTCTTCATCAAAGTAACATGAGATCTCTTTATGAGAACGTGGTTTTCAGGTACTTTTTTAAAATTAGAAACAGAACAAGTGCTTTTATTTACTCCTATTTCTCAGCCCAAGAATCTCACATGTCCATCAAAATCACAACACACAGACACACACTCACACACAGCACTTTTTGAAAAAGACTATATGCAGCATTTAGCACACAGAATGTGAACATTAAGTAAGTATTATGTTCTCTATAGTTTGTGTCTTAAATGTCCCCAGAAGCCCATCTGTTGAATATTTGGTCCCCAGCTTTTCAACAGCTTGCGCTACGGAGAGATGCTGGGATATCTGAAAGGTGAGCCAAGATAGAAGAGGATGCCCTTGAAGGAGCTGTTAGAACAGCACTTTGCTCCTCTGCCTCTTGCACTTCCCAGCCACAAAGTGAGCAACTTGATTCTGTCACATGAGATCATGATGTGCCTCGCCCATAGGCCTAAGGCATGGAGCTAACTGTTCATAGACAGAAACCTCTAGTGTCCCGAGTCCAGATAAAGCTTCCCTCTTCATACCTTATCTCGGGAATGACAGAGACCTGACTAACACCTCTCCTCATTTACTACTGAAACCAGGGTCATGCTGGTGAATGATAATCTGGAAGTTTATCAGCTAACTCAAGATTAACTAGCACATACCTAATGCCAGGTTTCTGGAAATTCTTTGTACTTTAGATCATACTGCCTAACAGAATGAGAAAAAGGAGAACAAAAGTTATAATTGATATATTTTTAGTTTGTTAAAACCCAAATATCAGTCCTTTATTGTAATATAAATCTAGTTTTTAACATCCCATTCTATATCTTAATAAACATTTAGAAGTGTGCTCATGTTTCACAATGAAAAATGACTAATGAAAATGTCTACTATGGACAACACCATCAACTCTAGACAGCTTATGTTTAAAATACTGACAGTAAAAGCCTCTGCTTTAAAGGCTGATGCATCATCAAAGGCATAAACAAAGCCCAGCAATGCATTCTCAGGGTACTACCTCCCTCAAAGGCTCTAAAGCAATATTTTTACTCCATTTTGCTTCATGCTAAGCAGGATGCTAAATTATTTTAATCATTTAAATTAAATTCATAGTGACATATACTTAAGTGTTTTTTGACTACTTTGAAAAATTACCATTAAAACATCGTTAACATTCATTTCTCTTCTTTACAAATATGTTTCCCACTTAAAAGGAATCTGTAGTCTTGGGTAGTACTATTTTTAAAACAGTTGATGTTTTTATATCAAGAAACCTATCTCTCTCAGTTTCTGACCATCAAAGCCTCTGTTTTTTAGCATTTCATGCCAGGTCTGTCCTTCCATGACTGTTATTTATTTTAAAAGAAAATCAATGAATAAGGATGGAAAGTTCCCAGGCATCTTGAATTAAGCCAGTATGCAATATTTGCATTTCACACAAATGCTCCATATTGCTGCAAATGCTCTACTTTGGGATTGAACCTCTTCACTTCAGGAGTAGACAAAACAAGGAGTGTTATCTATGGGAACTTAATGGAATGGGAAACATAATAAAATATACTTATTGTGAGGGCTTTGGGTATAGTTCAGTGGTAAGTCTGCATGTACACCATGCTCAGTGTCCAACACAGCAAATAATAGTAACAATAACAGAATCAATAATAAATATATGTTCTGCTCAGTGAGCTCCTGGCCAGCTAGGGCTGCAAAGCAAGAACCCGTCTCAAAACAAAAGCCAGCATGGGAGAATCCTACCTGTGATTCCAGCACAAGGGGGTCTGGAGTTCTAGTCTAGCCTGAGCTACAAACTGAGACCCAATTTCAAAACACAAATAAATAATTGTGTAGATAGGTAGATAGATGATAGATAGATAGGTAGATAGATAGATAGATAGATAGATAGATAGAAATTTTTAAATAGGTAAAAATAAATATATTACATAACTACAATAAAGACAAAAGGTAATTGTATAGACTAGTACAAAATTCAGCACCATGCTTTGGTAACTTTTTCCTTTCTCCTATTTTTTACCCCTAGTTTTCTCCCTTCCCTGTATAATGTTTTCATCTTGGCTCAAAAGAGAGTAACTACAGACAGAGAAAAAACTAAACAGACCCCTAAAGAGCAGAAGGAAGTAGAGAAGGCCATGAAACCCGGGGTCAAGGCAAACAAAGGAGAAAGGGAGGGAATGTCCTAGAAATGTGGATCAAGACACCTAGAAATATTTCATCAAGCAACCAGCTACCAGATCTAGTGGAGATTTGTTAGCTCTTGTAGTGCATGACCTCAAAACCACTTCACAGTTGAACATTCTGTCTCTCATGAAACTCATTCACAAATCATACTGAAAAATTCCTATGCTCTTCCTTTATCTTTTTAGAAGGCCCCAATTCTTCCCTTTCATTAGAACTCAAATGTGCAGCTCTGTCTTAGTGAGGCTGGAGAGACAAGGAAAGCTAAGGGGACATGGGAAGGGAGAAAAGCCCTTCACTATGGCTCAAGTCAGAAACTTCAACCCAAGTATTGTAACTGAAATTGCTACAGAAACACTGCTTATCCAAAAGATGTGCCAAGCAAGGGTGTTCTTTGGACTAGAGTACTTGTGGCTTTGAGCTTAACACTTCTAGCTTTCCTCTCCTCCCCAAAGCTAAGCAACACATCTCATACAAACACCTTATGTCATTTACAGGTGGAAACTCTTCAAGTAAACTTAACTTTTAACCTCTACTTAATTTTGAATTAATTGCTCTATGTTAAAATGTCTTGTAAGTTTATATCTTGTGATCAACACAGCCATTACAAAGATCTCTAAGCAAGACTTTGTCGAGAATCCCATAACATGACTTGAGAGTATGTAGTGTCTTTCTTATATATCTGTCTAAACTTACTAACTTTGCCTCACTATGACTCCTAACATTCTCTTCATAAGCCTAGTGAAGGATCTGACTTTGCCTGCATGGAGGACCCTACAAGAGGGAGCTGACAAGCCTGCTGGCAGCCAGGCTGTGTCTTCCATCCACTGCTGACATTGAGACGCTTTCTTCTCGTTCTCTATGTTCTCTCTATTCTCTCCAGCTGTAGCATCTATTTCCACAACCTTATTTCTCGTATCTGTGCCAAATGCATAGTTCCTAGCTCTGACTCTCATTTCTCTTCAACTACCAACTTGACACACCCATTTAGACAACGTTAGGCACCTGTGGACCTTTCTCCACACTGTGTATCTCCTCCAGACTTCAAATTTCAATGAGAACGCAGGCAAAAACCTGAGAGTTGGCCATGAGCCATCTTATCCTGAGTCTTGTAAATTTTTCCACTAAACTGTCTTCTATCTATATATTCTCTTCATACCCTCAGACACCATACATTGCTGCCTCTCATTCCGTCGTAAGCAGTAGCTTTCTTATTTTTCTCATGCTCTGCCGCTCCTCCATACTCCTCGCTGCAAAGAAAATTAAATAAATAAAAGGCTAAGTTATAAATCTGATCCTGCTTAGCAAAGGCCTAAGCAATTCCAGTGAATCCCCACTATGCTGAGAAATGATTCTAAATACTTCACTCTCTGGTCTCTCTTTGCCGCCATCTTCTGGCCAGGCATCAGCCACACTGGACTTACCCACTTCAGAACTTGTATGTGTGCTTAGACCATCATCATAGATAGATACATGAACATATGGCATGATGGCTAAGAATACTAGAAGTAATGCTGATGATTAAAAACGTTGATGTTGTATGTATTTTGGAAGTCCAGTCAACAGCACTAATGTATCTAGAATTTTTGGCTTCCCTTGACAAAAACAGAATCATACATCCACTAAATGATTCTTTTAGAATTGCTTCATTTCCCTAAGTTTCCAGTGTGGTGTTGAATATAAATGGGGGAGTCTTGATTTGCTACTGATTATAGAAGAAAGCCACTAGTTTCTCACCATTTTTAATGATGCTAACTATAGGGACTTTTTTTGGAGACAATATTTGGCAAGTTGAAAAAGCTCTCCTCTATCCCTAATCTTCCGTAATTGTATTTTTAATCAATAATGGGGGTATGTATTGGGAGCTGTGGCTATAGTTAGTAGTATAGCATTTGCCCCCCCAAAGCCTTAGACTCCCCCAAGTTCAATTCCCAGTACCACTATCATTTTTTTAAAAAGAAGGATTTTTTTCCATTTAGGGTTTTTTTTTGTACCTATTCATAAAAGTACAATTTCCTTCAACCTATTAATTTATATCATAACACCTGACTTTCAAATATTGAACCAGAATAAATTGATTTTGATAGTGGTGCAAAAAATCCTGTTTTTTTTTTTTTTTTGGTTTGTTTTTTTTTTTTTTTTTTTTGGTTTTTCGAGACAGGGTTTCTCTGTGTAGCTTTGCGCCTTTCCTGGAACTCGCTTTGGAGACCAGGCTGGCCTCGAACTCACAGAGATCCGCCTGCCTCTGCCTCCCGAGTGCTGGGATTAAAGGCATGCGCCACCACCGCCCGGCAAAATCCTGTTTTTATACATTGTTGTTTTCCACATGTTAAAATTTGCTAAATATTTTTTGCATCCATTTCAACAAGAACTGTTGTCTTTGGTTTTCCTTTTCCTTAAGTATCTGGTTTAATTACGGCAACACTAGCCTCATAAAATGAGTTAAGAAGTGTTTACTTTTAATTTCTTTATTTGACATGTTTATCTATTTACTATGTGATGTGGACAATTGGTAACATTTCTTCTTTAAGTGTTTGACACATCTGGACCCCATGCTTTCTTTATTAGGAGATTAGTTACTGATTCAATGTCTTTCATAAGTATAAGCTTACTGATTAACTCTTCCTATGGACCTTGGTAATTTGTGGTTACAAAGAATTGATGCATTTCATCTATGCTGGCTGTAATATTTATTTATGGTCCTTCTAATGCCCATGAGATCAATGATAATGGTTCTTCTCCCATTTCTGACATTAGCAATTTGCATTTTCTCTTCTTGATTATTCTAGCTAGAGTCAGATTATTTTTTATTAATCTTTTCAAAGAAACAACTTTTGTTTCACTAACTATTCTTCCCTGTTTCATTTTTCTCAATTACATTGATATCTGTTCAAATTTGTTTCTTTTCTCTTTTTTGCTTAAATTTTATACTGATCTCCTTCCTCTGGCTTTCTAAGATAGAACTTTGGTTATTAGATTTTGAATCTTCTTTTCTAAAAATACACTCATTGATGTAAAATTTCCTGTATCGGGAACTATAGAAAGGAAATATAAATTCTGAAAGAGCCTGCTCAGCATCCTATGAGCAGCATTTATTGACTAACAAGATATATTGGGTTTTAGTCATCATTTTGCTCAAATCATACCTGTGTGTATTTATATGCATATGCAAAAGAAAAGCATCAGTAAATATCTTTTCCTTTAAACTAAGCAATCACCCTGATTTCAAAGTTAGTTTCATAGAAAGTCAAATAATCAGTGGTGCTCAAGTATCTGCAGAGTTTTTTGTTTTCCTGAATGTGTTTTCTCTTCATTATATGTAAAAATTAGTATCAGTCAGAGCTGAGTATGGTGCTGTGCACCTATAATCCCAGCACTTGGTATCAACTGCAGAAGGGTCCCAGACTCAAAGTCAAAACAGACTATATTTAAGTCCCTGCTTCAAAAATAAGCAAGCAAACACACATTCCCTCCAACAGAGTTAACCCTCAGTAAAACATAGAAAGCCTCTTACCTACACAGTGCAGTAAATAAACTTATATGAAAATTAGGTAGCTTGAAACATGAGCTACCACCAATCAGCCCCATATTAGTTCCCTTTTGTTTAGGAAAATAGTAAAACTTCATTATAATAAACAACCATATAAATCATGCATAATTTATATACCAAAATCTATTACCTTTACACATAATTCAAAACAGCCACACCTACCATGCAGCAAGTACGCTAGGACTCATCAAGAAAAACAGGAACCGAATTGCCAACTGCCCTAATAAGGACCATAACCAATCTCCATGAGTTCTGTTAACTTAGCTCCAGGAAAGAAAGCTCTGTTAAAAATAACCATAAGCTCATATCTAATGCAGGCAGAATTTAGGAGAATACCTATAAACAAAATGCATGGCCTGGCAAAATTACCACAAGAGCCACAGTATAGGCTCTACTATCCCAAGAGGGAAACTGAAAGGCTTACTTTGAGAAAAGTCCAGTGAAGTGAAAAAGGTGAATGACAATCATAGCTTCAATGTGGAATTCAAGGAGTAATAATGTTTGCCTAGAAAAGGCCAAATAATCATTCACCAAGGCTTTGGAAACAATACTGGTTTGGCCCACAGCACAAGCTATTGTATCAAGAAACAAAATTAAGTGACTAGATAGGACATTGAATTTGAGCGGCCTGGTGTCCAGGCTTTCCAGAAACCCACAGGTCCCATAGTCAAGGTGGCTTTGTCCCCTAAGAAGTGCTCTCCTTGCTTCTGAAAATCATAATACAACAACAATTGCATGTGGGTCACTGAAGATTGTAATTCCCAATCTCACCAGAAGACAAATATCACATAATTATGGGACAACCAGGAGATTACTTTTAAGGGGTTATTTGTAAATTTTGGGAATGTCCTTAAAGACGTACATGAATACCACTCTCTACACTCCCACCCCCACCTCTACTGACATGATGGTTAGAGCTTCTGCTGTCAGTACAATCTCTGACATGGAAGCCCCATGATGATAATGCAGAGAAACAAAATAGAAGGACCTTTGGTTCCTGTCCCCATGGATGCTTATCATCCTCAAACTTTCTCTGTCCACATTTACTTCATGTAAGAGAGAATAACTATTCTTGCTTTGGGGTTTATTAATTCAAGTAACCAATCAATGATCTATTTAATCAATCACAATTGATGAAGACATCCAAAGCTCTTTGGGGACTGAAGGATCATTGCTGTTGTATTATTTTGCTTACTGATTTTTGGAACTGAACCCAGAAGCTCTCACATGCCTGGCCAGTGTTACTACTGACTCACATCTTCAGCCCTTTGAATCCCTTCTGTGAAAACCATGTTCACATGGATGAAGAAGCAAGTCATGAGTGTTGGGGGAACAGCCCCAATCTGTCGAAGGGTTCTTGAATGAGAGAGTGAGGAATTGAGAAATAATAAGAAGAAATATAAATTTAGATGAAGAAAAAGACAGAGATGCAGGGTAGCTTCAGGGGGGCTCTGAGTCAATACCACAGACATGCCAATTTTATTCGTGATGGGCTTTTTATACATCAACAAGGGGAGGGGCAAAAAATCTCCCCCTTCCAAGGTCAAGAATAAAGTACCAACAAGTGTAGACCCTTCAAGACACCTGGTACCATGCCTTTTGTCAAATCATCCTATTATGCAGCCCTGCTGGAAAAAAACAAGCTCAGACTTTCTGACCTTGAGTAAGGCCTTACTGGGGAGCTTCTGTGGGCCCCCACACATGAGGAGCATGTCATCTCAGTCTTCTTCATAAAACAGGAAAGACTGGCTGCCATAATCGGCATTTAACTGCTCTCATAGGCCAGAGGTCCTCACAGTTGATGAACTTTTATAGAGTTGAGATGAGCCCCGGAAGACACACAGGTAGACCACTTTCTCAGCCTGTCAGCATAGTACCATGGAGAAGGTGAATTCCAGTCAGATCACATGAATCCACCATAGGTGCTGGAACCATAGCTGCTCCTGGTAGTAGAGCAGTGGGTTGGAAGAAATGGAAAGGGTCCTTAGACACTGTACAGAGCTGGTGAGATGCCTTTGCAGACTCATCCATGGACACATGAGAGACTGACCTGAAGAGCTCCCTAAAATACCAGGGTGCTGAATGGAGGCTTTCCCAAAGCTGGCTTTTCTGGAGATGGAAAGCATGCCACTATTAGATTCATTTTGTTTATATTTATGGCAAATGAGGTCCAAAACTTTGGACTTTTGCATGTTTTGAATACTCTGAGTCCACAAAAACATATATTGAGTATTTCTCACCAACATGACAGTGTTGGAGAGTCTTGGACCTTCAAGAAGTGGTGGGGTCATAAATGGAGTTAATACCTTCTCCCAATAACAAGGTTTTGATGTCAAAAGACAATATTAGTGACTTAAAATTAGTTATATTTCCTCACTGGCTCTCTGGCTTCATTCTTCATATGTGACCTCATTTACAGGTTAATACTTCTCTGCCATTCATGGAGGAGCATGTAGATTTCACCAGGAGCCAGCAGATCCTTCACCATGCTCTTAGCCTTCCAGAATAGTGGGATAATAGACCTTTTTTCTTTCTGAATTATCTACCCTTGAATACTATCTCCATCATTCACTGCCTGAATCACAGTATTAAAAGGCAGCATGTGCTAACCCAGAGGAGAATATAAACAGAACCATGCATGGACAGTAAGAAATACAAAATGCACAGTTATACAGGAACCTGGGGCAAAGAGTAAAGATTACATAGCTCTTGGCACAGGATGGAAGACAAAGGAAAATGCAGACTAGGAGGGAGCAGGCTGGTAAAAAAGGGAGGCAGGAAGGTTTAAGAAAATTTTAGTTCTCAACTTGTCTTGTCTGTATCAAAACTTGTCTTGACCAATGCAAGTATTTGGGGTCTTCCTGTTTGTTTGAAGGAGAATATGATTTTCTACAGATGAGTATCTTGATAAGTATAATAACTAAAAGCACATGTTGTCTGCTTCACTTATTCTATCCTATATTCTATTCCTGGTCCTCATCATGTTGATGGGTTCTCCTTCCTTTACTGAGGACAACACTAGAATAATAGGAGGACTTGTGAATGGATATGCTAAAACATAACAGCTCACAATCTGGATATTTGCTGTCTTTCTGTCTGATGCTAATCACAGGCAATTCTCTCATCACCCAACCTCACTATTAAGATAGCATTACATTAAAAACCAATAAAATTGAAAATGCCATTTTATGTACTTTCTCCAATTTTATGTACAATTCTTCAACACAATTTCCATTTGTACAACTTCAGAGTTCTTGGAATATTTAGTCAAAGCTATAAGAAAAAAGGCACAAATCAGAAAAGTTAATAAAAATAAATATCTTGAAACATCAATGCTGAAGGAAGAGAGAGAAATCAATCCCTTTTCATAGAAAACGGAATAAGTATAAAAAAATCATTGGTACTCAAGTATTAAATCCAATGTAAAGCTCAACAGCTTCAGGGTGAATATTCTAAATATACAGAGCTCACTGAAATGTACAGATATTGAGTCTGTCTAACCTCACCGCATAGTGTTTGTTTGTTATTTGAAAGTTCTTTGCCACTAAATTATAAATTAGAAAATGAAAACCAATAAAGATCTGCGTGTTTTCTGCAAGGAGAATTCCTGAGCAATGTGTGCATTGAAGCATCGTCAGCCTCAGAATGTCTCTCCCATGTAGGCCATCCCAAGACAAGTGAGGCAAATCCCACGTCCTTTTATGGAAGATCTAACTGTCCATTTCATCAACCCCACGAATTAAAGGTGTGGCATTCGGTCCTGGTTTTCTACTGTAGCTTCAGATGCAGCAAAGATGCTGTTCTCCAAAGTTGCCACTGGAGGCCAGTCATACTGCAGTGTGCATCCCAGCCACACCCTAAAATTTAAAACAAAACAACAGCACTACCACCACCCACCCCCGGACTACAGCAACAAAAACAATACTGTTTTAATAATAAATAAATAAATGTACACAAATCTACCCATAGGTCTTAAAGTTCAGCTGGGGAAATATGGAATCTAATTCCAACTTATCAATTAAACATATCTATCTGTCCCAAGGTAACCAAATATGTTTCTTATCTTAATTATAGTGATAGATTTATGGTCTATACATATGTCAAAACATCAAATTGTCCACTATATTTAATAGAATACAATGAATATTTATGTCAGCTACATCTTATAAAACATGCAAATATAAAAGATAAGTAGAATCCACTATGGCTTTAACTTTACAGTAGCTATAGGCTCTTCCTTATTGCAGTAAATTCCTTCTGGTCCTCTTAATGCTGGAAATAATTGTTTTGAATCTGTAACCAAAGCTCTCCCTTTAGATCCATGACCACATTTTTAATCCTTATTGTGTGGGCATGGTTCTCTTGAGATAATCTCTTTCCTAATGACCTGGAGTCTTTGTTTCAGAGATGTGTTGATAAGAAAGGTCATTATCTATTTATGAAACCAATGCTTAAGCAAAATAGCACTGCCCAATTTTTTAGAAACTGATCTCTCTTTCTTCTATTCTTTCTCTCTTTATTTTAAAATGACAAGCCTCCTCAGTGGGATATGATTTTCAGACATATAAGCAGGGGAAATTTTGCTTAATTTAATTTACATTCACTTCAACATGCAACTCAATTTAAATATTTATTCAATGTGTTGGCTGCATGCTCACTAAGAAAATTTATCATCACCAATAAAGAATAAGAAACAAAGCACAACAAGTAGAGAAAGATCCAAGAAGGTTTATTATTCTCAAAAGCATTCTAACACAAGTTAAGTCCAAGGGAACTGGGAATCGGAAGCAGGTTTTCAAGCAAAGAAGGATTATCAGGTTCTTGGTTATCAAGGAGTTGATACTCTGCTATAAGCCCTACTACCAAACAAGAGAAGAAGCCAACTCAGTGGATTTTTATTTTATTTTTGTTTTGATTTTTGAGACCAGGTCTTAATGTATCCCAGGTTAGCCTCAAATCTACTATGTAACTAAGGATGACTCTGAGGTTTTAATCCTCCTTCCTCTAACTCTGTGGTGCTGGAATTAGAGGCTTATACCATCACATCTATTCTATGTGGTGCTGGAGAAGGAAGCCAGGCCTTCATGTATGCTGGAAGAGCATTACCCATGGCGTTCTATCTCCAGCCCCTTGAGTGAATTTAAATGAAGAGAATTAGAGTGAAATCCCTTGCTGTCACCCTGTGAAGAGCTGTTGCACATCTGCAGTAATTCGGAAAGAGTGCCTCTGTATCCCTCAGAAAGGCAGCTTTCTAGAAAAGGCAACAGCCATCCTCT
This sequence comes from Peromyscus californicus insignis, assembly GCF_007827085.1. Classification (NCBI taxonomy): domain Eukaryota; kingdom Metazoa; phylum Chordata; class Mammalia; order Rodentia; family Cricetidae; genus Peromyscus; species Peromyscus californicus. Next base: position 104,323,707 of record NW_026294617.1, read on the forward strand.
TGAACAAATTTTTTTCTATTGTTTCTTGAGATAGAGGGTCTCACTCCATAGACTAGGCTGGTATTGAAACTACACAAGCTGACCAGGGTGGCCTTGAACTGAAAATGCTCCTGCCTCAGCTTCCTGAATGCTGTGATTACAGATGTGCACCACCACAGCTGGCCCTTATCTGGAGCTTTAAAACACGTGTTAACTTTGTCACACATGGAACAGATTTTCAACGAGAAATTGCTTCGTGTAGAAAAATGAACTTGGGATTAGAAGCAGGCAATGTGGGCATGTGTCTGTGGCTAAAGCAGAAAGTTAATAATCTGAACTATTTTCTGGAACTTCTAAAGTAACCAGTCTACTGCTATAAAACCTCAGGCTATCTGGCCCTGCATCACTGTTCTCACAGGCTCTGATAATGTGCTCTCCTCAAACATTGTATATGTCCTATAGCAGCCACAAAATCTGAAGAAGTTAAATGACCAACCCAGCGTCAAAAGAACTAAGAAGGAATGTGGCTGGTTTAATCCGGCTCCAGTGCCTGGTGTCTTGGGCTCCTTAAGTCATCTTAGACATCTTGTCTTCTCTTAAGATTTAAAAGTCGCCGGGCGGTGGTGGCGCACGCCTTTAATCCCAGCACTCGGGAGGCAGAGCCAGGCGGATCTCTGTGAGTTCGAGGCCAGCCTGGACTACCAAGTGAGTTCCAGGAGAGGCGCAAAGCTACACAGAGAAACCCTGTCTCGAAAAACCAAAAAAAAAAAAAAAAAAAAAAAAAAAGATTTAAAAGTCAAATGTATGTATCTGTACATGAAGTTTTGAGACCAATTTCTTAACCCATTTGTCATGCAATCTATGGGATATCATTGTACACAGAGAAATCATAACTTAAAATAACCACTGAACACAGTGATTAGCCATGTCTTCAGTATCCACATACTTTACATTTATCCCATTTAATTCTTACAACGAGAGGTAGACAGGATTATTTCTCTCTTGTATACAACCAAATGATGATATCAAATTAATTTGCCCAGAATTAACATTTAGTCACCGGCAAGGGATAAAGGGAACTAAAACACATAATGTAGTGAGTAACTAATTAGAAGTCACACAGCTAATGGGAGGTGGAATCCAGTCTCCTGCCTGGTGCTTCTCTACTCCAGTGGATATAGGATCAGACACAGATATAAAAACAGTTCTGTGTCTGCAGCTCCGAGGTATGGAACTTGTCACATCTCAAGCTCCCAGGGCCTGTCAGACTGCTGGTTTGAGAACATTTGAATTAGTGAAGATTTATGTCATTGTTAGCCCCAGGATGGCCATGAAGCTTCTTCTCAGTACTACTGTTCATGTTCACACACATCCAGCCCTCAGTCAGCCTCACACTATATTACATGTTATAATGTGTTTGCTATTTCGTATAGTAGGGCTTGTATTTTGTGGCCAGATGCCATCCTAAATAAACTCAAATATTCTCACCCTGATTTTCATCTTTGCACATTCCCACACCCTGAAAATAACTTTGCGTACTCTGACACAATTCAGACAGCCTCGGACGAGAGCAGCCGTGACAACAGCAACATACGTTTTTGTTTTTTAAGAAAAGTTCAGTTTCCAGCTATCTTCACCCTGGTTAATTCTGTTGCCTGTCATTATAATATCTATGATTATAAATCCTTACATCTCACTTGGACTGTCACAAAGCTCAGTTAAAATGGCTGAAAAAGACCATTTTGGAATTTGGTGGCAGCTGTGACGTGTGTTTGAGAGGTGTGGGAAGAGAGTTGGAAACAAGGCCATGGTAAACAAAACCCTGTTTTTTGCGAAGTTACCCAAAGGTCATTGTCTCTTTGTGTTCCAGTGTCTCATCTAAAGACTGCTATCTATCTCAGATGTTGGCACAAACAGGATAGTCACTGACATTAGTTATTGTGGATAAAAAAAAACAATTTGGGTAATTTCCCTATAGTATCGACCCATTCCATTTCTCTGATTTCAAAAGCAGAGGTATGATCATTTGTGTAGGTTTACTTTTTAATGGGCATTAAATGTTTCAACTCCTATGAAAATTATAATTAGATTTTGGGTGTTTAATAATTGACCAAATTGTGGAATACACAATTTAAAAATACAAATCAAGTGGCTGGAACTATGGCTTAGAGGTTAAGAGCACTTGTTCTTGCAGAGGTCTGAGGATTGCTTCCCAGCACCCACATGTGGCTTATAATCACCTGCAATTCCAGGTCCAAGGGACCTGGCACGCTCTTCTGGCCTCTGCAGGCACCAGGTATCCACAAAGTGCATATACACTCATGCAAGCAAAACATTCATATATATAAATAGAAGTCAATTTAAAAAAAAACAGATCATTTATCAAAACTCCTAAAGATTATGCCAACCCAACGCTTGATCAAAAGATTTGCTTGGTTTAATTTGTCTGAATTTTTAAACTTAGAGTTTAAGGTAATTTGGAATTATAATTATTTTCCCCCTTTTTATAGATTTACAAGGACATTAAGGGAGGTCAAAATTCTCAGGTTGAGTTGGCCTCGATATCAATGTGTTGGTAAAGATGACTGATAGGCAGGATTTTTTAAAGCAGCAGGTGCAATCTGTGCCGAAATATCACTGCCAAGATTGGCTTTCCTGATCATCTAAAAGCAATCAACACTACTGTTATTCAGAGCTTGAGGAGGCAGAAGGGTTCAGAAATCTAGTCCTTTTTTTTCCCACTCATCTACCTGAAAGTCTCCACTCTTATCACCAATGCAAAATCAGCATCCCTAATAGCAGCTCCCAAATTATCTTCAATTATTAAACATCAGAGGAGTGTTCAGCTCCTTCTAGCCATTATTCTCTCATTGGCTCAGACTCAAACACCAAACACAGCCAAGCAGGTTTCATAAGCATGGGATGTGGGTGATGGTGACCAGGTTGTACATATCCCATCTCCATCTGAATCAGCTTCAAATCATTATGTTCAAGCCATAAGGCTGGCTTGATGTTATAGTATTTTTACACAGACATTAGAATTTCAAAACTTTTTATAGAAAATCTTCTGATAGTAAATTGGTAACAAACTCAAATTTAAAATATATTTTGAGAAAACTGGAATGTGTTTGTGGTTTGAAGTCTAAGCATTTTTTAATTCCCAGGCTTCCTGGTGAAGGATGCAATTTGAGCAGAGATGCATATATAACAACTCAGTAAAAAGAACAAGCCCCTAAAAGCAAGCTTGTTGTCCTTATGACAGTTACAGGTTTCTCAGGGTCATTGTGAATAATCTCTTCCAATGAAGCCCTAAAGTCTCACCTACCCCTTCAAAAGGAAAAAATCTGAGGAGCATACCCATTTGGTTACAATCCTTTAAGATTTTCTAACTCAATTTATCATCCTGCAATAGTATCTTGACATGTCAAAAGGAACCAGATTTTGGAAAGAGTGAGTGTTAAGAGTAATAATATATGATATGAAATGGCTGCTTATCAGAGATCTTAGACTTTTATAAAAAAAACTATTTTCAAGGCTAGAGCAATCTGTAGGAAGAGAAGATTTAAATCAAGCAATCTTGTGACAGGGCCGGGGTGGGAGCGGGTAGTCAAAGCCATTCTCTTCCTACTAGATGGTTCCAAAGACATTTTGTATGAGTGCACCTGGTTCTAATACTATTATCTACTCAAGGGATGGAGACTCGTCATACAATTGTCACTCTCTGCTTGATTTTACACACACAAATGACACAACACTAAATAAAAATTACCACGTCATGGTGCATCTCAGAAAAAAAAATTATTAGTGCTTTTCTTCCTCTCAAAGACAAAACAATATGCCCAGTGAACTGAAGATAACGTGTGTACCACTTTCTCATCTACTTTTCAAAATCAATGGAGCTCTCTCCTCAACTATGAATCCTACCACATTTGTACTGTAATAACACCTTAGGTTACAGAAGGCTCTGTTGATAGATTTTTTTTCAAAGCAATTTCATGCTTATTATCTCTTTTCAAAGCATTATCTTCTTCACAATGGTAAAGCAGGCTAAAATTAGGAGCCATACTTTACAGAAGAATATAAAGATATTTTTATACCAGATGGTTATCACAGTTTATTTATTTGCTGAGCACACATGTGGAGGTCAGAGGTCAGCTTGTAGGAGTTGGTTCTCTACTTTTATCACATAGGTCAGGGGTCAAGTTCAGGTTTGGCAGCCAGTGCCTTTACAGACTGAGCCATCTCGCCTCTCTGAGAGTCTAAAGTTTTATTTTTCTAGCATTCTTAAGTTTTGGAATAATACAAAATGGTACAACATATTAACAATTAAAATCAGTACGGAGTCATGACAGATTTCATAAGATCATGAAATGTTGACCGTTCTTCCCATCAAGGAGGATCTATTTTCCACCAGATGAGTTTGGGGTGGACCTCTGACTTCTGTTGGTTAGCAGATTGTGGAATTTCTAGAAACTGCCTCTGAGAATGCTGTCCTGAACCCCACATAAAGCAAGGCCAGCTGAGCCCACAGGAGAATGAGAAAAGATGATCTGTCACGGTTTCAAACCATTGAGGTATCTGTTGTGGTTTGGGAATTAAATGGAGCAGAGCTCAGGCTCAGAAAGAGCAATGTAGGTATCTAAGCAGAGTTCAGCCTAGGCACAGGAGAAAATCACCAAAGCAGCAGCTCACCCGCTTCCCTGAACCTTCTTACTCATCTGTAAGGCACGATACTCATGCTTCTGTGTGTCAGACGTGGGCGCTTGCAAATCAGGGGCGGCTTCCTCACCTCAGGTCATTTGACTTCTGCACCGCTTGTTTTGAAAACACATTACGTTCTTTTCTAAATTGTGTTTCATGAAATGATTAAGATATCAAAATACTCAAGTTTTGTCATGTAAAGCTCATTAAAATGGGACTACAAATAATGAGATACAATCCAGCTTAGCTTTGGAGGTACAGACATTAACAGCACCACACAAAGCTCCACTTGATGTAAGCTGCTACTCCCACTTTAAATGTGTGCTTGAAGGGCCTGGGTAGATGGCTCAGCCATTAAAAGCACTGGCTGCTCTTTCAGAAGCCCCAGTTCCGTTCCCAGCACCCATTCGGTGGCTCACAACCATCTGCAACGCCAGTTCCAGAGGATCGGACGCCCTCTTCTCAACTCCAAAGGCAACAGGCATACACACGATGCACAGGCAAAACATCCCCACACTCGTTTTTTTTTTCTTTTTATTAAAAATAAGTAAATAAAATTATGCTTGAAGAATCAGAGTGAAAGCAATGTTTCATTCACATGAACATATATCTTCTAGAGTATTTGTGCAACCAGCCAAGCTGTCAATCGTTACTCCTAAATGAATTGTGAGGGCGGCTAGCCCCTAAGGAAAAGCCTTCAGAGCAGCCAGAATGGCACCTGTGAAAATTCCCAGGAGTGCCTCTCCGGGCTCCCTCAGAGTCCCAGAGCCTGCCGTTCCCATGGCACTGGCTCCTCATTCTAATCAAGGGAGCATCTCTTCATAATTTATTACCTGAGCCTGCTTTGGGTATCTAACAGAAGGCATCCCATGCTCTTCGAGGAAATTTAGAAACACGGAGTCTTCAAAGGGAGAACCAATGGATTCAGCATGCAACCTGTCTTTTGAGGTTCAGAGGTTACAGCAACGCATTAGCAATACACCTAAAACCTGGTATTTAGGGCCATAGAGACAGTTTAGCAGGAACAGACAGGTTCTGGCAACCCAAGCCTGACACCGAGATCCCATCCCTGGACCCGAAGGGGAGAAATAACTCTTCCAAGTTGCCCTTAGACCTCAATCTGTGTGATGCAGCACCCATGCCCCCTACACACAATAAAGAAATGTAATAAAGTTATAAATAAAAATCTAGACTTTATCCATAATTTGTTTTTAAAAGGCCCAGCCCTAACGCAGGACAACAAAGTGAGTTGATTTTAAGCTGTAATAACAGCCATATAAAATGCATGAAGTCTCCCAAAAGGTTATTCGAGTATGGCGTGCATACAGTCACTAAAGTTCTTTATTCTAGAACTCTGGAACCCAGGAAGGCAAGAAATCCTGACCACTTCTTAATAATTTTCAAAAAGTAAACAATTATTAAATGACATTGGTAGAATGTAGAGATTGTGATTTTTTTTATCTTGAAACCTAAAGAGTAAACAGCCCTGTAAGTTCTGTTTACAACCACTGAGAAAACAGATAAGCCATTTCCTTGGTTGTTAGTCATTTTCCCTTCTTAAGTGAGTGGCCAACAGCAATAGAATGAAATGATAATTTGATATACTGGAGTCTCCAACTTCTGGGGAATAAAGTAACTCAAATGAAAAAGGAGAATTGTACATTTAAAAGATTTCTCCTTCCCTTGGAACTTTACAGTTTGGTTCCAATTTACTTCCCACCCTGACTTTCTATATTTTCCCAATGTCTTCAGGTGGCTTTTGTTTGTTTTGTGGTTGTCAAAAACATTTTGACAAGCATTACAAACACCAGAATCTCTCAAAAATCCTTGGCCTTGTCATGCGCTATTCTCTGTTGAGAATGACCTTTCCTCCTTGCTGTTCCTGAACCCCCACCCCAATCCTTTACATCCTATTCGACAGCATTATCTTATAAATGCAATCACTTCGAGTGCCGACTGAGCTCCGCCTCTTTACAACAGCGCCTACCACAATTTGTTATGACTTATGGAACATTTATCTGTGCATGCTCCAGTACAACCTCCTGCCACATCCTCCTCCTCCTCCTCCTCTTCCCTTCTCCCTCTACTCCATCCTTCCCCTCCTTCTGTTCTCATTAGGTAATCCCCAGCCTCAAATTTACAATCCTCCTGCTTCCCCTTGGAAGTGCTGGATTACAGGAATTCACCAACACACCCAGCTTAAGGCAAAGTTCCTGAAGTTAAGGGCTGCACCCCGCTTCAGTCACCTCTGTTTCTCCTCTCACCAGCACTCCTCTGACTTCATCCCAGGCCATCTTGCTCTCCCAGACCCCAGAATTGCTGACCTTCTTGCACCTCACTCACAGGCCAGGCAGTTTCCTTTGAGGGAACTCTGAGCTTGCTGGTCCTCCACCAGGAAGCCACCTATTGTGATACTCCAGAGGTGACTCCCTCCTGTTTACCAGCCTCGAATCAAATATCAATTACTTGAGGAGGCTTCCCTGATTATCCTAGTTTACACAGCTACCCAAGATCTCTCCCTCTCTTTTTGCCCTTTATTTTCTACACACACACACACACACACACACACACACACACATACACGTTGGTTGACATCTGTCAACTAAATAAAGGCATCTTTGAATATTTTTTAATCTAGATCCCTCTAGAAATACATTAATAAAGCTATGGGCTCAAATAGAAATAGATCGGAGCTCCTGGTTTGATGACTTATGCATCTTAATATCTGCCTATTCTTGTCATTTTACTCCATACATAAGCTATGATTGTACCACCAAAATGAAAACCCCACCAGGCTGATCTGTTGTTTTGGCCACCTTGGTAACTCTCACATCACTTGCATCAGTGGTCATTTTTATAGATTGTGTAAATGACAAATCTAAACTAATGATCCTTTCCAGGGTCCAGATGGGTACCATTCATCACTGTGAGTAATGAAAAGAACATTACACAATGTAAGCTCTCACTTACCTAACCTTGACCCTTCAAAGGATTTTAGGCTAGTGATGTAAACAAGGAGATTCATATTCTTCATCCAATATGAATGGCTAATAACTAATACCTACTCCAACTTTGTCAAAAAGTCACTGAGAGACTCAAGTGCCATAGGGCTTAAAAGTACTTGTAAACATAATAAGAGTGTAGTTACTGGTTTTTCTCTACTTTTAAAAAGATATTCAATGTATTTATGTACATGTGCATGTGTACAAACACACATGCATCACATGGGGAGATCAGCGGAAAACTTGCAGGAGTTGGCTCTTTCTGCTACCACGTGGATTCTGGGGACCAATTTCAAGTCGTCAGGAAGGATCACAAGTGTTTTTACCTATTGAGCCATCTCACAGCCCCATGGTTAATCTTCAACATGGGAATGTAAGTTAACGTCACAGAATGTATATGAGTTATAATCATTATAAGGAGGTGATGCATTGCAAATATATGTTCGTGGAAAAATGATCATCTCAGTTAGCAGACTTTTTGAGCAACCACAGAAATAGATTTTTAGCTCTTTACTGGAAAAAGTATCACCAGAGGGAGGGAGGGGAACAGGGAAACAACTGCTTTAAATTTCAGACAACCAAAAGCATCTCCTTAATCATCAAAATGAGATTCTACTTGGCAGCAAAACATCTCTGCGTATAAAGCAATATTTCTAAATTTATCCCATTGTGGATTTAATACTTTTCAGTTTCTTTTTTTTTAATGACTGCATTTCCAACACCATCACCCAAGGATAATTTTCATTTTTGTCTGGACAATAGTCACAGTGAGTCTCCTCCCATGGCGAAGGAAGTCAGATGTCCACCAAAGCTCCACACTGCCTCTCACAGAGAAGTATTGTTTGTGGTGTTTCCTATGAAAGACCTCATTTTCTAGCCCTTTTGCAGTGGACTTGGCCACACCTTGGAGTTGAGGACGTAAGGAGAAAGCACATCTCTTTCAGGCATGGTCTGTTGAAGAGTCCTGTCCTGCGCTATCTCTGTAGTCATACTTCCTCAGCTATCCCCCTGGATGCCAACTTCTAGGAAGATCACAGAAGCCAAATGTTTGTGGAAAGCAATATGCTATCAACCAATCTCTAAACAAACCAATATAAACTTGTCTCCACAGACAATTAGCTACGAAAGAAGATACAAGAGTTGTACATCTCCCCCACCACCATCAACAAAATTAATCATAATCTTTTGTGCTAAGCCATGAAGTTCCAGCCCTATGTGTTATAGCAGCCACAAACCACTCTTATATCACCTAAACCTTGCAAAAAAAAAAAAAAAAAAAAAAAAAAACAACTCAGCATTCTTTAGACAGACATTCTCAGAGAAAATAAATAGCCTAAGTGAATTAATTCAAAATACGAAATATTTAAAATATTTGTGTTGTAAATATGTCATCACTGACTAGTTTCTGGTGCTGTTTAGTTTTATGTCAACTTGGTACAAGTTAGAATCATTTGGAAGAGAGAATGTCAGTTGAGAAAATGTCCCCACTAGATGACTGCCAGAGGTTAGTTCCTCTCCTACATGTTTCCAATGTGTTAGAAACTTAATCACCAGTGCAGCCAGGGTTGGAGGTGGAGCCTAATGGGAGGCAACTAGGCCATTAAAGCTGTGCTCTCAGGGATGGATTAAAGAGACTACTGTGGGGGTGAGTCATCACAATACAGTCTCAGAGGCCACATGGATATGCGGTATGGTATAAGTCCTTAAAATTCCATCCTGGTTAGTAAGAACTGTCTGGACCAGAATCAAGAATTAAAGGCACCAGAGCGGCCATTGACTCTCCGTATTTAATAAACTGTGTCCTGTTTTCATCTTTGGTTGGGTTTGGTTGTTTTTATTTTAACGGATTTGCATATTTGTGACAGGCCAAGGAGAAAATCTACAAGGAGGGGTGATAAGTGCAAATGAAATAGTCCTGACCAGATTCTGTCCAACATGGACCCATGATTCAGACAAATGAGAAGGAAGGCCAGTATACATTAAAGAAAAGAAGAAACAAGTGCAGAACTGAGTCCGGCGGCGGTGGACATTTATAAACCTAACACTCAGGAGGCTGAAGCAGAAGTGAGATGTGGAGATCACCCTGAGTCAAAAACCTTCACTGACATGGTTGTGTCATAAGGTGAACAGTAACAAAACAAGACACCTAAGTTATGATCTTGTTCAAGCACCTCCAAGTCTATAAAAGAAAAACCAGTCTCTGAAAAAATGAGTACAATTTAAGGATGTAGGAAGCAAAAGTTCAAAAACAATGGGAAAGTAATTCTGAGTGGCCGCAGGGCAGCTTTCCAGCACATGAGCAGAAATGAGGAAGTCTAAAACACTGAACACTCACAGTTCAGGGCTTCAGACACAGAGTGAACACTGACGAGGGAGCAGGGATAATAGTCAAGCCCTGATTGAGCTAGTAAACATCAAGGCCAGTAGAGTGTATCTGCGATGGGGGTGCATGCAGGCTTAGATTACAATGCAGTGGTCAGCTAGGCTGAAAAGACATTCTTTCCTCTCACTACCTGAGTATGTGGGCCAGGAGACGGAAGAGCATTATTAGCCCAAAAGGTAATAGGTAGGGCCCTGGCATACATGTTCAGTTTCCTTGTGTTTACTATGAAGGAGCAAGGCAATTTCTCTGTGTTCCTACTGGCACACCCTTCCTTCTGCTAGACAAAGGGTTAAATGGTGTAGCCTGCAACTGTGCATTTTGAGGCAATCCTGTACAACCCTCTGATGTGGACATTACAAATCCTATTTATAAACAAAGTACAAGTTTAAGAAGAAAGCAACTCTATTAGTTTGTGCTATTTTTACTCGAATCCAGAACTGGACATGATGACACACACCTGTGATCCTAGCACTTACAATGTGGAGGCAGGAGGATCAGGAATTCAAGGGCAGATTGGAGTTAGATGAGACTGTGTCTCAAACTGGGGGGAAGGAATGGAAAAGAAAAATCAAGAGTAGAGAGAGAGACTGAGTGACTATTAGGACCAATGGGAAGAATTGATGAGTTAGGTATGTAGAGAACACGTAGCATAATGCTGGCACATAGTAATTGTTGCCTTCTTCTCTCCACTAGATTATAAGTAGATTGAGAGCCACTTCCTAGTGTTACCCAGCCACTGAATCTATGAATCTGGACTCATCTTTATCCCTCAACCTACACCAGTTGACTTTATTTCCAAAATATTTGTTGAATCCTTCATTTCCTCCTTTTTTAAAGAAATGCTGCCGGGCGGTGGTGGCGCACGCCTTTAATCCCAGCACTCGGGAGGCAGAGGCAGGAGGATCTCTGTGAGTTCGAGGCCAGCCTGGTCTACAAAGTGAGTTCCAGGAAAGGCGCAAAACTACAGAGAAACCCTGTCTCGAAAAACCAAAAAAAAAAAAAAAAAAAAAAAAAAAATGAAGAAATGCTATCTAATGTCTGATGCATGACTCCAGCCCCCCAATCCACAAAGCTCTCAGAGTGATTTTTGCAAAGTACAAATATTACCATTACTCCCTTTTTTATAAAATTTTTTAACTAAATGCTGTGTGTGTGTGTGTGTGTGTGTGTGTGTGTGTGTGTGTGTGTGTGTGTGTGTGTGTATGACATAGGTGCCAGTGGAAACCTCAAGAAGCTAACTGATGTGGGTACTGGGACCCAACCTTGAGTCCCCTGAATAAACAATACCTACTCTTAAGCTCTCAGCCATCTCTCCAGCTCCCATTACTCCCTCTCTTGATTAAAATTCCACTCCCTGCACGATGGTGTAGCTCAGTTTCTAAGGCTTTCAAAACACATAATACCCACCAACTTTTCCTTGCTCATAAAGCTTCAGAAAAACAAAACTCATAAAATTTTCTCATACAGAGAACCAGGAAAGATTTAATCAGTGATGTGGCATAAAAATCAAAGCAGTATCAATTGTGCTTCCTCCTTCCAAAGATTAATACTGATCTAGAGACTCAGTAACAAAACCTTTTGGGAACAGATGGCAACATGACCTCAGGCTTGGATATTTTTGTGTGGACAGAAAAAAAAAAACAGATTTATCCACTAGAAAGTTAATAAACTTTTTGAGGTTAAAAAAAAGTAGAACTAACTCTAAGAGGTTTAGGCTTCATTTTGGAAAATCGTGATGTGTGTACCTCTGACAGAGTGTACCTTTGAGGTAAGCCACAGCTTCATCTGGTCTGGCTACCCCAGACACCAGGGCCACTAGTGACCAGCAGCACCAAATCTGCCAAAAGACCAACACGAAGACTAATCCCTGGCAGCTCTGCCTTCTGGAGGTGCTGCTCCTGCCAATGACATCACAGCTTGTTAGCTCAATATGCCACCTGCACATGGGCTCGATTTGATGGCAATAATGGAGAGCACCATTCCAGTCCTATTTAGATCAATCGAGATGCACTTGAAAAGGAAAAGGAATCACATGAGAGCTGTGGACATAACCAACTAGCAATAGTTTACAACCACGTATTACATTCTTTGCAGGAGCCAACTGGCTAGAGTTATGATCCTATTTTAAAGATCTATACTGATGTCAGTTGAGTTTTCCAAGTGCGCCAATATAAGGTGGTCCTTCATATGTTTGTCTTCATATTTCACATATGTATTTCAGAAACAGAGGCAGAAACACATATAACCATCCTGGGTTGTGATGCTTTATATGAAGGCTTTTGCAGACATACTGTTTGAAAATTAGACTTGGACCTCACCCTGTGAAATAGCATGGTGACCAGTTACTGGCTTAGATTCATTAGCCAGTTGTAACATGTAAACAACACTTTCACAAAAGCAAAGTAGAATATAGCCTTCCTGGGCGGCAGCTTGAACTCAACAACTAGCTCTATCAGTTTAAGGGACAAACGTTCGTGGAGATACAGAGAACTCACAAAAGCAGTTTCTCTTCCTGCCCTTGCTAATTGGATCTAAGTTTTTGGTGGATTCTGGTCAATAGGCCTAGGCAAGAACTGAAGAGACATTAAGGTACATTCTGTCTCTTCACTTGGTCTATGCCTAAATTCTCTTAAATAACTCAGGTTTATGTAGATGTAACCAACCGTCTTATTAAATAAGAAACACAGAACCAATGCAAAGAAGAAAGCCAAGAGGTCAGAGCTAAGAGCTAAAACCTTACCCTTCCTCCTGCGGTGGTCCTACCTCTCCAAACCAGAGCTACTTCCTGTGTTAAAGTCTTTATATAGAGTTTCTGTTCTGCCTTCTCATTGGTTGTAAACCCAACCACATGACCACCTCGTCATGGCCTGTCTATATAGACCTCTAGGTTTTCTATGATTGGTATTGAGATTAAAGGCATGTGTCTTCAATGCTGGCTGTATCCCTGAACACACAGAGACTTACCTAGCTCTGCCTACCAAGTGCTAGGATTACAAGCGTACGCCACCACTGCCCTGCTTTCCTATGACTTGCTAATAGCTCTGACCCCCAGGCAACTTTATTTATTAACAAACAAATAACATTTTAATACAAATAAAATATCACCAGGTTTTTAAGAATGTTCCTTTAAAATCTTTACATATTTATAAAACTATTTTGAGCCATATAGAAAGCTATAAAGAAATTACTTTAAATCATCTATAATTCAATAGTCCGGATATGACCACATAGTAGTGGTTTGAATAAGAATGGCCTCCATAGACTCATGTGCTTGGCCCATGGGGAGTGGCACTATAAGGAGGTATGACCTTGTTGGAGTAGGTGTGTCCTTGTTGGAGGAAGGGAGGTGTCACTGTGTCACTGTGGAGATTGGCTTTGAGGTCTTATATGCATGTTAGGCCTAGGGTGGCAGTCCCCTTCTGTGACCTGTAGACCAAGATGTAGAACACTCAGCTCCTTCTCCAGCACCATGTCTGCACACTGCCATGCTTCTTGTCATGACGATAATGGACTAACCTTCTGAAACTGTAAGCCAGCCCCAATTAAATGTTTTCCTTTATAAGAGTTGACCTGGCCATGGTGTCTCTTCACAGCATTAAAACCCTAACTACTCTGGTGATGGGATGGCCAAACACCCTAATTGATGTGCTAGAAACCTCATCCAACTACTGAGGGATCTGGATACAGAGATCCATGACAAGGCCCTGGGTGGATCTCTGGGAGTCCAATTAGCGAGAATGAGGAGGGTTTATATGAGCGAGAATTGTTGAGACCAAGGTTGGATAAAGCACAGGGACAAATAGCCAAATGAATGGAAACACATGAACTATGAACCAATGGCTGAGGGGTCCCCACTGGATCAGGCCCTCCGAAGGGGTGAGACAGTTGATTGGCTTGATCTGTTTGGGAGGCATCCAGGCAGTGGGACCAGATCTTGTGCTCATTGCATGAGTTGGCTGTTTGAAACCTGGGGCCTATGCAGGATTGTTTGGCTCGGCCTGGGAGGAGGGGACTAGACCTACCTGGACTGAGTCTACCAGGTTGACCTCAGTCTGTGGCTGTGGAGAAGGCTTTGCCCTGGATTAGATGGGAATGGGGGGGGGGGGGGTTTGGGGGGAAGGTGAGGGGGATGGGAGGGGGGGAGAACAAGGGAATCCGTGGCTGATATATAGAACTGAATTGTATTGCAAAATAAATTAAAATTTAAAAAAAAATAGTTTGTAAAAATCTCAAAAAAAAAAAAAAAGAATACAATTAGCTCCTTAAAAAACATAAAAAAAAAAAAAAACCCTAACTAAGATATCATTATGTTTTTTTCTGGAGACAAGATCTCTGTCTGGCATTGAACTTGTGGCAACCCTTCTGTCTTCAGTGCTTGAACTACAAGCATGAACCACCTGGCACCATTGTTAATTTTTACATTTTTATCCAATGCTCACAGAGCTGTTTTCATCATTGTCAAAATTCACCATTTAATATCCTATTTTCTCATATGGCAAAACATATTCCTGTGTAAATTTTCTTATATTAACTGGCTACATTTTCCTCTCCTATGGATATCCTAGAATACATGTTTGCCCATAACCCACCAAGGAAATTGAGATTTTTGACAAAGAACAAATAGAAAGGTTGGAAAGGAAAAAAATTAATCAAATAACAAACATTTCTGTTTGTAGATGTTTGCTATTTATTGTTAAACAACATAGCACTAATCATATACAGAAATAAATCCCATATTCATAGTTCTTATTATTTCCTTAAGACAAATGCCTAGAGATAAGGAATTACTGAGTAACAATATTCAGATTCTCTGAATTCTACTAAAATATTATTTTCTAGTCAAAAAGTATAAAAACATTATTCTCTATATTGAATATTTTTATATTTTTAGATTGATAATTCAAAAATGCCTAAGTATCTTGAAACATTTTATTTTTAAAAATGTCCAGACAATGAGACTTGTCATTGTGCCTTGACAAATCACTGTGTGACTGATTGTTACTGACGTACAATAAAAACTAAGACATTACAAACACTGTTGGATGAAAATTAAGAAAAAAAAGGTAAGATGATACAGGACATGAAGGTAATGTATTCCAAATTTTTCAAACTAAATATTAAACTTCATAGTCACATACATATACAAATATGTATAAATTCTCTCTGCTCCATTATATAACAGGAATGTGAAGTCCTTAGCCCCAGTTGCAAACTCCAATAATAAACTGAGCATAAGCACTTACTGGAAAACACCAAGTTTCCCAAGGTAAAAAGTTGCTGGTGGGAACAATATGGATGCCTCTCAAAGCCTTACAATGGGACAACTTTGTCATGAAAAGCCAGGTACATGAATTATTTTTGCTTTATTCCTCATATTTCTCATGCCATATGGCGGCAGGAACCCAAATCTTTTGTGTACTGAAATGTTGAAACTGATGGTACTTTTCTCCAGCTCCTACGCCCTCAACTGCTCTCAGTAGATTATGGTTTTCCCTAACGACCTCCAATTTACTTTTCTTTCTCTTCTCGGGCTGAACAGATACTACAAACCACTCGTGGAATGTTCAATGGCAAATTACTGGAAATAACCAGCTGGCATCCAAGGTAGCACATACTTTCTGCCATTGTCAAACAGAATAAGTCACATCGGTTCCCAGCGTGCTGAGTACGGGTAGGCCGGGCACCAGGGAACAGAGTGTCTGCATGTGCTATAGCAGGACTGATGCTCTCAAAAGGCTCCATCACTTCTCCCCCTTCTTGCCTCCATTCCTATCTGTTTCTAAGGGAAAGCTTCCTGGCAACGTAACTGAAACTAGATCTATCCATGGAAGAAGAAGAGTGAGGAGCTTTAAAAAACATCATCATAGCAAAGAACGCCATCCTCCCTGCTGTGGCTCAGTTCTGGCATCAAGTCTTCCACGGAGAACCCAGGGAATCACATCCATGATTCCATCTAAAGCCAGGCTCCACCTGAACTGCCTAGGTGGTCCAGGTATACAATTTTCCCCTAGCTTCACTACTCAGATGTGTCTATGCCTGTATGCTTTGGCATTCTTCAGCAGAGATCCAAAGTGTAGATATTCTCAGTAGTAATAAGAGTAGGTTGATTTTGTTGTTGTTGTTTGGGGTTTTTTTTGTTGTTGTTGTTGTTGTTGTTGTTGTTTGGATTGGTTTTGGTTTGGGGTTTTTTTGTTTGGTTGGTTAGTTGGTTGGTTGTTTTATTTGTTTGTTTTTTGTTTTGGTTTTTCAAGACAGGGTTTCTTTGTGTAGCTTTGGCTGTCTTGTCCTGGAACTATCCCTGCAGACCAGTCTGATCTCAAAGTCACAAAGAACTGCCTGCCTCTGCTTCCCTAGTTCTGGGACTAAAAGTGTGGTCCACCACCTCCAGCTAGTTTTGTTTGCTTGTTTGTTTGTTTGTTTGTTTGTTTGTTTGTTTTTCTTATTTGTATGGGTATTTTGTCTATATGTATGTATGTATGTACACCGTGTTCATGTAGCCTGAAGAGGCCAGAAAAGGACATTGAATCCCCTGGAACTGGAGTAAGAGACAGTGGTAAGCTTCCTTATGAGTTCTGAGAACCAAACCTGGGTCCTCTGAAAAAGCAGCAAGGGCTCTGGACTGATGAGCCATCTCTCCAGCTCTGTAAGAGCTTCTTCATTTGTGAATTTACAGAAAAATTAACTGAGCAACAATTTGGACAGTGAGCACTGCACACAACTCTGAGAATTTAGAGAGAGCCCCAGTGATACGGAGGCAGAGGACAAGCAGACTCACTAGCAGCACAGTAAGATGGTAACAAATTGTGCCATGAAAAAGGAGTATAGAGACTTTAATATGAAATTACAGTACCATAACAGCTCTAAAGATGCAATTGAGATGCTGAAAAAGTGGGCGGGGGGGGCACTACAGTAGTCACCATGGTAATTTTTCACACTCTGGCTGAGCATCATGGATATTGCTAGAGGCCAAGGGTGCCATAGCCCCCCTCTGCTGTGCACATCCCAGCCCCTACCCTCACCTCTGAGAGAAGAAATCTCAGAGTCCTTCCAACTTTGAGAATAACACTCACTGTATTTGGGTATCACAAAGATCAACCTGCCAAGAAGAGCGCAGACTGGCATCTGAACTCTCTAGAGTTCATTTGAGAGAGTTGCCACAGAAATCCAATGCCAATGCTGCCTCAGTGTGCCTGGTATGAGTTTCTGACTCATCCCTCTGTGTTGGAGATACTTTAGGAAGGGGTCTGGCTTGAATATGTGTCCTAGCTTCCTTTCCTGTGGTGATGAAATACCCTGAAAAAAAAAAAAAACAACCTGAGGGAAAAAGATTTATTTTGGCTCACATTTCAAGACACATCATGACGGTGAAGTCAAAGCAATGGGAGAAGCAGCTAGTCACATCTCATCCACATTCCGGAAACAGAAAAGAATACTTGCTCACCTGGAGACTGCTTTTTCTACTCTATAAAACCTGGAGTCCAGAACCAAAGAGATGGTCCCACCCACGATTAAGATGGCTCTTCCCACATCTAGTAACAAAGTCCCCTATAGGAGGATCCAGAAGCCCGTCTCTCACGGTGATTCTGGATTCTGTCAAGCTGACAATTGGCACTATCCATCACTCCATATAAAGATGGTTACAAATGCCATGTTTCATCAACTCCTTCACATCCTAGGTCACCCCGAGTTCTCCTGAGGCCAGAATTCCACTCTTCTTGTGTCAGCAAAAATCAGGGAAAGAAACAAACAACTGTGGGGAGGGGTAACTCTGAAAGGTCCACTCCAGGTCATTTCCTGTCTCTAATTTCTCTGGCCTTAGAACGGCACTCTTATCCAACATGAGGGCAAGGTGAGTGCCGACTATCTAACTCAGATTAGTAAGATACTGATTATTAGTTAGCAAATAAAAGGCAGCAATGGTCCTGATAGGATTGAGTGTGGCGAGTAGATATTCTAGTTTCATTAGGTTGCTGTGATGAAACACTCTAATCAAAGGCAGTTTGGGGAGGAAAGGCTTTATTGATTTTATGCTTCCAGATTACAATCTATCCTTAAGAGGAGTCAGAGCAGGAAATCAAGGCAGGAACCTGAAGGCAGGATTCCGGAGGAATGCAGCTTGCTGGTTGGCTCTTTGGCTTATGCTTATCTAGCTTTTGTATACAGCCCAGGACACCCTACTCAGGAAATGGTGCTACCTACAGTGGGCTGGGCCCTCCAACATCAATTAAAGCAATCCGATCAAGGCAATCCCTCGAAGACATGCCCACAGACCAACCTGATAAAGACAAATATTCAATGAAGACTCCTTTTGTGATGGTTTCAGGCTGTGTCAAGTTGATAGTTAATGCTCACTAGGACAGAAAGAAAGAGCGAGCATGCTCATTGTAAAGAAAGAGGAAGTCTGGCTTTTAAAAAAAAAAAAGTAGTTTGAGTTTATTTGGGAAGGAGGCAGCAGTGGGCTACAGTCTAGCTCATACATAGCCGTGAGCTGCATGGGGATGGTTTATAAACCCTGTGCATTTCCATTTCGTTCTCTAACAATATGCACTGTGCTTTTCTCACACTGAGATGTTGTCCCTTTTCTGACTGGAGAGGCATTGGTTCTAAGTTTCTGCCCACTCTTATTTACATTCAGAAAACCAAGTCATGGGCAAGAACATGGTAGAGGAGGTATTCTTTTAGGACTACAAATTAGTTGTTATCTAAAAGTGAACCCGGTCTTATTCTTAGGACTCATCCTGTTACTTCAATCTATATAAATCTAACTTGACATTCTGGGCTCATCACCTCTCTGGGGTGTGAGGGTCTACTTATTCATCACAGTTATTGTCATCCAAATGCAACGTGACAGTGAGGAGTAGGGACTCATCAAACAACTAAGAAAATGTTTCAAAGGGCTTATCACCGGGAGCTGAAAAGACCAGGCAGAGGGGCTGTAATGACATAGACCATAAATTAGGGCTTAAGGGTTTTCAAAGGACAGCACATTCAGTGGCTGGCATTGAGTGCAGTCAGGGAAGCTGCACAAGGGATGAGGGTTGCTGGATCTGCCCTGAAAGAAAATGTAGCATAGTCTGAAGCTGAAGGAGTCAAAACCATGGTTCACTGATTGATTTCAAAACTACTGCTAAGACTAACAGAGAAAACAGACAGACCATCTCCCATCAAATGTATGGCTTTCAACTGAGACCACAACCAGATTAAAGGATATTTTTGTTTAGATTGAAACTGAGACTCACCGTGTTCAGTCAAATCTGACAGAAAGAATTCTGAGGTAGAACAATTCATTTATGTGGATAGTTCTTGAGTAAAGGAGGCCCAGTAGTCCTGTGCTTAGAGCATCACCCAGACCCTTTGAAGGAGAGCTCCAAGGTTAGTGAACTGCTATGGTGGGGACTGTAAGACTAGAAGTCAGCAAGGCACAAGGGAAAACTCATCAGCTTCCTCTGACAGGGGACAGAGCACAATGAGCATTGAGAGAGACCAATATCGGAAGCAACATCTGGATTGGAGAAACAGGAGATGTTGTCTTTCAGGATAGAGAGGCAGAGAGAACAGTTAGCATGCCATCACCCTGTAGTGTTCTCCCCGTGTCAAGAAACAGATCTACAAATGGAGCAAAGGCTGCAACATGGACCAAGCTTCTGCATACTGTGAAAGGACAGGTTGAACAGGACATCCTACAGGGTTCAGCATTAGACTGTTCTGGTCAAGTGCTAACAGGAACAAGGGCAATACCAACTAATGTGATTTCAACCTATGCCTGCAAACTGAGATGAGGGAAGAGCTGGAGGCACCTTCAGCACCAGCAGGCTATGAGCTAACTAGAGTATCAAGTGGCAATGTCCTTTGGTAAGGCCAGAGAGCAAGACTGAACAGGAAATGTATTGAAGTGATGACTTCGATACATCACTAGAGATTCGGGACCAGAAACAGCAGTGACTCTCATGAGATCCCACAGGTTAAAAAGAAGCAGGATTTCCCACGGAAGTTTAGCATAACAACTGTGCATCACGGACACAGCATCTCTTTGCTCATCCTGTTTAGTTTTATATGTCAGCAGAGTGCTCAGGTTAAGATAGCATACAGCTAATCGGAAGGCCAATGGATTCCTTAACTTTTAAAGGACTCAGCTGTGTCAGGCAGTGTAGCCAGAAGTTTTCCTGTGCCCCGACTGGCCCGCAGCAGCTTATGAAATAATTACTTAGAGATTTATATAGAAGTTACAAAGTGTTTGGCCTACGGCTCAGGTTTCTTACTAGCTAGTTCTTACATCTTAAATTAACCCATTTCTATTTATCTATGTATCACCATGTGTCTCTTGGCTTTACCTGTGCTGCACTACATCTTGCTTCCAGAGACAGCTCTCAGCGTCTCCCCTGACTCTGCCTTTCTTTTCCTTGTCCCTCTGCTTGGATTCTCTCCCTGGCTCTATTCTGCCTTGCCATAGGCCATAGCAGCTTCTTTATTAACCAATGGTAACAACACATATTCACAGCATACAGAAAAACCATCCCACAGCAAGGCGGTGGTGATAGAGTGCTTGCCTAGCCCATATGAAACCATGGATCCTACCCTCAACACCACACAAACTGGACCTGGTGGCATACAGCTATAATCCCAGTAGTCAGGAGATAGAAGTGGGTAGATACAAAATTCAAGGTCATCTTTGACTACACAGTTAGTTTGAGGCCATCCTGGCCTATGAGACCTTGTTTCAAAACTGACTTTTTTTTTTTTTTTTGGTTTTTCGAGACAGGGTTTCTCTGTGTAGCTTTGCGCCTTTCCTGGAACTCGCTTTGGAGACCAGGCTGGCCTTGAACTCACAGAGATCCGCCTGGCTCTGCCTCCCGCGTGCTGGGATTAAAGGCGTGCGCCACCACTGCCCGGCGACTTTTTTTTTTTTAAACAGGCATGATGACAATTGCCTGTAACCTCAGCACTCCAGAAGGTGAAGCTAGAGGATGAGGAGTTTAAGGCCAGCTTGGACTACACAGAGACCCTGTCTCAGACAAACAAACAAAAGACAGCTCACAATATCCAACACTCACAATCTTATAGTGATCTTACACTTGCTATGCCTTTCTTTCCGAAAACATGTTCTCTCCTCTCTCTAATGCCTAATGGCCACTGCAGCCTGAGCTGGAGACCTGGAAGGCAGCCTGCTCTAATTTGGCTGACTTGATGGTTTGTGCCCAAAAAAAAAAAAAAAAAAATGGTTAAGTTCTACTCTCCAGGTGGCAAGGCTGTTTTATAACAAATTGCTGGCTAATTAGGGCATAAACTTTCCTTTCTTTATTTCTCCTTGACCTTGCCCATTCCCTCCTCACAGCTTCCCTGCTCCAGCCACTGACTTTCAATTCTTCTACGGTCTCATTTGCCCTTCACCCTGCTTCTAACTTCCAGGGATTCCCCCCATTTCCAGCTTCCTGCAGCTGCTGGGTCTGATGCCTCTTCCTTGGCTTCTACATTTATGTTCCCTCAATGCGAAAGTGAGAACTTGAGCCGGAAAGATGACTCAGTGGGTAAAGGTGATTGCTGCCAAGTCTGACGATCTGTGTTCAACCCCAGAACCCATATTAAGATGGAAGGAGAGGATCAACTTCACAAAGTTGTCCTCTGAGCTCCACAGGCATGCCGTGATACATGCCTGCCTCTCCCAGACCCTCACACACAATAGTGAAATAAAAATGTAATAAAATGCCAACTTCTTATCTCTTACTGTCTATAATTTTCTTACTTTTAGCTACATCACTGTTCTTCCTATAATATAGATAATCTTATAAGTTATTTCTAATCATTTTCTTTATGTGATATAAAATCCTATCTGAGATCTAGATAATACATTTAAGTGTACCACTAGACAACTTATTAGTGACCTATTAAAATGGTTTTATATACTTATTTTTACCATATGATAGAAAGTTGGATTTTTTTTCTTTTCTTTTTTTCTTTTTTCTTTTTTTTTTTTTTTGATGTCTTTCATTGTTAGGGTTGCTTGTTTGTTTGCTTTTTTTTTTTTTTTTTTGGTTTTTCGAGACAGGGTTTCTCTGTGTAGCTTTGCGCCTCTTTCCTGGAACTCACTTGGTAGCCCAGGCTGGCCTCGAACTCACAGAGATCCGCCTGGCTCTGCCTCCCGAGTGCTGGGATTAAAGGCGTGCGCCACCACCGCCCGGCTTGTTTGCTTTTGAGACCAGGTTTCACAATGTAGCCCAGGCTGGCCTAGAAACTATGTAGCTAAGGCTGGCCTTAAACTGTCAGCAATTCTCCTGCCTCAGTTTCACAAGTCCTTGCATTCCAGACATACACCACTATGCTTAGCATAGTTTTTCAGTTGTTAACAGATTGTGAGTTTGTATGATATACACAATTGATTAGGTAGTAGAAAACAAGTCTATTGTGCATTTAAGGAAATCTCCAATATGCCAATTACTTTTTTGTTTGTTTGTTTTTTAGGACTAGTCCTGTAGACCAGGCTAATCTCCAACTCATAGAGATCCACCTGCCTCTGCCTCCTGAGTGCTGGGATTAAAGGCATGTGCCACTACCACCACCCAGCTTGCAAATTACTTTTTAAAAGTCAATATTCTCATAATGTTCATAATCATTTAAAAAATAATACATCCAATATAAACAAAGCAAATCAACACAATTTTGTGGGGGTTTTGCAATTTTTCACACAGGAGACCTACACACATTATAGGCAAAGCAAGTTTCAAGACTTCTATCCCCTAGTCAAGGTGGTAGTGATCTGTTCCTAAGATGTCGCTATCACTCTCCCATCTTTTCAACACTCAGGAGAAAAACATCTGAAGATAAATATAAATTATCCACTGAGGTGATTGGTTTTCTTGATGGATGCTCAAACCATCCCAGGAACCATGAGAACAGACTCATAGTAGTCTGTGTAGGACATTATTGGAATTCCCAAATGGCTCCAGCAATAGGAGTTATGTGACCAGAACAGACAAGAGAGCAAATATTGTCCATGAAGGCAGAGAGAAACATCACTGGTTCTTTTCACATTGGCCATGCCACGGAAGTGGAGTCTCAGGAACCAGACAACTTTGGGTTCACTCTGGAGGCTACCATCATCAAGTGTACTTAGGAAGAACACTTAGATACTAAGATAACTTATGGTATCTCCAGGGAGACCACAACAAGGAGTGAACAATATGAGCATGTGCCCTTGCCAGTTTTTTCATGAGTCCACTGTCTTCTTACTCTCCATTGTGAGTTTCTTTGCTTAGCTTTCCCTGTGATTCTAGATGTCAGACCAAGACTCAGCAGAGTCTTGCCCTCTGTGGGGCTCTCTGTGGGGTTATCATTGCTTTTCATGGTTTCAAGCTGATGATTTCTAATCATATTTGTCATGATCTTTCCCTCAAGTACCATACTTCAATTGCTTGTTGCTCTTTTGGGGAAACCTCAAACATAAGCATCAAACTGAGAATCTTCTTCTCTGTGCCTGCTTCTCCTTGATAATTAGTGATGTCTGTTCCTAGTGCCACCAGCCACCAGATCATCAGAGCTGATACCTGGGAGTCCTCTTTGACTCTTGTGTTTTCTAGTCTCCCTCTCAGTGTTCAGTGATATAATTAGAAAATTTTACCTCTGCCCCTTTCCCTCCACATCTACTCCTCTATCATGGTTCATTCCCATTGCATGTCTCTAAAAAAATCTGCCTCAAGACTTTTTCATTCTCTGAAGTCTCTAAAGTGAAGAAAAATACATCTGGTCATGCCATTCCATGTCTTTTGAAGTCCTGTCTTTGGCTATGCAACAAAAATTCCAAACGCATCAACATGAGATACAGTAAGCTTACTCCTGTCCCCAGCCTCACTTCTCACCTGTCCTGTTCATTTTCCCCCTATAATCTAACAATGGAGCACTTACACAGAGCACACTATGGCAAACCCTAGTCTAAGTTGACACTGACTGACTTAGTTTTCACAGAAACCCTCTTGGGTGGGCCCTATAATACTCTCCATTTTTATAGATGAGGAAGCTGAGGCACAGAAGCTTGGTTATCTGTCCAAAGTTACAAATGTAACACAAGACACCAAGTCCATGTTCTACCTGGTATACGCTTCTTTGCTTGGTGTGATCTCTTCTCTCTTCCTGGGGCAGAGATCATACTCAGCCCTCTGCCAAAAATGCTTCTTTCATGATGTGCCTTGAACCATAGTCATTGTAGCTTGAGCTGTTACCTAGCCTCTTCCCTTCTCAGAAACCTTCCCTGTGAGCAGTAACAAGCTCTGTATGCTTCCACTGCTGTGGTTATAATGCGACACATCGATCACCCATTGGTGTGTTTGCCATCCTCTATAGACTCCTGGAAGTCAAGAGTAGGTCTTTCTCCTTCTGATGGTTTATATTTGACCAGATATGAAAATACCCAGCCCTTGAAATGGATTCTAAAAATGACCTAGGAGAAGAGCCCATGGATGTATAGAGGATAACAGAGACCATTCCTAATAATAGAATCATAGTAACTGAACTTCAAGGGCTCAGGATGAGTGCCCCAGCCCCTGCAGTTAGCATAAGAAGACTGCAGGAGGCATGGGTATGTGTTCCTAAGGCATCTCAGTAAAGGCAGACAGGAAATGAAGACGCAACTACACACAGTTAAATTGAAACCAAACACCTTTAAAAGAAACAGGTATTAATCATTCAGAATAAGCTGTATGTTGTTTCATCAAAATATTTATACTTCAACTGCATCTTTAGTCTATTTTATAGCTCTTTATAGAGAAAGTCTTAAGGTATAACATATACACCTGAACAGTAGTCCAGAAAAGCAGTCTTCCTTCCATGGGTGGGACAGCTGAATGGAGACCTTTGGTTTGGGAGCGCTTGCATGACAAGGTCGTCAGAAACAATCCAATAGGAAACGTCGGGAAGTGAGCTTTAGTGGCGTGGCCTCGCCCAGGAAAGCTCAATACACACATAGGTGCTAGAAAAATAGTTTATCTTCTCTCAGTGACCTCTATGTCCCCCACCCCGGGCATTTCTGAAGCTGTGTCTTTCTGAGAACCATCACTCCCATCCTCTTTGTCACTGCCAAGCTTTGATGGTCTCTACGATGATCAATAGACAATAAGATTACAGTTATATCTAGAAATCTGCCCAGCCCATGAATGCCGCTAATGACTTATAGCATTTCAGCCAAGGCACTTGACTTTTCTAGACCTCAGTTTCCTCAGATAAAATAAGATAATTGTAAAAAGTTTTGCACCCTGATAAGCCTCCCCACCTGATGCAGCAAGCCAAATCAGACCGAATTTTAAAAAGCCCCGGTTAAATGAGTAAAGCACTCCTGGATGATTTTCAAGCCCCTCCCCCCCAGAGAGGAGTTGGGGAAGAGAGGCCAAAAATCCACATGTCTGTTTTCTGGTGTGCGGTTTAAATACCCTGTGGGAGTGGTCTTGAACATCTCTGGGGGAGGAGCCGTGTTTGGAGGGACTTTCTGAGGGGCAGGGTCTGGGAAGAGAGGTGGGGCTTCCACTAGAACATTCCAGAATCTTTGGGTATATGGATGCCAGGGTGCCAGGGGCTAAGGTGGAGCTTCCATCAGAACAAATTGAATCTCAAGATTTCAAACTACATCCAGCTCTGAATATGCATGCTCCCAAAAGAAACCAGTATGAATCAAATATTACAACCACATATGTACATACTTGTGCACAATGCATGCATACACACACACACACACACACACACACACACACACACACACACACAAAATGTATTCACATGTGCACTGATTTTGCAGTAAGATGAATATCATACCCTTTATTACACTCATAGAATGGGTGATATGTGTTCCCCTAGAATTTGAGAGGTGCTACAGTTGCTCAACTTCAGCAACAAAATCTGTATGTGTGAGGGGCTCTACATATGCACAAGAAATTTAACAGTCATTCATGAAAAAAATCTTAAACTCGAAGTTAAAATCTACTCCTCACAAACGCCAGGTGACACAGTAATGTGTATCATGGTTCAGATTTTCCCTAACGGTCAGAGACGGTCCTCGTTGGCAAGATACCACAGACCGAGCTGAGAGTGAGGTGGATAAGCTGGCAGGTGGGAAGGAGAGGGATTTCTGTGAAGTGAAAACCAGGAGGTGGCTGGAGGCACTGTGGAATGCACTGCCCCCCTCCTCCTCCTTCAGCTGGCTGAGCCCCAAATGTTTTGTGTGTGCTCCCACAACAATTGGCACCTGTATGTGGGAAATGTGACTAGAGGAGACACAGAAGCCCATCCTCATGACAAGAGTAGGATTCCTTGGGGACCCACAGAGATGATGAGGTCTAGGAGGAAAGGGCTTTTCCCACTATTAGACTCCAGGGAAAATATACTTAGAGTACAACAAATTCTCAAAAATTGTGGAAGCACACTTTCTCTACCAGGGATAGACATCTTTCACATCTACGAGCAATTCAGCAACTAAACTAGACCATACCACCGAAATCTTCAAAACTGACATTCAATCAGAGGAAAACTTTGTACCTATGGCTAAAGAAAACTGTCATTCGTTTTTACAGAAAAATCAAACACAAGTCTTATGTTTTAATTCATTCCCAAATAAAAAGGCAATACTGTGAAGTCAGCTGAATGATGAGTTTTCCATGACATTTAAGCCACCAGATACAATAAAATATTAGAGCATTTTCCCACTGCAATCTAAATAAAATATATTGAGTCAAAATGATCAAGCATGCCTTTAACCCCCCACACTTGGAACTGAAGGCTACAGAGTGGATCTGAAGGCACCCTGGGTTGTATAAACAAAGCAAAACTACCATACAGTCTAATAAAATTACCCTAGCATTGGCTTGCAGTTTCACTTCTATATTCATATGAAAATTCAGTTATATTATTAAAAATTTATTGGGTCAGGCAAAAGGAAAAAGGCAAACTCAAGACTCACTATATGTTTTCTGAGAATCTCTCATCTTAATAATGACTATTATCAACTTTTTTTATCTATAGTGTACTCTAAGTATATTTTGGCTG
This sequence comes from Peromyscus californicus insignis, assembly GCF_007827085.1. Lineage (NCBI taxonomy): Eukaryota > Metazoa > Chordata > Mammalia > Rodentia > Cricetidae > Peromyscus > Peromyscus californicus. The sequence continues at coordinate 104,350,791 of NW_026294617.1, forward strand.
CAGGCATGAGACATTTACTCAGTTTTAACCAAATGCTTTCATTCCAGACACACTGTAAAACTGATGGTCTCTTTGTTACTGTTTGTAACATCCAAGCACAAATATTAGATTCCAAGGAGATAAGAGAACCAGAACCATGAACCACACACACTTTCCTCTGTTGCCTAAATTGGTTTTAGTGCAGTAATTCCTCCAGGTCATTTTAGGGTCAACAGATATAATTATAAGAGTAAGCTAGGGTAAATAATCAAATTTGTAGAGAGAAAAGGCAAAATACTCATCTAATTATTAAATGTCATAGCCATTCAGCCTTGTAATTATTATTGGACAAAAAACAAATGAGGGTTTACTGGACAACTGCTGTTGAACAGATGTGTGGGGGTCATTCTCACACTCAATGAACATCCAACATATCAAGATAGTCAGCCATAACAGCTTCAGTATTAATCATTCTTGTGATGTAACTGTTTTCTATCAAAAATCTACCAATTGCCTGGCATATGCAAGACCCTCTACTAAATCACAAACTCTCTCTCTCTCTCTCTCTCTCTCTCTCTCTCTCTCTCTCTCTCTCTCTCTCTCTCTCTCTCACACACACACACACACACACACACACACACACACACACACACACACACGCACGCACACGCACACGCACAAACTTCTGAAATGCATCCTCAATTTATTGAATTATTAACAACTGGTCCTTTTTCAATTTACAAAGTATATACTATCTACTTAAACATGGTCCTATGTGTTATAGAAAATACTTTCTGAAAGTATACTGCAAAAGAAAAGTAAGTAGCCATACTGCAGTATATAAAGCTGGACAGTCAGAAAAGACACAGAACATATGAAAGGCTGAGAATGCAGCTCAGCTGGCAAAATGCTTATCCAGCACACTCAAAGTCCTGGGTTCAATCCTCACCACCACAAAAACCTAACATGGTAGTACACAGCTGGCATCTCAGCACTGGAGATGTGGAGGATTGGCTGGACTACATAGTGAGCCTCAAGCCATCCAGGGCTATAGTAATACCTTGTCTCATAAAACAGAAATGAACAAAATGATCATAAAGTTATGACTTGGGAGAAACTATAAAGAGGAGGAAGTTTGCTATTCTGTGTGTGATGGCCCATGATTCAGTACTTCCTAATCTGATCAAGGTATTCTGTGAAACCACATACAACCTGTCAGGAAATGTCCTCAAAAGTCAAGTGTGGAAACCATTTAAGGTCACAAAGGCCTCTGACCCCACTCAGAAAAGTTCAGAAGACTGGTTCCTCTGTACGCCAGTACACAGAATGGATGAATACCCCACGTAATAAGCCAGTCAGTCCCACAGATTTCTTAACAACTGGTAAGGGGTTCCTGGTGTGTAATGAAATTACAGAGCACATGATGGATTGGTGACCTTTTGAATTAGGACAAGCAACATGAACTCATTAACAAATTCACCATTATACTAGCCAGGCTGCGTTAAGAGTGTTAGGCATTTGTCAAAGACAGTCAAAGTACAGATAGAAATACCAAAGTATAAAGCTTCATTCTCCAGTGTTCCATTTCAGAGGGTGGGAACTCACATCTGACTTTAATACTCTGAAAACCTCATGGTTGCAGCCAACCAGTACATAAAAAATATTGTCCCAATTGGATTTATACCTCTGCTTTGAATAGTATTTGAAGAGGGGGTTTAAAAATTAGTTTTTTTTTTTAATTCACTGGCCAACCAGAGAAAACATATGTCTTATTTACTTTCCTACTGCTGTGATAAAACACCATGACCAAGTGCTTTATAAAAGAAAGGGTTTATTTAGGCTTATGGTTCCAGGTGGGAAAATGGGGCATCAGGCCAGCATGGTGCCAGAAGCTGAAAGCTCAGAACCAAGGGCTCACACCTCAAACAGCCAACAGGAAGCAGAGAGAGCACACTGAAAACAGTGCATGACTTTTGAAACCTCAAAGCCCACACAGTGGCATGCTTCCTCCAGCATGGTCACACCTCCTAAATCTATTGCCACAGTATTACCAACTGGGGACCAATTACTCAGATGCCCGAGAATATCAGAGACATCTAGCTCATTCAAACCTTCATAACATATTAACGAGATGAGTTTCCAACGTAAAGAAAACTCCTGCTGTCACACTTTATTTTATTTCAGTTGTATGATACATTGTTCACATGTTCACAGGGTGGGAGAGACCAGAGCAGTCATCTTGACCGGGAGTTACAGTTCATCATTTAGTGCCTTTGTGGGTTCAACCAGCGAAGGGTTTTTAACTCCATCTCCACACCAGTCTCCTCACTTTCCATAGGAGGACAAAGGCCATGAGTGATGGTTCATGTATGCATGTATCCTAGAACCAAGGAGGCTGAATAAAGCAGGAGGGTTGCAGTTTGAAACCTGTCTGGGCTAAATGGCTAGACTCTTTCTCAACCAAAGAAAAACACACAACCCTCCTTCCTAATGAAATATGAAAGAGATAATAGAGTACTCTTGATAAGAATATGTGAAGATAATATAAGGCCAAATTAGTCTGTTTTGAACTCAGCATATATATCAATGTATATTATCTATTGTTACTGTTATTGTAAAATACTGCTCCAAGAATTTTTATCATTAAAACATGATTTATTCAAGTATAAAGCAATATAGGGCCTCCATCTTTTTTAAATTATATTACTCTTTCAATTCTTTCTATGTACCTTTCAAAAATACCAGAATTCTTTCTTATATTTAGAAAATGGGTGATTGAAGAAGAATCTTAACAAATAAAGTCGTGTCAGTAAGACAATCATTTTTTAAAAAATGTTTGTTTTGGTGCTGAAGTTAGGTATATCTATCTGTGCCTAGCATTTTTCTGTGTTTTCTCACTTTGATCAGCAGCTCTCTGCAGTTGACAGGTAGGCATATTGATTGACTCTTGTAATCACGACACTTGGTTCAAGGCCAGCCTGATCCACATAGTAAGTTCCATGCCAATGTGGTCTACATAGTAAGATTCTCTCTCAACCAACAACAATGAGATTACATTGGAATCATGGTAGAAAGATTCGTGTTACTTTGGATAGCGGAACAATTGAAATAAGAACCAAGCTCATCCCAAAACCTCATAATATGGACTTATTCTGAGTCTCAAGGTATAGTTATGTCTTATTTATTCACATTTCATTCATACTATTCAAATACAGTTTTCAGAGTAGTCTTACAAACTATGAAAACAAACTGACATAAGGAGTTTCCACACTCACTGCTATCAGTCAACCAGTTCCTCAAGTCTCAATCTCTGTACTTGAAAGACAAAGTATTGTCACAAGAACCACCTACAAATGTGCTTCTGCACCACTGTGGACATTCCCTCCTTATGTGCAACAGAGCTGATTCCCTTTCAAATCATTTTTTTACATTTATTTATTAAGTGTGTGTGTGCACATGTGGAGGTCAGAGAACAACTTCTAGAAGTCAGTTCTCTCCTACCATGTGTATTCTGAGGGTCAAATTCAAGTCATCATGCTTGACAAGCTCCTTCACCTGATGAGCCATCATGCTGAGCCAAGACTTATAGGCTATTTATATAATCATTTTTAGACAACTTTTCTATACATATGACAATATATGGTAGATTATGATGGACAGAAAAATATTAATTAAATTTACTATATATACTTCATTGCAGTAAGAAACACATCGACCAAATTCATATGTATACCTCATCTTCAGCATCTCACTAATTTAAG